>NC_142623.1:5625000-6875000 GCF_059453375.1 Lepisosteus platostomus | reverse complement strand
TCAGCGATCTGTGTGGGTTGTTATGCCCCAGTATAGTGATGGGAAAACTATAACAGTGAGATGAGATGTAAAACCACCTGACACTCTGTGGTCATTAAAAATCCCAGGACGTTTCTTGAAAAGAGTGGAGGTGTTACCCCAGCATCCTGGCCAAAATTTCCTTTGGCCCTTACCAATCATGGCCTCCTAATAATCCCCATCTATGAATTGGCTTCATCCCTCTGTTCTCCTCCCCACTGAGAGCTGATGTGTGGGGAGCGTTCTGGCACACTGTGGCTGCCATCACATCATCCAGGTGGGGCTGCACACTGGCGGTGGTGGAGGGGAGTCCCCATTACCTGTAAAGTGTTTTCAGTGGAGTGTTCAGAAAAATGCTATAAAAGTGTAAGCAATTATTATTATTATTCATAACAGTGATTACATCATAGGTTTCACATGAAGAAAACATAGGACCAATGTGCTGAGTTTCTGAACAAATTGCAATACAAAACAATGACGGACACAAGTTTCTGAACAAAATTACTTAATTCCTGATTCTAATAATAATAATAATTGCTTACACTTATATAGCGCTTTTCTGGACACTCCACTCAAAGCACTTTACAGGTAATGGGGACTCCCCTCCACCACCACCAATGTGCAGCATCCACCTGGATGATGCGACGGCAGCCATAGTGCGCCAGAACGCTCACCACACATCAGCTATCAGTGGGGAGGAGAGCAGAGTAATGTAGCCAATTCATAGAAGGGGATTATTAGGAGGTCCTGATTGGTAAGGGCCAATTGGAAATTTGGCCAGGACACCGGGGTTACACCCCTACTCTTTTTTCGAGAAGCGCCCTGGGATTTTTAATGACCACAGAGAGTCAGGACCTCGGTTTTACGTCTCATCCGAAGGACGGCGCCTGTTTACAGTATAGTGTCCCCATCACTATACTGGGGCATTAGGACCCACATGGACCACAGGGTGAGCGCCCCCTGCTGGCCCCACTAACACCTCTTCCAGCAACAACCTTAGTTTTTCCCAGGAGGTCTCCCATCCAGGTACTGACCAGGCTCACACCTGCTTAGCTTCAGTGGGTTGCCAGTTGTGAGTTGCATTCTAGTCAAAAGCTTCCAGATAATGTGTGGGTTTGTATTATAATACAGACAGTACAAGTCCCATTCAGACGTGCTCTCTAGAGTATGAATCATCACTACATCTTACACAGATGGTGCCTTTCAGAGCCACAGTATTCACCAGAAAAGCACAGCTTTAAAGCAAAGGTTATTAAGGCGTTAATATAAGCTATAGACAAATGTCTTTATTGACATCCAGATTGCAAAGTCATTTCTTCTCTCTGCCTTCTAATGTCTGTCAACTGCCTCCAAATCCAGCTGCAGTCTCACTCGATCAAAGCCAGCACTGCTTTTCAGATCTCCCGATACCAGGGTGTGTAAAATGAGCGTGCATCACCACACTTGCATTTTCAGATGGGCACTTGATATTTTTAAATCCTCTCCAGAGAAATGCATTGCACTTTTTTCTCCCCACTCAAAGCATACAAAGTGAAAAGTTAATAAACTTTAAAATAGCAATAAGACTGTTCACTCTAAGATCTGGACCATGGACATACTTTGAAATGAACATCTAACCGAATGAAGTGTCCTGCCTCAGCATTGAATAACAGTCAGAAACAGGAGCCAAATGTGATTTTCCTTCTTATGCCCAACAAAAAAGCAGATACGTTAGGAACAGCTGGAGGTTTCAGTACAGTGAGTGACAGAGACACAGACCTTCGTTTTAGTAAATAAACATTAACTATTCATTTTGTCACAATAGAAAAGTTGCAAAATTATACCACATGAAGGCCTTATGCTGATTTTTGTGTTTCACTTGGAACATCTGGAAAACAAAAAGAGGTAATAATGACTCATTAGAGATAGTATATTATGTTTATACTGTAGATAGCACAATGTGGAAAATAAATATATCTGAAAATAAGGCTGGAGGACACTGCAAGCACAGCACTCTGTGAAATGAAACATTCATTCAATACATCCACAAAATCCACAGTAATAAGGACACAAAGTGAAATTTGTCATTAATATTCCAGTTCTCAAACATGCCTTGCAGTTTGCTTTTTGTTCTGGTATTCAGTTTTCCTAAATCCAATCATTGTGTCATTCCTGCAGGGTGAGCATCTGCATCTTTAGAACCAGACTGACAGAAATCTGGAGAAACCTCAACAAGCCCCCTTAAATAAACCAGCCAGTCTGAATAAAAACCAAACGGATTTAGAAGTGAACAACTGCCTAATCACGTCCTGCTCTCTTTTTTGTCATAAGACATCAATAATGAAAACCGTGTCATGGGAAAGGGGCTCTCATTGAGTGTCGGCCTGGTAGCCACAAAAGTTAAATCCCATTTCAGTCTAGGATACCATCCTACTGGGAACTGGGAAGCTAATGTAAAGCAGCTCATCCTCACAGTTTCAGGGTACCCAGGTATTTATAACATAATTACTTAATTGTATTTGTAATTTTATTTTATTTTATTTGTATTTTTCAATTCCAGAACTGGGGTGCTATCTGTGTGAGTTTGTATGTTGTCCTCGTGTTTTCATGGGTTTCCAGTTTACTCCCACAGTAAAAAATCATACTAGTAGATCAGCTGGCTTCTGGTGTCCCATCCAGGTTGTATCTTGCCTTGGACCCATTGCTTGCCAGGATAGTCTCTGACTCTTCTTGGATCAATCAGTTAGAAAACGGATGGAAAAATATAAGGGGTATTTGGACAGCAGGTCACATGAAAACTTACGCTACAACAAATTTACCACGATCAGCTTTTGTTTCCAAAACCAGGAAAAAAAAGGTATAATAAGCATCATAATGGTATATATTCTTCTCTTTTCTAATAAAAACTCAACTCTGACTCTCCTAACTTTCACTACTTTTCTTTCAAATCATTTTTTCCCAACCCCTGTACTTATAATTCCAGCCGAGCCTATCGAGGACTGTCAGAACATCACAGCAGGAGTAATGCATTTCTTCCAGGAACAAGGCCCACTGCATAATACGATTCCAATATGATCTAGTGAAGCCCAGTATCTAAAAGGGAGCCCAGCTGGAGAGTTCAATTACTATTTTGACTCCATTGTTCCTTCCCTTTTTTTATTGCGATAGTTTTAAACGACTTTCAGAATCAGACAGTTTTCATTTAGTGTTCATGGCAACGGAGAGCGAGAATGAAACACAAACTGCACCCACTGTTCACAGAAGCATTCATCTTCAGTGAAGATTATATTCCTCCAGCACAGTCATCATGGTATCACATTTACTACCAATCATCTTATGTGTTTATTTGTAATGTGTTTATTTGTAAATTGTATAACAAGTAATGTGTTACATTGGCTTTTCCCTCTTTTTATTTAAATCAAGGCTCATTTTTGTTTACCTATTGCCACCCCTTTTCACAGGACAAGCTTCTCATCGCATGGGGGAGACAGACCATTGTAATGATGCACAAAGCAAAGGCAGCACTTAAGTCTAATGGATTTAATTAAATATTTTTTTAAATAAACAACAACAAAAAAAAGCACAGAGCATGTGGACACAAATACCGATTGAAGAATTGTGATCCATTCCCAGTGTGAAGTGTGACACTGTCAAAATATATTGCTTGTACTGTATGTGTTGACACACAGACCTGATCAGCCTTGGGACAGACTGCTGTGGGATGTGACTCTTCCAGGGTGGCAGCAGCCAGTTGGTGAAGAGTGACCAGTTGAGATTGTCTGGCATCGGAGAGTTGGTCCCACCAATAATCTGCTGGCCCCAGGTTAACATAAAAATCTGGCCACGATGGAACCTCAAAGCTATTCTCTTGCAGTTGTTCCTAAGTAATGCAGGCACTGTGCGGTCTTACAGCATCCTGCTGGGCAATCTACACTTCCATACTGACTTGCAAAACAGAAGAAATCATTGGCTCAAGGACTTAATGTATGTCGTGTTGAGCAGTGATTATGGGCTCAGTTTGAAAAAAAGTGTTCTTATGTTAAAGCAGGTGCCAATCCATATCACCACTTCCACTGCCTCATCTATAGGCTTTAACAATGCAACAGTAAGCATATGAATTCCCTGTCTATCTCCACAAAGCTCTACCCCTGTCCGAGAACGTAGTTCATTTTGTGGAAGGGAAAATAGTCATACCGCCAATGCAGAAATTATTTCTTTCTGTAGCCTGAGAATTATTACATAGATCAGACAGATGCAAAGATCCTGGGCCACTATGGTAATCCTTTGCCTTCCAGGATCTCTGCCAGACCTGGTGTTCTGGATTTTCTTTGGACTAATTTGCTGATTGATGAAACAGACCATCTTATTTTCTGGCCTGACATCATGCATTGAACACATGCCAGGATATCGTCTTGTCCACACTGCCAATCTACAGTTCCAATCATCCAGCTGCCTTAAATAACTATTTTGAAAAAAAAAAAGCTAGTTGACTTAAAAAATGAAACTTCATCCCCTACCTGCTGTAAGATCTATTCCTTGACTACAGCACATCTAACCATGACAATGCAAATAAGCATAAATTGACCATTAACAAAATGAGTATACTAAAACTGAAAGATATTAAGGCAGAGCTTTTCAGACTCCATCTACAGTCCATTTAGAAAATGGAAAATATTCAGAGAAACTCACACTGACATTTAGGCAAGGTCATTTAGAGCATTTCAGACAAGCCAAACAAAGAAGAAGAACATTGACCACTAATTGTATCTGCAGTACAACAAAACTGCTTGTCCAAGAAAGACAAATATTAAATAAAATAATAATAAATAAATAACACCACTTTATTAACCCTTTACAATTTCTTGCATTAGGAATTATCTTTTCGAATACCCCAGCTTGCTCTCCATGAGACACACAGACAGGGAGAGAACCTGGGGTCAGAGTGCTGGGTCAGCCATTGTACGGCGCCCCTGGAGCAGTCAGGGTTAAGGGCCTTGCCCAGGGGCCCAACGGAGTAGGATTCCTCTGCCGGCCGCAGGATTTGAACCGGCAACCTTCCAGCCACAGGCACAGATCCTTAGCCACAGAGCCACCGCTCCGCCCCTTGACCTCATGTATATAGGTTTGAGGTCTTGTTTCATTAACCTGACAGTATTCATGTCTGTCATGGAATTTGAGGGGGTCTCTTTGCTAGGCTAACCTTGAAATGATAGTGGACCACATTCTTCTGGCCATTAATCAAGGATTACATTAGATTCTGCATGGATTTTGTTTTCAATAGAGTGATTTTTCACCACTGTCATTAGATCTGTTTCCATCTTGAACAGATAGTCTAATGAGATCATCCTGGGGTCTCTCGGAAATCTGCAGAACCGGCGAAGAAAGATGGAACAGACAGAAGCTGACAATACCATGAAGTGGAAGCAAAGAAGCACAAAGAAAATTGGCGTTTAAAAACTAGATTAAAACAGAATAGCCACCGGGCATGTACTCCGGCCTTTCACAGTGCTGCTGTACTACATGTCCCTACCGTCTCTGCTACACCACTGTGCTGAGTGGGTGCACCTTATAAAAAACACCAGCTACTGCTGGGAGGAAGACTGAAACCCGCTTCAATACAGCTACATTTTAACATAAAACTGAACTGTTTTATCTGGAAGTCTAATAAATGCGGATATCCTGTTTTTTTTTTTCTCACAAAATTGATCAAATTCCTTCTTTACACTAACTGCTCATTCAGATGATTTTTATGCTGCCTAGTAAGTATTCTAATGGCAGTCTCTAACATTTGACATCCCCCCCCTTCTCCCCCACCCTCTCTCCCTGCAGCCACCACAAAACTCTCAATCTCCAAATTGTTTCTCTCTGCTTATTATTAAAGAACAGGAAGTCCTTTACCAAAACTGCAGAAAGGCTGCTGGTCCTGATCTGGTTTTTCCAGCCACTTTGAAGCACTGTGCGGCTCAGCTCACAGACATATTCAACCAGCTAAAACAGAATCACCCTGCTTAACCAGAACACATGAGTACATGGTGTAGTGTGTATATAATTGTGGACAAGTACTGTATATGTTCTTCGTGTGAAGTGTACAGTATATGTGTTATTTATTTGTTTCTATGTATGTTTTTGCCCCAAGACACCAGATCAAATTCCTTGTATGTGTAACGTTCTGTCAAATAAAGTCATTCTGATTCTGACCTCCTAAGTTAACCGATCATACTTACCACCTCCATTGATACAGACCATTCAAAACTATGTCAAATAGAGAAAAGCTGAAAAATCTTAAGTTGAAATCATTATGCTACTGTATATGTAGCATATGTAGGGCGGAGCGGTGGCTCTGTGGCTCAGGATCTGCACCTGTGACTAGAAGGTTGCTGGTTCAAATCCCGGGGCCGGTAGAGGAATCCTACTCCGTTGGGCCCCTGAGCAAGGCCCTTAACCCTAACTTCTCCAGGGGTGCCGTATAATGGCAGACCCTGCACTCTGACCCCAAGCTTCTCTCCCTGTCTGTGTCTCCATGGGGAAAAGCTGGGGTATGTGAAAAGATGAATTCCTAATGCAAGAAACTGTATAGGGCTAATAAAGAAACATTAACATCACATCAAACATCATGTGTTCTCCAGCTCCTTCTACTTTAGCTCATTCTCCAGTAAGGAAACAAAAGCTATTAGCATTTAAAGTTAAACAACAAGGCGTAATAAACTTAGGCAAATGAGTATTTAAAATAGTTATTTATAGCACTGCATTTGAGATCAATCAGATCCATGCAAAACATTCACATTTAATTGTAAAAACAACTGAGTTTAGATTGGCCCCCTTCCAAGAGCACAACCCCTCTGTAATTCACAATCAGGTAAATTTTAAAGTGCATTTAAGGGAGCTTTTGAATCAAAGAGTCCCCTTGTCTGTACTCATTAACTATGAACATGATTGTTGTCTCAAGTTAAAAAAGGGTTCTTGACTAATGCATATTCAGAAGTCCCTTTGTTTATCTGCATTAACATGAAGATGGCTAATTCACAACTACTACTGAAAGTGGTCTGTAATTCTGTAAGATAAAATACATTGTTTTCTGAATCAAAGCAAATTGTATGATGAATCAACTAATATCTAAACAAAAGAGCTGTGAAATTGATCTATGCAATGCCATTTTGTGTATTTTTATCCTCAATGGATATCAATTAAATTATTTGTCAGAACTTTATTTTAGGATCATCCTTGATTCTGAGCAAATTAATGATGGGTAGAAATGTTTAAAAAAACACTACCTCTCTTCTAATTCTTCTTCCACTGCAACATTAACAAAGAATATTTAACACACTGAAAACACTGGTCTTACATATTAAAAAGCGGTTTAGTGAATTCAGTTTCACTCATGAGGGTCACTTCTGATTTTTAAATTGGTGTCTTGCCGAGAGTTGTTAATTGGTGCCTCTTATCTAAAGGAAAGACATATTCAGGGAGTTGCTTGCCAGCTCATCAGATTTAAGTATGACACGAACAAGCCTATCTTCTAAAGAATTAAGAAAATAATACTATAATAATAATAATAATAACAATAATAACATCACTTTATTAACCCTTTACAATTTCTTGCATTAGGAATTATCTTTTCGCATACCCCAGCTTGCTCTCCATGAGACACACAGACACACAGATAGGGAGAGAACCTGTAGCCTGTATAATGCAGTTTCAATAGTTTCCTGATTTTAGAGTGTCAACAAACAACCCAGGACAAACTACTAAATTGTATGGCAGATCTGAATCCCCACTTAGATGATACATATAACATATAGAAGATAATGCATCTTTTTTTACCTTCCTCTTCCTAAACCATTTGTTGGAGGAATAAAAAAAATCTCTGTGACTGCAAATCATAGTTGATAAGGTAATGATTTCCAGAAAGGAAAAGTGTTAAATGTTCACATGCAAAGACATTCATTTCCTACTTTTTGTTCTGAAAGAGATGATTTACAATATATTATAAATTCGTATAGTCTTTCTCGAATTCCTATGAAGGAATAATTTAAGTTAGCCCATGCAACACAATTCTTATTCTCCAATGTTTTTGCTTGGAATTCTGCATATAATCAATCCTAGATTTAAATAATTCTATCCTCCAGGTTTCTGGCGATGAGGCAATGAGATGATGTCTAAGTCATCTTTTGCAAGTAAAACATAAATTTTTCTCCATTTTAAACATGACAATGAGATACATATCCTAGCGTATTCCTGGTGTAATAAATCACTCAGCTTTGCATTAGCATAGAAGAGGTGACTTTATCTCATTTAAAAATGTCAGTGCCTGTAAAAGAGCCATTGAATCTTCATGGAGAGCTGCATTCAACCTGGCCTCATTAGCAGAATTTCTTAGCGGTAAGGTAATTCTAAAGAAATTAAAAATATGTTTTATCGTATACAGCACGTCAAATTCTGAAACACATGAGAAAATACCTAAGTAAAAAAATCACGCAGTGTGCTACCTTGAGAATATCTATAAAAGCAGCTGTCTAAAGAACACGATGCACAGTGGAGAAGAAAAGCAATTACTGTGAAAATGCACCATTTCAGAACACACAGCAAAAAGACCCCAGAATTCATCTCATTTTGAGAAAGGCTATTAGGCCCAAATGTCTAGATTATTATAGGGACATAAATTGCACAGCTGAAGAATTCCAACCAGCAGATGTTTTACAGAGCTGAGATGACTGCAACTAGATATCAGGGAATTGATACTGAAAGGTTTAAGCTAAGTGTGTAGCAAGATGCATTCACAGAGGTTACTTTTAATGAGCGCTTACTGAACACTGCTGCAAGAACATTACGTTTTCCAGAAGTCATAATTTATACAATGTCATTATTAGGAGGATGGGATCTATTAAACCATAATCACGCAGAGGAGTTGATTAAAAAATATTATACCCCCATCTTAAATTAGACGCTGAAGATAATGCATCCATCACTTTTCTAATCCATGTAATTTAGTCATTGACAACGGTAAAAGAGCAGCACTGTCTGTGGGCTATCAGACATTTGGTTGTTTCGGGAAGATTGAGAGACTGCAGTGATAAGTTCATTCTAAGTGTCACAGAATGAATGAATAGAAGAGAAGCATTTTTGGCTCCAGTACTCCAAATGATTTAGAATTGAGAGCATGTAAATAAATAAAACCAGAACTCAGCAGGAAATAAAGAGCGAAAGTACAGAAGAGGTCTGCACATTCTGGACAGGTTTGCTCTCAGAACTAATGACATTGAGAGCCACTGTAGACTGGTTGTTGCTGACACAAGCCCCATAATAAAATGCAGAATTCAGATTTGACAATTTCCCTTTTTTCTCATGTGTAACCTGTGTCACACTTTGGTAGTAAAGGGTTTTTTCCATGAACCAATTAGGGCTGTGAAAAATGTACGACAGCCAGCGTGTTTGTGAGGTTTGCAATGTCCGAAGATATCCGTTTCTAAAGCCTCTTCCCCCTGGCATGACTTTATGTGGGGACTTGCAAGATCCAGTATACAAAAAGCCAGAGAAAAGCCTGTGCTTCAGAGCTGAGTAAATCAGAGTACATTACATTGGCATCTACTACACGACTCTCCAGGGCACCTGTAATAAACTTCTTTCAAAAGTACACCCAACTGTGGCTTCCTGCACACTTAAAACAACTGCAGATTTCTGCTGTGTCAGTTCAGTGGACCGTGTAAGACAATTAATAATAGTTAACTACAGGTACATGATGGGCATTTGTTCTGGGGAATACCTCAGTAATGTCAATGTCAGAGCCTGATGGTCAGCATGTCATTCAACACATGGATTCCAGCTCACCATGTTGGAGTATCTCAACAGCATATTTTACAGAGACAGTGGTTCTTATTTAATGTAATGTAACCAAAGCTTGTCTTGCAAGGGCTGATTTGTAAGGCTCTAGACAGGATTAAAAAGGTTTTATGTGGGAAAGCATTTACAAACTACAATCTGGCATACTATTCATATAACGTATAGTAGTCCGGTTGAAGTCCAGTGGAGATTGGACAACAATGTTTAGAACACTTTCACCACTACGCTAAAAGTGAAGCCTGCTTAAAAAGAATAAAGAGAGAGCAAGCTATACAGTATCACAACAAAGAGGAAAAGAATTCAAAGAGTCAATCTTAAACAGATGTTACCCAAATGGAAAAAGGGTCTTCAACTATACAAGGAGGTATCCAAGCAAAGCAACTATTTCTTAAAAATGCAGCGATTTCTTGTCCTTCAGCTAAACCACCTAAAGTACATTAAATTTGGAATATTTTGAATATTTTGTTAAGCACATAAATAACAGAAAAAAGACACAATTATAGTGGGTTGAAAACACTGGGAAACATGCCTTTGACAATGAACTACGAATTTATCTGTAATAATCTACTAGATTCAACACAGTAGATAGAAATGCTTTTCTAAATATTCCCCTAGCAGTGAACTTGTTGACATGCATAAATTATACAAAAAATATTTAAATAGTGCAAGGAATATGGAAGTGCGCTCCACTGGGACAAATGTATCTATTAAATTGCATTCGTGATTAAACAAACAGTGATTTTGAGATCATATTCTTTTAATACCCCTGGCAAATACTCTCATTATAATAGCTCAGAGGCAGTACTAATCATAGACCGGAAATCAATAATGTAACAGAATCCCATAAATATATCATTAAATATTAACCATTTCATAAAGATTTGTTTCATTTTACTTATCAGCCTATGTATTATGAAACACCCTGTGAAACTAAAGCACCATTATACCTTAAAGTAAAATGACTTTTCATGTTGAAGTATAGGGTGTTTCATCTCTCCTTCTTTCTTGTAGAAAAGCCTTTAAAAAACGGTTTTATTGGTTTCCAAATGCTATTTTTCCAACACTTTGCAATGCAGAGAAGCAACTGACAAACTAATTACTGTACTGATGGCCAATCGATTTTTGCATTAAGGAGGTGGCAGAAAAATATGATGTAGATTGAAAGCTTTCTGATCACTGACAGGAATTGCCAAATATCCAAATAATGATAGCTATGGTTTGATTACTGCCATCATTTGGCTAACCCAATAATATTGGTCTGAAAGGGAAAATGGCTGAATTATTTGTTATTTTGTTTATTTGTTAATTTATTTATTAGAACTGAGCTCATATGTCCAATAGAAAACAAGCATGCTGATTAATCTGGCTCTCTAGAGTAACTGTGACAGTGGGAATCCTGATCTGGTGCTTGGGAGAGTGATCAATAGCACGGTTTCTTACGGTCGCTCGGCTAGCTTGGAGGAAGTCCATCTCAGACCAGACTTGAAAAATGAAAAGGTTTTTCCCATCAAGACCCTGTTTTAATATAGATATCTGAAAAACCCACACAGTCCATAGAACTAGTGAACACAGAACGTGACCATTGCTGTCAAATCAACAGTGTCAATGACTTGAGATCAACCCTGATTAACACACATGTGCTATCCTTGATCATATTACAATACAGATGCAAGAAGAAATACATTCCCATGGGGTCATCTAATTCTAAAGATTCATCCACGATGAGAAACAAATATTACCTTTATCCACTATTTCTAGATGCAATATGCATCAATCAGTGTTTCTATAGTGCATAAAGGAACTTAATCTAAGGCTATATATTTATTATATATTTTATTATATATTATATTTTCATGTTTCTTGGCATTATGTACTGTACCTGCAGCTGATTCTTTATGCAGTAGAGGGAATACCAGGGTGATGTTATGGATAGGAAATGAAGGTACAGTAGTGTCACCTTGAAGGCAGCTCTGTTCACTATCTCAGTAGGGTCTCACCCTGTGCCATGGCAGTTTAGGCTTTTGTGCAGATGAAAGTCCAGTGGTCTGATTGCAGTCACAGAGAGGAACATTGGTAAATGTTAGGTGAGCATTGAGCAATGGTAATGGAGAACAAAGAAACAGATTGTCCTCTTATCAAACGGAGAGCAGAATCATATCACAAGGAAAGAGGTGCTGAGCAATAATACGCTCATTATCAGAAAATACTGCAAATCCAGAAGTTTACATCCAGAGATTTTATCGCACATGTTCATGTGTTAGAATAAACGTCATATAATGTTAATCAAAAATATTAGCTATTGATTGTTGCAAGGAAATCATTTTTATTATGCTTTCTTATGTGCTTCTTGGAAAATATCTTTCAGAACATTTCAGAAAAAAACTGAAGATGCTGTGTGTATGAAACAAGCAAATGTCCTGGTCATAAACATAGAGCAAGTGCCTTAATCTATGCCTAGAAGTGCATGAAGTGATTCAAAAAAGTCAATTTGCACAATTATTAAAAGATCTGCAAGTTACAGTTTTTGAATGCTCGGACAATCACAGAGGGTGATTTGTATCGAAGATAACTTCCCACTGTTTCATCTTTGAGTACTGATGTGTTTTTTTCTATAAGAAAAAAAGGTGTACAACTCTTGTGCTTAGGTATTTCAATTAATTATCTTCTTTCATCAAAGGGCCTTTTTGTATAAGTGAACAGACATTTAGGTTTGTTTTTCACCATATCCTTCAGCAAAAAATGCCCACAGTGTGGTTGATCAGTATATAGTTTACTTAACACTGAAATTTCTGCTTTTATGTGTGTGTGATAAGATGTGTGTGTGGCCACCTTCTAAGAAATCTATTTTTTCCTACAAAACACTCAATCTGAACATTTCTGTAAATTAGCCATTATCTGCTGTTAAATAACATACTGTTACAAAAATGTATTAAGACCAAATAATTTAGATTAAATTGAATTTTGTAACATACTAATGTAACATTAGTCTTTTGTTGATTGTCTTTCTTGTGGTTATCTGCAAATAACTTATTACAAAGCATTTATTCTTATGTAGCATCCCTCATGCTAAAACATCCCAGAGCACTGTACCAATTCAAAAGCAAACAAAACCTCAGCAAATGGAAATCCGGTTGCAAGCCATTAGACTAAAGCACATTCAAAGGAAATGTTTTTCGATTCATTATAAATGATCTATTGTTTCATTTTTTCTGATGAATTGGTTGTTCGTATTTAGAGTTCCAGGAAAAGGGAGCAAATACAGACTCTAAAAAACAACAAGCTGACAAAAGATATTTGGTTATAACAACTAAATCTACATCTTTAGATCTTGGTGAGTAATTAGGCTATGAACTTAGAAGTGCCTGAGACAATGTGCTCTGTGAGTCAGTGCCCTGCTATGTTATTACAGCTGCGTTAGAGTTCATTAGAAAACTTACAGGCTACCAGTGCAACCGGCTCAGCACTGGGGTGACGTGGTCAGCAAAAAAAAAAAGGTTTTTTCTCAATTGATACACAAATAAGAAGCCCTACATTTTTAATTGAACAATTAATAGAGGTAAGAAGATTAATATTTTTTGTAAGTCAAATGAGGTTTTTTAAAGTTTGTTCAAATGGTAAAAAAAAAGTTCCAATTGAAAGTCACAGAACACAAGTTGTATTAAAAAAAATAATGTTCCACAATGAGGGTTAAAATCTTTCTAGAACAAAGGCCTGTTCCAAACGTCAAGAACAACCCACACTACATTACTGTTCTTAACCAGCTCTTCCCCATTCAATATTTAAAGATTGGTCACTCACAGGTGTCTCAGCCACTGAGAATCTCTCTACACTAAAAGCCTGGGCACCCCCAACTCGATTGAACTGAAAATGCCAAAGGGGTGACATTGGCTTCTGTAACAGCACATGCACTGCACTCAAAATACTCAACACACATCAGAGTCCTGTTCAAGTTCAAGTTTATTTGTCATTCCAGCCATATACAAGTATGCAGAGGATCGAGATATCGTTCTGCAGGTTTACGGTGCCAATACAGACAGGACAGGACAAGAACTGTGCTAAGAATACATCAGACTGACATATGCCTGACATTAGGCAAAAAAGAACTAAGCGAAAAAGCTGTTATGGAGTCTGGTGGAGCTGGCCCATATACTGCGATACCTTTTACCAGATGGTAGGAGGGCAAAGAGGTTGCAGGAGGGGTGGGAGGGATCGTCCACAATACTGGAGGCTTTGTGTGATCAGCGTTTGTGGTAGATGTCCTGATTGGACGGAAGGGAGGCCCCAATGATGTTTCCTGCCGTACTGACAATTAGTTTGAGGGATTTGCGGTCTGAGACAAATTCTCAAACCAAGCAATGATACAGTTTGTCAAGATGCTCTAGATGGGCCTCTATAGAATGTGGATAGTATGGGGGAGGAGGTTTGCCCTTCACAGTCGCCACAGGACGCAGAGACTTTTTTTAGCTAGGGAGTTAGTGTTGATGGTCCAAGTGAGGTCATCTGTGATATGTACACCAAGAAACATAGTACTTCTAGCTGTCTCCACAGGGGAGCCATTCATGTGCAGTGGGGAGTGATCAGCGCAGGCCCTCCTGAAGTCAGTTATCACCTCTTTTGTCTTATCTACATTCAGAGACAGATGAACAACATTGAACAGAATACATTCTTTGACGTTCTGCATACACTGTTTTATTTTCGTTACAAATTGGTCCATTTTCCTCCATCAGCCCAAGCTTCCATCCCTATTTCTCTCAGGAAATAACATTAATGTAATGAAATCCCGGCAGTAACCTCATGGCACAGAGCCCATCAACAAAGATGGAGATCTTTGGCTGAAATAAGCTTATTGGCTTTGTGATAAATGTTGGAGCCCTGCATTCCTGAGCTCATGATTCTCTTCCCAAAATGCAATTCCTCAACAAACACTTAACATGCTGGCAAGGAGCCAGGGAAGCTGTTGGCTTGGGAGTGTTGATCTTGTTCAGCTCACTTGGTGCATGTCTGTCTATTCCTGGCAAACTAAGCATTAAGAGAAAGGCCTATTGAAGTGTCAGGAAGTTGTGACTTTTTCATGAGGTACATTGGAAGGTTAATAAAAGTTTCTTATGTGTTAATCAGCGCAAAAATCAACCAAAAAATTCAATATCAGGGTTCTCCACCATCAAATTGCCCCTTTGCTCTGCTATCTACTCACAGGAACTGGCTTTTAAGCTAGGAGGAGATTCCCGGCACACTGTAGGTTTATTAGCTGACTAACTATGCACTGGCAATGTGTCAGTGCCTTCTCATGCTGTCCAATTTGTCAGTCAGTCCCCACAGCAGAACCACACCCCAGCCCAGTTGCATTTAAGGGCAACAGGACACTCTGTCACTGGTGTAAACATGTAGTGTAAAATCTACAGCTTGTAAACCACACTCAAGATATACATTTCCAATATTTTGCTCTTTGGAATAGGGAGTACAAGCAAGATACGCTGATACTTAAGTGGCAGAGAAGAACAGGACTTCTTCATTTATAATGAGCACCAGATGGTATCAACATTTTTAAAAAGCAACTTTTAAAAAACATGTATATGAATTAAGCAGATAAACTTCTTCCTTCACATTAGAAAACTACCATATCTTTAAGTGATTGATACTTTGCTTCGCACTAGGAAACACAAGTGAAATGAACTTGTTATTAAGAGGTCTCAGCTCAACCCATTCTCCACACTAATTTGCCAAAGTCGCATTTAAGATCTCTAGTGAATTCCTGCAGTCTATCTTGGATGCATTCAAACACTGAGGTGTGAGAGACTGTTGACAGGCTGGTAAGTGGTTTTAAAAATAAAATGAAGTGATAGATGCTGCTACTCCATCTCTGTCTAATCACTCTATTACGATCTCTACCTTTGCAAAAAAAAAGAATTCCACAGACATTTTAAAAACAAAACAAAATGAATATGGAATGGTCAAAGGTGATAATTACCTTTGTACTTAAATGATACATATACCCGCAACAAGCATCACCCACACACATTTCTGCAGAGGTTATGAATCACATGCATCTCTACAGTTATTTAAAATGCATTCAGATTAGTTTTCAAATTAACAAATGAAAGTAAAAAGATGATAAGCAAAGGTCTGATTAACGTCTACTCCCATGCAGTTCAGTATTCCAGTCTCTAGCTTTAATCCGATACATTTCAGGAGCAGACATTCACACGTGTTTACTGCTGACTGGTGAGTCAAAAGATTCCAATTTATTTATCACAAAGATACAAACATGTTTTACTACCGATGCAGATGAAATGATCAGTTCATGCGGAGATGAAAAGAGCCTTTCACTGTACAGAAAGAGCTATAGTGTGTAAACAGATCAAATAATATTTATATACAGAAACCCAATGTGTAGTGCTATTTTTTACTAAGCAGTCTTGCTTGACTTGATATGTGGGTAGCCTGGATTACAAACATGATTATTCTGAGATATAACATACTTGTTACCAAATAATCAATGGGATTATATATTTTATCACATTTTACATTATAAGTTCTTATCAACAACCCAAAAGACAAATAAATGCACCTAAGGCCTACAGAAATTTGTCTCCGAGGATGTCATTACAATGTCAGATTAATCTGAGAAATGATAACCAATACCAAAGGCAGTGAAGGCTGGTGACAAATACAAAGTTAAAGGAGACTGTAGACAATCAAAATAAACCATTAGAAGTGTAAATAAATACAGAATCTCATGGCATTAGGCAAAGGACCTGCCTGTATATACTGGATAAGATAACATTTCAGAGCAGGAGAAAGGAAAAGATTCACAGTCAACGTGGTCAATAGGTCAGTATTCTGGCTGATAGATAACAGTATGTCAACTGAGAATTATGGGAAAGGGGAAATAGGACCAATTGTGCCTACAAAGTGTTTGACAAGGCAGCATAATCCCTTCCTCTTAAAAAGATAAAAACAAGTCAAATACAGGACGCTTATCATCTGAATCGCTCTTTCATAAAAGAGAAAGAATACCAGCCCAGGATGCTGTTCTTTATCATCATTGCAAAGACAAAATAAGAGTAGAATACTTGATTTACTGAGGACTTTGCATTATGTGATGCATGGCTTTATGGAAAGACTCCGAATAAAGTTACAAACATAGCACTTTGAACCTGTCACCACTGTCTGAGTTCCTAAATACCCACCTTAACACAAACTGGTGGACCGGTTGGGGGCACACTTCCTTCCCAATCAGAATTCCAGACCAATGCTCCTGTATGGTAGCCAGGTTCTTGTCCACCACGGGAAAACCACAAGTGGAATACCACATTTTAAGTCAAATCCAATAAAGATGACACTTTTTGTAAGAGTGGGAGTGTTAAATCCCACTTAATAAGAGTGTCAGGGATAAATCTCAGTCTCTGCTTGCACAATCTGGCCTCCCTAAAGCTCCCTCTTAATACAGTCCATGAAGTATTTTCTTGATCTTCCATCTGATAGGCTGTGTAGTGGGCTGCTGGACAACAATACTGTATCTGCTGAGCATTATTTGCATGGGTACTGCAGAAATGGGGTCATCTCCCATAGGTAAAACAGGCTATTCTGCGATAACAAGAAGATATTGAAACACAATAAATTAATTTATAGGCTCTGTTCCTTTAACTAATAAAAAATGAATTAATAAATGTAAAATTAATAAATTAATTGAATAGATTTCTTAACATTTTGAATTTCAAAACACCATAGTTTACAGTAAAGCCAACCAAATGCTAATATCAATGAAGGATATTCATTTTTTCTCAAGTTTCCAGGTCTTGAATTGTCCTCAGAATTATAGGACCATATGGTCATCCTGATTTATATTTAAAGATAGGGAGAAATGCCTGTTGTATGGAATCACTAAGGAGCACATTCCCGTTTAGTTTACACATTAATAGTCACTTCCTCTCTTAATGTATTCGTGTTCTATCTACCTTTACAAAGTGGGAGAAAATAATATTTTTTAATTGAATATATTTACACGTTATGCCTCTACATAGTGCGTCTCTTTTAATTCCTACTCACTGACAGGTTACAGAAGGCAGCTACAGCTGTTACACCCTGATTTGTCATCACAGTAGCATTTTAATAAAGCCTGTGATAACAGCTAGCCATTTAAATACACCGATTTCCATGTGCCCTCTGTCACAGAAATGGTCAAATGCTCACACGTTGGCAGTGATCAAAACTGCAAGGAAGATCTGGAATGCAGCTGTGACTCTATATTAAAGATCTGGAAGATTCCAGTTTATTAAAAACAACCTACTGTAAAATGATTTAATGTTTACTATTCACTGAGAAAAAACCCCAACAAGTGATACAACTGGAAAACGTTCAGTCTGAGATAAGAGCAGAAGGGCTGCAGGATTTGTGACTGACTGACAAGTTTATCAAGTCTTGTTCTGTTCTTTGCTGTACAAGCTTGGCAGAGCACTATCAGTGTAACACCAGACATGCTTGAGGGAATATACTGTATGATTTAACAAAAAACAACAATAAAAGCTTTCTTGCTAAAGCACGGTGAAGTAGGCACTACAATCAATCCAAATAACGGAAATGATTGCAGGAGGACTTCCACAGATACTGTATCCTGGACCACGTTACTAGTAATTTTTCACACTCGGAAATGGAAATCTAACATGATAACAAAAATGAACTGTCACTGAGTTAGCGTTGATAATGTACACATTATATTGCAAAGATATTGCAAAGCCTGACAGTTCAGCTGGATGAACACATGTGTATGGCATATCTCCATGAAACGGCTGGTGCCATTTTGTCAATTTCACCGACAGGATGTCTGGTTTGAGAGATGGCAGTTCAGCCTTAAATCTAATCCCGCATCACATTGTTCTTTTGCACGGGACTCCTTATAGTGACTCCGTGGGCCACAGGCTGGGAGTTGCTGGGTTATAAGAACCAGGGTGCTGGGCTGACTTCCACCTTTATAGAGTCAGTGTTTAACATGTCAGAATCTCTTCAAGGGGAAAAACAAAGCTGCAACTCAGATCACACTGCTCGGTGAAAAGGAATTTAAATCGGTGTGCTCATTCATATTACACTTTAATATCACAGCACTGCAATGGAGCTTGCTCAAGACCCCGAGCCATCCAACGGCACATCTCAAAGCTCTGACGGTGCTAGCCTTTCACAAAGCGAAGGGACAGGTTAAACGCTGAGCCCTGTGAGTAAACAGCACGCGAGGGAGAGGGGGGAGTGTGCGTGTGTGGGGGGAGGGGGATGGCGAAAACAACCGCCGCATTTCCATTCTCGCCAAGGGGGTTATTTTTCAGGGCTGTGAAATTACTCCTTTTTTATGTTAAGCGAAAAAGTAATTATGGTTATTAAGCACAGAAATTGGATTTATTAATGCAGAGCGTGACTGACCAAGTCGATTGATGGTTAGGAAAGACTTTGGAGTTTGGAGGACTTCGGCATATGAAGTTTAGAGCAACAGGTTGAGTCATTTTTTATGATGATTCACACACTGTTGAATGTATTGTACAAAAGCACAAACAGACTGGATGGACATTCGCACATTCCCTTTGTAGACTGCAACTGGAAAGACATTAAAACCAGATATGTACAGCACATGCATGCATAAACAATTCTGTACATTTCTTCCTCCTTTTTGGCATGTTTCAAATTAATTCAGCTTCATCAATTAACCAAGTTCAGTCTTTCAGCATCGGAGCATGTGAGCCCAAGAAGAGTGGGGACCCTTTTCTGGGGAGAGTCAGTTCTGCCTGAGAGGACACTGTACCCCACCAGTCTCTGGACAGAGCACTGTGGAAAAAACATCTCGATTTTTTACTCCTCTGCCACCTAACAAGTGCTGCGTTGACATTTAATGCCA
Source organism: Lepisosteus platostomus (assembly GCF_059453375.1). NCBI lineage: Eukaryota > Metazoa > Chordata > Actinopteri > Semionotiformes > Lepisosteidae > Lepisosteus > Lepisosteus platostomus. The sequence goes on along the minus strand of NC_142623.1, from coordinate 6,855,286 downwards.
CTGCCTAGATGGCTGGAACCCTGTAACAGGCTGCGATCAGTGAGCCACACGAATACTCCCCCACTGTACATTCTGTCCACTTCCAGAAAGGTGCAGAGAGCTGGTCGGCACCTCATCAGGTCGCTCAGTTTTAACCATTACAAACGACTTGTCAAGAGCTGAAAACGGCATTAAGTGTAGAAGCTATGAGCAGAAATCATGCAGGCAGAAATGCTGTGCAGTGGAGAAGAAGCAGAAATGACTTGTTTCTGGGGTGTCTGAACATGAGGCTCACAATTCCAGCATGTCCAACTAAAATGTGCACTATCGCAAATGTCAATCTGTGCACAAATATGATACAACCAGAACCTAAAAAAACCAAATTAATACACCTTTGACAGCTTGGGAGATATACAGTAGTATCTAAAGTGTGACATCAAACAAGACCAGCCAAACAAGGACTTCAATAGTTCAACCATGATATACTGTACATTCTTTACTCAGATAAACAAGGCTTGGTTTGCACAGCAAACATAATGCAGCTCTAAACTCAACTAACAGAAATATAAAGTGAAAGCCAGTGAAAATTATCTGCCTTATTTTTCTCATATCCAGTATTAATGTCTTGTATATTCATTACAAAGGATCCCATAGCACTTTACACATAGATGGGGACTCGTGTTCGTGTAGCGCAGCCACCACTTGGTAAACCTGACAACCTACGCAAGCCCATCTACTGGTCAAAAAATCTACTACTGAAATAAGAGACATTTTTACAAAATCTGTAAGGACGCTGAAATTAGGATAAGTTTTACTTCAACATCTTTGGAGAGTGAAAAATCCAGTGAAACCTGGCACCTCATTCATTAAATATTCAAATAGTAATGACCACAAAAAGAGTTAGTATCTACAAGAGTTGGTGTCAATTCCAAACTAAATTGAAATTAAAGTTACATTTATTTAACTGGAAGTAAAAAATAGTTAAAAGGTGAAATTGGAATCAAAATCCTACATTACATGGAATTCACCAATTCCTTCCCAAGTCCACATGTTTTGGTCCAAACTGGCTGATTTTCTTGAAAAAACCAAAACAAAACAGAAACAATAGGTATCATCACTTTCCGAGACATTTCCAGATGTAAACATTTTCTGAAAAGAAAGTTGAGAACAGTTGCAATAAAAGACAAAAGACGTAGACAGTAAACAAACGTCAGTGTTTGTTTAAACTGTGTTTACAACTTGTATTATGTCATAAATAGGAATTAACCACAGGTAGAACTGAAATGGAGCAACAGGGTGATGCATTGGTCAGCATTACTGCCTCTCAGTGCTGGGGCTCTGGGTTCAATCCTGGATCTGGGTGGAGCTTCTGGGAAAATCAACCCTAACCAAGGTCAGAGTGGGTTTGTGTCTGCCCTACGCCAGTCAGAGGACTGGCCTCCCATCCGAGGTGTAGCCAGCCTTGTGCCCATTGCTTGCTGGGATAGGCTCTAGTTCCCCCATGACCCTGAATAGGAAGAAGCTGTTTGAAGATGGATAGAACTGGAATTGTACAAAAGGAACATACAGTATCACAGTTCTGGTTTCAACACTTACTGGGTTTAGGACTTTCTGAAACATATGCCCTTTCTCAGTGAATTCATGATTGCTTTGCATTAATCCCGTGGGGTATTATGTGAACAGTGACTTGCTTCTTTGTTTAGAAGAACTGCAATTTTATTGCTCATCAAAAGAGAAGCTCTTTTCCTCTATTAGTACACAGCACATGTGTGAGGCTTATTCATACAGAAGCTCAAGTTGACTAATCATAATGCAAATTAGGCACCAATTTTAATGTCAGACCCCAAAAAGCAACTTTCATAACCTTTTCTGGATAGACGGTAGAAAGCTGAATAATAAAACTATTAGGACTGATGGTAAGCTCATTAGAAAATTGAACTATTGTTCTTTACCAGAATTATGACCTGCTCAAATTGAAGTTTAATGAGTTTCTGTGCACAAGGCAATGGTAGCAGAAGCATTTTTAATTTTTTTCATGCACACAAAAAGTAAGTGTTCCCTTGTCTCCTCTAGGAAATGTCAAATTTATATTTTTTAGAGCTTTAACCCCCACCCCCCCCCACCCCGACATACACAATTAAAAGTGCTGAATTTAACTAGTTTCTTATATTTTTCAAGACCAGTATTTGATATTGGGCAATGCAGTATAAAGAGTGGGGTACAATGCAGCTTTGTGAATGTGGAATACATAAAGAAACGAACTGCCAGTGTGGAGCATATTATATTGCATTTACATTAGAAAATTATCAGGTGTGTTATTGCAAGCAGGTTTCATATGCCTCTTACAAACTCTAACAGCAGGTGAAATCCTGTAATTAAAAAAGTGCCAATATAATCTGAGAAATAGTGTTGCAAAGACTGAATACCTTAGAAATAACCTATTTAGTCTTAAAAATGTCGTCATTACAGAGAGCATTGACTTTTTTAATCAAAATCGTCCCCCTTGGACCCTTGTGCGTTTAACAGCTACAATCACAAACATTAATGCTGGTTATTCATGTTTCCTAAGAATACCCTCCCTTACCCTTCAGGAAGAATAGCCAGTGTTTAAGTCTGCTAAATGGCAGCACTGACATGGAAATCTACCCTAAACCAGGGGGTTCATTCAAGTTCTAGTGCTTACAGTTAAACCCTGGACCCAATGACTCACCTGCATTACAAAGGTTTGAACCCCCTTTGACACACATATTGTTTTGTGCAGATTAAAAAGCGGTAAGGAATTTCTAGTTATTTCTAATAAATGTCATGTCTTTCATGTCCTTGACATCTTTCTCCTGTAATCTGACTGCATTAAACAGCTTCAGTGTTCAGCCATTTCTCAAGTTTCCACTAAACAGAATGGCTGTGTCTCTCAGCTCAGCCTTACTTAATATTCGTGGCACCTTGCTTGTCGAATGATCACAAAACCTCCATCCCCAATACCCAGACAAATAAAAGAATACTGGACCACCAATGGTTCTGTTGAGTGTGATTATTACTAACTTGTTGCTTCTTCAATTCCTCAGTGTGGAAAAGAACCAAGGTCACTTCTTGCAGGTGAGAGAAAGAAATGTATTTCTGAATGATATGGAAACAAATAGCTCAAAAGTGTTAGTGACGATGATTAAAGAACATTCTGGCCAGAAATCCATTATGGTGCATGTCATTTTTCTGGTTGTCCGCTGAGATAGGCATGCTATTTTCCCCATCAATTAAATTCAACAATCCATTAAAGCATGCCTACAAGATCTAAGCTACAAATAAAAGCTTACTGCAATGTATAAATTGGTTGCCTGACACCACATCACCGTTTCCAGGTTGACCTTTTATCATATAAAGCTAAAAAAAAACAAATACAAATGGTGTTGAGCAAAACTCAATGTAAGAAGGCATAAGAGTTGGAGGGGATAGAGCAGCATGTTCCCATGTGCGCAGTTACAGGAGAATCTTCTTCTGGCCCAGCACCTCCTGGGTAAGTGATACAGCACACTAGGTCCCTGTCCCCCAGCCTGCAATCATTTTAACAGTCAAACAACTCTATCTTTGCTCCTTAGCTTATTTTTAGCCACAAACTGAGAAGCTAGAGCAATGAAAAGGAGAAAACAAACATTTCAATTTCTACACTTTACAGTCGCCTCTCATTTCCTCCTTTGGCAATTCATCTTTCTTTCCATCCACAAGCGGAGAAGGCAGAGCAATCAATCAAGGCAAAGAAGAAAAAAACAATATGGTTCAGTGTTTAGTAGACAGTCAGCTCAGTATTTCTTCCCTTCTCAATACGTACCCTTGCAAATGACGTGCCAGGGAGATGAGTTTAAAAGAAAAAATAAATCACTTGAAGACTAGGTAGCACTTGGTTGTATCCATGAGTGCTGCTGCCTCACAGCTCCTTAGCCTGGGTGCAGTTCCTGGTTCGAGCACTTTTTGTGTGGAGTTGGCATGCTGGACCCATCTCTACACATGGTCTCTTACAGTGCTCCACTTTCTGCCCACTTCAAACATTCTGTCCACGTTCACTGGCATCTCTGAAAAATTTAATTTGCATCCCTCTGCTCAGGAGTGGGTCTCTGGAGATTTATCCCCTGATAAAAATAATTTGTGAAGACTGAGGTAAAGCGAAGAAATATCCTGCATGACAATTGCTTTGGTCTTTTTCCTATTTTAAGTTTTGTTTGCTGTCCATAAAATGTCTTATTCTATCCATTGTACATTGTTTCATACACAAAAGGCGGCTTTTAGATCTAACCTGAAGCTAAATGTTTCATTTCCTAACGTCACTGCCTACTTCCACAGTATCAGTGGAAGAATGCATGCACAAACAACCCAAACAGCTCTTGCAAAAAGAGCCAGTAAAGTAAGTGTAAAGTAATCTGAACTGCTCACTGCTTTTTTTTCTGGATGTCTTAGGAGTTATTTCTTGGAAAACCCCAATGCAGGTTTTTTCCTTAGCTACTCCTTCAGATTGTCAGAGGGAATACAGTTGATCTTAAATTACTGCTGTAGTTTATTACAGGAGTTATTGATTTATGCTTACACAATGGTTTCTGATTCCCAAAAGCAATTACGCTGAATAAAGACTTCCTGATATAATATATATTATATATTATATATATTGATGTCTGTGGGGATTAAGACATGTCAATATTTAAATGAAAAATAGCTGTAGGGTGGCACAGTGCCATGGTGGCTGGTGCTGCCTCCCAGCACAGGGTCCTGGGTCCGATGCCAACCTGGTGCTCCTTCTGCAGGGACTTAACCTGTCTCCCCCATTTCCACATTTTCTCAAAGTGGCCTGTTTTCCTCCCATCTCCCAGAGACATGCACTCTCCTCCCTGTTAATAGAACTCTAGGTGGATGAAACGCAATACAGTAACACCTTGATTCAATGAAGTAACAGGAAGGGAAATGCTGTCCTTTCATGGTGGGTGTGCATTAAATCATGAAGCGTACAGTATATATACACATATGTATGTGTAACTATCACTAAACATGATAGCGTAAAGTACCAGTGACAACCTGTTACACAATACTTGATCAGTAATGAAGGCAAACAAGAGTGCAGCACATCTAATAGGAAACTCAAAACTGGTGAACAATGTGTAATTTAAAACAATAATGAACACTTCAAATTCTTTAACCAGGTACTTTCATATACTTTGTAGCACCAACAGTAGATCATCTTGTTGTACCTACATCAACTTTTAATGTAATTTCCTCTTTTTTTATATCAGACACAGTTTGTTTCTTTCCACCATGTTTCTGACACATGCACGCGTGACGGACACGCCAGATTGAAGCTTTTTTGCTTTCATTCTAGTTTCTGACTTGGATGCGGATTGACTTGCTTTTCGCCCCATCCTTTTGAGCCAGGTTGCATATTCTCTCCTCATGTCTGTGCAGAAATTGAATCACAAAAGAAACTAGATTAGGCAGGGTCCACCCTTGGACAGGACACCAGCCCATCACAAGACACTCACACCAGGACCAACTTTTCCAGAAGCCAATTAACCTACCAGTATTACTTTGGATTGTAGGAGGAAGCCCACCCAAACATGGGGAGAGCCTCCAAAGTCCACACAGACAGCACCCCAGAGCTGGAAGTAAACCCAGGGCCCCAGCAATGCTAACCACTGTGTCACTGTGCCACTTTTAAATGGTGACACTGAAGTTGAAATTTTTAAACTGACTTCACAAACCAGATACACATTTGCAGCATATAACTACTGAATCACGTGTTTTAAACAATGAGTTATAAATGACCCTCTCATGAGCTCAGAGCTTATCAGACTCCAAGGTGATGTTCCCCATCACAGAGTTTCGTGACCCGTTTTCCTTGTATGGTTTTTTTGATCTAGTGGAATTTAAGATAACGAAATAATCACCTGAAAATAAAAACACTGCAAGTACCCTTAAATGGAATGCAAAAATCCTACATAAACATCTGCACAATGGATTACTATTCCCTTATGTGCTGTTAGATTAGGGATACCATTATTTTTTCATGTTTTTCAGAAAAATCATGAACAGTGAACCATAAGAAGTAGTGACAGTGACTGTGCTTCTCTCCTTAGTTACCCAGGATTCCTCTGTGGTTTCTATACTTTTCTTTCAAGCTCTTTGTTTTCAAGGAGTTGAAATAAGACTTTTCTGCAGGTCAGTTACACACTTCAAAGCTTGAATTTCTTGAAAACATGGCCCATTTTTATGATAAACCACATTTTAATGAGTATATAGTTGACTGCAGATGCAGAACAGAACTCCAAGCCAAACAAAACTACTGTCAGCAAAACAAAATTGATTAAAACAGCATATTTTAATTACCCTCCACATCACTGAACAGACAAGACTCCAAGAATCAAATGTGTTCCCAGCAGAGAAGAGAACGTTCCATCATTTCCTTCAGCTGCAGTTTCTGCATACTGAGCCACTGCTCCCTTGAGTTATAGGAAACTGGCTTTCAGAGGAGTAGCTGATGTAAAGTGTGAAAGAATTCAGAGACGTCTTAATACAACACCCAAGTTAGATAAACATTCTCCGTGCATGCTTAAATAAACAACTTGTCAAAAACTTCTAAAGTATCTGATTTTGAATTTCCCCTGGAAAAAATGTCCACTTTATTTTTGGAACATTAAGGCAAAACTATTTGACATTATAAAAGGTGTCAGGTCATTGGCAGATACCCTGGATTTAGATTAATAATATTTTATACTTGAAATCACTTTTCACAAAATGCTTGTTTCACCAAAGGTGTGCATTTAAGAACCCAATTCCCACTGTAATGCATCTTTGTGAAAGGAAGAGAGTTTCCGACAAAATAGTATTTGTAGAAGTGGCAGATTCCATTAGTTTGAGGACTGTAATTACAGTAAAATCATACCAGATGAGTTCCTTGAGACAAGCCAGACTGAAAATATTTCACAGGATGGACAAACATGGCAAAAACGCACGGAAATTCCCTGTGCTAATGGCATCTGTGATCCTTCACCTATCACACATCTCCCATTCATTACAGGCATGGGACAATGCTTCAAGTCAGTTTCAGGTCTCCTGCAGTATATCACAGGGAGATCTTCAATATCACACAGCAGCCCACTCTGTGGTATTGGAGAGAAGCACATCAAAGCGTCTTTGATAAAGGAATAAAAAGATAAGCCATTCATCCTGTGGATGGACAATGCATGTTGCAAGATTCATTGCACCCAATAACACAATTGATTATTTCCAAATGAATTACGTGAGGGTGTTTCTACATAGAATACCAGTAACATTACCCTGAAAGTGATACCGGGAAAAGATTTAATGCACACTGCCATTATTTCCTGAAGCAGTTAATTTATTACCTTTTAATATGACCTTCAAAAGATTTTTAAAATATAGAAAATCTGAAGAGGAGAGAAATTAAGAGGAATAAATGCTGGGCTTACTGAAGAAATCAACTGAAAATGTTAAATATTTTTTAAAAACAATTCAACTGTAGCATAAACTCAAATTTAATTTACATGACAAATTAAAGGGGTCAGATGGACATGTGAATTTAGTGACCATCCTATCCATCAATTAACAAGAAGCCACTTCTCCTACTCAAAAAGACTGCAATATCTTTTCACAAACATGATTAATTTAGGTACCTATATCAGTTTTAAAACTATATTTACAGTTTTATGTCTTGCCTTTCTCTCAAGCAACTGATTAAATTTGTAGTGTCGATAAAACCTGTTGATTTAACTTGCAATTAAAAGTAAAGAGGACTGATCATCAATTAACACAATAGCTTTACTGTAATTATGCCAACCAAACATAGATAAACCTTTTTAGCTAAACAACCTGAAAGAATATACAAGAGAGACTTGCTAAATACACCATCTGTAAAACACAGACTACTTTGATTTGAACTTTGCAGCCTCATTTAATCAAAACATTTTTAAAAACAAATCACTTTGTTAAACACAAGTCCACATTCTGTTTATAATTATGGCCTTTGCATGAAACTAACATCAGGTCACTCATCAGAAAACATAAAGAGGTGCTATACATTAATAACCAATGTCTAAAACAAAATCTATTTTTTGCACTGATGTTAACGTTTTCACATCCACGCTGTAAACATATGATAATTGTATCCATAAATATGGATTTATGGGAGAAATAAATTATTGACAGCCAACATTTAACCACCTAAGTACTCATTCACAAAGTCTTGAGTATATGTCTACAAAGACATGTAAAATATGCATAACTTCATATTGTATTAATAAAGTTGACTTCTGCATATGGAGATCATTACCACAACTACATGTTAGTGACATGTTTGATTCATGCACAGTTAATATGAGAAGATAAGTTCCTTATCAGAAGGTACCCAAAGGAAATAGGACATAGGTAGCACTGGCTATGAAAGATAGGGCAGACACTGAGAACGTGTTTGCTGGAGAGAGAAAATGTCAAAGCAATTAATTTTATGTTCTCCAAAAACTCTCTGAAGTATTTAAAATAACACTCTGGGTAACACAGCTCCTTCAGGCTTTGAATCTTCCTTCGTCATTCCTATTTAATAGTAATAACAGATAATAGTGTCTTTTCTTGTGTGCAGGCAGTGTTACCATGCTCAGATAATGGCAACATTTTATAAGGATATCAGCTCATTACACTAGGTTTTCATCAGTGCAGAAAAATACACAAGATAAGACTGAATGAAGGAACGTTTTAGCAAGCAGTGTACATATCAATACTTAATCTTCCTCATCATTTACATACATTAGCATATTAAAATACTTATAACTAAGCATGTAAACTACATACTGTAAAGGACTTTTTCCATGTTATTTTCATAGCTTTGAAATAAAGCATAGTATTTCATTACATGCCCTTTTACCTTGCAAAGTTTTTATCATATTAGAACCTTTTGTGAATGAGGCTCATGGTGTCTGATGTACTTTCATCCTCAGAAATCAGTTGAACTAATATACGACATGGATGGCAAACTGTAACAACATACAGAACTGCAAAGGCAACAATTCAGCCATGCAAATATTAAAGACAGGTAATCTACTTCTCACCTTCCTTTCCAATAGAAAAATACGTGAATGGGGTCTATTCCCAGCCATGTATAGATAGATACTGTATACTTCATCCCTTAGTTCAATGATAAATTCATAATCCTGACTCCTTCAGGCCTTTGACACTGGTGACCATACGAAGTATTAACTTCTTATTTTATACATTTTGTACCATCTTCGGATTTGGTCACGGCATCTCAAGAAAGACAAGCACCAGTCACTCAAACAAACTTCATCTACATACTGTATTTCCAATGTAGCATATTTGAAACCTTCTTTAAAAAATCAAGGTTAATTACCTTTCAAAACAGAACAAAAAACAAAACAAAACAATCATCTTTTTTCCTTGAGCAAAAACAACAAAATTCTCCTTCCAATTATCTGTAAACACATATGCAGATCTATCACAAACTGGACACACTTATATCCATCACAGAAAAACTGAACCACAGTCTTGGATATAAGAATTCGGACAAAGACCTTCTCACTGTTTAGCCCAAAAGGAATATATTCCCACTCTCCTTAAAATCATCCCTCACACAACAGATACTGTATAAGGGCTCAGCAGATGCTGGTGGACTATCATCCTGTCAGCTAGTGACAGGTACTGTATCTCTGTGTGCACTAAGACTCCAATCCAGTCAACTTCACCTCATCCACACTTGACAGTCCCAGCTAATTTGCTGTCGTTATTAGAAGCTCTCAGCCACAGTCACTGAACAGAAGAGCCTGGGATTTAAATGGCGTCAGAGAATTTGGACTCGGCCAAAATTCAGAGGATGCTTGACTCACTAAAGAGCCAGGTGAAGACTTTTAAAAATGTACTCTTTTAAGGGATCAATAAAGCCTATGAAGCCATGACATGAAAGAATCATGGGTATCTGCAGTCAAATGTGAAGCTTTATAAAATTCCATTGTATCAAGGTCAACTACTCATGAGATTATGCTCAATGAACTGAATATTAGTACTTCACTGATAGACACCAACAAAAAGTAGACTGTAGGAGACTGTAATGAATTTCAGTCTTTACATTTATGACTCTTCTACATTTTGCAGGATCTAGTGAGAAACAAGTTCTTAGTCTGTATAACGTCTTCATTCTTCTGCTTGGGCTCATCTTCAATGGTAAGCAGTTTTTAAAGTCTTACAAAGTTAAATTGCCGGGAAGACACATATAAGCTCTAGAAACGAATATACCCTTACTTGTTGTGTAAAACATTAACTATATTGCTATAGCAGGGACTTGACATCGTGTGGTAGGTTGATAAATTGTTATTTTATGGTAGATTTCATGTATTAAGATGTGATTCAATGTGGTTATAATACAAAAACAAATGGACATAATCCAATCCTCAATCCATTTTTTAATCACTGCCAAATAATTATCATCCAGTGACCCTGAAACACTATAAAATAGTACTGACGAAATGGTAAATGGCTTTGAACATTATTTAGTACCAATGCAATCCACTGGTGATGAGCTGAACTGGTCCATTAGTAAATATTTCATGATTGCTTGCATATATAACATCAAACGTTATGTGCCTTACTTTGCTCCCCAGCAGTGCAGCACTTCCGATATGAAAATAATGGGAACAACATCTTTGATGTTTTCACAGAGTACAGTGTGAATTCACATATACATTTCATATTTCAAACACGGGTTGAGGCATCCAGGATCCATTTGCCTGTAGAAGCCTCGTGTATGAGTACATGCAGCACAGATGAGAAAAAGAACTCCCTACACCTACTCTTTCAATCTAGCTGATTTATTTTTCGACACTGTTGTACGATAGCTGCTACACTCTTGCTCCTCCATTTTATTGTAGGGATGCAGGGAGTCACGGCGCAATCCAGTGAAGGTTTGAGATTTAATTGTAGCGAAAATGGCCAATTTTCCGGAGAACACTGAAGGAGACACACACGAGGTGTATTTCCCACAGTGGGTTTTTATAGTCCCTGTTCAGCCATTTTATTACCATGAACGGGGGCTTAAAAGACCACATTCTACTTATGGTCCAGTGGCTATTCTTGATGATGTTAAAAGATTTAATTTTAATATTCCAAACAAGAGGAAACATTCTAATATGAGGAGCAGGAAACACAACCAGATCCCAAGGTTTAACATAAAGTAATCGCTAACTTGATTATTTTAGAACACTTAAAAATGTAATTATTCTTTAAACATTCCTCTTTTAAAATGCCCCTGTTCGGGGGTCAGCAGTTAGGCAAAATCAACCCAGCTGATTTATTTGGAATGAACAGTGAAATATGAACCCAAAGGGCACAAGTGGATACGACGTTAAGTGATTTTAAACCATGAGCAGGATACTCATTAAAAACTATTTTGTAGGAGTATAGAACCTTCTCTCCATCCATGTTGTTGTCTTATTAGTTCCAGGCCTGGAGACCTTTAAGTGTGGAGTTTGTTTGTGTGTTTCCTCCTGCCTTCTAATAATAAGTCCATATATGATTTTGGCTCCATTGAAGAATGCAGCTAAATCTCATTACTCAGCCCTGATAAAACTCCAGATGAGGTACCATACTAAAACAGAACTCTCTTTATACTCCAATTCTGTAGTCGACTACCAGATCATGACCGAGCCCCTACAGATCAGTACTACATGGTAATGGAGTAAATACTAAATATAGACAAAAACTATTGCAGCCAATTAAAGGTACAATCGTTCTTTGTTTTCTCTACAAATATGATGTGTTATGCTAGGAATGGCATTTTAGAGCCCTTCTACAAACTACAAAACACAATTCTGCTCTATAGCCTGTTATCTGTGATGCAAATATAAAACTGGTTAGAAATCTTGAGAATGTACAATGTTCAGAGTGCCTAATCCCCCACATACTGTACTTTTGTATTCTTCATTTGCTTTAGGCCAGAATCCATAAAGGTCAGACACAAAGTTCTGCAGACAATAGACTGTTTGCCTCAGGCACAGTAGAGCTGATAAGAGCTGTACTGGGATTTTAATCGATCTGTAACAAAGCATCATACCAAAGACACTAAGCTCCAAAACTGCGTATTCAGTGATGCTGTCTGTAAAAGTTTTAAAAGAAAATGTCCTATGAAAAGAAATCACAAAGCTCAGGCCATCTGTGGAGACAGATGTTAAAGTGTTAAAATATGGCATAAAATGCTATGCATCACAAGTAGTGCAAGAGGATGAATAGAATTTCCTTCGGGCTTCAAAAAAGACTTTCCAGATGCCAGCAATGCTGATTTTTCATGATTTTCATGTACATGCTTGGTGTGGTTCTTTTCATTAAGATTCGCTTCACTGTTAATTACCAGCTGCAGCCATTTGCATCCTATTTAAAGAATAGACACTGGGACATTTCCCCACCCAATCCTTCCCCCTTTTGCAAGAGAGTGTGACCATGGCAGGAAAACCAATTCTTGATTAAGGCACTGCTTTACAAAAAGCCATAAGGAGAGGGAAGAATGATCAGGCTGGAAATATAGTTTCAAAGCTCATGGCAGAGGCGAAGGCTATTCGGATATCCTACATTCCAAGATGGAAAAGGAGCAGGAAGGAAGTGTGATCTGGGTTTTTAACTAAGGTAACCATCGGGGTGCTCTTACACACTCTCTGTGTCAGCGTGGACCACACACCTTTTCTAGGTTATATGCTGCAGTGCAAAAGGTGCCTTAGGTTAGCAATGCAAAAGTGTCCAAGCTGCGGACCTGAAGCACTACATGTAATTTCTTTGCATTTCTGAAATTGCAGTGCCATCTGCTGATAAAATGAAACAAAAGATGAAAAGTGATCAAAATATTTAATGTTAGTGCACACCCATGCTCACAAGGACCTCCGGAAACATATTTGCAACAAAGGCCGCCATTTAAAATACATATCAGAATTGTAGGGTCTATTGTGAAATCAATCCAAAACTCACATACTGAGTAACATGTCACTTATCTCATTACTGTCATTTATCAATTTACTTTAAAAAGTATTATGCTGCCACATTTATGATGTTTGAAACTCCAAAGACAGCGTACTTCTTACCCAAAGCCATGTGCATGGAGAATAATATGGTTTGGGTCTAATACAGTTTGGCTGATACAAAAATCAGCGCAGACCAGTATGAGATCAGCAGACCAAGGAGAGACAGGCCATTTCCTGGAGGGCAGAGGGTCTCTGCACCAGCCCAGGGTCATCACATTCATCGCATCCAAATAGCAGTTTCCAGGCTGCTGTGGCTACAGCACAAGACATTCCAGGAATAAATAGGCCACAAATCATCAGAATTACTGTATTTCACTGTCAGCATGAAAAGAACTGGCATGCTCCCAAGTCACTCAGGGTAAAGCTGGGAGCCGAGTGATGAAATCACCATCTTCCATGGGTCAGAGAACATCCAAGGTGGTAATGTTTTATTTAACAATGAGTGACCTCGACAGATCTGAAGGAAGACCACTAGTGGAGACTTTGTAGAGAGTTATGCCTTTGCATTACTTGATCAAACAGGTAGGGTTTTTGGAAGTGTAATATGGGAAGAATTCATTATCATAAGAACACATCTGTTGCAGACGGTGTGGCTCCTTACCACACAGCGATATTTGACATTTTCTTAAGAGACGATCTCTGTACCTGGAAGCCCATACAGGAGTGTCCGTTTTCCAGCAGAGCAATACAAATCCAAGTGATCAACAAGTGCTAGGCTGACAACAGCACAGTTTCAAGAAAAATGTTATGGCCCTTTTTTTTTGGTCAGACTTGAATCCTAGAGAACATCTCTGGAAAAAATCCATCCATCCCATAATTACCAGGAAACAACTGTGACCAGCCAAACTCCCTTCTGCACAGGAAGAGTAGAAGAGCACCCCACAGCAGTCTGTCCCTAAAAGAAGCAAAAAGCAGCTTAGCCATTCATTTACCACTGGTCTGTTTTGGGTCACTTAGCCCCCTTTCCTCAGGTGGCTTGTTATCCATCTAAAAAAGAAATTCATTTCACCCATCTAATATGGTCTTTCTCTTAACCCCCCATTGATCACGTGCACAAAACTGACTCCCTGCAATCACAGTGGACCACACGTGGACAAGAGTCAAAGTCTGGTAGCTAACCCAGACTCGACCCGCTCATGCACAAACAAATTTGATGGCTAAAGACTGAATTAACATTAACTTCCTTGCATTTTCTGTTTCCCACAGAACAATAGCTAAAATTACAATATTAACTGTCAGATCTTCCAAAAAATAATATAATGATCGAACAGTGGCTGTAAGAGAATGAAAGGGATTAATTACACATCAAATTATATGGCAGCAAATACAACTGCTAAATAAAAAGCTATTGATTATGTATGAATTACCTTTTGCCACCCACAGAGCTTATGGATTTTGCCAGGATTTGGTAGGATAGATGTTGTGATGAACCACCTGCTACACTGCATATTGAAAGAACAGATGAAAGATTTGACTATGATGTCTTCTGTTTTGAACTGCATGCATATTCTGTTTTTAGGTGCTATCTGGGTAAAAATACCATTCCAGTTTTAAGAATAATCTGATCTCCTTAAAACAATTTTCTAAGCTCTTAAACAAAGGTCTATTGCAGAGGATTACACAAGAGGACATGTGCTATATAGAGGTATGTGGATAGTCCTAGGGTTTAAAAAACCCTGTTATAGACAGTTCCTTTCAGTATGGAATTTCAATCAGAGCTAGTGATGCTGCAGCACGGAATGTTAATGGCTACCTTAACACATATGAATGATTGTAAGACTGCCAAGACACTTACTCTTTCCCATTTTCTGTTCTCAATTTGATGGTATTTCATGAAAAAGAAAGACTGTTAGACAGACCACTGAAATTATTGTGCTATAAGCATGACTACAGAAATTAGGCAGGTCAGAAATTATTTAAATTATGAGTACAACAGTTAAGAGACTAACCAGTGCCCCACACTGCTAACCCATTTTTAGTGTGTAAACCTTACTATGTTTATAGTAATAGAGCACTAAACCAGTCCAATCAATACGAATAGGCGTCCTTCTGTTTGCTCGCTTAGAGGTTCACATTTGAGAGCCTTGTTAGTCTTATGGCAGCGATTGCTATCGATCGCTTGCAGATTACTCAGTGAGAGGTCAAAGAAGCAAAACTGTTGGGTCATAAATCATTGCAAAACAGCACAGAATGGTACATTTAATAATTTTGGAGAAAGACACGGGAATGGAAAACTGGGTTTGTTTAAAATATGCACCCTTTGCACAGTTTCAATTAATTCCCACTGATTTAAAAAACAGAACTCACTGGATGCCAGCTAATCTCTCATGTTCTGTTGTGCATAAATCTACAATACTTTTGGATTTTGTTTTGTGGATTTACCATAGTAAATCTGGCTTGTATTATACAGTATCCTACAGTTAATTTTAGTTTGACTTTATAGATGCAGTTTATCCTATACCACTACTTTGAGAAGCAGTTTGGGATATTTAGATCAGAATAGTAAAATATGGCTTACATGGAAATCCTTCTATGAATAAAGAGATTTAGGAATATAGGGTAAGCTTTTCACATGATGCCAGTTCAAGCTTTTTAAAAAAATCCAGTAAGTGTTAGTGATGATACCATTTTTAATACAAAACAGATTTATTTTCCCAAGACAAGGATGGAGTAGGTGGATCTGAGATCATGCAGGTCCTTTTGCAGTTGTAATTCCAAATTTTCCAGTAATAGAAAATGAATTTCACATTCAAATTGAAAATATTTACATCACAGGTTGTTTTTAACCTCAGAACAGTTTCTGAAAAGCACTACAAATGTTGTATTACAAAATGCCAACCGATCAGCAATTAATTAATTGTTAACAAAAAGTTGTCTTTTGCAAATGTAAGATGGCATAAAGTACTGTAGCTAATTCTTTGATTTGAAAATTTCATAATTAAGACAAGTCACAAACATCTTTCATTTCAAATTAATCTCTTCAGAAAGGACCCGATTTTTATATTTTGACAGGATCTGAGATCTGGCTCTGCATATAAAGGAAAAATAGAAATCAGGAAACGTCATTAAATGAGTCATCTACAAAAAAAAATATGTAAAAAAACTTAGCAAAAAAAATGTTTGTTTATGACCAAACTAATACAATCTGACCCATCTGTTTGCAATTAAAATATAAATACCATTATATAACCATGTACCAGAAAGTACTACAGTTCATAAAAGTCAAAGCAAACAATAGTCTTAGTCTAATCATCCCTAATATGCCTCCAGTCTCATTGACCACTATAGATGGCGGCAGGACTCTCTTCATTGTTCTCTTATTGGTTTTGCAACACTTCCCATAGTCGCACATATTTTCACCAAAAAAGCATTTGACCATCATTTGTTCCCACGGAGGCTGTTATCAGCACAAAAAAAACAAACAACAGCCTTGTTGTGACCAGACCATAAACTCTGTCTAATGAATTCCAGTTCATTTCAAGGACTGTCATTGAGCCTCCAATCACCAAGCCATATGTAACACCACATCTAGTGGAGTGGCAAGTTATTAGTTCGGATTTATTAAGAATGGTGTGCAGTGAAAGGGCTGAGGATGCTTTTTGTGTGTGCCCTGGTTATCAAACAGAGCACTCACCTCTCCATTGTGAGCAAGAGGACCAGTACACCAAGTCTTGGAAACGGTTTTCTGTGAAATGGGGAAACAGTTTCTCACTAATTAATTTTGTTACACACTAATTATCATCAAAAAGACCTCAGGATGCATTGTTATTTGAGATTCGAATAGAAAGTGTTTCAATTTCCAAAACAGACTCTGTGGCAGTAATTGATTGCTGTGGGGAACAGGCAGGGCACCACGCTCTGCAGATGTGACTCCAAACCCTGTGGGGCTAAGAGCAGGATGTGAGAAGCAACAATTCTTTGCTGATAATTTGCTGATAATAATGCTCTCTCTCCACATAATGGAGAGAAAACTGATTCCAGAAATAAGTTCTCTGGCTGACAAAGTTTTAAAGCTTGTCCTCCTGTGGTATGTTTAAAAGGAAAGGGACTTATTGGGGAAAAAAACATCATTTTATTACATTAGGCCACAGACAGTCAATCCTGTATCTGGACAGGCCACCCTGATATCATCAGTTTGAAAAGACTTCAAACACGTGAGCTTTGATCTATTTTGTAGGTTCATTGGTACAATTGTGAATGGACAACTGTGGTGTTGGGAGCTACAGAATGCTGGAATTTCAGATGATCTCTAAACTACTTAAATAAACCAATCACCCTGACTTGTGTGACTACCAGTTTCAGTTGTCAAAACCTCCCTGTATTATCATCTGTATAACAGAATTCAAAACATTGCAATCCTAAATATTTTGCAAGAAAATGCATCCAATCATTTCTGAAAGGTTAACCCTATGTTAAAGGATATAAAGACTGCTTTTCAATGGGATAAATGATTTTCTATTAAACACTTCATGTAGCTTTTAAGACACTGGATTAAATCAATGTCAGTAAAAAGTGAAAATGTAGCCTTTAAGCAAAATGACAGATTACCACATGTCAGGAATCAGCAATGGGTTGATCACTTTAAAAACGAGAGGCCAAGAACTGCCAGAGAAAGAGTTATATGGTAATGAACTTCCAGAACAATGAAGACAGATGCATCACATTCTGCCAAAAGTAGAGCCACACAGTCATCTTCACTAATCAATAGTCCGACATAATGTCATTAACAACAGGTTGTCCAATATCCATAAAAATCTCTGATTCATCAGGGATTTACAACAGATTAATAAAACAGGAAAGACAGGCACAATGAGAGGGAGAGACTTATCTCCTCCAGGTGCATACAACAAAACACAAGCAGCTGCTCCATAGCTTATGCAAAACTTCAGAACACTAGAATAAGGCTTTCTTCTACAATGCAAATTTTGCATAATATTTTCTGAAAGCAAAACACTGATAGATAAAACCATTAACACAATAACATCTATTTACTTAAGCATAATGAGGTACAACAACTGAACTTTTTGTCTGTTATTCAGCATTTTTCAAACTAATTGCTTGTTTCCAATTAAATGCAGTCATCAGGATCATCATAATGTTTGTTCTATAAATTACAGGACTGGTTCTTTATTCTGTAAATCACAAAGCAGATATCAGCACAGCTACAGTGTGCAAAGTAAGCAAAACTTAACCAGTAACTACAGAAAGTAATTACAAGAGAAGTCATACAAAAATTGATTTTCTATGCTTGTCTGTATATTTGTGTTACACTTAACCAGGGGTCCTAGCAAATTCTTAAAACTGCAAACTGTGGTTAATCGACAATAGTATTCATCTTTGCACATCCTGGTCTTGGAGTAACCTGGTCTTGTTCCTAATGAACTTTCAGTTATTAAGCTTACTATTCCTGTAATTAAACTACAGTACTTGCCTTTAAAAATCTGTTTCCACTCAAGATAGGACAAAAAATTAGCATTAACCCTGGTTTCAAAGAGTGGATTTGTCTCGTTCGGGTTTATTTTTTCAATAAGGAATTTTGTCTCTGCATCACTAGGAATGCTTGTACACTGTGTTTTTGATAGGGGCATTCCTACCATAACTAACTCATAAACAATCAAAAGCTGTTGAGAAAAATCAGGAAAGCAACAATTTTGAACTACACTGAAAATGAGATCTGTTTGCTACATTTCATGGAAATATGGCATGAAAAGGAAATTTCTGCAAATGATGGTGTTTCAAATCCAGCTATTGTGAATTTATTGCCATCTTTTGTTTTTCAGAATAACCCACTCAATAGATCAACAGAGTTCACATTTTCTCAGAACTTCACAGTCAAATGTCGGCGTCTCAGGAAGATGGAAGAATTGGATCAAAATGAAATCTGGTTTTAATTACTCTAAAATCTCTCTGATGGATTAATAATAATAATAATTCCATACACCAATATGGCGCTTTTCAGGACACTCCACTCAAAGTGCTTATCAGGTAATGGGGACTCCCCTCCACCTGGACCTGGACTTATTGTTTCAAACTTCCTCGGGTTAATTTAATTTTCACTGCAGACTATGATGCTCGGAGTTCACATACATTGTACTGACTGGTGCAATTCTCAAGTACGTGGAAGGCACATCCAATCTAGCAACTCCAAGTTGCAGACATATGCAGGCGTTCTGTCAGGAACAAACGAATTCTGTGGTATACAAATGACATGATACAGGATGCCAAGTACTTAAACTATCGATTCCTTAAAGACCTGTAGTACACTTCATCATGAATCATTTAATTCATTAGAACATCTTAAATATCACTTTCTTTAAAGGATGAGTGATCAATTAACATCAAAAAGCTGTCATGGACAAAAAAAACTGTGGTTGAGTATAATACATTTGACGGTGCAAACCCATTCATTCAAGGTGCCAGTGCTGAAGTCTGCAATTAAACATTCAAAGAACACCATTCTAATAGAAACTACAGAATAGCTGTTATAGAACGTGGCTGTACTAATGAAATATCTTAAGGTTGTGTCAGCACAGTGCATACAATGCAAAATTGATTTGCTACAAAGCTGTTTCCTTCCTTGAAGACTATAGTATTCAGTGCCGGAAGTAAATGATGAATTCAAAGATGGAGATCATTAGCAGAAACGCATTTTACCTTAAAAAAAAACGCCAGGCCCACTCCTCCCACTGTGTGATCACAGTTCTGAGGACCTGAGTGGGTGTGCAACTGTGCCACACAGTACATAGACTGCGTGGGTAGGAGTGCTTCAGCTACCTTGGTGTGGAAAGGCACACAAAGAGTCATTTTCAATGGCACTGAAACAGTGCCTAATGCAGTCACAAAATAGCATGCATCTGTAAAAGTGAGAAATCGGTAAGCTAGCAAGATGTCTTTCTTGCAAAAAAAAGATTTACACATTAAAGCTTTATATCACTGTGACTAGAACAACTTACCAATTGTTCGTTAAAAAGACATTATGTTGTAAACGCACACGGAGCACATCCCTAATATTTATTTTCATTAAAAGCAAGGGTTTGCGTACAAGATGCCCCACCACTCCACAGAAAAAGGACAGCTCTCTAATCTGGTGTAATAACAAGGTGTGGAACCACCAAACTGGCATTTAAGAAAATCAACCTTTTTGCTTATTCGATCTCAAACCTCCTGCTAAATACTACCTATGCTGCTTGGAAAGAGAGAAGCTCACGATACGTTTGGCTGTAAATATCATCTCGCCTAGGCAGCCAATAGTTATCAAACACTGCTATCGCGTGTTTAGTTTCAGCCACACCTGGACTTTCTACTGCTTACCTACATTAAGAATATATAAATAGGAAGGTAAACATGTTTACTTTTCAAAGCAAATGGCATCATTGTGCCCTTCATGATCTCAAAGCGTGTTTCACATGCACAATAAGACACTCTCAAAAAGGAATCCAATATCCTTTCATTTCACTTTGTAACCATGGTAACAATCATCTGAGGAGGAGCAGGAAGTTTTATAAAGTAAAAAACAATTATGACCATTCAAAAACGACAAAAAATAAACCCCAAAATAAGCCCAAATACTGCAGAAACAGTGGCAATGGACTTTCCACAGTACAAAATGTGGTGTTAATTGTTGTTTATATACAGCACATATATATGATTAATAAAAACAGCGTTTCAACTTGGTTTCTTATGCTAACACACACTTGGACAGGGGGAGGAAATTATTTTTTAAAACAAATATGCTGACTGTTTTTAGACAGGAATTCAAAATCTTTGTGCTATATTAGTAAGTTATGGTTGACTTTTGTGGCTTATTTTAGTAAAGCTCTGTATCTTATAACTTGCTTGATTTTTTATTCTTACGTGCATACAGGAGGAGCAGGTTAAAAGTCAGTTATTTATCATCAACTACCCTCCGGATCGACAGTGTCTGAATTACAGCAGGTACCTGTCTCGTCTCTGTATTTAAAGTGCTTTAATTGAAACACACACAAAGAACACAAAGAGGGACATTATATCTATACATGTGGGTGCTTCACTGAGTACTTGTGAATAAACCATTCTTATGAACCTATTTAAATGTCCACACTCTGGGCCGTGCATTTAAGTTTAGCAAGCGTGTATTGCATTGAAGTACACCTTAAAAGCAATGATTGGCCATATGAACATTTGTATCTAGGAACAGGGCTCTGTGCGAAAGCTTATTAGCGCCACGGAGAAAAAAAAAAGCGTTTAGACGAGATTCTTACAGTACACGAAATAGCTCTGCTAGCACATCACAAGCAGCAAGGCCAAGGGGGACGGAGCGGCCGTTAGGCGACCCACCTGGGCGCTACCCAAGCCCCACCTAAGAGTCGAGCGTCCCGCCGACTCAGAACCGTCCTTCCAGGCTGCTCCACAGGCTGCGCTGGGGCCTTCGCGTTGCCATGGCTCCCGGCTCCACGCGGGGCGCTTACTGACTCCTCAGTCCCCCTTGGCCATGCGCACGCAAGGCGGGCTGGGAACAACGCCTGAGGGGCGGGACTTGGGGGAACCGGACTGTATTTAAGGGATCGGGGGGTATGGGGCGGCCTCTTCCCTTCGGTGTCTGTGTAATAATAATAATAATAATAATAATAATAATAATAATAATAATAATAATTGCTTACACTTATATAGCGCTTTTCTGGACACTCCACTCAAAGCGCTTTACAGGTAATGGGGACTCCCCTCCACCACCACCAGTGTGCAGCCCCACCTGGATGATGCGACGGCAGCCATAGTGCGCCAGAACGCTCACCACACATCAGCGTTGTAACCCCTGTCCCTGTGTGTACCTATCCCTGGTTCTGTTTAATAAATGTGTTGTTCAATGCGTTCTCTTTTCCTAAATCTTAACGCCTGCTCCATTACTTGCCGGACCCCGCGGTCGTTACAATATATTCGGTTATATTGTTTTTTTTCCAGTGTCGCCAATAAGCTTCCACAGTTCTGACCTTGTGAGATGGAGTTCTGTAAGAAACGCAGACATTTATAAACCAGATTAAGAGATGCAAAGTGAAGATGTAGGTTAAGCTGAAATTGATAGTATACTTTGAGATCTTCAATTTGTTGAGATGAAACCTTTGAGCATTTCAAAGGCAATACAGTGGACATTTGTAGATTAATTTTGTTAACATGATGGTGAAGTCTAATTATGTGTGCTAGGCTTTTTGAGTAGTTAGTGATCACATTAGAAGATTCCATGAAATGCTATTATTTTAATATAACAGACGATACATTTAAATATTGAAATGTAAACATTTTTCACCTATCATTTATTCACTACTCTGTTGATAATGGTTTGTGACCTTTATATTTCAATATAAGTTCCAATACAAACTACTTTGCCATTAATAGTTATAGGTAAATAATTATATATCCCATAACTGGAGCTGGATCAAGGAAAAAACACTGACACATTGCAATCTAAGGTTACTGTTTCGGTATTGAGCTGGGAAAATCTCATTGCTAATGCTTTATATTATTTAAAGGACGCATTTATAAGCATAAATATTTATGAAGCACCCTATATTGGATTCTCACATTTAATGGGAGTGAAATTTCATTTTACATTCTCATCTGCCAGACAGGTCTATTTATGTGTATGTGTTCTTATGGTGTTCTTGTACAATGGCATAAATGTGCATTTACATGTAAAAGAGCATATCCACAGAAAAATAATCAACATTTAACTAGCATCAACACTACCAGACTTTAGAGCATGCTATCATATATTAGCCATCCAAGATGTGCTAAATGAAATCCCATCACATAAATATTTAGGAGTATTCCCATGTGCAGAATGGATAAAAGGTTTTGTTTGAACTTTGTGGAGGTGTTGAGGGGGTGTTTGTTGTGTTAATTTCAATGAACTTGACCACATTTTTCTAAAGTGTGATAACAGTAAAAAAAACGTCAGTTTCCAAAGCTGATTCTGTCATTCATAAAAAAAATTAAGTGAAAAAACGTGGCCCTAAAAGAATGACTGTCTGGACATATCTGTTGTTTTAAACACTGCAGAATTGCTACTGGTCATACGATTTCCCAATGGGGTGTAAATTCTTGTATCTTCAAGGTTGTAGCTGCTTTATGAAACGTTAATCCAGCCTTGTGTGTTTGGCATTGCACTCTCCATTACAAAAACCTCCAAAACCTTAATAGCCACCTCTGAAGAAATACACATTCGACCAGCTTACAGGTGGCAGGCCAAATTCCCTTTTTTATAAGATAAGATCACTTTATTGGCCATATACAATTTGGCTCTGTGGATAAGGATCTGTGCCTGTGGCTGGAAGGTTGCCAGTTCAAGTCCTGTGGCCGGCAGAGGAATCCTACTCTGTTAGGTTTGTGAGCAAGGCCCTTAACCCCATCTGCTCTAGGGGACAGCGTATAAATGGCTGACCCTGCACTCTGACCCCAAGCTAAAGTAAAAAAACTAACGTGTGAAGTCAGAACATCTGTCAGGGCAGCAAGGAAAGTCCCCATTACCAGGATTGGGACCAGCGTACTGTACATACAGCATCTCCTGATACAGTACACTGTAATTCCCAACAGATCACAGTTATACTAACAAAGTGCTTAACGATCCAGAGAAGGCTGGGTGAGATCCTTGATTCGAATAGCTAACTAACTACCAAACAAACTAGGCTCATTTGTGACCTATCTTTCGTCTTCTGAAACTGTTGAAGTCCACGAATCTGCACTCTCAGGTCCTAGAGGTAGCAAGTGCTGCAGCTTTTACAGGCAGCCTTGATGATTAATGAGCAAAGATCCGGACAGCATGTTAATTCTTTCCAATTAAGCAACTGGTTGATCTGATTAAGTCATTAAGAGCTCAAGTGGAATGAAACCCAGTAGAAACTTGGGTTCACAAGGACAAGGGTTGTACACACCTGGTTCAAGGAATAAAGCACAGCTTTCTGGCTCAATGAAATAAGTGCAAAATCATTCTCAAGGTCACACTGCCTAATGTAACTCTATAATGCCTCTGCCAAGCTTCTGCACTTGTTAGGTTTAGACCATGGTGAAAAGCAGATGCTTCCCCATTGTGAAAACAGCCAGCCCCAGCTGCATCTGTCCAAAAGCCCTGCCCTGTGAATATCTGAGCTTTGTCATGATTGACGAGAGCAGGATTAGCAATAGTGCTGAAGTGTGCACTTTACTGTACAAGAGGCTTATCAAAGGAGCCACAGGCTCCCTAAAAACTCTTAGGGAGATAAGAACCCTTGCCTGTATAAATTCCTTTAGAACATGCATTACTACAGATTCAAAGAGAAATTCAGATATGTCTACATAAAGGACCCTACCAGTGTGACACAGATGCAAGACAGTGAGCTTTGACACTCCACAGAGAAGGCATGTCTCAGTGGGTTTCTTCTTCATTTGTCCTGCTAAAAATATTCTTTTAAAAACAAGGTAGTGCAGCCCAAATACTCTCTCTAGGCGCTACTACTTGCAGTGTTTTAAGAACATGATGTGGTATTAGTGTTAATTTGGTTTACTGCATCATGCATTTCATGCAGAAAAGCATGAATAAGTCAGATGTGAGGACCGAATAAGAAAAGGGGTGAGACACAACAGAATCATTCTGAACGATGAGTCAAACAGCGACCTATTCAGCCTGTGTCAAACCACTCTGTAAGACATCCTAACTTGAAAAAAAGCTCCTATAACAGACGAATGCTGACTTTTAGTTGGATGCAGTTTCCAACAATTTAATTCTGCATTCTGCCCTGCCCCCTGCACCTCACCCCTCGGTCTCAGGGGACACCAGGCACCCCTAATATTCAGGTAAGTGTCTTTTTTTACTTGACACTGGTCATACTGTGATACAACTGCACTTAAGCTCACAGACTAATATGCCAACAGCCTATTTGCCCTTCACAAATCCAAAACAGGCAAATGAGCTTTTCACTCACACATTGAAAAGGTATGTACATCATTATCACTGTCTTGATCTCTTTTATAATGGGAATTGGAAATGATTAACATTTCCCTCTTGTGTCTAAACAACACTAAAATACACATCCATGGAGGACTCCAGCTGAGGTCCACACAGCTATGTTGATCATGTCCAAACATCTGAACAGGTTTGGGACAGTCAAACAAGAATAGTTTAAAAATCATATGTTTATAGATAGTACATGCTCATTTTCTTTTATATATTATTATAAAACCCCACCTACATTGAAGGGAACACAGAATGAATAGAAACTGTCCACATTCACTCTTGCCTGGAAATACCCAATGTTCATTAGTGTGTACTGTACATGAATGAAAAACCAAGAGAAAAGGACGGTGGACATTTAGACGAGAAACACGAATAAGGCATGTTCTTTTTTTTTTGTAAAGCATGTGACAGCCAGTAAGGCAGGAACAGAGCAAGAGAGCTCCACAGCCGAAACGTTGTGTTTCCTTTCTTTTCAGCGTGGAATAAACCCGTTACCAGTTCATTTGCAGCCTACGCAAGCTGACGCAGCTACCTACTTGAACTACAAAGGAGTTATGGTGTCTTTACGGTTAAAAAAAAAAAACCTCCTCCACACTTTTTCCAGCCGCACAGAATTTGATCCCAACGACGTTGAAGGCGCGACATTTGCAATTGGTACTGTTTTCATCGCCTTCCTTCTTACGGATGAAACTGACACACAAACAGCAGAGCCGGGGGAAGGGAATTCATAAAAACAGGGCCCCGAAATCTTTCACTTCTTGGCTGTGCTCCAGGAGCTGTGTTAGCAGGCTAGTGAGGTATTCGGATCAATTATGCATTTGAAATGGCTTGCGAGCAGTGGTGTTCCGTCAGTACCGCTGTACCACTAAATCACCTGGAGATGATTAAGGCACGATGGTGTTTTTCAATCTCGAAATCAGCACGGGTAAATTTGTTGAAATAATATTGAGGATTTAAGGTTCGGATTTTTCTGGAGATGGAAATTGAAGCTATTCACTTTTTTTCCCACTTCAATCTATGAATCAGTACACTAAAGACAAAAAATAAACTCGGACATACTCGTAGTACTCCATTTTACTTTCCAGGAACAGATCCTTTCTTTTTAGTCTGGCATTACATAACAAGTTGTAGCAGTTTTACCTCTGCGGCAGGGTTTGTAAATTCTGGAAGGCCTGATAAGTAATGGTTGTACATAACGATTTCGTGAGAAATTAGGGAAAGAGTATTGAAACAATGGGTCTTAAAATGAATAATTGCCAAGGCCGGTCTTTATGAATTAATACATTTAAAATACCGACAATTTTGGTAGTTAACGGTTGTAGCGCAGCAATTTGTAATGAAATTAAATATTCGGGTTTAAAGTTATCTGAAGTGTCATAATTTAATTTGATTTGATTTGCACAAACTTAATCCCCCTTTTTTCTCAAGTACCGATATCTTCTCATTGTATATATTTTCTTCTGCGAATTTCCAGTCGCTTCTACAATGTTTTTCTAAATTATAAACCCAGCTCGGTGGAACTGTAATGCACAACAAAAGCAGAGGCCTTCGCCGTGTCATTAATTATGAAGATTTAGTAGATCCTTTTAAAAGCCACGCCATGTTTATAGGGGCATAACAAGAAGTTGGACAAACGCAAGGCTTTGGATGCAACAGGTGAAGATTATTTTTAAAAGTAATTTAAGTAGATATAACAATTTTAGCTTGAAAGGTTGCAATAAGCATACAAAATATTTAATATTAAAAACGTAGTGAATTTGTTCGGTTACCTTTCAGTTTATGCTGATATACAGTAGTGTAGAAAATAAGCTTTAGCTACGAGTCTTCACACAAACTAAGCGCCCCACGTGTCGAATGAGATTTAAATTCTTGTTTCAGTACAGGCTTACCACGGTACTGTGATTTTGATCACTATTACGGTCTTGCTCTTTCTTATGATGGAAATTTATTTTTTTAAAGATTTCCCTCTCGGGTCTAAAAACACAATACCCACTCGTTGAGGGCTCCAAAATCATGATATAGACATAGAAACACGCAACACAATACAAATGTATTTACTATTTTTGCAAATGTCAATAACATTTTATTTAAAGTAAATGTATCTATCATACGTTTCAAAAACTAAATGCAAGTCACGTCTTTGACAGAAAAGTAGCGTTCAGTGCGACTCCTGGGCGCAAGGCGGATTGTGTCCTTCAGCAGTGTTTAGTGTTTAGCTAGCAGGTATATCACCCTGCAACTCACAACTGGCAACCCACTGAAGCTCAGCAGGTGTGAGCCTGGTCAGTACCTGGATGGGAGACCTGGGAAAAACTAAGGTTGCTGCTGGAAGGGGTGTTAGTGGGGCCAGCAGGGGGCGCTCACCCTGCAGCTCATGTGGGTCCTAATGCCCAAGTGTTGTGACGGGGATAATATACTGTAAAACAGGGGCCGTCCTTCGGATGAGACGTAAAACTGAGGTCCTGACTCTCTGTGGTCATTAAAAAGCCCAGGGCGTTTCTCGAAAAGAGTAGGGGTGTACCCCATCAGCCTTTATCAATCATGGCCTCCTAACAATCCCCCTCTATGAATTGGCTTCATTACTCACTGAGAGCTTACGTGTGGGGAGCGTTCTGGCGCACTATGGCTGCCGTCGCAGCATCCAGGTGGATGCTGCACACTGGTGGTGGTGGAGGGGAGTCCCCATTACCTGTAAAGTGCTTTGAGTGGAGTGTCCAGAAAAGTGCTATGTAAGCATGAAGCTTACATAGTAATGAAGCATGAAGCGTTGTGGCTCATGGAACAAATCCATATTCTGAGTCATTTTATTTAAAATTTAAACGTAGAAGATAATTTATGGAAACAAATTATCTTCTACGTTTAAATAAATGAAACAAACTTAGCCTACTGATCAAAGCAGACACATCCAGAACTCGATTGTACTGATTTTTCTCAGTCAATGCGTCTAATCAGTTTGGAACTGTGGGACAAATGAAACATAAAAACTATGAATAATATTGCCATGTACTAAACTATTGCAAATATATGCACTCAGTTGCTATGCTTTTATTAGAACCAGTATTATTTTGAATTCTATTATACTGTCATTGGAGTTGACCTAAATAAAAGCAGTGTCGCTCAGACCAGTATAGTGATGACAGTCTAAGACAAGTGGGCAAATGGTGCTTTCTGAGGCCTTCTGAAAAGTTCTAGGTTGGGTCCATTTACACTTCGGGCTTGTTTCGCAGCCCATGAAACCTACTCATAGATGTCATATAAGTCACAGATGAAGTACTGATCGATAAAGCTGAGCTGACGATAGTATTGTTGAGTCTCAGTGTTGACACCCATCAAACAGAAACTGTGATCTTCTTTTTCGCCTCGGGGCTATTGTGTTTGTTTCGCTGAGTTTACTCTTGAGCCACCAGGCAAGAAGTGAAAGATACCCCCCCTCCATTAAAGCCCCCATACTCGCCAATGGAGAGTACTTCTCTCTTCCCCAGAATGCTCACACCCATCTCCAGCTTCACTGGCACACTGGGCCTTAGCCATCAGAGTAGAGTGCACCTCCAGAGGCCCGAGTGGAGAATTCCACACTGTCTAGGTCCCAGCGATCCCCATTACAGGCAGCCCTTCAGAAAAACACATCTGCAGCCAGGTCATGCAAAACGTGTGGAAACTGAAAATCTGCATGGTGGGCTACCGTGAATCCTGAGTCCCCAAAGTTCTTGCTGTGCAAAAACTTTTTCAATCCGTTTTCGATCCAAAGGAAATGCTTACAGATAGTTGGCAACAGAAACGCAGATTTCGCAATGCTTGTAGGTTTTCTGCTTAAATGATCCAATTCTGCATACAGTACAAAAAGAAAAAAAATGACTGCACAAGGCAAAAAGAGAACTAAGAGGTTTTGCATTAAAACAAGTGGTGTCCTGGTTTGCATTTCAAAGGCTAGAAAAGTGCTTAGAACTCTCATTCCTCCCATTCAAATCACAGTCCAGACAGTACAGCATGACTCATAAGCACCTAAAACAAATGTAACAAAAAGAATAAGGCCAGGTTCTTAATTTAATAATAATAATAATTGCTTACACTTATATAGCCCTTTTCTGGACAATCCACTCAAAGCGCTTTACAGGTAATGGGGACTCCCCTCCACCAACACCAATGTGCAGCCCCACCTGGATGATGAGACAGCAGCCATAGTGCGCCAGAACGCTCACCACACATCAGCTATTAGTGGGGAGGAGAGCAGAGTACTGTAGCCATTTAATGTAATTTAATTAACCATATTCTTATATATGTTTTTGTTTTAAATTTAAAGGTTTAGTAAATCATATTTTCTTAAATGATAATTACAATGTGCGACATGGTGATGCTGTGGTTAGCATTGCTGTCTCACAGCATAGATAGATAGAGCACTATCTGTCAGTTGTGGTCTTCTGAACTGACTAGAGCTTCAGTTGTTCATGACACTTCTCATAAAAAATACTGACCGCTACAATATTGTCCCATCTTAAAACCACAGCAAGACCTTTATTAGCGAAGTATTTGAAAGTATTTTAGAGTCAGGCATTACTGAAAAGCGCTAATTATGTTTCTCTGTACTACTGCTCCTAATTTCATACACCACACGTTTCATGGGGACGTGCAAGCTACGTCGAGCATTTAATATTTCTTATAGAACACTGCCCTCTGGTGGCGAGCTTTGGTAAGACGCAAGCGAACCAATTAAAATAGTTAAGGCAAAGCCAACAACAGAAAAGGCAATTCAATTCAAACCATTAATCACATTCATTTTTAAGTTAAATAAGTGAGAACTTAGCTTATATTAAACCCAGAAGACACAGGGTTCCTTTAGGATCAGGGTTAATAAATCCTGCCTTAGGAAGTTTTCTGTGCTGGAGGAGTTCACTTATGGATAGCGATGGTCATGGACTCAGGACGAACGAGTATAGAAGATTGATTTTGTTTTCCATGTTTGTATGAGTCACTCTGACCCACGTCTGTAAACAACTGGAAATAACAGTAGTGGACTGTTGTGACTTATGGTAAATAAATGTGTTTTTAAGTATGCCGCCTGGTTATTACTTCGTTACCAAGCTGTGTCGGATAAATGAAAACTCGGGTCATGTAAAGCAGCAACCCATGACAACAGGGGGTGTGAAATTGTTAGTATTGATAAATTAGTGTCAGGACCCAATTTGATGGACATTTCTTACTGCATTATTTAATCCCTGATCAAATTCTGGATGTCTATCCAAACTTTTCACTTTGCCCTGTGAAATTAATTTGTAATACGTCAACTCAATCTGTGACTCACTTGACTTCCTAAAAAACATTTAGAGCTAAGTTGTCCATATTCTTATTAACTTATTGTTGGAGGTAACCTTTCAATTCAGGTTATTTACTAATGGCTATATACCTTACGGTTCCAGTTTTCCCCGATTCAAAAATGACTAAAATGACCGATGTTCATGGCTTTATCTTAGTCTAACAATGTAAGAAGAAAGTAAATAGTTACAGAAACAGGTTCACTTTCCATCTTTAAGGAATACATTAACCTAGCCTCCTTTGTCCTGTTAAATATTGTATGCATACTTAATTCCTGTATAAACAACAAAATCAGATTACTCCAAGTGAGTCATGAAATTATGCACAGCAGGAGATCAATTCTAGAGACGTCAAAGCTCTTAAAAATAACTTCTTAAAACGTAACCCCTCTCTTTCAGATCATCTTGAAATTAATCCAGTGGAAATGATTAAATCATTACCACCTACTCCTGTCTTGATTCTGTAAAACATCAGTTAAAATAATGCCTTTGACATGCCCATAAATAAGACTCTACCTTTCCTGAATAAAACCATCTCCAAATTCTAACTTGATCCTAGGTACAGCATTGGAGACCTGCTGCCTGTTCACTAAGAAACCACTCTTAAATTATTAAAATTAATTAATTAATAATTCTCAAATTATAACAGTCCCATTGCAGAGGGAGAGAAGTCAAGAGGTCGCATTCACATGAAACAACAGCACCTGGTAGCCTACGGGATCACAAAACACAAAAGACAATATTGCCAAAACTAACTACTGCCTGCATGTTCCCATTTTCAAATGAGAAGAAAACCAATGCTATATACACCATGATTTTTTGTAAAGCAAACAAGAAGTATATTAGTTACAATTAGAACAGAATGTTAGCTTGCTATCACAACACCTGCAAATCTTGACAATGCAACCAAGAAGGCAGCAATAAACATATCCCTCGTCTCTGCAAGAACATCAGAATGACCTAGTTAAGTTAGAATTGTGTAAATGGCACTGGCGATAGTGAGAAAGCTAGAAATAAATGTTCTTAAAATAGCACAGAGCATCCTGCTACACCAATCTATATCAATCCAGCTTGAACCTCGTTCATGGAGCTGAAATAAAGGACTATTGCCTTTTGCTTCATGAGGGACACTTAGTAATAAAACAGTGTAGAAGCTAGATTCTACAATATTTGGCAATTTCAAACTTTCACCATTGATGAAGAAAATAAACTGCAACTCATCAAGTCCGTTTTTTTTTTCAGCACTAGAACAAAATTGAAATTTGCAGGTTTACAAACGGAATGCACGGGGCACAGTCTGTCTCTGAGCCATGAAGGAAAAACTGCTACTAGTATACAAACCACAAGCAGCATTTTCAACACTGCTCTTAAACATCCACTTCACGTAATGTTAAGGCTAGACTACAATCATCAAAGCCACTGATCAGCATTCAGATCAGATACTGTGGCTCCTTATTTTTGAAATCATAATACATTCATCAATGTCACTTTCTCTATTAAATAAAAAACATTTCCTGAACTTCTTGGGTAGAACAGGCCTATGCATATAAAGTGTACTTGTGAATGTGAAAAAAAACATGATTCATACCGAAATACTCATTTCAACAGTTAAGTATATCAATATTAAGTAGCATGCTGCACTCACCGTTTATGAAATTACCTTGGATCACAGCAGGTATTACAGAAAATATACTGAACCAATCAACAAAACTTTCAGAGGAATAACTGATCATTACTCTATTGTCTGGCAAGTAGAAAAGGCTTTTAGTTCTTTGGGATTGTAAATAAGGAAATCAGCTGCTAAAGAGTATGGAGAATTATTAATCCACTCCCTTTCTGTTGTTCATTAGCCAAATAATGACATGGCTACCATTCTTGCCAGACATGAACACCACCGAACACTTGTGAGATGAGCTGGAACGAGCTCAGGGATCAGTGATCAGGCTCATGCTTGTCCGGGCTCTATGGGACAGAATCCAATAAGTCAGCAAGTGCAACCTGTTACAAATCCCGCATTAAATACAGTTGTACTACTTACTTTGCGATTTTCACACCAGAAACCTTGTTGATCAGCCTGAGGACAAGTGTTCACATGGATAGTAAATATACCTAAAATGTGTCACATCTGTTCAATAAGATGATACAAACATATTTCCCTTTCCTGATAACCACGAATTTGAGACAATCTTCTTTTGATGCCTTAGGATAATAAGTATGGTGCTAAGAAAAGGGCTGTCAATTATTTAATAAATTTGTACAAACCGATCCTTAAAGATGCTTCAACAAATGCAGAATGTGTAACTTGGTTTATATGAAATGTTTTGAGATCATGCATGATCAAATATAGTATTATATCATCGCACAATGATGTTAAACTGCTGGGAAAAAATTAAAATGTGCTGGTTTTAGGTTAATATTCAGGCAGGACCCTTTTGATAGTACTCATGTAATCATAAAAGTGGAGCCACACAACTGAGGATTAAAGACAGGCATACCTATACATCTCTAAACTTCATCTGCAAATTAGAGACCCCCCCCAAAACAAAACAAACAACTACAACCAGACTTATACGAAACAATAATACAGGGCACCTTATGCAAAATCTCCAAACAGCCAGGCCGACAGGTCTCCCCAGTTGTGAGGGACAGTGGAGTCCCAGTCCAGTAGATTTTATGGGTAAGCATAGAGTTCTAAAGATGGAATAATTCAATTGTAATCAAAGGAACAGGTCATTTGTTAAAAAGCATAAGTAACCATTAAGTAAGTGTCTTTCACACTCGGGACTGACAAAAAGTTAAAATTCTGTAAACAAGCAAGCAGATCAATGACGTAATCTATTAGCACTGGAGATTTCACGCTAATCAGACACAATGCTCCTCTAGGACCAGGATTAGGAACCACCATCTTGGACAGAAGGTGCTCGTGTATGCTTTAGCATATGCATACCCACTTATTGACTGCCTGGAACTAATTTAACTTTAATAGATGTTTTTTTTATTCTGTTCCTTTAAGTAAGCAGTGTCCCTTGTCTGATAACATGCAATTATATCAATTAATAGATTTCTGACATTGCTAGTGATTAAAAATCATCAATTCAAGAAATGAAAATGTTCATTACTGATCATCAGCAGCTTTGGACCTAATATAGGGGTCATTTCAAACACTACCTCTGACCCAAGCTGAAGCCAGGACAGTCCAATCCATTACAGAGTATTTAACCTTGTTATATTGATCTTTCTAAATACCAATTAGTTATACAACTGTGAATTGGAATGGCAGTACCCCAAAAGGCATAGCCTGCATTCCCATCTTATTTTAATTAGAACTGAATAAGTTTAGATCATGTTTTTCATAACAAAGGCCAATCATGGGGTTAAGGTTATCAACACCGTATTTATTGCTTCCTCTGAATTAAGTTTAAAAGGTTTATAGCAAGATTCTAAAAGGTTGTTTTTTTACACAGCTGTACGTCAACATCCCTGAATAACATTCTAAAGAATTTTTATAAAATAATTAAAAAAATGAACATACTCAAGCTAAAAAAAATATATTTTCTTTGATCGTGTTCTAGCAATCCAACACCAGTAGAAGATATGGCTCCCATTGACCCGAACAAGACTGTAACAGGGTTATCCCCTCTCAAGGGTCACTGAAGTGTCAGTGCAGAAGTCTTTCCCCCTTGCTCTCTCTATGCGTGGACTGGGTGCAAATCAGCTCTCCTGCTTTTCCTTCACTAGTAGGACAGTGTGCTGCCCCCCACTGGACACTGACAACACTTCACGGTTCTCCAGCTGCTTCCCCATCATCTCCACGGGGCTCCACTCATCATCTTCCTCTCCGGTGCCCAGCTGCAGATTGGTCCCCATGCCCCAGGCAAACACAGACCCTGTAAAAAACACACATTTTCCAGAATTAGCTGGAGCAAAAACCGAGATGGCAATCCCTAGCGTATATTCTGGGACTGCCCCAAAATTAGGCTTTTTTGGACAGGTATACACACGGAGCCCTGAAGAACATGTTTGAAAGGGATTTCCGCTTTCTATACGAGGTGTTACATTTTGGCACGTTGGATTCTTATTTGAGGAGGACTGTTGGGTATCTGATTGGAATTCTTTTGCCTGGAAGTAAAAAGGCTGTAACATGACTTCTCTCCAATTCACCAGAGAATGACTACTGATTTAAAAAATGAAATGAAACTTCAACCTCACTTACGGATGAATAAATTTGTTAGACATTGGTCGAGAAGGGGTAAATACAATACAAAAATAAATGTATTGAGAGACAGAATAACTGAAACTTGAATTTAAAAAAATGTTTTTGTTGTTCTTGTCTCTCTTCCCATGTAATGTGATTTTCTCCCTCTCTGTAGTCCCGAAAGATTATACAGCTTCATTGTTTTGAGTGTACATAGTTCTTTAAGAAATCTGCAAAAATATTTGTAACAGCTAAAACAGATCAGAAATACACCATACGTCTACATATGACAATATGTGCAATATCGTACTGCTCAAGCGTGGTCCGTGCAAAACCTTTTCATTTGTATCTAATGTGTTACTATCTTTCACTAAAGTAAAAAAAAAGAATCAGCCAGAGCAGCTACACTGACCACAGAGGACTCACCTTGCATGGTGACAGCATAGCTGACAGATGCTCCACAGGCCACAGACTGGACATCCACCATCTCCGGCACAGGGGTGGGCTCGGCCTTCTCCTCTGCCCCCTGCCCCAGGCCCAGGCGCCCGTACTCCGCCCGGCCCAGACTGTACACCTTCCCTGTGGGGATGACCACAGCAGCTCAGATACACACTCTGACGCTTCTTTCACTAATAGCACAGTCCTTAGCATACCTTCACCTCAAGGGCTCCACAGAATATCGCCCAGTCAGCACCACCTAATAAGGACTCTTATCACCTTTAAAGATGTTAAACAAAAGCTACAAGATCCCTGGGTTACGCACTCTTCGGCTAAATCTAAACAGACTTCAATGACTACTCAACAATAAGGCTCAAAGCACGCCTGAATGGCTTAACCATGAGCCCAGGCTGAACGTTATCTTTCTATTCAGAGCCCAAGTCATGCCACTGTGTGCCCATGACCAGGATTCCTCAGCTTTGGGCATACAAGAGCATGAGTTCCCTCAGCTTTCCTGCTAACTGTCAGCTCATGACTGAGCAGGTACCCTTTGGTCTTGCAGCGGCATCAAAGAGGAAAACACCACCTCTCAGCTTAGAGCTAACTCTCTTTGTCAGGTATGGACTACAGCAGACTTAATGCAAGTTAAGATTCTGTCCCCTTAAACCAATGAACAAGACGCTTATTCTGCTGGGGACACTGTGATATCTGGGTGCCTCACCCTCAGAATCAAGACAGATGGTGTGATGCTGGCCCCCAGAGAAGGCCACCCAGGATGTGGTGGAGTTCCTGAAGGCGGTGAGTTTGACTGGAGAGAAGCAGGAGCTAGTGCCTTGTGTCCCTGCAACAGGAAAGAGTCAAAGTCAAAAAATGACATGACATGACATGACAATGTGGAAGAAATAAATTGTTGCACAGCTGATGCTTACCAAGCTGGTGGTAGTTGGAGAGCCCGAAGCCATAGACATGTCCCTCTTTGGACACAGCGAAGGTGAAGTACGCACCGCAGAACACATCCTTAAAGTGAACTTTGCCTCTGGCACGGACCAGGACGCGCTGGGGCACCAGGAGACGCTCTGTAGTGACACCAGACAGCACAGAACTCAAATCCGGAAATTGCGTCACAAAATTCCACTTTATTCAGAGTATTAAGAAATGAATGAGCTAAATAGTTCTTCGACAAAACAAGTGGAGGATGGATGTATTTTTGAATCCCATCCGATTCAAAAATTAACTTTGCAGCTGCCACGTTCCTCATCACTAAGATGCAAGTCATTATCTCAACACGGTCTTGTTTCAGCAAATCTAAAAAAAGATAACTAACAAGACAGTCCAGGCAGTGAGTGAAAATATCTTAATGTCAAGACCGACTTTTATGTGACGAGAGTTTTAGGGTTACAGGGACAAGAAGCAAAACCAAAGAGTTCACAGGGCTCAAACGAGAAAATGTTATCAAAAACCACTAAAAACAACAAGAGAACAGTGGAGTCAATGCCCATGTCATGCCAGGCTGACCCCGAGTCCCTCTCGGGGAAAAGGGGGTGCGGTGCACCTACTTAAGCCCTTCCTGCCTCCTCTGTTGGTGAAGCGTTCAGGCACCCTGCCCAGCTGGCCCTGTTCGCCACAGCCCGAGCTGTACAGCTCCCCACTCAGCGTCAGCATCACCAGGTGGTCATTACCTGAGGGAGGCAAAGCAGGTGGTGAGTCTTCAATTCACTCTGCACCGATCCTGGGGGGACCCCAGTGAGGTGGCTCTCAAAGCGCCTCTCTATGCCTTTTGAATATTTTAGATGCACAAGAGCTGAGATCTCATGATGCCACCGTGTTTTTGCCAAGAACACTGTTAAACACGCCTGACAAGAGTAGTTTTGCACACAAGAAACACACAGCTCCTTAGGTTCCAGGTTTTGTTAGACTATGACTGAACTGGGAAGTTGGAACCAGTCATCCCAGACGACAATATTTCTGCCAGGCTTTTTCATAGGAATTTGATGTTGGTTAATAGAATTTTAAAATAGGGTGCCAACCTTAAGACATTTTTTCTTATTACAATAACCGTGAACTGTAAAGTGAAGTCACCTCACCTGACGCAATCTTTACGACGGGCTCCTCAATAGGAATCTGGACAGGCAAC
This sequence comes from Lepisosteus platostomus, assembly GCF_059453375.1. Classification (NCBI taxonomy): domain Eukaryota; kingdom Metazoa; phylum Chordata; class Actinopteri; order Semionotiformes; family Lepisosteidae; genus Lepisosteus; species Lepisosteus platostomus. Next base: position 6,818,208 of record NC_142623.1, on the reverse strand, counting down.
GTGCATTTTTTCATTGGCTCCAGCAGACCAATCACTCCATTGTTGTCCTGAGGCAGTGGGGAAAACCGTAAAGTTAAGAAAGATCAGAAACAAAAACTGTCACCATCTCACAGAGTTCGGAGTCTCCTGGGGTGCTTTTTGTTCAAAGGCTCCGTACCCTGAAGGAGCCCCAGATGTAGACGGTGCCGTCCTCTGTCAGAGCAGCTGAATGGCTGTCTCCTGCAGACACCTGCACCACCTTCTCCTGCAGCTCCACCTTCCCTGGCCTCGTCTCCGAGCCCTCCTCCGACGTGTCCCGGCCCAGGGCCCCCTCGTCGTTGCAGCCAAAAGTGTAAATCTAGAAGCCAGACACAGAACAAGCTTACTCAGACCACGATATAGGACTTTCATATTGTGCCATGACAGTTGCAAATAATTACAAGCTTTTCTCTCTATAAGAGTGGCTTGCGGTTAGCGCACTGAGTTGTGCGTTTTAAATCACTGGCACACTTTGTTTTAGTCAGGGCTGTAATATACCATGTTAAAGATCTGTTAAATAAGCAAGGCCACTGTCAGGTTAATATATTATTTAAAATCTGCAATACTGGCATAATGGACAACTCTTTACACAAAAGGTTGCAGGAGCGTGGAACAAGCTGGCCTGCCGTGCTGCCAAATTCGATACTCTGTCGGGCTTCTTTCAAGAGAAGCCGGATGAGATAATTGGATCAATTAGCTTCTTGCTACCAAATGGGCTGAAAGGGCTAATTGGCCTCCTCTTCCTCATGCTTGTTTGGCTCCTAAATAATAAGAATGGTACAATTAAAGGAAGGTTATCGGTCCCATCTTGTCTAAGAATAGTTTGCCCAGTGTTTCGTGTCCTTAAATTCCACTGGAGCCTACCCTTACACCACACTGAAGATCCTTTATTTTATTAGAAATATCTGCTGGGTAAAGAAATGAACTTGTCATAAGGTTTTCAAGACTTATTAAAGGTGGAGGGGGGTGGAAGTCACTCACATTTCCAGTGTCGCTGAGACACACCGTGTGCATCCCTCCAGCTTCGGCCTGCACTACACTCTCCGGCAGGGAGACCAGCGCCGGCCTTTTCCTCTCCATCACATCCTCACCCAGCCCCAGCTGCCCGACGTCCCCCTGCCCCAGCACCAGCACCTGCCCTGCCTGCTTCCCATGGGAGCTGTGGGACACTGTGGGAGGAGGGAACAGCTGGGGTTATGCGACACGTCAAGAGCAAGCACATGGTCAAGTGAATGCGCTTGGAAACCTGCCAAAGCAACTTTGCGCAAGGTTCTGCTAAAGAGTGGCAGGTAAATAAAATGCATGTCAGGTTTGTGCTGCAGACTATGAATTCTTCTTAGAAAAATGTAAATTCCCACAGGATACCGACTGATGCCCTCACATAGGTGCTTTAGAATCCTTCAATGCAGACTTAACCAATTGAGGAATTCCGTGCAATGAGGGGTTAGGTGCAAAACGAAGTGATAATGTGAAATTATAGGAGCTTGGAGCGATTGTGGAAGGGAGTAAACTCACAGGTTCTGGTTATCTGTGCGGATTCCTGTAGGAGTGGTACATAAGGACTATGTATAGGTTGATGTCATTTGTGTAATGTTATATCTATTTTAATCTAATGCTTATTAAACATAGTTTTTGTATGTTTTTTGCAAAAAAAAAACAGAAATAAGGTATAACTGTATTGTATATGAATGAGGAAAACACTTATAGTGTCATTCAAATACACCAGGCTTCTCATTTCGTTCAAGATCCTCAAGTTCAACTTGTCCTAATTATAGGTGAATACTGTTGGTATTAGTCTGACATTAACACTCACTGATCTAGAATTGGGCAACACAGGACATGCATGAATCGGAGCTTTAAGCAAACCAGTACGCTTATATGGGGTGCTGTACTTCAGTCATGCACACATTAGCCCCAGATTTTACTTGATGTGAAGTTTGCATATTTGGGATGCAAACATAAATACAACTACTTTACTGACTGCAAAAAACACCCAACAGAAGAATCGGATCATAAAGTAGAAGGAAAGAACTCTGAAAATGCTAACTTGTTTACAATAAAAGAACTCCTAGTGGAATGCCTCCTCTGAAGATGTGTACTTTTCCCGATGTACAGAAACCAGCAGTAATTAATAAACACCATTTTACAGCCAGAACTCTTCCCAATGCTTTTCAGCAGCCCCAGCATGAGAGGGCTACTATAGGTCAGAGAGACCACTGGACACTCAATGACCTACCTTTTACTTTCTTGGAGGGCTTGACTTCCACTGATGGGCTGGGCCTCTTTGCAGCCTTTTTTCCAGGCATGTTGGTCTCTTCTACTGTTAGAGGAGACAAACAGAAAATCAAACATACAGGCCTTATACAGATCTTAACATGCAGTGCACACAGATATCACGACTTTGGCTACATATGTTAAGCAATATAGAGGCAGATATTACCGCTTGTCACAGGTAGTATAGGACCACTGCAGAATATTTGTATTTATGTCTCTGGACCATAGAACTCACGCCACTTAGTAAATATAGCTACAACTGATGTCCAAATCCGACACACCATGCCACGTCATTGTAAAGAGATCCAACGACCAACAGGCGTAGACATTTTGATACTATTGATAATTAAAAGGAAACCCTTAAGTCAAAAACAATCATAACTTACTGAAAGGAGCTGTATATAAACGCGCCTACACCGCGATTACGCAGAATCATTCGGTTATCATGCAGCGCCGAGAAGCTCAATTAAAGCAACTGCTGCTGTCTACGCGCATGGCCTTTGGTAAACATGCAAAAACCTTTTTTAGGACTTGCAAACTAGCAAGTCGACAGAAAAACAACGTCACTCACAATGTTTCAGGGGTGGCGACGATAAAGAAAGTCCTAGCAACTGGACGAAAAATAGAGGTAAAGAGCATTAAATGCAATAAATCCCTTATCGCTACGAGGGGATAACCTCCTTAAATGCACATGAACTACAGCTGCCGGTGCAGCGATCCACGCGTTTGCAACAGATCTTCTGATTAAAAAAAAAAAATGACTGACAGGGGCTGATGCACGAAGTCCAGGAAGACCACAAAACAAAAACTGCTCTGTTCCCGTTGCAGATGCATAGGCTCAGAGCCTTATTTTAGGAAATGCATTTTTAAAGCATGGCGGTACTCGCTCCCAGTCATTCATTTCCTGGTTCACGGTGTTTTCGCGACCCGCTATTTTTTTTTTTTTAAAAGGCCACGCTGAGCCATCCAGGTTTAACCAGGTCTCCCACACAACCCCATCATTTTTTTACACACCGCAGTGCTCTACGAAACATTCATCTACTCTTAACATGTAATACGTTACCATTACTTTCAAGTCTGGCAGGATTACCACGAAGGGCAAATACATATTGAATAACTTTATTGGCACAATTTGAGCACACGTACAGGATAAGGTACTTTTAAAGTAACGTGCACAGAAAACCATGCGCAAACATAAAAAGCCCTTTATAAAGTTATAATATATCTAACCAAAAAGACTTTTAAAATAAAAGACACAAAGCCTTTTTTCCCCCCCGCTGGATACCGACAATTAAAAAAAAAAACAGAAGTCATAAGAAACCGAGCCAATAAAATGTTCTGGAATTGTCTGTTCGCTATTTAAGTCGCGAATTTCGACTTTGACCGTCGGATATCACAGTTTATCTACAGCCTTTCAGCTGTATTCACTAAAAAATACTGCGAGAATAACAGTAACGCGCTAGTTTATTGCCATACTTTACCACAGCCGAGAGTGTCCTGTTGTTAAGTTGAAAACCCACACAATTTCCACTCTCCCTCTCCATGCGGTTGCTCCTGCCTGCCCTCTTAAAGGGACAGACACCTCTCCTTACAGCTCCTACACCGTCTCTGACGTTTATTGGGGAAATGTTTGTTCATCAGGTGCTCCACACAGGTAAAAATGTAGATACATACTTATACTCTAAAGCCTAGCATATCTGCTGATTGGTGACAATCAATGGGTACAATCGCAGATAGAAAAACAAACAACGTTTATAAAATGTATACTAAGGATTTTAGATGGGATTATATATAGACATATACAGTGCCTTTTATAGAATATTGGATACAGTTATGGCCAAAAAATATTTTCCTTTAGAATGAGTAACTAGGTACATTTCTGTGTTACGGGGATGCACTGACAGGTTAAAAGAACCAAATCATTTTAGTTGTGAACAGAAAAGGCTAAGGGTGGTGACCTGATTCTAACCTGATTTGGATTATTATATATCATTCTGGTCTCGACTACACAAGAAAGACATTGGTGTTTTGAAATAAGTTAACAGAAAAACAACAGAGATATTTTTTCCTCTGACGGAACAATGCCACGTTGTGTTATGCCTGTCTTCTTTAACTTAACAATTGCACACTTCCCTAAATTTTGGGGGGGAAAACGAACGGATAAAAAAAGGGTAAAAACAGCTCGTTTCTTATTGACACCAGCTACTCCCATTGGGGATGAAACAGTCAAGTCGATAAAACAAAAAGAATGAAACAAAGTGATCTTTAATTCTTTCCCCTTGGTCAATGTTCACACAAGTCCTAAATTATGCAGTGTTACTAAGAATGTCTTCAGAACGATATGGTGAAGGTTAAGTCGGAGTGCCATCTCATTTAAATTTCACACGATGTACTTTTTCAAATGCACATGCGACACGGCGCTATTCACACTAGAATTTGGGTAAACAAAACCAAACCCGAATATCGCATGCAGAGATCACTCAAAGACACCCAATTCCCTTTCTGGGGAACAGTAAGGGGGCCAGGAACTGCGAGACAACTGTCTCCTGACAACCCACACCTTTCAACAGCTTTTAGCCAATCTTAGCAGATCCGTTCAGTTAAAAAGTTAAAGAAATCACTTAAATATTTCGTAGCACGAAAGAGGAAAAACACAAAACAGTGGAAAACAACCGCCACCCGTGACTGTCCTGAACAAAAAGATGTTAGACCCAATTAAATATAATTGGGATGATAAGCTTTTTTTCCCCTACTGTATATCTTGCCGCCAGATGGTAGCAAAGCTACAAGATTAGAATTGGCGGAACAACTGAAAACTCAGCTGTCGAGAGAAAGGGAATAAATCATTTTCACTTTCGGAGCTTTTCATCTTTCTCGCTTTTTAGAAAGGGCCAATTCTTACAGCCCCAGTATGCATCTAACCCGTCTAGTTTCAATAAATGCTACAAAACCACGCGTCGCTCGCCTTTCAAAGCCAAGTGTTGGGCATATTATACGCAGCAGACAAATCTTAGTATTTTAGCTCAATTGACAGGTACACTGCACGAATCATTTGATCGTCAATCGTTGATGTGGGAGGGCCATTGAAGACGCTGAACGTTTTTAGCCGCAAAAAAAAAAATCTCCTTGCAGCTCAGAAACGGACAAAAAACAAATCGAGGGATTGTTTCAGGATGAGTAACAATGTAAAAACCGAAATCAGGTTTGGGAGAATTCAGAGCACAAGACGGCAGACGGGTTTGTAAACTAGACGGCCCTAAGAGTCTCCTCTAGTTGGCAATGTTTGTATTCTTACACAGATGACTGTATGAGCCTGAAGCCAGCTCCTAGCCATGGCAGTGAAGTTGATTGTGAGGCCGTTTAAGAAACTGTTGGAATTTCTATCGGGTACATGACAACTCACTGAGATCAGGAGTTTTTCTTGCTGCTCTACTTTGATCTCTTTCTAAGGTTCCTTTTTTTATGGTAACAGCTACCATGCCTGTACACAATATTCGAAACGAGTCTCTGTTAAATCTTGAGTACGATTGTCCTCTTAAACTCCACTGCTGTTAAGCCTCAACGATGTTTGGTTTTTTTTTTCTATTGCTTTGCTGCATTGGTTTGACGTGGGCATTAAAGATGACTTTAAAAATGTGCATTTTTTTTTTTACATTTATACAATTTATATTAGTATCCCCTAATCTTTATTTCAAATTAATCAATCAATCAAATTAGACAATCTGACTATTTTAAAGTGGTTAAGAAAGCTGATCAATTTAACTAGATGGCTGAACTGACATTTCATTTAAAATTCAATTTAAATAAAAATAAATAGAACCACATACCCTTTCTCAAAAGTTTAATTGACCTCATTCTTTAACAAACATATCCTCGTTTAAAAAGGTTGCCTGTACATTAAAATCAGTTTTACAGCTGCATGATTTAAGAGAGATTTTTCGGAATATTAAAGGACTAACGGGCTCTTTTCTATAAAATTAAGCTGAATGAATACGCAGTTAACTGTTCATTAGTCCATATGGAATCATTCAGACAAAGGACCAAGCATCCAAGAGGCGTCAGTTTTCACCAGCTATAACATTATACATCGGATCCCGTTCGCTTCAGCTGTTTCTTTACCCGTGTTGATAAACATGCACAATTACGAAGTATGTGGCCGCACTTTGCTTTCGATTATTTCCATAAGAGCTCCAAACTTCCCTCCGTTTTGAAGATGTTCAGACATGAACATATTCTCTCTATATACAAGAGTCTGTTGAGGTTTTCACAGTCGAGCCAATTAAAGGAGCTCGTTTTTAAAAATGTATCTACTAAAGGTATATTGAAAGAAGTTCAGTGGAGGAATATACTACAACAAATGAGACCAAGCAGTTACCCTCCCAACACACTTTTTAAAATCGAAACAAAAATGATTTAAAGCTGTGCTGAAAACGAGAATTCTTTTTGTCCTTTGAAAGTAATTTCTTGCTCTTTTATCTTGTATTTCAACGGTTATTTCCCCATCAATTACCCTTCGTCAATTAAATCCACTATTTGAAATAACCTGACATTTTCCTATTTACTTTGTATTAACGGGTTTTATGGGCTGTCAATACACTGTAACTGTACAGTCATTCAGTGAATTCAATTTCTGCCACTATCGCTTCGTGCGACATCATTTTCTCATCTCCCACGGTGTCTTCAAAGCTGGGAAATTAGTTTGTATTTTTTGCAGAGCACATGGCAATCTTTTGAAGGTGTTAATTTATGCATTTGTTCTTGGACCCATAAGATAGGAGTCATCAGACATACAAGAGGAGCCAAAAAAAAGCATGCTCTATTTCCTAAAAACTTTTCTTTGCTCTTTTAAGAAATGCCATCAGTTCTTAAATGGTAAAGAAACGATGCTTGGAAAGAGGCATTCATATCATTGACCACACGGCGAAACCGCATATACCACACTTATCTTTAAATAAGAAAATTTGTATGAACAGTAGAAAAATGTGCCATTTTTACAACAAAAGTCCCGATGACCACGGCTGCCACACTTGGTATATAAGTACTATGATGTCTTTTCCTAATTACCTCTTGGTCATTTCCTCCTTTTAGGCTCGTATTCTGGGTTATAAATACCCAAAGGAGCAGAACTCATTTACGGAAGAAAAATAATATTCTGCCTTAAGGGCCCTGTATGTGCAGCTTCATAAGCCAACCAGCCGAATCCCTAGGGACTGGGTAGTGGAATACCGAGACTTTTACGAGAGAAAGCAGAATTTACCTAAAGGTTAATACAAGGTATAAAGCTAAGCTGTTCTTGGGGTTTAGGGCAGGTGGTAAAAGTATTGCTTTAGTGGTGACATGCTGGTTACGTTGCTGTGTTCTTTAACTGCTTTTTCCCCATCATTGATCATGCTTGGTTACTGAACTGGTGGTGGGTTCTAGGTTTGTTTGCTTGTTAATTGTGCACGCTTTGTGTACTGCAAAAGCCCTTTACTATGGCGTGTAAAGATTAACATTCTGCAACCATTTATCTTCTGTCACTGTGTTTCTAATTGTAAGCTATCTATATTCTACTCTATTCTCCGCATTCTAACAGAGACTGCACGTAATAGTCTCTTTTATAGTTTATTAATGCACAACACTTTGTGAAGAATGCATTGCCTGAAAGGAACTGTTGAAAATGGATTCATATCAAATAGACAACATGGACTTAATCCAGCAGAGTCTGTAGAAAACCTTAGCCCGACAGCATGATCAATCCCCCCCAAAAACATATCCTCATACATAAGAAATATAAGACAAAAGAGGCACTTTTCTATAAGCTTTTAATTTGATTCTGCAGTGGCTGTTAATTGCTAATTAGAGAGGTGCAGATATCAACTGCCTAAATTCCATAGCATTTCTTTACAAAAATTATACATCTGTAAAATAAAACAGGCGTTTTTATATACCAGTCCTTGTAGTGTTGCTGAACCACCAACCATTCTGTCATTAAGAAAAACAATGAAACAGCCTATAATACTTTTATTATATTTAAAATCTTTTTTTCTTTTTAAGATAGGAAGACAAGATATACAATGCATTCACGTAATCTACAGAATAAATCTATACAGCAGAGGTGAGGAACTTGTTTCCTACTGGCCCCAAAAAAGTACACTAAAACATTGTAAGTAAAAATGAAGAAAAATATGTTCCTGCCGAAATGATTTTCCCTGTCATCCATCAAAGAGGCGGATTCTTTTTTTCTGTAAAAACTAAGAGATCTGACCCTGAATGTTATTCTTTTATTATTTATTTTACATTTACTGTAAAGGTTTAAGGTGCTGTGTTCTCTAGTTGCTAAAAGTTTCAGTCTGCACATTTGTTTTCAAGGGGGGGTAAATAAAATAAAAAGAACCAAAAAAACAGTTAAAAGCACTTATTGGACAGATGTTTGCATTTACTTCTGTCACGTTTCACCGCTTGACAGATGATATGCATAAACTACATTCTACTTTAAGACTGAAAGTTTATGGCAGAAAAAAGAAAACATTCTGAAACAACCAGCTTTTCCTCCTATGGTGGCTGAGAATTTTTATACAGCCCCCCCGTCTTTAAGAGACGAGGTGCACCCATATTTTAAATCTCCATAAAAAAGTTCAGTAGTGATTAAAAAAAACAACTTTGTGCATTAGGAATATTTTCCTTTGTACACCTTTCCAGGTTATTACGCTATGAAACATTACAGTATTCTATACACACATACACATTAATTCCCAGTGCACTGTTCTACGTTATTAAGGTCCATAACTTTTTCTTTTTTTTTTGTCTTCTCCTGATCAAGGACAAAAGAGAACAAAGCATCTCGTACAAAATGAAAAGGCAACCCGGCTAATCCCAAGACAAGGGACTGGCTGCAGAGACCAGTGTCTCCCAGGAAAGTCGCAGAATCCCTGGACAGAGTAGCACGGCTTCAGAAACCCCACAAACGTCTTTCAGCCGCCTTGGCACATGGTTCCCCAAACTCCTGGGCAAAATACTGCATTCTTCCTTCCAACATTATTGATGTGATTAGTAGTGGTAGGATTACTGTTCCAGGATTCCCGAAGACAAGCTGGTACTGTACATTCAGAAAAGGCAGTCCATTAGTAAGCACCATGTCCCATCACATCTCTAAGTGCTTTGTTTTCCAGTCGGAGGGATGCTAAGGCCGATGAAATCTGAAACGAAACAAACAAACATTTTTAAATTGCAAGTTGGTGCTGGAGAGGCTGGTGTTGCTCTGTAATGCAATACAGTGTTCAAAAAAAGAGATGACAAGAATTACTGCCTTTTCAAAAGTTCAAAATCTACAGCCTGTTGTTTTTCACAGTTTTACTCCCATTGTGCTACAAATGAACTAGAACTTTTTAAAACCAGATTAATTCATTCAAAATCAGATTGCACATCTCTAAAAAGGAGAACCTCTAATGTTCCTCTGGTGTAGGCATAAAGTAGATATGATAGTGAGTGATGAAGAAAGGCTATTTTAAAATGACAAATGCAGACACACATTGGTAAATTAAAACACCTCGTCAAAGTGCATTATCATTAGAACGGTGACGAAATTATATACAAAAATCCAGAATGCAAAATAAAGGGACTATAATACTGCTGCAAATACCTTGTGTATATCCTACTATCCTCATGAACTTCCATTTCAGAGCTCTTGAACTCATTGAGTTCCTTTCGGATTGCAGCCTGAAAACGGGGGGAAAAAAAAGATCAGAATTGGTCAGGAGATGAAAAAGCAGGCTGTTGGCTTCAATTGAGGTGTTTCCATATATGCTTTCATATTGAGACATGCTACTTCAGCCAAATGACAAATGGCCCTTTTGCCTCTTGTGATTCCCCTGGAGAAGTTCATTTTACTTGAAGAGACTCTTCCCACTAAGGAAAAAGGTGAAGGCTGACAGCAAATTAAAATTGTATAGGCAAGACGCTGTTTTCAATGAAAAGCAGAGAAAATACATTTTCCAGTGACAGAGAAATGCACAAGAACATGCACAGGTGGAAATGCATGCAGTGTTAGAAGACACCTTATTCGAGATAAACTGTATTTTAAAGTGCAGTGTTAGGCTAGTTTAACAAGAGGAAAATATAACAAAGAGACACTCAGCACGAAAGTATAATACAAAACTTCCAAACCCAGCTGTTTATACATCACCATGGCTGAAAAACTACTGAGACACAAGGCTATTGAGCTCTGGGTCGGATCCCGAAGCACAAGCTCATTTAGAATTTCACATGGACATGGGTGTGGATTCTGTATTTTGTCATTTTGACATGTTTATGGGATTTTCCCCGCCCTTCTTGTTTTTTCATCCCCTGGAGCACAGACTCCCTTCTCTTGATTCTTTCTCCCCGAAGAGCACATGGATTGCCCTTCACTTGATGATACCACAAGCAAACACGCCGATGATCATGAAAACATGAGCAGGAACCTGGCTTGGCAAACAAGGAGCTTGGATTTAACATAATAAGCACCAAAGGATTGCCACCTTTATAATCGAAAATATCCAATTTGGGACTTTCTCAAAGGGCAGGAGAAGAAAACGGTGGTCTTGGCTGTTGGTGAACTGCACTCTATGAACTGCGAAAGTGCAGGCTGTACCTCTAATTTTTCTTTCAAGCAACAAGAGTAAAATAAGCTGAGAAGCTTTATGCTTCCCTGGGTTATAAACCTCTGTACAATTCTGAAAAAGAACCAGTGAGCTGACTGAGATGCTCAAGTTTGGGGGTTAAAGTGGCAAACTTTCAACAGGCACAACTCGACAGTAAACGTTAACACTTAACTTGGGCACTGCAGCACAAAAAGAACTACAAAGGACCTAAGATTTTATTTAATTTTAAGTCTTATTACATTACAATTTGATGAGAGAGAGAGAGGAAAAAAGGCACTCAAAGACAGCCAATGTCACGATAAAAATGGTTATGAAGCAATAACCGTTGACCTAATTACTATACACGTGTCTGGTGATACAGGATAATAAAAGCGAAATGAGCAAGTCTCGGGTCATTTTTTGTCTGGATGACATCCGAGGTGTGATTTCTGTTTTGGCAGGAGGAAAGGGTAGAGGGATCGGATCGAAGGGTGCGGGGATCAAATATCAAGTAGGCGGAAGGGGATCTTACTTTATCCGCTGGTGTCAGCTTGGTCCAGGGTTTGTCAGCTCTGCGGTCGTAGTCATGGGCGTCTGTGACCTCCACGTACTCATGGAAGCGCAGGATCTTCCGTGCCTGCAGCTCCGCTACCGTGGGCCTCTGGCTCAGCTGGAATAGACACGGATACGTTTCAGCCTCTTCCAGGACTGGGAGGGAGGTTTCCAAAGCACACATCTCGGTTAGAGACGTCGCTGCTCTCGTTTTGCTGATTTTTTCAGTGACACAGAAGAAGCTTATGGCTAGCAGTTAAAATAACTGTTTCATGAGGTAACTCATTAGGGTAAAGGCATCTGCTTACACGCAGAATGAAATACGTACTTATTCATTTTTACATTTGAAATGTTTTGGCTTTGTATGAATTTACCTTTCAAAATGAAATCTGAAAACATCTCGCCGTTATAATAACGGCCAGAAATACAGTATATTCCAGTTCTAGTTACTATGTTTTTAGTAGACCAGTGAGAACACCTGTCTCTTGTCTTTCCCCATCATGGCAAACAAAGCACTGTTTCTACCTTTCTGGTCAGTCGACGCTTGATCTCTCGTTTCTCTGCCTGCCGATCAGCTTCATTCTTTGCTACAGGGAGAAAAGAGATCAGAAAAGGCTAGACTGTGATTTTTAGATTTAATTAAATTGTGCAGTGCAATACTTTTAATGAAGTAATAATTTTACATCCTTCCAAAAATCCAAAACTAACCAGACACCCCAGGACTTTCTTTACAGCCTTATGAGACCACAGGTCGAAGGGCTTCCTTCATAATGACAGCCATGCAAATTGAGTTGGTAGCTACCCGTGTCCTTGGTCCTCTTCCAACACCCTACTCAAAACTAGCTTCTCAGCTCCTTGTCCACTTATTAGTTACCTCAGCAATGACCTCCCAGAAATCTGGTATCCTACCTGTAGGCTTAAGGTCTGGTGTTATCTCACCTGCACTGAAACAAACCTGGCCAGAACTACTAGGGGCTGAACTATCAGTCAGGGTTTTGAGAGAGGTATTTACAGAGATCTTAATGATTTAATAATGTAGTTAATGATTTCTTGAAGGCTTCTGTATCATTTGCCATCACTGAGTTAGGTTTCACTACTATTCTTATTGACAGAGTGACTGCAGACATACTCAAAATATGCATTTTTTCCACAAATGTCTTTTAACCTATAGTTCAGTTTTACTCTTGGGTTACAGTTTTTTTTGCTGAGCTTTATTTCTCCTACTATTTATGTTTTGTTATATTTATGATATTGGACATTGTTGTTTTTTTTCCTTGAAAAGCACTCAGAAAATTGTACTGTTTACTATGTAATAATTTTACCCAATTTGAAACCGTCTCAGTAGTTAGTCCTATCTCTCTCATACTTCAACTTACCTACTATATTAGTTTTTGCATTCCTTTCTAACAACTGTTGTCTAAACCCCAAAACTGGACCATATGGTGAAAAGGTTCTTGGTAAAATATGGTAAAAAGGTGTTCTTTAAGGATTCGTATCATAGTTAACTTCACAGATTTTAGAAATCTTAAATTCAGAGAGGCCTAAAAATTAAAATGGTCTCAATCAACTATTTTAATTGCCCCTTCTCTTAAGTGCAGTAAACTATGATAAAGGAAAATGTATGTATTTACTGTACATCACCCAGCTAGAATACCAACACCAAGGGCAATTGTTGGCAAGAAATGAAAAAGCAACATAAAAGCAGGAGAAACTGTGCTTAAGGTGCTATTTTATGCCAAAAGTGCTATAATATGGTTTTTAAAAACATTTTGTGGGTCTCGCACAGAGTAATTTCATCGTACCTGGAAAACAGTTTGCATATGACACCTTTAGATACACGTGCAGTAACTGCAGTGATGAAACACATGCCTCAGTTTGTAATGGAACAGGCAATCTAACCATGAACTATCAAGGGACACAACGGGAAGCATGAACCATGCACAGGTCAGAAAATCTGATTAAGATGAAAGTGCATGATGTGGAAATAGAATTAATATCCTCAAAGCGCCATTTCCCACTTTCTTCGGAAGGAGAGATCGGTGTGGAGGGAGGTCTCAGCAGGTGAGATTATAAGGAGACCTGCAGATTCAGAGCCGTGCGACAGAGCTAATGAAATTAGAGGGGAAAGGATAATAAAACTTACGCTGAAGAATATTCCTCTGCTCCAGCTCTTCAGGTGTGGGCCTCTGGCTCAACCGTCTGGAAGGGCAGAAAAGACATAATTAGTATTACTAACACTGCCACATCATATATTATTAACCCAAAGGTCAATGCCACAGAGCACAAGACTGTACACCACGAAATGTACTAATTATAAAGGAATCTGGGAATGTGGCCACATATTAGTAAATGTGTGGAAAAGTAAAATAATAGACTCCTCTGTCAAAGCTTGAAAAGACACCCCATTTCTACAAAGTGGTGTTCAAGAGCTTCTTGCACATTTTTTTTAAATCAGGAAATGGGAGGGGCAAGACCCCATATGAAGACACAACTATATTTTCATTTTTTTCATTAAATTTTCAATATCAAGTCAATCTATGGAAAAATAAGAATGGAGACATGTCCAAGAGAAGGCACTACATGCATTTCAGCTGTTTATACTTGATAGAAAGGAATAATCTAATCAAATTCAATTTAATTAGTTGGAATCATTAAATAAATAGGATGCATCTTAAAGCTGGTATTTCAACAACAGTAACTGATTAACACTTGTTTGAATTAACTCCTCCAAAGAGCAAGGCTTAAGCATGGCTATCGTAGGTGTTGCAGTCAGACTGAATAGATAACGGAATGAACTGCTGTCCCCACAAAGCAGATCCCAAAGTTTTTAGTATATGGGACCCAGCTATGCAATTATTTTTGCCGGCTGAGTAGAAGAATACTTCTATGCTTCCTACACCGGCTTTATCCCTCACCTCTCCAAGTGATACACCAATGACCGCATCGGTGCTGCCCCATGCTCTGATGACTGACTAGAGCATTTCCTGCATCACTTTTACAATGAATATATCTTCCACTACTCTTCCGTTTCTGGGCATAAACCACTGCATTAACCATCCGCGCCTCTCAGGAACCAAAGTTTGCCAAGCTGCGAAGAAAAAAAAAGAGCTGGCACGCATCCCCATTTCTATTCAGCATGCGTGGGAGAGGGCCTGGCGAGTTGTGTCCTGTAAAACCAGCTAACACCTTGCCTGTCTGTGTGCATACAGCTCCTCCTCGGTGCCCCAGGGACTCCCACAGGTCTAGGCTAGGCCCTCCCAGCAGGCGGCTGCCTCACCGAATGTTTGCTTTTTTAAAGGTGTGACTTGAGGCCCGCCTGTAACCTGATCACACCACCCACACAGCGGAACCAAGCACATGGGAGTGGGGAATGCAGCTAGCTTCTCTCTTCCCAGCCAGGAAAGGTCAAAGGCTTTTAGCTGCAGAAGTATCTTCCAGCTCAATTCAAGAAGCCAGCACCAAAAACATTCTGATAATGCTAAAGCAGTAACTGGCAGTTTAAGGCTTCAGAAAAAAAGGATGTATATAATTATTTAAACTAAAAAACCAGGACGTTTTTACAGACGCTTAATGGGCACCTTGTACTTGAAGGAAAATGATTCATTTAGTGGATGCTGCACACAGGTGGTGGTGGAGGGGAGTCCCCATTACCTGTAAACCACTTTGAGTGTCCAGAAAAGCGCTATATAAGTGTAAGCAATTATTATTATTAAATTATTAGTGTAATAAGCAACGATAGTTTTAGGGATAGCATACACAATTTCAATGAACACTCATTCTAGCAAGCAGCACTTGATGATCTGGTGGGAGAACAAGCCCCTCTGTGCGGTGGAGACGGCAAGAGTGTGGCCCGCGCAGTGCTGTCGTACCGTGTGAGCGTTGACCCGATCTGGGTACGGATGAGCTCCCACTGCTCCCTGCTCTGCCAGGTCACGGGGTTCTTGTCCTCCCGGTCTGGGGCCGATGGCCGGCTGCTCAGCTTGAGGGCCAGAGTGTCCTTGCGCTTGACCTTGCTTGCCAAGGAGCCTGCAGCACAGAAACGACCTCTCAGATCAGAAAAGGATAACAAGCACACCTTGCAATGTAAGCCATCCATTCAAAGAGGATCCTTCCAGTATGGTGGAAGCAGCATATGCATATTAACACTTATCACCTGTATAACACTACCAACACCCAAGAGTTTTTGAGTAGTTCTCTCTCACTTTAACACCCTTTGATAACGTGCAATGTTATAATTCCAATACCTGATGGTATATAAAAGGTGTGACGGCATACTTTTTTTTGCATGCTTGAAACCACAATTTTTACAGAATTATTTTATTTCAGGAATGATTTACTTGACTGGGTGCTGGTGTGTAGACATCCAAAAGCTTGTGTTCATTTTCATCTTTTAAACAAAAGTATTTGGCTTTACTTAATACAAAAAAAAACTTTTGTAATTGAGATTAAGTTTGCCAAATTAACCATTAAAGGAAAGGAGAGGTAAAAGCCTACTGAATGAGTGGATCCTGTCTGAAGCATCATAGTCTGGGTCACTAGAGGTTTAGTTCAGTGCAGCTTATCTGCCAATGATGCTGTCTCTTCAGATTGTGAGAAGTTGAAGCCGAAGGTTTCTAACCATTTACCTATAGCATTTTACATGGAAAATAACTGAAAGGTGTTGTTAAGAAAAAATAAGTAACTGATCCATGCGTAATAATTAAGAGAGGCATACTTGTTTGGGTGTCATCTTCGTCCTCCTCCTCTTCATCCTCGTCTTTGTAGAGGACGGGCCCGTCCGAGTCGCTCTCCTCCTCTTCGCTGCTATCGGACCCCTCCACCTCGGGGATCACGCTCACAGACAGGTTGTCGCCCACGTACCCCCAGCGGCTCCGGGGCTCCAGCTCCGGATGGGTCGGCTGCTCCTCTTCCTGCTCCTCTTCTTCCTCGAAGTCGTCATCCTCGGGGCTGAGAGGGAAGGGGTGAGAGCACTTATCAACACGGCACTGAATAAACTCGGAATTTCGACAATTCAAACCGCTGACAATAACTGTGTGCTGGAGAACGGCATGGTGGCACAGTGGCAAACGATGCTGCCTCGCAGTGCTAAAGCCCCTGGTTCAATTCCCAGAGTGCTATCTGTGTGGAGTTTGCATGTTCTCCCTGTGTTCATGTGGGTTTCCTCCAGTTGTTCCGGTTTCCCCCCCCAAAGTCCAAACACATACTGGCAGGTTGACTGGCTTCTGTGAAAATTGGCCCTGGTATTCGTGTGTGTGTGTCTGTGTGTGTGTGTGTGTGTGTGTGTGTGTGTGTGTGTGTGTGTGTGTGTGTGTGTCTGTGTTGGTGTGTTGGTGTGTATGTGTGTGTGTCTGTGTTGGTGTGTATGTGTGTGTGTCTGTGTTGGTGTGTTGGTGTGTGCCCCGCGATGGACTGGTGTCCCACCCAGGGTGTTATCCTGCCTTGCGCCTGTTGTTTGCTGGGATAGACTGTTCCACTGTGTCGCTGTATTGGGTAAACCAGTTAGAGAACAGATGGATGGAATATAACTACGTCAAGCTGAATGAACCCACTAGACTAGCTTCTTGAATTCCTCGGGATCCTAGGAATGACTTGACACTGCCCAAGCCCGCGTGTAAAAATGGTTTAAGAGACACGAGGCCGCCAGACAGTACTCACAGTTTGAGGGGCTCGATGGTGATGGGAAGGGAGCGCACACGGGTGGCGGGGTCGTTCTGGCCCTCGGGGGTGGTCTCAAAGAGCAGGGAGTGGGCCCGCTGGGAGCCGTCGGGATTAGGCACGGCCGGGCCGGGGCTGTTGAGCGCCCGCTGGATCATGATGTGCAAGGGCACAGCAGGCTGGCGCGCGGGCTCCGGGGCGGGGCTCGGCGGGGTGTGCTGGACCTGCGGGACGGCCTGGGGGGGCTGGCTCGGCAGGGCGATGGGCGGCAGCGCAGGGGGATGGGTGCGAGGCGGAGAGGGGGGAATGTGCGCGGGCAGCTGGGGGGAGGGGGGAGCCGGGGGCGGCTGGGAGGCCTGGGCGTTGGTGTCCTCCGGCGGGGGGGCGGCCGTGGCGGCGGGAGTCGAGGGCTCCTCGGGGTTTCGCTTGGTGACGGGAGTGGTCCTCTTCGGAGGTAGAGGCGGGGATGGCTTTGCTGGCACTAGAGCGCCCCCACCAGCTGCCTGTGAAAGCTCAGCTGTGCACAAGAAGAAAAACAACATCCAGACCAATGATATGAACTGCATGGCCCAGTGGAAGATGGCTGATGACTGCAGGGTGGACGAGCACTACTGAGTCAACATGTTAATTTCAGGTGTTGCGCGCACTAGTCAAAGCAAAAACATTACAAGTTAGAAAAAAAACATGCTGAGTCACTTAACCCCTTAAACTGCTTCTTATATCAGCAATCTTCACACATAAGCACACGGATTATCCAGTGAGAAAATCAGTTTAAGGGGACAAGGTGCATGATCTGAGGAATGCAAGCAAATGTTTAAGCTGCGCAAGGATGATTAAAATGAATCTGACTTTTTTTACGCAGACTGTTGCGGTCTTAGCGTTTCAAGAGGTTCCGATAAACTTAAACCAAGGATGATTTGCTAAGGAAACCTGACTTTAAAACTACTTTCATGATTATGACAAATGAATTAATCATATGCATAAGCGGTCACTGCCAAAAAAAAAACGTCTTGGATTTGCAACATTCAATACATCGCATTTCCCTGTAAACCTTCTGGTTCCAAACCGTAAATACATGTCTGTTGCAAATCAGAATCTTGAAAATGGAATCAATGTAAATATTCTAGCTAAAATCAAACAGCACCTTTAACGTCTCATCCAAAGTTCAAATCATTTCAAAACGGAGCTGGGCCAGTGGGCGTTTTGACAAACACTAACAAATCGCGTAGCATTGCCACTCCACGTCCGAGAAGTCATCTCATTTCAAGTTAATAGCATGCCATGAAGTCACAGCTGTGGGGTTATCATGCCATCAATCTGCATGCTGTGGCGTACGCAGCATCGCTTACAGCGCGTCATCCATGCAGCCTCGTAAAAGAACACTCCGGAACAGAAAGGCTCTGTAGGTCTCTTTAGGCGTAAGTATTAGTTCGTCTCTGGTACATGAAACAAGCTGCAGATGTGTCAGCCCAAAAAAAATAAAACAAAAATAAAGATGGAATCCCCTGGTGAGTGAGGGAAGCAGCTGGAGGCCGGACGCCGTTGCCATGGCGAGCGGGTGGCGCCCACCTGCCCTTTACCTGAACGGGGGGCTCCAGCCCGTCTGCAGAGATACACAGGCAG
The DNA here is from genome assembly GCF_059453375.1 of Lepisosteus platostomus. Lineage (NCBI taxonomy): Eukaryota > Metazoa > Chordata > Actinopteri > Semionotiformes > Lepisosteidae > Lepisosteus > Lepisosteus platostomus. The sequence goes on along the minus strand of NC_142623.1, from coordinate 6,799,486 downwards.
GGAGAGGTACGCGTCGTACTCGGCCTCCCGTTTCCAGCACGACCAGTACAGGGGGAAGGAAACGTTTTCGCCCCTGTGCAACGTTGAGGCTAGCAAAAACGAGTCAAGAGGTTTTCTCGGCGTTAGGGTGGCGCGGAGCTTCAGGGGGTGGCGGCGGTAAAATCTGTGGAATGTTCCTTTTAGGCAATCGTCACGCCGACTTGATTTAAATATCAGGTTCATGTCACATTTGCGAGACTGTGTGACCTGACAGCCATACAGCTCAGACAGCACAGGAAATATTGTCAAGGGTAAGTACCTTGATTTAACCTGTGTCTGGGGGACATTTTAATGTCCTCTGAGAGGCTGTTCCACACACTGCCCGAGAAACTGAAGGCTGCTTTACTTTTCTCTGGGGGAAGACACATGTGGAGCATTATTATATTACTATTTTTGGAAGATGGATTTCAAGGTGCACTTTAGGCTGGATCACAGAGTGTGGGTCAAGATGATTCACAGATCAGGAGGTATGTTGCTCAGAAGCCCATGCTGTAAGTCAATATCCCCACTCCAACCAAAAAGAGTCATGTTGGCTATATTACAGGTCCCTGGGATATAGATATATACGGGCCCTATGGATATTTGCAGTTATAAAATTGTATTAGTATTGAAAATATAGCTTATACCATAAAGCTGTGCTAAGAAACTCTATGGTCCTGTCTCTGAAGTTTAACTTGGTGGATCCTTACTACACTGCAACTATACAGCCATAAATTGTTTGCATAAATAAATGAGACCTTTTCTTACAGGGTCTTTGTCTTTGCATTGCACAAGACATTTAAAAACACTTTACAGTTAAAAACGTGCAAACAAAACAGATAAAATAGGATGAAGAACAGAAACAGGCTGATTAAGAAGGGAACATGAGAGCACTACACTCCAGCTTCTTAAACAAACCTTATTTCCTCAATACAGAACAGCGTCTGGCTACCCTTGTCCCCAGAGACCATGAGTGATGGGGAAAAAAAAAAAGTCTCCTCTTGTGATTTTTGCACCAGAGATAACAGCTGTTGAAACAGCGGGCAAATCCTAGCTGGACAACACCCATGCCTCAAATGGGAATGTCTAATTCTGATCTGACTGCAGCAAGTGTGTGGGTGGGTGTGAACTTGTTTTCCTGAGCAAGTGCGCACATGCTCAGACATCATATTCGGAGCACAACACATTGCCTGCAGTCTAGCATGTTCTGAAATTAAAACAGCTGGGACATGCTGAGAACACAGTGGCTACTGAACCTACCGATCACAGCACAAAATAAGCCTGTCTTTAAGCTAAGATTCTCTCCCCATTATTTATGGACTTAATACGCAGAAAGGAAAACGATTCAAAGTCTGTGAAAAACACATCGCTACCAAACGCATACCCTGTTAAGGCGCTAGTCCGACAACAATGCAAACGTGACTACTACAATTTTAAACTGGGCTGCTATTTAAATATTCTGATTCTGTGGGCAAGCAGAGACCAATCATGTTTTTTTCCATAATGTGATGTTTGAAATTCCTCCGTGGATCATGACATTCTTGTTTTTTTAGGCTTTTGCCTTCTGACTACACTTTGACTTTCTTCCAGCTACATTTTGCTTCTTTCATTTTCAAAGGTCATATATCACTTCATTTACTCTCCATTTTTACATACACTACCGATGTGCCAACAAGCATACCAAATCACAGTTATTTTCTGTGGTATGAGGGGAACAGACCACTTTGAATCTTCTGTACATTATTTTTTCTTTTGCAATCAAATCACAAATAATTATGCAACGATTTCCCAGGTGAAAAGGCGAGGAGACTTTTCATGTTGAAGATAAAATTACATGAAAAGGCAAATAGTACCATAATCTCTTGCTTGCAAGCATAGAACAAGTTAATTCTATGACAAAACACTTTAAAAGTGCAAGTCCAGATTCTAGATGAACATAAGATGGGATATAAAGATGGTATTTTATAGAAGTTTATTCTGTATATTTTGTCTGACTACTAATTTTATGAGTATAATTTCTGAACAGTTTCTGGCAAGAAAAAGCGCAGCCTTCATGAGTACTTTGCATACGATAATGCACTGACATCAAGCACTCCACTGTAAGTCCTCCAAAACCTAGAGAGTCGACCACAGGGTGGAACTCAAATCCACAAACTGCACAGCAAACACTGGCAAAGACTACACACAAACTAAGGTACATTTCCTCCATTCAGTCTGTAACACTACTGCCAAGCCAACGATGTGGGGGGTCGTTGCTATTTAACACATTTAACATATCCAGTGAATCCCACAGGTCCTGGACTGGGTGGTGGCAGTCAATCATTCTAATAATATATTTTGCATTTCCATCATATTCCTGATCACAAAGCATGTAGGTGGAGTGACACTTTGTCCACCACCGAAAAGCAGCGTCCACCTGGGTGAAGCCTTGTGGTCGGAGAGAAGCTGCTTCATCAGCTGATGGCCAGAGACACAGTGGGCTCTGCACTGAGCCAAGACTGAAGCAGGACAGCTTGAGTGGCACTTGCCAAGTGCAGAGGAACACTACTTTGTTGACGGTTTAAGGGATTATGTTGCTGTAACAACCAGTAAAGCAGGTCTCAAAATGTGGTCACCATAGCCACTCAGGCATCGACTTTTAACAAAGTTTAACAAAGAGGGGCTCCTGATGTTGACATGAATCGCCAAAACAATGACATTCCATACACAGATATCACAAACCTTTTTGTTGTCCTGCCTGTATAAATGCTTTCAACCATCACCAAATGAAAGATGACGCCCAGATACCACAGAAAATACCACACTTTGCTACTATTCATGGAGTTGCAGCCCTTCAGTCATGCCTCCCAGTGACTCTGAATCATCACGCCACCAATGATCCAATGACTTAATCATGCTTATGGGTCTGTCATGGTGCTTGGACGGGTTTGTCTTTGCTGTTGGGAAGCGATATCTCAAATGTTTTTTCCAAAACTGTCTCTCCTGTCACTGGGGTGGTCACAGGTGCTTCCTGCTTCTGAAACCTTGCGACTGTGCACGTTGGATGAGTGTTTTTCCACTGCGTGTGTGGATGAATTGCACAGCGATTAAAACTGGCAAACCTCTCTGCTATTTAAGCATTATCATCATATACATTATCTACTATGCCCTTCGAACAACCAAACTTCTTAACACACAGGCTCGAAAGAGGATGTGATCTACAATATTTTACATGGAGACTCATCACAACCTCCTGCACTATTACACTCAATCAGGTTAGTGAGCATTGCAGAGGCTTATATTGAGGGACCTTACAACTAACAGATGGGGATCATAAAAAGAGCAACAGTAGTACATTAAAACACAATAATTCAAGCACAATTTGAAGCATAAATAAACGAAACGAAGCTTTCTCTGCAAGTTTCTAACAGACAATCCGCTCATGAGCTCTGCAAACGAGAGCATGAAATAGCTACAGTGGTGGGCAGTCTGGGCTGTCAGGAGTGCTGCAGGAGGGCAGGGCCTCCTGTAATGCACAGCTGTGGCTGCAGGCACACTTACCTATTAGCGCAGGGTTGCTATTCCGGTTTATAGGCTTGGGTGGCGGGACGGGGGGCTGCTTGGCAGGTGCAGGGGCGGTGGGGGTGCTGCTTGGAGCAGGAGGATTAGCGCTAGCAGAGGAAACAGTCCTAGCGGGCTTGGCGCCCGAGCCAGCAGAGGAAGTAGAGGATGAGGAGAAGGAGGAAGAGGAGGAGGCAGTGGTGGTGGCGGTGGTGGATGAGGGGGCAGTGCTGGTGGGGTTCTTGTGCATGCCGTGATCTTTCACCGGCCCGTCGCCTCCAGCCTCCTGCACCGGGGAGACCATCAGCCACTTGGGGGGCAGGATGGGCTGTTTGGGGGGCAGCGGCTCTCGCAGGGTGTCTCTGGGCGGCTCGCTCTCAGATGCCGGCCGGCTCCCATTCGACTCTGCGGACGGCCGCGTGGCATCGAGACAAGAAGACACACAGACAAGCAGTCAGACGGAGCGCAGACATGCACACACTGCAAAGCACCCCCCCGCTTCTGAACCTTCTCAAACAAAAGGTTCTGGGAGATCAACACATCAAACAAGAAGAAAATGAGGGTTTGTGTGTTTGTGATTTAGCTCATAAGCAGCAACCCCCTCTAGGTAACATCCTACCCTATACATCAATTCACATCCTCACAAAATTAAACCTCAAAAAGAGGCATCCAAACAAATCTCATAGTCTGTAATATCACAATCCTTTATAGCAAGCAAAAGATTTTGAGAAGTCTCTCAAAATGATTAGTTTTGGAATAACCAGACTATTCTCGGCCCCAAGTTCTATTCTTTTTTTAATCTATCTAATCCATTCTTCAAAACGAATGTTTTTTATCTTAAAATAGAGAACAGTGGGTATAGAACAGCTTTATCATTATGACATACCCGCCATTCAAAACTAGGTCAGCAAGCAAGAATACTGCTGCACCTAGAAAAAAACGAGTTGTCTGCTGTATGCAATGGGACAAGTCTATAGTAGATTTTTAACAACCAACAGCCAAAAATCAATCTTTTGCATGAACTTTTTGTGGGTATCTAATTCTTTGCTCTATTTGCTAGCATGAATAGGGCTGGCTTTGAAAGGAAAAGATGTTGAATGTCAGTCAACACCACAATTTCAAAATAACGATGAGACTTAGAGCAACACGAGATCAATAAAGCAAGCTGTTAAGATTTAGTGGTGCTCAGCAGAAATGCTGAATGTTAAGCAGTGAGTGGCTATACAGGAACAAAAAGCAACATTGTAAAACCAGTTAGAGCTGACTTTGGAAGGAAAAATTAATTCAATGACCATCTATCAGGAAGCGGTCTGTGCCATTGGGATTAACCTGCAGTGCCTTTTCTTTAAAGAAAGCTTACACTGGGCATGACAGACTCCCATTTAACAAAAGCCAGCAAATCGTGGCCATTTTAATTATGAGGTTTCCTGGAATCTAGAATTGGACATTACGGAAAGCCCAGTTTAGGAGCTGTTATACAACAGACATATAGGCAGCACAGTTATAGGATGCAACAAATAGCCCCCATCCAAACCAGCAAGATCCCAGCCAAGAAATACACACCAGCTCTGCAGAGAGGCAGGCAATACATCACCATCACTTTTCTGAGGAACCCCTGACAGGGGAATGAATAGAAAAATCCCCAAAAACCCTAGAGATAGCACTTTCATAAAGAAACTGAATGACGATTAGGCCTTACCTTTCCCCAGATTATTTTTTTTTTGGGGGGGGGGGAAAGGCAAGTATTAGTTCAAATCAGGTTTTAGTTTTGAGATTCTGAGAAACGTCGTTTTTGCTTCCAAAACAAAATCGAAAAAAAAACCCACTTGCAACATATCAGAACTGTTGAGAGTTCATAATAATGTACGTGAAATTACAAATACACACGGTATGTTGACAACAAAGCAGCTTCGTTAAACTGAATAAAACCCCCAACAACTAGCATTTCGGAGATGTTTCGCAATTGCGAATTAAGCAGCTTTTGAAAGCTTAGTTGAAGGAGATCCTTTGAGAACCCGGCTCATGCTCCGATGGCTCCTTCCACCACACGAGACCTCGGATTCCGACTTAAACTCGTGGAAGGGGCCGGGAGGGAGACGACTCCGGGAACTGGGTGCTGACCCCACGTGACCCATCCCTCGCTCACCTCGTCGAAGCCTGCCATCCTCGTCAGAGGGCTGCTTGGGCAGAGTGCCCTTCTTGTCGGGCTCCGAGTAGGGCCGCATCCTCCTGCCTTCCTCCGAGGGCACCTTCTGCAGGCTCAGCTTCTTCTCTGCCTCCGAGTGGGGCCGAACCCGCTTCCCTTCCTCCGTGGGCCTGTGGACGGCCGGCTTCTTCTCCACCTCCACGTGGGGCCGGCTGCGCCGGTTCTCCTCCTGGACGGGGGCCCTGGGGAGGGTCGACTTCTTCTCTCCATCGGAAGATATCCGGACCTTCCTGCCGTTCTCCCCCTGCAGCAGCCACGAGGGGTTGGCTTTAAACTCCAACTCCGAGGGGGGGCGGCCCTGCTCTGAGCTCTTGCCCCCTCCCATGGGCACCGTGTGGCCGTTTTTCATTGTGGGCTGTTTGGAGCTGTTCACGTCCTCCCCTTCTGCAGACAGGCAGAGAGACAAAAAAAAAAACCCACGCAGGCCCGTAGTAGAATTGAGGAACAAACTCAATCAAGCTCCCTGGAGCTCTAAAAACCTTCACCAGCAACGGCTGAATTCTGCACATCAATCATGAACAGGGCAGCTTTAACTAAGTTAAAATAATTCTGTTAGGGGAGGCAGATCAAAGCCGGCTTAGGCTCAGGTCTGGTCTGTCAAACAATTTGCATCTGTTTGCTTTATAAGAGAAATAGCCACATTCAAAAACACTCTACCTCAATGCTTGTGTTCAATTCTTTTTTGCTCATGTAGAATATAAATAATTATATAAGCTCCACGTTAACAGTTCATTTTTCCCAAAATGTTTCAAAAATAACTCTTTCCCCACACTTCTATATCTTTAGTGTACCCTACAAAATACCTTTTTAAAAGGTGCAAAAACAGGCATGTTGATTTTGCAAAGAAGACTTCATTCATTTGTGATCTTCTATGTGTGTGGCTTAACCATTTAACACTCCATCCAGAGCACTGGTTTGGCTTTTTAATCCAGATATCAGTGGATCAGATCTGGGGCATGTTAACTCCCCATATGCAATGCTGCTTGTGGTGGTGGGGCTTGTAACTGTTGAGGTGTGCAGCAGAGGTTACCTGTACAAGTGTACCTTATTGCACAAAACTACAGTTACAGCATTATCAGAGACAGGACGTTTCATTTCCCTAGCTCTGAAAGCAGCATTGTATTTTTGACACGTAACAATATAACACAATGTTTTAGAGAATGAGTACAGTGATCTGTTTGTGTGATGGTCACAGAATTGCCAAATTCTAGAAAAAAAAGATGTGCTTATTAAGACAACAATATTTCTTGGTATAACTCATGCAGTGGTGCACTGACATCTCATGTTCTCTTACCATTATCTGGAATCTCCTTAAGCACACCCTTGTCTATCAGCTCCTGCCTGGGCTTCCTCATCGAGATCTTTCTTTCCAGAACTGCGCACACAGAGGAAATTGATCAGAACCTGAACTAGATTTATTTACTGTTTTTTTTTTCTTAAAATAAGAAAGTGGCTATTAGTGGACTATTAACAAGATTTAATACCACTCAGGAGCACGACTGGGTAAGTATCAGCTTCTGTCAAAAGGGCTTCAGTGGGCCACAGAACGATGTGGGTTTCTGTTTATCAGCAACTTCCGTACCCAATAGGGCAAATGCAAGCATGCAGTGATCAGACAGCTGTTTCAGTGCTTAATTTCCCACTACAGGGGAAAGAGGTGGATTGCTCCGACAATGCCAATTTCAGCTGGGACATGCAGAGTTCTTATTCTTCATGCACTAACAAGCAAAAATAAATAAAAAGAGAAAAGGTCACTTGTTTCAGACTTTTGATCCTTCGCTAACAAAGTCTGAATTGCTACTCTTATGTTTTAGGTTGTTTTTGTGTCAATTCTTCAAGAGACAAAGGAAATCGTGTTTAGGAAAGTTAAAGCAGCACATAACCGTGAGACTTACTCTTGTCACACAATCTGGAAACAAAATGCTAAACAGTCACATCAAAAGTACCTTCCGAAGTTTCCTTAAACTTCTCACTGCTTTTCTTCTTCCTCCACTTCCAGGGCTTGAAAATTTTGCCGAAGTTGGAGAACTTGCCCTTGCGTCTGGAGGGAGGGGTGCTGTCCCCAGAATTTCCCCCGTCACTCCCCGGTGTGTTGAGCTGATTGTCGACTTCATCATCTTGGGGAAAAAAATTAAGAAAAGAGCGGGATTAGGCACAGATTCCAGCTGCTTCATCCAGTACAGCTATGGACGAATCTGTACACTCCAGAAGTAATGAATTATCACTAAGCACAGGATCACATTTAGGAGCACATACTTTCGCCACTGATGCACATTGAGCAAAGCGTGTGCACCACATCTCCTGAAATCACTGGGATATGCCCTCTTTTGGATGGGAATTGAATAATGCTGGCACGATGTTCATCACAACAAGCTGAACATAGAGCTTAGAGGTGCCTGACCAAAATAAACTACACACACTGACCTTTTGGACGAATATTTTTACACATGACTAAGTATGAGCTCTCTGAAAGATAAGGCATAATTTCTAGAAATACTATATATTCATTATCAGGATAAAGGACTACCTTCAGTACCCTGCTTTATGCATTTATTTACCACTATACATTACAGGACTACAATAAGAATGTATGTCTAGCTTGACAATGTTTCCGACTATGTTAATGTACCCTTATTTAATTTGTTTCATTACTCAGATTTGCCCAACAGCGTCATTAAATGAGTAGCAGCACAATATGACATATGGAATTATACACTAAGACCTGCATGGTTTAAAGAACCACTCAATTTAGGGATGCACTTATATCTCAACACCCTATTTGTCATATACAGTTGGAGATGGAAACTAGATAACTGCAAGAATGTTACAGCTCTGAAGAATACCAAGCAAAAGGCTACATGACTTGGCAGCACCTTTGTGGTTCTAAATAACAAAATGCCTTTGTACAACATTTGAGGTCTAAATAGAATACCTTCAATATATACCAAAAACAAAAAAAACTTTGTATTTGAGTCTCAACACATCAGTTATCTATACAGTAGCGTTTAAGCATGAAAACTGGTTTCTAATCTGTTATAAGGATTTTTCCTTGTTTAATGTGGTAAGTAATAAGTGGTTACACAATTCGATGGATTTAAAGGCTATCGGATTAGAAGTCTTGACTGTAAAGTAAAAAAGGGCTCAACTTAATTTCCTGAGAATTCCAAAGACTAAAACTTAATTAAACTAAAACGTTCATATATTTTAAATGAATAAATTAAGCTGCAACACTAAAATGTGTTAGTCAACTAAGAGTGATTATAGTCAGATTTTAGTTGACTAGACTAAATTAAAAGTGTGACTAATATGTAATACTTTAGTCGACTTGACTAAGGCTACATCTAATCAAAAGCTGGTAACTAACCCCGAATCAAAATGGTCATGTAATATTAAAGTAATTCCTTTCCTTGATCTGACAAGTACTAATTAGAATTTTATTAACAAAACAACACCTCCCTATCTTGGCTTTAATGGCTGTAAAATCTGATGTCTATCAATAGATATTTTCTTTCATGCATAATTTGTAAGTATCGCCTTTTTGATTTAACAGCAAACATAAGAATAACACATTTTCAGATGGCTAAAGTGTGCTTTCAGAACAATCCCAGAATGCTTACAGAAAACTAGCAAGTAAAATCTGCCTTCTCTTAACTGTTCAGACAAAGGGCAAAAGTTTTGTTTCTCAGGCGAGCCTCTTTGTTCTAGCAGTCAAAATATTTACCAGCCACAATCCAACCAAAATACAGAACCAGGCCTCTGTACAGGATGTCCTGGAGACACTGTTTCAAATTATTTCCCAGAAAAAAACATGCAATATGTATCTGCTTCAAACACAGAAACTGCGGCTAAGAAGCCATTCTTTGGGTTAGAATTGGTATTTCTTATCCCTTTAAAGCAAAGTTAACTTAAGACTTCAATGGATTTGAATGGAATTATTTTAAAAGCAAGACAGCCAAGTTCCCCAACAAAATCGACTTAATCTTTAAAAAAAAAAAAAAAAAAAAAAGATTATTGCTGCTAATATAAATTTTAAACATCCTGGACTTTAATACATTCTTTTAACCAACTCCCCCTTGCATTTAAATCAAGAACATCTAAAAAGACAAAGGTACGTTTTATAAATGTACAATGTACATCCTGGAGCTACACAACACAGTACCTGGATTTGGAAAGCAACTCCGAAACAGAATGCACTGTGCCATAGGATCACTCCCAGAACACTGCAGCCACGGCCTCAATACTAATTTCAGCTTTCCAGGAGCACACGGAGCACACACTGGAAAAGCTGAGCCGGAGACACAGAAATGGACCACGACTAATGAGGAGAGAGGAAACAGCACTGTACACTGTGGCACTCCACCCATCGCTTAACCAGCCTGGGGACCAGGGAGGAAGTGGGATTACACACTATATTGGAGATACTGATGTCCTGAAACCTTTCAGTGCAGTCAACTGCACATGGAAAGATTTATCCTTCCAGTAAGATATTCTATTTAATCCAAGCATATTTTGTTACCAAATTAACGTAAGAATCTTTATAGTCGCTTTAAAATTTCAGATCATGAAATGCATAAGGAGCATCTTTAAGAACAATGCATACAGCCGTGCTTAATCAAGGATTTTTCTTTCAATTGATGATACCTTCAATACCTTTTTCTGTTTTGTTGCTTAGCTTTCTGGTTATGCCAATCAAAGGGTTAGTGTATGGGATTTGCTGTCTGGTTTAACTTGACCTAACTACAGCACTAGAAACGGCAAAAATAAAAATGTTCCCTACAAAATAGAATGTTTTCCAAAGAATTATATGAACGTACTATATCTACTGTGCCAATGAATTATGTACTCATTAGTGCAGAAGATTATGATGTGCACTTGTCCCTTGCCTTAAAAATGTAATTAGCTCAGTATACAGTACTCTCAGTATTTCAAGTAGGGAGCTGCGTCAGCATGCACAGGCTGCAAAGGAACAAGTACAGGTTTATTCCATGCCGAAAAGAGAAGAAAAGAAACAACGTTTTGGCTGTGGAGTCTTCTTCAGGTGTCAACCTCAGTATTACTTATTTCTACTCTAACAGAGCACTGAATCATCAATGTAAGAACACTATGGCTTGTCTTTAATCCCTACTGAAAAATACTCTACATCCTAATACCTTAGTTTACGAAGACGAATCGACAAGATAAATAAGAGGTAAAACAATTCTAAGAACGCAGGTACACTTGGGAATGGAGTTGTAGGAAGCTGTAGTGAGATCATACTAAAAGGCAGCCGATATCTTTTTGGCTATAAGTAACACACCTTCACTGGAGTGAAAATCACTTTGGAATGGCGAAAAACAGATACGAAAATGCATGCCTTCCTGTTGCAAAAGTTCATAAACTGGGCGGTCCTTAATCAAGAAATAGCTGTTCACAGTAACTGTTCTATGTTCATAGGAATTTATCACCAGTCAGAATTCAGTCTGAATGATACAATTATATGTGATTTTGTCATGAACAAAAATAATACATGTTACAGTCCATTCCAATTCATTCTGCCTCTGTCACTCTAACTATTAACTTCTAACCAGCTTTGCTTTACAGATTTGAATTAATACAATATTTTTTGTAAAGTCTGATGGACTGAATCCCAAAATGGTCTCACACCCAAAATAAAACACCATTGGGATCTAGCCAGAATCACACCTGTACAATTCAAATTAGCATGAAGAAGCTCCAATTCACAATGTTCTACTTTAGAAAAAAATATCGCCAAAGGCAGAAAACAAAAGATGTCCTGTACCTGACAGGATTAGCAGCACAAAAATATATCAGCACACTCCACTGTATGTTTCTTCACAAAAACACTTAAAATCCCCAAGCAAAAAAAAAAGAGAAAGCAAACCTAACCCAGTTTACTAGAACTGATGTAGCGACGGAAATGCAGAACTGTTTTCAACTGAGTATGTCTCCACAATATTATCTGTATTTATTGCAAGAAAAGAATCTTCCCCAGTCCAACATGGAACAAAATCAAGAGACGGATTAAGAATTCAATCACTGGAAATAAATTGTTTTGTGAAAAATGATAATAGGTTTAAATGAAACTTGATTTGAAATGAGGAAAAGCCCAGTGTCAGAAAATATTGCTAAATTACACAGAGGAGATTTTACGAGATGGATTGCTTACACTTATCTCATTTAGGACTGCAGTTCCTGTGCTGCTCTCCAATTCTCTGATTTCAGGCTTTTAAAAGACTAGGCTTAGTTGAGCACTCAGAACAAAAATCTAAGGCACAGGCAACTATGATCAACATAAATGCTGCCCCTCTTACTTGTAGATTTTCTAACATTCAGGTATGACTAGGTGATGCTGCTGCTGGGCTAGTCTTGCTGCACCAGCACTTACGGTAGGCTGCTGGGCAGGTGTCACACATGTCAAAGACACTGACAAATCTGTGTTACAGGCACCACTATTTGAACTCTTTAGCAATGTGTTTTTTTATTTATTAAACCACTGCTTCAAACCTTTCACAGTTATTACCTCAATTCTTAATCGCATAGGTTGTTATCTCCTTCGCCCTGGACACGCCATTTAAGCTTCCTTGAGACTGCTTCAAATGAGTATATATATATAAAAAAAAATTAATTTAAAAACGTTACAGTTAAGGGATAATCATCAACTTTGGTCTTTACTGACAATTCACATTAGAAATTCAAATTAATTAGAATGTGACTAGTTCACATTTCGAGTACTACAATTTAAAACAGAAATCCCACCTCTAAGAGAGTATACTGTACTGTACTATGAATTTAATCTGCATTAAGTCTGGCTCATCCAGTTACGTTTGCATAACAAATGCGATACATTGTACAGTGTGGCATCCTGCACAGAGTAACTGCTCCTTTGCACGTGTTTACATGCGTGTCTGTAATATCCAAATGTTACGTTTTAAGATGACAGCCAGATGAATCAGCATTCTGCACCGGACACATAAGGCCACAGGAACCTGATCTAGCCAAAGCCAGGGAATGACAAACAAAAACAGGAGCCTCTCAGGAGCGCGACCTCCCAAACAAATGTGTTCCTTAACTTTGTTTGAAGCCATTGTGTACGACATCTGGACAAAAAACGAAAAGAAAAGGAGCTCTGTAAACAGGGTTTGGCTGTGTTGAGAAACAGCCGGGTATTGATGCAGGTAGCACACCTTTAATCATCTGAGGCATGAACCTAGTGCACAGCAACAAGTAATTAAATCCTGAAACTGAACACGAGATAACAAGCACCTCCTGCAATCCCTCCATTGTTACTTGGAGATAGATCTGCAGATCACACGGCAACACGAGTTAAACCACCAAATGCACAGTCAGCAGGACAGCTGCCCTGTCCTGGGATATTAAGATATTATACAAATAAAAGGCTTATGTGGGTAAGTACGCCACAATGTAACATTTTCAGCGACATCCCGTTATAATACAGGGATGAGGGTATTACATAAACTAACCATAATTTAACAAACTTCTTTACTAAAACTTAAATAGAAAGCACTGCAGAGCATTGCGAAATCAAACGAGCGGTAAATCTCATTTTCAGTACTTGCTGCACAAACATTAAGTTATGTCAGCTGCTCAGTCAGAGGTTCCTTGTATTCTGGGAGAACGATTCCGCGACCGAGCAGCCGATGCTTAGAGCCGATTTTGCAGAATTAAGAGCAGCACGCAGCAGGGCTTGCACTCTGTGTTTCTAGCTCTCCGGACAAACAAGCTCCAAGTACAACATGAGACGGGAGGGCGGAATTGCACAATCGCCGCATTCCAACTGCACATTCCCCCCACACCTGCTGTTCTTCCTCAGCTCGGACTGCTTCGCGAAAAACTTTCAGGGGCTTACCGGAGTTCAAGCCTGGATCCTCGGCTGCCGAGTCCACATCGATAGCCTGTCCCATGCTACTTCTCCCTTCCCCTGTGCTCTCAAAAGAGAGGGGGGGAGGGAGGGGAATATAAATAAAAAAGCCTCACACAGCTTCCAGTGCAGCGCTGCCGTAACTTAAGACGGGCTCCTCTTGCTTGGTCTCTCTCTCTCCTTGTGTTTTTCTCTCTCTCCCTCCCTTCCAGGATCTCTGACTTCATAAATAAAGTAGCATGCCAGGAGCATTAACAGATGGATGCTTATCATTCCTGTGTGGAGATTGCTGAGGGTCAAAGGTCTTCCCCAGAGGAGGCAGGGAAGGTTACTTGCACCAGATGAGCCCACTATCTGCTGGTGTGTCTGCGGAGCAGTCAACACATGGTTTTCCTCCACCTGTGCTGTCAATACTACGACCCATGGAGCTGCGGCAAAACACTGCACAAAACAGGAGGGACGTTCCAGGGAGCAGCCACTCGAGACTGAAAACGTGAGTCAGGCCAAGGTGGAGTCAAGCTCGAAGAAAGAGGAAATGACATCACAGAGGTGTCCGGTACATGCCGATACCCTGTGTTTGTTTTTTCTGCAATACTGCTGTATTTTGTATTTGTAATATCTTCTTTAATCTTAACATACAACTAAAAAAAACCCGTCTCAAATACATGTGGTACACGAACGAGGATGTGTCTAGGTCTGGGATTTTTAAGCAATATCACGTCATGTTCTTACATTTTCTTATATGAAGAAACACGAGATGGCTCTCATTATACACTGTTTAATTACTGAGGAAAACAATCATCATATTTAAAAAATATTCAAGGTTTAACCACTGGGTGCACTTCAGAGAAATCAACAAAACAAAATTCTGTTTGATGTCAACAAAGGCATTGAGTGCAGCTAAAACAAACAAAAACAAGATGAGGTTGGGAATGGAGATGAAGCCAAAACAAAACATTTTGTATATCATGCCTTCGTAAGAGATAAAATTCATAGTTCCGCTCTTCTCTGCAAAACAACCAGCTCTCTAAAATACAAAAGGTTGAATGAGGAGAGACTAGGTCCAGAAGAAATGGGACACATTCAAACAGATACAGCAGAACATTTCTTAACAAAAGGTCTTGAGCTCACTGTGAACTGCTCTGATAAGACTGTAGAAACGTATTGCCACTGAAGTAAGAAAAAAAAGAACAAATATATATATTTTTGTCCAGTTATTGGATCTAAATCTCAAGAATTATAAACATTTATACCTGTGAATCCCTAGAAAAACTATGAATACATTCAAACTATGTGCTTTTGTAGAAAAATCTTGAACGGAGATATGAGCCACAGCAATTTAAGTGCTGCGGCTGTTGTGGTCACAATCAAGTGAAAGACTCCTTGAAAACAAATACAAAACAAAGTACTGGACAAACAACAAGACAAGGAATACCTTAAAGAACTATGTCGAGGGGGAAAAAAAATACAGTGGAAGAGTACAGGAAAAAGGCCACAAAAATATTTTCATTTTGGAGCAGAAAAACAAGCAAACATAACCACATAAAAATAAGCAGAACAGACCACAAGCTAAGCAAATTAGGTCACCAGAGCATGGTTTGTACGGAACAGTGCAATACCTGCTGGTCCTGCAGCACCTGGTATTGGAGTACTGTAAACACTGGGACTATAAATTCCTCTGTATGGAATGCAGCTGTTATCTCGATTGATATCCCTCCCTGCTTGGCTACAGTGCTGCTCCCAGATTGCTGTGTATACTCATACTCGGGCAGTGTGGCCTTGTTACTGGGTCATGCGTCACTCGGGGCTTTAACTTCAGAGTTGGAATCATCAAGGTTAAAGAGGGAGGGGAATATAAATAAAACCCTCACGTCTCTTCCAGCTCCACACTCCCTTTAGGTAAAGGGAAAGTTAGGTAAAGGTCTTACAGCAGCACACGAAATACCCTTATAACAAGCTGGTGAAGAAAAGCGCAAACAAAGAACTGACTCCCGAACTGGTCTCTCCCCCCCGCAAGATGCTACTGTGTGATAACCTCTGATGTTACTATCCCTTGTGTTCATTATGTCAAACACGTGAGAATAACAGCTCTGATCAGTATGATTTTCAGCATACTACAATAAATATAAACACGTTAAAGGATAAACACTCTCACGTGAAGTCAGTCCCACTGTTCTTCTCTATGTTCACAATTAGCCAAAACAGCTTTGCTGTCAAGAGCACGTATTATCTAATCACAATATTATCACTTTACATACTACTGATGCGGTGGGGTACAAACACTTCAGAAGAATCATAACCAATGAGAATACATCTGTCAATATCTTCTAGGACAAAAATGTTCCATTAATATTATGCTAGATGCTTTTCCTGTAATTTCTCAAGAAAGAAAAGCACACAATACCAGACAGCACAAACACTTCTTGCAGTCCTTTCATAGGCACACTTTGTACACACAAATAAGAGGCATGTTTTTACACAGACGGCATGAAAGGTACAGACAAATGTGCCAAGTTGTTGAAGAAACTTCCCTAGGATCCTTCCAGAAGGAGCTAGATGACGTCTTTGGTGAAGTAAACTAGTAGCAAGGCAATGATTAAGATTGCAAGCACACAAGCCTCCAGACCACGAGTGCCAACACAGCAGATAGCAGACAATGAATACAAGGGCGTACAATTATTAACCACAACACTCCACTTGTGAGCGGTTCTACAGCAGGGTGTTCAGGCTAACTACTATCCCCCTCTAGGGCCCACAGAGTGTTATGACATCCTTTTCACTGGGGCAAGATTTTCAATAAACCCTTGCGAAATGGAATTCATAACTCTAGAGAGTATACTGCACCAGAATATTTTTGTACTACCACTTGTGCGTTTATGACCCATATTTTGTTTTACAAGACCGATATTAGAGCAGTTGTCTCCTGAATGGCCACAATATGAAACAAGCAAGCAAAGAGGTCAGTGTACATACAAGCCAGAGCAATGAGAGAGGATTAAACCCCACATTAGTGTCCTTAATCTAGAGGAACTCACAATAATTAAAAAATCAAAATGATTAAGAGAATTAATTAAATGCTTTAAACCTAAATTAAAACTGTGTCAAGCATACCATTTTCTAAATATCTGTCCAACCATTCACTTTCTAACCTCCTGATCTAGTACAGGGAGGGTCTCGAGAGAGCCACAGCCTACTGTGGATAGTAACGGGTGCAAGGCAGGATACACCCTGGATGCGATGGCAGTCTATCACACAGACACGGACACAAATGCACCCTCGTCAAAAGGCCAATTAACCTACCAGCAGGTGTTCGGACTGTGGGAATACATCAGGACACCACGACGAAACCCACACGATCCTGAGGAGAACACGGCGCAGACAGCACCCAAGGCTCGGGATTGATCGCAGGACCCCAGCACTGTGAGGCAGTAATGCTCACCACTGCTCTGCCATGCCACCCACGTTTGCTAAACATCTTGTAAATCACCACTAGAAACATTGTGACTAAAATATACCACATAAACAGGATCATCTACATATCCTATTTTGCACGTTGCACTAATCCACAGAACTCCTCAGGTATGCTTTATTATAGTAATGCTCTACTGGGGCGAGTGGTCGTCCAGTCAGGTAGGCATCACCCCCTTTTTGAAATCAGAAAACAAAACAATAGATGGTGGTTCAGTGAATGTATACACTATTGGTGGTCTTCTAAACAGACAGGCTACTTCACAGTGTAGGATATTGCCACACTTAGCTCAGTTTATTGTAACCAATTAAAGAGATTGCTGATTTAAAAAAAAAAAATCAAAGAGCAATGGGCTTGATGACACTTCTTATCCGACATCAGGTCAGAAGCTAAATGAGGCTTCCTTCTTCAGCTTAGCCTGACATCACCACATAATCCTGCAGGTCAGGCTGGCAAAGGGCCAAGAGCCATTGGTAGCAGGTGAGCATTTCAGCCTGAGCTGGGAGACAAAGTTCCCGGTGGGACTTCACAGACACCACTCTTGTTTTCGATTGTTAGCAGCTTCCAGCTGAAGACAAATAATCAGGGAGCCTCAGCTGAAACTCTCTGGAACAGAAAATGCTGCACTAGCAATCAGGCTTTCAGAGAGCAAATCCCCAAGGAGTCTTTCTTGTACACCACAAGCTAATGCAACATAAATTAGCCATTTGGTTGTGGACTGTAAAGCAACTATACCTGTGACTGCTTTTAAAGAACCATATTTATCCTTTCTCACTGGGCACAGAAAGTATGCGCTAAGCATAGTAATAATACATCACATGATTGGTACAATTTCTGCATCATGTTTCCCCTCCTGGGACAACCACTGCCACCATCCAGTGAAGGAAGTGAAACCCCTGGCTGCACAATTTCAGTCTTTCAGACACATCTGCCACTGCTATCACCAAGCACAGGCGTCTCCAAAGGACATTGCTCTTGGTTATGCACCTCTAAATTTAAAGTAAATTTCCTTCCACTGTGATATTTCCCTAGTGGCGAGTTTTTAAAAAGGAGCTATTTAAAAAGAGTTTCGGCACTTTCTGATCTAATTCAAGAAAACCCCAGCGGAAAGGATTTAGAGTGCGTAAGCTCACATAGCTAACATGGCAGCACTATCTTCCTTTTGACTTCATTGGGTTTTAGGTTACACGCACATCCCAATTCCCCTATATCACAGGTTTTACACCTCAGGTAAGATATTTTGTTTCTTTTGGTAAGAACCTGTGACAAATACTTTCAACTGTCAGTTTAAAGATAGCAATTCTTTTCCAGGAAACCTCTGCTGAATATTAATTAGAGGAGACAAAGGGCCTCAGGTTAAAATGAATCTCTATTTTGTTACTCCTTACCAGGTGAGAACAACACATTTTCAATCAGATTAGATTTACTGCTGCATTTTTGCATCAGTAAAAATGTGACGAGGACAAAGCATACTTTACACTGAATTGTGCATTGATGGGAACTGTCTGAAATTTTCACGCCAGGAGTCCTAAAGCATCTACAGGACAGTCACTACTGACAACACTCTACACCGGAGAAGCTATTGTTGTGCCTGGAGGCCAGGCATGTAGCAGATGAAATAAACCCCTCCAGCACTAACTGCTTGGGCACAGCTGGGCAGTCTAGACTCGAACCAGTGAAAATGCCTCTTTATACCTACTTTGAACAAGCAGGATTACCTCACCTGGATCTACACGGGTCCATTAAAATCTCCCCGTTCTTCTAGTATAGTTGAGTTGAAACTGTCATGCTTCACTGAGCTAAGGATGGCCTGGCCAAATTTAAAAGAAGGCTCCGCCACTGAATAATAACACCCATTAAAATACAGTTATTTTACTTCAGTTTACTTAACATTGGTCCCAGTTGTAAATGGGAGGCACTAAGATCCTAAAATAACAAAACCAATAAAACCCCCACCGATCAGATTTACCACATGTTTGGACAAAATTGCATCAGGTATACCTGTGTGTGAGTGTTTTAATTAAGAAATTGGTATTGTTCAACAACAGTTATTACACTTAAAAAATACATGTTTTTATGTTATTATTATTATAAGAGTTAAATAATGTGCATAAGATATCGCTAAAAGGAAAAATCAAGTGAGCAGCTAGTTTGTTTCAATCTTGCTTTGTTTCCATATTGAACTCAGCAACAAAGGTAGCTCCTATATTCCACTGCATGTGTCTTGATTATTTACATTTAAATTTATAGAGCAGCTTCCTTTATTGCTGCTATGTACTGCATTCTGCTAAAAACAGTGCAACCAAACTTTTTATACAATTCAAATGTCAGCATTTGATATTAATTATGAACATTGTATAACTGGCTGTTCGAGCAATATTAGACATCTAAACATTCCTGTAAAACCTATTTTTACCTTTTATTTAATCATTTCTGTGTGCATATGTTGTACCGTTTTAGAATAGCACTTTTTGTGTTCAAGCTCAGGAAAAAAACTTTTGTGGTGAAAACACAAAACAAGAGATTGTGAGCAGAAGTAAGAATCACTTACCACGATTTTCCATTACAATAGCCGGAAAGTAATGGCAGGCAGCTCCTAGGAAAAAAAAAACACCAATAAACAAACAATAGCAGTATTTCCACAGAGAAACTAAGCCAATCACATAAACAGTGAAGTACATTAAATGGAAATTCTCGGAATTTATATGAATTTCCTTGGCTAGAATGTCAAGCTCTGTGTGATAAAATGTCTGCTGATCATCAAAGCTAACCATTAAAACAGAATCCTCTAATTCTTTCAAACTGTAAATATTTTAGTTTGGCTACAATTTGATATTTACTAAAATAACACTTATGCCATGAACGAGAAGGGTCTACTTTGCTTCAGATACATCCCTCTGAGTTTATTTAAAACCACCTTCATTAAGGCAATGATCTTAACCCACTGATCTTAGTTTTCTGGTTTGTTGGGTCTGGATTAAGAGAGCGAGTGGCAGAAGTAATCCAGTGCTTGGGCCGCAGTCCAGCTCCAAGATTCCACTACAGTTCTGCAAAGAAGGTAAAGAACCGAGCTGTTCTAAGAGAGAGGTCACTTTATTAGCCATATACAATTTCTTGCATTAAGAATTCGTCTTTTCACATACCCCAGCTTGCTCTCCGTGCGACACAGACACATACAGACGGGGAGAGAAGCTTGGGGTCAGAGCGCAGGGTCAGCTAGTGTACAGCGCCCCTGGAGCAGTTGGGGTTAAGGGCCTTGCTCAGGGACCCAAAGGAGTAGGATTCCTTTGCCGGCCATGGGATTTGAACTGTCCTTCCAGCCACAGGCGCAGATCCTTAGCCATGCTAATGCCATCGCTCCACCCCAGAATCAATCTAATGATTGATGTTTGATCTAATCAATCATCTAATTATTGATACTGTGCTACACTGACCAAATTCTAGGAAAATCCCAGAAATTCTATTCTTCAGATGCTGATTTTTCTTATACAGTGATTATCAAAAGTATTCATCCCACCCTGGACTTTTGAACATTTGATTGTGTTTCAATATGGAATCATAACTTAACTGGGATGTCTTGCCCTTGATTGACCTGAAATCACTCAGTATAATAAGTTCAAAAGTTGGAAGCTTAAAAACATTTTAAAGTGTCAAAGTCAAACCAAAATTCTACAGATCCACCAAAATTAATTAGACATATGAAACAGAAAATAACTGATTCATCCCCTTTTACTATGACACACCTAAACAGGCTCTGGTGCAACCAAATTTCTTTAGAAGTCTAAAAAAGAAGAAATCTTCAGTCCACCTGTGTGCAATTACGGTGCCATTTAAATTGATTCTAAGAATCTAAAAAAATAGATGGACAATGTCAGTAACCCTACACAAGGTTGTGTACTGGAAGCAAGGCTAGTTGTTTTGTCAAAATTCATGCAAAATAAGCCTTTTGTATTTGTATAGAAGTAGACTAAAATTTAAACTCGGCTCCAGAATGAATTGTTATGACTACAGATAGTTCTTGGTTTACGTGCTCTTAATTCACAATAAGTCAAATAATTTTGTCGTTGTACCAGGTGGTTATATTAGATTAACTGTTACATTTAATAAACTGATCAAATAAATTTTAATCTATAAAGAAATGTACACATTGAAATTGCTACAGTGAAAAACCTGAAACTCTAAATAAGGAAAACATATTTGCAATGCTGCTTATGAGGGTTTAAAATAAATAAAATTTAAAAGGCTCACTAAGAATACAAGGATTAAAGACAGCTGCCCAGTTGAGATGCATCTATGGGCATATAATTCCTGCTTTTCCACACTGTTTCCCATCCAGCGACTACAACAGTCTTCCCTTTATTTAACTATGAAAACTTCTTGCATGAGCAGAAGTGTGGAACTGTTTTTATTTGGGAGTTCCACTCTCTGGTTGAGAGTGGACCTGAAACACATGCAGTCTCATAGGAAATCAGTTGTTAATTTCTTTTTTTTTTTTTACGCAGCATTTTTCAGGAACACATCGAGACCTGTACTCCTTCTGAGGTGGAAAAAATATCACATTCTAATTGCTTAGGTGCCTAGTAGCGATCGTTTAAAAAAATCACCATAAGCAAGAGGAGACTTGCTAGAAAAGGGAAAATATTTGCCATGCTTTAACTTTTTAATAATAATTGGCATTTTCAGTCCTATAAACGTCCCTCACATATTCATGCTGCACAATAAGAAACTCATACTTTTATCTAGATCAGTGGTTCTCAGTTCTGGTCCTGGGGGATCCCAGTGTCTGCTTTTGTTCCAACCGAGTTCTTAATCACAGGCTAATTTTATTTCACTTATTTTTAAGACCTCAGATTTGCTTTCAGCTCTTAAAAAGCTGAATGAGATTTGTAATGAGGTTCACCTTGTACTAATGAGTAAGTTTCAGGACTGGTCTCATTCAGGTGTGGGAGCTGAAAAACAACCAACTGGATATTAACAGCAGAAAAAAACAAGACTCCCCTCGGTTTGTTCATCATTAATTGATCTATAGCTCTTTAATCAGATATAAGGGAGCAAATTCTTATTTTTCCAAGTTAAAAGAGAACCCGCATAATGATGGGCAAGATGAAGTTGTTGGAAATGAAACCAAGGACTGAGTACAGAAAAAGTCAGCTACAGGCATCAATTAAACCCTGTTGATTAAGGGCCCAGTTTGGGGAAAAACAGCAGACAAAGGGGTTCTCGAAGACCAGGTTTATCTACTCCTCTATATGTTAATAATCTTTAGGCAAATGGATGAGGCAATTGACAGTAAACTCTAAAGGTCACTCACCATTTCCGTTTACACATAAATAACCAGCTGGTCAGTGTAGGACCCTTATACCGCAGTCTTTTACATTGAAAATGTTTTTTAATTTCCTGAAGGCTGGGATACGTGAACTTACAAACCTCCCTGCCATACAAGCCAGACCCAGCAAGATAATGTTTTGTTCGATTTACTAATATATAATGGCTTTACTGAAGAATGCAATAAAAATACATTGAAAAAATGGGAATGTACTGAGCATCTAAAGAAAAGTATCACAATTTTTAACAAATTACGCAGATGCAGTGATATTTTTTACAGGCATGACAAATTCATGATGACAATTAACATTTGAAAAAGTGGATTAACTGTGGGTCTACTGTGGGGGAAAAAAAAAATAGTTTTTGCAGGATGGAAGCTGCATGTTTCATTTCAAGCCAGGAAAAAGCACAAGCCTGCTCATGGGTTTTTGAGTCCTAGCTGTCAAACGTCAACCCAGCTCACTCCACAAGTGTTCAATGGGGCTCATGTCTGGCAAGTAAAGCATCCTTAACAGTACTGTCAATTGCCATCTCCCAGGACAGCGGGTGCTACATCAAGACTTGCGCTGTCGTGGAACACTGTCACGCCATGAAAAGACTACAGGAAGGATAGCAAGTCAGGACCCAGTTAATGATCAGCGCAGCACTTTGTAGTCAGGTTGCCAATAACTACCTTGATTGCAGTCACACTTGGATTACCCCACTGATTGCTGTGTTCTACAGAATTAGCCCAATCTAATTCGATCTCTATGTCCGCACCACACTCTTCAAGCTGGTCGACACCAAACCTTGATTCATCACTAAAGAGGACTTGGCTCCATTGCTGGCTTGCGCACCCGAGGGAAGTTTGTCTCAAATATACCGCTAGCACAAAGCTGGTGTTCTCTGGATGAACAGAGAGTGCTAGTTCCTTGCATTTTTCTTTTCTGATTTTCAGCAGGCATGGCATTCAACAGGGGAAATAACCTCCTCACCTAAACCCTCTTGCTAATGAATTGATTTAATACCCGTAAGGCAAAGGAACTCAAGGGTACCGTGGTCAGTCATGAAAGCTCAAACCAGGCATTTGAATCGATATCCAAGATTTGCATGCTTTTCTTTTTTTTTTTTTAAATCACACACACCTGCATAGAGCATTGCGCAGCTCCTGATGAGCAATGTGCATTCCTTGTATTAACCTACTGTACCAGTTTACAAAACAGGCCTCTTTCCACTCCTAATTGATAGGTGCTCCTAGAAAAAGAACGAAATAAACAGAGATAGTGTCCTATGAAGTAGTGATGTGCAGACATGCACCTGGGAGAAAATGCTGTTTTTATGGAGGAAATAAATGGCACTGGAGGAGGACAGACAGGGCACACATCTTTCACATGTGACTTTGAAGAGCAAAAAGGGAAATCCATATGTATTTCTAAAGAGTAGCACTAACTGTATATAAAATTGTTCCATTAATTCACTGTAATTTGTGTTATAATGATATGGCAGAAGGTCAGCCCTTTTTACGTTTGAAAGAGACGTAATGGCGATGTCTCAGGAACCGAAAGATGCCTTATTTTTGCACAGTTTGCTCATCATGACAGCGACTATAAATAAATAACATTGATCTTTTGAAACTGTGAAACTGATCTCCTAGAAACACCTACCCACCAGAGTATGCAAAATAAAACTGCATCATGTACTTAAAATTAGTAACAAATCACATTTGCTTTTTTTGCTAGAATGTCAAGTGAGTAAAAACCTTCTCGTCTGGCTACAATGAGATCTTTTTTGTTCTCCCGTTCAAATATCTGGTAAAAGTCTCAGAAGAATTTGCTTAAAGTAATTTTAAGTCTTTGTAGAATGTTGCTTTAAGCAAATTATTCTGATCAAATATGAATATAATATTAAGCCGGAAGAAACACAAGCTTCTGCAGAAATTAATTTTAATAGAATGGCGATAAGCACAATCAAAAGGGCAGTTCCTATTTCAGTCAGTCGTGTTCTGCTTCCCCAGGTTTCTATGACTTCTTCTTGTCCTATGAACAGGAAGAACTGCATCCTATTATATATAGTTGACAGGCTTAGATTGTTTATTATAATTCCCCACACTGTAACAAAACACACTACAGCACAATCACTATTTTATTAATCAATAATTCTGCAGCAGCTCTTATTTTTTAAACAATTACCCGCATACTCTAGAGCTGCCTCAGTCAGGACTATTATTGTGGGAATATGGCACCACATGTAGCTTAGTCATTTTTGCATAATGACCAGAAAAAAACAGTATACAGCTTTTTTTAGAGGAAGGAAAAACTGCAGGCCCGTAAAAATCACAGTATTTACCTAGTGACCTACTCAGAAACTCTTCATACAATGAACTCAGTACTGAACAGAGGAAAAAAATAAATACACTTAACATGTTATAAGAGCTCTCAACTAAAGAAAAATCATCTTAGCAGTCTAACTGCATTGATTTCTCACACAAACTACAGCTTGACTTCACACTAGGGCATGAGACGGTTAATTTTGGCACTTGAGGGACAGCGCGCCTGACAGCCAAGCCTCTGCTCATTCTAATCAGGTGAGTCAGAGTCCACGTGACTCAAACAAAGCAAAACTTCGGATGGGGACACAGGGGTGCAGCTGCAGGAGGAAAAGGAACGGCAGTAACTCACAGTTTCTGTCTGCACTCTGAGGGCTAGCCGATTTCCTCAATCCCTGTCAGTTTTGTCAACACTGCGTACTCTCGATTGCTTCAGTCTAGATAAATTACACAGCAATGCCAGTAAGACGCGTTGTATAAGAACGCATTGCTGTAAGACAGTTTACACTATACATAACTTCTCTGATGCTTGCACATTATATAACATGCCTTGCCCAGTAACTGGAAGATATTGAACTCGTTAAGTCAGATCAATGAAGTACACGTTCCTCTTCTTTCTTCCTTTACTGTTAGCCCAGGAGCTGCATGTTCCACAAAACGGCACCGGGTCAAAAACATGCTGGTGAAGAAAGGGTTAAAAGGAACTAATTTATCTCATTTTCATCTCACATTTAATTGTAATCTAGACGTTACACAACAACTACAGGGAGCGTGGGCGCAGTGTGTGGCAGGGGGTACTCTCTCTTCTACTTGATTTAACACGATTTGCACTCGGATACTAAAACCATTTTCACAAGCAGACTTCCATTTCAATATTTAATTACTGGAGCCGTCTGCAGTCCTGCTTGTAAATACTGCAAATAACAGCATAACCTGTCAGGATAACCTAACATCCTTTAGTTCTTTATTTCTAATTAACTGTTTTAAAACTAACATCCTTTCTGTTTCTGTTAATAAAGTCAATGTTAGGTCAACCCTGGGTATATAAAAAAAAGAATGCTTACTAGCAAAAATATGTTTTGCAGAATGTAAACTGTTTATTGATTAATATATAAATATGCAGGAATTATCAATAGGATAACTCAATCTACATTTGCTGTAGATAGTCATTTGCCTTAAGTCAACCATGGTCATAGAACAAATATGCTTAAGTAGATTTGTATTTGCAGAATAAAGACAGTT
Source organism: Lepisosteus platostomus (assembly GCF_059453375.1). NCBI lineage: Eukaryota > Metazoa > Chordata > Actinopteri > Semionotiformes > Lepisosteidae > Lepisosteus > Lepisosteus platostomus. The sequence goes on along the minus strand of NC_142623.1, from coordinate 6,773,502 downwards.
TACTGACTAAAATATAAATATTCAGTAATTATCACTCAGATAGCACTACCTACATTCACTGTAGATGCTCATTTGCTTTGTGATAATTTCTGCCAATGATGCCCCTCAGTCCGTGTTGAAAAGCTCCAATGCACAGCACTGTCTGTAGATTCTTCCTGCAAAAACATGGATCAAAGGAACATTTACTTAATACACTAAATGGAACTTCCTGTAGTTTTAATATGGTCATAAAACTTTCCTTTCTAGCTTTAGAATAACAAATATAAAATTCTGAACACAACATTCTCACATTAGTTTTCATTGCAATCTGCAAACAGCCAAACTGAATCTCTGTTAACAGCTGTATGAGGATGACCTACATGTGAGACAGCACCTGCGTTTTACAACAACTACTACGAAAACACTGCCATTTCTAAAAACTGTTCCCACCCAGAGATTCAACAGGCATTTGGAATTTGTTTTTGAACCACTGTCGGTCTGTGGGCGTTTTCTTAGTCACCTTCAAATGATGAGTACTTCATCGATACATAACTGAATGGAAAGCATGACAGATGTGTGAATTAAGACGAACCCAGTTGGCAACCAGGTCTAGTGCAAGTGATCACATCACTCCTATCCTGGAGTCCTTGCACTGGCTTCCGGTCAATTTCCGTGTAGACTTTAAAATCCTCATGCTCACCTATAAGGCTCTGCATGGCTTGGCACCTCAGTACCTGTCTGAACTATTATCACCCTACTCCCCACCTCGCAACCTTCGCTTTTCTAATTCTGCTCTCCTTACTGTCCCCCAAGCCCGTCTACATTGTATGGGTGACAGGGCCTTCTCCTGTTATGTCCCAAGCTCTGAAACTCTATCCCCAAGGATATCAGAGAGTCACCTTCTCTAAACTCCTTCAAATCCAGACTCAAAACCCTCTTCTTCAGAAAAGCCTTTACTTAACTGCTTTCATTCTTCACCCATCTGCTTTTCCTAGTACCACCATCCACGGTCTCCTCTATATATGGTAATTGTGTTTGATCTTGTGTGTTCTTCTTATTTATTATTGTTGTCATCCTGTAAAGCGCTTTGAGAAGCCACCTGTAAAGGTGCTATATAAAATAAAGTTTATTATTATTATAACTCTAATTATCTGCCTGGTATTGCCACATTTCATCAAGGTGAAAAAAGGTCAGTCTTAACCATACTGGTAGGAAGACTGTGCAAAGTGTTAATGAAAGAGCCACCTCATTGTGGTGGATATCTAGGGCAGAGATTTTTAACCTTTTCAGATTACATACCATTCTTTCAAGCAAGAGCTACGAAGAGTAACAGTCGGATGGGGTGGGGGTGGGGGTGGGGGTGGGGGGGTGACTCTTTTCGGCAATCTCATTATTCTATATAGAATAAGACTCAAAGAGTGGGTATCTAGCCGCCTTATCTAATACAATCCTTATCCAATCTCCCTCCTGTGAGATAATACTCTCGCAGGGGGGAGAGGGCTGAGGGAAAAGTACAGATGGAAAAGCCTACAGTTCATACCGGATAGCCTACTGCGTGCCAAAGGTAAGACATTCACATCCCAGTATAAGTATAACCACTGGTCCAGGCAAAATAAAGTTCGAATAATGTAATTTACTTTAAAAGTGAAGTGTGAAAATGTTGCAATCTTCTTTTAAAGACCTTTGCTGCAAATCATACTGCAAAAGAACTATTTAACAAAGACTATACTGAGTACTGTGTTCAAAAGTAACTATGTATCAATGTCCTAATCTACACACCTCATAGCACCACACTGTTATCTGCTTGCTGTGGGGTGTCCAGGGATTTGATCAACATTATTTTTAGCGTGTTAACTTGACCAGGCCTCAGACTGTAGCACGATATCCTCGCTTAGATGGCGAAGGACACAGTCATGCAAAACAGACATCTATTTGACACACATTTTTAAGACAACATTTCAGTAAGCAGCTGCAAATGTTCACATTGCATTTCTCGTGTTTGCACTGTACATGTGTATTCAGGGTCAGAGCCACTATTTGCTCTCAGAGACCGAATCTGACAAACAGGTTGGGCAACTATTACAACCGACAGGCCTAAACAGTTTCAGACTAATCTCAAAGTAACACTGCTATTAAAAGTGAAAGGAATGTGTTTTACACCTAGTTAGAGCAAACCCTTAGAACTAAAACAAAAAACTGACCCCACAGTAATTGGTAAATACATTTTACACAGTACTTTACTAGAAAAATCAATTTAACAAGAGAAAACCAAAAGAGAACTACATTACCCGTCATCGCGAATGTACATCAATGATCGTGGACTTTGTACCAGAAAACATTTTTAGGCAAAAACACATTACTGTAGTTTTGTACACCTTTTCAATAAGTTTACACGGCCGGCTAGACACACCCCTCCAAATATTAGGATCGTTATCACAATAGTTGACATTTACAGTAAAACCTCATGGGTTTTCTGAATTGCACAGAAGGAACATTTTCAAAGTTAATTTGGCTTTCTTGGTAAACATTGGTTATATGAACCTAACGTAACTTAGAGACGGTAAAAAACACCTACAGTGTCTCACCCTCTTGATGGTGGTTACTATCACCAAGCCAGTCTACAGCAGGCTTAGAAACTGCTGTAGCCTAGTAGCAGGATCACACCCAAATCTGGCCCTGGGCTTTGTCTACATTGCCAAATCGCATTGGCGTGTGCCCCTGTACTACCCACAGTACTGCAGGTACTGACACAGCACCAAGTTTCGTCTGATTCAGGAGTTATTAGCTCGTAAGTGGAAAATGTAAGTCTAATGAGCTCATATCGAAGTAGCAGAAAGCTAATGCCTTCTCAACTGTAGCTCTACTCAAAGATCCTGCAGTATCAAGAATGACTTGTGATGGGGGAAGGGTGTCTGTTGATACCATAAATAGCAGCTGCAGGAAAGGCTTCCATTTTCTTTTGCATATTCATTGGAAGTAGGTAGAGCACTTGTGAGAAGTGGGTAATTCAAGGTCTGCGCAAAGCTGTCCTTTCCTGAACTGCATCACTAGACCTTCAGGTTACTTCAGATAGCACTTTCAGTCCCTCACTGTGCTTCGCGCCATATAAAACTGAGTGGGGAACATTTCAAAGTGGTAGCTTTTAATCACGGCATCTGAATGTAAAAATCTGTTCCAAGTCTGCAGTTTGTGACTATGACTATGAGGTTGCTGGGAAAGCCTGGCCACTTACAAAATAAATGCCTGAAAATCTGTGGGTTGGCAGACAATTTTCAATTTTCTTACTGGAAGGAGTCTAATTAGACAAGTGCCTTTCTCAGTGGAACTGACTGAAACTAGGCTATATGGTATTTACTGGTAAAGATGCACACAGGTACAGGGTTTAGCCTCGCTGCCTTGCACCTGGGCGTTATCTGCGATGAGTTAGTTCCCCCCGTGTTCCTGTGGATTTCCTCTGGCTCCCTCTCACAGTCCAAAGATGTACTGGAAGGTTAACTGGCATCTGAGACAAGTGGGCCTGGTGTGAGTGGATGTGTGTCTGTGTGTGCTCGGCAATGGTGTATCCTGTCTTGAACCTATTGCTTGGCAGTATAGGCTCCAGCACTCCCACAACTCTATATTGGAAGAAGCTATTAGAAAACTGATGGGTAGAATATAATGAAGGCCAGTGATTGCCTTGTATAGGCCTGATTTTTCTCCCCACTTCAGGCAGTGAGAACATAAGCAGATCAGATACATCACAACTATGGATAATGTCATTGGGAACAGTTAACAGTTTAAGGCACGACAAAATGGAAATGACACGGCATTGTTTTCCTTTGACTGGCTGATTGCTTTCATCAACATAATCACATAAGTTTTCTTCTGGTTGTTGCTGCTTCTTCAGATTCCAGCCCCAGTACAACCAAAAATATCTTTTCAAATTTGAGCACAACCGCAAAGTCTGTCACAGTGAAGACAACCATACCCAGTGGCACTTCCTTCACACTCATTGCAATGCAAAAAACAGGTAGTGCTGGTCATGCACTACAATTCTTTGAGTAATGAAATGCTGATCAAGTCAACGATCATGCACACAGACTGGATGGATATGTACTATTTTGGAACAGCTGGTGTTTTGCATTGCAGCGGGTGTTAGCTCACACTGCAACCTCATGGGAAAGCTGCAGTGTTAGAAATGGTAGCACAGGAGCAGTGTCCTACAGCACAGAATCACATCACAACTACAGCCCCAGAATCCAGACACTGCATATCCTAAAATCTCATAGCAGGTGAGGAACCATTAATCCTTTTAATTCTGTGCATTTCTGTAGAGCAATAGAACAAAATTATACATTGTTCAGACAGAATTCTACAATAAGAATTATTGCTGTTGGGCAGTGGAAGAATTCTTTCCACTGGGCTAGTGTATCTAGCACATCAGGTGCAATAGAACCATTTCTGCACATTTACACTAAGAGGCACAGAAGATGTAATACACCCTACATTTACCCCAAGACAAAACACATAGTAAAGGAATATTTCTGCATTTCACTAGCTCATAACCCTCTTGGTGACAAACGGGTAACTTTCTCATAATATACCTGATGATTTAGTGCTCAAATTAGTTGGTATGCAAGTAAAACTAACAGAACTAGAACTAATAGATAACTATGGGCTGCACTGGCCACTTGTTTGAGAAGGATTCAGTCTCCCTGAATTACAAGAACTCTTAGTTTCCTAAATTTGTTCCAGTGTCCACTCATCCGAAAGCTCATCCTCTGCTGTTACTGGGTTAGAGACCACAAGTAAAATCACTGTAAAAAGTGCAGGACAGACAGTTACATAATGCTAGGAGCTCACACAACAGTACACAGACTTTACATTTTCTCTGAAATAGCAGCAGTAGTTACATGCTGTCAGTGTTTGGACAGTATTTACGATCATAAATACTGGATGCTGCACACTGGTGGTGGTGGAGGGGTGTCCCCATTACCAGTAAAGCGCTTTGAGTGGAGTGTCCAGAAAAGCGCTATATAAGTGTAAGCAATTAATTAATCAAATCCACAGCAACAACTACTGACTCAATCTTCTTATCTGGAGTACAGGGAAAATACAGAAATATAGACTGTTTAGTGTCTAGCAATTCCTTCAAGCCCCTTGAATGTGCAAATATCTGCCTACAGAACTGATTCAATGTGCATCGGTCTAACAGCAGACATGTTACAAATACACAAGAACAAAATCCTAAAAAGAATTAAAAAATGAAACAAAACACGAGGTGAAAAATAAACATTTACTGTCCCTGCAAAAAAAGCTCTCAATCACACTTAAACAATACATCCTGCATATTTTAAGTCAATCACCAGTTTAGGGCAGCAAAAGAAAACCTCATTTCAACTCAGGATGTCTACAAGCCCTTATTCCACTAGAGAGCTTTTTTCAAGAAGTACTTCACTGTGTAGCTACAGAAGTGTGGAACATTCCTTTAGCACTTTAGATACTGCAACCCTGAAATCAAAAAAGCACAGCCAACTTGCACTTACTTAAAGCAGCATGACTGCTGGACATCAAGAATCAGTTTTCAGAACCCACTTTGGATGAACCCCGGAAAAGCAGCAGAACTACACAGGACTTGTTCTGCACAGCTCCAACCACCCCCTTCCCAAAATGAACAGGTTGCTCTGTGCGTTCTCGATCCAAGATGCCTAACGTCATCTCTAGCCTGCCCTAGAAAAAAAACACAACTCACCATGGGGACAAGTGGCCCAGTTCTTTAGAAATCTGCTGCCTTCTTTTTTGGACTTTACTTTTAATTTGACTTAGCTGGTTGTTGTTAATCTTTGAGATGCATGATCAAAGAAATCTAGGTTTAACAAATCCTTATCAAAGTGATTTATTTCTCTTGAAACTTAACATCACTTGCTGCAAACATTATTCTTACGTAGCTTCCCTAAACTTCTTCAATACGACCCGTTAAAAAGAAGAGGCCGAGAAATTAAGAGCTTAAATCTCTCTGCAAAACTGCAGTAGACAAGCTCTGCTCACTCTAGAATCAACACAAAGAAGAAAAAAGTTAACTGATTTATAGCCAAAGGAACGTTCAAAAAGCACAGGAAAAGACAGATAAAATACAGTACATACAAAAAAAGAGTAAAATGACTTTTGATGCAGAGGCACAGCTAGAGAGAATAAGAATGAAATCTGATTTTAAAAAGGCTATATTCCAGAAACAACAAAGGCCCAGCAATCCATTCATGTCTCTTTGTCCAACATTTCACTGTGCCATTATTGCTGTTTCAGTTTGAAATGATGCAATACTATACATCCAACAACTGATAAAGTTATATTTAAAGAATAACATTTAATCCCATTTCTCTTGTTAAAAAGCAAACAAGAACAATAGAAAATCCAGAAAACTTTTTTTTTTTTTTACAATGGTATGGATAGTCATAGCAAATCCATGCAGAGGTATGTTTCTTTACATGACTGTAATCTACGCAACTCCTCAGTCTCTTATGTTTCAGGCACCAAATCCAGCTGTGTAAAAAGTTCAAAGCACTTAAATTATTACAGGGAAATACAGTCCATTACAATACAAAACGCATTCATCGGCTAACCAATAAACTGCAAAATGCAGGTTACAGAGAAATTACAAACCAGGACAGAATGTGCAGAAAGAAGATTCTTTTGCAGGATTACAGGAAAGGCTACTGCTGGGCTTTCCTGCATTAGGTTTTGAAAATCACACCTCAGCGCTGGTCGAATTTGGGCCTGGAATATGCACCGCAGTACCTGCAGCTGGCAGACGAGAACAGTGCACTGAGCCCTGCAGGAGAGTGTCACAGCAGTGAACCTGTTGGGGCACGTGGATGCGGATCCGAGAGATCTTCCTGAAGTACAGGTATGCTGGAGGCGGGGAATGAGACACCTCCAGAGGATAAATCCCTTTGAAGCCCCTTCCCTTTTTTTTTCCTACAACCAGCGCTCCTGCTAATGATACAGTGAAGGCGGGTGACATCTCACCGGGGATGAAAAACAAACACTTAAGTCAATGGGCAAGCTCAACACCCGAGGACTTGCTTGTTGAAAAGAATTCTTTCACAAACCAGGCACATGTGCGTACATCCTCCTTCACATACCCGCTCACAGAGTGGATCTTTGAAAAAGACTTTTAAAGGACAGTGGAAGATTAATAATAATAATAATTGCTTACACTTATATAGCGCTTTTCTGGACACTCCACTCAAAGCGCTTTACAGGTAATGGGGTCTCCCCTCCACCACCACCAATGTGCAGCATCCACCTGGATGATGCGACGGCAGCCATAGTGCGCCAGAACGCTCACCACACATCAGCTATCAGTGGGGAGGAGAGCAGAGTAATGAAGCCAATTCATAGATGGGGATTATTAAGAGGCCATGATTGGTAAGGACCAATGGGAAATTTGGCCAGGACGCCGGGGTTACACCCCTACTCTTTTCGAGAAACGCCCTGGGATTTTTAATGACCACAGAGAGTCAGGACCTCGGTTTTACGTCTCATCCGAAGGACGGCGCCTGTTTACAGTATAGTGTCCCCATCACTATACTGGGGCATTAGGACCCACATGGACCGCAGGGTGAGCGCCCCCTGCTGGCCCCACTAACACCTCTTCCAGCAGCAACCTTAGTTTTTCCCAGGAGGTCTCCCATCCAGGTACTGACCAGGCTCACACCTGCTTAGCTTCAGTGGGTTGCGAGTTGTGAGTTGCAGGGTGATATGGCTGCAGATGCTCCTTGTGTCAAGAGGTGGCAATCAAAATCACCTGTTTAGTAGTGCTTTCATTTTTCAGAAACATGCAACACTAATACATTGACATCAGTTATGAACGGCAGTTAAGGAGGTCGCTCTGATTTCATGGACACCATTTGTAGTTCTAGCACTAAAATCCGTTCAGACCAAAATGTAATAAACCAGTTAATCCTTGGATCTGCCATGGAGCAGACTTGGGGGTGGGGATAACCGATCTGCAGAGTGGTAGAGCCTTTTGGTGAGTTGTTCTCATTCTGTGGTTCCACACAATGAGCATCATGTTAAAATGGAAAGAAGCAAACTGGGCTCTGAGTTTATAATGGGTATGTAACATCAAGTACATCGCTTGGTACATGAGCTGTAACCGTGAACACCTAATCACTGTGTAATTTACACTGTACACCGAGATTAAAACTATCATTAGATGTACATGGCGAACATTTTGAATGCCATAACTCATAAACATCAGCATCGTTTGTGAACCTGAGCTGCATACTAGACTAATCTGACTACGCTGCCTTTAAGTGTCTTTCTGCAACAAAAGCAGGCCTCAAGTCAGTCCACTACAGAACAGGAACAAAATCATGCACAGCAGTGGTTCAGTCCTGGTCCTGAGGGACTCCTTTGTCTGCTGGTTTGTGTTCCAGATGAGTTCTTACCCAGAGGCTAATTTATGAGGCCTGAAATTTGCTTTCAGCTCTTAAAAAGCAGACTGAATGAGATTTGCAGTGGGTATGAACCCTGTGCTAATGAGCGAGATTCAAGACTGTGCACAGCTCAGGTGTGGGAGCTGAAATATATCCAACTGGATAAAAGCAGCAGGACGGACACTGACTAACTCACCGTGGGAGTTGTCCGATAGTGTCATTTCCACCTGTGTCTGCTCACCATTAGTTGATCACCCAACTGAACTCTTAAGTCAGAAACGGGATGGCACACTGGAGCAGTAGTCAGCATTGCTGCCCTGGCTTCAGTTATAGACCAGGGCTGCTATCTCTGTGGAGGCTGTATGTTCTCCTCGTGTTTGTGTGGTTGTCCTCCGGGTGCTCCAGTTTCCTCCCACAGCCCACAAACATACCGTTAGATTAACTGGCTTTTGGGAAAATCGGCCCTGGCACGAGAGTCTGTTTCTGCCTGCCCTGCAACGGACAGGGGTCCCATCTAGGGCGTACCCATCCCTTACACCTGTTGCTGGCAGGGGTAGCTTCCCTCTCCCCTGCAACTCTGAACTGGAAGAAGTGGTAAGATAATGTGTTGATGGATAGTCAGAAATAAGGGAACGGATTCTTAAACGGCAAACTGAGGAGCTTCTGCGAGCACACTGTTGGAAACGGTGCACTTTAGGTGATGTTTGAAACCGAGGACAGAGCGCACAAAAGTCTAAACCAGCAAGGAGATCTGTTCCAAACACCAACTAGCACCAGTGATTAAGAACCCAGCTGGAACCAAGTCCAGCAGACATAAGGTCCTCCAGACCCAGTTTTGAGAGCCACCAATCTACAGGGATGTGCTGTGTACCAATTGTGGCACTTACCATCTTAATAAGAGATTTACAAAACACATCTGAATGATGAAAGCATCAGTGCAGACTGTTAGTACAGCCACAGTCACCTGTAGAAGAGATGGGCTGCATGCCTCTCTGACAGCCAAATTTATTGCACTGAACAAACTGCAAGGCAGAAATTACAGGCTGCACCAGGCAGCAAACGAACACACTGTCATCCCATTTGTAATTTGAAAGCACGTATAGGTCATCGCAATTTCACATAGAAAACTGACACTCACACATTCCACATACAGCATCTAAAAGACAGCAGCAGGGAGCCCAAGATTATCTGTCAGGCTTTGAGTGGACTGTGGGATTGCTCAGTCTTATAACTCATCTTTATTTATTCGGAAACATTAGCTGAATGGGGGTGGGGGGGCATGGCACTTATTTTCCAACAAAATTGAATTGATCATAATCAAAATAGAGTTACAGCTCAGGAGAAGAAATGCTGACTGTGGACTAGACACGTCTTATGACAACCTTAACACATCCAACATAAAGACGTCCAGGGAGGGCGGAACCCACTGCTGTAACCTACGGCATGCAGGGCTGTAAAGGTTACATCAACATGTCAAACACTACACAGATATGACCATCGGATTATTATTAGAATACGCATGACACTGCGGAAGGCGAATGGAGTGACTCCTCATTTGCTCCACATATCCAAGAATCACGAGAGGACGGAAGGCTTGGAAATTTGAGCCCACATCAAATCGCAAGAAACACTCGGCTTGATATGTCAAACTCCTTTCGGATATTTTAGTTTTACAGGCCAGGAGAAATGAGAAGCCCGTTGACGGGAGGTCTCTAATCAGAACTATCAGGGCACACCTATTCCGTTTTGCCTTGATGAATTCTGGCACACCGAGATTAATAACAAGGTGGAAGACCCCAGGGCTTTAATGGAAATTGGATTTTGGGGAAAAGACGATAACACAGACCGTTCCGACACGCCATTCAAACAAGCACTGCCTCTTGACCTACCACTCCCGGAGAAGACGTAGCAACACACGGCATGTTTAAAAGGGGATCGTGGTCATCGTCCGTGGCCATCCGATCGCTACGTCCCTCTTTCTCATCAAAATACACTCGCTCCTAAGTGAATGCATTAATGAGTAGTTGCACACTACAGCGGGGCAATTTAGCCTAAATTCGCCGTGCGCGCCGCAATCAATTCTGCACGAATCGCTTGGCAAACACAATAAATTCAAAACCAGACAAAACTGGTCACCAGAGCGGCTTAGGGAGCTGTCTCGCAATTAACAGGTGCGAAACAGTGCGAACTCAATTTCACACACAACGACAGCAGACTAATCTTGTACCTGTCAGCGGTACTCCGGATTATCCAAACCGACGGAGCAGAGAGTTCCGCGTTAGGCATTAACACCTCTGTTAAAGAGAGAGTTACCCGAACCCATTCTGGAAAGTTAAATCACATGATGGATTCAGAAAGCTGCATAAATCAAGACAAAAACGACTCTTTAGCAATCGCTTTGTTCCCAGCGAAGATGTAACAGATGTACACCTCGTACCGTCTATCAAATTCACAAGTGAATCTAAGAGTCGGCTAACGTCCCCACACAAGAGAAAGCAAAAAAAAAACCCAAGCTTACTTTCCTTTTTTGTTCTCTACGGTCTTTGCGAATGCAATTACAAGTTTCACTAAGGTTGAAAACTTTTTGCAGACTTCTATTTGCCTTTGACTGCTCAACTTTGAAAAACACTTCTTACCTTCCTCTCGTCTCGATATCCCCTCCTCTTCCTTTACATGCAGTTTCAATCGGTTCAAACAGCAATACACTTCCTCGCCGCTCACTTTTTCGACCAAAGCATATTTGTTATCCCGAAGCGTTTTTTCTTTACCGGAAGCTATCCCCAAAGGCATTTTGGTACCTGTAGTTCGGATATGCACCTGTAAACCAATTCGGATTGTTGCGCTAAATCAGTAAAAAACTACAATACCCATGATGCTATAGAAAACCTCGAACCGCATGCGCAAAAGTGACATAGTTGTTTGTTTACCGTATAATCGCGAAATTAGTGGCCTTTTCGTTTGTGTGCATGTGTGCTGTTTTTATCAATAAACAATAAAAGGGTAACAACATTATATTATTTTTAAAGAGATTACTAATGCACGTGTATCAAGAAGCCGCATAAAATAAAGCTCCAGCATCTGGATTTAGCCGTCTTAATGCATTTTGTTTCAATCCTATGTGTGTACTACAGAAAGGACAACTGAAATATTATATAGGATTGTTTAATAATATCGCCTTTAAAATAAATGCAAAGCGGTGTTAAAGAAAATTGTAGTGTTAGTTAACATTCATACAATAGTTTAACAGAGCCATAACTAATAAAAAATAATCATAAAAAATGGCAGATTAAATTGATGAAGGTTAACGAACAATTCTGCTTTAAATGGGTGAATACTACAAACTCGTAGGGACGACCACACTGAGAAATAAATGTGGAAATTTTGTTCCATTTAAAAAAATAACTTTAAAGGGAGTCAGGAAGTGTTCAGGTATGGAGCGATACTTGGTACAGACCTGCAGAAACAACCTACTGATGATCTGCATGAATGTCTTTATAGAAAATCCCAATCTGTGAAGAAAGATTATGAGAACTGCCAGACTCCTTAAAAACAAACACTTAAACAAAAAGACAAGTTTCTTGGCTACGGGGTTAACTTATGTTTGTTCAATAAAGCACTGCATAATTGTAGTAGAGATTTAATTTTCACGAGTGGGTATAATTAATGTCCATATCACAATAAAGAACAGTATTCACGGAAAAACTGTTGCGATTAAGCCGTCTTGGGACCGTTTTGTTTCAAAGCCTTTTAAAAAAATCTGGTCTTTGGGCGCCCCCTTGTGGTTCATTGTATTTACAACATCGGGGTAAAGAGGGCTGGAATCAGTCGGGATATTATTCATCTCACTTTTTATTACTTTAGGGTATCCAAAACTATAAAATGGAAAAAATGAACAAGGAATGTATATAAATCTATCATATATTTTAATATTGGGTATGAAGTTCGGTATGGAGCTGGTGTTAATTCAAACACAAATCTCAGGTTGCTGAGTGTTTATGGATTACTGACTGACTGCACCAGTACACCGGGTTTCAGGGACAAATACCGCCACTATGTGAAGAATTCGGTTATCCCATATGCAGGTGAGAAGAGTTTCAAATTCACTTTCTTACAGTTAGGAGCTCATTTTGTAGTTTAAGACACGTTTTTACATCTCATGTAAACACATTTCTCTATACTCTGTTTTAAAATAATGGTTTTCGTCATCAAATGATATACATGTTCAAGTTGTCTTTTGTAAGTGACTTAAAAAAATCCCACACTGTACCAAGAATGTTTTATGAGCGCCTATTCGTACAGCGAATTCAAAAAAAAACAATGCCCCCTGTGGACTGTTTTGAAACCTACTGTAAGTAGAAAATGAAGATCTCATGAAGATCTCGACATCCTGACCATTCAAAAACAGTAAAATAAACCAAACTGTTTCCATAGCGTGTGTAACACTACATGCAGTCTTGATCCCTGTTACAGGAAGTCTCCCAGGTGTTCTACATAACTGAGCATAGTGGAAGAATGGCGCGGTTGAGACATTTATTGAGCAGGAAGCCAAACCATAAATGCATCAATGATAAACACTTTCAGTTTCAAGCTTGGACCTGAAGCTCACAAATTTCCAAGAAACCGGGGTCTTTTGGGTAATATGACAAAATAAAAAAGTTTTTCTCCTTTTCAGATAGAAACTTAGAAAGCTGTATGACTTGTATGACTTTGTGTTTGCCTTACTTCATAATTGTGAAAGACAGCAATGCAGAATTCGGGAAAATAAAAATCATATTCCAGTATTATATTTTAAAATTAAACTTTAGTAATACCACAGTATGAAGCTTTATATAAATCACTGTAAAGCAAAATAATCCACATTCTTTTACTGGCATATTGTCATTCTTTGACTTTTATTACAGCGTATAAGTGTGTTTTTTTGTTTCTTGGGTCATTTTGATCTATGTCTGTCAAATCATTTTCTTGTCTGTTTATTGACTGAATGTTTTTTAACCATTCTCCCACAACCCTTTGTGTTATTCCTGAGAAGTGTCTTATGCCCCCAAAAGAGATACTTTGCCCCTCCTGCCTTCCTTCTATCACAAATGTTCTGCTTGGGCAAGTCCCAGGCAAGCTAAGGAGTATTCACTTGTAATTCTCAGTCATCAAATGTTTTTGTTCGAATTTACATATTTTCTTGCACAATCTCTTTACTTTAAGCAATTTTATAACTTGATTTTTGAACTTTGGATAACACCACACTAGTTAGTTTTGCTTGATATTATCATCTTATTGTCTTCTTGGCATAGAAACAAACTCTGTGACAGCTGTTCACTATCGCTACCAGCAATTAATAAGATAGTTTGTTGCTTTAGTTAATAATTACTAACTCAAAATACTGTCTAATTGAGATCAAGTGTTCTTATTGCACTTCTGAGCCCTGAAATTGTAACCTTTTCTCCTTAGAAGTTTATAAACTTGGATTGAATCATTATTCAGTCTTCTTTGTTCTAAAAAAGTGTGAAGTTTATTTAATTTAATCTGTCATTATTCAGTCTCATTTATTTCTAAATCATGCTACTATTGATATACTGTATCTAATTTGGCTGGCCCATTAATCCAAAGAAACTTATGTTTGCCCCCATTTGTATACAGTAGCTGACACTTACATGGTCTTTTTACAAAAAATATCAACATTTCCTACATTTTTTACAAATGTAAACCTTGATTATTTGAAAACCTTATATAACCTCTATATTACGCAAGAGGCAACAGGAGCACACACTGTCTGGACAGCTAGCTCTTGTCCCAGCGCACACGTTTAAGAAAAGGCCACATTCAGCTTCACTTGCTTCAGAACAACAGCTTGTCAGAGGTATGTTCTCTGCTAGAAAGTCAAAGTCCTTAGAAATGTTCTAAGCAGCAGTGTTAAGATTGTACATTTCCCTTTGATTGACAAGAGTGTGATCTCTTTAACAGAGCTCGGTAAGGCACTTTAAGATGTCAACACAGTCTTCAGTTCGCAGTGTGGTCTCAGGTTTAACTGCTCCTGCTCTTTGCCCCTGGTAGGTCTATAAAACCATATCTGGGATGCCTGTTTGCATCTGTCTACTTTTCTTTGCCATTAAATTGTTTTGATCTCTTTGTCTTGTATCATCTACAAATCTATTTTTCAAGTCTTCAAGCTTAAAAGCCCTTTCTCACACCCACCTCCTGCCTTATCAAGCCGGGGGCTTAGTTAAACTTTATAAGAGAAGAGCACCTCGATTGCTTTCAATGGGGCACTTCAAAATCCAGCAGACACAATGCAGCATTTCATCTCAAGTGTAGTAATAAGTAATCAAAACAACCTTTGTGTTGCAGTCATTGCTCTCCTGTCAGGCCTGTTCCAATGCACCCTCTCCCTCCCAACAGCTTTTGAACTGCAAACATAATAAAACTCTATTAGAAGTGATCATTTTCCATATCCTGAAAACTTTCACTGCTATGCATAAATGCCAGGAATTAGAATTGCACTACGCATCAGTTAGTACTTATTAAGGTCATCTTGATTGGCAAGAGTTTAATTTCTATATCAGTCTTTCGAAAGTACTGCATACTTTTATTTAACAGCTCTTTATATCAATATAAGCAAAAAACGTGTTTGACTTGTTTTTGTAAAAAAAAACATTCACAACACAAACAGCCAAAATTATATCGGAATTGCATTGCTTAAAGTTAGATTTGAGAGCAGGGAAAGGACAAGACAAGCTCACAATCTTTATGATTCTCAATAAACTCTGGTGCCAGTCCTAAGATCAACTGCACGTTTGTTAGGGACAGATTGCTATAGCATGCCTAGAATTTCAACAGTGCTCTACTGGCACATATAACTTTTATGGTTTATTTTAATTGCCCTGACCTCTTTTTATCTGTTTTTATTGCAGGTTTCTTGAACTTTCCAAAACCAGGCAATATGGAAAACTGTATAAACATATCCTGTCTTTGCGTTTCAGTTTTCTTTTTGTGTTGTAGGATTTCATAATAAAACATTTTGCAGTTTCAGAAGCATACTAAAATGTGATCTCATTTTGTACTGTGCGGTTTGTGAGCAACTGCCGCTGTTGAGCTCAGTAATTTCAGTTTGTAGCTCAGGTGGTTTGCAACTTGCTGAACTGGCAGGAGACACATCACACATCAGACAAAATCAAATGTGGCCACTCAAAGTAGGCTCTGCAGCTGAAATGTTGTGTTACTTTTCTTTTCAGCATGGAATAAACCTTTATTAGTTCCTTTGCAGCCTATGCATGCTTGCAATAATACTCTTTTCACTGATATTATTTTAATATTACTGTGAATAATAACAAAAATGATATAATTTACTGTTATTATTACTATTGCCACGACAATTCTTGTCAGGAAAAGTGAAATAAAAAATGGACAGATGGACTAAAATATATAACATCTTACATGACACAGCTTTGCTTGACAATTTAAAATAAAATAGCATGTGTCTACAGTATATACCAAATTTGATACAATACATCATGCAAAATTTTAATGTTTTGTCAAACACTCTTCTGACCTTTTAAGAGCTGAATGCAAATTTAGAAATATATCCGGAATAGAAAACTGACTTTGAATGACCTGTAATTAAGAACACAGCTGAAGCACAGGACCAGGGGTGGGAAGTTAGGATGAGGGTAAATAGGGTATTACCTACCTGTGTAATGTTATGGTTTTATAATGGTCCTGGGAAAATATCTTCATGAAAAACCTTCAATTTCCAATATTGTGAGACCTTTGCTAGCTTTCCCATCCTGGTGTTCATATTTAGATATCCAACAAGCCCTGTGACGTCTGAATCATGATTTAGCTTGCTTGTCCTCTAATAAGTTAGCTATGAATCCCATCAAACTGTTTGATTTATTCGGCATAGTACGTAAGCATTGTGGTTAAAACGCACTTCCTCGAAGTATTTAAATAGTAATAATATATAAGTTGATATATAATATATAAATTGGCTACATTACTCTGCTCTCCTTCCCCACTGATAGCTGGTGTGTGGTGAGTGTTCTGGCGCACTATGGCTGCCGTCGCATCATCCAGGTGGGGCTGCACACTGTTGGTGGTGGAGGGGAGTCCCCATTACCTGTAAATTTGGAGTGTCCAGAAGTGTAAGCAATTATTATTATTATTATTATTATTATTATTTTCAGGGTAGGCTTTCAACCCTATCCTACAAGTCTTCAGGGGCTAGGAAGAAACTAGAGCACCAGGGAGAACATGAAAAATCCACCCAGACAGGCACTTGAAGCTGGATTGAATCCTAGACTGTGGAACTGTGAGGCAATAGTCCTGAACACCGTGTTACTATTAGTAAACCAAGCTCTCTGATATTAGTCTATAATATTTAATAAGTACTGGACCAGTGGATTACAATACTCAGTGGATTATTTTGGAATCTTATCTAATTACAGTTGTGCACTCTGCTTTGGCCTTGAAAAACACTTTATAAAACATTTCATAACCTGTAAAAACTTCACCAATTAGTAAAATTATTTTTTTCAAAGTGTATCAGATCTATCTGATGTTTCGTTATGAAGTTATGATGAGGTGGAAACAAAGCTGGTGGATCAAGAACTAACTCCATTGTTTCTATCATCACGTCTCTGAAACACGGAAAAGTGGTTCTTTCTTAAAGGTATTGTTTAACCTTAAACACATGAACAATAAGGAGGTGATGTTAAATACCATACCCTCAGAACAAAAAGGACCTGGAATAAACAAATGGAGATTCATCTTTTTCTACCTGTAAGGTAACACATTGACTGACAATTGGGGTTAACGCATTCATATTCCCCAGTGTTATCCCTGAGAAAGAGATTCTCAAAGTGATTGCAAAATTTTTAAAGTCCTACAAAATGTACTGGTTCCCATCTTGATTAAGTAATAAAGTTTTGTTATGTGTTTATGAAGAACTAATTCATGTTAGTTTTGTAAAACAAAAGGGTAACATCTGAATGGTTATACATGAATTCATTAACATTTTAATTCATTTCAAGCAAGGTTATGGTATGCATAAGAGAAGAACATGAATCATTATTATCTGAAACAAACATTGAAGAATTGGTCTGTACAATTTCCTTTTTGTATCATTTCATTTTACATTTTCAAAACCCTATATTGTTGGTGTGGAATGATTCGGTGATGTGTTTCCTGCTTAGAACTGTTTTTTTTTTCTGACCAATTACTCGCTCACGTTAAAGTTTCACCACTGGCTCTTGATAGCCATTGTAGCTTGTAGCAGGAAAATGTGTGTTGTAAAGTTGGTAAAGTAAATTATGGAAAACAGAAACTTTAATCTTCCTGGAAAAACAAAAACCCCAGCTTCCTACCAAGTCAGTTAAAATGATACTTTTGCTTTCCCCAAAACAAGAGCTATTTTTAGAAACTCCTCTGCTCTTACTAATCGGCACCATTATGACACAATGACCTCTTGTAGTAACTCATGGCGTAATGTAGACAGAGCTCTGCAGGGATGCTGGAAAGGAGATCTACCATGGAATTTCCTTGAGTGAGCTGACAGCTGTGGCACAACTGCTGAATGGCATTCAGGGAACAACTGTCTTCCCTTTCCTCTGGAAGAGTCCCCACTGACTCTTACCCAATATCTCCAGATGCACTGCATCAAAGGAAAAACTCAGTCAGCATTGGGGTGGATGTGGAAAACACTTCACAAACTGGTGAGCTGCTTGAGAAAGCCCTATGATTTTGAGATTTTACCTTCTTTAGGTAAAACAAACCACTTATTATCGTTCGTGGCCAGACAGCCAAGATCTCACAGGCAAACCCATACACAGAACTTTAAAAAGATGGCTCTGAATAAAAGATACAGATACAGTCAGGATTATGCAATAGCTTGTGCTTTGTATTTTTAATTACATGTATAGAATAGACATGTACTGTATTGTTTTCTTAAAAACCCATGTCACACTGAAGTAAAATGGTGGTATCTATTGAAGATACATCCTTATCTGAGTTATGGTTTACATACATAGATACACTTCCTCAGCTTACAGTATGTTCACCCCATGCTGCAAAGTAAACCCTCATTAACCAACAGGGTGTGCTGAAATAGAAAAGCAATTAGCCTTTGGTTTTAGTTTGAATCTCGATGGGAGACACTTTGAAAAAGCGGTCAATTTGACCAATAGCAAATCTCAACAAGAGGCATCCTAGACACAAAATTCAGAAACATAATGAGACAAAAAAGGGAATTAATTTATGAGGTGTGATCGAGCTTCTAAGAATGATTCTGTATTAGCGGAACTGTCCACTGTTTGACTGTTTCAAGACATTGAGTGCAAGTATTGTATGCTGTCCATTACTAATGCAGTACAATTACAATATGTATCTTAATTGTAAGATACCTTGCTTACGAAATTCAGCATTAGTGTTTATACTTGGGATCTGATCTCACAACCTTTTTACTACTAAGTCCAAAGCCCTTACCACTGTATCACACTGCCCAGTATGTAGCAAAGAAAACCTATAAAATATTTTGTCACAAATCCAGAGTTTCCACCCACTTTCTTACAATGTGAACAGTGCGTTTTCCACTCCACAGTTCATGCCCTTTTCCACAATGCATTTTGTTTCCCCCAAAAGGCAGCATTTCTTCAAATGACCAATTCATACAATAAAACAAGCGAGCAAGTCAAAATCTGCTTTAAGAAAGTTTAGAATTTTTTAGGTCTGACAAACAAATAGAGGAAATCCTTCCAAAGAATTAGAGGGACATTCTTACTATAAATAAACCACAAGAATGCAATTTAGAAGAAACAAGTAGGAGCAGCTGCACAGTATAGACGACATACACAATATAGTTAGCACAAGCACAGCATTCCTAACCCACAGGTTCCAGAAATAAACCACTGGAAGATTTTGGAGGTTTTAGGCATTTCGAATCCATATTATTTCCGGGAACAAGCTGGTAGGGATAAAATAGAATGCCAACGTGAAGTGCATTCAAATAGCAATCAGGCGGATGTTTTTTGGAGAGGATCAAGTAGAGGTGAATCTGTGCTGAAATGCAGAAAGAAAGAGCAAAAACCCCAATCCTCCAGCTATGGAGCCTTTTCATCAGGTGTGTACAGGAGAGGAGGATAGGGCGGGGCTATAAGATTAAGAGAGATGAGGGGAGAATGTGTAGGGGTGGTTATTAGGGGTAATTGGGTGAGAAGCTTAGGACAAATGATGGGGGGGGGGGGGTAGGAGGTGTGAAAGGCAGCAGTCGTACAGTTGATTTTGGAAAATTTTACTCCGGAGGCTGTAAATCCACACTCACTCCGCCCCTGCCTCGCCCACACAACTCTGTGCTCCCCAAAACTATGTCAAATGCGCACCTGCGCCGACTTATCTCCCCCGGACTGATACTCCCATCCCCCGCAAAACCCAGCTGGACAGCTGCTGCAAGATGCAGAAGTGAAAATGCCCAAGAACCCTTTCCAATTGCTCGCTGAATTTGGCCAATTACTTATCTGTTATATGACACTGTCAATCTTTTTTATGACTTTCCTCTTGTACAGTCTTCTACTGCAAATACAGTCCCGGAGAGTGATTATCATGAGGCAGCTACCAAAGCAGGGAGAAGCTTAATGAACCGCAGTGCGAAGGTTCGAGATACTGGTGACAAACAGTGGACATCGCTCCATCACCTGTGAGCCACTAGGACAGGGGTTCCCAATCCTTGACTTGGAGCCCAACACAACTCCGGGTTTTCATTCCAGCCAAGCTTAATTACTTAATTGAAGTATGCATTGGAAATAATCAAGGTGCTTGAACAAGCAAGTTCAGAACTTTGTGTTATAAAATGATTTGATTGAAATGATTAAAAGGCAGCCTCCAATGTGTATAAGAGCTGAAAACAGTCAAACATTTTAAAATTAATCTTATTAGGGAGTCAGTTAAGGGTTCAGTTATGTCACCAAGAGCTTGGCTGGAAAGGATCAGGTTAGGATTCTCTTAAGATGCATTATTCCTGGTTTTTATCTAATTTTGTTATAACAAATGTGTCTGGCAAAATTTGAGATGAGAAAATGTTTTAATACAGTATTCCTATTGTGTGGCTTCCAGGTGTGGACTTTCAGTAAATTCACAGTTAACAGATAATGACAAAGCTCACTCAAATATTTTAACAACCATAAATTCCTTAAGTAACAGTAGTAGTTGTTTTATTCTTACTGTACGGCAGAAATATCTGATTTATTGCACTATTTAATAAAAAAAAATGTTGTCTTGAAACACACCATTGCTACAATAGTAAAAAATGTTCAAATGTGAGTAAAAACCTCAAAATAACTTCGGGCAGCATTCATATGAATTTAAGGATGCTAGTGATCATCATCTAATCAGTATCATTTACTAAAAGACTATCTTCAGAAATCAGAGGGTTGCCTGATATTTGTTCTTATACTCTTCAGTTAGTCATTAGGAATTTGGGTTAATTATCTTAAAATGTTGCCCAATTGCAATTAATCATACAATAACTGGGAGTAATAACGAATGTCTTAAATGTTTTCCATGAATGCAGAGCCATGAACAATCCAGATGACTTCCATTTTTTATCAAGCGTAGGAGTGCAAACATGGTTAATTCCTGTGAGTCCTGCAGGAAGTGAGTTGTTTGGAGTTCAGTTAAAAATTAGCCTGTCATATATTTTAAGTAGGTGATTTATTGATAAATAAATCCTGCATGCATCATAACTATATACGATGGAAAAGGCAGGACATTTTATAACAATGCTCTTTTAGGAGTGAGCCACCGTTATATCACTGAGAGCAACATTGATAATGATAATAATAATGTTAATGATAATGTTTCTTTATTAGCCCTATACAATTTCTTGCATTAGGAATTCGTCTTTTCGCATACCCCAGCTTTTCTTCATGAGACACAGACACACAGACAGGGAGAGAAGCTTGGGGTCAGAGCACAGGGTCAGCCATTGTACGGCACCCCTGGAGCAGTTGGGGTTAAGGGCCTTGCCCAGGGGCCCAACGGAGTAGGATTCCTCTGCTGGCTGCATTGCCGCATTCTAGCACGATGTGCGACGCTAAGAAAGGCTGGCTCTGGTCAGTACTGGAAAGGGAGACCTCTAAGGCAAAACTGCTGCTTTGAGTGGTTGGTGTACCAGTAGGTGGTGCTTTTCCCACTTGTTCATAATTTCCAAGCCAATGACTCAATATGACCTTGCGCATTAGGAGGTCCCACCCTTAATATGTTAAATCAAGGTTACTTGGTCAGTGGTGTTAATCTCAGTCTTCTGCTTAAAATCCACTCTGGGCCTGCTGGGAAGTTTCCCCTTAAGTAAATTAGTGAAGTAATTTCTCACTATTCTACTTGAACTACTGTAGCAGGACTGCTGGCAAAGAAATGACTGGGGTGATCCACTGGGGTGCTGTACTTCAGATGATAGAGAGGCCTTCTTATGCGTAAAGTGCTTTGGTATCCTTTGAGATAAAAAACACTACATAAATGCAAATTATTCTTATTGTCATTCTTACCCTGTAGGCTTTGTTATGGATAAAGCATTCCGCTGCTGTTTTGTTCCATTAATCTACCCAAGGCACAGCAATCAGGGCACTGGCTAAAGGCAAGAGGAGATCACCCAGTCTGAGCCCTGCCCCTGATCAGAGGCCACTCACTTATCTACAGGCATCCTTCCTGACTGCTTTTTATACTACAGGCAGGGGGCGAAATAGTGACGTACGCATTCCAGGCCAGGAACAGTAAAGATCAGAATTTCAAAATCTTCAAATTTCAAAGTTCAAACTCTCCTGCACAGCACAAGACATCAAAATTCCACTGATAAATGCTTTAAGAAGCAAACTTTAAAGGCGCTATATAAAATACAGTTTTTTACTATTATTATTCTTATATGGCTACCCTAATACAATGTAATCAATGAAGATGATGCCCGAGCATGAATCAACAAGGTGGTTATTTTTCACTTTTCTTATTTGACAAACTGTGTTTCAGCACTTAAGTAAATCTGAAACTGGTAATAAGAAACACCTTTGCACTGCTCAGATAAAAACAATACCAAGATAACATTTTCCTTGACAAGGGAACTTTTTTTTCCCTGCTCTCCTTCCTTTATCCAGTCCAGTGACCCATGTCACATGGTCTCCATTAGGACTCCAAAATAAACTCTTGACCTTGCTAATGAGGTTCACTGCTGTTAAAGGAAAATCAGACAAAAACAATTCATATTTAGAGTCAACATTCATAGGCAGCACCTGCAAAACCACATTCAGGTGTATAACCCATTACTGAATACCTACATGAACAGAATAGCATAGTGATCCTATCTAACATGCAGCATTAAATAAACTCTGCATTCCACCTTGTCATTTTGTGTAATCAGAGCTCACATCAGTTGGCACCATCGTTTGCTCAGTCAAAACAGCCTGGGAACTGGGTACATATTTCTTCTGGCTTGAACTCAGATGGGGATCTTGTATTGCTATGTGAAATATTTGGGGAGAGGGTACAGCAGTCATTAGTATTGTTCCCATTTTGAAATCCAGCATGTTTCTTAGGTCATGCTGTCCTCCTGTCAGCTTCCTCAGTGAGAACATTCACAGTTCAGGTAGACTGTTTGACCTGGTCTGGTTACAGTGCTTCTTAGCAGAAGAACTGGGGGCAGATGCAAGCACTCTGGATTCGAATTCCCTACAGAAACAACAAGTAATCAAGTAATAAGTGCTTAACCGCATTTGCCTGTCTCACAGATACAGAAATAAAACTAAGACATGTTATCATTAAGAGAGGAAGAGAAACATTTTTCTAATGTTTCAGTGATCCTTGCAGATCAAATGCAGATTTGCGTCCATGTATGGTACTCTGTAAACACATTCAGCCTTCAGGCAGCATAGTGGCCAGCAACACTAAGCTAGTACAGACCTGCAGTGCATCTAGATTTACAGTATGTCACTTAGGACTAAATAAATAGTAAAAGCATGGTGCCCTAACCTCAGTGTTCACACGAATCCCTAGAGAGTTTGATGTTGTTTAGATGGGAGATCACCTTCAAAAACACATTTATGGATTACGAAAGAGGTTCAGGCAAAGACGGTGAGATTACAGAATGTTAATCAAAACTAGCTGCTGTTTGCATTTTGGAACAAGTTTCCGCTCCTCAACCTTTCTGGGACTCTGAAGTTAGTTCTGTTAGGCACAGAAGCCAGAAGCAGAAGCAGTCCAAAAACAGACATCCATTTATTGTCTTGTTATTAAAAAATTGCAGTCATTTTAACCATTTTACACTACAGCTTGAAGTCAATTCTTGTTTGACTCACTAACCAAATGCATATTTCCAGGTACGTCATTTCTGACCAGTCAATGGCTTCCTTTTCTGATGAGAAGCTGAAAAATACGATCATTGGAATGAAACACGTCTCTTAATATTTTCCATTCCCACAATTTCCAAGCTGGAGACAGCGCTCACTGTCATTTACCTACAGTATCTGACTTTGTTGAGCCCCATTCCTGCTGTGCATGGTGAATTTAATGCAGTATCTCCAGTCTATGAGATTCATGAGGCATTCTAGGAAGGCTCAATTTATCTGGATGTTAAATACAGATTTTACAATTCAAAACATAAACTTTCACAGATAAATAATACTGAGGTTCGTAACAAAGGCAACATAATGCCATTTTTTTCTTTTTGTTGGACATCTGTGGGTGATATGTATTAAATACACCAGGGAAAACTATTTTTAAACAACTGTTTTTAACTTGGACAATTTACGGTGTGGTGAAAGTCCAATTTCTGTGGTATAGGAAGTAGTGAGTCAAGGATGCTTCTACAAATAATGCTGATATTATAAACAAAACATATCTGAGAAAGATGTCATTTAAACAACAGATAACAGATAACTTCTGGAATTTAATTCCATTAAATGAGAGTCCTTGGAATACTGAGAACCTTTAAACAAAACACTAAAGAAGAGGTTTACAGTGAAGTTCTTAAGGAAATTGCGAAACAGTTGTCCATTCCATTATATGAAACACAAAGAAGCCTTTCTAGTCTATTTATAAATTAAAGGTGTCTAACTCCAATGCACCACAATGAAAGATGTTTTATGAAAATATGTAATTTGAATACTGACATTGTTTCCTAAAGGAGCTGTCTGTTAATAACCCATCTTCTTATCTATGATTCGTTTGATCAGAACAAGGTCACACCTTATAAATGTCAGCACTCTGCACAGTCACTTCTGCATTTCTTTTTTTATCTCACCTGTGCTTAGTCTTTCCGGCCAAAAACAGTAACTTCATATTTTGTCGTGGGCAGTATATCAATTTCAGACGTAAAGGACATAAAAATTTGCATGTACTGTATATGCAATGACGAGTTAGCGTTATCTGATATAGGCATAATAAAATTGTGCATCTAACAATGCGCAAACAGATTTTAAGCATATGGTATGCTATTAGAAATTGAGCATCAAACAGGTTTTATTGAACCTCTCCACTGGCTCAGGTATTATCAGACTATAATGTAATTTTAATGGAAATTTGTTTTCCTTCTGCAGTATAAACTCACTGCTAATCATATACTATCACCTTTTAGAAGCTAAAAATAGGATCACAAATGCTCGTGGCCATTGACCAACCATTCCAAAAGTGAAGATAATGCTTCCTTGTACAGCAAAAGCTTTATCTTTTTTTAAAATGTATTTTATTGACATGCTTGTCGGACTCATATGGGAATATATTGACATTGTCCTTCGATAATTTACTATGGTATGCCTCATGATTTGTTTACTTAGCATTCTGGAGATTTAATCCATAATTTGGCTGGCCAGGTTTTACTGATCTACCACATTGATCAAAATTGTAATACCCATGTTTCATTATATCAGCAGGTACAAAGATGGAGAATAATGCAAGGAAGTCAATGAGCATTGTCTGTAAAATCATTTTGCTAGTTGTTTGTAGTTTTTTATTGACTCATGGATCTCCTATAGCCATTTCTTGAAGGATCCCAGAGAATCAGCACTAACAATATCTCTGGATAGTTCATTCCTGGTCCTCACAATTCTTGCTGTAAAGATGTTCCTGCTGATTTGAATTAATTTCATGACCTCTTCTGTCCTTGGGTCATTATTCCACAATTGGTCGTCAATTAGCCATCTTTGTCAATACTTTTTAAGATTTTAAATAATTCCTCAAATATAGACTCCACATAGGCTCCTCTGATTAAAGTGATTCCAGTCCTTTCACCCGCATGTGTAGAGCTCTCCTTTAATGTCACGATATAGCTTAACGTTGTAAGATTTGAACTCAAGGACTGAATAGTTCTCTATTTCCAGAAAGTACAAATAGACTCTTTGCAAGAACAATAAATTTAATGAAAACAACTCCAATGGCAACAGCATACCACCGCAGTTAATAAAGGTTCCTGTTGGGTAGTGCATCAGGTGCACACAAGCCCTTCAGATTCTTCTGGCCAAATTAAAAACCTTTTGTAACATAATTAAATATTTGCAGTTTGAACACAATTCTGATGAAACTGAGAGTGAGTTTCAGGTGTTGAAATCTGTAATAAAATGCACTCACGTCACCCTCAAGACCTTTATCAAACGGTTCTGTGTAAATGCAGCTTCTCTGGTCAACATATTTAAAGAGCCAGCTATAATTCTCAGCCTGTTGACAACACCTTCATAAGTAAACACACCCGTTGTAGTTTCATAGCTGCTGTTTTAGATGGATCGGGCCTTAAAAACAGTGAGAAACAACACTGTAACCAAGTGAAGCTTATGGATTACTATGAATCACACGACGATACAGCAGCTGTGCCTGACAGAATCAGTACAAGGAGTGGCCTGTTTGTGATCATCCGCCAAGGACATGGACATATGGTAGCACTGATATCAGAGCAGTTCAAATGGATCCATATAAAATGATGGAGCAATGACATTGCTGGTAAGTTTGCTCCATAAGAATTGGGAAAGACATCTAATATGTTGAACCCTGTAAATAGATTGATTTTAGCTATAGAATCCTATTTCCTAATCTCCTACCTATTTTCCATTACCACCTAATCAAAAGCCAAAGGATAAACCAAACAAATGTGACATACTGTACTATAAGGTATTCTCATCATAGAGTACGTTCTGTTCTGTAATATCACACCCAAAACCTAGTAAACTCTCTTATAAATTGATCAAGTATTTCTAAAACACTACCATAAATAGCAAAGAGGCACACAATGTGAAGCCTTTATCTAACCTCATTATTTTTGCTCCATATTCCTAACTTGCCATTGTAAACCAATACTAAAAAGAGAAGCATCTGAGCTTCTTTAAAATCGGTAATGCCAGAGAGGGAGAGATTGTATCATTCCATCACAGGCAATTGTTAATGTGGCAATTGTCACAGGTATACTTGTAAGTGAGTTAATTTTGTATATATTATGAATTTGTTTAGCCAATGCCATTGTCTACTTCAGCTGACAATCAACAAAACATCTTCACAATAAACAATGAAATACAATCCCAAAGAAACAAAGAGGAAACTGTGGGGCTGTGCATTTAAATGGGAGAACAGGGGTCGGTTTGAAATGTAATAAGGAGACTTGTTTGTGGGAGTAATGGACAAGCTGACAAGCCATGTTGTTGAAGCAGACAGCCTGGTTTCAATCAAGAAAGGGAAAGGGCTGGATGAGGTCAATGAGCTACTGGGGAAAACAAACAAGATGAATGGGTCAAATGGCCTTCTCTCATTTGCAGCCCTTCTTATATGCTTACAGGTTATTTAGATAAACGTGTGACTAGCCTGTTAGGAAAGAGTTGCAGTGCCCATATGAATGGATTGTATGCATTATTATTTTGGATTCAGTGATAGCTGTTCATTCAGGTTGGGGGATTCACTTTAACATTATAATCCTGAAAGCCCCACCGAGGGTGGTGACCCACATGTTTGCCCGCTGGACAACGAGGCCTGTCTGATGCAGTGGGAAGGGTGAACTCATTATTGTTAAAATAAGTTTACACTGTTGGGAGATAAGATTCCTCTTTATTGTGGGCAAGTAAAAACACAAATTGCCCACATTTTCCTGAACACCTACTCTTTTCTCCCTTTGGCTTCCCTTTGAGGCGGTGGAGCTTGTGGATTCCAGTTCTGTTTTTCTAACTCTTTTTTCCACCTGCAATAGGAGGCTCATATCCTACCAGCTACAGACAGAATGGAAAATAGGATAAAGTGCTATTTTTTGAATGCAAACAGGGCCCAAATTAGAAGAGCTTCAGCTCTGGTAAATGTCAGATAAACCCGCAGAGAAATCCTATGGCTCAGACAGTGCAGCTCTGTTGAAAGAACAGTTTGCTGCTCTAGATTGTGGGTGTAGTTAATTAAAATGAAGTAAGTAAGCTGTCCCAATCATATTCCCAGCATTTCCAAAGCTGCGTTTTAATTTGTTAATCAGAACAATCTAAAAGAATTTCTGCATTTATACAGTCCCTTTCACCCAAAAACATTTGAAAGTGCTTTCAGATACAGTATAGTTAGTGACCCACTTCATCCACCAGTAAAGTACAGCAGCCATCTTGATATACACAGCACCCGTTCAGCACCAGCAGCCTGCCACACAGCATCATGTAGAGACGTGAGACTCTGCTCCACCACTTAAGGGAAAACTTAGAGGGTCAGATTTTACAAGGCTTGAGTACAAATTAGTTGGGTCATCAGAGTTTACAGCTTTACTCTTAAAAACAGTGCTGTAGGATCTTTATCTTTAACCATCATTGCATTTAGAGTTTAGGTATAATTTCCTCTGCTGATTATTTCTCATGTAAAGAATTTAGCGATTCATGCAGGATTAAGCAAAAGAGTTCTTCAGACGATAACTCCTATTCCC
Source organism: Lepisosteus platostomus (assembly GCF_059453375.1). Lineage (NCBI taxonomy): Eukaryota > Metazoa > Chordata > Actinopteri > Semionotiformes > Lepisosteidae > Lepisosteus > Lepisosteus platostomus. The sequence continues at coordinate 6,745,215 of NC_142623.1, read as the reverse complement.
AGCAAAGAAGATCTGTCTCAAGCACACAATCTTCACCATCCAGTGAACAGCAACTTCAATACCAAAAAACCTTCCTGGTAGCCAAGAGATCCCAATCTCAACACCTTTCTTCTTTTCAAACCAGCTCTTGGTGTCTTAGTTGAACCTTAAATATACCTTTCAGCGATTAATTTATCAGACCTTTAAAAACTGTTTTTTAACTCCTTAGTTCTTTTCTGTTTTCCTTTTACGTCAGATTATCTAACTAACAGCTTAATGCTGAAACCATTTTTAAGAAGCTATTATTATTTCAAACAAGGTTCCACCTTATTCATGGAAAGTGTGGCTGAAGTGACTAAGCACAAGATACCAAGGTCAAAGAAACTGTGGCTGGAAAGTTCATCAACAGCATCTCTCTGTGGTAGAGAGCCGAGGCTGAGCGAGGAGGAGTATTATCTAAACAAACGAATGCCCTTGAATGAAATTTCTGATAAGGTGAGGAATCATTCTGTTTGGAAAAAAGGCGTGTATCTTCTGATCCAGGCAAATAACATTTTTCAAGCAAAAGGTAAAGATGACAAAATTCAAATTTAAGGAGAGGTTAAGATTTGTGGTAGGCTTGTTCACTGCTTGCTCAAGCCAAGACATTAAAACATTCTCGAGTCAAAAGTCAAAATATGTGGACTCTCTGTTTTCAATGTCCAGAGCATTAGTAGTTCATTTTCATATTTCCACCTTGTACCACTCCAGAACTTTGATTCAACTGTCACATCAGCTTCACTTAACTTACCCTTAACTGATCACAGGACCATTTTTTTTGGCTTTTACAAAATAAGGATGAATTGGAAAAAGACTTGTGGTTCAGAAATGACCAGTTTAAACTGATCCAAACCCCCATTTGTCTAGTAAATAACTAAAGAGTGACAGAGAATGAAGTCATTTCTAGACAGTGCTGCTTGGTTCCTTAGGGGTTGGGATGAGCCAAGTGGGAGAGACTGGATAATGGTGATAGAATCAGATTTTGTAACACTTACACATGAATGAATTAAAAAATAAAGTATTGAAACATGTGTGCCATTTACACTGTGGGACCCAGTCACAGACTTCGGCCAGGCGTCATACTGGTACGCAAGAAACCCTTATTTAGTTTCAAATCCTGTCTGTTGGCATGTGAGAATCAAGCCCTGTGAGATTGAGATTCAATACACAGGAAGGCATCACGAGTGCAGGTTTCAGAGCTGTTGACGTCACTGGTGAAGAAGGCTCTGTTTGTCTGTGACCCCCCCCAGCACAAACAAACAAAGTGACCTTTACCTCTGGTATGGTCTTGGGAGCAGGCATTCACTAACGTGTGGCGCGTCACAGCAGCGTGGCTGGGAGACAACTATTCCACCTATTGCAATGATACCCGATACAAGCAGGGTGGTTTCCTTGTGCTTCCCTAACCTTCAGAAAAAGCCCCAGGCGATATGCCAGAGCCAATACAATTAGGAGAAACAAAAGCATGTAGCTTTGAAATTAAAAGCACCACAAAATGCATGGTGTGGCAACTCAAACTGCTCTTACCAATAGGCACATAGCTTATTGTCAGCTGTATGACACTGCAGCTGTAAAGATAGACTGGGTTCATGCTTGGAAGTAGTTTGACTGATTAAAGACAATTTTTTATAATTCTATGTGGTGTTGCTGCCCTGCAATGGACTGGCGTCCTTTCCAGGGTTGCCTGTTGCTTGCTCCCCCTCAGCCCTGAGGGAGGAACTAGCTTTAGAAAATGGTTGGTTGGCTGTTGTGACACACGACAAGATGTGGTTTTCACCCACTCACCCAGGCACAGCCCTGGGCTGCACTGAAAGGACCTGGGACCACACGCGTGGTGGCCTACGAGACGTGATCAGTGCCAAGGCGGTGTCGTCCTTTCACACTGCGATCTTGGAATGCAAACAACAAGGTCCTCCTGCCAGCAAAGGAACGAGTAGGAGAAGCCACAGAGTAAAGCAGAAAACATCATGTTGAGGAGCATTTTGTATTGATAGATAGACCTCCATCTGGCATTTTAAGATAGTGATATGAAGAGAGCAAGAGATAGTCATTTGTTTGAATCACAGTGTATTCCCGTCTAAATTTAAACCATGTTCACTGATTAATGTCAACCTTGTGGACGTTAATACATACCCATGCTCATATGTTTTCCTTATTTGAGCACCCAAGCAACCAGTTTCACACATAGACTTTCCTATCGCAAATACTTTTCATCTGATCATGGCTCCTTAATGTCAAGGCAGACCCGCTGAGGTAACGGGAGGATGGTCCCTACGCGGTACCTCTGGAGTTAAACAAGAGGCGAAGTCCGAGTCGGGTTCCGAGGTTCGTGGGAAAAGGGCCAGAGAGAAGGTTTCCGAACCAGAGAGGGACAAGGCTGAGGTCGAGGTCAAGTAGGCAGATCTGAGAGTCAAAAGGAGGAGATCGACGACTAGGCTTCCAAATCCGAGGGGCGAGACAGCAGACGAAGTCGAGGGCGAGTTCCGTGGTTAGTAACTAAGCGTCAGAAGGCAAAGAGATTCAAAGGCAAGGCAGGTGAACAAACATACAACCAATACCAGGCGAAGAGCAGAGGGTTCAGAGGGGTTTAAGTACTGTGCGAGGAAGAAGGTGCGTTGATTGAAGAAGTGTCGTGGTTGGCCGATTTGCAGGGGCGGTGTCGTTTGGCAGAAGTGCTCAGGGCTGGAGTGTAGTTAGTGCGGTAGCGTTTCCGTGTGAGAATGCGGTGAGTAGAGGGCGTGACGCTTAATTTATATTGTGAACTACCAATGTTGACTGAGCACATTGGTATATCCTGTTCTTGTGACTAGTGTGATGTATACTTTTTGGCATGGGACTTTATTGTCCTTCAGTAGTAAAAAAAACTGTATTTTTATTTTCTAAATGGCAAACATACTCACTTTCAAGAAAGTGAATACATTCCAAGAAAGGATTGAAGTGCTTTGGTAGAATGTGTTTGCTTCTTACACAAGGCATGGGATAGGCATAGTGTGAAACAGCGTTTTGCGTTTTGTACTTTATCTTTAAAAAAGTTTCTGGAAGTGAGTAACTGACTTGAGCAAGAACTCAAGGTATTCAAAGAAAATTGGGTGCTGCTTAAAAAGACCAGTTTTGTGCGCACAACTACATAATGTCCTCGTACCACACTGATGGCTCTTAAATTGAAGTGTTTCTCTTTTTATTCCAAGAAGCCTGAAAAACTAAAAAAAGATAAGAATCGCACACTACCCTCTTTCATGGGAAACATCACTTCTGAAATATAACGTACGCTGATACAGTCCAATTATTTCATTCACACGTTGACAGGGGTTCCCGTTCCTCTGCACGGAACATTTTCCTGGATATGACAGTCTGACAAAAAGCACATCACATCCAAGAAATGAAATGCAATCAGCTATGAAAAAAACACCCTGTATTTCTTTCTTTTCACTGATAAGTCAGTGTTGAACCCAACTATAAAACTGTATGTCAAACCTGTGACCCGTTGGGAGACTCCCATCTCTTCATGAATCCACCAAAGTACAGTAAACAGTAAATAAACAAATGTATGAATGTGAATTGAGACAGAGATTCAAAGAGTGAATTTAATCATAAGTACATTAATGGTCAGGCAACACATATAAGTTTTGAAGAGGGAAATTAAATGTTTTAAATGTGGATTTAAAAACATCAACCAAGGCTGCTTTTTTTAAGATGGGCAGGAAGAGTATTCAAAGGACAAAGGCAATGAAAGGACAATGTCTTCACAGTGGGGAATCTACAACCTTAAACTGATGATAACTAATGATCTGATCTTAATCTTTAAAAGCTGAGTCAGAATGAGAACTCTGCGAATACACTGTCCCTCCAGCACCACGTCTGGACAACCTTGCTCAACATTTGAAAGAATGAAATTACTGTAACTGGCTCAAAATATAAATCCCTAATCCCTGCTACATCCTCTCCATGTGAACTTTGCTGCTTTTGAAACATTAGAACCCGGTCAATAAATAGACAAATCTCAGCTAGTTTGAACAGTTTTGGACAACCACCCATCTCCTTTCCTGGCAAAAACTGACCTCTATCCAATCTCAATTCTCAATCTGGTGGAATGTCCATCAATTCAATCTCACAGACCACGCCCTTCACTACAGCCTCAAGTGGAATGAGATAATGCTGGGTTACACATATTTCCAAACCTGATAGTTCACATGCCCACTTGTTCTGTAAACAATTCTTGATGATCTAAATGATCGCGTTAAGGACCAACATTTAATTCAATGAGTGTCTGAATATTATAGCTATCCATTTAGGATGTTGGTTTGTACACCTCTGACCTCCCTAACCACAGATACTAAATGAGCATATTTTTACTTTCACCACAAGGTTTGCCTATTAAAGAAAAAGCAATTGGAATGCTTATGAATGACTGAGAGAGTGACTTCACCTTTAAGAGGCCCCTGTTACTTTACACTTGTGAATCTATTAGTCCTCAAATGGCTATAAACATGGTGTCCTGATGTTGGCAACATATGACACTGTCTCAGCACACAGCCTTAGATACATGCTGTAGCCCACAAACACCACCACTGTCCAGATCTTTCCTGTTAATTTCCTCTAATCCACCATAATCCCAGTTTCATCTCTAAAACTGTTTGGGAGACTTGCACAAGATTACAATAGGCTGAGAAAGGCTTAAGGCACATGTTTTGTTGAGGATATGGAATTTGTACATTAAAAAAACAGGATATGCATCCACAGACACAATTATCCAATTAACCCATTCAGTCTATACAGCTCACCCTTATTTAAAGAGACGACATTCCATCTATGTCAGAATTAGCCATAACTAAAATATGACAATAGCATTCAAGCATTCCAGGAATTTTGTGATGGAACACATAAAATAACTGAAGGAATAACTTTTCTGAAAAGGCTGTTTTTAAACACAGATGGACTTTGATTTCAGTACAGTAGCTAGTTCTGGTGTGTTGGTGAGATTCTGAAGTTTGAAGAACTTCTTTTCTCTTTAGCTCACAACAATTTCATTTATTTTTTAAAAATGTCTAAGGTGATGCTGTATTATTATTTTTTTATTTTTTATAGCTTCTACTGTCTTCTTTAAAATGAAGATTAAATGTCTCTTAAAATGAAAACATTAAGAAGAGCTTGAAATATCAAGCAAAAAATATCCTTGCTCCTCACCAGTGCTAAAATGCTGCTGCTGATCTTCAGTGTCATACAACACGTCCCTGATTCCTACTGAACCCTTTTATCATAAGAAGCGTTTGAATCTCAACACAGAGTTTTCTTATCAGCATTTTGTTTTCATTCCTTAACCTGAAACCTTAATTTACAACAAGGAAATGGTTAGACTACCAGTAATGATCTCAAAGACGGAAAACCCCTCGTATTCTTTTTGTTTCTCAGAAAAATCTCTGCGGTGAATTGCACCTCACCTGCTTCATCTTGATGAATTGAGACGTGGGTAATGGCAGCTAACGGTTCTATTTATTTCCAATTAACTATTCCTGGAAATATTTTTTCTTTTTCACAGAACTTTTAGTGTGACAAGGACGTTGCAGCACCAGCTATGTTTTCATGATTATATTGTTGCATTCATCCAATCAAAATCCATTAATTGTTAAACTAAAGACCTGCTCAAAAAAACATATAGGACCAAACCTTCTATTCTTCACAGCACTTGAAGACATCTGTATCTTTTACTACGTTTGCTGAAAGGGCTAGGTGTGATGCAAACATATTTTTTCTTTCGCATTGTGAAGAATAGATTATTTTGGGAATTCTAAACCAGTACTTGGTTGTTACTTTACACCTGTTGCCTGTCAAGGCTAAAGAGGTTGTATCAAGGCTAAAAATATTCCACTGTTAATGCTTCTATAGTCACCTTTCCCCTACATCTACTGTATCATGCTGTGTTCACATATAACTCCTTCACACAGTATCCAGGATCATAACCCACAGCAGCCCTTTTCAAGATTCAGAAGCAGAAAGTAAATATATATGGAGTTAAGACAATGCCACAGAATTCATGCCATACTGATTGTGAGATTCGAGCAGTGTGTCTCAAGCCTTCGGATAAAAAAGCAAAAACCCCAGTTTCGCAAATACAAAATTCCATTATTTACAAACATTTTAACTAGAATAGTTCACAGACAGCAGTAAAGGATAAGGGTCTTTGATGCAGAACTAGAAGTGTGTGTTCAAATGTGGACTCAAGTGTTGTATATCGTTCTGATTGCACCTGACTGTTTACATGGTACACTTTAAATTGCTTTGGATTAAAGCATCTGCAAAATAAATCATATTAAAACATAACATTCTTAAATATTATACATATTCAGACACATTCAATAAATAATAACGAACCATTTTGATTGTTGTTGTTAGAATGCACATTCCTGCTCTAGGCCTGTCATTTTCACAACAGAACTGTTGAAAGTGTCTGAGCCCATTGCTGTTTTCTGGTCTTGTGGGTAGTGTGGCGTGTTCTTTGAATGACTTTTTGGCATGTGTTTGATGAGGTAATATTTATAAGTTACTAACCACACACCCCCAGCAAATTCCACAGTTCTTCCAGGGGGGTCTCCTGTGGTTTCTCCCAGTGAGAATGCGTCCCCACACCCCCTACTGCCCAAACTGTCCTGGTGATTCAACCTGACCTCTCCTTGCACTTCAGTCAGTCAAAGACGCCATGGAAGAGTGGGTGAATTCTCCAGAATTTGCATGGTGTTGTTAACACAGGCACAGAATGCCTGCTTTATATTATCAATCCCATTATTACTTTCCACAGAGGTTCACAGAAAAACAGAAAAACCACGATTGGGAACAGCATGCATTCTTTGCCAGATCCTGCTAGTTTTGTTTCATTAACAGCGTGTACAGGCAGCGTTTTTGTTTGTTTTCTAAATGCAATAAAAATATTGGAACATGCACACGCCTCTCTCTATTCATAATGGGGTTTGAACCTTCCTTTCTATTTTGGATACTGACCCTGGCACTTGTGCAATACTGGATTAAAAGATTAGACATTATATAAACAAAACCTCTGCTCTCAATTAGAAATGTAATTCCGACAAGACAGCAGGAAGCCTCCCATTTTCCTCTAATACTATTGTATTAAAGCAAATCCAGAACTGTAGAACATCACTGCTTAATATTCATGAACAATTTTGAAATTAGCAGCCATAACCAATAACATGATAAAAACACAGCAAAATGCTGAAAGTGTTTTTTCAAATAATAAACAAAAAGATATTTCAGCAGTTTTCAATGTCTGTGCAGACATTGCTCTGTCTCACATTGGCCAGGATGAAATTTCAAATGCAGTATCTACAAAGACACTTCACGTCACCTATCTTACTTTCTTGCTTTCTGGTGGAAATGTAAATGTTTTAGCTCAGTGACTTCTGTTTTCATCCCTAGATTTTTGTCAGCCCAGAGACACAGCACAAACACCGACAATTCCTGAGCCCTGCCGTCAGCGATCAGGAAAGTTCCTGAAAAGCAGGGGGTTATCACACAAGAGACTGGAGCTAAGGCAGCGTGTTTGTCTGGGCCGAATCTGTGAGACTGAGGAAACAGCTCCATCCTGTTGTGGAGTCGGCCACACGCGAGCGCTGGCGTCCAGGGTGGGGGCTGGGCTGGGCAGTCGGCGTGTGGGGGGGGTGGGGTTGGATCAAGGTGGTGTAGGGTCACGGCTGGCCCTTTGTTCATGCATTTCAACCAAACACCAAGTGTGCTGCCATGCTGATGCTGAGAACGGTGCCAGCTCACTTCCCAGCTTTTCCTGGCATCAGCCACAAAGCAGCCAGCAGTTTAAAAAGAATGCTTTTAACACCGCTTGTGTCTTCAAAGCCAGGCAGTTACAGCAGCTGAGCGGTTTAATGGCCTGCATGATTTTGTTATTGTCAAGTTCCTTTAGCCATGTTGCCCGATAAAACACAGAAGAATGCTGAGCAAAGGCAGTCCCCAGCTTCTGTCTCTCCTTCAGGCACAGAATCAGAACCATAGGGCACAAATGAACATACAGTAGCGTGCAAGGAGAACCCAAGCTCCAGGCTTATTTAGGGACACTGATTCACTCAGATCTTACAATGACCTGTTGAGCACATACCCTTGTCTCTTACTTTTTTGAATGTCTTACTTTCATATCTATTGCAAAATGTCTTTAAATCTTGACATGAACACATGCACAAACACTATACACCTTCACTGCACACTAGGCACACATGCTGCACATCTCCACAACTTGAGAACATGCAGAATAAAACTTTGTCCAGTGTTATTTGGCCAAGCCAATGAAAGCTGTCATTTTTCTTAAATGCGACATGAGAGAGACATAAGATCTAGGATGCTGGCTTTTGGAAAGACAATCACAAGAAATTGGCAGATTTGAACAAACTTTGAAACAAAGTATCAAGCCAGCAGCTGAAAGACTGTTGAGACATTGATTTAAGATCCCTCACAAGACTCTAGAAATCACATCTAAAAAAATAATTTGGCACGCATTTAATAACACAGCATATTCACTGAAGTCTGGTATTACTGTATGTGGCTGGTTACATACAATAAAACATTGTTTTGCCCCTTCATACGTGCCAATCTGTAAAAGCAGATGACTACCAGACTGCAATGTGGGCACTGTCATTAAGAATCTCCTTTAGACTACTATTCTTTCACAAGACACATAAACCAACATGTGATGGGTATCTGAAAATGTATGAATAGAAAAATTAAGATTGTTATCTTGTTTTGGAATTGTGAACAGCAGCTTTTTATAGAACCTGCGGACAGTTTACATAAACCAGTGTCCCAGTCACATGTGCCCATGAAGAATGACTATCTCGCCATCTGGACTACGTGTGCCACAGCACACGTTAATTAGACCTGCAGCATATCGGGGATTCAACATGAGGTCAGCGGCGCTGAGAGACCACATCCAGGCAACGTTTGCACTGAACGCTCAAGACCCACAGTTGCTTCTCAGCCACAGAGTTCCGTAAAAATGCCCCATCTGTTTCACAGCTTAATTTAAAAACTGTACAATTTTCTGTGTAAGATAGGAAGAGTGGTCAGACACTGTATTTTCATTTCTAACATTTTCTGCATTGTGGTGGGGTGTTTCATTCATAAACTCATAAATTTGGAAAGCAGCCTGTGTTCCACCATTATTGAAACATGGAGATGCTACCAATGTAATCCATCAGCTTATTTCTAATTGGTCAATGTCAATAAAAAATAGAGTTATTAATTCACAATAAGTTGTTGCTTATTTAAATGAATTGTGAGTTGGGGCAAGATATTTCAAGTGATGTGTGGTTGGACTTTAGAATGAATCATAGTACTACAAATGCTCCTGCTTAAGGTAGCTTAGTGCTCTAGATAATGGACAATATTACACTTCCAGTTTTAAGTAAGTTTAAGTGAGGTCAATATGGGAACTTTCCAGTTTACCTTAGAACTTTATTAATTACTACTACAAGTTATCAATTAAGATCTCAATGAAGATTACAGTTTGCAGTTCCAAAGAAATGTACTGGATTTTGAAAAAAAAGGTATTTACTTATTTTGAACCATGATCCTGAAATTCCCTTCTAAAAAAACAAATTCTGTCATTAAAAAAGCTTTAAATTAAAGACATGACTTTATTTAAATTAGCTTGTTAGGGGCTTTGATCAACCAGTCTAACTTTCAGGTGCTGCTATTTGACATACAGTAGATGTAGAAAATATATAGACCCTCCAAAGTGTGTGTTTACTTCAGTGTGTTTACTTCATCCTAGGGCTACAGGAATCTATGTAGCTCCATAATATATGTTTTGCAGCCTCAGGAGATGTTTTCATTCGCTGAAAAGTTTTGAACTAGAAGATTCACATCTTGTTTTTTTTTCTTTTGTTTCGACAGTGTAACTAGGAGACAGGGATGAGATGAAGGAGAGATGATTGGAAAGGATGATAAGATCATTAAACTAGGAATCTGCATCCATCCTGCAGACTCCCACATACAAAAGAATGCCATACGGGCACTTGAGGAGAAAGGAAGGGAAAAGACAAGTAAAAATATAATGGGCACTCCAAATAAATAATGGCAGGAATTATAACACATTATATATAAACACTACAGGGAACATAATCCTCTAACTGTCTTTTCCATTATTGATTCCCACCAGCATTGTCAAAAAAAGAAAGATTTTTGGTGGACAGATTTGTTTGCAAACAGGTAAAGCAGAACAACAGAGCTAACCCGTAAATCCAAAAATACCACCTATTCTCAGTTTTAAATGTACTTTCCTGTAGTTTCCACTTGCGTCCTTTGATGACGTTTCACTATTGGTTCTGAAAAAGTCCATTGGGTTGACTTTGTCAATGTCTTTGAGGATTTTAAATACTTGAATTCACTAATGGTCTTTTTTTCAGGGCTGAAGGGTTCAGTTCTTTAACTCTCAGTCCTGTCAGTGAAGGACATTTCTCTGCGCCCATAACGTATCCTATTGTTTTTCTCTGAACTGGTTCCAGAGCATCAACATCTTTTTTTTTTATCTTGGTGACCAAAATTGTACACAGTAATCTAAATGAGATCTTACTAATGAATTGATTTCATTTGATTGTTATACTTTTAACAATATATATTGCCATTCTGATTGCCTTGTCTATTTCTTTCATACAGTGTATAGAAGGCACTACCCCATGCAAACAAGGTAACTGATACAATCGTGTACTTTTACAAATAACACATTAACCCAATGCACAATTTTGTACATATTCCATATAAACATCAATTTGAAAGGTGGCATTCACACCTAAAGATATTTTTCCATTTCACTGAAAACTTTTGCTTTTCACTAGTACTGATAAATTCTCGGCAGAACACCCTCCTTTGTTTGTTCATAAGCCAGCCCCTTTTTACAAAGCATGTTATGTAGATTATTACAGAAGGTGCATTAACACGAGATGCATCATTAAAAAAAACAGGCTGTGGATAGAGTAGAGGTTACGTGCTGCATGGTCAAGTTAAGTCATACTGAATCTCCTAATTCAACTGTTGAGTCTGTTGAGGGGTTGATCCAGACCTTTAACCTTAATAATAGATCTAACTAATAGATCGCCTAGCCTTCTTACACTTCATTGCAGAGGGAAAAGTGAAAGAATATCAAAACCTTTAAAGGCTTCAGCCTGGCTCAACGAGTAAATGCACTCAGTCGGAACGCCAAATGAGCTCTACGGCTCAGATGTTCAGACAGTATAAGTTGAGTCAGAGTATTAAAATTTGACCTAACTCACCTGTTTGAGGGAAAGGCAGGCTGACTGGAAGGACAAGGCTGAAAGGACTCCTCTCATTTTTTAAGGAATGAGCCAGGGAGCTGCTGCAAAGGTGAATACTGGTCGGAGGGAGGAGTACGAGAAGAAACGAGTGAAATGGGTACACTCAATACTCAATGCCTTTATATTAGATATAAATAGTTTTTCCTATATCTAGGAGGGCATTGCTTGCAATTTATTCAGTAGCATCACTGTGTAATGGCCTTAGATTATATAAGGGAAATTCAAAGGGAAATGAACTTAAAAATGTTTAATGGAACTTTTCAAAAGGGTTTAGGATCAAGTGCATGCAAAGAGGCTTAATACTACATAGTGTGACACAGTTTACATAGGATGGAATATATTGGAAATAAAGAATTAAAAGTCATATATGAACAGTTTATCACCCTTGTAATGTTCCTTACACATTTAAAAGCAATTAATTGTAGATACAGTGGCTCCTTGCTTCTGACTCTTCTGCTCGCTCTTACATTAAGTGTGGTGGTCAACAAGGTCAGGAGATCGAGAATTTGTTTTGTTGGCCATGAAGCACATGGCAGAAATTGCAATTATGACCCCCTTTCAAGACTACCCCCTCCCTGCCACATGCATACACTCACCCCCATCAGTGCTGTCCAATTGAAACCTCAGATTGACCCCATCAAAAGTGTTTACTGATTAGATAGCAAACAGAAGCACTTCTCCCCTCCTGTCAATCCCCACTGCCTCTCATCAGCCTCATGTCTGCAGACTATTAAGGCATCACATACTGTATCTGGCTCAGGCAATAAGAGACGTTTGCACAGTTCCCCATAAACAAAACCAGGAAGAGACGGAATGTTCTGATACCGTTTCTACTGTAATCAGAGACTAGGCTCAGCAGGCCATGTTCGCAGGAACAAAATAACGGCAAAAACACTCATTCTGCACTGTACAACAAAGACAAAAAGAATGGCATGACAATCCAGCGATTAATCACCTCATTATCAACCACCATCCGCAGCGTATCAGCTGCCTTTATTGAAAGGCGACACGCCTGGATTTTTCCAACAGTTTTTTTTTTTGTTGTTTTCCTTTCTTTTTTTTTTTGTAAAGCCAGGAATGTAACAGGAATGTAAAAAAGCATCCTGTTTTTCTCCCAGATTGATGGAGACACTAACACTGAACGGGAATAGAACTTGCAAAAGAGAGCTGTTTTTTTTCCTGCATAGAAGCTGGCCCATGTGTGAAACTCAGGTGCACAAGAGTCTGTGTGGTGTCCTGGCTTCACCCATCTGCCTTGTATAAGTGAAAAGGACGTTTGTGCAACACCTGCTAGGTTTCCTGATGTACTGTATCAGCAAACATCCATCTTTGTATTTTCAAAATACTTCTTCCAATTCGGGGTCTTGCGGGATCTGGAGCAGGCTACGAGCACAAGGGTGGGACATCCTGGACACGACGCCAGCCCATCACCTGGGGCCAATTTTCCCAGAAGCCAATTAACCAGCCAGTATGTCTTTGGACTGTGAGAAGAAACCAGAGCACCTGAAAGAAACCCACGTGAACACAGGAAGAGAACAATAAACGCCACAGAGACAGCATCCTGGAAGTGAACCGGGGGTCCCAGCAATGCTAACCACTGCTCCACTGTGCTGCCCGTCAACAAACATGAAGACCCATAAACAGAGTAACTAAGACTGTGCTCATGAAGGTATGCTAATAATAGCACGCAGTGAAAAAAATAATGTCCCACAAAAGTATTAATGAAACAACCACGATAAACTACGTACTTTAAGGAGAAGACATATCCACACTGTGTATTCTTTTATACAAGACTATGATTACACAGTCAGGTGGTTACTCTCCTCAGGGCTTCACAATGCTCAGGGTTAAAGGCTCAGTTCCAGACTGGGAATGAGGTCACACCATCGTACCTTGTATCTGTTTTTTGTGACTTCAGGCACTGTCTGCTTCTGCCTTCAAGACTTTGCAGCAATCACATCTCCAAAAACCAAGTTGGAGCTCCAATGTGAATGCAATCTTAAGTAAACAACAAAGAACAACAACAGAGATAAGTGTGCACCTTGAACAGATAAAATACCATAGTGCACTGCACCAGACAGCTCTATGACATCAGACAAAAAAGAAAGGATTTGTCTCATTATATACTCAGCCACTTTCCCTCTCTGACCAACTGTGAAAGGGCAGATTCTTCAGATCTCTTACAGATTTACATACTGTATGCATAGGCTATATGGTTTATGTTGGTAATGCCATTGGATACATTGACGTAAAATTTAAGCTGTCTTTCTTTCCAACACTAAGTTACTAACATTCTAATTTTTCTTCACAGACTTTGATTATCACGGTCTGTGTCAGAAGATCCACAAGTCTGATTGCCTTTAGTTTTCAGCAGTGCTTATTCCACTTCAGTGCCAAGTTCTTGATAAACATGGCTCACTGCTTCTCATGTCCCGAGATTACACTCACTGTGTCCGCTACAATTGCTGATTCCACCTGGAAAAATTCCACAAGAGGAAGCGGGAACTGAATAAAACGTTTGAGAAATACCAAGGATATAAGCCAACAAGGGCCAAACAGTGTTTTCTTGAACCCCAACAAAACCAATGACATCTAAACCTTCCTCCTGTATGAATAACAGGGGACATGACTAGCAATGCTGACTTCATCTCAAATACTTCTTGTGGAAAAAACATCCTGGGTTTAATAATGCCGTGTTCAAGTGCACAAACTAAGGTAAAAAAAAGATGTGTTGCATTCATCCACTCATTCTGTTCAAGACAAAATATGCTTTTCCTTAAAAATTCAGGTCATATTTCTGACCATTTATAAATAATCCTGGTTTAGCCTCTTGTTTTCCCAGTGATCACAGGGGCTTTTAGATGGGCTTTCTTCAGGTTTTTCAGTTTCCTCCCACCTCCCAAAAACAGAAGCATGGTCCACGTCACGGTCTCTTTGCCTCCAGCTTCTCTTTTCGTTTAGAGTTGCAAGTTTGCAAATATGACATGTATGTTTATTATACCGAGCTGACCATGATTATTCATCTATTCCCGGATCAAGGAAACAAACCGGGCGAATGAGGACGTTTAGGCAGAATCCTTGCTCCTGCCTGCCTTTGAGTCCCTTGTCTTTAAAAACATCACAGGCAGCAGAGCCCTGTACTGGAGGTTCAATGCCAACTAGAAGAGATAGGTGTCCCTGACTGATAGTATCCAGCCTAGAAGTGTCCCAAAGGCTGCAACAGTTACAGTATCACTGAGAGCCAAGTAAGCTCTAACCCCACTGGCATTGGCAATCATTATTCATCTGCATTGGCATTATGGGGTGTTTCTCACTTCTTTTGTGGGGTCTCTTCCTCATGATCTGGTTATTGTTCTCCTCAGCCAGTGAAGTTAAGGCATACTGTACCAAGTCACATCGCTCCTTCATTCCTCCTTGATTTACGGTTTGGAGGTGTTACTGAAATGAAGTCTGGGAGGCGGTCAAATCCCATTGTTATAAATATCACTGTACTAGATATCAACAGATAAATATCAATATACTGGAAATATCATGTGACTAGCATACGTGCTAGTGCATTTTATTTCACACACCTCCCCAGCTCTATGGGTCACTGCTTATTAAAGAGGGAGTTCTGACAGGCTTGTCCTTGGGGTTGGGATGTCTTTTCCCCTCATCCTGGAGAGTTACACCAATGAAGCACAAAAACGAAAATCACTCCTGTACTCCACCTTGTATTAGGGTTTGGCTGCACTACTGACATGTAGGTAACAGGCTACTACAGTAGTTTCTGTCTGCAAAAAGTGAGGTGGGTAGTACATGGGGAATTAATTATGCCTTGGGCCAGTTGTGAGATTGCGATCGTCTTTCTTCGCCGATATAACATAAACTATACATGTAAAAGGCAGTGACACTGTGTCTATATCTAAGAAACATACGGTGAAAGCATTAGATTTATCTGTGAAATGTTTTCAGAAAATATGTCCAATGAGTCAATTCAGAAATCGTCATTAGAGTGACACCAGGCATCATATTTGCAACACCTCTGCTCTTTTGTCTTTAGTCTAGTCAGAACCTATTCCTAAAGACCCTCAGGTTCTACACGACAGGAATGTTTCATGCAGTTCACTTCCTAACAGGATATTTACACGTGAGACCTCCACAAGGCCACCTGCACAGGACATATCTACTGGAACACGTTTGAGGAAAGAATGAAAAAAGTGCTGGGATGGGAGGAGCGATTACGAAACCGTGCCTCTGACAAAAAATCAAAACAAATGCTGGATACGTGTTGAACAACCTGCAGTGATTAGTGTGTTTGTTATCCATCTACTCCATTGTTTTCTTTGTGTGTCCCAGCTGGCCTCACCTGCAAGCTGCTGTGATTAGCCACAGTGGGAAGAGACTTCCTTTCTTGCCCTTACAAATGAGATCTTTGGAGACGGTGTCAGATTGTGTGTAGCTCTGCATCGGGCTGTTTTTCAAAACCTGTGGCAAATGTTCTCAGTCAGATCTGGAGTGACTGTGGCCAAGGATCCCTGCCTGTTTTTCAGGGATTGTCATAGGTGATCTCCTTCAGGCTGGGAGAGACTGTGGTAGACAATCTCCATCTATTTTTCAGAGACTGTGGCAGATGTCTGTTTGCGCTGTAGTACGTACAAAACCAGAAGACACATACACACACTTCAGAACTGCAGGATCGACAAGAATGTATTTTCACACTTCACCAAGGCAAACTGTAAAGCATACCTGTGCCCTCCAGCACACTGCAGTCAGCATTACCCAAGAGGAAGAGCATCAGAATGGAAGGGCTGAGATGAGTGAGTGCTGTTGGTTTTTGATGAAACTGTGACTTCTGAGGTTTGCCAGACTCCGTGAGAAACTGTGGATCTCCCAACACTTCACTAGAGGAAGGGCTCTGACAGACAGGCCTCTCATGGAAGGACTTCATTCGCCCCCGTGAATGTACAGTGAACATGAACCAAAGACACAAGTGCATTTGGAAGTGAATTTAACACTAAAGCTGAAAAAAGAAGCCACCTTTTCACCCAAAGGGTTATCTGGTTATGGAACAAGAGTGTGGTTGAGGCCAATACCCTGGGTTCTTTAGAATAAATGACTAGATGTGAACGTTGGATAAATGACCTATTGAAAATACAAACAAGCTAGATGGGTCATATGGTCACTTCTTGTTCGTAACCTTTCTTATGTTCTTATGTTCTTATGTTCTTAGGTACAGCTACCATGCTCAGAAATCTGCATCTCTGGCAATTCCAAATTGTGTTGAAAAGCATAAGTCCCAAAATATATTTTTTTTAAATACAGTAAACTATTCTTTGACAAATAATTTATCAATTTATTAAAATGGCATACAAAACAAGAAATGCATTCGCACAATCCATCATCAGATAAAATAACGTCTAACTATAAATAAAATAAATAAATAAAAACATGACAAGACTAATGTTCAAATTACAGGAAAATGAGTAAATTAATAACAAAATACAGGTACAGTGCTTATTGCAATGCAGTATTCTTAATTCTTGACTAGCAGTATATTAAAGATAAGTCTTTCTTCTACAGATGAAAGGTCACTTGTATACAGACAGTTGGCCTGTCTTTTCTAAAGAAAAGTGGCTCTTGAGTATGATCGTGGTTTAAGGATAATGGTGTTATTGGTATGAAACTTACAAAGCAATCTTAACATCTTAAACAGGACAAGCAAGCAGCACACTTCATACTCTGTTTTCAACAGCCTACAAAAGCCTGAACAAGATTTTCCATACAGCAGCACTCTGTTTGAAAACACATTCCATAAGCAAATTAGCATTGTTGCCTTTTGTGTTGCCATTAATGAGGACATTACTTTTCCATATGGCCAACACAATAAAAAAAACCAAAACACAAACAAATGTATAAAAGAAAAACAATTAAAAGCTTTTTGGCAGTGCTTCTGCCATTGAAACCCCTTGTCAGTCTCGATAATCAAAATAGTAGAGCTATGCATGGAATATTTCCGGGATCACAAAAGCCTTTACTTTTCTTTTCAGTGCCTAGGGAGAGATCAGAGGCCCATTGTTCTGTTGGTTTCCATGGCTGTTCAGAATGGAATACAGCACACCTTCCAGTTAAATGCAAACAATGTCTAGCACTTGTGAGTTCAGGAAGGCAGAAAGCAGTCCGAAACAAGACCATTCCAGTCAGTAATCACACTGTCTATTTTCAAATCCATAGCCCGGTAGGGAATAAATTGCTTACTAAAAGACACTTCTCAGTGCAGTGGGTAACAAAGTCATGATTGCGAGCTTAAGGTATCAATTCAATTTTGGAGCCTTTCCCAATTACTTCAATATCGGAATGTGTAATTTCATTATCTGTGATGATGGCTCCAATGTCATCAAGCACACAAGTTCGGGCGTGGAAATATTATTCTACTCACTGTCCCCTCACGATTAAAGATTGTTTTAAAACAGAAACTTGAGGGAGTTCACAAAAAGACTTGGTGATGTTGCACATACACCTTAGCAAAACAAACAGAACAATAGCTGCTTTTCAGTAGTTCATTGAAAAGATTCAGTGTAAAACATAAAGAGCCATTAGATGTATACAATCTTAATCAATTATGTAATGTCTTATCTCTGTTTATAAAAACATTATAATACATGAATAGCAGCAAGGAGGATATTTTCAGTCAGAAAAAAATACAGCATCTGGTGATCTGAGATAGAAATGTGATGTTTCTTGCTAACAGAAACTAAAGGTAGATACCTATAGAAATCTGTAATTTCCTTCTTGTCCATATGAACAACTAAAATAAAAAATATTTTTAAAAATCTGATCCATCATTCAATGAGGTTCAAGTCATTTTACTGTGAATAAATAAAGATTTCTTAATATTATTATTACTCCCTCACTGGAGTGCTTAGGTATTTCTACTGTCATTCTCTCATTCTCTGATACAGAGGATTGTATTCTGTCTGAGGGATCTTCCAGGATGAACATCTGTGGTCAGCTTCATCTGCTTTAATCCTTGAGATGCTCCAAGCCATACACCTGAGCAGAGTTAAGTATGTGCATATCGGTGTTTCACTGTAGGCACAGGTTGCTGAAATACCTCAAATACTAAAGATCAGCAGTCCTTTGCCATTACTAAAATAGTCTCCCCCCTCCTCCCCACACACCCTTACTGTACATAATAAGAGGCATAACCATCTTCTTCTTAGGAACTGAACACTGTTCAGCTGTGGCTGATTGTTTCACCCTGCCCCCCCCCCACCCAGCCCCAAGTCAAAGGGAGACAAAATTCAACACGTAGTTTATACGTGTTTCTGGGTGAACCAAAGTGCAGGCATCTCTGCCTAAGAACTCAGCACTGCCTTGAAATTCAATATAGTCCAGAGGGGGTTTTGCTACAGAGACAGGAGGAACCCCTTCAGGCCTACAGTTCATTCCAGTTTCAGAATCCAGTGACTCAGGAATTTGTTTCTCTGCAATCCCTCTGCTCCCTTTTCTGCTCTTTCTAAGGCTGTATGGGAACAGCGGTCTTGTGATCCATCTGAGGTGCAGCCCCTCACCGGGCTCTGCTTCCTTGAGCCACGTCGGGCTAGGCTGGATCTCTTTTGTCCGGCGCTTGCCTTTTCTCACTCTTCTGACTGCCGGTGTTTATCTGTAGTGCATCTTGTGGGCCCTGTGCGACCGCAGGGGTTTGGAGGGTTTCTTTCTTGGTGAGACGCCCCTCTCTGCAGCCTCAGCGTTGGCCTTGATAACATCCCTGCAAGAGAACCGACTTGAGTACCTTACAGTAAAGCACACCTGGTTAGAAAAGAAAAACAGTTACCAAGCTGGCCCATTTGGCTATTGGTAACTGATTGGAGTCAATAACATGGTGGGGTGGTTTGTTCCAGACTCCCACAACCCTTTGCTTAAGGAGGAGCCTCATGATTTGACTTTTAAATGCCTTTCCATGCAGTTTCCAGGGGGGAAATGCACAAAGATTCTCCATTTTTAGGGCCACTATACGCTGCATTGTTATTTGTACATTGCTAAAGGTCTCCTAATCTTAAAATAGAACTTCTCTTGATAACACAAGTTTTGTGGCTCTACCAATCTATTTTACAGTGAACCTATTCTTTACTGCCAAACTTCACAGTGATCTCGTTATTTTCTAAGGCTGTTTTTCTTCTGTCAAGAATAGGATCGTTTTCAAAGCGAATCCTTCTTCATTCTCTATATTTGTTCTCCTATGACATTCACCACATTTTACTTCACACTGCAGTTTCCCTCATTTTTGCTTCAATATTTAGGGCAGTGCTCCAGTTCTACCACAGAGGATAGCTGTTTGCAATGCTGCATGCTTACCTGAAGACTCTCAGTAGGCGCAAACTCTTTTTGTATGCATCATCGTTGTCCAGGGAATGCGCAGACGTGCTCAAAAACTGCCCAGAAATGTTGTTGGAACTGTAAACATGATTAAACAGAAAGAAGCTTAGAAACAGGGCCCTCTAATTAAGAAGAATTGATGTCACAGCAATCACGCCCCAGGGAATTGGCAGGTACAGAACTTTAAACTGCAACTTGGTGCTATGAAATGCCAAACAGGGATACTTTTCAGTGACAAAGTAGAGCTGAATTTTTCCATCAGATTACTATCTTCGCCCAGGTGATGCAGGCACTAACGTGAGCAGAATTTCCAACATTTTCCTTTCATTTGTTTGTAAAGCTTCCTCAACTCTGTTTTTTCCCAAATCCTTGACCTTTATTCCACTTTATCAAGAATTTATCACCAAGACCCACCGATATACATAGACTGAACAACAACTAAATCACAGGAACGCTTGGAATTTGTGATTCAGCCAATATAACCAGAGTGTTAACAAAAACGTGTGTATCGCTGCTGTTTGGGAAGTAACCTTTCAAGGTAAAGTTTGCTGTTAGTCGATGGAAAATTGTGACTCATTTCTGACTTGTTTGTTGTGTAACTCTCCAACCATCTACAAACTGCTGGATCTAAATCTCTTAAATTATCAATCATCCAAGCACAATCACAGTGTTGTCTTTTTCGCTGTGTGGTGCTGCTGATTTCCTTAATTTCCTGAGAAACCCAAACTCTTAGAAAAGACGTTCAATTACCTACCACTCCTCTACACTCCCGAAGAAAACATTTAGTCTGCAAAACCTAATTTAATAATAGCTACACACGAAGCACCTCTTGGGCAAATCTCATCTTTACAGATGACAAACCTTTACTGTGCAAGCTTAAAAAGTTAAAAAACTCTTACTGTGTACTCCTCCCAAAGTGATGTAAAATGCTTTTCTTTTCTTCTACATTCGGACTGCTCAAGCATTAGTAATACTGTGCTTTTTAGCACTGATCTAAAGCCTCAGAATATAAATGTTTAATAATAATAATAATAATAATAATAATAATTGCTTACACTTATATAGCGCTTTTCTGGACACTCCACTCAAAGCGCTTTACAGGTAATGGGGACTCCCCTCCACCACCACCAATGTGTAGCATCCACCTGGATGATGCGACGGCAGCCATAGTGCGCCAGAACGCTCACCACACATCAGCTATCAGTGGGGAGGAGAGCAGAGTAATGTAGCCAATTCATAGAGGGGGAGTATTAGGAGGCCATGATTGGTAAGGGCCAATTGGAAATTTGGCCAGGACACCGGGGTTACACCCCTACTCTTTTCGAGAAGCGCCCTGGGATTTTTAATGACCACAGAGAGTCAGGACCTCAGTTTTACGTCTCATCCGAAGGACGGCGCCTGTTTACAGTATAGTGTCCCCATCACTATACTGGGGCATTAGGACCCACATGGACCACAGGGTGAGCGCCCCCTGCTGGCCCCACTAACACCTCTTCCAGGCGTCCTTGGAACCACACAAGCAGTCTTGGGTTGTTTCGACTGGAACCGGTTGGATTTTTAAGTTTTTGCAGTCAAAATTGTGCAACCACCATTTGTTCCACTTAGGAAATGCTGCATCCCCATCTCAGAAGAACTGAGTCTTGAAACCTTTTTCATTTCATGCCGGGTTTACTTCTTTGTCAACAAAGCTTGTCAACAACAAATAAATCTTCACGACTCTCCTTAAGAAAATGGCCTACTTCTTCAGAAAAATAACACATTACAGAAGTGGATCATCACTTAAAACCCCTTTTGCAACTACTAGACTGCTCTGGAGGACAAGATCTCAGTGTTTTTCATTCGACCAGCTTGTGTGATAGAGGACCTCTATGTGGACCTCGGCAATAAAGGAACACTGTGCAGCAGCAAACTCTTCTATGATGACCAGAGGAGGGATGTCTATGAGGAGGCTAGAGAACAGGCTCACCTGGCTTTACAAAAGCCCGCACACTTCGGGTCCTTGGCGTCAACGCACTGGCAGCGTTCCAGCGATCGGCGGCGCCGCAGAGGTGGGCTTCCCAGGCCGTAGGGTGTGAGCTTGCTGCAGCGGGCGAAAAAAACAAGGCTCTGATATTCAGCACCTGAGTCTCCTCCGCATTAGACTTTGCTCAGCCGTTTCCAAGTTCTGAGTCATGAGGGATAGGGCGTTGCAGATCAGGGGAAGCCATACGACCCTTTTGGAATTCGCCCCCCCCACCAGTCAAAGCGCACACTCCCGCCCCTCTCTGCTGCCTCTCAGGAATCTTAGACTGGCCAGCTTATCACAGGCTCTTAGTCAGCTATGTTTGTATACAAGTGTGCGAGGTCAGTTAAATACATGCCCTTGCAGTATATCGCACGTTACACACTTTATGTAATCTTCCATGTACTCATGTGTACCTGCCCTGCTTGTTTGTGTTTGCCTGATGCATAGATCAATGTTGCACTGTCCCAAAGAGTCATCAATTAACTTGCTTTACTGTTTGCATTTGTCCCCTGTGTGACAGTTAGGATACTCGGAGAATCACGCCTGTCCGTCTTTGCTGCCAAGTTTAAAGCCATAGGCATTTCGATGTAATTTGCAACCTATTAATCTTTTTTTTTGTCCAGTTAGCTCTTTGGCAATGCACCTACCTTGGAGTGTTGACCCAGATTATGTCCAGGTGACAGAAATAGATGCACTCCTTGTCCATCCAATTGCTGCAGGAACAGCGTTTCACACGGTGCCTCTGAGGGGGTACTTGTGGGCTGAGCTCTGGCAGTCTGGACGTTGGGAGTCCCAGTCCTGAGGAGAGAGAGGAAGAGAAACTGAGTACTGGAATTTAAGAAAAAGAAATTACTTCCACCTTCAGCTCCTGAGATGGATAGATTTCATTCCATCCTGTTTCCACATTACAGTCCACTGAAGAACACAATCACTTCAGCATAAAAAATTTGGCCTAGATCAGAATTAAGTCATCTGTTACACACCTTGTTGTTAAACAAGATTAGGTTCTAATTATTGTGGTATATGGCTGATTCCTTTAAATCCACAGTAAGCAATTGAATTCCACTGTATCATACCAGATGAGTGAGATCTCAACAACCAAACTCACAAACAAATAGTTGGACAATGCCGGCGCTATTTTGTTTGACTTTCGTCGTCTGCCTTTTAGTTTTGTTTCTGTTCAGCCTCTATAGGTTCAGGGCTCACTGTACTCTTGTGTAAACATTGTTATCATGGCTCATATTTAACCAATTGAAGTCAAATAAGGTGGAGTGTCAACACTTGTATAGCTATTAACGTGATGTTATTCCAGGGAAATAGATAAAAATACCTAAAACCCCTAATGTTAACAAAAACTATCTCACTATAATTAAGTCATTCTACAAATAGCAGTCTTTAAAATATGTGCTTCATAGTGTACTTGAAGAAGATGTTGAGTGCTTTATGACAGAGAAATAAATGAGTCCTTAATGTTTCTTTGTTTGGTGTAATCTTTCTGATAGATCCTTATCAAAACTGGATATAAAGTGTCTTTGATCACGTAATTTTATCAAGAAGACAGAAACAGCAATGGTTCTGTCAAGATTCAATTCACCTGCAGTGGGAACACTTTCAGCGCCAGGCTCAGACACAGCCTGTTAACTTTTCACTTTAACAGCCATAATAAATGCTATGCTGTCACACAGCAAATAAGACCAAACATCACTGCTAATAGTAATTATTAGGGCCATTAATGACAGGTTTCCAATATAATTCCTCTGCAATCACACTATTCACAGTCTCAGCAGAGCTGTCCAGCAGCACTATTAGAACACTATTACTGCAGTCATGTAGACATGGAAAGAAATATGAAATGAATATTTCATCTTCCAGAACAGTTTTAAAAGCAACAGAGTTAAATAATCCAAGTTTGGAAAAAAGGAACATAATTGAGTAATAGGAGTAAAAAGGTTTCAGATTTGTTCTGATATTTTTTTAATTTCATGGTACAGCGGAAAAAGGTTCTAAAGAGCTCGACCAGTGATCAAATGTATCACCAAAACCAACATGAAAAATGAGTCTAATTAAAGAATTAGACAAAAACAATGATGAAATGTCCATATGTTCAGATTTTAACATTTTGCATTTATTCAAATACATGCATAAAATAAAGCATTTTGACATGTGCATTATTAATAATTAAATATGTTTCAATAATAAAAATGTGTGTGAGTTTTATAATTGAGAACCATGAATAGATCACTATTTTAAAACACATGCAGTCTGAAAGAAAGAAAAACTACAATTAAATTCATTGATCTTCAACCCTTGCAACGGGCCCAAAAAAGAGAAAATCTGACTTACTTTTAAAAAATGTAATTTCATTTCATAAACATTAATTTTCTATAGAAACACAGAGAGTCTAAATAAAAGTGTATTTTATTCTCTTCCAGCACCTACCTTCCTGTAGAGAGACACAGAGGGTTACAGCCAGTGCCAGGAGCCCATGCAGTGAGAGAGTCATGACTGGCTGTGCTCTAGCTGTGCTCAAAGTCATGAAGTCCAGAGGGTGCAAAAGGAGGTTAGTAATCCTCTCTCAGCTCGTGAGGTTGCAAACAGGTACCTCTCTGAAGCACTTCTCTGAGGCTGCCCTGTATTTATAAATCCTTCTGTCTGACAGCATGGCCTTAGACACGCCCCCTGGTCTCCCACTTCCTCCTGCCTCACCGCACTCTGCAGAGCACAGCTGTGCACATTCCAGGACTCCCCTTCTCCCTGTTTGTCAAACAACTGCAGGTCACTGGGGCATTCAGAAAACACGTACAATAGTCACCAGAAAGATTCCATTGTGTGCCACTCTTTCCATCAATGAAGGAAGCAAAAGGAAATAAACATTTTTTTGTAAGGAGCTGGAATCTGGGTTTTTCCAAGTTGTGGAGTGGAAGCGGGGGGAACTTCATGGAAATGATGCATCAACATTTGGTGCCTTCTGCCCATCACAGAGCTACTGTCACTGGCATGAGCTATAACACTGCAGACACAGATGTTCACCAAGGATCATCTCGCAGGAATGCTCACACTGTGTCAGGAAATGTTGCCCACAAATTTAAGAATAGAATGCAACATACAGTACAGTAACCTATGAAGTTACCAGTAGATATGCAAAGAGTTTATCATTTCTACATGTTCTATAATACTGGTGTAGGGCACAGACATTTTGGAGCCTAAGCTGTTACAGGGAAACTACTATTATAAACACACCCAGTTGGCATTATGTGCTTGCTCTTGACTGAAACCTCTAGAAAAATGTGACTATTGAATTTTGACTTACACCCTGCTGAGGACAAAACAGTACCCAAACCTCATGGGCAACCAACTGTATATGAAGAGAAAGATTTTTTTTTGCCCCAGGCAATTGATATTTTTAATACACGATGCTCTGTTCCAGCTCAATCAATCAATCATTCGCTCAGTCACGCCATCAATCGATCTGTTTCTGGAGTGCCTTTTTAGGGTGGACACCATCTCAAAATGCCCTACACATCATGTTACAACAGGACACAGCAAAGATACAATAGAGGGTTAGACTGTATGTATACAGTATAAAGGGCAAACCTTCAAATCTTCTTATTTTCAATATTTTGAAAGAGGCAGTAGAGAAATTAAATATAACACTGATATTTAAATCAGATCAGATCACAAACTCCGTCCATTGGGGGTCCTGTCTACAAAAGAAAGCTGTAGGGGACAGGTGTTAACTGTGGGCTGGTGTTGAACAGTCACAGATGTGTGTAGGCCGCAAATGAAATGAGAAAGTCTCAATTATCAAAGTACCATTCTACAGTATAAAATACAGCAGTATTATTTCCACTAATATAATTGCTATTTTTATTATTTTTCTTTCTGTCTGAAGAGCTTCCTACTCTATTATGTAAAAAAGTTAAGGTAGGCTGATTTTTGCTTATTTTGTTGCTATTTACATTCATATTAAAATGCTTTTTTGTCTTTGAGAATCAAAGGTGGTCTGACATAGCGATCTTGCTTACTTCACCAAGTCCTTAAAGAAGGGCAAACACACAAAAAAGGGAAAATGACCTCAGAAGAAAAGAGGAAATGCCTGGATGCATAAATAACCTTCAAAATACCTGTGCAAATATTTGTGCAATGAAAAATGCTGTTGCTAAGAGCGCTTGAGTTATTTAACAGTAGGGATAAGAAGTGAGTCAGCACATAGTTCATTATTTTGTCAGATTTACAGTACTTGCACTGCCACTGAGGTATGACAGACAAAAGAATGCTGTGACAGACTAATCAGAAAGACGGAGAGACTACATCATTTAAATTCCAGAGGATTCATTGTGAAAAAGGGATTTATTTTTAGTCACATGAACCTCAAGGCTTTGCTAAAGGACCGGACTATTCTTCAATCCCATATATAGCCATATGTGGGAGAAAAAGGAACTGCAAATTAACTGTCCATTCCTGTAAGCAGTGCTGTTTGTAGGACTCGAAATGTGTATACTTGCATAAATAAATCCATGCAGCATAACATAAGCATACAGTATATATGTTTGAAATCAACATAGCAACAAGCCTTTTTCTCCCCTATTTTGTTTTCGATTAAGTTTGTTTTCCTGCACTGTTTCCCAAGCTCGGGTGTCTCAGATGTGTCGTGGTGTTCGGAAGGCACCCATGTCTGAAAAGTGTTAGATCAGGAGGTTTGTCCTTCTTTCCAGAATTGAGATTTGAGCTAAATCTTAAACAGTTATGCTTGCTGAAAGAAGTTCAAATTTCTTGAAGAAACAATTAAGTCAAGTACAGTGTTTCTCGTTAAAAGTAGGTGCATGTTGCGTTTTGAAATGGAAGTGAATTCTTGTAGTTTTAGTACTCATTACTTAAAATCTCTTGGTGTGAACATTTGGGTCACTACACGTGTGCTGCCACCTGAAAAGGTTTGGGAAGGTGTGCTCTACAGAGAAGGAAGCCTTCTGAAATGTCAAATCTACATTCAGTTCAGCAGTAATGTCCCATTAGAAAGTATCTCAGGGAAAAGTTACTTTTAAAACTTTTAAGTTCCGTTCTTTGAAATAGTCATTGTCACAAGCAAAAAACAGAAAAGCAAAAAACATGACAAGTTTTATGTAATCAAAATGTAATGACAGTATTGGAGGTAGAACTGTTTACAAATACTGACAGAACTTTGAGACGTTTTTGGAAACAGTTTGGAAACTATGTGATTGAGAAAGAGTTTCCTGTTTGTGGCAGAGCTCAAGCTTCAGTGATTTTAATTAACAAGGGATATTTGTTCTCCTCTTACCCAAAGCTATTGAACTTGAATCCTGGTATCGCGCACCTCAGAGACACACCTTTCCACAACCAACTAATGAACCCACTTCAATACAAACACAGCTGGACATACATCAATTTTAGCGGAACAATTTCAAATTCCCTCTGAAGAGATTTTGTATGTAACAGCCGTTCCGCAAAAAATTATTTGCTTTTAATTATATCACACCCAAACTCCCCGCTTCTCCTGCAAGATTTAATTTCATCTCCAGCCATGTAGGAGTTGAAAACCTAATTATTTCACTGTCCTCGTAGCAGGCAGGAAGGTTAAAAATAGACCGTGCCTTCTAAGTCAATGTCATCTACTGTAAATTAAGGCTTTATTTTGGATGCTTTAGTTGTCAATGGAATGTGCATTCACTGCAGTCACTCACTAATTCTTTCTTCTAAAGCTATATTACCAGTAGGGTGAAAGAGTACTCTGTTCTATATCACATGATAGGAGCAAATCTATCCATTCATTATCAGAAAACCACTCATTCTGAGTACCAGATACAGCAAACTGGTTCCTAACCCAGGTGTTAGGGTGCAAGGGGGGTCTACACCCTAGACAGAATGCTAGTACACCAAGCACGGAGAGACAATTTAGTGATTAACCAAACAACCATAGCCAGCACGTCTTTGGAAAGGTGGGTGGAAACCAGAACACCTGTTGGAGACCCACAGTGTCACTGAAAAGACACACTGAAACTCTATTTGCAAAGCCCAAGTCCATTACTGGATCGAGAGCTGTGAGGCTGCAGGGCTAGCTGCCACGACACCTCTGATTTGGAAGATTGCATCAAGTGTCTTTTTTACATTTCCCCAGGAAAAGAAAAGCGTGTGAAGAGCCGGGGCTCACACAGTTTAATAACATGCAGTGCCAGACCAAACCACCAACTGGCAGCTTTAAAATGTGCAGTGATACATCATATTCTGCCAACTTAAAAAATGTTCTTCAGCAGCTGCTGCTATTTTGTAATGGAAATACAACATTTTTTGCCCTTTTCATCAATTCCGAGGTGTGCAGTAGATGATGCACAGCCAGTTGGTTCTTTTAATAATAATAATAATATAATTGCTTACACTTATATAGCGCTTTTCTGGACACTCCACTCAAAGCGCTTTACAGGTAATGGGGTCTCCCCTCCACCACCACCAATCTGCAGCCCCACCTGGATGATGCGACGGCAGCCATAGTGCGCCAGAACGCTCACCACACACCAGCTATCAGTGGGGAGGAGAGCAGAGTAATGTAGCCAATTCATAGATGGGGATTATTAGGAGGCCATGATTGGTTAAGGCCAATGGGAAATTTGGCCAGGACGCCGGGGTTACACCCCTACTCTTTTCGAGAAACGCCCTGGGATTTTTAAGGACCACAGAGAGTCAGGACCTCGGTTTTACGTCTCATCCGAAGGACGGCACCTGTTTACAGTATAGTGTCCCCATCACTATACTGGGGCATTAGGACCCACGTGGACCACAGGGTGAGCGCCCCCTGCTGGCCCCACTAACACCTCTTCCAGCAGCAACCTTAGTTTTTCCCAGGAGGTCTCCCATCCAGGTACTGACCAGGCTCACACCTGCTTAGCTTCAGTGGGTTGCCAGTTGTGAGTTGCAGGGTGATATGGCTGCTGGCTGCATATGCCATATTTTTGCCATATGCATCGCAATTCAGAGCACCCGTGAACAAATGAAACACCTGCTGCTGAAAACATCCAAAAACCAGAGCTCTGTTAGTGCACTACCAATACCCCACCTATACTAATCTGTTTCCCAAATTCCAGACTTTAAAAAGAAGCAGTTCATACCACATGGCTGAGAGAGCACAGACCAACAAACACTACCATCAACCTGCTACTAACACACACCAGCTGCCGAAACTGAGACACTGCTTTTCTCATATATGTGTGTTAAACCTCTCTGACAGCTGATGGTTCATACCCGAATAAAATATCCATGTGTACATTCCCACACGTAATTGAATTACAATCTTTCAATTAACTACAAACAGAAGGTTAATGATTTACAGTTTTTTTGGACTGCTTTTGGCGTCCTCTTGTGGCCTCCCAGTTGTCATTACACCCCCTAATCCAGCCAGACCACCATGGAAATGGCCACACTACTTGGCTATCAGCTCTGTGCTGATATGTGTTTTCATCTGAGACTAGGATCAGAATGAGGAATTTAGTGTGAGATTTCATTATTCATTATTAATGATTAGTTTGTATCCTTTACTTATGTTATTTTATGTCCCTTGAATAGACTGGGTACCATCCAGAGTACATCCATCCTTGGAGAGAGAGGCTCCAGCCCCTCCACGACCCTGAATTGGATAAAGCAGTTTGGAAATGGATGGATGGATATTTTAAGCAGCTTGAATATAATTCTGTTCAATAATAGCTTTATGCTTGATCATTACAGAAAAAGTACAATCCTTTATGATCAAAAGGCATACAGTACATACTGTGGGGATTAAATGTTTCAACCAGGAAAATGTTCTGATTTCTCTGTTCATACCTGGGCTATCTCAACTGGTGGAGAAAGATCTCACTTCTCTACCTGGTCTACTGTGAAATTACTGCAGTGTGGAACTGGGGTGGGTTTCATAGGTCAGTGGTGGATGAAAGCCACCTCAAAGTCCTTGTAGCAGCACAGTATAGAAGTATGTCTTCTGTTCAAATTGTTCTGAGAAGCAATTAAAGGATTAAAGACCATAGCTAAGAATTCTACTAGACAGAAATCTACAGAGAGGGTGTCGAAGAACATATCAATAAGTCCAGGTCAAGAACAATGCTTTGAAATCAATTTTAAGGGCCACAGCCTGTGGCATATTTCCAGCACCGGAGAGATGTGTTCTGTTGCTTCAGTGAGTTAATACTCTGGCTCTGGAGGTCATCAAGGACTGAAACCATGACAGAGCTGATAACAGTAGTCCCCTGAGCAAGAAATCGACACAGGATGGAAGTTTGTTCATGTTTCAGGTGAAACTCCTCACACACTCAATTTGTATCTGGGAAGGTTGAAACTTTAACCCAGAGTCCCAAAAGAACTCCTAAACTACTAAGGCTGAAGCTACTAATAATACTACTTATACTACTGAAACATGAATTCTTGTGTGAATTTAAGCAGTATAAAAATTAGAAAGCGTCTGGGCACTTAGGACAGTTAAAATTATGTTGGTGGGAAAAGCAGTTATTTAAGACAATTTTCTAAGACAAAGTCCATCCTGGCAGCAGCACAACATGCTGTCCTTGAAATAGTGTGTCATTTTATTATAAACACAGCAGTTAATAATTAAATGATGCAATGCTTAAAAGTGAAGGAGAAGGCAGAAAACTAAAATCCGAATGGTTAGCTTGTTGTGATTTCACAATTACAAGGGAATGAGGACCAGCTAGTTCACAGGGGTGGAGGGAGTGAGCGAGACAAACCGCAAAATGCCACAGCCAGTGGCATCACCAGACTTTGTGCTATGGCTTCACCAGTTCCGATTTCAGGGACAAATCAAAATAATTCCTTTTGTAGTCCAGAGGAACTGCAGTGGCAGGCTCACACCTTATGACACATGCTTTTTTCTCACGCCGAAGACACTGGAACAGCACACCTGCTCTCGATCTGCGGTGAGAGTCCTGTCCTTCTCTTCATTCCTCAAGGATGAGTCTGTACCGGTAATAAGAAAGTATGTAAACAGACTTAAGAAGACGTCTCGATAGTGGTCTGTGCTGGAGCCTGTAAAATGTGGGAACAGAACACTTCCGGTGGTTTTATCAGAAAGATTGCAGCTAAAGCAAAGCTGAGTTTCACATCCAAGTTAAGCAACCTCAGTGCCTGTCTCAAGGTTTCATGGAGCACACCTTTGACTCTCTTTCACCATAAAGACTGTTGGGTACCTGTGATGTTGCCAAGGTTTCAAGACTATTCACAGAAAAGCTTCCTTTTGCTTCACTGTGTTGGGTTCCACCAAACAAAACAACTGGGTTTGACGGCACTAAAACTGCAGGATTATCAAGTATTATCAACGCCATAAATTTAATCTTGTTGGTTAAAACCTTTACCACTTCTGATATCAATGTTATCTTTCATGCAAATTACGCAAATTATTTACAATCTGCTGAATACTGTCTTTGTGTTTAACCATTTGTGTAAATCACAGAACTAAAAAGCATAAATTTCAAATTATGGGGTGCTACAGTATGTTATAGCATTGGTATGACCTAATTTAATACTGTCTTTGACTTCGGTCATCAAGATATAAGAAAAATATTGCTACTCTAGAATAAGTTCAGAGAAGTTCAACCAGATATATTCCTGATGTTTAAAGGAATGTCCTAAACTGAAAGCTTAAAATAATTAATGATTTTAATACAATGGAGGGACCTGATTCAAATATTCATAATCTTTAAAAGAACAAAGACAGCCTTCTTCAGAATCAGCAGTGAATAATGAACTAGAAGACAGAAGTGTAACCTACAGTATGTTAAGTGTGCAGTATTAAAAACTGGGAACAGGAGGCATTTACACTATGGGGTTGTGGAACAAGGTACTGAACCATGTAGTTATCAATTAGCCACTGGGCCAGATTGACTACTCACATGTGTAGCTTGTCTTTTCCTTTTAGTTTCTTATTTGAGCCTGCTTTTTTTAATCAAAAGTTCTTGCTACAGTATTCATGTAAGCTATCACCACTAGAAAAAATCATTCTTGTTTGACTGAAGTCACAAAATCATTATTTGTGCAATTCATACAGACAGAAATTATGTAGTTCCTTCCTTGTCACTATTAAGAAATAAATAATATAGACGGTTCGTGAAGGTTCACTTTATGGTCCATAGTAAAGCAATGATGCTCATGCAATAATCCTGGGCTATGGCATTTGTCGCAGTGTGACCCAAGGCCATGGAAGACCGGTGAAGCCACAGTTTTTTGTGGAATGGAAGCTCCTCTTTTCCCATCAGCATTTTCACTCATGTGCAACACATTAATGTTCAGTGCTTTTTACTTTAAGGTCAGAAAATGCAGAGGATAAACACTAGCATGGTAAGTCCTTCATTCTTGCCTGTCATTTCGTTGTGTTGCTCCTTGAGGCCACAGGTGATTGCGTCGGTATCCAAGCTGGATCTGTATGCAACCGAAGAGGGTGAGCCCTGATCCTCATGATTGCACTGGGCTCAGCAGCACTCAGGATCAGCGGGCTCCATCAGCCCAACAGAGAAGCGCACCTAAATACCTGGGTGCCATCAGCTCTCAGGAAAAGCATGACACCATACTCTGTTATCACTTACAAGGCTTGAATGCCTGCATCCGTTACGTGTCAACATCACATTTATACAGACAGCATGTTCTCAACAAAGAAAGAATATGTCTTACACAAACATGCGGGCTCACCATTCCTGTTGATGAATCATGACTATTGGGTAAGGGGACGTTTCTGACCTTTTTCTTTCTTTTAGGATAAATTAAAAATTTGCATCACCCTTTCCACACCACAGCACTGTTTACTGCAAAAATCAGGGCAAATGTCACCATTTTAACTCCAGCTGGATTAATCGCAGGAATTCCACAACTCATCCTCCAGCCCTCTCATCGGCACAATAGAAGATCTTTGCAAGCTTCACACTCAGCTCAGCACATTCCGAACGTGCCTCTAGAATGCCACTGTGTGGCACAGTAATTCCACTCGTGCCCGTCACCTGACTCCCATCCTTGTGCCTACATGATGGCTGCACATGGCCAATTCAGGGTGAGCCCAGCAGGGTATTGTGGGCGCTCACTCAGGCCGGGCTCCAGGGGTGCGTTCTTCTGTCCCTGATCCGAATACTTTTCTCTCAGTTCTCAATGTAATTATCATGGGAGTGGAGCTTGCATCATTCTTTGTCCGGGACCTCGCCTTAGACCAGTCTGCCCCAGGAACCCAACCCTACTCGAAGTGAAGAAACGTACTCCACTAAGCAAGTACTGAACAAACTGCAAAGTCATGCTGAGAATACTGAGTCACTAAGTACGGAAAAGAAGTAATTATGGGGTTCGTGGCCATATATGCTGCCAACACACTGTATGAGCAAGATTTAGGGCTCATACTGATTTCTATCATTTCAGCGAAAGATGCTGGGTTTGCAGAACAGAATCCCGAACCAGAACCACAATCACCAACCCTTAGGACTCCTGCTCCTCTGATAGTGATCAGGGTTTCTTTTCGCTGTTGAACACCACTCCCAAGATCTGGGTCCTGGGCTGGGCTCCAGTGTCCCTGATGCAGGTGGGGTTCACTCAGTTCTTTATAGAACCATCATGGGAGTCTAGTGTGAATCAATCTTTGTTTGGCCCCTCGCCTTAGAGCAATTTGCCAAGGGTAACCATACCAGGAATGAAGAAAAGGAGAAGGAAGTCTGGTCAGCCCTCACCAGCAGTAAGTGGTAAAGGAATGGATGGATAGTCCCTTTTCTTGGGCCCAGTTCCATCACAACACAGGGCAGAGAAGAAGATAGAATTGCATTAATTCACTTCATCCTGTGTTTCTCCACTAAGCAAGGATAGAACAAACTACAAAGTCATGCTGAGTATACTGAGTTACTGAGTATATTAATCACAGGGTTCATGGCCATTTATGTTGCCAACAAACAGTATCAGCAAGATTTAGGGTACAGTTCACAAGTGAACATATTTCCCCTGGCCTGTACCTATCATGGCCAACTATCACTATGTTCTCCTCTGCTCTGATAGCTGATGTGTGGTGAACATACTGGCGCACTATGGCTGCTGTCACATCATCCAGGTGGGGCTACACATTGGTGGTGGTGGAGGGAAGTCCCCATTACCTGTAAAGCACTTTGAGTGGTTTGTCCAGAAAAGCGCTATGTAAGAAAGTTTCTCAGAAAGAAAATGGAGGGAAATTATACATGAATAAAGAAACACAGTAGGTCTAGTGTAAAATATAAATTTTAAGGCATTAAAACTGGGGTGGTGGCTCTGTGGCTAAGTTGTGCACCTGTGGCTGGAAGGTTGCCAGTTTGTATCCCATGGCTGGCAGAGGAATCCTACTCTGTTGGGCCCCTGAGGAAGGCCCTTAACCTCAACTACTCCAGGGGAGCCGTATAAATGGCTGACCCCAAGTGCTCTGACCCCAAGCTTCTCTCACTGTCTGTGTGTCTGATGCAGAGCATGTTGGGGTAAGCAAACAGACAAATTCTTAAGACAAGAAATTGTATATGGCCAATAAAGTGATCTTATTTTATAAAAGTTGGAGTTAACAAAAAAAAAACAAGAAACCCAATCCTATCATTTTTGGAATCCCTGAGGACAGCTCTTTAAGTCACCATGGTCTACTGTACATCCTGCTCCAGCCTTAAACACCTGTGACCTAGGTGTTGCTCTTCAAATATTGCATCTTGATGACAGTGAAGAGACTGGATTATTTAATTTCATTTTGTAATCTAATCATTTATACCGACACCACTTAATGAAATTAATCAATTAACGAAAAAGCAAACAAACAAATAATTATTTCAGGAAAAAAAAACCTTATATGCAATAGACAGACAAAACAGGAGTGACTAATCGAATTCAATTTCTTCCTACCATCCTTGCAGTCTCGATGTAGGTGTCAAGGTAGTAAAAGCAGTAACTGCAACAGATTAGTCTGCTGTGGTGCAACAGTGTCACTTAGTGGCAGAGAATGGAAATGCAGAGGGCTGAAGCTAGCTTTGGCTTTTTTTAAACTTCTCTCCCAGACCCAAAAGTATAATTTAATCTATGCTTGCTGTTGCTACAATTAAGCATTTCTGCAGTTGAAGCACTGTCGAGGTAAACATTTCATATTAGTTCAGGAATCATATGGGGCACTTAACACACTCATAGACCCTTATTGTTCATTTAAATAAACTGTCGCCAGCAGCCATATTACCCTGAAACTCACAACCAGCAGCCCACTGGAGCTCAGCAGGTATGAGCCTGGTCAGTACCTGGATGGGAGACCTCCTGGGAAAAACTGAAGTTGCTGCTGGAAGAGGTGTTAGTGGGGCCAGCAGGGGGCGCTCACCCTGCGGTCCATGTGGGTCCTAATGTCCCAGTATAGTGACAGGGACACTATACTGTAAACAGGTGCTATCCTTCAGATGAGACGTAAAACCGAGGTCCTGACTCTCTGCGGTCATTAAAAATCCCAGGGTGTTTCTCAAAAGAGTAGGGGTGTAACCCCGGCGTCCTGGCCAAAATTCCCATTGGCCCTTACCAATCATGGCCTCCTAATAATTCCCATCTATGAATTGGCTACATCACTCTGTTCTCCTCCCCACCGATAGCCGATGTGTGGTGAGCGTTCTGGCGCACTATGGCTGCCGTCGCATCATCCAGGTGGGGCTGCACACTGGTGGTGGTGGAGGGGAGTCCCCATTACCTGTAAAGCGCTTTGAGTGGACTGTCCGGAAAAGCGTTATATAAGTGTAAGCAATTATTATTAATTATTATTATAAACTGCAAATTAATACAAATCTCCTTCTTAGACTGGACACATCATGCAAAGGGAAAAACAATTATTATTTTCATGTGTTCAAATGCAATACAAGTCTCAGGAGGGTGAGAGGAATCCAGGCCACCGGGAGAAAACCCATGCAAACAGAGAGAGAACATGCAAACTCCACAATAATAACATCTTTGAAATATGTGGTTTATAAATATTCACATTTTGAAATAGAATTCTCAAGACAATCGTAGCTGAAAACTACATGAAGCAAACTGATCAAACAAAACGTCACTGAAACTTGGTATGAATTAGAGCACTTATTTAAAAAAATTGCATCACATTTTTAGATCTTAAACTTAGCTGTAGCAGTAGATGAAATGGGTGCCTTTCTATATGTAAAGTTCTTTGGGATCCTTCAGGCACAAGAAACATAATGTAAATGCAAGGAATTATTATTATTATTATTATTATTATTATTATTATTATTATTATTATTATTATTATTATTATTATTATCAGCAAAATCAAAGTAAGGAGGGAACATGGTAAAGGCATGACAATGGTTGAGAAATAAGGTAAAGAATGACTTCAAGCAGGAAAACCAGTATAAAACCAAGGAGGATATAATGAAAAAACACCTTCAAATGCTGCACTATCAGATCTGCCTGAAAAAAGCAAATTAAAAGGAAACCAAAGCCTTCTAATTTTGCAAAGAGAAGAATGGAAGAGAATCTTTTCATCGGAGATGAATCTTGCTAACTGTTGGAGAGCCAATTAAGGGGAAAGAGAGCCCTCGACTGGAAGCTGATGTGAGTTTAGAGATACTCCAGCTAAGCCCCTCTGCTATGCATGGGCAGACAATGTGCTAAACGTTCGGCTGAGAGTAATTATCGCGGTGGCTTGGGGGAAACCCAGCCTGTGCACCATCATATCTGTGCAATTTGCAGATTTCCTGCAGGGTAAGGAAGATACAAGACACCATTTCCATGAGGTGTGTGTGTGTGTGTGTGTGTGTGTGTGTGTGTGTGTGTGTGTGTGTGTGTATTTGCATACGATGGCTGCATTTCTGCCCCCTTCATTTCAGTCTGTCCGACAGATCAGTGAGTTTCCTTCGAAGGTGTTAGAATCTAAGAGTTTGAATGAATTGTTCCAAGCTTTGAACTACTACTCTACTGACTACCACGGGAACAAATGTAGCAAAACAGAACACATGCAAATTTATTGGGTAAATTACAATATAAAGGGTAGGTTGAAAAGTTGGCCTTTGAGTCTGGAATGCAGAAGGGGTTTTCATCCAGTCTCCCTAGACTGCCCTACACTGCATCACTTTCAGAAGTGAGAGCTAGCTCCATCTAAATTGCTCCCACTGTGGGCCTCTATAAAGGGAGCCTGTGGTGTGCTGCAGAATTTTCTCCACAGAAACTTACCTCATCATCGTCATCATCATCATCATCTGGGGCTTCTCAAGGGGAAAGCTAATGCAACACCTTTCTGCCTCTTCACTTGAGGCTGCAAAGTAAGAAGCCACAGATGAAGACTGACACTGATAGCAGCTCCAGAAAAGATAGGTGGTTAACTCCAGAGAGGTTGGCGAATCGCTTCAGTCACTTTATAAAGTAAAGTACTTCAATGGAGTCCATTTATTTTTAATATCCGTCAACTATTTTGAGAGTGCTAGAGGCCCTCAACAGGAGCATTCTGAAAAGACGCGTTTCAAAGGTTTGGTTACGTTGGGTCCAATTAAAAATAAATCAAAATAGATTAGACTGAGCTCTTCAAAAGCACAATGCGTATTTGACAAAATTCTTCTTCTTTGTCCACATTTCAGATCTGAGACGAAGGCCATGCAAAATGTGGATTTAGGCTATATGATAAAACCATGCAAAGAGGATGCAAATTTACCTGGGCTCGAAGATGAAGAATCAGATACTTCCTCAGCCTGTAAGAACAGAAGACAAGGGCCCATGATTCCCCACTTCAGGTGTTTGTTCAGGGAGCAGGTATGTAGATCCCTGTGAATGTCACTGTGCCTGGGATTTCTGAAGCAGTGATGTCAAGCTGGGCTTGGACCACCAGGGGGCACCAGAGATTCCTCACCAGGCCGTGCAACAGCGTCCACAAGAGCAGGGGCTCCCAAAACCTGCTGGCTTTCAGTCCATCTCACCTTAATTAGATCATTGAAACCTTGATTGACCTAAATAGTTGCTTCATTAGAATATTTGCAATTTGTTTCTCTTTTGAGATTTTACTTCACTTACAAAATGCAACAGTTAAAGATGTTCAAGCCGGAACACATCTCAGATTAATCTTATTATGAAGTCAAAGAAGGGTTTGATTGTGTACCTGCGGGCTCGGCTGGAACAAAAAAACAACAGTAGTGTGGGTCAACAGGACCAGGACCACGACCAGGTCTGGGAACCACTGCATTGAGGTCTGGCAACCTTGCAGTAGCAGCAGCGAGACATGTTGTGCCCTTCACATCAGGGCTAACTCTCCTGAAAAGAACAGTGGAGTCTGCAGCATGTGAAAAAAAGCATTGGTTTTGTCAGAGCAACACATGGAAGTTGCCTTGCTTATTCTCTCTGTTCAGGACATAAGCCGAGCTGATCAACCGCTGGAAACTCTGAACCTTAATGGTAAAAATTTGACTAATGGTTCATTACGGATTAAACAAAAAAGAACGAACAGGCGGGACAGCTTTCTCATGATCATGACACCAATCTGGTCACTAGATTAACTGGAGTTTAATTCAGCTTCTTGGCAAATGCCGCTGACACCCAAGTGTGGAGACAGACACAGCACCAATAAACAGAGAAGAGTTTGGAAGGATTTGGTGCTGCAACATAACTTGTGCGGTTGTGATTTTGGTAACCATTTCCCCTATGATGAACCCATGTCATAATTCAAGTTCAGGCCAATGTAACACTACATCATGCAGAGAGCCAATGTTAGTGTTATAACCTGTTGGGATTCATTGAGAAATTATGTTACCCGGCTCCTGCCAGGAACACAAGTGTGTTTGGTCGCTTAGCAACTAGCCTTAACACTTAAGGGAAAAAAAGCTGTTATAATGTGCTGTGAGGAGAGTTTTTTTTCTGGATGAGACTTAATTTGAGATAACATTTCATAATAAAAACTGAAATGCATAAAGGCTAGAATTACAATCCTGTTGTAAAAACCAGCTCTGTATATATGATATACTTTGGTCTACCTTATTCATTTCCAAGATGGCAAGGCCAAGGCTAAAAGGTGAGAGCATTCAAATCACTGTGAAGCATTGTTTCTGCAGGATGATACTCTCATCTGCTCCTAATGGAACCATTAACATTTCTAAATATAATGAGAAAAAAAAAACTTTTGAGACTTTTGACATTCAAGACGTATCTCAAATTATACAGTATTTTTATGATGTACTCAAAGTTAAATGATGTAGTTGAAATGTATGAAAATAAAATAAAAAAAACTATGAAACACAAAAATATAATGTTTCAATGTTTTTGGTCCACACAAAATGTTCTATTATTTCTAAAGGTGTAGAAAATATGTACACACATGCTATATACACATCTGTACATACATATACATATAGTATATAGTATATATACACATATATAGCTATATACAGTATGTGTACTATACAGTATATGTACGTACAGTTCAGACACACACAAGTGTGCTTGTGATTGGTATATACATACAGATACATACGTGTATGATTCTAATTAATACATACATACACCCACATACATATACTGTACACACCCACACATCTATAGTTTTAAGAGGAAAAGGTTGAGCACTTTTTCCCTTTAAGAAACACAAAATTAGTAAGAGCAACTCCATAGAGCCCTAAACATTACAGTACGCACTTATCATAAACCTTTTCGAACTCACCGCAGACAAATAACACAATATATTACACTTTACAATAGTTATTCTAAAAGATAAAGCCTACAGTATTCAATATAATTCAAATAATGTGTGTAGTCAACACAACCTACAGGTAGTTTGTACCGATCCACTCAAACAAAAGGTTTAAAAATAGCACAGTGCGTACAATATCTTAAAAAACTTTAAATGTTTTATATTATTAAGAATATTATTGCCTTAGGACTATTAAATAAAAGCCGTAAAATGCTGAATTTGCTATATAAATTAACATGCCCTCACTGCCGTGTGCTCAAACAAATGTTTTGTTTTGTTGCTGGAATAAAATTATCAACATTTTAACATCTGTTGCAGGAGAGACTAGTGAACCATCCAGGACTTCAAAGCATCATTTGAAACCTTAATTCTGAAAGAATTAAACATGTATTTGAATGTGATAACAGGACAAGCACGACACTTCAGCAAAGTCTGGTGCAGTTTTATTGGTTTAGAAACTAGAAATGGGCTCTGCAACAAATCTGCAGGCAAATGACTGTTTTTTTTTCCCAGTACCTCAATTTCAAGTCATAAGAACGTTATCAAAAAGAAGACACACAGGTAAGTGACATAGATAACAGCATGTTTTAGAAAAGAAAAAAAATAAAAGAAGCAATTTAATAAAGTTAAATACGGCAATAAATACAGACCATAGACTTCTTTCTGTACACAGACGTAAGATCTAAGTTTTATTAATATAAAAAATATTACTTCAGTGCATTATCTTTGCAAAGCTTTCAGCTTTTCTTCATTTATCCTCCTTTCCCTACTCACTGCCCTTAAAACCCTGACCACGACTGCTCAATAAATGTCCAGAAAAAAGGAATCAGCCATTACTTGGCTCTCACCCCTCCCTGTCCCATACACAAAAATTCTAAAAAAAATTCACAGCCTTTAAACATTTTTCTTGTCTACATTTCAAGCAACAAATCTCATACAGAAAAGGCACAAGAAACTGTACATTTGATTAATACTGGACAAGGGACAAACAGAGTAGGAATTATTATTGTTTCCATATTGATTTTGGTCATTTACAAATATATTTATATATGTATATAT
This sequence comes from Lepisosteus platostomus, assembly GCF_059453375.1. NCBI lineage: Eukaryota > Metazoa > Chordata > Actinopteri > Semionotiformes > Lepisosteidae > Lepisosteus > Lepisosteus platostomus. Next base: position 6,704,759 of record NC_142623.1, on the reverse strand, counting down.
ATTTAAATAGATAGCAAGATTGATAAATAGGTACAAAGACAGATGATAGACAAATAGGCATAGATAGAGAGACAAAAGGTGCATCTTATTATAATCCTAAGTAGGCCACCGCAGAAAAAAGAACAAACGAGTAAACAATAGTGTTGGAATTTGTATAAAACAAAAACATACAAACCAACAAAATTCTAAAAAAAAAAAAGAAAAGCAAAAAGCTGTACTGATCCCCTACACGGAATCGGGGGGCGGAGACTGTTAAGTGCTTCCTGGTTTGCCGTCCTTGTTCTGGGCTGACCCGGCAGTACTTCCCCCGGCAAGCTCCGGGCCACGCCTCCTGTGCCGCCCCGCGGGGGGCCCTTCTTCCCCAGAGAGCTGGGGGGTCCTGGGGGTGGAGCTGGCCGGCTGGCTTGCCGGGGGCACCCCAGGGCTCGTTGCCCCGGGGCCTCTGTCCGCTGTCTGTGCGGCCGCCGCGGCGGCCAAAGTGCTAGTCGGGGAGTAAGTGCGTGAGCTGCCATATTGCTTTGTGCCCGCATCCGGGGGCTCGTCCCCTCCGGCTTGTGAAACGTCTTCTTGGGGCGCCTGGCCGGCACTGGCGGTGCCCTGCCTACCTGTGCAAAGCCCCGAAAGGCTGGTCCCAGCTGCGGATTCGTGTACCCTGTCGTCCTCCGGCGTCCGGCGGTCCCCCGGCGCGGGAGCCTCCGTCGAGGGGCCGGGGGACCCCCCTGGGGCGGGCTCCCTCGTGCCCGCCGGCCGCCCCGCGCCCCCCGCCGGGCCCCGGGGGGAGGACAGGGCGGCGGCCGGGCCCTGGGCCAGGCCGGCGTGGGAGCTGGGCCTGGGCTGCACCATCTGGATGCCCCCGATGGGGATCATGAGATAGGGCGTCCTGGACAGCTGCTGGGAGTGCAGGGGCAGGTGGCTGAACACGCGGTCGCCCGGCCGGCCCACCGCGTGCCCGGGGAAGTCCGAGGCCGAGTGCAGGAGCCGCGGCGCCGGCGGGAAGGAGTAGCATTCCGGGGAGCTCAACCCTTCCCGGGGAAAGTAAATCTTCTCCTGGGAGAAACAGAGCGGAAAGAAACGCCACCATCACTTGGCTGGCTCATGTGCTTAAAGGGCTGTTTTGAAATATGAAGCATGAATGTGAATGTTATACACATTATATTTAGAAATATTAAAATATTATTCTCAGCACCTTCCCCCAGTCTGGACGCTGAAAATAGATACAGGTTAGTACGCTCACGTGCTATATCTTTGTTAGTGCTGGGGTGGGGGTGGCCCTACATTACCAACAACATCCAATTAATAATAAGGAATAAAGAGATCACTGTCTCAGACACTCATTTGTTTTCTTTTTCAACGTATCACCTTAAAATAACACTGAGGGCTGTGTGTGAGGCTGCGTTTATTCTAGAAGTGTAGTGCTGCGATTTGTGTCGTACCTCAGCAGCGGTCTGGCCACAATTCTGCTTTCTGTCTTGAGGCCCCGTATTTACACAAATGTAAACGTTCAACAAGATATGTGTACTGATAAACTTGACGGGCTAATAAAAGATCCATTTTTTTTATTTCAAAAGAAAAAAAATGAATTCCCCTGTGTTCAAACCTACCATTTTTTGTACACTATCCCACAGGAAAATATGAGGAAAATAGCATATACTGTACAAAAAAAAACATTGGTGTAGCCGAGTTTATTTTCAATTTGTGAATGATAGTAAATACTAAATTTATACAAGAACAACACAAAACTCTCCTCAGAAATGTGTCAGAAGTGGTCTGGTGACTCACCAGTCTAGACTGGCTGGCCTCTGTGCTTGGTGTGTCCCGAGGGGCCTGTCCAGCAGGGAATGGCGTGGAGCTGTGGGCCCTCTGGAAGGAAGTGGGGATCTCAGTCGGTGCAGGTGTGGGCAGGGCGCGGGGCGCCAGGTAGCGGCTGGGGGAGCGGGGCCTGATTGGCGATGGGCCCCTCTCGGGGGAAGGAGAGAGGTGGCGGCTCGGGGAAGAGACCTCCAGCCTAGGAGACAGGCAGCGCAAGGGGGAGACCTCTCGGCCTGGGGACACTGGCCTCACGGGGGACAGGCCCTGGCCTGGGGACAGGCAGCGCAGTGGCGAACCCTCGCTGCTGGGAGAGAAGGCTCTGGGAGAAGCCTCCCAGCGCCTGCGAGAGAACAGGGCTCTCCTGCTGCCGGGGGAGGCCTCCCGAGTGGTAGGCCAGTGCCTCCTGGGTGACGGGTAGTCCTTTTGTCTGGCCACAGGCTCCTTCTCCTGGGCTGGAGGGAGAGTAGACTCAGGGGCATCATGTTGGGGTTGCTGTCCACTGTCAGAACGACCACCGGTGGAGTGTCTCGTGTCCGGGGAGCAGGAGGAAGGCGGATCCTCATGGGAGGACGACTCCTCCTCCTCTTCCTCCTCTTCATTCTCATCATCATCCTCGGAGTCATCCACGTCGGAGAACTGGTGCTCCTCTTGGTCCTCTGAACCTCCTGCCCTCTCCTCACTGCCTCCTGCTTGCCAAAAGCATTACAGCTGCTATCAGTGTCACATCAACATAAAATCAAATCAACGCGTGGGGGCAATTCAGGCAAAGGAACGCCAGCTCTCACACACAGGGAACTTAATAACCTCAGTGACACAGGGACACAGTCCAGTCTTTTCATCCATAAACTATAAGTTGTTTACTATGCTCCTTACTACATATGGCTGTGTTAAGGCAAAAAACTGGGTTGCATCTGTAGTTGACAATTGTACAACCCATAATATAAGCTAAATCTGACAAGTTTAAGTATTTAAACACTACATTCTTTATACACTAAAAACAAAATCTGTTTGCATGTGAGCGCATGTTGTTCTATCAGTTCTAGAGGTGCATAAATATGTGTGAACACAAAATGCTGATAAAGGAGACAAAAATATTCACATCATTGTAATTACATTAGGAAAAAAACAAGAAAAAGAAAGAACCACAAAGAAATACTCATGAAATGCATAAGAGTTACACATCTGAAGATCATATTGTACAATCATCTACCGAACTACATGTGCTATTGAGCAGTAATGGGTTAACCTGGTTTCGCTCAACCCAAAGTTGCGTTGGAGTCACACAGCTCAACTTGTTCTTTTTTAAACAAAAAGGCATCTTTTAATAGAATTTCAGATTCTTCATTCACAAAAAATATTTATAGGTTTTTGAATGAAGCAATTTGAAAGGTTGCCCTTGACTCTGTGCAGTCGTGCAGCGAGTTCTTGTTGCTTGAACTCGAAAGAAAAGAGTCTGGCGGTGAGAATGCGACAGGCAGCAATCAATTTGTGCACTATATTTACTTTGGGAGAGAAGGTAGAGTCTGTCTGTAGCAGCCTGAGTGTTCCTTTTATAGCAGAAAACCTTTCATCTCACTGCACAGCCTTGATTGCATTGTATACCTCCTGCTCTACCCAGAATGCACCTGGAAGACAACTCAATGAAACAGCTTGTCAACTTTTTTTGTTTTCTCAACAGGGAGAGGGAATAAATTATTTGCCATTATGCAACCTCCGTTATGCCTCACTGAGCCGCAGCTGTAAAATATTCATAAAAGTGACTCTTCCAGTATGATCTCTGGGCAGGATTTGACGTTATTGCCATCATTAAAGAGGGCTTTTATTGCAGAGATTATTCAGAAATGACAAGCTGAAATTACAAAGAGAAATTAATGAGATTTGAACCCATGTCTGTCTATCTGTGTGTGTGTGTGCCATATTTCCGTTGGATTAAATGTTGAAGTTTTTCACCGCTTCTTTTAGAAACAGCAATATACGAAAATGGAAGATGTGTCATTCTGGTACAAGAGAATAATAGGAGTTGTAGCCTCTGATATTGATAGTATTTCAGAGATACCAGTTATAATCTCTCTAGATCCTTTTAAACTGGACAAGATGAACCAAGGAGGATGATCACTTGACAGATCCGATTGACAGATGACTAGTCTCAATCAGTGAAAGAAGTGACATTAAAATATAAAAATAACCATATAGGAAACATGTAGGTCTTTGGGCTCTCTTGTAAGAGTACAGCAGCAGTCCAATTGTACAAGATTCGACTCCAACCTGAACAAACACTTCTGCTGGTCTCTGCCACCATAATATTCACAGTATCTCTCCAGCAAGACTCCACAGCATAACATATATAATATCATGCACTCACACGCTGCAAAGTCAAAGGTGTACATTAAACTAAAAACGCATGTGCAATCATGAACTCAAAACTCAACCTCTTTCCATTTTGGAAAATGAACCTCTCTTTGTTAAAAAATTACTGCTTTGCTATGCCTCCTGTTAAGGGAGTCTCACAAGCCCTCCTTTTGCAAAGAGGGTTAATTGGAATAAAGTCTCCCTTTTTTATCCCCATGGTGTTTGCTTAAGGCCAGCTAAATAAAGAGAGGGATTTACAGCTAGCTTGACAGGATACAGTCAAGATTAACCATAGCATCGCATACCACTCGTATGTGAGTCAAGGCGTGTGTGATTCAAGGTGTCCTTTCACAGGGTCTCCCACCTACTCTCCGCCAGAAGAATTCCCCCCTTGTCTGTCCCTGTATCCTGCATCCCCATACATCTGACCACTCCCCAACCCCTCACCTCCACACACACACAGCTCCTCAGACACAGTGGGTACAGCCCACCCCAGCACATCACCCACCACCCCTCCCCCCCTTGGTCCGCCCCGATCATCTGAACCTAGAAAATCCAGTCTGTGCCTGCGCATTTTTAAAAAAATTCTGGCTGCTTCTAATGTATAAATAGCATATAATAAATCATCTAGAATCAGTGAACATAATTGTATAAACCTTTTTCCACTAATACAGAGATCAATAAAAACCAGGAGCAGTGTATTTTGCAGATTTTTTACAGACTGTTTAACGTGCTACCCTAGCAAAGGTACTGTTCAACACCAGTCAAATTTTGGTTGTCCCAAAAAGATTTTGCTGTTCAGGAACTGGTCCCAAAACAGTCACCGTGTACATTCCTGGACTTGAAGGAATACTGTGTCCTCATAGGTTAAAATACCTGAAGCTCTTTCAATCTGAATTTAAAAAAAGAAGACTGCAGGGTTCAAGTATTAAAAACCCTGTAAGCGTATGTAACCATGCCATAGAAGCAGATATAGTACCTCAGTATCAGTCAAGAAATGAATGGAAGAGACTCTTAAATCTATTAGCTGCTAGCAACCTAACCAGCTAGACGCACCAAGCGATCTCATGGTTCTTAGATTCTTAACAAGAACTTGTAGCATTAAAGTCATCAGAGAATGGAATATTTTTGGTTAGGACATATAGGCTGGGGAGGACATAGCATAAAATCATTAGAGGTCAGAGAATGTGTGGTAACATGACAGTTTCTAGAGCTGAGTTACAGGTGCACATGGGAATCTTAGAGGGGTCCGGAGCGAGTTGGAGGAGAGTTCTGTCCATCACCAGCCCCGGCCTAAGGGATGTGCTGTTTACTAGTTACATCTGATGTCTAATTTTACTTTTCCAATGCAGAACTCAATAAATCGTAAGTGACAGTGTGGAGCAGTAGTTAGGAAACCAAAATTGTAACTGGAAGGCTGTGGGTTCAAATCCAAAGAGACATTGCTGTTATTCCCTTGAGCAAGGTACCTCACTGGAATTGGTCCGGCAAAATACCCAACTGTATAAATGGGTGCAAATGTAAGTCACTCTGGATAGAAGTGCCAGTCATATAAGTATATACTGCATACTGTAAATGCTGTATATATAAAGTGAAAAACTAAGTCCCACCTCCTTCCTCAGCTTCTAGTTCATCAAGGGAGGAACCAGAGACACCCATTTCCTGGCATTTCTTCCCATGAGCCTTTGACTTCATGTGTTTAGTGAGATTCCCTGCAGAAAGATATTGGGTGACAATTAATAAAACCGCCTATCAAAGAAATAAAATCACCCTCAGCTGATACTAAAGGATTCCTGGAAAAGTGATTCCTGTTTCTCACCTTGTTTGTTCTTGCTTAAGAGTGTGTCACACCCTTTTCACAGATACAAGGTTTCATTGCTTTTGGAATAGCGCTCTGGGAGAGAGTGCCGCTTGTTTTTCCTGCTATCAGTTGGTAAAGTACAGTAAGGATGTTCATCTCTGTCCAACACTGAGCAGTGGACAGTGGCAAATTCAGTGACCAGCTATTCTGCTTGAAAAGCACAGAAGGGGGCTATATCCCCCATTACAATTTAATTTCAGCTTTGGTGCTAAACAGTGTTGGAATCTATGTAACACATCCAGACAAAGCTGAAAGATCACATTTTTTCAAGTCAGTTTCTCTTGAACAGAGATGCCTACGAGTAGCCCTGATCCCTCCCCAAAAAAATTCCTGGTGAACTTCCTCAGCAATGCACAAGTGGAAATGATGGGGAAGTGCATTCAAAGCAGGAAAAGGAAACCCTTGCTGCATTTATGGAAAGGACTGTGGGAGATTGGAACAATCCAAGCTACACAGTCATGTTGCTGAAGAGGATACCCTGGCTTCTTTCAAGAACCGGCTGAAGGACCAATTAGCTACCAATTACCAAACTAGCTAGATGGGTCTAACCATTCTTACGTTATGTTATGAAGCCATACATTTCAAACAGCAGACAGTCTAACGCTACACCAATCCAGACCTCACCTTTGGTTTTGAAGGCAAAGTTGCAGTACTTGCAGACATAGGGCCTGACATCAGTGTGGGTGCGGATGTGCTTCTTCAGCATGCTGGGCTTCTTACAGCGGATTCCACACTCCTCACACACATACTTCCCCCGGCCTCGTCCCCGCACATACACATACTCCTCATTGGACTTGTAGCTGAGAGGGAGAGACAGAAAAGGGGGAGACAGTGGGCGAGAGTTCAGAAATGGCCGGAGCAAGCAGTAGGAGAGGGGCAGCTGTGAGGACTCTGACTGACAGAGATCTGAGGTTTGAGCCTTTAGGAAGAGGAATGAAGTGGGATGAAAAAACTCTGTTTTTTTTTTTAACTGAGCAATTCAGAATGCTCATGATAAATCCTTAGATCATTACCTGTGTGCCAAAACAAATGCATTTTAAAATGAAATAAAGGACCGGATCACATCAAAACTGTTGTTGTTTTAAAACAATATTGTAAAAACGCTATATAACAAGAATTTTTGTTAGAGAAATACATTCTTCCATTAGGGCCAGATAATGATCTTGGAAAGAGTTCTTTATTTCTGCTATTTTTTAAAATATTAAGCATGAATCAGACTTTTATTTGGCAGTGCATAAATGTAATGACAGCGTTCAAATATCTTAAATACACATTTAGAGCAAAAAGCAGTTGAACACCCTTAACACAAGACAGATTCTTAACTGCCCTTCCAGACCAAAACTCATTTACAAAAGTACAACATACGTGAGCCAAAAAAGTGAATACCCCAAATTTTCATGCCAAGTGATTACTATTTTTGGCAAGAAATATATTGCTGATAAACCAAATTACAATTTCACGAAGGAGACATGTCTCTTAGAGATATCAACAAAGCTGCTTATTTTAAATGAAAACCAGTGTTTTTTCAACCACTGAAGAGGAACCAGCAACGGCCCCTCGCTAGGATACCTGGAGGCATCTAGCAGTGTTGCACTGGGCCTCCCAGTACAGATGCTATTTCTGAAGCCCTCTTTCCAAACTGTTGCTTGACAACAGACGCCTAAACACTGTCGTTGTTGTTGTTGTTGTTTCTTTGGTTCACCTCTCCTCTTGTCAAGACCAAACTGGGCTTTTAAGTCATTCCCAGGCTGTAACACAGCCTTCATGAAACAGGATTCCCACTGACCCAACTGTCATCCAGAACCAAGGATCATGGTAAGAACAGCATCCTTGCGACATTCCTTTTCTCTGGTTCCCCATTCAACACTTCACCCGCACTTCGAAAAACACCCCCAGGCTTAGCTGTCTGTCATCTTTGAAAAATACAACCACTTATCTCTCCTTTATGCTCTCCTTTATGATCAGGCACACCCTGATCCTGCAGTGGACTAAATATGACTGACTTTAATAATAATAACATCACTTTATTAACCCTTTACAATTTCTTGCATTAGGAATGATCTTTTCGCATACCCCAGCTTGCTCTCCGTGAGACACACAGACACATTGTACGGCGCCCCTGGAGCAGTTGGGGTTGCTGAGCAGTTGCTCAGGAGCCCAACGGAGTAGGATTCCTCTGCCGGCTGTGGGATTTGAACCGGCAACCTTCCTGCCACAGGCGCAGATCCTTAGCCACAGAGCCACCGCTCCGCCCCATGACACGGGGGAAAAATAGCGTAGTCAAGTTAGCCTTTACCCCAGTTACTCCAGTCCACCAGCTGTACAGGAGGTGTGTTTCCTGTGATGGACTACCATTCCATCCGGGTTGGGGGGTTATGTGCTCTTAAGTCCACTTAAGGCTATAGAAACAGGATGAGATCTGTCCCAGTAAGCTGTTGTGGCTCTCGAATGGACTCTACCCTTTTGTACAATATAAGATTAGATTTATACACCTGAACATGTATTATAAGTACAATGCATACTGGGTTATGCATTTATTTGTATGGTTTGACTCCCCATTAATTATTACATTAACGTATTGCATTGCAGACTTTAGACAACAAGTATCTGGCTTTGTTCAACTCAACGTGAGGATTTTTGCACTGTACAATCATCTTTAGGTTTTCAGTTCATGAGAAATCATATGACCTCTATCAATGACTCAGATTACAGTTGTGTCTGTTTTGCAATCTATTAAGGTTATGTCTTTATTCTTTGTGGTGAACATTACCATGCCTCAACTTGAAGATGTGAGTCAGTGATTGACGAACACCATGGGACTTCTTCACTGTGCTTGCCACAGCGAGAGAAACGTTTTTTGATCACGAAACATGCATTTCCTTTGGCAGACTGCCAAATGAGACAAGGTTTCTCTTTTATACCACCTTAAAGAGACATTGTGCAGATTTCCAAGTGATGGACAGCCATTCTATTCATCAGATATAACTAACTGAAAACTCAGAATTGCATCACTGTACTGAACTGACGTGAATCATTTGATTTGTACAGAGTCAAAAAATAAAGTTTATATTCCTCTCACAAATACAGTATACAGGATTCATATGATGTAAATGTACGAATTCTCCAGGTATTTATAATATGTGGCACACAAAGAAACCACAGTACTATTGACCTATCAGTGTCACTTATACTACATTTGAAAGTACTCACATAAAAACATTTTGAAGAGAAGAATTAAAATAAAATCAATAAAATCACTGTGCAGTCAATTTGCTTTCCATCACAATGATTCCATCACTTTATCTAACAAAGCAAACACACAGCAGTTCAACCTCTCAAGAAGGACAAGGCCAGATAAGACTGGTCTTTGATTTGACCTTTGTGAACTTGACAGGTGTGGTCATTCCAAACATTTACCGCAACTGTTCTGTTCCTCCAGTTTTGTGACTTCACTTCCTCAGTCAGTCTTTATAAACTCCCTTCTCTCCTTCACATCCCTCTGCCCTTTATAAATGTGTGTGTGTGTGTGGGGGGTGAATATTCATCCATTTTTGCCTGATTAAGTAGTGCTGCCAACCGCTACATCACAAATAGGGTTAGAACTCAACAAGGCAGGCTACACCCTGGAGGAGAGGCCTGTCCATCACAGGATTGGGTGAATATATCAAAAATGAGTGTTGATTCTAAACTAAAAAATATATTGAACCCTCAATAAGAGAATAACACTATGCATGCGTACTGTCAGAGAGGGAGAGAATGCGCCCGAAAGATCAATCTCTCAATATTGGCCTTTTTCTTTCTTTATTTGTCTGTTACATGAGATGAGTAACATGGCTTTTGGTGTGGAACCTTGTGCTACTGGTGAATGCGAGCTTTGTTTGCTTGGTTAGTAATTTCTTGACTCACACTTGAGTCAGCCTCCTGAAACATTCTTATTCCTGTTGTAGATCATGGTTAGGACATGTGTACAAAGACCATAAGCGGCTCTGCCCTGACCTATTGGATCTGTATATAATGATCAATATATTGAAGCTAAGCAGGTGTGAGCCTGGTCAGTACCTGGATGGGAGACCTCCGGGGAAAAACTAAGGTTGCTGCTGGAAGAGGTGTTAGTGGGGACAGCAGGGGGCGCTCACCCTGCGGTCCACGTGGGTCCTAATGCGCCAGTATAGTGACAGGGACACTATGCTGTAAACAGGCGCTGTCCTTCAGATGAGACGTAAAACCAAGGTCCTGACTCTCTGTGGTCATTAAAAATCCCAGGGTGTTTCTCCAAAAGAGTAGGGGTGTAACCCCGGCGTCCTGGCCAAATTTCCCATTGGCCCTAACCAAGCAGGCCTCCTAATGATCCCCATCTATGAATTGGCTTCATTACTCTGCTCTCCTCCCCACTGAGAGCTGTTGTGTGGTGAGTGTTCTGGCGCACTATGGCTGCCGTTGCATTATCCAGGTGGGGCTGCACATTGGTGGTGGTGGAGGGGAGACCCCATTACCTGTAAAGCGCTTTGAGTGGAGTGTCCAGAAAAGCGCTATATAAGTGTAAACAATTATTATTATTAATGTTCACATTATCCAGGTGGGGCCTACACGTTGGGGGGTGGTGGAGGGCAGTCCCCATTGCCTGTAAAGCGCTTTAGGTGGAGCATCCAGAAAAGCGCTACATATGTTTAAGGAATTATTATATTCATGATCCTTTAAGCTCTGCATTTAACTGTAACAAGAACTGACCATTATAAATAAAACTAGACATAAGAATGGAGGGAAACCTATACAAGAATAGAGCAACACAGTAAGTCCAATGTAAAAATATAAGGCATCATAAAAATTCAACCTTTAATGAAACAGCTTTTACTTCTGAATAGGAACTGATTTCAAACTATATCGCCATGAGTGCCTCTTGAACTTAATACATTATAAGAAAGGTAGCTGAGCCTTTTAACAATAATCCTGTTTAGCTACAAAAGGTTGTTTTAAGCCACTTTTGAAAATGTGTAACAGTTACTACAGTACCTCCACTGCAATGTCTGTATTTTAGGGTAGTGAAAAAAACCAAAATATCAAAAGTTCTGATTCTTGTATTAGGTCAAAGAAAAAAACCAATGCATTCAACTGAATAGCATATCTTTACAAAAATAGGTCTGTGTTTAAATTAGGTCAATTGCAAAAATATTTAAAAAGAAATGTGTCTGTCATGTTCATTCCACGAGGACTGTGCTGGACAAATGTAAAATCTGAAAGGAATTCCTGTCATTTTTAATTAATGGGATTGCTAGTCTTTAATTAATGGATCAGGCTTTCTCTTCTTAATCGCTACACTTTAACTCTCTCTTGATACTTGCATGCTAAGGAGGGTTTAGTACCATAAAAAACAGGAATTCATTGCCAGCCCATTTATTATTAATCATTACTTTACTTGTAAGTAATGAAGCTCATGCCTGAGTCACAGCTCTACCTCTATATTTCTCTTAACTTTGCCTTATGGCTCCATGGTGATTAGTATTAACTTTGCATGTCCATTCACTGCACCTCACTGACACATGTTCAAATGTACAAAACTTTCCTCATACGTACGGCAGGGATAACATTAGCAGAAATAGCCTTTGCACCATGTGTGGAAGTGTTTGTATAGTTCTGTACATGTAACTATCACTTCTAAACACCCATTCACTGTGATGAAAGAGTTTGACCAGAGCTATAAAACTTCCTGCAGAACTGCTTGGATTGGGAGGGCCTCAGGGGAGACACCTTGTGTCTGTCTTCTCCAGGAGTCTGCCTTTTTTTATCACTGAAACTCATTTCAAACCTTTGCTGAATTGTGTTGTGACTTTTAGCATCCTCTACAGTACTGTATATCTGCTGTGAAACAAAAACAGAACCACTATCTTAGCACTATCTTTCAGGTAGGTACAGACCTAAAGACTCTGTCTGCCTTTGCAGTAATGCATTGAAAAGATTAATGAAATATAAATAACCTGATTCTTTATACTGTATTGCTGTATATCTTTAATCAAGTCTTAATATTCCCTGCTTGAGTTCCCTTGGAGGAATCAAAACAGTAGAATCAAGGGCTCTTAGCTCCGGTAATTTAAGGATACAGATCTTAGGGGTGTTTAGTACATAATGGAGATTGATTAAAACTTTTAATTAAGATGCAAGGTAAGGAATTTTAACAGCTGTTGCACGTGTCATAGCACTCATTTGAATAAATGAAACACAGCTCTGCAAACTCAGAGCTCTCACAGCACCTGAGACAGATGAACAGCCTGTGTTCTCTCCCCTCAGTTTTTTTTTACAATAAATGTAGCAACCAATAAAATTAAAATAACTGGTTTTCAGATTGAAGTACCGGGTAATTCCAATAAGCACCACTTTAAACTACTCCAAGTAAGCTCATATGAAATATTCAAATAATCTGCGAGTGTACCTCTATTTCCCTCTTGAAACTAATGACTAAGAACATAATTAAAATGGAGGAGAAAAAAGGAACAGCAGCTTCCTTGATACCTCACACATGAGGGCAGAGAGCAAACAACAGAAAAGGGGAGAAGCAAACTGCTTCCTGTCTGCAAGGAAGTAGAGTTTTCACATAATGAGCCCACGTTGGAGCCCATGATAAATAAGTGTAATTAATGCCAGTGCTTCATTTTTGTCATCATTCTCTTCACATTACATTTTCCCCTCCTCCTTAGGTGCTTAGTTTCTTGGTAAAGATGCAGCCCAGCTCTTTGTCTGTACTCATAATTAAAATGAAAACCTTTCCACACCGAATCAGCCCTGTCTCAGCTTCACAGCTTGGTTTTGATTTTTTTTTCTCCATGCGACTTAATTTATTTTTTGGTCTCAGATGTATATTTCAGTTTATATTACATGAACTGGAGTCCAGGAGAAGTGTCTCTTCTTAAAAGCTGTTAGCTACTCAAATACCTCCAGTTTGCCTTCAGATTTATTCCACTAATCATAAGAAAATTCAAATACAAAAAATGTCTTTTGTGACACCGAAACAAAATCTGGGTTCTTAATTACTGTATACATTCCAAGTCCTTCTCAGAAAAAAGCAACAAAGATGCACCACAATTAAGTCTCACACTTATCAAACTTCACTATGAATCTACATCTTCTCTTTTAAAGGTTCAAACAGAAACCTTCTTGGTTGAAGCAGGGCTGTTTTCAGGCAAAATCTGACACATCAATATGTTAGAAATCTGAATGTGTAGACTTACTAATGAATCACCTCAAACAATGGGGATTAAAATGAACGTTTCAGTCCTGACTATCACTACAATGTCTCAATTGTCAGTATTGAAGTATGCTCGTGTGTGTCCCATTCTTAACACTTGCGATAAGTGAAGGAAGGGTAATACATTCTGTATAATAAGCTCAGCCATCACGATGGGATTGTATTGTGCTATTATCAAGTAAAAATGTGATCTCTATGCCTCATGGGACCTACTACAGCAGAGGGCTGAGGAACAAACCTCATTAGTGTGGCCTCCAGTGAAGTATTTGCTAAAACAATGTTGAGCGTTTTCTGAAAAACATAAACAATAAAGAATATTGCTTTTTTTAAAGATTATTAAACTTACTTTGCAGAGGATTGTATGAAACATTGTGAACATCATGAACCGTGAAAAGAATTCCATTTGCAGCATACCATGTTTTCTAGCACTTTTAGAAATCTGACAAACATTGAGCCCTCTACTTGTTCAAACAACTACCAGGATCAACAGCTTCTCGCTGTGTATCATGTCTGACAAAAGGGGAACGAAATGTATCATTTTTACCCTGGTAATGGAAGGTTATAAAATCACCCACCGAAGAGACGTTTTGGGTCTCTTTTGGGTTTTGGGTTTTGGGTACAACTGTGTAACATATTTTTCTCGAATGGCTTTTACAAACAAAAAGTAACTGCCTGTTTTTTTTTTACTTTTTTTCTTCCCCGCAATCTTGCATTTATTTTAACTTTCTGCACCATGCCTCATGGGAGACTTGCTATTTGTGCTTGAAAGGAGCTTCCCTGTGGTTTCATTGTGCTGGACTGTCTACCCATCACTTTCAGGTAAAAATTCACTATTAAACATCACTTCAGTATTACTCAGTTGGAGCCAAATTTTAGCGCTTCGAAAACTGAAAGAAAACGAGATACTGAGGTAATGTAAAAGGCCCTTATTTCACACAGATGGAACCATACAGTAATTCACCTGCTCTGGTACAGTATAGGCTTGACAACATATTCATAGGGGACTTTATGGCTTTATGGGATTTTAGTGTATGAGACCATACCAACAGACGTGACTAGTCTAATTAAAATGAAGACCAGAGGTATTTGGAATAAAAATCAAGATGTTTTAAAATAATCTGGAAGTGCTGCCATCATTTTTTTAATAGTCCTCTCATTGCAAACTGCCAGTTGTTAATCAACTGGGCCCTACTGATACGAGGCTCGCTTCAGCACCAGGAGAGGGAGATGGGAGTGCTTCCCTCTAGAACACCGATTTGTCACAGGGACCTGCCATTTTCCACTCATGCAGTTCCTCCATTGCAGGAGTGGTGAGGCTCACAGTGGCATCACTGCAAGATCACAGGTGGGCAGAAAGCCACAGGAGTCGCCTCACAGGATCTCTGTGCTGCACGTCCAGCTGCACTCTTTCTTGGGGACCCGACCCAAAGTGAATTACAGACCTCTCTGAAACAGCACTTTTTCACCTGAGCTACTCTGGTGCACAGAGCAGGGAGACAACCAGCGAGAAACTGACTTATCCAAAACATATGAACATAAAAATCAGCAGAAAATAAAGTACTGCAAGCTTCATGGACTTAGAAGAACTGAAAAAACAGACAGCAAAAGAATGCTAAATGCAGTATACTGTATTTTAAATGGTCAGGTTACGCACTTAACACTCAAAGTCTGGGTTAATTTATATGGTCAGAATATTTAAGATATACTAACACTATATACTGCAAAGTTATTAGCAATGGTATTGAGCATTCGAGCAGAAAATATCACCAATCTATACCATGACAGTGATGGGCAGTGTGTGAGAATGCCAGTGGCTAAGAGGATGTGAGCCATCCAGAGAATAAGTGTCACAGAATCACCTTCCCTTAAATTGGATCCCCTAAGCGATGCTCTGCTCTGCAACAACCTGACAAACGACACCTCCAGTCAGTGCTATTTAGGCCCATTTATTAGCCTGGTTATTTTTACCCTGGTGTATGAGAGCTCAATACCAGATATTTCCTTTCCTCGGCCGCTGCCTAATGAGAGCAGGCAGTGGCAGCGCTATTAAAGAGTGGCTCCTCAGAGTAAACTGTGCCAAGGAGACTGACAGAACTGAGGAGGCTGTTTTTCCTCAGCACAATAAGGCTGCTCTTGCCACAGACATTCATCTTACTACATTTCTGTCTTTCTTCAAAACAAACACAGATACGGGAAGCCAGCTTCCTGATATATTTAACAATAACATAGCCTAAGGCTTCTCTTTTAACACAGCAAGCAGACAACGACAATATTCCTGTGATCCCGAAAGTGGCATTGTCCTGGGTCTTTACATTGGGAAGGTATGCGCTTGAGCTACTAAGAGGGAGGGAAGGGAGATCTGGAATTGCTCCTACCCGCCCTCGAAGATTCGGATACGGGACGGCTCGCTGCGCTTCGATGTGGAAGCTTCCTCTTCCCTCTTGCTCCTCTTTTCTTCCTCTTTCTCCGGCTTTGCGGTCTCCTTCACCTCTGCCGAGCTGCTCACAGGTGCGGCGCGTATCTACACGGAGGAGGACGGACACAGGGAAGAGCAAGACTTGTTAATAATCAAGAAAATTCATCTTTCACTGTGTCATCCATCATGTCAAGAGTGGGAGGTTTGGACAAAAAACACCGCAACCTTATTTATTCAGCAATTTATGTGTTATGCGTATAAGAAATTAGATCTTTGGTTTGTATATGCAGGAAGGAAGAAAAAAGTTATTTTATTAGAAGTCCTAAATGAAGGGAATGCAAAAGGCTCCTCAAAGTACAAATAATCTACCTTAAACCAATGTTAAACCGAAAGCAACGGTAGTTTTAAAAGAAAAAAAAACAAAATACTTAAACGTACATTCAGATAATGTTAATGAAATCTTACCTTTTCTATGCCACCTGAACAACACATGAAAACGAATCTCTTCTATGAAGTTCAGATTTAGTGCTAACCGATATTGGTATTTACCAAACACTTCAACCTTGTCCAGCCACCTTTCATTGGAATCATATTCTTTGAAAGTGATTTTAATGCTGAATAATTATGTGTTTATTTTTAAGTACGCTGAATACCATGAGGTTGTCTTATGAGATGCAACCAGCTATTTAGACACGTTGGTGATGCAGAGACCCTGGCATCCTTCAAGAAATAACTTAACAGGCTCAATAAGCTACCAGCAGGCGAATCCACAAGATGGGCTGAAAGGTCACAAAGAAGGAAAAATCATTCATGTATCCTTTAGGAAAAGGCAGAGTGCTTTGGTGTTTCTCTTACCTCTGCCATGCGGGGTTTCCTGGAGTTGGCAGGCACCAGCTTGCCTGAAGTTGTGCGGTGAGTGGTGGCCATGGTGTAGGTTTCGGTGCTGTGCTTCTGCTTGGATCGCAGCAGGGAAAGAGTTGTCTTGGTAGACAGGCCGGGCAGGTTGGGATTGTGCACGCTGATGCACCAGGACGAGTACACAGAGGTTTGGGGGTCCCTCAGCGTGGAAGGGTTTGGCTTGATGTAGTTTAGGTAGCACCAGCTGACAGATGTCGTGGTGTGGAGGCTGGGGAATGAGGGACCTTTCCGGCTGTCAGGGCTCCGGACTCTTGGGATGTTCAATTGGCTTTCCTCTCCTTCTTCTTCCTTGAATTGATCTCCTTTTCCGAGTGCCGCCTTTTGTTCCTCTTTTGTTTCCTCCGTCTTCTCTGCTTTTTCCTTGTCTTCACGCTCCCGCTCCATGGCAGCCCCAGCTCTACCCTTCTCCTGCCTTCCTCCTCCTTCCTCCTCCTCCTCTTCCTCCTTCACTCGCTTCTGCTGCCGCTGTGCCTCTGCACTTAGCTCCAGACTGCCGGCTGGGGAGAGCATGCGTTTGTTTCCCCCAGCAGGAGAAGGCCCTAACACGTCCTCAGATCCCATGCCAGCGACCGACTCAAGTGGCAATGTCATGGGCAAGTAGCTTTTGAAATCAGGGGTGGGGATCTTCAAATACGGATTTTGTAGCTTTTCTTCCTCTAGCTTGCAAAGCACTACGGCAGAGCGGGCAGACTCCTGGGCCCTAGTGACAAGGATCTGGGAGAGGGTGGTGTACATGGCACTGGCATAAGTAGGGACATGGGTCTGGATGCGGACAGGCACCACTAAGGACACTACTGGCCTTAGCTGCTCCAGGCTAGGCGCAATGACTGGGCGAGGATGCTGGGGACCTGGGCCCTGTGAGGAAGGGGATGGCTTTGATTCCCTAAAGGGCTCTGGGGGCATCTGCAGGGCTAATCCTGATGGCACTGGGAGGTAGAGGGCCTGGGCGGCACCTGTTGGGTACTGGAGTGGCAGGAGTGGGGGGTACTGCTGTACCGGGAGACCTAAACGCTCAGCTATGTGGAGTTGGCCCGGCCTGAGCTGTGGGGCAGTCTGCAGAAAAGAGTGAGGGCCAATCTGAGCTGACAGAACCTCAGAGATACCTGCTGTGGGGTAGAGCTGAGGAATTTGTCCCTGTGTGATGCCAACAGGGACTGGTGGATGGAGGGGAAAAACAGGCTGGAGATCCCGGGAGAGAGGTAGTGGGGGCTGGAAAAGCTGCAAGGACTTGGACATGGGTTCTGGTACAGAAGGTGAGGAGGCTGTGCTTGGTTCAACGGGGGGAGCAGCTGGGCTATGATAGGACAGACAAACCTGTGGTGTGGCTTTTGTCGGCCGTCCAGGTGGTTGGTCTTCAGGCTCAGGTTCTCCCAGAGTGGCCTGCCTAACTAGGAGGCATTTTCGCCTTTCTCTCCATGCAGCAGAGGAGCATTGGGGGGAAAGGCAACCATAGTCAAAGGATTTGCTTCGGACTTCTGCAATTTGGGCTGGGTGCTGAGCACTTGTTGGCGCTTGTTCTGACGCTGAGCGGCGCATCTCTCGGTGAGGCTGGTGATGCTGATGATGCCCGGATGGTACAGTCAGCATGTGTGTCACATGGGAAGTTCTGGTAGATGCTGGCTGCGTCTCAATATCAGGCTTACCTGATTCCTCAAAGGATGCTGAGCGGCTGGAAGCATGGGACAAGCTGCTTTCTTGGCTAGGGCTACGGGGCAGAGAGATTGACTCAAAGCTGGACTCTCCTGAGGACTGAGCAGCTTCAGCTAGGCGAAGGCGCTTCTTCTTTGGTGGCAGCTTCTCAGCTGGGAGCTGAGCCAGGCTTTGACTTCTCTGGGGCCACTGAAACTCTTCAACCTTCTCTGGCTCCTTTGTTGTTGCTGCTGCTGGAGGTGATGCCAACACAACATCGGGGTCTGGTTCCTCTGTAACCAGGATCTCTGGCACTTGGATGTTGGATTGACGAACCAGTTTGGAAAAGGAGGGCGGTTTTGATGGCTGCTGCTGTGTTTGCTGCTGGTGCTCCTCCCGTGGAGGAGGAATGACAATTTTTTCCTCATTTTCCTGACTCTCAACAGATACGTCCAGCTTTTCAAAAGAACTGGTGTGCTGGATCACAGAGATCTCCTTCCATGTGGTTCTTCTGTCCTGTTCTGTCTGTGACGAAGTACTAAGAGGACCCTCCCTGCTCACGGTTTCAGCAGCTGGTCGACTTTCTTCCCTACGTGGTATACAGGTGGAAGAAGGAGGAAAGGAGGTAGCTGCTGGTGCTGGACTAGATTCAAAGACAGGAGGCTCCTCTTCATCCCCCAGGCTTTTTTCTTTCCTTCTCTTCCGCACTGCTGCTGCTGTGGCTCCAAACTTGTAGTGCATCATCTGGGGACGGTCTACCCGGTAAGCACTGGTCCCTGTTTCCCTTTCAGTTTCTTGTGGCAATCGAGCAGGGCAATAGGTACGACGGTGGGTCTCATAACTTTCCCGCTTCTTGTAGCGGGTACCACAGGCCTCACACTCATAAGGCCTGGGCCCCCGGCGGAGTTTCCTGCTGGGATCCGATACCATGGCGCTAGAAGCCGAGGAAGAAGGAGCCTCCTCGGGAATGAACTCAGTTCCTAAGGGCATCTCAATGGCAGGCTGGCGTTTCAGCAGGCGTTGGTGTGGTGGCAGCAAAGCTCCGGCCCGCACCTCTGCTGCCGCTGCCTGTCGCTCATCAAAAGAGTGGCTGAGACGGATACCGCGGGAGGAACTACCAGCAGTTTCACCGGGGCCCGCAGAGGAAGGCATTGAGTGGCTTCTTAGAAGAGGCACTGTGGAGGCCTGGCCTGCCAGTAGATCCACATCAGGGAACTGGGGATGGAGAGTCTCTCCCGGAAAGCCTACACTCATGCTCCCACCCGTGCCGGAGCTGGGGAGTTCAGCCTTTGTGTCGAATAAGAAAGGTTCCTTCAGAGCTGAAACTTTGGGTGACTCTATACTGCTCCTCCTTGAGAGAGAGGTCCTTCTAGGTTTGACACTATCAATTTCGCTGGTGTCCACCACGGCTTCATTAATAGTGATTAATTTTGTGATGTGTTCAATGACTTGGGTCTTGGGCACAGTGAAGGGAACTCCCTTTTCCTCTGAGGCTGAGGAAGACGAAGGTTGCTGCTGTTGCTGTTGGGGTGTAATCCTTTGCTGCTGCCCCAATCGCCCATATTTGCCTAGGATGATTTCTGCGTAGCTTTTGGCATTGGCATTGGGAGGACTGACTTGCTGCTGCTCGGCACTCTCTGAGCGAGAGAAATAGCCAGATTCTGTGCTGCCCTTACTTCCAGGGCTCAAGAAGGAAGGGGGATCGTCTGACACGACCACGGGTGCACGCTTTCTCTCACTCAAACGCATGGCTAGTCTCTGTTTGATGGCCTGTGAATCTTCAGAGCGCTGGGCTTCCTCTGCTGCAGACAGTTCCACGCTGCTGCTTTTCTGGGATGGCAGCCTTCCGTATGTATCCAGGGAAGAGGAAGACGTGTGCTGGCCTGTTTCCTCCTCTGAGTCTGTGGTTTCCCCTTCCGTTGGCTCTTCTTGCTCCTCTCCTGGCTGCCCGCTCTCTGGTCCACTCAAAGCATAGCCCTCTCTGCCTGTTGCAAGCCCAGCTTTGATCCTGTGGGCATGGGATTTCCGGTGCTTATAAAGGTTGCTCTTGGTCTTAAAGGAGAAACCACATGGGACACAGGGGTATGGCCTCTCTCCTGTATGGGAGCGGATGTGTTTCTGGAGGACACTAGGCTTGGCACAGGGCCGCCCACAGTACTGGCACACATATTTCCCAGGTTTCTGGGGTTTGCGCTCCCGTCTAGGGACACCTTCCTGGGCTTCCTTGCTGGAATGGGGAGGGACAATCTGAGGATGTAAAGCAGAAGAGGATGACGTGGAGGACGAGGGGTAACTACCCCCAGAAGGACCCGGGGCCTCTGTAAACTGCCACACCGCCCTGTTTACAGGGCCTGCAGCTGATGGTTCAGTCTCCGCTTTCCCAGCCAGCTGAAAAGTGGATGACTGTTGCTGCTGTAGCCTGTGATAATGGCGCTCCAGACTGCTTCGTTTTGGTTGCCGATGATGGTGTCTACCATGGGAGGTGTGATGGGACCTGGAAGGGAATACCCTCTGATGCTGTACGGACGGTGACTGGGGTAACCTGCCCCCCAAAGGAGGCTCTGTCAGAGACTGTTCCGGGCCTCCGGACCGCTCCCCACCAGTCGGCTGACTGTGTTTGGCCTCCATAGGGTGGGGAGGAGGCCTTACATACACACTGGGAATGCTTCTGTCTGTTTAAGGGCAGGGGGCCACATTGAATAAGCCAGAGAGCCACCTTCTCTCTGAAAATAGGGACATTTAGTATACAGGAGGATGCAAAGTAGGGGTTTATTTTGTAAGAAAAAAAAGTGCTTGTTTTGTTGTCACCTAAAACAAAAAACCAACAGGGTTTTTCTTTTTTTTTTTTTGGCAAAGATGTCTGGAATGAAGGCCCCTTCTTAAAGACACTATCAGAAAGCAACAAGAGGCAGCACCCAAGTCAGGAGCTCAGGTCTGTCACACTGTCTTGACAGCCTCCTTGACCACCCTGATCTTCCCATGGTCAGCCTAATAGGCCTCCAGGCCAGCACTCCTGCAGCTGGTGAACTGTCTTCTGGGATTCTTCCCTATTTGCTTGGATACAGGGCCCAGGCTGGGCCACTGATCCCTTGGATGCCGTAGATCTTCCTGGTTTTTGCTGCTCTCTCTTCTGAAGGCTAGGATAGCAGGAGTCACTTCACAAGACCTGTAGGGACACGCAAATAAGACATAACAGGTGAGTCTCTTCAGCAGGAAGTCTCTCTCGACACACACAAAAATCTGTACTAAAAGAGACTCAAATTATAGCTGTTAATTAGCATCACTAATTAGCATAATTAGCATAAGCCACACATTACTTTCAATAACCGCTTATCCGATTCATGATTGTGGTGGTTGTAGCCTATCCAGGGAAGCAATGGGTGCACATACCCAGGATACACCCTGGATGAGAGTCTATCACAGGAACAGATATGCAGGCAAAGGTTTATGCCATGCTGAATATAAGAAAAGAGACCCAACTCTTCGTCTGTGGAGCCTTCTTCGGGTGTGACACACCTGAAGTGACTCCTGCTGCCTGCACATTCATAGGGCACAGCCAGATACAAACACACTCACACCAGGACCATGTTTTTAGAACATGTCTTTGGACTGTGGAAGACAGCCACAGTACCTGGAGGAAACCCACATGAACATGGGGAGATCATGTAAACTCTATACAGAACTCCAGAAATGCTAACCACTTTGCCACTCTGCAGCCCCTGTTATCTAGCATTTTCATCTATATCACGACCAATAGTGCCCTTTTAATGCTGATATAGGGTGGATCAAAGAAAATGTCAATATATAGAGTATATAAAGGAATATGAATGTTATTAGACGAAAACTAAACCAAATTGAGCATATTCTGTTTAACATTCTTACTACTGGATTATTAATTCCAGATAAGTGCCCTTTGTTTTTAACATGCTTCATGTTAAGGCAAAACCATCTGGTTCTGTATAATTGTTACCCAGTAAATGATTACCCTAGCAAGGGTGTAGTCCAGTCGCTGCAGAGATTCAAGACCTGATTCTCTGGTGTTGACGAGACACACTTGGCTGATGAGCCTTGTTGGGACAAATGTGAAACAGCACTTTTGTGTCTTTCAGCATAACAACAAAGCAACATATTACTAGGCTGTTAGGTAAGTGAGTGGAGCTTATGGTGATGCTATTCATCCCACAAAAACATTTCCATTTACAGAAAATCATGAGAAAGAAATATCCTTATATAGTGAACTGCTGTTATCTTGAGAACAGGGAATACCCAAATTCTCCAGATGTCCGAAAATTTCAAATGCTGTTCATGCTCCTAAATTTAATCCTGAAATCTTTATTTCAGTTTCTGCTTTAAACTCACAGTCATCTTTTTCAAGAGAGTTCATTAAGGCTCCAAACTTCTGCTTCAAGAACGAAATCAAGCAAGCAAGTGGAACTGAGCAGCAAACAAGCTACAAGCTACAGGAAACATAAAAGGATATTTTTTACAAGTTATTATAGCATTCCCTAATTACAGCCGTTGTTATTATTCAATTTCCCCCACTGTGGCAGGTTGAGAACCGGTTAAATCACTTCAGCTCCTGAGCATGACAAAGTATGCGTCATCACACAAACGTTATGCTATACGTTGAAGAAGTGACACTGGACTTGCCAAAGAACCACAGGGAACAGTGTTTTAAGTGGCAGGGGTGTTCAGCAAGATATTGAAAACCTTTCAATAAAAATATTCTCAGCAAATTGTCATAATTTACTAAGGATTTTATAAACATTTTTAATTGGATGCTGTTTTTAATGGCATCAGTTCTACTCTACTAGGATAATAGAATGCCCTTTCTCTGTCCCTTTGAAAGACTAATTGTTTTACTCTCTCCAGATCTAACCTGAGAACTCACCTTTTTAGATGTCTGATTGTCCTACAGTTTATCCTGTATGTTCTTGTTTGATTTTTTCTTTTGTATTTTTTCTCTTTCTTTCTCTATCGATGTACAACATCCTAGGGTTTGGACACTTTATTTTTATTGTTGTTTTATGCCAATTGGCAATTTGCTGACCACATACTGTATCTATCTGGAAAAATATAGTTAAATGACTTCACTTAGAAATTGCACAACCTCGTAAATAATTGGCAGAGGACCAGCTGACCTTAGAGATTAAACTGATTAAAATATTTTGTCTGTCAATACTGCATTCATTTCCAAAATATTTTTTTCAAGTAAAAACTGAAGCAGTTAGCAATAAGTATTAAAAAAACAGGTCTTCATTTAGAAAACCAAATGATATCCCGCTATCTTCCATGATACATAAATTCTAAGGAAGCCCTGCCACATACTGTCACGCAATGCTAATTTTAACTCTGAGGGTTTATAACACTGAGGTTCAGCTACTTGTTTTGCAAATTGAAGGATGGCCTATAAAGATTGTATACAGACACAAATCTTGTACGGAGCCTCATCCTAGAGACTTTATTTTCTCACTCTCATGATGGAAGAACATAATAAATGTTAAAAAAATTGAGAAGTAGAGTTTGGGCCATCTTGCTCTTTGGGTTGCTGGTAGTTTGTTGATTACAACAACACAGAACACCAGTTGGAGTAGTGAGAAATTTCTTAGACAATTAAATTAAGGGGGAACTTTAAGCGAGCCAGATAGTGAAAGCCCAGAGTGGAATTTGGCCAGCACACCAGTTTTTGCCCCAGGAATCCCTTACTCTTACGAACAATCTCATGTGATCTTTAATGACCAAATTCAGTAGTCTGACTTTGGTGCAACATGTCATCCGTCTATAGCTCACTGTTGCCAATCGCCATACTGAGGCATTGGTTTTAGAGTTTCTGGTCAAAAAGACCCTAGGTGCAAGTGTGTGCTTGCTTGTGTCTGTGTGTCCGCCCTGTGATGTTCAGGGGTCCCATCCAGGGGGTACCCTGCTTCGTGCCTGTTGCTTGCAAGGATGGGCTCTGACTCCCCCCCACTGGATAAAGCATTTAAAAAATAGATGGATGGTCTAAAGAGTGCCACCTACTGGCACTGGCACTAATCTCACTTATAGCAACAATCTGGTCTCTCATCACACTAGCTAGTGTCGGAGATTTGTTAAGGTCAGACTACAAGGCAGCACTTCACTACCTAGTATTAAGTAGTGATTGTCGTGCAGTTGCAATCACAGCTACGATTTAACCTTTATTAGTTTTCTGCCTTGCAAATATCGCCATCGAGAAACGTGCTACTTGTATTGCAGGAAACATTCAGGTCTGCAGTTTAAAATTGTCCCTAAAAGGGCCACACTTGAAGCACTGCACCAATGTGAAGAAATCCTAAATATTTCTTAAAAACAGAGACAATAATAGATTTTAAGAGAGCACTGAGTAGGTACTTAAACACACATACTGTATAGCCCCTACCACTGTATAACTTGCTTGAAAAAGGACCGTAAAGCAGCTGTTATTTGTATGAAACATTTCTGTCATTGCCTTCAGTTTGACGTTAAAGTTGATGTGTTTATCTTATCACGAAAGCCAAAATATGAGTAAGACAGGAAACGCAGTGAAGAACAGTGAACAATATCATCTTCACCCTCAGTCCATCTGCACACCATTGATTTCTTCCAAATGTCTGTACTTGTCAGTCATCTGCACAGGATTCCACCCAGAGCACAGAGAAAAGAAAACGATTCAAAGTCTTCACCAGACTGTTTTAACCTTCATTTTACAAGCTTATCCTGGTTTCTTAAAGTGGACACTTTGACACAAAGATTTGAAAATTCCTTTCAATTAATTTTGACAAAAGGCAAACAGATAAGCAAGAACTTTACCAAGAGTGTTTGATACAGATTGGATGCTTTAAATATGATTTTTTGGTGCTTTTGCCGAAGGCCACTACTTATCTAAAGAGCAGGCATGGCACATTGTACTATAGAACTACCCAATCAGTCTCAAGTCATTTAAGAAAGTACTCTACAAGAACACATTTTACAATCTCTTCTCTATGGATTGCCCTAGAAATGCCCCATGTGGCCATGTGGCATAGCAGACTAATGCTAGGACAAACCAGGGTCAATAAACCCCACCAGAACAGAATGCATAGTGTAAGCCTTTAGTATTTCCAAGTATACATTGTGCAAATCACACCCCCAAGTGTATGATTTTAATGTCTCTGACTGATCATGCTGTTAAAGGTCTTTGATGAGTCAATGAATACAATCATTCCAGAAGAAGGCAGATATGAATAATCTTTTGCTTCAAAGATCCTTTCTGTGGCTTGAAAAGGTCCCAAACAGCAGCCACCCCCTCTCTAGACCTCAGTTTTATTTGTCTGTCTCTCCACAGTGTCTAAGGATAAAGAAAACTAAAGATGCAGGCCAAGAAAAACTCATTCAGGAATGTGTCAGCAACAACAGCTTAAAAATAAAATGAACACATCTTCTTGGCAACGAATGGGGTGTTATCTGTTACTTGCACTGCAGCCAATGCTGAACAGAATGCAATCCGACAGTGAAATCATCGAAATAATCTCATTACTGTACATTTTGCCACCGTGCTTGAAGGTTTTCAATAATGCCGAACAATTTATCAGCAAGAATTCCACTTAATTGAAGCACCAAAGGGTTTTAAGTTCAGGATGATTGGTGCTTAATGCCATTAACAATTATTTTGCAAAGATCTGTTTCAGAAAGGAAAATATGACTCAAGTTATTGCCATACTGTGTAAGCAGTCACTAAATATACTAACAATTTCAAGCCAAAAGAATAATCAAAAATCTTTCTTGAACATACTGTACAGTGCGGATGCCAAAAGCAAAACCTTTTTTAAGATATAAAACAATTTCCAGTGTGCAGCACTAAAGACAAGGGCACCAGAACCTCCTGATGCTCTATGTTCCTCCACCACCTGGTTATTTAAAATGAACAAGAATCCATTTTTAACCTTAATTCAGTCTGTGCAGGTAATTTATCCAAGGGTTTTTTAGTCTGGCTACAGCACAATGTGATCTTGAATTTGAAACACACAGAACAGACAAGAAAGAATCCCTTCTTCCTTCCAAAGACGTATACTATCTCATCCTGAAAAATTATGTTCAGATTCATTAGTTGGCCTATCTGACTTTTCCTGGAATGCATCACAAAGTCCTGTTGCCCCCAGTGGAATTTCTAACTGTAGATGAGGGTGGCTTCCTCAGCGAGTTATCTGTCTGACTAGTACCGTCCCAACACTGTCCTAACACATGCATTCATTCTCTCTCTCCTCCAGTCTCTTCTTAGGCCTTGCTGTCTTCTCCCACTGAACCACTTGGTAGCCTGCAAACATGATGGCCAACAAGACAATGCTAAAATAACAAGGTGCAACAGACAGCACTTTTACATGGTAATCGAATGGTTCCTGAAGATGGGTGGAACTTTCTGTGTTCAATGTGCCATGGTGTCTGGTACAGTACAGAGTGCTGCAGCACTTGTACAGCCACACACTGATCAGTACCAGGACAGCAGTACCTAGTCAAACTGCTCTCCCAAAATTGTAGAATAGGACTGAACAAGAACAGTCAATGGAATAACACGTCTTAATACATCAAGAATGATTAGACGCAATGCTAAAAAATATAGATAGAGAAAGGTATTAAAACATTAATTTTCCTCATCTACTTTCTATTCAGACTGTCCACATGTCATTTTTGTATACAAAATAAATTTAATGTGATAGATGTCAAACTACACCAAATGAAAAAAGAAGAGAATATTTAATGAGCCATCAGAGGAATACTTTATAACAGTCTTTTCATGTACTATATGTCAAATGTTTTGTCTCTTACTAATAACTCCTCTATGTGCATTTGGACTTTTTTTCCAGTAAGCATTTACTACATGTGTATTATCTTAAACTGATAAAATGCTTTTCATGCCAGTTCTTGAACTCAAACGAATAACACTTTCTAGGAGACCAAAAAAACGAGGATTAAGCTAATCAATCTCCAATTGCATTGTAGCATACAGCATACAAAAACCATGCTTCCTTACAGCACAAATATTAGAAAAGGAAAGTGAAAACCATATTAGTACCTTGAAGTCTGATAATGGCAAGGTTTGGCCAATCTCTGAAGTAGTACTCATACACTGCATTTTCTTGATTAGAACAAATGTGAAAATTACTACTTAAGATGCAACCTTGAAAAACCTCCTCTGCAACAAAAAGAATTTGAACATAAGAAAATTACATAAGGCACTATTGCATGTTGATTCAGACATTCAGACATTAAAATAAGCAAAGGCAAGTACAGTTGAATTTGCTCAGTATACTCACACACTCACACAGTATACTCACATACATCAAGTCAGGGCCTTGATACCATATTCTGCAGTGTTTGTGTCTACTCTCTATAGTTGTGTCATATTCACATCACTAACAGTTCAAGACCGCTAATTTAAAATTGGCAGATCCCTGTATATTTGCCAGGCAATATATTCTTACAAAGTCACTGTGTGATAAGACACTAAGCTGAAGCAGAGCAGTGATCATCACTCCTGGTCATGCAGTGTCAAAGGGTCTTCCAGTTTTCACTCTGTCTGAGCTCTTAATGACTTAATTGAATCAATTATTGACTCAACAGGTATGAATTAAAATTCCCTCCATATTGATGGTCCCTGTAAAGACCTTGGATCCGTGCCTAACCAGGACCAGGAGGGAGAAAGAAAACTAAAGACTGTTTGTGAAGAATTATGCTATGAAGCCTCTGCAGCACATCACTTCTGAAAAGTCCTGACGTGGAAAAATTTTGCTGGAATAGTCAGACAGCGTGGCAACGAAAAGTAATCACACCACATTCCACACAGAAACAATGGGAAAGTTCTGGCTGCATAAACCAATGGCTGAGAGACTATACTGACTGTCATGTTATGTAGTTAATATTACTTCTATGCTGTACTTCAGCATTAAAGGTTCAATTTATATCTACTTAGGCATTCATGCCAAGATGTTTAACTGTGTCAATCACAGTGCAAGTCATGAACATCCATTATGGTAAACAGCAGGCTGGTGCAATAACTGTCTTCTTCTACACTAGATCCTTCAGGAAGCGGCAAAATGAAATTAAGTAGTTGGAAGTGACTCTCAATCCATCAATGCAGCTCAATAGCACTGGTAATGAAGAGTGACGGCCACACTGCAGCCTTCAGCTGAGGAACTCCCTGTGAGAAACTTCAGACAACAGGCAGAACATGAAGCAGGGGCACAGCCAGGGGCTTAACAACCTTAACCATCCTACTGATGTGCTTCTTAAACAGAGCGGTTACAATGGGTTTAAAGCAGAGTAAGAACAGCGATTAATTATTCACTAGGCTTGGATCAGTGGGATGGGTGAGCCCATGATTAGTGAACTAATACGATACACAGAGAATGTCCAGCTTTGCTCCATTTCCCAGTGAGAAACACAAGCGTTAAAAGCCAGGTGGAGGCTGCCGCTCGGTTGTAAAATAAAATGGTCTCCTCTAATCTCTACTGCATTACAAACATTCACTTTCAATCAAGGATTTTCCTAGAATAAGCATACGCCATATGAATATGCATCTATTACTTTCTGGTAATGCACTTGGGCGAATAAATGATTCAGTCTTCACGTACATGAAAGCAGAAGAGTGATGTTACAAAAATTGACCGAATCAGCACATTTCATTCTCACATTTTGGTACATATCTCACACATGCTTACGTTTCTCATACATACCCCCCCAGGTTACAGTACAGACTTGCGTCAAGAGTTCGTATCCTGAAACTGTTCCATCTGTCAAATGTTATGCCAGTCTGATTTCACCCATGAGCCATGTGCATTTTAGACTTACTATTTTATTTGACTATTTTAGACTTTGAAGGTAGTAGATTCCTATCCTGTCCTATTTGATGCCCTGATTAACTTACATAAACAGACCTTACATTACAATGAATACACTGCGTTCAGCAATAAAATGAAACAATTCACAGATTAAATAGGGGAAGTTATTTAGGTGAGGGCTACACAGCCAGTAGGTACCATTTATACACATCTGTAAATACTTATGCAAATCGGAACTTAATCTATGATGGTTTTATGTGAAGTAAGTGTTTCGTAACCAGGGGAGGGCATAGTACATTGCTTTGCAGGGTTAACCAGAGAACAGGTTTATCAGCTGAGCTGAAGAACAATGTGAAAAACTTCAGACCTCCCCACGGCCTCGCACAGAAGCATTTATTTCACGCTGTGATTACACTATCATTATTTCTAACCTAACCACACTTCCTGACTGATAAAAAAAATTAAAATGCAAGAAACAGTCTCATAAAACAAATTTTAATCATTTAGTATGTACATAGTCACTGTTCCCTCCTCAAAGAGTGAAAGATCTATGCCTGCTTT
The DNA here is from genome assembly GCF_059453375.1 of Lepisosteus platostomus. NCBI lineage: Eukaryota > Metazoa > Chordata > Actinopteri > Semionotiformes > Lepisosteidae > Lepisosteus > Lepisosteus platostomus. The sequence continues at coordinate 6,675,168 of NC_142623.1, read as the reverse complement.
TATGAGGACTCAAGGGAGAGTTCTCGCTCATGGATCCACAGAGAAGAAATGACTGCATCTCCCTGTGCAGACCTCAGGTCTGAAGCTGAGCTCCAGAGTCCCGTTAGCTTCCCTTTCCCCATGATGTACTTCATGAAGCTGTTTACACTTCACAGCCAGAGCCCGTTGGAGACCCTCCCTGAGCCGTGATTGGCACCAGCCTGCGGAGAGCCCTGGTCGGGGCTGGGAGCCAGATCTGTGCTCGAGGCAGCAGGGCGGAAGTGTGCATGAGGAGCAGTGTGCAGAGTCAGCACAAGCCTGGAGCCAGAGGAGATCCAGGGGAAAGCTCTCTGATGTGCACTGCTCTAGCTGAGCACTGCTAAGCAGCACTACAGAATACTAGAGAAGCGGCCTCCAGGCCAACAAGAAAACAGAGTATGGTGGGCCATTGTCTGAACAGGCAGAACAAGATGACTGTCTGATGTGCCTCGCTATCTGATTGATCTTCCTGAGAATCTACTCATTCACAAGCCAATCAATCGATCAGTCTAGCCAGCTCAGGCTGAGCTATTTCAGCTCTGGTGTGAAGTAAATCCCTCTGGAACTAGCACTATTTTGTCGTAATTTGCAATAAACTGACAATAAATCATTCTACTTTGAAATGCTTAGGAAACACAGCTGAAATCAAGACTCGCATGGATATTATCCAGGGATCCTTCCTGTTATAAGAGGTTTCAGTAACTTTCGTTGCTGTTATCTGTTTCATCTACTCTGATAAGGGGAATAACAGCTCCCCTGCCTGCTGTCTCTCAGGCTCTCTATTCTCCCACTGTAATGTTAGCAAAATATCTAGTGTTTAACAAACCACCTGACTCTCAAGATCTCTGCCATCACTCAGTTAATGGAATCTTAATCTTTTTTGTATTTCTGTGGTTTAAAGGCGTACATACATCAAATTACACGTGCACTACAATTCACTGGGGCCGGCACTAATTGGTGATGAAATTCTGAGGAAGAAAAGCATTTGAAAGGAAACAAACAAATGCATAAGGCAAACAGCATTTTTTAGCACTTCAAGAAAAGCTGAACAGGTGTATACAGTATTTATGTTTTTCCGCCCATATTTGTTCTCATATTGGACTTGATATCTGGTACACTAAGGATAAATGCTAGACATGTAAAATCTGATTAAAAACCAGCCCAGCAGGGAAGCTAGTGCTTCTGTAGTCTTGTGACAAGGTGTGAGGTGATGGCTTAATAACAAATTCAGTGTAAATTGGAATATATAGAAAGGGGGGGTGGGGTGGGATAAGTAAGAAAATTCACACACGCTTCATTTTTACACATTCGACCTCAAACTTGTTTCTGAGAGGCGGAAAAATAGGTCACGCAGTTACACAGCTCATCTAATTAAATCTCAGCTGAGACAGGGAGGGACAGCAAGCCAAATTCATTTCAGCAAACATTGTTTTTGTTGTACTGCACTAAGTAACTCACCATTGCAAAGGTGAGAAATACAATTATTTTTTTATTTTTCCGTTTAATTATTAGTCTTTTAAGTCTGACGAATCGAAAGCAACTTTAAAACATCTTCACCTTCGGTTTTTCAGTCCAATAGAGTCAGACACTGACGTTATCGTGTTCTCCTTGTTGGACAACAAAAATCACTCAATATATTCCTGTAATTAAAAGCTAAAAAGACAGAGGGCAGTCTGGAAGCAACATGTAAAGTCCCTACCTTAGCTCTTTAGTACATGAAAACAACACACATATCTGCAGCACATACACAACACAGTCACACAATCATTTGAGGGTTTCTAAACCTCACAGCTACAGGTAGGATACAGTTTAATTAAATGATGTTTTTCTGCTGACGAAACAGGACCATGTTGTGTGTGTAGGGGTAGCCAAAAACATAGCCAAGCCTTTGCAGGCCCATGTGCACACGTGTAGTGTTGTTCTGCACGGAGAGTTGCCAGTTCTCATTCACTCAACCTGAACATGCTCGGACCTGCTGGCTCTCGGTCAACTGTAGCGCCATCTACAGCTTGGCATATGTTGCTGACCCTCCTCTCCCCCTTAGGCCTCACGCGTACACAGCCAGGCACTACTTAGCCAAAGGGGATAAGGTGGGGCGTACTCTGTGAGGCCTTGTGGAGGAAGAACAAGTGAAGTCTTAACATGCAGAGCCTCAGCTGAGATCAGGGAAGCCCACACAATAGCCAACTTTAAGGGGAAAAATAAATTTAAGCACAGTTTTATTCAGTAAATGTCAAGACACACACACATATACTGTGTATAGATATAGAAACCATATCTAAAGTAGGTTCAGTATATTTACTATATATGTCACTGTACTCTACTACATATTTAGTAGATACAGTATCTATGCACGATAATGTCTAAAGTGGGAAAAGAAAGCACAAGGAAACTAAAAGTATGGTGCAGTGTTTTTCTAAACTGACCCCCTTGTTGCTTGAAGTAGATTTAGAATTTTATTTGCTTATTGAAGTCTACATTTTTAGCTTTGTTAAAAGGTATTACTTTACCATATCCATCTACTGAACCTTTCTAGTGCCAGTCACATAGAAATCTTTCAACATTTGTCAGAAATTGTAGTGTTAAAAGCCAGCCTTGCGCATTAAGTTCACATTTGGCACCATGCCCCCTATCATTAACCATGAAACACTACAAAGGCTCTTAATAAAAGGCGCACGTTAATAATAAGGGGACTGCAAAGCAAGCAGATTTTCAGATTCTGTCGCAGAACCTTCTATCCTATCAATGTAAAAAGATTTACTTCATGCTGATATTATTACCACTTGGGGAACATGTATACGCTGTAGGTAAAATTTGCTCTCAGCTCCTATAGTGCTCAATCACACTAATCATCGGGCAAGGCATTTGTTACATAACAGTTATTAACAGTACTGAAAACTGCAAATGTTGAGAAGAATTTTTATATTTCCGACACTGACTGTTTTATACTTGTTCATATAAAGCAGAAATAAAAATCTGCCTTGTGTATTCCTTGTGGTGAACTTGGTTGCTGCCTATCTAAGAATAACAGTGTGACGACACAGCCGCTACCAAATGACCTCACCGTGGCAACGTTACACAGGGCACAATGACCAAACAGTGGGGGATTATTCCACACCTCACACCTCACAGGCCCGAATGCGACACCTTTCTCCTAGCAACTCTCAATGTGACAGGCTACATTTCAAAACGATTCAGGGGTGTCCGTCTGGAAGCTGTAATTACCTATCGGACAGGAATTAATGCTCATCATCTCTACAGCACTTGAAGAGCATGGAGCAGGCCAACTGTACATTGTTTCAACCAAAATTTCAAAATACAAGTTAAATAAAAATACTTTTGCTAAAATCTGTGAGTGAGCCGAAGATCATTTTCAAAGTGGATGCACGTACAACTACTTTAACCTACGTTTGACCTTAACATCAAATTTTTATTTTTCTCCTGAATTTGGTTAAATTTATATACAGTATATGTGGATAAAGCATGTATATAGATATGTACAGTATACTGTAGTTACCTCTGCATGTAACTATACAGTATATACGCATACAAATCATATATTAAAATGGTCTGTTAACATGGTTTTATTTAAAAACCGATTTAACAGCCACAGACAACTTTATTATTTTAAAGTATTCTAAATTAAAATAACTCAGAATTGTCACAGGCCTTCGAAGGAGAAAAATGGGAAAAAAAAACACAGCTTTGCTATGAAACGATTAAACAGGACTGACCTGCAGCTGCAGGTGTGTAGCTAGGCAAAACTACATTCTGACCGCATCCATGGAAGAAATTCTTAAAGGTTAAAGCGGCAAAAAAAGAGCTCAAGGAAAACAAAATTTTCATTTGTTAAAAAAGCTCCCTTCAAACGCATTTAAAATTTTCTGTCATTTTCTCCTTTTCTCATTTATGAGAAACCTTAACTGGTTTCTATGGAAACCTGCCTAAACTGAACAGCAGAGGACAGAACAAGAGCTTGGGATCTAAATTTATCTTCTAGCAGTGTCCCTGTGTAGGAATATACAGCAGTAGGAGAACTGGGGGACTGCCTTTATGTGAAAGCCTTCACCATTGCAATACAGGTGAATGGCTTTGCACAATGTGCTAAAGAACTCAACCTGAACAGCATACAGACGTGAAGCCTAAAAATAAACTTGAACACCATGGCACAATCCAGTCAACTTCCAAACCAGATACTACTGTATATCACGGCACAATCCAATCAACTCCCAATCCTGGTTATCCTACACTGATAGCTTTCCATCCACTTAAGCTTTTTTTCCTGTTTCTTCATGTTCTGCTTTACCCCACGAACTGAACTCACCAGGTCTCAGTTCAATACTGTTCATTTGCACTTACCCATCCATCCATTTTCCAATTCAGGGTCGCAGGAGAGCCTGAGCCTATGCTAGCAAGCAACGGGCGCAAGGGAGGGTACACCCTGGATGGGACAGCATTCCATTGCAGGGCAGACTGGCACAGACACACACACACATACTCACACCAAGGACCCCAGAACCCAGTTAACCTCCCAGTATGTTTTTGGACTGTGGGTGGAAACTGGAACACCTGGAGGAAACCCACACAAACACAGGGGGAACATACAAACTCTACGCACCCCAGGTCTGGAAGCGAGCCCAGGGTCTCAGCGTTGCAAGGCAGCAATGCTAGCCACTGTGCCACTGTGCCACCCTCATTTGCACTCATAAAGCTGAATTTTGAAAGCATTTCTCAGATCACTCCCAGTATTGACTGACTTTGTAGTGAAATGCAGCATGAACAACTCATGATACGGTACAACAGTATTAATACGGATACATGTTTATTCTGGCTTTTTAAATTATATATTATTGTAAATGGAAGGTAACCACGATACATTTCAACTATTCGTTTTAAACTAGTCTCAAAAGCTACGTACATCTTTAACAGATTTCTGAGACGTCCATATAAAAAGCTGCAGCTTTGAACTTCTATTTAAGTAAGCTGATGTTTCATCACTAAAACTTTCTGAACCTTGAGAAAACAAAGTATTCAAGAGTTTTTGGCATAGTTATAGTTATACAACTTAAATATAAGTATAAAGGACTTGTGTGCTCGGGTGTTTTTTGTCACTGACATTTGTTTCTTTCTGTTTGTTTGTAAAGTTAAGTGTTATTATACAACAAAATGGCGCATTTCAGTATTTCTCTGAAACTCCTTCTTAGTTCAACAAGCTCTGCAGCAAGACATATGTTCAGCCATTTCCCCCAAACTATTCTCCTTGAGTTCTCTGGTCAATTTTTTGCAGCTAAATGCTGTTTTAAATCGTTATGTCAAAGAGTGCATCACATTTTTTTAACATAAACTGGGGGGCAGGGGGACGTCAGATTAAAGGTGATGAAAAGTATTGTTTCAGATCCCAAGTACAGGGAAAAGAAAGGTCTCGGAACCAAACTAATCAAGACAAGAGTGCAGCATCTCAGGTGGGCGCCTATGCTCAGTTGCTGTTTATCCAATTTGTTTTCGCTACAGTTTTCTGCCAGATTCCTCCTGCCAATTATCATTTCACATTTACTTTGCAATGTTTTCGCAGTGGTTTGGGGGATCTTCAATCAGACTGTAGTGCTTTCAGACAGACAGCAGAACGGAAACTGAGCAGGGTGGTTCCCATGTTAGAGAGCAATATCTACCTAAAACTATGTCTGCGTATACTTTTATTTATCCATCCATCTCTGTCTTCTTGTGTCTATCTAATCTATCTTTCAGCATCATAGTTGTAACACTCAAAGCGCATATAGGAAAGTGCACTTTGTTAACAAAGCCCGATGTTATCTATTTATTTTGAATAGATAACATCAGCTGTAAGACCGTAATGTAAGGCAGCAATTATCTGGTGTGATAAAGGGCATCATTGTTTGTTAGGTGAGTCACGGCACTGCACAGTTAACAGCAGAGTTTCACCACAGAGTCACAGAGGATGTCCCTAATTATCAGAGAAAGCACCCGTTCTTAATCTCTCTCGAAAAAACGTACAAACAAAAGCCATGATATGCAGAAAACGCAAGCCACACTCATGCATCACTTCTCTCCGGTGCCAAATGTAAAAGGTAACTTTTTCAGAAGTAATAAGACACTGCAGTCAAGTTTTATTCAAGTACATCCAGTACTCTGCCATGTCGAGCAACATGCCACCTGCTACCGAGCAGGGGGTACTTCTTCACAGTTAGAAGTCTATGCCAGTGTATGTTATACAAATAGCTCAGTTAAACAAGAACAGATGTCCACCGCACTGAAAGTTGCTAGAGAACAATCTATGCCAGGCAGAAAAGATACATTCACTTCAGTTTTGATGAATAGCAAGAATGTCCTCAATTTTTTTTTTATTCAGGGTAAAAAGTCCACATTAGTCGCATAGCAAGAACTGTAATCAGGATAACCGCGTTAAACGAACACAGGAACAGAACAGGACAGAACAGTGATGTCCTTCCATGATCCTTAAGAACCACAGTCCTGTAGGTTTTTAATACCTTAAGACATTAAGGTAAGACATGGGCAAAGTTGGGTAAAAATGTTGATTGAAACAAAGTCAGCTTTCTGGAGTGGCTTGGATTTCATACAAAACAAAACTTAAATACGCTTTAGTTCTGCAGAGTTGTTCAGTAAGCCTGTAGAGATCTGTAGAACATCTTTTGTTTCCAGTTCTGTTTAAACATTGAATAGTACAATTTTCCTGTGAAACCATTTGAAATATGGTTTCATTAATAAAGAGCATCATTGTTTGTTAGGTGAGTCACGGCACTGCACAGTTAACATTAGCGTTTCTCCGCAAAATCAAGCATTTGCCTGTTTGCTTTTATTTTTAAGCCGTTTTGATTGAAGACTTTAATCATACCAAGAGGATTCTTTTGATAAATAGAAAGACTTTGATTATTGTATGGTTCTTCACCAAAGAACAAAAACAGGTATTTTCAGGTATTACAGAGAAAAAAACATTATAGGTAAAACATAACACATCTCGGAGAAAAACAATATCAAAGTATTCAAAGTAAATGAACAAGATATATACAGTATGGTATCTTAATTATTTCTAATTTTGTACTTGGTATTGCATGTTTTTAAATGTATTAACAAAAAGTCATTTTTTTATAAAAAGTTAATGGAATATTTTAATATCTTCTAAAACATTTTATCCTACTGATATTATAACCAATATACTTCAAGTAAGGTTCATAGGCAAATATATATATATATGTCTAATTAAATATATGTCTAATTGTCCAATTATGAAACATCGCACATATAGATTATATATAGTGTAATTTGAAATTAAATGTAAAGTAGTCTTATGAATATCAGGGCTCTAAATTATATACAGTATGTGTTCTGTCCATATTCCAGATAACAAATGGAAAAATATACAGTATATCTCATATAGCTCTCAAAACAACACATATTTTGACGTTCCAACGTTCTGTGAGGGAAACCTCCTTGCTCGTTACCAAAAAATTGGTCAACAAATAGGACCTTTCACTGCAGAATCTGAAGGCTGTTAAGTGTGCGAGAAGGGTCTAGCACTGCAGGGGCTATATAGTGTTTACTCCTAATAAAACAACAGCGTTGAAACAACTACTACTAGAAGAGCTCCAAGTGAAAATGCATTAATTCATTCTGAAATGTCTTTAGATGTGAATCACACTTCCATAGTACTTTTACAGATATCAGCAGTCTGCAAAGCACTGAATACACAAGCACAAAATAAATGTCATCGTTATGTTACCAATGATAGTGTATTCATTGGTAATATTTCAGATATTTTAATAAATGAATGGCCTTTTGAAGATCCAGAGTGTATGTGTTACCTCCTGAAGTGAGCAATAATATCAACATAAACAGCACTTTCATATTTGATCAGAAGTCATTTAACCTTTTTCTACTGTTGCCATTCTCACTTGGTACAGATATCAGATACTAGGCATCACTGAATATCCCCATGCTGTTATTAACAAAGTACCGCCAATTTCTTTCAGTCATATAAGTGGTCTATTGTGTTAAGATACTGTGTTAGGATTCTCAAAATAACACTTCGCACAATTTGTTCCAAACCACATTCAAGGTTGTATGTACAGATTCTTAACATTTAAAACAGGGCATGGTTCTTTTTAATGTTTCACTGATTGAAATGAAATAAGCTTTATTAAAGCAACACCTGCATCTTTATCATTTGATAACAATTCCATTGCAACTGTAAAATGTGATCACAGGTCTGTAGGTTGTCTGGTACACATGCCATGTCTAAGCATTTAAAAGATGTTCCTTGGCGTTCACTGTACACAGAACAGCCCCCTGGAATATGACAGAAATCCCGCTCAGAAAAGCCCTGTGAATTACACTTTGCCGATGCCTGTGAAGCATCCAAAGAGTCCATTCATTAAAACCTTGCCCAATAGGATCTCAAGTGGAGGTAATACGCACATCACATAGCACATTACTGCAGAGCACAAAGACAACAGACATGGTCAGCTACAGCAATAACCACAGAAACCGAAAAAAACATGACAAATCTGCTTTACCTTGTAACCAAGAGGTGTCCGGTGGTGTTGATTACCGATCTTAGCCTTGGGAGTGTGCATGAGTGTGTGTGTGTGTGTGATTCAGAGAGAGCGTGAGACTGAATGAGCGCGAGAAAGAGCAAGAATGACTGTGAAACTGGAGGAGCCGAAACAAGACTCTGCTCAGTGCCACTCCAAGAGGCAGGTAGTGGAGGCACTCGAGCCTCTCAAGTCCATGTGGAAAGCAGCATCCAGAAACGGAGAAATGGTCGCAAGGTAACAGGAAAAGAAAGAAAAAAGCTCAGTCTGTGCGACTGCTGATGATTCAAGGGAGAGAGGAGAAGCGTGTCAAGTGGCGATGCTACGGCTGCCTGCCTCTTGCGCTGTGCTTGCTGGGCGCTCTAGCGAACGTGCGAGCTCTGTGTGAGTGAGCGCGGCGGAAGGCAGTGCGCCTGGGTGACTCTCTCAGCCCGAGGAGCAGATCCCCTCCTGTGACAGCTCTCGCAAGTCAGCGTTAGTCTGTGCAGAAAGGGCGGGGAGGGCAGTGGAAGGGGGGGGATGGGGGGGGCTCGTCTGACTCGGAGGTGGCTCGCAGATAGTAAAAGTGATCGGGGAGCTCCTTATTTGGGCAGTGACATCACGGGAAGTTGCCTGGGGCTGGCGTGGAAGCGCAGCAGCTGAGGGGAGGGGCTGGCTCAAAAGGGAGTGAGATGGAGGGGGGCGGGGTGGGGGGGGAGCCTGCATTTTTGACATTGTTTTGCTATCCGCCACAGCACATTTCCTGTCGTCTGCAAAGCGGCTGGGGTTATCGACACGCTGAAAGCAGGGAATCCCTGGCACAGGATCAAAAATGGAGCTAAACCATAAAAAAAAGCAGACAAAAGGAATGGTATGTGACCAGAACAGAGCCCTGGGGACAGTTCCTTTCTACTGTCTTTTCCTCTGCAATCACAGGATTGATAGTTAACCCTGAAATCTCCACAACCACACATCACGGCACGCCATAAGGCCTGCAAAATCTGTAGATTTTAAAAACTGAAATTGACACTGTGGACAGCAAAACAAAATCGAACGCATCACCTCAAGAGGCAGCGCATGCATGCAGTAAATCTTGAAGAACAGTGGACTACTGCATAATGAAGTCCTTCCTGAAGTCTGAATTCAGATCTGCTGTACGCCTTTCTGAGAGGGCCTTGAGGCTTCAGATGGGGTTCAAGGCAAGGCAGCAATACTAATCCCACAGCCATCGATGCGATGCTGGAGACAGATCGAGAGCAAGTAAACATGTTTACATCTCAGTGAAGATCTAGTCACTTTTTTTTTTAATCACGAAAGGAAAATAGGCTGGTAATTCTCATATTTCACACTGAGCACAGGCACAAAGATGAGTGAGTTCCTCTGAACTCACGGGCTGCTCTGTGGGTTTCAAGACAACCATGACAACAGACTGGTGCAAATTTAAAAAAGTGAAGAAGATATATCCTTCTGACACACCAAGGAAAACCATTCAAAACTACAGACCCACATTCCAGTTCTTTGAGTTAAGTAGCTTCGAATGATTTTTACCTAACACATTTCCTCCACAAAGTATTTCTTACTAATAGGAGTACAGAACCAGAAAAACTGTATTCTCTGTGTTTTTCCCTCCAACTGATTTTGAATTTCCTTGGCTCAAAAGATCACAGCTTTGTTTATTTCTTTGGCTAAGCAAAACTGACATATCAACATCTTGATTTTATTAAATTCAGACAATATCTTTAGAAATGTCTCAGTTTTGGGCTACCATGAGTTGTGTAGTTGAGCGTAAGGGAAAGGAAGTTAGAAGCAGGTGTGCACATATACATCCCTGCTAAATAACTATATTAAATAAAATATTCTGATTTATTAAAGGCAAAACTGGTTATTTTAACATACAGCTCACTGTACATTCATGTGTGACACATTATGTGCTAGCAAGGACCTCCATGTTGACTGAAGAAACATGCAAGAACAGCCAAGACAGAAAAGTTTTATTGTTTTCTAAAGATGGCTTCTCGTAACATACCAATACATTCTGTTAGACCAGCAAGACTGTCAGACTTTGTCAATTTGTTGCCTGCAATGTCAACTGTTCGTACATGTAGAAATATTTTTTGCTCTGCATTCTTTTTTTCTACAAAACTGTATTTTAATTAATTAATTATTATTATTAATTTGTGGTGCTGCCAGGTAAAAACGAAAGCGAACTGATACAGGTGATATAACCAATTAAAACTCATCTAGATGACACAGGTTAGACCTGAACAACTGTAGCAAGAAAAAACATTTCAAATGCATAGTATAAAAAAAGGGGAAAAGACATCTTTGAGTATTCAGCACACTCCTAATTAATCAATGAATTAATTAGCATGTAACTTTGCCCTGTGAAATCCACCCCAGTCATGTTTTAAAAATGGAACCTCTCACAATTACCACACGTCAACTCACTGCAGAAGACTGTATTGATCCAAAGGTCACTGAGAGATCATTTGAGAGACTGGGAGATAACGATGGTGGTGCCGAAAACTTCGATTGCTTCTGTCTCTAGGCAAAGGGGTCATTTCAAGCGAAAGCTTGAAAACCGACTTTGAAGAGTTAAAGCATCATTTGGGAGACAGGCTTGATGGGAGGTGTGGAGATTAGGGTGTTAATTAGTAAGTCACGCAAATATTAGGAGCCCTGCACACTCACCACTCCGTTTGCTCACAGTCACATGGGTCTGAGTCACTTTTCAAAGCTGTTCTACTACCAACTCCAGGAAATTTCATCTTCTCTTTAAAAACGTCAGTGCAGCAAGTCAATAAAAATGTTTATAAGGCAAACAAATTAGACTTGATGCACATCATCGCATATACAGTATGTGCAAAATGTGCCGTATCGATAGAGGTTTCTGGTTACACTCAGCAAGTGCCAGAACTGGCTTTACATCAGCTGACACAAGGGTGAGCAAAAACAGGAGCTCTTACTGCACAGCTGCTTAGCAATTTCCATTATGGTTCTTAGCCATGTATATTTGCTGCAGGACAACGTCTGAAGCTGAAATGACTGCAGGACACGTAAAGCACAGCACAATGACATTCAGAAGTCAGCCGCCCTTGGAAGATCTGTCCCCCTCAGCCTCTCTCTCTCTGGTAATCTCTCTCTCCACTGGCCACCACCAAAAACAGTTTCCAACGCGAACCCCTCAATACACTATCAATGAGAGTGTTGTTACAGATAACCTTCGGATGGTATTGTTCTGCCATGCTGTTAGCAGCTGTATTGTCTCTCAGTGAATATGATCTTTGTAATCTGGACTCCCCAGCCCAGTATAGAGACCATGTGAAACCACAGGACCTCAGCCAGATACGAATACATCCTCAAAACTCCCCTTGTTTGGGGATTTCTAACATCCGACTCTTATTTGTTTTTTGTTTTGGTTAAAAGAAAGGGAATTAAAAACAGAGGTCCTTTTGAAAATTTCTTAAAACGCATATACATTATATTAGAAGCTTATATATTGTATAGACATACTGTACTCTGCACCTTTGGTAAGAGTATACTATACTGTACTTACAACACAAAAATACAAACCAGACTATATATTACAGTGCATAAACCGATGCCCTCACTGACAGGATTATTCTGAGGTAACAATAAAGCCTTATCAAATTTGTCTCCAAGTTATGAATCTGCCTCTGTTATCTAAGTAATATGCAGTAATATACAGTAAGCAGTCTTTTGTATCCAATCAACATGCAGCAGAAAGGATACATTCAACTTGCTATCTTTGTAGCAAAATGGTTCACCTTAAGAAAATTTGTTCTAAACATATTTGTTTGAGTAAATGACAGCAGATCTTGGCATCACTTAACACAGGCAATTACTAACGAGTTTCACAAAGATTACTGTTTAAGCTTCAAGACTTCAGTTTACATTATTCAGCATCACTCAGTATAGTCTTCCTATCACTATTATTAATGGTATTTTTAAAATATCTTTTGACTTGATTTTTGGTTTCTCTTCCACGGTTTGTCAATCAAGGCATAGTTAGGACTCCCCTGCAGCAGATCCCCCATGAAAAGAGAGATTGCGCCAGAAAATAAAGGAGAGATGATAAGGCGGATGAAGGACAGTGTAAACAGAGTGGGGAAAAGAAGGAAAGAGGACCTCATCAGTGGAGGCAACTCGGGGTCAGGGAGGGAGGTAACCAGGCTGGAGTCCCGCTGCGATGATGAACAGGCCAACAGGCAGCGGAGCGCGATGGAAACAGGCAGAGAGTGCGATTCCTGTTTGAGTCCAGGGCTTCCCTGCTGCTCCTCCAGGCTGCACTGATCAGCACAAAACTGCTTCCCCTGAGAGGTTCAGAGGATTGTCAGCCTTTTACACACAAGCAAGGAAAAGGAGAGGGGGGCTGAGGGCTTGTGAGCACCCAGCAGTGGCCTGGAACTGGCCTTCCTGCCAACTTCCAAGGGCGGGGTATTTGGATGCTTTTGGTGTACTGACGTGAACCCCGCACAATCAAATTCTAAAGCCCCCTGGTATGTGGCTGTCAGCAGTACTAATCCTTAAGTGATAGCACGTCACAAAAAAGGCAAAACAAAAAGCAATGCAACACAGGCTGGAATGTGTTTGACTCATAATGATGATAGGATAAGCACTAAATATAATACAACAGAACTGCACTATCGGGAGCTGATTTTTCAAATCACAGTGAATTTTGAATATACCTTAACCCATTCTACCTATATAGATTTTCAAGACGAAGCAAACAAATGTTTTTGTGCCAGTCTTTCAAACAATCCTATTAAAAGGTGTTGTGTTCTGTATCCAGTGTTGAATTCTGCTTTTTTTGCTGTTATTGTTGCATAAGAACTACCAGAGCAGAATTGTAAGCTTGTGTTTACTAGTGAGGTGCCAGAGAACTCCATGTTTGAGGCTTCAGGACACTAAGTGAGAGTTCATTCTTATTCTGGGATGTAAGTGCTCAAGCAAAAAGGATTAGGCATGTTGGTGTGTGCATATCTAATGGCAAATAAAGGCAGTTGTATCATTCAGCTGTAGCCTCTCAGCAACTTCTGAGGCATTATCTTGTGAAAGCGTCTAAATCTAGTACTCTGCAACTACTAGACAAACCCCAGTAACAGTGAATTTATGCCATCATTTTAGAAACGGATTCAGAAAAACTTACTGTTGGAAGGCGTGTCTCTACGGTAGTGCTGGGTTCATGCTGAACAATGGGGATTAGGGTTCAGGGCTCTGCTACATTGGAATCTGTGAAGGAAAGAAAACATCCTTAATATTTAATTTCCTAATTGAATAACAGAAACTGAAGCAAATACAGGCACAGTTCTGCACAGGGCACTTAAGCTCACAGCTCTAACATTCTCTTCTGAATTCCAGTGCAACGCTTACAAACTTCCCCAGTTCTATTCCTCTCGGTCACAATCGTTACACAAGCATTTCTACCTCGAACTATTTGCCATAGAAATCTGTTCAACTAAAAATAAAACAAAAAATCAATAAGACGGGAGTAAGAGTATTATCAGAAGCAGGAAGAATAAATGCCAAAAGAAAATCAGGAATTATAGAGACCTTCTTTAAAACACTGCAGAGATCACAGAGTTTTGAGAGACTGGACTCACAACTGGAAGGTTATAGGTTTGAACCACAATTGGGGCACTTTACCTTACTCAGTTTACTGCACAGCAGTAAATTTACTAAGCTACATGAAAGGGTCCAAAATTCAGTCACTTTGGTTAAAAGCGCCAGCCAGGTAAATTAATGATAATGTACTGCGGGGAACTATTAAACCTGAGTGACTACAGATGGGGAAATAATTGTAATTAAAGAACTGAAACTGATTGAATTAATTCATTAAGAGCTCAAGCAGGAGGAAAATCAGAAGACCCCACTGCACCCCTGGACTGGGAATTAGGCTTGCCAAACTAAAACAGTTACTCACCTCTCCACATTAAGCTTCAGTTCAAGAGAATGGGCATACTGTACAATATTCTAAAAGCAGAAATGTATTCTTCACTTGTAACTTGCAATTTCCTTATATCCCCATTTGGGAAGGATTTCCTTTCTTAATCTTGTTTGATATGATTTCCCCACAAATGGTTCAAAGTACTGTAGCCTTGATCCCTCAGCCCAGTGAGCCCAGTGAGTGTGATGCTGATCTTCTAAATAATGAAGCAATGCCATAGTCTGCATAACAGCATATTAAGCACGAACAATACTACCACAGCAGAGTATTTTGATCACTAAATAACTGCAGTGTAGCAATAAGTTGAACCTGCAGCCTTACTCTAAAAGGCTGTGGAATGCAATGATGGAGCCCTGTCATTCAACACCGTGAAGAAGAGCTGTAGAAGTCTTAATTTATGAAAAGTGTTTCTGCACAGGCTTCTATTCCAGGTAGGTGCTGAAACGAGGCAGATGTTTTGGGGAGCAATGAGAGATCTAGGCAGATGTGCCAATGCCCCAGTGTAGCATTAGGAAGCTCTACAATGAAGTAGAGTGGAACTTCAGCTAGCACACAATCTAGGAAACTCATCAAAAAACAGCATCCACATCTCCAATTTCTTTAATTAAAAAAAAACTATTTTACTCTGCAGTTGTACTTCCATTTTTTTCTTTAGAAGTAAGATCACACTCCACAATTTCACAGTTGCACATACTATTCAGTCTTGGAAATTTCAGGTGTTTGGATTGAGTTCATTGCAGGCTTAAAGTAAACAAGATTAAAGCAAGTATTAATCGCGGCGTCCAATTGGCACATGCAATGTGCTGAAAACGAAGGAAATATCTACCTCTCCATTATCAGAAAGCCTCTCACTCCTGGGCAGTCTTAGCAACATAAAGTCTTTCCCAAAGGCCTAGTGTGTGAGTTGGGATTACACCCTGGACCAGAGACCAGTCTATCGCAGAACAAATCATACAGGAATGTTTAAAATAATCATATTTAATGTGAGAGGAGGGGAGATGCTGTGTCACTTTTTGCATATCAAAAAGTTCGAATTTCTGCTCCCTAAATACAGCAACACTGGTTCTGGATGGCAACAAACCCTTCACTTGCTATTAAAAGTTTTCATTACTTAACTGAACTCGTTGTTTTGTTTAAGGACTCAATGAAGGACTCAGTTCATTTATAAAGATTAGCCTATTGAGGTGTGTCCCTCGGGGACTTAACCACAGAGCACTGAGTTTGTATATTGACAAGGTCAACCAAGAAGGTTTTTTTTAGTTTCAGAAGTAAAACAAGCCAGGAGACGCAGATAGAAACTACAATTTTCATTTAAGGTTCAGAAAAGGAGGCACTTCTTCACATGTGTGTTTCAACCCATCGCAAATAACCTAACTATGAAATTCACGCCCAGCAAGACTATTTACAAGTTGGTAGTCGGGCAGATCAGTTCTAACTGCAGTTCCTTCCTAGGATGGCCAGCTACAGCTTCCTGTAAGAAATGTTGGAGATTCTCCGATCCATCATATACCTGAAAACAAATTAACTATCTGAGCAGAACGACCTCCTCTTCTACCTTTTCTTATGGTGTTACAATGCAGACCAGCTCATTTTATGATTAAATTGAAGCTGACAGATTATAAATAAAACAGGGGTCTTCACCCAGAAACTTTATAAACCGCAATCCAAAAGTATTTTGGGGTCTCTTGAAATCAGCAGAAGCATAAGACTTAAGCCTTAATTGGACCACCATGTTCTATAACTCCTAATTTGTCAAGGGTCTCTGCTGAGTGTGTCCTCAAGATCCACTATTTTTAATTGAATGAATGTTCAACAACAATAAGTGAAAATATTTTTTCTTCCAGATATATTAACCATAGAGATTCAGTTTGGTAAAGAGCACTGAAGACACTGTAAAATAAAATCATTGGCACAGATTCATGTGTACCTCAGAACACTTCTATTTTTGACCATCCCTATTTTCTGCAAGTACGGAATCAAAGTAGTGAGGTGTCCATTGGTTATGTAACTACAGGAATGGATCTTTTTCTGTCAAATATATGGACTGTGCTTAAAGGCAATAATTAAAGAACAATGTGGCCAAACTGACCATTACATCTGTAAATGCTATCAGGTTGTATTGATCACACAATTCAATTGCACAAGACTTCTTCTAATTGCCGAATAAATCAAGTCAAGATCTTTACAGAGTAAAGGAAGTTGAAACCACATGTTTATTGACTCCAGTGATGACCATATGATTACAGCATGGGTTTCTCTACTCTTCCTTGGGTACTGTGGAGTTAATAAGGCTGAATTTTTGCTTTATGCCTATTTAACAATGCAGTGGCATCTGAAAGGACTGGGAGCAACACTGACTTGTGAGGATGGAGTTTTTTTGTGCAAAGGCATTATCTTTAGGATGTACATTTGTTTGTCAAAGGAAGGCCACTTTCAAAGTGAGCTTTTTTTGTGTGTAAATGTCCCTCTGGTGCAAACAAAAAGAAAATCTACAATCTTACAGTTCTAAAAGATAGATTGTTGGATAGCATGAGAAATGGTTCTGGTGTTGCACAGTCCAACTCCAGGGAACAACAGCTGACCTACGATCCTCTCACACTCTTGAGTCTATCCAATGACCCAAGTGTGCGAACGTGTGTGTCTACTTGCATCGGTATGCACGCTAAAGGTCAATGAACTGTACTACAGTATGATTACTTCTTCAAGATCCAGCTCAGATAGCGTGTGTTGTTTCCTGCATTTGTTTTTTTTTCTCTTCCGCGAAGTACCAGTGACTCGAACGCCGAGACCGCTGCTGACAAAATGAGGGCTTTGTTCGGTCACATCACCCACCTGCTGAGAAAGGGAACCTGGATAAAAATAGTCCCACCTCAGGCAACGAAGCATGACAGCACCCACATGTGTGCCCAAACCACAGCCCCAACTTTTACAACCTGGTGCCATGGGAGATAAAGACTTTTCTCACTGCCTTTACTAAACTATATATATATATTTAAAAAAAAACAGTCCTCTTACTGATATTTTGCAGCTTGACTTTCCGTAGAACCATTTTCCTGGAATTTGAGAGAAAACAAAATTGGAAAAAAGCACATTCATTCTCTTTTGGATCATCCAAACAAATGAAGTGGGATGGAAAAAGGCTCTCAAAGCTTCAATTAAAGAATCCAGAACGTTACAAATCTTTTCTTTTTTCGCTGAGGTTGTCTGGAACATGTAAAGTTATGAAACAATAAATGAACCTTAAATACTTCATAGAACAGAGAAGAATCCCCTGATTTTCCATTATGAAATAGTTCCAGCTGTAGGACTCAAATCTGATCACCGTCTTCTGGGTGCCGCTTAATGCCTTCAGCTGTAATTTCTAAAATGGAAACTATATCTTCCATATTATAAATGGGAAGAACGGGCAATAAGGAGACGATAATGTAGTGCTAATGAAAGAACAGACTTTCAAATCTTTTTAACTAACTTTGTGAAATCTACTCTTACGACAGGTCCTGCTATGACCGAGTTTGGGTTTTTAAAGTCCACTTACTGTAAGTATTTATTTGACAAACCAAGGCAGACCATTGGTGTGCAAGAGAGGCTAATGGTATAAAGCCACAGCTCTCTGGCGCCCAAGCCCCAGTCACAGAAACACCCTACAAATAAACTACACAGACTAAAATACACGTGCTTAATTTTACATACTCTAAAAATATTAACATAAAATGTGGAAAAGAAAAGTTCCTCTATCTACATTATGTTTGGAAGTATAAGGACTGCTATTGTGTGTAATATTCGAGCTGCTATCCTCTTGACCTATTTAAAGAATAAGATTCACCTAGTCTCTTAATAAAACATTTCCATTTTCACAACACAGAACATTAGTGTTCATTACTCTTTAACATATGAACACTCACAAAGGAGTAAATCATAATTCCACAACAAAATCCCACAACATTTGACAGATACACCAATATTATGAGTTGTGCAAGTTTTTGTGAATGAAAACATAAGAATTAAATCATGTTTTAATATTTGATATTGTGAACATAGCTAAAGAGTATTTAAACACAGCACTGTATATATTGTATGTGTGTATTTATGGAAGTAAATGATGCCAAAGGATTAATACTGTAGAAGTTAAAGAGAAGTGTATTTAGGATAGAGAACAGGAGACACTTTCAAAAGCAAGCAGCCAAGTAATGTTGATGAAACCATTTCCCTGGACAGACAAGATCCTCAGATCAATAAGCTACTCGCACTCAACAAAGCACAACGGGTCAAACAGACTCACGTGTAACCTTTCTATTGCTCATAAGAGCAGTGATTAACCCTCTGTATGCAATAATTATTATTATAATAAAGTGATTACAATATTTAATATTCTATTCTCTTCCCTTTAAAAAAAAAATCCTGACCAGCCAAAGCTTAAAAAAAAACTAACAATGCTCAAGCTGTAATTTTATCCGACAACTGTAATGCATTTTGAGTCATTCTTGGTCAATCCTTGTGCTCGATAGCTGTTTACTGCAAAGGAGAAGGTAATGACCTTGTTACAGTACAAGCGACATCAGGCAATATTCAGTGTTGCATGGCTCAGTGAAAGCAACCAACAGGATCTGATTATTATTTTTCTATAGGATTCTGCAACCCTAACTAGCACTGGCATGCCTCCCGGCAATGTTTACTTGTTTATGTCATCCTTTGCGCTGTGAGAGCCCTTGTCTAGCTGGCTAAGATGGAACTCGAGAGAGTAATGACCGCTAGCTTTGTCCACTGTGGCCCCTTCAGAGATTCGTAAGGCAACGGCAATCGGCACTCATAGCAGAACGGACATCGCTACGCATGAGTCTGGGTCGCTCCCATTTCACAACCCACATGGACATTATTGCTTGCATTTCTATAGCACACTGCTTTGCATCCTGAAGGATTCAAAACTGTGTAACAAGTAACAGGGGACTAACTTCATCCAGCACTGAAGTGCAGTCCCTCCACCACGTCGGTGATGCACAGCAGCAGCTAAACGCCAGTCTCCCTCCTACACAGCACATCAGCTGGAGGATAGAGAAGCACAGCACTATTTCCTGTTACCATACTGGAGATTTGGTCTGGAAATTCTTGACCAGAGGGAAGAGTGCCACTTACTTACTGGAACACCACTGCCAGCCACAATGAGGTTTTCCTCCAGAGCTCTCCCTTCACAGCACTGACCAGCCCCAACGCTGCTCAGCTTCTGAGGTCTGTCAAGATCAGGATACAAGACAGCAACGCTGCTAGCGGCAATAAGAAAAAATATATGCCTGAAGGAACAATAGAAATAAGGTGGCGCTCTTTTCCTGGACTAGGAATTCCCCTGCAACGCGCCAGTATGGTGACCGAGATCACTGTGCCTTGGAAAGTGGTGTCCTTCAGATGAGAAAGATGTTGCCAAGGACATGAACATGCTTCATGAATTATTCTTTATATACTGTACGTACGTTTAAAAAGACCAGTTTCCATACTCACTGAATTTTATTCATACTTCCAGTAGTCTTTGTCTTCCCTATTCACGCTCTATGCTCTCATGATTCTATGCTATAAACAGTTCCTTCACAGTGCACTACTCCTCTGAACTGGAGCAAAAAAAAATGGCTTCCGTTTTTCACGAATGAAAATTATTTTTAAATGTGCTTTTTAAAAATTGACTTTAAAAATCATAATTGCTCAGAGGGTAAAAGATGCAGCTCATAAATCTTGAAATCAGAACCAAATGTTCACTAATTGGAAAATTACCATTACATGAGTTGGTTGTTTTAGTGATTAAAAGTGACCAACATTTTCCGTGTCAAAGAAAGCATTTCTAAAGTGGCTTAGGAACCGATGCATGTGTTAATATTAAACCTTTACAATGAAATCGACATGTTTACGATTAAAACGTGCAAAGCTCACACAAGGATCTCACCAAGGTATTAAATCTAAATTATTCACAACAAGCCAGCTAGAAAAACAAGAGCTATCGGGGAAGGTTACACAGGGTGAGGGAGCAGTGGGGTTCTTCCAGCGCACCAGTGCCGGCAGGGGCTCTTGGTGGAGAGAGCGAGCCCGTGTGTCTGACTGGCGGGGAGCGGGCCTGCTCTGTGTTGCGAGTACGCCCCTGAGCTCTGCTGCTCCAGCTCTCTCTCAGCCACAGACAATAAGCTTCTTTGTCCGAGCGACGGCAGGCCCTTGCGCTGCCGTCCGCTCCCCGGGAGATACCGCTCACAGATCACGGCCCTCCAGAGGTGGAGAGTGGCGGGACAGACCGGCCGGGATTCCTCGGAGCCCTGCCAGTGGCCGCCTGCCCTGTGCCCCGGCGGCGGTCTTCAGAACAGTCAACCTATACCTGAGCGCACACAAGCCCTGGAGCTCGCGTTTGTGCTCCGAACCCTCATCAGGCGGCAGCCTGTTTCTCCCTCACAAGCTTCTCAAAAGGGTTATACATGAGGAAGATTCAGCTCATCCCGGCTGAACAGCATCCATGCAGTATTTTGGATTATAAACGCTGCTGATTATATCAATACGGCTACTGACTATAAGCCTCTTTATTGGAGATACCACAATTTCCATAGGGGCTGATGAGTACAGGGATATCAGTCTGCAAACGTATTGCAGCTGACAGACACATTATCTCATTTCAAATTCACGCAAAACCAAGATTCCCATTATGAACAACACGGCCTCTGAAAAAAGACTAGGAAGCTAAGACACATGCAACGGTATTTGAAATTAGGGGGCAAGGTGGGGAAGCCGAAAGACCTGTAAGACACTGACAGTGATGCAGGGAACTCGTCTCCCAGCTGAATTGGCCACCACACAGAGAACAGCTGGAGGCACCACTGGATACGAAAGCAGAAGCCATTCTACAGCAGATCACATGGCAGGCTGATCATGGGAACTGCCTGAACATTAAAGTGTGACAGGGTGACGAGATGAGAGGGAGACTTTAGAAATGACACATTTATTTACTTGTCCTGGGCTTCTTAACTAAATGCCCCTGCCCCCAGTCTTTTAGCTCCGAACATTAGCTTACTATACACCGTCACACACAGTATGTGACGCTACTGTATGTCATTCATAGCCATCAGACAGATTTGAATTAGAAACCCATCAAAAAAGCTCGCAGACACTGGTCATTACAACCGAGCGGTCCATGCTGTTTTTCTCTGAGACTAACAAAAGCAAACGGAGAGTCTGAGTTTCAAAAAGGGTGTCCTAGCCTTCAGTCAGCTCGCTAATAGAGTAGTCATGAAAGTCTTTTGTCAAGACAGATCAATATCCACCTCCGCCAGGATGACACACAATCTTAAAAGCTCTCGGGCCTCCCGGGGCTTGGCGATCACCTCCTCCCCTCTCTCCTGTGTCCCCCTGGCCTGTCTCTCTCTCCTGCAACCTCTCTGCCCAGCTCCTCCTCCTCCCTCCAGCCGTACATAGAGAGTGACAGCACAAGGTCACGCTCGGCCTGACTTCTCTGAGGGGAAGGCAGAAACAGCAGAGCGGTGTTGGTAGATCGCTCACTGCTTCCACGGGCTGTCCATAGTCTGAAGTGGGCCTCTGCATTATTCACAATTCAGAACACCCACATTCGAATGTCAGGTCTTTGGTAATAGATCATGAGTCAAGACATTGCTGTGAGTGAGAGATCCTTGGGCATTTCTATTGTTCAGTTCTGGGTCTATCTCATCCAAAACTTTAAATATTTCAAATAAAATGTGTAGCACTACACAAGTAAAAATGAAAACATGAATTATATTATGAATATTATGGACAGCTCATCAGTTTATACACTTTCGATAACTGACAAAACAATTACTGTATTTTTATGTTTTAATTCATGAAGCCTAGAAATATGTTTTTTTTTACTTCAGAATCATAATTTTTTATATGTGTTTATATTTTGGTACAACCCCTCTGTTATAGTTTTATTGATTTTATTAATTGGCTGGCACTCTCAAGCCTATACATAGAACAGGACACTGACCAAAGTGTCTTAAAGAACACTTAGGTCCAATCTTGCAATTAACTGACTCTCCTAGGATGTGCAGTATAGGAGTGATTGCTCTATGTAACTTGCTTCGTCTTTTCAAGTACATTTAATCTGTGTCTTTAAAATATATAAAGCAGTTGCAGAGGCACCTGAAAGACATTTTATCAACTTCCAGGGCTCACTAAGTGCAGTCCTCATGGGCAGTAGTATGTTTGGTGGGTCTCCATAGTCCATTAGCAACTTCAGACCCATGCAAGAGAGCCAATCATAACAGCACTTATTTTATTTATTCATTTAATTTTTAAGGACTTCTGCTGGTGTTGATTTGGGATGTTCTACTGGAATCTGCTCATTTTTGTTCCCAAAACAGCCTGTGTGATTAAACACATTGAATTACCACTGGCTGTCCCGTAAAAGATCTGAATTGAACATTCTGCTTAATTCAGGGTCATGGAGGAGACAAAAGCATACACTGACAGACAATGCACACAAGGTGGAGAGGCCAGTCTACAACAACTCAGAGAGACACAGTCACACACATTCACACCAGGGCCAATTAACTAACCAGTATGTCTTTGGACTGGGGGAGGAAAGCAGAGTACCCAGAGAAAACCCACGAAAACATACAAATAGCACACCAGGCCCCAGAGCTTCGAGGCCGCAATACTGACCACTGCCCCACCACCTGACCCCTCTACTTAAATTGTAAATTTAACCCCTGTGTGTCACAAGCACGTATTTATTATTTGATTTGGATGCGTCATCTCTTGGCACTGAAATTTCTTTCAGGCAAATAAATCACTGTAGAATCAATCCACCCTGGCCATGATCAGTTTTCACCCCTGGGTTCTGGTAGGAGGTATTACAGTATCAGAACACTGACGAACAGATTTACAAACAGTTTCTTCCCCCAAGCAGTCCGCATCTTAAACAGCTCAAATTAGCACCTGCACTTCAAGGTCCTGTCTTTGCTGTATTATAATGTCTATTGTCTAAATTTATTGTCCATGTGTGTTTGTCTTTTGTGCCTATAGTATGTTTGTTTCTCTAATGTTACTGGGTACAGCTGAACGAGTAAGCATTCCAATACACTTGTTGTATATGGCAAATAAGGAAATCCTGAATCTTCAAGGAATCACTAAGCAGGACGAAATAAAACTGACCAAACACCGAGAAACGATTTCTGTTGGAGGGAAAAAAAAAAAACCTGAAAGACTGCCTCAATTTCTGCTCGCTGTGGAGGGCGTGAACGGAGCTCAACACCCGACGCAAACACAACGGAGAAAAAGAGAGAGAAAACAAAGCGGCGAAGATGAAGGGAAGGACCGTGACGCAGTGTAGGGAAAAAAGACAGAAAAAGAAAGAGGAAGTGTTAAAATTAGAAAATGCCACTGCCCCCTCATTCTCTCGCTGCGCCCACATATTTTAGTCTGTGTGGGCAGAGAAGCTAAAATTAGCTCTGGCACACAAGTCATGACACCGAGAGGAACCCAGGATGTGGCCCAGTAGGAGGAAGTCGGCAGTAAGGTGGTGTTTCTGCATCTGACACTGTGCCGTCGAGTCAGTGAGGCTGAAAGGCATCAGAAAGGCGGACGAAAGAGGCAGAGAAAAAAAAAACCCTCATCTCGCGTTCAGTCACTTCCCCACACTCACACACTCCTCCCCAGTAGCGGGGCACGGGAAATGAGACGTTCTTTCCAGCGGACGAGAATAACGCCAGGCCCGGGCCCTGTTAGCAATAAAGATAGTGGCAATGCAAGGGTTTTCCTAGACAAGCTAACTACTGAATCTAATAGAATTAGGGAATACAAGATGTTCTGCACATATGTTTGCGCAGTATGCCCAGGCAAAAATAAAAAGTTTTTAGAAAGTGCCAGAACAGGTTACAAAAATATGTTTGCCACCCACATGCCAAAGGACCTTCAGATTTCTCCAATCGATTCATTGAGCCTGCTCGTTACACAATTTAAATCTTGTTTTTAACAAAGCATAGTTGCTGATGTAGAAAAATAAAAGGGTAAGTTACACGTTGAAAACCATTTGGGAGAACTAAAAGCCTAATTTTACTAACAACACTTGGGAAAAAAGTGAAAAGTGCTGTTCTAGTATTGAAGGCTGAGCATAGATCTACAAAAGCACTTAAAATGCAAACCAAATATGGAAAACAGGGAAATGTGCTGTCTTCTACAGTCAAAAATGATAAAAAGGCAAAGAGTTACTGAGAAATGTTGGTTATATAGAAAGCAAATAAATTAATCAATTATGCATATTACTCCCTCTAGTTTATTTTAAAATAAAATTAAAAAGTTAATCATGTTACAGGCCATTATTATTATTTTGACAATCACATACATGAAGTATACCCTAATAAAGGTTTCTGCATGTTATAGGTTGACATATGTGTAAATTAGCTTACCCATTGGTCTATTTTGTTATCAGTTAAAAAAATTAAATTGGAAGCCTGTATTTAATATAATTAAATATAGCTAATTCTAATAAATTCAGAATTTAACCCTTTTCTATTATTTTTGTAAATTATCCCTCCATTTATTTACTGACAGGTCACGGCTTTGTAAAACACAATTTTGTAAGTTATGGTTATTTACTTTCAATAAAAATAAACTGAGCCAAGATTTAAAAGAGGGAAGGACAGCGAGGTTGTATTTTCTGTACGGAGGTGTTTTGAAGAAGTCTTCAGGCAGCAAAACCAAAACAAAAGTGTGGATCGTTCTGAAAACTAATAAAATAATCAGGTGTGAAACCTGATCCATGTATCCATGTGCATTCTGATTGATTTTATTGCCATTGTGAAATCAAAAACAACAACCTGAAATTGTGCCATAAAAATCTGCAGTAAATATGGCTGGAGAAGAGGAATAAATAAGATAGTTTTGATCCAGGAATGTTCAGAAAACATCTGGAAGTTTTATTGTAACTAAAGGTGAGAAGTATAACTCTCATCGAGCCCCAAACATTATTATTGTTGTTCATTTTTAGTATCATCATCATCGATTGAAAGAAAAGGATTTTTTGTGAAGTAAGCTAAGCAGAGAAGCATGTGAGGAAAGTCCCAGGAGGTTCCTGGAAAGCCAGGCTCCTGACTGACAGGAAAGATCCTGGCAGGGAGATGAGCTCAGCACATCCTCACAGCCAGGCTGACACTGCTGGGATTGTGTAATCTGGCCGTCGCTCCTGTCTGCTCCACTGCCTCTCTCTCTCTCTCACACACACACACACACTCCTGCACAAATTCACTCGGGCAAACACATGCACGCTCACGCACTTGAAACAACACGCACTCTCAGCATGTCGTGCCAACACATACACCCTCATTAGCACACACACACACTCCTGCACAAATTCACTTGGGTGAACACACGAACACACACACACTCCTGCACAAAGTCACTCAGGCAAACACATGCACGCACTTGAAACAACACGCACTCTCAGCATGTCGTGCCAACACATACACCCTCATTAGCGCACGCGCACACACACACTCACACCAGCACACGCATTCGGGCCTGCTCACCTTCTCCACCCCTCCTCAACCCCCATTTACACATTGTACCAGTGGGGTCGGATGCAGGATCTGATGTGCCATTTCCCAGGGGTCTCTGCGTGCCTGACACGCACTGCCTACACAAACAGCAGGCCAGCCCACTACTCCACAAAGGCAGCCCACCCCAATGAACAAGACTTCAACACTGCTGGGGGTGACAACACTGTAGAATTCGGATTTTGCACTCCCACATGCGAACTATGGCTCAATACAGCTCAAGAAGGGATCAATGCTCCCCGACACATTCGTGAAATAACAAAAAACAAAGAACACTGAAAATTGAAGAGTGTTTGGTTGAAATATACAAAGAAAAATCTGTGTCAAATTGGAGACTTAAAACAAGTTTATTTGACAACATGATGTCCTGCATAGGATGAAGCAGAGCTGTCTAGTCCCGCAGCCTTATCTGGGTTATTTATAAAAAGATCACTCATTTTGTTTTTATTTCTAGATAACATGATGCTGTACGTGACTTAAAACACATTTCCTAGGCCATAGAGTAGATTACACTCACACCAGCACACTAACACAGGCTTCCACCCATGCAAACATTGTCTCAAATAGTGACTTTCACACCCTCACACAGTCTTACTCCTCTTTTGGGCTTGATCGTCTGGCTCAAAACCACAGGACAGCTCTATTCAGAAAGCACCATGAAAACCGCCCAAGAATGTCTAAATGTGAAGTCGTGGCTTTCACTCCTAGAGCTCCTTATGTCGAGTTAAGATCACTGGATCTAAATCTGGGGGGTGGGTATTTCAACTATTACAGCTGATAAAGGAAAATAGAAAAATAAAATTCATTCAATTCATTAAATCAATTGTACACAGGCTAACATTTTTGCGATTGTGCATTTGGACCAGAGAAAAACTGCTAGGTCTTAAAGAAATGTCTTAAACTTACAGGCTAAAAGATTTTAACTGCTTTAGTTTTGAAAAGAGAAGATTACAGGCTACTAAAGTCAAAGTTCAAACTCTTAAAAAGGATTGACAAAGTACCGGAGGCACTTTATGCAAAGGGTTGCTGGAGTCTGAAACAAGTGACTTACCCATAATCGTGTTATTAAACCTGTTATACTGAAGTTCTGCTATCAACCACATGACCTAGAAGGACTGAATGATCTCAGATTTGTAACACCTGTTAGGTTCTGAAGTCTGAACTGCCTTAGTTTCACAATACCAGATACCAAGAATATATATTTTTATCAGATTGGAATTCAAGAAGACACTAGAAATATCGAATTAATCTCAGAAATACATAATTAAGATAACTTTTGTTGTCTTTTACCTTCAGCCTCAACTATTTCTGCTTAATTAATTACCTCTGACAGACAATGGGAGCAACTTAAATCAAATTATTGCACGCGTTTATTACTTTGTAGATAACCTTTCAAAAGGTCTTCAAGCACAGGGGACATCAGGGTAGAAAAATGCAGGGACATACAATGAAAATCTACACTCCGCTAAACATACACTTACTTCACACACATTCAGAAGGAATGATCAATACTGCATTACTGATAATAGTGCCAACACACCCTGCAGGAACAAAACCACATACCCACACAGCAGACAATCCCCTGATTCCCACAAGTGTTTCAAAGCTCTTCAGCTAGAAACACGGCTCACTCTCAAAGCAGCCTACTTTTTATGGTTGCAGTTTTGCTCCACCCTGATGGAGCCAAGCCCACCTGTTCCCCTGTAGTACCATATAGCTTCTGAGCCCCTCCGTACAGTATAAAGCCAGACCTTGTCAATACATTGACGCTTGTTTGCAGCTGAAAGATTCGAAATGTTGAACTGTAGCATCAGTTTTATTTCCAGGGGGCGAGGACTAACACAGCAGTCTGGACTGTTGGTTGTCCTGGTGCACGACTGTCATTCTGTCATGATCACAGCATTAACTTCATTTCACAAACAAAGCTGGGCATTTGGTATAATATTTTAATCCTGTACGTGCAAAGATGTAAAGGGTTAAACAATGTGGTCTACATGCTGGAAAATAATATAGCTACTGTAATAACCAAAACCCGTAACAGTTGGACTTGAGTGACACAGCGATCCTCCCTAATTGTTTCGTGAATCAAGTTCCAAACACACCTTGAATTCCCAACAAAGGTCATTGTGCAACACTGATCTGCTTCCCTGCTGACCAGTTAGAGGTCTTTTCAGAAGAAATTCATACTTCAATAGTTAAGTAACAATGCAAACAGAAGTCTAGGCAAAATCAGAAGTAATCACACAGCTTACATCATATGACATTTAACAGCTCGTTAGATGAGTTAGATGTTAGATGACAAGTGGTAGACTACATTTTTCTGTCTGGTGTGAAGTGATTTCACTTGTTTCCCCTCTTGCAACGTAATTAAATTCAGAAGTCTGGAAGTTTTGGAGACATGTAATGCTGGTAATGTTGGCGGAGAGTTGAGGACCAAGTTGCAGTTTCAGAAAAAACACAAGCACATAAGCATGACTGCATTTCCTGTTTTCGCTAGGAAGTGGCTAAGCAGTTTTTCTTCTCTCTTTTTTTTTTAGTAAGAAAACGATTTTTGAAAAAATAAGACTGAATAATGGAAAAAAGGTGCAATTCCGAAAGACCCAGCCAAACCACAAGCCCTCTCCGTTGCCCTAAAAAGACAGCTCAACAGGGTTCGAAAAAACTTCCTTCCACAACAGCGCTGGCGTGGGCACACAGAAACCCAGTCCCCCTGCTATTTTTACACCCATCTGTCAAACACAAACCACCAAGAACAGCGTAACTTCATGTCCTTCCAGATCTGCGGGCTAGTGCTCAGTTACACCAGGGGTTATTGCTGGGCACTCTCTCAGTTGTGGGTTTGAGGGTTGCTGATACAATAGAAACAATTTATATAAAATATGTATTTTTTGCATTTTCTTTGTCATGCCCTAGTGAAAGGCTTAGTCCAAGGATGCAGTAAGGCCACAAGAGGGTTTATCTACACATGGTTCGACTCATCTAACCAAATGGAAAACTGTAGACAATAAACTTAAACACAGAAACTAGTCGCTGCTTCCCAGACAGGAAATTCACAACAAAGATGTTAAACTTACTCCATGAAAAATTATTTGAATCCATGAATAAGTTATTTTAATTTACAACCTCTAGTGAACTGAGGAGAATGCAGAAGTTCTCCACTTTACTCAGGAGAGAGCATATTTGGTCAATCCTGTTTCCAAAGGATTTGGTGGTATCCAAAGACAGTGAATAGTGGAGCAGGAGGAAAAATATATTCTCTGTAACTTTAGAATGTGCACATTTGTCACAGTGAGTAGCAAAATGATCCTGCTGTAACACTCCTGTAACAATGTCCCACAACCAGCAGAAATCACAACCAGCAGAAGCCAGATTCACTGACTGAAGACTGAGAGGCTACCCAACTTCAATTCCACCCTCCACCCTCACCTCACACACTGTATATGTAGTATTCAACAGCAGAATGACTGTTCAAAACCTGAATAAGTCCTGGGCTGAAAAGTATGTGGGTTTTCTTTGGGTGCTTCAGTTTCCTCCCATAGTACGCAGACTGGTGGTAGGTTAATTGGCTTCTGGGAAAATTGGCCCTGGTGTGAGTGTGTGTGTGTGTGTGTATCTGCCCTGAGATGGACTGCAGTCACGCTTTGCACCCATTGCTTGCCAGAATAGACTCCATTAAATAAAACATTAAGCAAACTCTTACCTTTTCAGCCTGAAACAGAGTAGATAATTGGGATAATTTAATCTGAAACCATTAGAATTGCCGGGGACAACCTAAAGAACTACTGCAAAGTCAACAAAGAAAATTCAGACCCAAGGACACTATCAGTTCAGTGCAACTGTCCCTTTGCATGAAGAGAGTTCTGGGGCAATTACATCTTTCAAAAAGAAACTTGATGGGGTTCTTGGATGAATAAGATATCAAACAAAAACATGCAAATTGAGTGGAATGGACCCCACCATTTGGAATGATGTATATTTCTGAGGTAAAACTCTTTTTGTTCTACAATGATTGGAGCCTTAGCCCACTGGGGACAAAAAAAAGAACCTTTCATGAATTAACTAACAGCTGAATAGTAGGGTTATATTTGCAGAGGGCGATTCATTTAAGTTTCAAGTTTTAGATTTTTAAGCCAGGGGAAAAAAATCTTTTAAATTGTGATTTAACGATTCATTTTGTGTCTGAAACTGTTTTTGTTTTAATCTTAAGCGGGGCTAGACAGTCCTGTGACTTATTTCACCCTGCGTGTATTCCACAGTCTTCTCAGAGAGGATACGACACAACCACAACAAAGGCAGTGATAACCGTCACCGCTAACAAACAATTACAGCTCGCCGTCCCCGAAGGCCTCACTTTCCGTCTCTCCTTGATTAACTTTCTCTTCTTTTTCTTGTTTTCTGTGTTTCACTATACATTTTGCAACAAAAAAAAAATTACTGAAGGGCTCAGGTCCACCCACTCTGGGGAAATAAATTTTCCTCCTGTGGAATTACGTTACGTCACTGTGGAATCAAGTCACACCAAACAGGGAAACTTCTGTGCCATTGAATTTTCTTCCTGAAACAGATGCATGTTTTTTAAATCATTCAGATTTTAACCACATGTTGTGTGGTTAGGATTGTTTGTTTTAGCACATTTAGTACCTCATGACTTGGTCAATACACAGTTGCTGGACTCCCAGCAATTGATTTCCAATTATGATATGTTCAAAAGGGTTAACAACAATTAACAGTACTTAATTGGGATATAATTATTAACTACACACAATACTGTGCAAAACCGTAAAGCTGTAAATGATCACATCCCTTGGAGAGTGATATAGTAAATCCCCCCTTATGGGCCTGAAGAAGGCTGACACCAGAACCAAAAATTTAAACATCAAGCTTATAACCTTTGAGTACCTTTCCATGAAAATTCTGAAATATAATAGTTATCGACACTACCCGGTTTGCTTTAGCAGAAAGTCAGATGGCTGTTAAAGAGTCCACTCACCGTGTCTCTTAGTTGTTAAAAATGATCTCAAGTCTTAATGTAAGACTTGTAGTAGGTGAGAGAGCATGGAATAGATAGATAATACTTTATTAATCTCGTAGGGAAATTGATGAAATCACCTACAGACAGTGACACAAGATGCCAGTAGATGCAAACAGTTCTACAAGAGCATGAATATGTAACAACGTTGTTGCCAAAATGATGAATTACTGGACCCTTTGCGATAGCTGGTGAATTTCAGGCATCGGATTTAAGAGAGAAAGCAGGGTGTACTTAGCCAAGTCGAGGAATCAGGAATCGTAGTCAAAGCCATAACACAGGATGGAAAGCCAGGGGTTCAGGAATTAGACAGAAGGCTTCGAAGACCAGAACTGAGAGCTCCATTGGTAAGACCAATAGTGAGCATTGTGATGGTGGTAGCGAGCCCTTAAGTATTCTGGGAAGCAGAAGATGAGTGAGGGGTGCGATTGGATAATTACTTAATGTGTCTGCGTTTGCGGGAACTGGAAAGGTCCCGTGTCTGATTATGTGTGGTCGTGACAGAATATAGACCTCTTTACTTACACAGCTGTGTCTTCACCAATTGCAAGTGCCTCAACTGCTCCACACTCTGTGATAATGAAGCCGATTATTGTCCCTTTGGTGTCCAACTGACAACATGAAAACTGTAACTCTCTGCAACCACAGACCAAATGATAAAACACTCCAAAGGCTATTAAACTGTCTGGTCACCGCGCCTGGCCCTCCCCAGAATAACTTCAGAAGTGCATTTCATCCACAGACCATTAAAAGATTGGAAGCCAGCCTTCTTTATAAGCAGCTTGGGTCTCCAGAGGTTAAATGCACGTGCATTCCCATCAATTCTATGTCTCTTAACAATATTTACCACTATAAGCCAGACAATACATTAACACTGTAAAAATGAATGGACCTTAAGGGACACTACTGAAAGCAGTAGCTATATGCCACTTACAAAAGGCCAAATGATCAAAGTGAAAATACTGCATAGGGTTTTCATGAAGCATTCATCATTAACTTGCTTGTTCCATGTGGATAATATTTTCTCTCCTATCATTTTTTATTTCCCTCTTTCCAGCAGAAAAGTCAACATTCTCAGCTGTGAAAAAATAACTTTCCAACTGTACTAGCCATAACGTCTCATGGGAAACATCTAAAAAAGCATATGTCTGAATGCAGATGAGGGCCAAAGGGTTAGAATGCTTCACTGTAATCCATTAGATTCATATTGGTCACAAAAAGGTGGCTCTGTGGCTAAGGATCTGCGCCTGTGGCTGGAAGGTTGCCGGTTTGTATCCGAAATCCGGCACAGGAATCCTACTCCATTGGGCCCCTGAGCAAGGCCCTTAACCCCAACTGCTCCAGGGGCGCCGTATAAATGGCTGACCCTGCACTCTGACCCCAAGCTTCTCTCCCTGTCTGTGTGTCCGTGTCTCTCATGGAGAGCAACCTGGGGTATGTGAAAAGACAAATTCCTAATACATGAAATTGTACGTGGCCAATAAAGTGATCTTATCTTCAA
Source organism: Lepisosteus platostomus (assembly GCF_059453375.1). NCBI lineage: Eukaryota > Metazoa > Chordata > Actinopteri > Semionotiformes > Lepisosteidae > Lepisosteus > Lepisosteus platostomus. Next base: position 6,642,557 of record NC_142623.1, on the reverse strand, counting down.
AATTGCAGACTCTTTAAAAGACAGCGGAATACTTCATACAATGTAGGTTATTGCTTCATTTCTATACAGGAGCTGTGTTGTTAAAAAATTAGCTCAATTATGCTACCCCATATTGCTGAGTCAGTTATCAGTTACAATTACACTGACCATTCAATGGAAAGTGATCTTGGTAACTGTAGCTTACAACAAGTATAATGTATTATAACTGACCACATTCCTGGTACATATAAGGGATAATCTGACAGTAATTAACCCTGCTCGCTGCAAAGCTTCAACACATAGTTGTTGTGATTAATGATCAAGCATGGTACTGGCACAGAAACCTTGTTCTAAAATTCACATCACAACTCCTCACTAGAAGAGCTAATTGAGTGTCACCAGCACAGATAACTCAACTGCAGACCACATAACCCAGGCCTCCAGGGGATTAGGGACACCTTATTATGCCTGTCAGTGCCTCATAAAAAGCTGTTTAGGAGCAATCCAATCCTGTAGCCATCACTTAGTTCCCATCACTAACAGCTGGGATAGAAGGATCTTGTTACATTGGTTTTCTGAGTTTAACCCTGTAACCTCTGCTCCTGCCTGACCATGCACATCTTCCCCAGAAACATGCAGAGCTCCGGTCCCCGATCGACAAACAACCTGCACACTTTAATAACAAGTCAACCACTGAGTAAACCATCTGACTGCCTAAAGCTATTAAATAACAACTTCCTTCAGCTAACACATGTGCTACAAAACCTGCATATTAAGAATTAAAATGTTTACCAAAGCTCTGTTAACTCATAAAATAGCACTTGGTATGGAAAGAAAAGTCTCAAACCATTAACGGCTCTTCCATGAAACGGAAGTTTGAGTTTCCTATATGTAAATAAAAAAATTGAAAAGCAACTTTTCAAACTTAAGGGGGATTTTGCACTGTAACCCTAAGGAAAGAAACATTGATACTAACTATTTATTTAATGTTCTTTACTGATTTGTAATAGCTGAAGTACTGTTTCCCACAGATGAATTAACAAGGCCATGTTTCACATTTATCTGGGGAGCCCTTCCCACACTGTTCCACAGCAGATTCCCCCACCTACCTACTGAACTACTGTACACTGGTCCTCCTCACTCTGGACCTGCCTAGGACCCACTGTAACTGTACCAGTACAGTTCCTCCATCATCCTCTTTAGTCTGGACCTGCCAAGAGCTCATTGTAACTGTATCAGTCCAGCTCCTCCATGGTCTGCCTCACTCTAGACCTGCCTAGGGCTCACTGTTACTGTACCAGTCCAGCTCCTGCTGGTCCTCCTCACTCTGGACTTGCATAGAGCTCACTGTAGCCAATATCAGTTCACCCCCTCAATTTGGTTTTACTTGAATGCTTCTAGTTGAAAGTATGGACTACACCCACTGACAGCAGAGCTGAAGGCACTGGGCAGTGCAGTACAGGAGACCCATGACATCACTGTATGTGTGAAGTGCAAGTACTGACTGACCGCACACATGCTTCACACAAATGAAGAAACAAAGCATCCCATTCCCAAAACTCTGAATGTTTCGGCTGTGGAAACAGCTACCCACCTGTAACTTAATTGACTGATCACTGAAAAGCTTACTGGGCACTAAATACTGTAGATAGGCACATCGTTCATGTTAAGATCCTGTAAAACATAGACTTCACATGTAGTATTTGCATATCAAGAAAACAAGCTTTCCAAAAGTAACAAATTGTCCAATAATTCAAAAATATAAATGTAAATTGCATTTAATCCTACTACCAGAAATAATATTTGAATACAATATACTCATTTCCACACACTCAGTACTCCATATTACTCCATAGGAACAGAAACATCTGGACAAGATCATATCAGGAGCTTTTCCACTGGCTGAGCCATTAAAGGGTTACTGCTACACACTGCATGTGAATTGCACTGATCTAGATTAGCAGTGTAATTAATGAGTCTGGGAAGTGTGGATCCTGTATTCTAGATACCTAACTAAACAGACTACCTCAAGTAAGCACACCTGGCTTAGCACTGTTCTCATTGGAGGCAATATCGCTTAATGGCAACTATGATGCACAAGCACATTTAGCTAAATATACATTTTAATCACTGTACAGTACATCCAATGGATGGCAACCTTAAGAAATATCATTCCTTCACTGTACCACAGATTAAATTTTTCTATTAATTAACAAGTAAAGGTTTATTCCATGTTAGGAAGAGAAGATAAGACATCTGAAGGACTCCACGCCCAAAACATTGTGTTTCTTTTCTCTCGTTTAAGCATGGAACAAACCTTTACTTGTTCCTTTGTAGCCTACACATGCTGATGCAGCTACCCACCTGAAAATAAATTAATACTAATAAAAGCCATTTTACACCTAACAATGCAAGTTTAAAATGTGCTTTTCTTCATCACTTTTTAATATTACAACATTAAAAAGGCCTTGTGTTATTAACACAATTTCCTAGGTCTATAGTTTAACATCACTGTAACAATGAATTCTCAATCTGAGTCTTCACACGGGAATTTAGTGGCTGGGTCTTTTCGTATAAAACTCCACCTTCAGCATTTTGATTTTGGCTGGATCACAAAAGAAGCGGTGAAAGGCTGGATTTTAAGGGATCACATTCCTAGAGTTTACTCTCTTATTTTCCTCCTTCTTGACTTCCACATTTTTAAAAAGGCGTTTACAAAAAACTCCGCAATCCCCTCCTTCGGTATCATCTGGAAATGAGGTCAGGACTGCTGCAATTACTTTGGATTAACTTTTGGCTTTTATCTGCTGCTCCAGTAATATTGTACAAGAGCGATTTGTGAAGCATTTACATTTTCAACACCAAAATCACAGGGCTTCTTAAATTTGTAAAAACCCAAAGCCATTCTGGAAATCTTTAGCATTTTCTTATTTATGCAGTTGCATCATGGGGCTGAGTTTTTTGAACGATCACTGCAATTATCACATCAGCGAGATGAACATGCAGTGAGGAGTGTGAACCATTGACAGATAGGAAGGCTGTGGGTTGGCATGAAATATATTGCTGCCTTACAGCATTTTGGGCCTGGGTTTGATTCTTACTTGAGGTACTGTCTATGTGGAGTTTGAGCTGGTTTTCTTCTAAAGACACGCTGGCTAGGTTAATTTGCGTCTCTAATTGTCCATGTGTGTGGCCATGTGTGAAGCTGCAGTCAAGGAGTTCAGACCCCACCTGCCCTAGGCATCTGGGATAGGCTCAGGGGTACTGTAAAACTTACCAGGAACAAGTGGCTTGCCGATAACGGATGGCTATAAGATAAGAAACTTTTATTTAGAATTAATATTTTTAGTTTGGTACCAGTTTTTTCCCCCTCCCAATACAACAAAATACTGCCACTTTGAATTATTTATCATTTAACTTGAAACTAAGCAATCCGGGCAGTTCAAACCACTGAGTTCTTCTATAAATGTCTGGAATATTGTATATTGTTTATTATCTAACCAACGAGAACACTTTCCTTTAGAGAAATATTTGATCATTTAGCCAGGGGAGATTGCAACTAAAACAGAGATAGGGTCAGGTTGCTATAGGAATAATATAACAAAACGCCAGACAGAAAGCGAAAGGAGTTGTAAGAAAATGACACATTATCAAACAAATCACATACAAATAAGTCCACCTAAACAGTTACCATTATAAATGTTTTAAAACGACAATGAACTGCAAAGCAGGACTGGTACACACATTTACAGCCCATATCTACCTGCTTGTAGGTGCTTTCAAAGGAAAATTACGGTGAATCCATTTTCACGTTGCCACACAGCAAGAGCTGCTTTAAAAGCCTACGAAAAAAATCAGACCTTTTACCAAGCAAATTAGATCATCCTATATCCTACCCAAGTAAAAGTGCTCTGATGATGACTAATAGGCAAAGATTCGCTTGGCACGGCAAATATGTGTGAAAGAGTGCTCAGTTTGATCCTGTCTGCTGTTCAAATCCCAGCGAACACAAAGGAAAGAGACACGTTGTTCTGGACGTATCAATAAACGGGCTGGACCTCTCAAGCCCTTTCAGCTTACTGCTACTCTCCATTTCCATTTGGTCACACATAAACCACCATCGTATGTCCTTGTGAGATTTAAAAGCACTTGAATTCAAAGACCAATAATCAATGAACTGCACATGTGCTCCAAAACACAAATTTACCCACCTTTATTCAGAAATACATATTCTACATTCGGAGCGGTGGCTCTGCGCCTGTGACCGGAAGGTTGCCGGTTCAAATCCCGCGACCGGCAGAGGAATCCTACTCCGTTGGGCCCCTGAGCAAGGCCCTTAACCCCAACTGCTCCAGGGGCGCCGTACAATGGCAGACCCTGCGCTCTGACCCCAAGCTTCTCTCCCTGTCTCTGTGTCTGTGTCTGTGTCTCCCTGGAGAAAAGCTGGGGTATGCGAAAAGACGCATTCCTAATGCAAGAAATTGTATAGGGCTAATAAAGAAACATTATTATTATTACATTCAATACTAATCAGCCATTACTTATAAATATTTTGTGTAATGCATATTGGTTGTCCTTAAAAAGCTGTATTTCAATGTCTTCAATATTACAAACACTAGAAATTACTGCGAGTGACAAATCAGATTTCTGTAGGAGCTATGTACAGCTTTGTGTAATTCACTTTGCTGTTTTCTCACCAGGATTAAAAAAAGGTGTAAATCTAGCTTAAAAGTAAATGTTTAATGAATATGACCCTCTGTCGTGAACCTACATATCAGTCTCATTTTGAAACTGTTTTTAGGAGATTCTGTCATTCCTTCTTAAACTTTTTTCTCCCACATACTGTAATGTCATACTCTTGTTTAATCTCTACAGAGGATTGTTTGTGGAGAACAGGAAGATCAAAGTGAGCAATGAAGTCAGCCCAAGGCCTTGAAACACCCCTAGTGCCTTAATTTTGCCAGTCCTTCAGAGCTGTAGCCAGGAAAAAGAAATGTTTAGTCACACCAAAGGAAATCAAAGCAAGACACCGAAACTCTGAAAGTCACTAAAAGCCACTGACTATGAAAGACAAATATACAAAAAGCTGCTGTGTCCATTCCAATCTACTCAACCAGAGTTGTGTCCATTGATTATATTGATTATGAAGTGTCTGCTGACAGTCATATTTTGCCATAACAGCAGTGATTCAAATTAAGTGGCGTGTAGAGTCAAATGCACACCAAACACCAAAAACATGCACATACATGCACAAAATATTGTTTTAAATACACTAGTCAAAAGACTAAAGGGCCTCCAATCACATCAATCAATCAGACCTGTGTAGCTCAATCCTAATTGTCATTATTCTTATCACAAACTCGGCTGAAGGTGATCTAATTGGAAGAAGGGCATGGGATTGGCCAGTAAATGATTTAAAACCCTGTGAATATCTGCATCCCGTTCAAGCCATTCTTGCTGCTTATGCAGGGCCAATACGCTGCACATAACAGGGCTTTAATATTTTCTCCAGTAAGTCTGTCTACAAAGCTGGAAGCCAGAAATCCAAAGGAAGGAAATGACAATCTGTCTAAACCATCCCCCCAGCCAACATGCACTCTCATTCCTTGGCATGCCACACTACAACATGCATGTGCTGTTTTGTAACTTTATTGATCACGTCCACATCTAGTCTATCAACCACCGTGTAAAGCAAATGACCTCTTGGGTACATACTTAGAGCAGTGCAAGCCAAAAACAATATTTGCTAACATATGTAAAAAAATGAAGAAATAGGATGAAAAAATCCTCATGTTGATGAGTGCCACGCACTATCCACTGGCACTCATTGGAGAACCTCATGGTCGAACCTAGATAAACGACCGATGATGAAGTGTTGCTGGGGAGAGTAAAATGGCTCATGTGCCACAGCCGTGTAAGAGGGGGCTTTTTTATTTCAACAGTCCAGGCTTTGGGCAACACAACCGTGCAACGTCACACCCTGTTCAATCCCTCGAGGTCTTCGCTGGATGAAAAGCTGCCCAGATCTGCTCACGCCAAGTCAGACTCGCCAAACGTGGAGACAGCCAGCCCCCTGACCAAGATGGATGGCAAGGAAGCCGCTAATTGCTAGATAAACTGTTTCCTCTACGGCTGCATTGACTGTTTTTTCTGCAAAGGGGAAAAAAAATCAACTGAACCCTCCAATTTCCAGCAACACTTGCCTTATCCTTTATTTCACGCTTTCAAAAGGGTTTATTTTGTCACTGTTGTGTTGTTTTTTGTTTGCACTATGTTTATGGATGAAATGAAGTGCAATCTTTGTAGATTCCTGAACTACATCTAGCCACAGAAACAAAAAACAAAACAGCACAAGAGCACGGAAAGCCAATTTATTTAAAGTGTCACTTTGTGGTGTGAGAGATTTCACTGGATATAATGCACATAATGTTCATTCTTTTGCATGATAAGAATTAACAGCAGCCTATAACATATACAGTATAACAAATTATTATAACCTAAATTACAAGCACCATTTTAATGCCTTTCAACCATAAATAAATGGCAGATGGAGAGTGTAAACACTGAGCCCTCTAGTCTGTTACACCACTATACTGTATTTACACTCATATATTACACTTCACTTATCTGCATTGGTGTGTGACTGCACAGTTGGCAAACTTGGTTATCTGAGTTCATGATGTTGCTGTATATGTACTTAATAAGAAAATCAGCAGACTCTTGGCCAGAATTCAGTAACATTACTCTTCAGCTTTGAAATTCAGCTCTGCAGAAATACTAAGATCTACAGAAATTGACCCACATAATGCACACATCCATTTATGTAAAGTCTTTCAACAGCATTTTAAAACCGAACTAAAGACAGCAACACAATTAGCTATCAAAACGAGAAAAAATAACTAATCCTTCAAGTAATCCCTACAGCAAATCTCTTTGCCCTGAGCTTGCACTGTTCTGCAGACAGTAAGCAGGAATGAGTCAACCCTGAGGTAAAATAACAGCAGCAAGATATACAGTGAGGCGAGAGAGAGTTGAAGGCCAGCACCACTTACATGCAGAGCTGAGCAAGAAAAAAAACCCCAAAATATCAGTCAGCAAAAATCGGTCAGTTATTCCCAGAACTGAAGCTTATTGATTAACAAAACATCACCTCTGTGGATGACATGGAATACACGGAAAAATAAAAAGACAAAGCCAGTCCCCCACTTCTACTTGTAATATATACTGTATATATGTCTTAAGGCAGCTAGCAGACACATTCGAACTGGAGTAGGGGGGGGTCTCTGGTGCAAGCAGTCTGAAGACTAGCTCTCCGGCAGGATGAGCCGTGCTCTGGAGAAGATTGTGGGCAGTCTGTGCCCTGAGCTCAATCCAGGCTCCACCAGAGACCGGAGTAGATGAGGCAGGAGCTGCCTTGGCAGGAACTCCACAAACGCATCATAGTTCTGTGAGCTCTTTTCATTCTCTTCCTCGCCGAGCTCCGTCTCTGAGCGCAAGAGTTCCACGCCGGTTCCCCTAGGCGCGCTCGCACACACAGCTCCCTCTGTTAGTGTTTGTACAGCTGCTGCTTCCCAGCCCCAGCTACTTTATTAAAGAAACGCTATTCGGCACTGTCGACTGTGCTCGCTCCCTCTCTCTCGCTAACTTCCCCCTTTCTCCCCACTTGCCTGGACTAGGGGAGCTGGCTGTGGGGGGGTGGGGGTGGGGGGCAGTCACGCACACACAGCAGAAGTCCTCTCTGCTCGCAGAAGGTAGTAACTCCTTGAATGATCTTCACACAGACCTGCTCGTGCAGAGCTCCTTACAGCTCTATTGCAATGCTTTGTATAGAACCCTGCATTGCAAATTTCACAGGATCTGTTCTCTTTAATTTAATTTTATCATTGCCATCACCATTCTCAAAAGAGGGTGATGTTTTCAGGAATTTACATTAAAGCCTATAACATTCCACATTACCCGGATTACACTAAAGTCATACAAGCACACAGTTTCTCAACCCTTTTAAAAATTACATGGCACGCCTATGCAAAGGTGACTCAAAATATTATCCTAAGATAGTATGATATGATCGGAATGGTGCCCAAATAGGAATACAGCTGCATCCAGGTGAAGAATCTAAAATGCTTTGTGAACAATGTGGATGCTGAATCCAATCAATCAAGTCACTGACATGAGGGGAATGGCTGAACAAAAGCTGTGCTTCATTTGGCAGAAGCAGAAGGCCATGTGGGAGTCAAAGATGGAAGAATGAACATGGGAGAAAGAAGCAAGCTGGTCCTGACTTCTGCTGCCAGACAGAGGTGACAGAGCACATCGCTGCGCTTGGAAACTCACAGGCTGGGAGTAGCCCTGGACACGCGCACACACACACATGCACACAAACACACACGCACATACGCATGCAGGCTGTCCTTGCACGCCCCTGCATCTCAAGATGCCTACACACTGCAGATCCCTGGCACACAGACATGCACTGTACCTCATGCGTGTCCCAGTCTGCGCCAACACTGAGCCCTGCAAGTAGGTCAAGTTACTGGACGTGGCTTTTCCACTGAACCTGAATCTGTGCGTTTCTGCCCTCTCCGACACTGTACAAGAACCATCAGTAAAGAGCATGATTTCTGTTTCAATCTGAGAACTCCAGTATGTGGATATTTCTCACTCTGGACCAGTATGTGAAACCCGTTCTCACTCAATCAGGCTCCGAGGTCCCTTTCTCTATTGTACTTTTTTAGAGTTATATATAATGTGCAAGAAGAAAAAATATATTTTGAGAAATACAATAATCTCAAAACGTTTAGTGGTAGGAGGTCATATGGTTTCTTTCCTGAAGAGTGAAATGACATGACTGGTTATTTTTAAAAAAGAAAAGAGATGATATTTGTTTAATAGCACTACAAACAATCTGCAGACTGGACTGAATTGATGAGGGGTTACTTCAGTATATGACAAATCTACAATGTACAAAAGTTACCAGGACACAACAGCCAGCTGTGACTGTTGTGGGCACAGAACAGGCTAACACAGCCTCAGCAATCCAGCTCCTAAAGGTGTTCATTAAAGAGCAACTGGTCATTCTAGACTAGAAGTGAAACATGAACGCAGTATATAGAATATAGATGGCCATAGGCTTTTAATAATACATGCAACTTAGCGAACTCATAATTTAAAAAGGGTAATTTACTAATAAATGTATTTTTTCATGGCACAAATAAATAAGCTCATGAAAGGAAGTTGTCTGCATACTGAGGGAAGTTCCAGCTCTCTCCTCCAGAGCTATGGTATTTAAGGAGTTCAGAGCGATGAGATGAGATTGAAAACTGAAGATTACAATGCACTGATGCAGAATTATTAATAGGACTACTGCGATACTATTCAAATACAAAATATGCTGTACCTCATATGCACAAAAATCAAAGTCTGTCTCCCAAACAAGTAAATAAATCCACCATTCCTAATTTCGGTGGTACCCCTGCCAAGTTTCTAAGATGGGCTGTACAAGCCAGCACTAAAATAACAAGTCACAGTCAAATAAAGTCCCTCTTTGTAATTATCTGCAGCAGCGGCTAGCCTGGCGTGTCTAAGAAACTCCGCCACACGCGGAGGTATGTGATTCTATTAGTCCAGCCTTTGCGGTCAATTGAATCCGTGTCAGGTGTGAAAAGAGTGCTTGTTCAGACTGCCGTGCTCACACTGATCCTATCTTCGGAGCTGGCCCGAAGCTGAGGAGTATCAACTTCAGCCACTCCGTGTAAAAACAAAAGGAGGTCAGCGATAAGATTTATCCGCGGGCTGATCGGAGGGACACTCCTGCACGCGCTCTCGCGCTTTCTCCCCGCGCCGAGTGATCTGTCTAATCGCGAGCCAGCTGTCAATACTCCGCGGGGACGCCGCTTTCTGTCACATCGCCGCTCGGGCCCCATAATCTCATCTAGCTACTACAACAAAATAACACAGCCTGAAAGATAACGCGTGAGCCTGCCTCCACACACAACAGCTGATACGTTTTTATGCTGTCGTGATCCAAATGTCACAGGCATGCTCGGCATGCAGCCTGCAGAATCCACATCCGATTTCTGCCGCGGTTCACGGAATTGTACCTGAAAGAAAATTGAATAATGTTGACAAAAACCAAAAATCACCATCTCTCACACAATGATGTAAGCTAAGGTATTGTTTTTGCCTGTGAGGGGGTTGGGCGGGACTATACAAGTGAGTATTCTTCACACCACGGCAGAAAAGTTCTCACCAAATAGGTCACGCCGCCGAGAAGACAAGTTCTCAGCAGGCTAAGCTGCACCCAGAGTAATATAAAATAGCATCTCCGCATTACAAGTCTCGCTCCGCCAAACACTTCAGACTCAAGTACACTGTGTGCCTGCCACCATCTGCACAGCTGCAGGAGAGCGAAAAAATCCTCTGACATCCTGGCAGATGCACAGAGGGATTTTAAAAGGCACGGGGTGGAGTGAAACACAAAGCACAAGCTCACGTTTAAAAGGAGAATGACTTGAAGGGACGATGCAGAATTCTGAACTATGAAAAACTTGGCTCGAGATGACATGGCTGCTCACGGAGGAAAAAAAGAATAACCAAGCACCCAAACTTTTTTTTTTTCTACACAAGCTGTTGCAGGCAGATCCAAAGCAACAGCCCGATTAAAGCACAATTCACTCGCCACTGAATAAATAATCTGCATTAGTAGGGAAAAACGCTTTCAGTCAACAAAATACTGTTTGAACTGCTACTGACTGCAAGTGTGCAGCTCACACAGACATTGGTGTGAATGGAGCTGTCATAAGGTTCGATACAAGTCTTCCCTTCGTGGCTACGATACCTAAAAAGCATATGGAGAGACAGTGAGGAAACAGGAGCATGTAAATGTGTGTTTGTACAGCAATAATGGCACTTTTTTCTTAGTGCTAGTCACACTTGAGCTTCAAAGACTTTATACGCCTGGTGCAAAAAAGTGAGTTCTTGAGGCTTTACTGTTATCCAAGTGGAAGACTCAACAGCACTCATGCCAGTGCTGAAAAACAGAAAAATCCCATTTTGATGGACTCCACAAACAAGCTCAAGTGCAAATAGTGTTCCCTCAAAATGAAGTGCTGTTAAGGCAAGAACAGTTATTCCACTCAGGAACAGACTAGCAGGAGACCAAACCAATCGCAAGATGTACAAAGTAACAGGTATTCGTTTTTAAATGTCCTTTTTAGACAGTTTTATGGTGTGACTTGTCGGCTTAAGCACTTAAAAATCTTTCAGGAGGCGAGTTTGTTGATTGAGCATGCAGGAACTCCACACACACCACAGAGATAGCCAAGCCTGGACAGGATGACACAAAGGAATGGATCGTAATCTCTTCATCAGCAGGAACAGCTCCAGGCAATATTGCCTTCCATAAGCAATAGTGCTGCCTTCCCCAAGTACAGTCCTTAGCAACCAGGCCTGACACTGTTGACATCTTACCCAGGAGTAGATGTTACTAGGGACTAATTCCCCGCTCTGGAGATCCAGGTTTGAATCAAAAGATGAATAACTGTGCATGGTGGTCTCAATGTGGCCTGCGAAGGACATTATTGTCTAAGACAAGGCAGGAAATAAACCAAACGGCTTAGTAATCTGTACAATGGTGGGTGCAGAGTGTCAAACGTTTTAAAATTTAAAAACTGCATTTTTATATTCCTATCATGACATAAAAATGGGTCAGCACATTCTCAATTAATATATGTTAAAATAAAGGTACTGTAGGGACAAATAAAATAAAGGTAGGCTTGGAATTATCTTTATTGTGCAGGCTTGGAGAACACCTAACCTCATTCGTTTGTTACTCTGAACTTCTCCTTTGTTACTCGGTTAGCAATATGGAATGCTGTCTTGTGAAGCAAGTCTTACAATCCCTGAGGTATTTTTCCCCGAGAACTGAGCTGGAAGAATTCCAGTGAAGAAGGCTCATTATTTCCCTCAAACTGTCCGACCTGCACATTTAATATGGGAACTGAGGTATAAGCCGATCTTATACTAGAAAACAGAGGAGGAAGACAACATATCTGCAACACAAAGGTAAGCTGCTTTAAAAGTGTGGGAAATCGGTCATACCCTTTCTGTTTGCGTTTTCATTTACTTTTAAGGAAAGCAACCAATGTTCAAACCAAACGATAAACATTTAAGTTTAGGTTGATAAATTCAGTCCTGTAGATTGCATAATTCACCGCGGTAAGGGTTGGTAAGGTCGACCAGTCTGATGTGAGTTTTTTCCAAGGCAGCATAAATACTTCTGAACGGTGGTGTGTTGTAATAACAGCAAGAGAGCAGATAAGCTTGGGGAGGTGAGGAATGGGAAAGAGCACCATTACTAGTCGACATTTGGAAAACATGGCGCCAACAATCCCATCCAACTATCCTCTTAAAACACAGCAGAGTAAATTCTCTGGATCCTCTCCAGCTCCCAGACATTAGTTTTAAATCTCCGGTGTTCAATCCAGTGGGTTCCCAAGGGGACTCAAACAGACAGGCTTTGCATACTCCAGCCCTTAACAACAATAAAAAAGAGCTGTCTCTTGTATCCAGGCTGGCACTTATCCTTTTCCATTTATCCGCAGGACAACAGATTAGTTACTAGATTCGGGGATTATGGGAGCCTACAGAAGGTGGCGCCATGCTTTGCTCAGTTCCTCCCACAGTTCTTGCCTGGTGCTTCATTACTCCAGCGAAGACCACAGTATGAAATTGAAAGAACCCTATCTTCGGTAACAGTGGCGGTTTGGCATGGCCCTTGTCATCAGCTGACTGTACCCCGAGTGCTGATTAATTGGCCGAGTGGGTTTGGGGGGTCAGTTATCTGCTGTGGGCACTGCCAGGGGTGCAGACTGAACAGGAAAGAGATGGCTTTCACACTGTCTGTTTTGCAGGGTGTGTATGTGGTCCTCATCAGCCATTTTTGGCTTCAAGTACTGTAAGTACCCGAGAAGGTGAACCCAGATGGTGGTGAATCTTTGGCTACTCCAGACTGCAGGAGGGATGGAGGAGGGAAATAAAAAAATAATAATAATACTTGGCAATTTGGAATTTAAACAACGAAACTCAAGTTAAAAAAAAAACTAGAGGTACTTGTGTCGCATTTTTCACTAGGTACTAGCTGGTCATATTTCTTATTTAATTTCTGCACTCAAACCCAGACTTTGTTTAGAATTGCTTTTCTCGACCAGCAGATAACGACGTGGGATTCATACTATGAAAAATGGTCCTTGTTAGAAATACTGTAGCTTCCCCATAAGAGACTGATGCATCCACGATCTACTACCTAGTACTGTCAAACAGTAGTAGAACAGCATGGTCCCGCTACTACTACATAAACACAAAGCTATTAATAGCAAGTACACCAAAGTTAGAGTAGGAGCACATTTACTCTTTTAATGCTTTCAAAAACAAATAAAATGCTGCAGTATGAGATCAGAGTTAGACCTTACAAACCAGGGATCAAACAAAAGAAAAAAGGTGACCATGTAATTTGAAATCAATTCAGGTCCTCTCCTCTAGGGACAAAAGGATTCTACAAGTACTATTGCCAGAAATATAAGAACTGAGCCAATGTATTGTCCTCCATAATTCAGAGTGGGTGAGAGAGAGTGAAAAAACACAGGCTTTGAGCCTCTAAGCCTAAATTAGTCATTCCTTTCATGAAACGCAGTAGGGCCCAAGGTTAGTAAGCTTTACCACTGAAAGGCTAAACAAAAGAACAGGTAAACAGGGACGTGTTCGGAATATGCATCTTTCCCTCTTTCAGAACTGAATAGATTCCAAATTTAAAAGGCAAGGCTGGATTCACAATCTGTTTTTTTTCTGTCCTTCAGTCCTGATGGAGAAAAAGCATCAGGCTGACCTTTGGATTTTCAGAATAATTCTTCAATAAACAGTTTCATTCAGAGAAAAACAACATGTGTGGTGTGCAAAAATTAAAGCCTGGGCTAGAGACTTTTGGAGCTCAACGTAAAATCAGTGACCACGATACTCGGAGATATTCAGAACCCTTTAAAACTTTGTTTCAATCCTGTTTTAACAGCATTAGGTTTGCATTGTTGAAACATATATCGAATAGAGCCATTTGGTATAGTCTGTGAACACAGTACATGGCAGAGGTATCTCTTTTCCAACAATCTGGTTGAAAAATAAGTAAAAGCACATGCAATAAACTGCACATTTACCAACCTTACTTTTTTCACCCTAGAACTTATTGCAAAAAAGAGCTTACATCAATGGTCACAGCATGGGTAAACTGATTTTTGCACGCATTTTTTCCTGTATTTAATAATCTCTGGTTTGTGCCTTTAGTGTTTTCCACAAATTCTTTTTGCGCTGCTCTTTCACCTTCATTAAACGTTCATTAAAAAATGTCCTTTTGAATCGACTTGGTAAGATGAAAGTATATACAGAAGAAGTGACACAAAACACTATATCTTGTCGCACTGTTAATGGTAACATGGAGTAAAGCAATACCAACTTACTGGTCTAGTAAATTAATTTTAGTTCAGAGTTTAATTTTTTTCAAGCTATTTTTGGTGGAATTTATATTGAAATAAGGCAGGAAAGGCTGAAAACAATAAACCATCACACTATGTATGTTTATAATGTCAGGGTGCCAGTATCACTTACTTAAAAATGAACATATTCAGGCTGTAATGAACCATTTCTGACCTTGTACAGCACTCCTACAAGGTAGAATGGCAGAATGTAACAGATGTGTCAGTCCAGTCAGAATACACACAGAAATAACACTCATTTTTTATGAGCACTTCTATGTATAGATATTAATGACAAATTTCAATTAAATAAAGTTAAAACTAGGCAGCATGGTGGCACAGTGGTCAGCACTGCTGCCTTGCAGCGCTGGAGCCCTGGGTTCAATTCCTGGGGTGCTGTCTGCGTGGAGTTTGCATGTTCTCTCTGTGGCCACGGGCTTTGCTTCAGGTGCTCTGGTTTCCTCCCACTGTCCAAAGAGATGTTGGCAGGTTAATTGGCTTCTGGGAAAACTGGCCCCTGGAGTGAGTGTGCTTGTGTCCAGGGTGTATCCCAGCTTGCGCTCATTTGCTTGCCGAGTTAGGATTCGGGACACCTGGTGACACTGTACTGGATACATTCCCCTTTAAAACCACTTCTCACACATGGGTGCTTAAAAAAATGAATAAGTTGGGCAACAAGCCAGCATGAAGAAAGGTGTTCACAACAGAAAAAAAACAACGGAATAAATCTTTATCGTCATGTGTAATGAATCTAATCCACATCTGGATCACTTCCCTGTATTAAAAATGGCTGTATACCCCCACAGACGAAGATAAGGAATCCTTTATAAGTGGCAACGTGCCCGTCTCCAGACACATAAAAAACAAACCAGTCCACCCGCTCGTATTAAAGTACACTATTCAGAGGCAGAAACCAGCCCCACGCTTAATACAAAAGCTTAATTTAGGAGGGACTTTGCCCCCCATCCAAAGCCCCCTTTCCACCTGGAAGATGGCCGTGGGCTCTGTAAGACTTGACTGCTCCCTGCCTCACCGGTACGCAGTTTGCTCCCATCAGGCTCCCGGATGTTCTGGAGCGAGGGCTCAGCTGGTGTGATCCCTGGTCAGCGGAGATCGGAGCCACACTTCACCTTCTCTCTGCTGTCTCTCTTTCTTCCTCGCCCTTCGGCTCTTCCCTTGCGCTCGCGGGACGTAGAGCACCTTCATCTTTCAGCTTCACCTCTTTCTGCTCCTTTCCTCTCCCTTGAGTGTCCCCCCTTCCTTTACTAGAGCAAAGCTCTCTGTTATGCTGAAATGCGCTGGCTGTGAACAGCAGCCTTTTGAACAATGTCCCCATCTTGACAAAAACAGCTGTGCTGCTTTAACATACTGTGAAGGGCACTGTCCAGCACAACTGCTCATGGAGGTGCCTACCATGTAGACATGGAGGTGTCTACCACTAAAGTTATTGCCACTACTTTGCATTGTTACAGCGGTTCTCTTTGTCTCCAACCACCCTCCTCTTCTTCTGCCCCCATCCATGCCTTTTCTGTTTCTTTTCTGGGGTTTTTTCCTCCCCTCCTCTCCTGCCAGTCCTTCAGCCTCACCTCTTCGCAGTGTGCCTCCCATCCTCTCCTCTAATCTTTAGTCCTCCTCCCTCCTCTCCCTCTTTCTCTCGCCTCTTGCTGCGAGCGCCCCATTAACAACGCTGGCTGTCAGCTCGGCTGGCCGCTCATATGTCAACATCTCTTCCAACACAAAGGGAAGAGGTCTTTCCCTGGCACGGAGCGCTGCTATTAAATAGCAGCAGGTGAGTCACAGAGCGGCGCGTGGATGTGCGTGAAAAGCAGAAACAATAGCCAGGAACCAGCCATGCTGAAACAACACCTCCCTTAATTACAGAAGATGTTTCCAGGTTTCAGATTGATACAGGCAAGTCAGCCTGGAGAGAAACCAGCCAAGCCAATGCAATGCAAAAAGGCTGCCATCTATTCCAAGAATCCAGGATAAAAAGGGTGTTATTTGCAATAAGGCTAATTATCACACCTTACAGTGCACATATTTCTGTAGAATATCTGTGAGAAGGAAACAATTTCCAAATGGACTACGAGAGGATTCTTTCAAGAGAGGATAAGTCCCTTATAAAGGGTACATGAGCTCTCCATTATCATTTTCCTGTAACTTCCAAGGACTTGATCCCCCGTGACAAGCAGCAGGATGCTTTCCTTGTCTACAGAAAATTCCGCAGTGTCTACTGTACATTAAGAATGTGATTTATATGGTGGAGAATGAAATGTATGGAAAGAAAGCTTTCCACTCTATCCTAGCCCTCCCTTGCTGTCTAAATCTTAAATGAGATACAATCTGAATTCATAAAAGGCAAAATTATTAGTAAACAAAAACTGAGACATCAGCGTCCACATGAAGGCTTGAAGCACACATTCACCATGACTCATAGGCTTCATTTTTACAGGAAAAAAAAAAGGTTTCCAACAATCAGATTTGAACACGAAACGTGTTTCCAACTCGTAGGAGAAAGTGCTAAAAACAATGGAAGCTGTATTCAAGATAAACATAAAGGACAACTCTAAACATTGGCACAAAAGCACAAGATTTTAGTCCGTGTTCAGGATGAAACGCAGAAGGTCGCTGTTTAATCACCACACTGAAGTGGCACGTTGTGTCCTTCGTAACGGGATCTGTCTGTCCGGTCTGTGTCTCTTCAAAGACAGTCTCCGGAAAAACAACTCGTGCCTCATTGCTCCCTGCTTGTATGAACAATCCAAGAGCAGTGCGAGAGTTATTGTAATGCAATGACAAGATTTCAAGACTTCAAGACAAGGTGCAATACATTGCTGCTACCTGAAGCGGGGAGGTTCTCACAGTGGCAAAGACCTTTTTTCCAAAATGCATCTTCTTTTAAATCTAAAAAAAAGTTTAATTTCTTGTCTATTTTCACCCCATGTGGAGCTTCAAGCTGAGTTTGCATTGTAATTTGGAACAGCAAATAAAATCAAAATGAAAGTAAATGGGAAATCCTCTCAAATGCAGAAATACAAACGTACATACTTACTGTAATAATAATAATATTTGCTTACAATTATTATGCACATTGGTGGTGGTGGAGGGGAGTCAAAGCGCTTTACAGGTAATGGGGACTCCCCTCCACCACCACCAATGTGCAGCCCCACCTGGATGATGCGACGGCAGCCATAGTGCACCAGAACGCTCACCACACACCAGCTCTCAGTGGGGAGGAGAGCAGAGTAATGTAGCCAATTCATAGAAGGGGATTATTAGGAGGCCATGATTGGTGAGGGCCAATGGGAAATTTGGCCAGGACACCGGGGTTACACCCCTACTCTTTTCGAGAAACACCCTGGGATTTTTAATGACCACAGACAGTCAGGACCTCGGTTTTACATCTCATCCGAAGGACGGCGCCTGTTTACCATATAGTGTCCCCATCACTATACTGGGGCATTAGGATCCACATGGACCGCAGGGTGAGCGCCCCCTGCTGGCCCCACTAACACCTCTTCCAGCAGCAAACTTAGTTTTTCCCAGGAGGTCTCCCATCCAGGTACTGACCAGGCTCACACCTGCTGAGCTTCAGTGGGTTGCCAGTTGTGAGTTGCAGGGTGATATGACTGCTGGCATGACTGTGTGTTAACGCACATAGCATCTGTCTGTATGGGTACACGAAAAACTAAAATACACAGAATGAATATTTTACTCTCATCATTGAATTATTTTATTGCTGTAATAAAATGAATCTAAAGTACACAATTCTCTTCATTCATTTTATACATAAGTACACATTTTCTCTGAATTCTCTCTGAACTACATCTAAATTATGGTTCAAGGACAATGGTTCCCAAAAAGATAATGCAGTTTTACAAGGTCTCATGCAGCACTTTTTATTGTTGCAACGTTCACAAACCTTAGTATGAATGTCACATTCTTGAGTTTCTAAACTGTATGAATCAGAACGGAAATTACAGGCTTCACAGAGGAAACAAGAACAGAAAATAAAATTGAATAACAGCATTTTAATCTGAAGTTGCTCACTCTTTGCTTTTCTCTACATAAATTCCTGATTGACGCATTCCTAAATTGCTGCACAACAAACTGTAGGCAACAAATATGCTAATGAGGGACAGAGTGTCAGAAACAAAGACATAAATTAGTTTCAGCACTGAGCATTGGCACAAGGCTCATACCTGTTATCATTTGAGTATTTATCGACAATTAAAGAAAAATTAAGTCCCAGAAAGATTTCCTCTTTTTTATGAAACCCCTGTTGGCTCACTTTCCCTTAACCTCAGGAGGAAAGTAGACTTTAACATTTATACATCCTATCTCTTTTCACCTTTGCTGCCCTAGACCCGGCCAGCCTGATCCGAGAGATGTCATTTCATGTATGCATGCATTAATGATGTGATTCTCAAACTTAGCATCAAGTTTCTACCTGTTCCTGAATCACAGTAATATGGACAGGATACGGGCAAAGCATTGAGGAGAGGAGCTAATCTGACACTAATAAACAAACACATTCAACGATGAGCAACGTCATTATAATAGCAGCATGAGAAGATACCCACACTACTCTCTTTATTATCCTGTTGTTTTAACATCCAACAAACAATTGCTTTATCGAAGGCTTTGTTCTGAACTCTTACTCCTGGGCTTATTTAATCAAGGAAAGAAACAGGTAGCACATTCTCTGAACAGGCCATTTCCCAACATGAATGACAGCCCATCTTCCACATGAATTTCTCTGTCGTTTCTTTTACAATGAATAAATCCATTCAGTGGGAAATGTCTAAATTTCCCAAAACCAACAGCAGTCAAGTTAAGTCAACACTGAACAACAAGATTAATTCAGCCATGCTTGAAGTGTTTATTTTGTCAAAGCTTCTTAATCTTACTTACATGCACTACCTAGAGCATACATATTTTCAATTAGAGAAATAAAAAACTAGATTGTTTTACTAGGAAAGCACTCCACACCTGGTTTAGCCAATGCTTGATTTCAATAAATGCTCTATGTAATTTATGAGAAGATAAAAGAAACACATTAACCTTCTACAAAAAGCTATCATATTAATTTAAATGGACAAAAAATTCTAAGTTGCATTTTTAACACAAACCCTGAATGAGCTTAATGAGCGAACATCTTGCAAACACATTTAAATAACAAGGCTACTGAACACTGACAGTATTTCATTTCAAATTATTTGATTTGAATTTCAAATTATTATAATTATTATTAATAATTATTATTTTGTGTAACAATAACCTTGGCTACAAGAGCAATCAATTAACCCTGGCTATTTTATGTGCAGTTTTTGAAACTACTTTTACTGTAGTTAAAGATTTTGGCCAGCAATCTGCCTTAGCGAATTTCCCCCCTATGTGTTTGCTTTTCCTGAGAGCCAAGCACTACAGTGTGCAACCTGTTCTTTAGATAGAGCTCTTCAGAATGGAGGCGCTGTTAAGGCTGCCTTATGAGCAGAGGGTGGAGTGTTCCTGTACAAGACAACATTACTACCATCTGTATTTGGCTGAAAGTGCAGGATTGCTGCCAACGGTGTGCAAACAGGCAATTCATTGTAAGTGCAGCCCAGAGTGTCAGCACTGGTGATCCCTGTTTCTCTGACAAGATCTGGGCAGCAGGCTCATGCTTGTATGTCTAAAACGGGGTGCGAGGGTGAACTATGACTATTTAGATGACTGACCTCAGAGTGTTCAGTGATAGGTTAGGTTTAGAGAGGACAGAACCTTTTTGCCATTGCTTTCTTTAATTATGCTACCAATTTAGCAAAATGTTTGGGGACAATAACTAGAATTACTCTCATTATAGCCCTGTAATCCCACTTCCTGCTTTGTGGGAGAGGATTTAAATCTAACAATTTCTTCAATCAAGGAATTACAAGTGATAAAATGCTCAGATTACCTGATAAGATGATCCCCTGGCTTCTTTCAAGAAACAGCTGGATGGGATCCTCCAATCACTACTTTACACAAAGGGTAGTGGATGTGAGAAACAAGCTACACAGCCATATGGTTGAACCCCGGCATCTCTCAAAATACAGCTGGATGAGATCCTCCCATCAGGACAGGAGGCATTATTTTACACAAAGGGTGGTGGGAGTGTGCAACAAGCTGTCTAGCCATGTGGTTGAAGCCAATACCCTGACTTCTCTCAGGAAACAGCTGGATGAGATCCTGGCATCAATTGGCTTCTGAGAATCCAAAGGCTAGATATGCCGATTTAATCATGATCACAGTTTTCAGATGTTAGAAGAACTGAGCCGAGCCTATGAAAGGTTTAACAATGGAGCTACCAGCACAATACACATCTCCAAAACAATGTATTGAGTGTCAGTACTGTTCATTGAGAAATTGGACTGACTTAAACAAATTACAAGACATTTTCTTGGTGCTTATTTCTGTCATAAATTTCTCTGGGTAATATCCCCTGGAAACGTGAATGAAATATCAACCGCCCACTGAATTTCTTCTGTACAACCGACTCAGGATCAGCACTGCTAGTACAGTACTGCACTTTACACACTTGAAGCAATCTTTCCAGGAATGGCTCAGCCGTACGTGCAAATATTTACCTTACACTGGGAGCGACTCTGTGCACAGACATCCCGTCATGCCTTGGCCAGGGGGAGGCCTAGAGATAAATACACAAAGGCCCTGATGTGACCCAGTCACACACAGGATTTATTAGAAAGAAGGAATGCTGATTGGAGAGGCAGAAAACAATCTCTGACTCACATACACACAGAAGCACAAAACTGTGCATAGCTACTGAGAGGGATGAAAAACATCACACCAGGCAGCTGAGTGGAGAATGGCAGCTGTCTAGTTTTTTTTTTCTCTCACAAAATAGAACATTTACAGTACTTCCATCAGACTGATATACTGAATAGTGCATTCTGTGCTATAACAGTACAGAGCAATCTTGAACGTAATACATATTCCTTTGAGGTACAACTGCATCACACGGAGAGCTATGCCATCACTCTAATGCATTGCTGTGAAAGGTGCTTTAGCCAAGAGGCAGGGTAGCACTTCATTTTGAGTGTTGGAAATGAATGTATACAAATTTTATCAATCCATACAGCTGATGTCCTAAGTCACTTTAATTAGACATCAATTTTCTATGCAATAGGGACCCTATTTTCACCATAGTAAGTAAGAAATCAGACCTGACAATAAGAAATACTCTCACTTCCTACCCTTATGTATAACGCATTGGACTATTGCATTATTACTACCTGATCTCATCAGGCCGCAGAAGCTATGCAAGACTAGGCCTGGTCAGTTCTGGGAATGAAGGCAAATAAGGAAAAGATGGATAATTATTGTAAGTGGTGCAGGTAGACAAATAGGGAGCACTGTTCCATTCGGACCAGCACTGTAACTATTAACCGTGTTGTAGATGAGATGTGAAACAGAGGTCCTGACTGCTTTTGTCATTAAAGATCCTATGGCACAGTCTAGTAAGAGCAGGGCTGTTAACCTCAGTGTCCTAAAATCTAAATTCCCCCTTTTGACTACCCAATTTTCATTCCAGATGAAAAGCACTATAAAAATGCAAGGAATTATGATTATATTAGGTAATATGTGCATCCAATATGTACATAAAAAGCACTCCAGTTGTAATTTTAAATGTTGCATCTTCTCATAAATGTCAGTATACTGTAGTACCACACAAAAGCAGGGCCTCAATTCTGGCCTTATATAACACCCATGCATGTCCATACTACACTTCCTTCCATCTTTTCACATGACAATATTTAAATAAAAAAATATTAAATTTTATTTAAATATTTAGATACGAACCTACTCCAGTGCAAGATTCTCTTTTTAGGCCTGCCTGTACTACAGAACTTGAAATGGCATTGCTTATGAGCCTTTCTGTTAGCTTCAAGGATCCTGACAAATAAATCGGAGGACTATGTTAATGAATTACTAGCAGGAAAGCTCAGAGCTATACACAACCTTGTTCTTAACTCTAGAGACACTTCAGCCTCTGGCTCATATGAGGTGGCCGTGAAAGGTAGGATTACTTCAGTGGCCAAAAATAGCAGTCACATGCAAAGGTGAAAAACAGAGGATTCACAAAGCGGAGAGAAAATATATTTGTACCACCGTTTTGGGATATTTCTTCAACGGATCTGGAAAGCAATGAGATGTGCAAAGGATGTCTTATGAGAGTCAGTGGCTGAGGCTATACTGTATTGCACTTGTCACAGAAAGTGACTGTCGATCGTGTTATGAAATCTGCGCCGACTAAACAAAAAACAAGTAAAAAGCAGCAAGCACTGATTCCAAATGTAAGAACGCTTTGGCGAAATCTCATTTTTCCTTGAGATGAAGGTACAATAAATGAATAACAACAAATAAAATGCTGACTGAAAAACTAATACCTGTAATGACTGTGTTGGATTTTATAATAGGTGCAGAGTGTGCCAGGCAATCCGATCTGATAAGAGCTGCTCTTACAGTATTCTCAGCAGGGCACATCTGTGCATGGCCCCACCGATTAGTAATAAGGGAAAAGAAAGGTGCAAACGCCTTGATAACCCATATTTGCCAAGGCCTTCTTAAAAATGCTGCATTGCTTCTGTGTGGCTCTTTTTCGTCAGCACGCTGGCTCAATAGCCCTCCATGGAAGAACTGCACAGTGGGTAGAGAACCACATTAGCTCTGCCCCAACACTGCTCCCCTGCTCAGCGCAGTGCAACTGGCTGACAGCCAGTCCCTCGTCCAGCATCCCCTCTCTCGTTGGCCCCCCGACCCCTCCACACTACAGGGCTGGGGTTTCATGCCGGCAGCCCAGCAACAGGGAGGGCAAAAACAAAAGATTCAACATGCTAAGAGGAAAAAAGAAAAAAAATTATAATCAAAATGAAGAACTCACCTTAACTTGCCAACACATTCACTTCTATGCGTGTTATACAGTAGCTTTTGATACTAGAGTGGAAAAAAAGTGAATGTAAGAGATGGGACTTAATCTGTTACTCTTGCCCAAGCCAAAACCAGAGCTGCAGCATAATGACAGCCATCACAATAATCAGTACAGAGGTTTCAATGCTTATCTAGGTCTGGTGAATTTTCTACTTTCACAGTTTATTATTAATTCCAACCATCTGGGATGAAGGAGCCACCTTGAGTTTGGGATTCTGTGCTTAATTCTGAGTTTTGTTTTAGCATAAACTTACATAAAGCAACTTGCAAACATTATCTACCCAGACGTAACCATCTTGTTAATACAATACCTGTCTTCAGGTGTGAAGAAGGCTCCACAGTAGAGCCTACTACTATACAGTACTGTACAGTAGCGCTGCAGGTTCATTAGCACACAGCAAGTCACAGGGATAGACGCTGAGAAGCAACTCAAGAAGCCCTGGTTTTGCTCAAGTACCAGCCCAGCCCAAATCTGGTGACACCTGGCAGGCTATGTGTTGTTAGAGATAATGTCACAGTCAACTCATGATAAATTTCACACTCAAACTGCCAATGTGTGGACTATAGCTCTTAATGTACAGCGTGCCACATATTGTCGTTTTGAGAATTCTATTTTTATTATGAAGGTAATAAAATTTTATGATGAAATAATCAAATCACAATGCCCTGGCAGAAAATGCCTAAGTAAATCCAAGCTAGTAAAAATAAACTTACTTATATTGCTAACAGGCCACATGTTCTGTAATCATATACCAGTCAGGCCTTTGTTACTAAGGAGAACTTACTGATTAACTTGCAAGACATCTGTAAGTTCTTGGCAGATTCCTTCACTATTTTTGGAGCCTTGATGTGCTGCAACTTATTTTACTCCCATCTGCTCTGGTACAAGCAGGTACATACACTTAATGATACTTGTACACATTTGCTCAACTCAAGTTGCTCAAGACCAGAGAAGCCTGCTCCTGAGTTGAGTGTTCCCATTTCTAAAGTTGAGGATCTACAGTATGTAAGTCATTCATCCTGTGTAAGACGTAGAGTACCATCCAGCCATCCACTTTTTACCATTTCATCCAATTCAGGGTGGCAGGGGAGCCAGAGCCTATCTTGGCAAGCAATGGGCACAAGTCAGGATACACCCCGGATGGGATGCCAGTCTGTCACAGAGCACACACAAACACCATGGCTCTTTCTGCGTGTGTTACAGTTATCACTGTAAAACTGAGCAGCTTTTATAAGATAATTCTTCGAATGTGCCATTTGTCCTCATATGAAATCCTACATACAGTATACAGGTATATACGGTACAATATAGCATACGTGCACACTCACAGAAACTCATTGGACTAAGACTAGAAAAATAAAAAGGTCTGAGATCAAATCTAGCATGCATGGTGAACTTTATCTTATACAGTACATACTGAAATTCATGGGGCACATTTCATACAACCCCAGCGTTGTAGCCTTCCTGTCTCACAGTACATTATTTTGCAAGTGATTTTCAGTCTTACTTTGTTTACTTTTTCCCAGTGTCCAATCTTTTAATGGCAAAAGAGTGTTTTTGGTTGTTTCCTAACTTGCAACCCCCTTTTCCCTTAGGTAATCTTGGTGAAAAACAGACACTGTTGTTGGAATGAGAAATGGTGTGGTTAAGTGTTGTCATATATAATTACACTACTGTGCAGGGGTTTCAGTAGCCTTCTGGAAATGTTCCAGATAGATTTAAATATAAATTTGCAGTGTGCCATAATTTATTTATTTTTCAGACTATTTTCAGTATTTGGTGCCAAGAAGGAGTTTGTGTTTGTGTTCTCCAAAACAAAAAAGGCTTACTTGTCTCTCCCTTGCACAGATGCTCTCAGTGTTCCTGCAAGAGTATTTTTTATTTTATTCTTGAACAACCATGTAATTAAGAACACACCTATATAAGAAAGGTTGTAAATCGGAGGAGGCCCTTTGGCCTGTCTTGCGCATTTGATTGCTAGTAGCTTATTGATCCAAGAACCTCATATTGCTGTTTCTTGGAGGACCCCTGGGAATAAACAAGCTGTCTTTGGCAACAAGGCTGTGCAGCTTGTTCCAGACCTGAGCAAGCCTTTGAATAAAGAAGTGGTTCCTGATTTCAATCCTAAACGCAAATCTCCATAGTTCCCTCACGTGCCCACAGGACTTTGATTTCACTGGAGATAAACTTTTCCACTTTCACAAAACCAGGCAACCTGCTGTCACCATTGCCACTTGCTAATTTCATAACCTGAGACTACCAGTTTTTTGAATGAAAAAAATATCCCATGAACTGTATGTATGGCAAGTCAAAAAGTTAGCCAATGAACGCCCAAGCTGTCAACAAAGTTCTAAAGATCAATGAACACGCCACATTTTACAAATTAAATTGCTGGCTGAATTTCAGTGGCTTTCCCCGTTCCCTCAGTTTGGCTTCCTTATCTTCTTTAAGTCCAGTTCTTCCCTCACTCACACTGGTTCACACAGTCCCACTTGGCACAGTCATGCAGGTTTAACACTTGCTAGTTACAGTGCTTCTTTGTCCACCGGATATATGTGCCTTTTTTGTCACTGAAAAATCTTCTGCATGCAGGATTTTTCTGAGCAAAGAAAGACAAGTGACCCAGACCAGACTTGGAACATAACGTGCATTGTGGAAACAACCAAGGAGTTTAAGTACCTGAGCAGAGCACGTGCTGGTTCCTACCACAGAAAAATGGGAAGGCTCCTAAGGCCCTATGTGGTGCTATCCTGCAGACTAGACCAAAGCGCTTAGGAATTCGCCAGCACTAATCATGCTGAGAACAGAGAACTGGTCTTAAGAAGAGAAACATAGCTAGTGCTGCATTTGCTGTTTAAGGTGAAACCCACCGAACAATTAGCTCAGTTACTGTTCTTCTTTTTTCCAAATGCAATAAAGATCAGAGAGTATAGGGAAACCAGATTGCAATAATGTAGTGAGCACACTCCTGACTGTTATACAATCTGTCCAAGGGAAAACAGTACTTCTGGACAGGTATCAGAGAACACCTGCTGATTGTCCTGTATCTCATGTGTTTTACACCTCTTCTTGATCTGCTGTGCACCAATCCAAATATGCAGCTCATTTTCGGCCAAAATTTTACCTCATTGGAATCATAAAGAATTTATGATGTTACCCTGCTAAGGTTTTTTTTTACCAAATAAATTCTCCAAAAACAATTAGCTTGTGAGATTCCACAACTGCTTCAGTTAGAAATGCAAGAATTCTTGCTGAATACTGTAATAATCGTAAATAGCCTTCTCTTTGTTCTGTGTTGACTGGGTTAAAAAACAGAGATGTCACAATGCTGTTCAAAACAGGCAATGGCACTAAACAGAAAAAATCAAATATAAGCTGAAAAGCTTAAAAGAAGTGTATCCCATTAACAATAAGCAGTGCTTTCACTTTTATAAAAGAAACACTGTAGGTAAGATTGTGAATGCAAAAATATGCTTGGCAAGCTATCCATAGGAATTCCTATAGTATAAACTTCCAACCCATAATTCATGGGTAGGTTTGAGTTTCTATGAATTTGCAATTCATCCACAACCCACACAAAACTCCAGGGCAATTCTCCCATTCCTTCACCCAAGATACTCATTATGACAGGACCCTTGGACTAAGGGAATTGCTCTTTCCAAACATTCCTCACGGAGTGTGGTCACTGGTCCTCAGCTGAAATACGGATCTTAATTTGAAGTTTCAAATGCAACATGAAGGGGCCAGAAGGGAGAGAATCATTGTCATCAGGTAACCACACTTGGTAAAATAATCACTACATTAAACTCGCCAATTTTACATTAATCTGCCAATGACAGAATAAAGACCTGTGTTCTTAAAGGATGCTAACAGTGCATTTAACATAAGTAGCAGACTGTGAAGCCTAACAAAACTTCTATTGTTTCATTGTGATGGTCATTATTTAGAGCAACAAAATTATTGCACATGCATCTTACTGTAGATTGAAAGCCAAATGAACAGTGTCACTAACGTGAAAACTAAAGTTGTCTTCAGTGGAATAACGTCAATTTTATTTCAGACAATACACATTTTCTGCATTTAGATCTTGCTTCTAAAATGTTATTTGCAGCTTTGAGCCACTGGAATCTACAGCTCAGTAGCAAATTAAGAAATCCCTACACAATTTGCTATTTCTAAGCAATTGTTTTTACTGTCTTTTTAAAAATAGTTGAAAAAAAACAAATATCGGCATAACACTGATATGCAAATGAACATTTTTTTAAATGCTTACAAAGTACTCAATACATTAAGGTTACACACAAAGTCATAGATTAAGGTTCTCAAAATTTTGACAGACTACTTTAATGACAAAGCAGGATTTAACTCTTCCATTGTTCAGATGTACTGAACGGATCCCTGTATCATTTTAGGATTCTCCACTAAAACTTTGCAAAGCTACAGGACAGTTAGACAAAAAGCTCTTTGAAGACAATGTGGTGATCTTGCTTCCAGCAATACTGGGCACCAAAACAGTCTTCCTCACTCAGGAAAGACCCCTTCCTGCAAGTGAGAAGCCAGGTTTTCCAACACAATCCAGGGAAAAAGCCGGTGTGGCAGGAGATGTGCTGAGGTTTCAGTATTCGAGACGCTCTGCTAGCTGTTTTCATGAGGGAGGTGAAGCCCATCTGGAGCCTCTGGCTCAAATCCTCCAGCAGTCATTCTCCAGTCGGAGAGAGACACACCAGTGGTCCTGGGCGCTCTGTTTAGGGCTGAATCTATTGCTGAGCCAAGAGTGAGCTGCAGTGAAGCACATCACCTGACATATTGAACTGTACTGCTCAAACTGTTCCACTACCACATTATTCTTTCATGGCTCAATTGTAGGCCTGGTTCCAACCATAAGCTGTTATTAGCAAACATTTCATTCATATATAGATTATATATAGAGAGCAACATTTAGCACCCTTTTAAGAAAACATTCACTACAAAGAATACTGCACATGTGAAGGCGCAAAACGTTACAACCTTTATATTTTTAACCATGTACACTTGAAAGTGGCTACAATCAGGTTAATGTTTAGAAACAAACTTTCAGTCTTTTCAGACCTCCTGAAAAACATTTTGGAAAATAAATATCGGCAAAACCTGTTTAAGGTCCTTTCAATTTGTTTATAGATTAATTGCTGAATACAAGCCGTGATAAAAGACAAAGACAGAATACATTTTAATTTCATTATTTTTCCCCATATACTAAAAACAGCTAATCTCAGCTTCCATTGAGCTGCTGAGCTTCTACAGTTGCAACACAACATTCAATAATATAGATCTTTATTATTTAAATAGATAAATAGAGTTTTGCCAATGGTAAAACATGTACAGTAAGTGTGTTAATGGAGAGATGGTGAAATTCACCCATTCTTGCCTAATGGAATTGATTCTGTTACATGCTGGCCCGAGTAAGTGAAAGAGGTGCTCCATTTCATCCAATCGATCTTCAAATTATTTATTAAATGATGACTTCAGGCAGAGAGAGAGACGGGGTCTCTGACAGGCTGCTGTCTTCTCTTTGTTTTGCTCGCTGCCAAGCAGAGAGCATCACTCCACACACACAAGCTCAACGTGTTCCCTCTGTTCCCCCCCCAGACAGGGAGAGTACAAGACCAGCCAGGCACGGAGACACGTGGAGCTCCGCACGGAGAAACGGTAAGAGAGTCAGGGGCAGTAAAGGGAAAGGTGGCAAATGCAAGCAGAATTTTGTGAAGGATAAGATCAATTCATCACTAGAACAAAAATGATGGGAGATACTGTACAACCCTGAGACCATAAGCGTTTCTACATATCCAGCCTCTAACTTAAAGGACCCCCTCCATAGTTTAACACTGAGCCTCGCCAATAGCCGATGTTAATGTATTATTATCACCATGCTTTGCTGTGTTGAACTATCTTCTAGTCTTCAAAATGAAGGTTTTAGTCAGTTGTTAACCTAATTTTGACTTTCACTGCATTCTGATTTGGAAGCTCATCTTTGATTCCATTCAGTTGCAGATGTTTCTCAATAACACGACCTCAAGAGCTCATAAACATTTCAAAACACATTGGTATTAAACTGATATTTTGTAGCATGCCTTGGTGTCAGCCTACAGTATATTGACATCAGTTTTTTTTTTAATTCAACACCTCACATCACAAGTCCAGACAGAAGAAAAACATATATCATTAAACAGACCATATGCATTTCTAGGCTTGGAGACAGAAATGAGTGACTACTTTACAAAAAATGGGGATATGTCATCAGTAAAAATAACATACTGTATCTGTCGGTTTATTACTAAGTTTATCTGTCTGTCTGCACTGTATACTCAAGCAATTATTCATTCTTAGAAATCAAAGTACTTTTAGATAGAGCTTATTTCATATTGTGTTACCAACTAACCAGAGCAGAGAGGAAACAAAAGAACTCAGAGAGGCCTACGAGAAAAACACAAGATTTGTGTAATCATTTTCTGACAAGTTTACCCATATTAAATTGAAATTAAGCATCCTTCCTGACCTCTGATTTCACAGAAACTGTGGCAAATGGTATATCTAGGCCATGTGCCCATTACCTCCATTTCTAAATTTTTATTCCTAATTTGTGCTTATAGAGAGAGAGAGAGTCACCTTTGACATATTTTAGGTAATCAACTTAGCAAAGAAAACAGGCATGTAAGCAGTCGAGAACCACAGGGCATACCTATTGCAGCCAATTGCTGCCAACAGACTGGGCCAGTAAATAATGCAGGAGTGGATCCAACTTGCCAGAATAAAAAACGAGTGCTTTATATGTTATTGGAAAACTGTGAAGAAAAGTGCCAAACTTTTCATGATGCTAAATAAACACTAACACTGCTTAATTGAAAAGAAAATCTCCCACTTGCCATCAGAGACTGTTAGTTCTGCTGGACTGTCAAGCTTTGTTCTGCTTTTTATACATTTTTACGATTGGGGTGAAAAACATTTTTTAAGTATAAGTCCTGTAAAACAAAGGCCCGACGCATTTATTAACATTCAGGCACATTACTGCACTAAGAGGAAAAATACTGTAATGTTACTCTTGTCAATTTCAATGTAAGAAAGGGACACTTGGAAACAGATTACACAGACAGATTTGACAGAGATAAGAGATACACAGACAGACAGGCTGTAGAGGCTGTAGATATGATTCCCCAGGAACTATGTAGTGGTGTGCACCCCCGTTATATATGCAGATAAATTAAAAAAACTTTTTTTGCAAAGAGGAAAATTGTAGACATAATTACAGCCAACATTAATGCCCACAAAAAACTAAAAAAATATACTATATGTAGCAATACTGCACTCCCAATAAAATTATGGTTCATAACTATACATAGGACACACTTAACACTACAATAACACATTCAAACCACAAACATACAGTATAGAACGTGTTATTTTAATTAATGATTTCAATGATTTTGCAACTCACAGAACCCAAACTTGAACCACAGAGAGACAGTATGTCACAATTTTGTCCACTTCTTATAGCTATATTCCCATACTTATTTCACTTATTTCTACAGAAGGCTGCTAACTCAGGAGGAGCAGTATCAAGGTACAGTATTTAAGGATGAATTGGATAATCTCACAAAACCTTTTGGAGGGTGAACTGATGTACTGCATAACTTGAAAAGTTTGGAACCGTGAACACTTCATAGATACAGTAAGTAAATACATTTCCCTCATTCATGATAAGAATAAAATCCATTTAGCACTCAAGACTAAGAAAACAGCAGAAGTTTGCCAAATGAACTTGGTTAAACTTCTCAGAAATGTCTGACTGTCTTGAAAGTGGTGGTTGGCGTAGCTTTAGTGTTCTGTATGCTTTATGACTAGAAATGAAACAAAAGGCGCAAGCAGATGACAGAAAGAATTTTAAAATAGTCAGGTGTACGTGATTTGCACAACAGCAAAAGAGTACTTCTTGTAACCAACAAATATATAACCTTTCTAGTACAGTCCTGGGCAGTGTCCACTGTAGACTACTTTATATGTTGTAGCAGGAGGTAGAGTCCTTGAGAACACTATTACTGTAACCTTGTGTGTTCAAAGAACTTGTCATCACTTTCACTTGGATCCTGCAGCACAGGGAACTCACTGAGGATGTGCCCTGTGTTACCGCTTTTTAAAGCAGGCAGCACAATGACAGCGTGTGGTTACTTGGCTGTGTACTGTACAAAGTGATCTGCAGTATGTCTGGAATGTGTGAAAAAGACCCATGCCACCAGCACATGGGTTCTCCGGAGACATTCTGGAAACTCAAAAAAACACACTCTGCCACAAGCCATAATCACCGAGCATGCTACTCAACCAAAATAAGTCTTAAACCTTAATTACACGCACCAGAAATGCACTAAGACACTTGAACAATTCCATCCTTTACTCTGCTTTAGTGCAGAAGGTTGTACTATGTGGAACATTTTCCATATTCCACTGCAGCCAGAGGGTACATGCTGAAAAATGAGCACTAAGCCTCCGCCTTTCTTCATTGTCTTTTTGCTTTCCCGAGTAGAATGGTAAAAGACATAGAAAACAACCCTGAGATGTTCCAGCTATCACAATTCATTTTAATGGGTGGACTTTCACTGAAATGGTGCGTCAGTTTACTCAGTTTTACTGAGCTCATGGTGGGATTCTGATAGCCAGTCCTCATATTGCTGTACTGAAATGTTATGTCTGTTACTCATCAGTTACATCAGGCATTCACTTCACCAAAAAAGTAAAACCAGCTCAGATCATTTCTGCGGTGGAAAAACAGAAGACCTTTATAAGTGTTTTAGGACTAAAATGAGGATTTAAACAGGAATTAAATCATTCGATTTACCAACAGCCTGCTGGAAGCCTCAGAGAGAGACATTTTATTGGGTATTTTTTTTATTCTTATTACTATTACAGTACATTTATTGCATTATTATTACACAGTGTAGAATAAATAAACATTGCAATCTTGTTTAAGTTCAATCAGTAAATGCAGACATCCAAATTTAAAAAAAATGTCAATAAAGCATCACAGCTTCTCAAAAATTTTTTTTTTTTTTTCTGGAGGGGAGACTGTATTTTGATATTGCAGTCAGGAAGGGGACTATTCTGTGTATGTCAGGCTCAAAGCAATACCTGTTTCAACAGTGGGTTGAAAAATATCTACAGGAAGATCTTAATATAAGTCAAACAAGCACCAATATCCTCTTTAAATCACAAACACTTTGGGTATGGATTCTGAACAGATGCTCATTTGAATATAGCTCTTTTCAATTATAGTAAATATATTATTTTGATTGACAAATAAGAGCCAAGTAAAAATGTTAGTGACTTTTCACTTTGTGCAAAATGCTGATCTGCCCAATAAACATGTCAGGATGTGTGCTGCAGGAGACAAATGGTAAATTGAAGAAAATAAAGGTCCAAATACTTATATTAAAAGCACCACAGACTGTGTTCTGTTATAACATTCTTATTCCCAATTGTTGAAGCAGGAAAAACACCTAATACATTCCAATGTTCCTGTAGATCCAGTATATAGCAGGGAAAGGGGCTGATAACTAACTCACAGCACTGTGAAATAAGATCCTTCTTGCCATGACAGTTTACAAACAACAGGGCAGCAGTTTCCATTGCAGTAAACCCTCATTTGCACATTTGCGGCAGTTGGCGCAAACCCATTTTCACTCCCCTTAACCCAAAGGGACCGCTGAGTAGCAGCTGCGGTCATTAATCTTTGTATTAATCTTAATCTGAAGTCATTATAATTTTTAGTCTCTACATTCTTAAATCTAAGGCATGCATCTGTGGGAGCCTTTTGGTAGTTCAATGGAAAGAAATATATTGATTTGGAACAAAATAGATAAAGAACAAACTTCACAATACTGTGCATTCATTTGACAATAATATATTAATGATAATCTTGTTAAATGTCTAGGGAGGGGTAGCGGATGTTAACATTTAGTAATTTTATTTTTTATAATTTTATAAAGATCCCTTATAATAATTTAGCAGATGGAGTGACATTTTTGTCCTGGCACTTCTATTAAGCATTTACTTTCCCGTTTCAAACAGTTTATCCTGTACCACTGTTTACTCCATTGAATCTCCCCCTTATGTACTTCGATTTCCCAGGACTTATTAAAATAGACTTAATTGAGCTTTAAGTGTGGTATTACCACTATGAGCTTTTTCATGGAATCTCAGGGTGCTTCTTCAAACTGGAAATCAAATGCCAAAACATACAATTGTAACTTTATTCCTTTTGAGTTGCCTGTTCTGAAATAGAAAGATTGGTTTGGTTTTGAAAATCCTTTTTGCTTGCAAAAGAGGCATCAATTCCATGGTATTTGTTGGAGGGAAGAGAGGAGAAGAAAAGTAAACAGAAGAGGAAGGAAGAAAAAAAAAGAAAAGGAAAAGGATGAGCTGAACAAATCCGGCCCACTCGAACCTGTCTCCGCTGGACTGGCGGCCATGACACTGGTGCGCGGGGCAGCAGCGGGGAGATCTGTTTAGTCTGAGGACGTGAAAGAAAGGGCGTCTTCATCAACAAGACAGCCCAGACGTCACTCTGGGCAAAACACTGCACGGCAAATTAGAGACAGTACAGCGCAGTACACACAGACTCCTGACACCAGGCCAAACAAGAGCAAAGAAAACCGCAAGCTCAGCATGGCAAGACCACGGAGGAGCTCCCAGGGCCGAGGCAGGAGCGCTGGGGTGTGGATTTCAGGCTCATCCTGCCAGCCCTGGTGACACACTGGCTGCTGAAAAACAATTGTTGAGAAAAACTCAATCTGGGGCCTTCGTTCTGGCCAGCCCGAAACACCACAGAACGCGTAGTGTTAAAAGAAAAGAACAACTCGCAATATCCATGAAAGAAAACAAAATCAGCAACTCATACGATTCAGTGTTCTCATGGACAAGCCGTGGAAAACGCAGGCCCCCTTAAACTAAAAGAATTCAGGCACCTCAATGTCTGTATTTCTTAAACTTCTGAAATAAGACGTACATTTTAATTTCAAATCTTTAACAAGGTGTCATCAAAACCTTGTTCTTTATTTTCTTCAATTTCTCAATGGATGTAAACCTTCTTCTATGTCCTTATAGCTCTTCCAACTATGATTACCATTTGCTATTCTATCAAAACAACAAAGTGAGCAGGACACAAGCTCTCAGTCATCAAAATGCACTACCCTGTCAGCGAATTCAGCACACAACAGCCTGAATCAGGGCATGCACATCCAGTAGATCTGACATCACAACATTAATAAGATGAGAACGTACTACTGCCTGTGAAAGGAATTCCCCCTCAAACAATCAAGCAGTGACTTACCAAATTCATGCACGGACATTTGATAAATATGATATATAATTAGAACATAACTGATCAACACACTACTTGATCAACTCATAATTATTGATTGAATCCCACAGAGAACTTTGGGAGTACGTTCTCGTCTTCTTTGGCATTTGTCATTCCAGCCCCAACAAAATGCCACAGCCAGGAACAGTGTAAGGGGAAGACACGTGCATTTTACCAGATTTCTCTGCAGACTATTAAACCTCTGTGGTTCCACAATACAGTACTTACTGCACAATCTTAGCATAAAAGACGTACAGCCAGGGGTGCACAATCCCCGTTTCTCTATGGCCAGAGGGTTTTCTTGTTTCCATCTGAGCTGAGTGCTTAATTACCTAACTGAACTAATTAATTGCTCAGTTGGACCAATTAAACCCTCATCCTCCAGGTCTCCAGCTGTTGTGGATAACAAAAAAAACCAAATTGCTAGGCTGCAGTCCTCCAGGATCACAACTTTGCACCCCTAACATAATATGCAAAATATGTATGACATGAAAACACAATATAGAAAGAATATGGTCAATTAAACTGCTGACAAAATAACCCACATCCTGCAATATTCCTAGAAAGCCTCGTTGGGGAACAAGACACTGTGACGTCTCTGGACTTATTGGAATACATGTAACCTCCAGTGCCCCTGACTGCAGAAGGCACGACAGCCGGCTTGCTCTGCAGGCTAATAAGGGAAGCAGCAAAGCTTAAGCACATTCTGTCCTGTCCTTTAACATAAGTGTTGATCTTTCACAGCAGACCCTCTGTGGTTAAATGCCTTATGGCTTTGTCTATGTGTGCAACCACATTACCAGACTATGTACGCCGAGATTTTCAAATAGATATCAAGAAGGAATCTATAGTATATTTCAGCTTTTGATAGAACAACCTAAACACAATCGAGCCTTAATTAGGCTTTACTTAGTCACGGGCTTTACTTAATCAAAGGGCAGAAAGTGTAGTCCATTCCTGCTCATTTTCTGTTAAATTTCCAAAATGAAGCCACCTTCCAAGTCACAGAAATGCATGATCTCCATCAGGAACTAGTTCCAGTTCCTCAGTAAACTATTACTGTTGCCATCGGCTGCTGGAGAGCATCCACAAAATACCAAACACCATCAAATGTGTTCTGCACTGAAGGCAAGTATAAATAAACTTTAGAAAGTGCATTGCACTCTCAGTTCCTTATAATTTCCCCTTTAGTTTTAATGGGCTTTTCTGGTGTTTTAAACTTCAGAAGTGGTACATACTCTTTCAACCACATTTAGGTGGATGAGTTAATAAAGCTATAAAAAATTTAATCTATACAGCAACTACTGCAAAACCTCCGAACAATTACAAATACTGCAGAAATCAGGGTGTATTTCTGCATTTTAAATCCTAGCTGACATGTAATGGCCCCGTCAGCTGATGCTCAGGGACTCTTGGCAGTGTGAAAATTGTAAAGTGGTTCTTTTCAATTTAATTGGCAACTGCTGTGAGGCCTTCAAAGTCAAATATCAATTCCATTTACAGGGAGCCCTCCAAAACCCCAACTCTTCGTAATCTGAAACCATCTCGCCTCATGCACAAGACTCCAGCAGCACAACGGAGAGATTCTTTTTTCCCTCCTTTGGGCTTTCACTGCCTGTGAAAAGAAATACTGCTGCAAAACATATTTCAGCAGATCTGGTGCTGAACTGCAAAAACCCTAGTTGGACTTCCATTTACAGACCTGCCTGTGAGGAAAACACATGCCTTTTACCGTGTATTATATCACTGTCAACCATTCCAAAGCCTTGTGGTGGTATGGTTCTCTCTGGGTTTCTTTTTGCAGCATCTACAATTTCACACCCAGTTGAGGCAGCAGGGGAGAGAGACTCTTCTGCTGGGCAGGTCATGAGGTGCACTACCCAGTCCTCTCCCTCACTGGTGCAAACATAGACTGAACCCTAGAATGTGGAGGCTACAGTCCTCCAGGGTAAATCCACTTTGCACCCCTAACCCCTAACCCCTAATGTGCAAGTATATACCCCTTTTTGCAACAGATAACTAACACTGAGAAAAACTGTAGTTAAACTTAGATTTTTTTATCTTGTTTGGGGGCTACACAGTAAGTGGTTCCAAAGACACCTCTTTCTGTTAATGGGAAGCAACAAGCATAGATACCGTATGTTGAGTTTATTTCACTATTCCACAATTTTAATATTAAGTAAAAAACTATTTTAGAGCTCATTACTTCAGCAAATTGTCCCTTATGAAACATTTTGTGACCTCAGTACTGTTCAGACCCCCAGCCTGTGCTCCCATTGCCTGAGAACTGCTTCATGTCCCCTGAGCCTAGGCATGTACAATATCTTGCTACAGTATCTTTTTGTAACCTGGTGACCAAAATGACTGGACACTTTCCATCTGGGGAGCTATTAACACGAACAACATTCAGACAATAAAAAACTTGCTTTTTATCACTTCTCATCAATTCAGCTTTGGACATATTTAATAGTTTCTTACAAGAAGAAAACAAAACTCCTCTTTGACCCAGAACATGCCTCTAGCAGCAGTCTCTGTGAAGTGACATCTCTGAAGGTTTTTCTTCACACAAAGTGAGCATTACTCACTTCTTTCAGAGAGAAAATTGCAAGGGATGCTGTAAAGCCACATCTATAAACCAAGCTTTAAACTGGACCATCATTTCTTAAACAATGAAAACAGATTCAGGCAAACCACCAACTTCACACTGTATCTAAATACAGCAAACTCAGGCTGGGATGCTGAAAAGACCAAAAGATCAGTTCAAATTATAATTTGTCATTAAATCTTTAATAAAACTAGACCATGCTCTCTTGAAAAAAGTAAATTAATCTCTGAACTGTTTCTGTCTCAGTCTGTCAAAAAATTACTCTGGTCTTCAAATTGCATTCCTGATATTTGTTGCCTATTGTACGATCAGAACTAGAACACAGTTACCGCAACAAGCAAAACTGTGACAAAATCATACATACTGTATGTATTCAAAACCCATTTCAACACAGTAAACCAATATTAGTTTACTCCTCTCTTTAAATAAACAGCATCAACTGGAATGTGTGTTGGCAGCTAAATGTAACCACAATAATTGTGGTCGTCAGTGTAAAAATTCCTTTAATTTACTACTGATCACATCAACAATAAAGCCTTTAATTACACTCTACGTTGATTCACTTCCACAGCACTACAAATCCATTTGCAGGTTTTTGCTGGCTACTCTTTCTGGAGAAACGGCGAGAGGAATATCCACTCAACCTTGTCCCAGGCAGCAGGTCAATAAAAAGCTCCCGAAGTGTGATCATACAGCAATAAGAGTACCAACAGGAATGCCTTTAGATGATGCCTAAACTCTATGGAGCAGACAGTGCTGTTGTCTTTTACAGATGACTCTTGCTATTCTTCATTTGTGGATGATGCTTTTATCCAGCGTGATTTACATTTGTACTCATTTACACAGCTAAAGCTTTTACCCAAGCATTCTGAGTGACGGACCTTGCCGAAGGGTACAGCCTCCGTTTCAGCTGGGGTTGGAGTCGGCTACCTTCCAGCTGAGCCCAGAGCCCTCACCACAGCTCCACACTCTTGACCGCCGAGTGTAACAGATGCACTTTGCTCTATACAAGCCATCTCATAGCATGAATCTCTTAGGGTTTTGACTTAACACTTTTAACAAACGCATAAACCCCGGAAAATATATTCATTTCAAATTTAGTAAGTTTAAAACGCAAAGCAGCACAATAGAAAACTGAAAAGACAAAAATGATTTATGGGCTTGCAGTGAAACAGTATTATGCTTGAGCAGACTGTTAAACACTTTTTAAGATTGTGTCTTTAAAAACCCATGCAGTAAATCAAATACAGTGGTAGCAGAGTAACTGTTCTGTTGAGGTGATGTCTGTACATGCTCTAAAAGCTTATGCTACACTCTATGCTGTGCATCACCAGTGAGACTGAAAGCCTCTTTTTTTAACATCTGAAGTACGTTTCAGTGATGCCTCGCGGACACAGTGTACAGTACAGTGCGGCTACGTCCTCCACTGAATAATCTGACAACAATGCTGCCAAACCGCATCATCACGCGACTCTCACGTTTCCATGGCAATCAAGTTGCATGAATCTAATCTCTTCTGCCACTCAGACAATCTCCCCAGGGGAATGCTGAAGCCTGCAGTGGGCCTGACGCCCCCCCTCAACCCCTTCTCCGACACCCCGCGTTCAAAACTGGCTCACCTTTCGACAGAGTCTTAGAGTTAAACCTAGTTGCTTAGCAACGGCCTTCAAATTTGGGGGGGGGGGGGGGGGGTTGGAGGAGTCTGTCAGATGCGGCCGGCCTGGTGATAAAAGTAGGAGAGACAACCTCCAGTACTTGTACCAGAGGACAGGCCCTTTTCCCTCCTCGCATCACTGGGATACTTGCTACCTCCAGTCTGTCAGTCTCTTGCTGAGCTCAGGTTTGTGTGCCTCCTCATGTGAGCTGAGCTCGAGCTTGCCAACTGCCGATTCCATTTTTGGTCCCACAACAGCGCCATTATCCTTCCCTATTTTTACTGAAAAATATTCATTACGGAGAACTTCAAAAACCCGAACACTGATGTACAGTGAAAAAGCATCAGTCTTAAGTTTTACATCAACAGCTCATTGGACACATTCAAAATGTCCAGAATGTTATTTCCATTTTCGGTAGTGAGCAGATAGCTCTATTGACTGTCTGAGTGCCACTGTTCCTTGGCATAACAAAATACTGAACTCATTGGGTAATCTAATTTCATGACAATGCCAGGTTATGAGCCGAATTAAGACTGCCAGAATGAGTTTGATGAGGATCTGTATAAACAGCCATTAAAAAAGATTTGTAATCACTGCACTAATGGTAAAAAATCCTCCATTCCCGAGAGTGAGTAATGATGATCACATGGTCAACGTGACTAAAGGTAGCCCGTCTGTGAGCAAAGTTGCCCAGAGAATTAAATTTCAGCAGCAGACTAATTCTGAGACGGCAGAGAGAAAGGCCTTGTCTTAGAATGAAAAAGGTCACCTCATCAACACAGCACCCACACAGCCAACTGATCCATGCAGATAATCATTTTCAGCCCACAGTGACCACGGCATGAGAAACCCCAGGAAGAACAATCTTCACATCAGCCGAATGAATGTAGCTCATCATCTGCATTAAAAAGATCGACATGGTTGGAGGCCGATCAGGTGTAACACTGACAGCTGAGAGACAAAACTATCATCTTGGATGGGCCAGGAACATCTGACATGGTAGCAATCAGAGTGGTGAAGTGTTTTAATGACAGATGAATCCTGCTTTACTCTTGACAGACCTGACAGAAGACAATCTGTGCGGAAATATCATGGAGAGCATGACATGGACTGCTGCAATATTTTTAGCCACTTTGCAATTATGTAGGGAGGGGTTTCTTCTAACACACAGATTGAGGAAACCTTTCTGTTCTGTCATATATTGATATGAGCTTAATAGTTTTCCATCCACGCAAACTATTCTGGAAGAGCTGATTTTCCATCAGGACAATGCAACATACACACAGTTCTAGGATTACAATGGCGTAACCTCCTTGCCAAGACCATCCTCTGGAAACCACCGTGACTGGCCAAGCTTCACCATTTGATGGCAGCCTTGCTAGACAAATTGGAGCAAAAGCCCACAGCAATCTATTCAGAGGCTGATGAGGTCTATGCATCAACACTGTCAGGACTGCATAAATGTTCAGGACAACTGTATCCAATACTGACTTTGCAATGCTTTCATCTTGCCAGTATGTCATGTTTCATACTATGAACGTCTCATGACTCGTTGACCTGTATTTTAATTAAAGTATTTTCTATGATATCTGTTCTTTCTTTGATATCTATATCTACAATATTTTATCAAATCCATTACCATGTCTTTTCTAAGTCATCAGCATTTTAGGTTTTAAAAGGTTTAGTTTGAGTGCTTATAGTTCAGATTCCAGCAACTCTACACAGATCCACAGTTCAACACCGATGCATGTTATTCAAGGGTGTTAGTCTGGGTAAAATCATGCAACTATAGACCAGTGCAGCTCTAAATTGCAAAGTTACTCCTGTTTCAGTCCTCACTGTAACAGACTGAATATAAACAATTATACACTTTCGTATAAGGGCACCAGCCTACAGGACAAATAACAGGCAAGCACCAGTGGGGGGATAAAGAAAAAAAGCTAATGTTATCAGCAGGGACAGAGTGACCTTATCAAGGATATTACCAAGCAATGTAAATACAGAGCTTCCAGGCATACTATACACATAGTGACACATTGTACATGGCACTGCGATACTCTGTGCATTGTCATCTGCGGATTTAAATCATACATACAGTACTGCAGAAATGTCCATCCATCCATTATCAAGAGCACCTTCAACCTACAGAGGATCACAGTAAGCCAGAGCTTAACCAGGCAGACACAGGGCATAAGGGTGGGACCATACTCTGGATAGGATGCCAGTACAGCACAGTTTCACAGTTCACACACACATGCACACGGGAATAACCCTGAGACACCAGTTAATGTGCCTACGTAGCTTTGGAAGGTTGTAAGAGAAAGAATGTGAAAATATTTAAGAGGGACAACCTGAGAAAGAGGGAGTGAGGGAGAAACGGAGAGGAATACGGCACAGCTGTCTCTGTGGTAATTAACTGTGAAGGGGACAGAACGGGTATAATACATTTGCCACTACATGTCTTTGGTAGGAAGGGTGGCCAATCCAGGACAGGCTTCTATGAAACCAGACACTGAACACTGTCAGGAAAGCTCTCAGTGCTTGAGCAATGTCTGCTCCATGGACAAAAAAAGAAGTGTTCATACTAAGCAGCAGCCAGATGGAACAGGAGTGAGAGGAAACTCCCCTCCCTCTCAACATTTTACAAAATATAGTGCAGTTTAAGAGAAAAGCTCCAGTCTGACTCAAAGACTTGTTGGGAAAGACAGTAATCCTTGATCCTACTACCTAGTCATCACTATGACAAAATGTAAAGGCATTAAATGCACTTCCACAAATTTTTCTCATGTGTCTCCCATTTATTTTTCAGAATGACTGCAAAAGCACACTTAGGTGCAGGTGCGCTGAGCTTTCAGGCCTAAGTAAGCTATTGCTTATTTTTCAGAACATAAAACTGCTGGCTCAAGGAGTTCATCAATATATTGCTGTACAGAATGGTCTCCCTCAATCTTCGCCAAAGGCATTGTTGTGTTAAGCAAGGAATCACCCCACATTTCGCCAGCTGGTAGGTCTGAACAATGCAACAGCAGGCTAAACAATTCCCACCTCAACACACGTAATGTGCTGTCCAGGGCAAAACAACATTCACCAGTTAAGAGTAAAGTGTTTCAAAGGATGCTCTACCAAATAAAATGATTTGGATGAATTAATACTCTCTGTAGGTGAAGAAAACACTTTGCTACTGCAGATGTTCTTTGTTACACAGTGATGTAACCTCTCAGCTATTACTCCAGAACTCCAGAACAGTCTCTGAACATGCAGATTATTTTCATGCAGACCATGATCTACAGCCATTATGCTTATAAATGCATCATTTCCTCCTGGACTTTCTCGTGCAGCCTCCACAGATGTGACATCCCTGGCCTGGCGTGGTGACTCTCGGCCTTCCAGGTTGTGGCCTGTCCCTCACAGCGCTTTTTCCTGGATTTTCTGTGGCTCTGTCTTCTGATTGTTGAAACCGAACATTCTCGTTCTCTGGGCAAATTCTCTCACGAACAGATCACCTTCAATCATGCCAAGAGCAAAGAGTGGACCTTCATTACCTAAGCAGGATATGGTTGTAACTTTTCCTGTTCTGGTAATTCTAACTCAACTCCAAATTCCAAATACTAAGCAAGTCGTATTTTACAATAACAAGACTTGAGCTGTTATTTGTTATTTCTTATCCCATGGAACAATATTATTCTAACAGTCGCAAGACCTACTGTATCTGCCTACTATTTAAAATTTAGAAAAGATTATTTTTGTGGCCACTGAGCTCTCACGTCTTAATTTTCCATATATCCTATTGAAAAACAGCCAGCAGCCATATCACCCTGCAACTCACAACTGGCAGCCCACTGGAGCTCAGCAGGTGTGAGCCTGGTCAGTACCTGGATGGGAGACCTCCTGGGAAAAACTAAGGTTGCTGCTGCAAGAGGGGTTAGTGGGGCCAGCAGGGGGCGCTCACCCTGCGGTCCAAGTGGGTCCTAATGCCCCAGTATAGTGACCCTTCGGGTGAGACGTAAAACCGAGGTCCTGACTGTCTGTGGTCATTAAAAACTCTCGAAAAGAGTAGGGGTATAACCATGGCATCCTGGCCAAATTTCCCATTGGCCCTTACCAATCATGGCCTCCCAATAATCCCCATCTATGAATTGGCTTCATTACTCTGCTCTCCTCCCCACTGATGGCTGGTGTGTGGGGAGCGTTCTGGCGCACTATGGCTGCCGTCACATCATCCAGGTGGGGCTGCTCATTGGTGGTGGTGGAGGGGAGTCCCCATTACCTGTAAGAGCGCTTTGAGTAAGAGTGTCCAGAAAAGCGCTATATAAGTATAAGCAATAATAATAATTCTTATTATTATTACAAAAGTGTGCAAAATGGTGATTAATATTAATTTTCTGGTCAATATTATAGACCCATCGGTCAGACATGCTCAACACAAGTACAAGAAATCATTAGAAAAAAGAAGAATGATATATATAACATTGAAGAAGGGAGGCAAATACATTCAAATAATTAAAAATGAAAAAGAATATTATGGTAACCACCCATGCATATTCTTGCCCACTCACTCAAAATTAGAATCTCCTGATATCAGTTTCTTCACAGGAAAGAAGGAAGTGCTTCCTTCAAGTACACTTATTTTCTTCTTTTTTTAGAAGAAAAAACCCCAATAGCACACACAACACTTCACAACTCTGCTGTCAAACTGCAAACTCACAAGAAATGTAAGATATTTACTTTTCCCATTAAGATCACCTACTACTATAGGTTTAAAATAATTATATTGCTAACAAAAATAATTTGTGAATGAAATAAAGATAAATTGTAGTATTTTTCACAATAATAATTTGATATCAAATGCAATGCTGAGGTTTCACTGTATAATACTGTTGAAATGACAGACAAATTTAATTAACTTTAATCCCAATTGCAGCAGCTTAAAAATGATATTAGTCATATTTAACTACTGCTTCATGTCATAACAACAGGTGAGCGATACTTCGGTTAAACCTTTTTAACTACATCCCAGTCCACATGAGCATCCCCACTATGAAAGCATGAATCTCCAGAATTACCCCAGCACTGAGTACAAGCTACAGAGACAGAACAGCATTGTACAAATGAAGATCGATAAGCTTTTCGGAATGAACATCATTTGACCAGATGTTTCATTCAACCTCCCAACCTCTTCTGCCCCTACCCTATTCTTTACCATTCCTCAATCTGGCCAGGTAATGAAATAAACACTCACTGATCATCAGTCCTTTTCATGTACTGTAATATAAGGGGAACAAAATAATGGCACCAGCAGATATTTGTTAAGAAAAAATAAAAGATAAAATCGCTTGATGTTTCCAAAAGCACTTGCAATGATACTATGATACTGGCTGCTGTATTCACTCACAAACAGTGCCTTCAAACATCCATCCTTAAGACACAATACACAAAAAATGCAATGCTGCACTACTGCACTATAATGCAATTGCACAGTTCTGGGTTTGAAGAGTGGTGCTGTTTCATGTTTTCCAATTAGCATGTTTCCACCTAAGCAGAAGCATTCTCACATTTATTATGCTAAACAACCAGGGAAAGTTGCAATGCTACAGTGTTAATTGGCAGGAAGCAGCAGCTCCCATCTGGAGC
Organism: Lepisosteus platostomus; assembly: GCF_059453375.1. NCBI lineage: Eukaryota > Metazoa > Chordata > Actinopteri > Semionotiformes > Lepisosteidae > Lepisosteus > Lepisosteus platostomus. The sequence goes on along the minus strand of NC_142623.1, from coordinate 6,597,814 downwards.
TATCCCTAAGCCAAGACAATCAAAGGTGAAGGAATGTGGGAGGTGAGTGGAAAGGCTCCCTGGCTCCTGGGCCACAGGCTGAACGGGCTCCAAGGCAGCAGGGATGGCTGGCACGCTGCAGTGATTGAAAAACAGTCTTCCAGGCCTCCAGGAGACACCTGGCCCGAGATCTTACCTGGAGTGAAATCTCAAATCGGAGCAGGGGGGTGGTGGTGGCCGCTAGTCTGCACTGATGGAAAGGACAGACGGTCCCACCAGCAGAATTGCTTGCCGTCCAGCGCTATTTTTATCTCGAGCTGGAAACTCAGCTGGAATACGAGGCTGATCTGTCTGTAAAATATGAACGCTGTACTTCTTCAATGCCGTACACCAGCATTATAATGACCAAACAGGAAAAGCGTCTGCACGCTACATAACAACAGTGCTGTCAGGCATTACGGAGCTATTTGCATTTAGTCCATAAAGTTTTAATATTTCTATCTTACAGGGAAGTGCAGAGCCTGAGGCAAATGAGCTTCTGGTTTTCTGTCTGAGCACAATCATTGCAGCCAGGACTTTTATTGAAGCCCACTTGCATTTAAGCACTGCATCTATCTCACTGCACTTTGTCCAGCACAGAGTCATCGATACGCTACTCCTGGGAGTTATCAAGTATGCCTGGCAGCCTTCTTAAGGCAGACATGGTCAATCAGGGCCACAGCATCTTCAGCAAGGGAGTAACCCACCAGTATTGCCAGAATTAATTAACTCCCTGTTTATTGATCACTGTGACTTTCATTCAGCAATAAAACATTAATCAATCCACCAATTGTGCTGAAGCTTGAATTACAAAGTCTCAAGACCACTTAAGCCTACAAATTAACACTGAATGCTGGGTGCTGGTTGTTAATGAGGGACAACTCATTTCTTTAAAAGAAATACATTGGTGTTTATTTGACTTTTTTAATTAGGAAAAAAGAATGATGCAAGATTCATAAATATTGCAAATCAAGCAGATTGATTCAGAAACATGATCTGACTTTAGCTCCATTGATCAGAGGCACCCTGCTGTTTTCTTATCACTTAGAACTTCGACCATCAGAGTCCTTGATCCGTTTTTTCTTGATTTTAACTTTTTAATTCATAATTGAAAATGTAATATACCAGAAAAGCACCTCAATACCTCCGGTTGGTCCAAAGAATGCTTTAAACAAAATGCAAAAAACTAATGTTTTTAATGTGAGGTCTCCTATATAACTATTGAAGGAAGCTTTACAAGTTCAAAAGCTGCCTTTTATTTTTGCTTTTATGATCATTTTAATGTCTTGGATTGTAAAAAGAAAAAAAGCAACATTTCGTCAGCATGCCAGAATGGTGTTTATTGTTTCAACATCTTAAATGGCAGTTTTACATTGTAAATAACAGACCCCTTTTGAGTTTCCAGCTTCAAGCTGATTTAATAAAACATAATCGTGTTAATCCTTTACAGTCTCTCTGTAAACTTTTTTCTTCATTAACCTGAGGACTGTTTTTGGAAGAGAGCTGACACGTCTTCATACAGATTGTTGGGTTATGACGATTTCTCCCATTCTTCCTCTAAACAGGTACAGAACAAAAACATTTCCCTTCATAGCCCCGATTTGATTACATGTTCACTGTATACCGGAGGTACTGAGTTAATTATTTCTAGAGGTCTTCAGAGGGCTTACGTCATTCTTGATCAGATGATAAACACAGAGAGAGGACTTTTCACGTCAATCACAATACGTCCTGCACAATGTGGCATCTTTGTCAGAAAACAATCTTGGGAACAGCACCTAAGGATACTTCCAGTTTCCACAAAACTAAAACAGGCCCTACAGAGTGAGTCAAAGGAAATGTTCTTGGAAAATCATTTTTATGGCTCAGGAGATTTCACACTAGCAGGTTGATTCCAGTGTTCGAGAGACAGAGCATCGTTTGCCATCCGTTTCACCACAGATTTAATTTAATTAATGACTGACTTAAGTGCACAGATCTTGTCCTCTAGAACATATGCCACAATGTTTTACAGATTTTGCATATTAAATATCCTAGCTTCAAAACATCAGCTTTCTAAATCTATGAAAAGGGTAGGCAGACCAATTGCAAAATTAAGGGTTTAGGCAGAAATGGAGCCTTTACTTGCTTGCCATATACCTGAAGTTTATCACTTTACTCTGGAAATACCAAAGACAAAGACCGGGATTTAGGCATAATCCTCCCATAGCTCCGCTAACACATCATCACTTAGATGAACTAATTCTTCCCTTGCTATCACAGAGCACAAACTGCTGAACATCTATAATTACCTTAATTTGCATCTTTAAGCTCAGGAACCGCATGAAAGCTCTTTGCAACTTCCCTTCGACTGAGCAAGACTGGAGTATATACCTGGGGATGCCAATCCATTCATAGCACATAAGTGGATAGAAAAAAAACAAACTCTTCTTTCTGTCCACAGGAAAACTATAACAATCTCATTTATTCTTTTTTTTTTTCCAGAGAGGAGAAAGGGTTACTTCGCAGCACTGACTTTGGATGTCCTGCGATCTTCGCTGTAAGCATTGGGTACAGTATCCGTAGAGCCTACAGAGCTGCGGAAGAAAATAACAGAGCAGACTGCAGAGGTGAAAGTGAATTGCTGAACTCATCGCCGGGTTGCAGATGGAAAGGAGGCACTGGGGACATGCAGAGACAGCTGAGACAAGGACAATGACAGAGTGCTGTGGCAAACTGACGGGAAGTGTTTGCTTCTGCTCAGTACCAAAGACAGGGATTCTTTAGCACTTCTGTGGACTGAAGACAGTCAAACATTGTAATTGAATGAAAAATTTCATGTACATGACATCACTGACTCCGAGAAATGAAGGGAAAACTGCATTACTCATTTACGTGGTGGACAGCGTGGCAATAGAGGAATTCCCCAAAAGATCTGGCCATGTGTTTCACAATCGACAGCCGAAAAGCTCCCCCTGAAGTGACAGCCTGAAACATTATAGCCATTACCGCACCTACGATCCCATTCTACAGCAGAAAAAGAAGCCACTAGTAGCAGAAGGTTTAATCAACCCCATGGTCAAAAAACATCAACAACAACAGAAACGCCACCCCCTTGCACATCACGCAACACTTAATGTAATAGCCAGGAATTAAAACCTTACTTTTGTGACATCTCAGCGCTGACACATGAGCCATATAACTATTGAAGTTGAACTATTGAACTACTGAAGTGTGAGCCAGGGTCACACTGTGTTGAGTCGTGGGGTTTTATACTGGACTATACCCTCTGGCATAGGCCAGGAAAGCATGGTTTAATTTGACAGGCTGCAGGGGGTTCTTTACAGGCAATACAGGCAGACTCTGTCAAACACATGCTACAGAATGTCCTTGGAGACTTGATAGCTCTACGAATGAAGTCCATCAGGAAAGATACAGGCACAACTCAGGGCACTGACAATGGAAGAAGCTTTATAAATGCTCATAGGCGGTACTGTTGAGCTTCCTCGGACAGTTCTGAGCTGAAACATGTACAGTATCTGAAAAAGACACAAGCTAGGCTAGTGTAAAAAGCCCTTCTCTTATTAATTAAGAGTCGCCAATTATTGTATTTATTACAGTGTATATCCAACCAATTGGGAATCACTTACCGCGTTGGACAGCAATAACCAGCTGCTCACAGAGCTTCACACTACAAGCTCCCCAGCCCAGCAGCACAGCAGGGGTGAAGGACATTCAGTGCCAAGAGGAGGAGGAGGGGCACGGCCCTTGGAAAAGCCTGTCAGTGCCCCAGACATGCCAGGCGTTTGCCATTCGCCGAGAGCCGAGAGAGCCCTGACCACCCAGTCCCAAGGCCAGCCTTGGCAGAGCTTTGCCAATCGTGTGGGGCCGCTTGGGGAATCCCCATTAAATCAGGAGCCATTTAAAGACTATCCCTCACAAATGTAGTTTCCCCGGGTTCATTCTGAGATCGGTGCTGTGGGAAAGCGCTCTGAAATGAGGAAGGCCTCATGCAAATGACAGGTTCTACCATGGCAGATATGACGTCAGAAGATTATTTCTATCATCTGACCATCTTTGACACATGCTTTTATGGTGGGAAGAGCAATGACACTGGTACGGTCAGACAACAGCGGTGTTCTGCAACTTACTTAACATGTCATGTTTCACGCAGGCAAGGTGTCATACTCAGACAGGAAGTGTTTCTATGCGCAGTTTACATTTTCTCTAGTATTTTAATTCTGCAGACAGGACATCATGTTCTTTAAAGGTGCTTTATTTTTGTTTAGATGAGTGCTGTCATGTCCAAACATTTCCCCTCAATCCAAAACAGCCAAGTTGGGAACAGAAACCAGCCACATGAAGCTGTGATATCAGTCAATAAGGGTCCAATTAGTAACAGAGGGCCACCGTAGGGAGGTGATGACTTTAGGACACATTTGTCTTCACTTTATTCAGATCACGTGTCCATTTCTAACTGATTGGAGGAAAATATTCAAATAGTTTCCACTCCTCAACCTCCAGAGAACTTTCTCATGAAGGGGGGAGACTGGCCAATTAATTGCACACTCGCAAACTCATAACATGACTTCAGTGTAAGGGATTTAACACAAAAGACAGGCAAACCACTGTTAAAAATACATTAGATATAATTTCCTAGACACAAATCGCATTTCACATAACACATTCTCACTCCCCCCCCAAAAAAAATGACAATCCATCTTTTTCAATCATCTTGCGGTCTAAATATTGCTGGGGGTAGTATTCGTCAATGCGGTAAGTCGTTGGTTTTGTTTTTACATCCAGGAAAACGGCGTTGAGGAATGCACCAACTAACCGTGAAACTGCAGAACACCCTGAAACGTCAGCGACGCGAGGCAGAAGGACATTTCCCCCACAACTGTCAGGTGCGACCTGGTTTGTCCAGGGATGACCTCCTCTTCGTTCACGAAGAGTCCTGCCCCACGCAGGCTGACGGTGGGTCCAGCCCCCAAGCGGGTGTCGCTGCTCAGCGGTGCCCGGTAAGGCAGCGCAGGCGTGTGAAAGGAAGTACCCAATCGCACCTTCTTCTTCTTCTTCTTCTTCTTTTTTTTTAAGGCAATGCCTCCTTGTTCGGTTCGCGAAAGAACCGGAGAACTGGAGGAAGGGTTTAAAATAATCCACTCTCCCGTGACGGCCGCAGAAGAAGGCAGGCTCACACCGCGGGCGTCATGCAGGCAGCGGCTCCGCCGATGTACTTGTCTGTAGCAGCGCCTGTCAGAAGCTCGTACTCGGCGCAACAAAGCGGCAAGCGCCGTGTCCCCATCCTCACTCGCTTGTCATTCCCTCCCTTTAATGACAGTCATTACGGTACTACGGCAGATGACTGGCGCGGGTGAATGGAATAATTTTACGCATACTCCTACATTCACAGCTGTAGCCTGTAAAAACACACTGGAGCAGCCGGGGTGATTTGCCACTTCTGATGTATATAATGCAGCTCTCTAGCAGCACACAGTAGCGCCGTTAGAGCGTCTTCAAGTATTTCCGCTATTCTGTATTGTGTTGTATACCATCGGTGTATTAAGGTATTTTCTGTAACTGGGGGTACATGCATTAAGTAATTTTCTATAAAAAGCGTCTTGCTTAATTGTCGTGGAACGGTTTCACCGAAAATGAAAGCAGAGCCTTAAATAAAACCTGAATTGTTATCCACGCCAGCTGAAGTTACGCTTCTTTTTTTTTATCTTTTACGCCGGGGGTACTGTCGTAAACTCCTTTCACCCTACACATTTCAATACTCGTAACGTCTCTGATTTGGAATGGTGCTAACGCGACCTGTTATATCCCTCCGGTTTGTACTCTTTCCAAGAAATGAGAGGAAAGACGAGCACACACTGTCCACTGGTCTGCGTTCACTCAGAAGGTGCCGCTCTCTGTGCTACAGGGGGGCGATACTGAAGTCCCTCGCATTATTCAATCTGCCGTAATTATGTACCACACTGATGAAAACTATCTGCATGTTATTTTCATAGGCATTGTCCTAAAACCGGAATACAGTAAATTTCCGTGCAATTCATTCAGGAGGAAGACAGCAGCCTAACGAAAATATGACGGTTCACCTATTTTGTTTTGCAAAATAGCCACAAACACCGTACTGTATATACTGTAGTAAGCCAGCGCCGTACCATAACAGTACCACTACAGGAGATATCGGAATTGCAAGTCTATTAACACGCACAACGGCGAATTTCTGCATAGCCGTACAGCGCAAAGTGACGACTTCCTAACACTCAACACTAATATTTCTACTTGTCCACAGAATCACAAGACTATCACTCATTTAAAAAGAAATATATTTCTTTAGGGACTGTAAAATATGACACCCGTGGCGAATGTCATTTCTGCATTTCATGACCTATATTTATATACATGGCATGGAAATTTAAAATTATACATTTTGTCAAGTCAAGAAAAGCACATCACGGGGTTCAAAGCCTCCGAACTTCAGTTGCTGCTTGGCCGAAACTCGTCCGTCCCCCCGTCCAAAAAAGCACAACACGCCACCCTAAATATTTTATTTTTTCCCCCCACTTATTACCCTGGAGATGTCACAACAATATTAGTGGTAACATCGCAAATGCAGTTGCCTTACCTGACAGCGCTGTAGTGCCTGAAGCCATTTATTCCACAATGCAACGAGGGCAGGAGTTCGCATCTCCCCGGGAATGGAGATGGTGTGTGGTGCGGATCCTTGCAGCGCTAACACACAGGGCAGGTTGGGACGAATAGGGGCTTTCCCTCACCCTTGTCAAACTGGAACTGCAATCCCACATTCAGCTGATCAGCACAACAAAAACACCGTGTCGCGCTACGCAAACACCCCGCGCCGCGCAGCGCCGCACCCCCCCCCACCACCCCCCGCGGTGGGGGGCCCCGCCCCCTCTCTCTGTCTCCCATTGGCCTTGGCCCGTCACTTTGCATCTCATTAATATTCATGAGGCAGCGGAACCCGCTCCTCGCCAGTGGCTGCCGCCGCTGCCGCTCATCCTTCACTCGACCCCCCCCCCTGCTCCCCCCCCCCCCGCACAAGAGTTTTACCGGATGACGTCATGGAACATTCCGAAAATTCCAAGCCGCTGCATTCAGCTCGGCCCCAGGAGGCAAGAGGCGCTGTAGCGCGGTCCTCCAATTCTCGGAACCCTCCAGTGTCCGTTTGGGGAAATGCAGATCGTATAAAATGGGGCTTTTCAGTATTTTGCAAGACGTGTAGATGTAGAAGAAGAATTAAAAGCTCGGTTGACTGCCGTTCTCTGACTGAAGCAGAGAATTTTAAAAGAGCAACGAAAATACACGTTAAAATTGAATGGAGGAATTTGAAGAGATTAACCATCTTTGTTTATTTACTTGGTTGTCTGGCCTGTTGTCATTCCCAGAGAACTGATACTATAGCACCGTACCGTGCAGCTATGAACTGAACTAAGAACCTAATTAATTTAACTAAGTACTGTAGTTAATGGTATTACTCTACTGCATTTGTAGCACAAGTGTGTTGGATTAAGCAGCAAGAAGTCTTCCTTGGTCTTCATCTTCATCGTCACAGCGGCAGGGTGTGCTGACATGAGTTGTGTGTCTTGGATATTGTGAGTCCCAAAGTGTGGCCGTGGTGATACTGGAGCCCACACAGAGTAGTTGTGCCTGGGCTTTCTAAATACAGGTAGAAAGTATCTTTGACAATCAGATCATACAACAAAGGAAGTGTTTTGCATTGCGTTAGTGCTATATTCTTGCACGCACTGCGTAGCATACAATAATACAGCACTAATGCAAAGCATAACTTTGTCTGGCCTGTTGTAATTCCCAAAGTAGAGAAACTATAAGGAGTGTACCATGTAGCTAAGAACTGAACTAAGGACCTGCTTGATTTAATGAAAAGAAACATGCTGCAGGTGTTGGTCTTAACTGTAGTGGGATCTCAGGTTCGATCTATTCATCTCCTCTTAATATGCAATAAATGCCTGTACTATCACTCAGTCCTCGCCCTGTGAAAGCAAATCAATCTATTGTGTTGCAGGTTGCTCCTCGATGAAAAGTCTTCTTAATATCCCAAAAGACACCATAAACACAACAAACATGGGACTGTTATTGTCTGAGAATCCATTGTTAACACTGTACCTACATCGCTAACTCAAATCTGTTCACTGCCAACGTGTAGATTGCACTGTCAGTTCTGAACAACCATCCGCTGTTACTTCATATACTGTACCTGTTTACACAGAATGGAGCTGCTGTTGTCAGCTGCTTCTGTAGCATTTCATATACTTAGACTCAAGTCTAATCTTCCCCAACCCCTGGGGGCTCTGAGACTGTTTAAATCACTTAGCACTGTGCTAATGGCAGCAAGATACACGTGCCACAAGGGGACTATTATCAGGGTTAAACACAAGCGAAGGGTTCAGTTCAATCAAGCCTATCCTTGGGGAAAGAGAGCAGCTTTGAAAAATGTGAATGCCTGAAATACTGTACATACAGATAAAATGTATATTGCCTTTTGCAGTGTAATGAGCTGTTTCTCACCTCTGAGCGCACTCCTCTCCCAAAAGAAGCAAGCAAATAACTGAGCAAACCTAGTGTCTAATCATGGTATCTAGTGAAGTGTAGTTTTCATTGGGAAGAAGAGCAAACTGCCTGTGAGACTGCTGGAATTGCACGGATCCACTTGTTCATGCCCTTTGGTAGCTGTCAGGTTCTGAGACTCAAAAATGCAAACTAAGGAACTCTGTAATATCTGTAATGGGAAAATATTTGCAGCGGACTTGACAAAAGGAAGGAATCATTACATAATTAGCATAGAACAATGATTTACCTTTGCCACCTTGTATAATTTCTCTCTTTTTCCCATTTGTTTTTCAAGGCTTGCAGTAAATATACTGTACATGCCGCAGCTGTTTTGTCTTAACTGTAGTGGGATCCGAGGTTTGGCCTATTTCTCTCATTTGCTATGCAATATGCAATAAATGCCTGTACTGTCACTCAGTCCTAACTCAGCCCCCACCCCATGACAGCAACTCATAGCACCACAGGGAGGCCCGTCCTATTCAATATTTACAGTGTCAGAGTGCAGGATTGTAGAGAAGCAATGAGCCGGAGAGTTTCTTAAATGGATAGCTTCTTAAAGGAACAGCGGGGTTTGTTTTTGCTAATGTGTTATGACTGCTATGCAATGGCCGTGACCATTATTGATGCTTATGTCTGATTCCAACATTGTGCTTTCACCTGCTGTAAAGCTGGCATCTTATCTCCTTCACTCATGCTCATTCCCCATGCTCTAAGATCTCACTGAGCTGAGACTATCTTGGTGGTCACATCATATCGGCTGGTTGGAGTCGTGCCTGTTGCTTGCCTGCAGAGGGTCTGGCTCCCCCATGACCCTGAACTGGAGGAAAAACAGTTAGAAAATGGATGGATAGATACCTGTAGGTGGTTGGAGTTGAGATCTTTAAGTCACTATGACCTGGACCTGGTATTTTATTCCTGTGCCCAGGGGCCGTTCCTCAGTCCAAAGAAACTGAGACAGATTCACTGTTTGAAGCCGCAAAACCTCTCTTTCTCTTCCAGTTTTGATCATTCATTTTAATCTGGTATCCATATTAGAACCGAGGTGACAAAAGCTCTGTGGAGTGCACGATCCAACTAGACCAATTCTGTGAAAGCAAATAAAATCATCTAACGATAGGAAGTGTGACTTGGTCTGTTATGAACTTCATGAACATGAGGCACAGCTCGATACAAGAGCAATTTGAAAGCAACGTGCTACAGCCAAGAATCTCAACTCTCGAAAAAACTGCCCACCATTTGGATCTTCCTGTTTATTTACCTCTGATACTTTCTCCATGGCCTGTTATCTCACTGCACAGATTGCTGTTTTCCTTGATAAATAACTGCTCCTGCACACACTAAGAAAAGGAGGATGTGAGGAAATGACAAGTGTATCAGTGTTGCACATACTTCAGCAAAAAGGGGGAAAATAGCAACCAACTGTGTCTGCAAGGCAGCGTTATTAAATATCAGCCTTAAAGTTTTCTAACCCTACAGCTCTACTTGCATGTTAATAAGATCTCCAGGTTTATCAAACGTCCACCAAATGATTCAAACATAATTGGAAACTATGGAATTTAATGGGTTACTGCCTAGAAGGAGTTTTTGGCAGCAGATATTTGCTACTGACTACTATAGTACTTTTGCTATGACATTCCATGTACTTTATCCTTATAAAAGCTATTAAAATTGGTGCTTCTCAACTCTGCTTTTGTTGATAATAGTTGATGCTAAAACTGTGAAATTTCTCAGACTAGACAGACAGTACAGACAGTACAGTCTCTGAGCTCTGTTACAAGTTTGCCTTGTAACTGCATTTTGACTCTTTTGCATCCTATAGTTCATTCAGTATCAGTATACATAATCATTTACTTACAGGCGTCCTTGGGAGACAATAAGCAGCTGCACCACTGAAATTGCTGAAAAAGTTACTAAAGCAAAAGTTCACATGTACTCTATGAGTGCTGTATGGGCCGAGCAATAGCACTGTGGCTAAGGATCTGCGCCTGTGGTTGCCAGTTCAAATTCTGCGGCTGGCAGAGGAATCCTACTCTGTTGAGTCCCTAAGCATGGCCCTTCACCCCAGCTGCTCCAGGGGTGCCATATAAATGGCTGACCCTGTGCTCTGACACCAAGGTTCTCTCCCTGTCTGTGTGTCTCATGGAGAGCAAGTTGGGTTATGCACAAATTCCTAATGCAAGAAATTGTATATGGCCAATAAAGTGATCTTATCTTATTATATTGTCTTGTCATAAAATATTATTCTTTAATTCACTTAAAATTTAATTCACTTAAAGAATATTATTCTTTAATTCACTTAAAATGTATTATTGTTTAATTTTAAATATCTATAGTTTCGTTTTGAAAAACAGTGTATGGGAGGAATTTTCAGTTAACCAATGAAAATGGCAGGAAGGGCTAGCAAAGAGGCCAGTGAGACAAACAGAGCGTGATGGTAAAATAGAAAAAGATGCAACTCCATGACAACCGAAGTGCACCCTTTCCTGTAACTAGTAGCATCGCTTAACTGAAGCCCTGGGCCTCAGCTGACCTCCCCTGACAAGCGCTGACGTCACTCATTGACCGTGACACAGTTGTGCAGGAGAGTGGACATCACGAGGGGGGGTGGTGGTGGTGGTAGTGGTGCCCCGTCTCCGTGGCGATAGGCAAACCGCAAACCCAGAAGAGAGGCCAGTTTGGAAAGAGAAACAGCCACGCTGGAGCAAGGCCTAATCGTTTCCATGGGACGTATATACTAAAAAAAAAAGAAAACCTCCCCCCAAAAATGAAAGAGCGAACTGACACACTGAATACCTTCAACTTAACTCCCCTCTACCTCTGTCTGCAGGCAGTGTTTCATATTGTAACCCCATGAAGGTGGACGCCCGGGCTGTGAGCACCGAGGCGCAGCAACAATATGATCTTAACACGGTTACATAACCCACTGCTCTGCCCTGAACCGCTTGCTTCTCTTCCGCGGCATCTCAAGACTCGCGAAAACTGCGCCGCGGCTCTTCCCTCTTATATAACCGCGTTAGTTCCGCTCTCCTCCTGCTTCTCGGAAAGGATTAAAAAAAATACATTCGCCACCAGAAGGGAGCGGAGGGAAAGACTGGAGCACAAAGCCCACATTCTGGTGTCAGACGCCGCGGATCCCCGACGACTCCCTCATTATAAAAAACACTATCTGTTGAACAAGTACCCTAGGATTGAAAAGGCGCCGATGTTGACCCCTCTGTTTTTGCGAGCTGCTGCGCAGTGATGCCTCTCCTCACAAGCCCATTTAGTAAAGGAGAAAATCACCGTTTTCCAGTTAAACTCGGCTTCTGTAAATATTTTGATAGTGTTTGTACACAGTAGATACGAACTGTGTCTGAGACATAGACAGAAGCCTTATTCTACACGCAGATCACAAACGTATACATTTACTTGAGAATTATTCCTTCTTTCCGCAAATATGTAGTCAGGTCAATTTTAGTATCTGGAATATTTCCCAGCATAAAACACCCCCAAATTCTAAATGAACTCTTAATCTAAAACAAGCAACATATAACGTGCATATAAGTGTACAGTTGTTGATTGTTTTGCTTCCTGTTTCAATTGAGCTGCTATGTGTATTTCTGACAGGTGCTATAAATAAGAATCTGATGAGATCCTTTTCATAACTTCAACGTGACACGCCAAAACAATACAGTATACAGTCTCAAATCAGTTAACTTCACGCTATAGTATCTGTTCTGATAAAATGTGTATTTTAGCACATGTTATAAAAAAATGTATGTCAGTCAGGTTATCCCTAAGAAATTCCATTTCAATTTTAAAGAACACCTCTAGTCCTGGGGTGCTGATCACTGAAACACTGAAACAAAATATCTCTTTCCACTTAAATTGTCTTACAATCCCTAAAGAACGTGGCCTCATGAATACACAGAAATTCAAACAAGTAACTGTTTCCTCTTTCATTGACAGAGCTGATATCTTGATTCTCACTGGCCTAATTTGATTCGAGGCTGCGTTTAAAATGGACTTGGCAAAGTCTTAGATGCCTGACGCACCACAAAAGAGGCAGATAGCCGCAGCCTGCTGTCAGGATGAATTGGCCTTTTCCTCAGAGATAAAGACAAGACGCTAGGGGTGAGAGACGCCTGCTGGGATTAAGGTCCTCCAAGTCACCAAGTCCCTTGTCCAGTTCCATCTAATTGGGAGGTAATGAGAGCCAAATGAGTTAGGCCACGTTTCCACACAACAGCTAAATTCAATTTGGTCTGGGCACACTGTAATTCGATGAGCCAGGATGGTGATCAAATTAAAGTGTCCTCAGACCTTCTTGTCTCTTTTTTTGACACACCTTTATATTGGGGGAAAGAATAGCTAACCTTTTAAAATGATATTACAACGTCTACATTTTCTAACTTCACTTGCCTTGCTTTTACGTTATTTCTTATTAAGTATTTCTAAACTTTGATGTGAACTAGAATGAAATGTGTCTGGGGGAGAGAATTTGATTGCCCAGTGGAAACTGTGTGTACACCTCTTTCTATGTTAAGCGTATTAAACAGTGCACTGCAGGAGGAAGTGATACAATCTTTCAGTAACTACCGCAGCCTGCTTTAACCAGAGCTCAGCTCAGGATGGATTTAGCTTCACTTCAGGTGGAAACTCCACATCAAAAAGTCTCTTGAGCTTTTTTTTGTCAGGATGTGTCACCCTTCTCTCAAGAGCTGCCAAGCTTTGATGGTCACCAGGAAATAAGTGCTTCTTCATTTTTTTTAAGTAGGTGGTCAGGGTTGTGAAGACACATTGACAGGCTCCAGAACTCAGAGGTACAGACACTTCTTCACAAATTTGAAGGGTTCGCAAATAATTTCCCCTAATGTTGCAAACAGTCGTTGAATTCAACATTACACTTGACATCAAAATTACACTTTACAAAGAAATATGTGATTTCTGTTTAATGTTGTTTAAATAATGGGTCAATTCTAAATAACGCATTGCACTATTCATCTGCACTATATAAAACTCCACACACATATACTAAAATTGTTGTTGTAGCATGATGAAATCTATGAGGCTGAATGATACATTTCTTTCCTAAAATAAACAGATTTGCTTTGATGTATAGCACATAGTGGCAAATGGGTGTTACAGATCAGCAGCAATAGACAGTATTATGGACGGTCCATTCAGTGTACAGTGTGGCAATAGATGATAAATCACAGCTTATGGTATTAGATGATGATCCTCAGGAATTTTTCCAGTGTCTTTCACTGAAAAGTAAATGTTTCATCAGGTAACAACTAAACCAATAGTTCCCAGAAGGATGGGAGAGCTTCATTCCTATTGAAGCCAGTATTGAACTCTGGAGAACTCCAAAGAGACAGAACTGGCAAAGCAAAGAAAGTCGCACTAATTACCAAGTTAAGGAGGCAGTTTCTCTGGGGTTTCAGCAACACAGCAGCCAGTAATTAACACTCCTGGAATGTTCAGGCAAGCACGTCGGGGAGTTCTATGGAAGAGTTCATTATTAATCCCTTACAAAGCATCTCTAGTTTTAAGATACAAATTACATTAATTACATGCATCAGAAATGCCTGCAAGTCAGACTGCACCGAAGCAGTAAGGAATGACAGAACATGAAGGTCACTGAGGCCATTCAGGCAACTACTGTAGAGGATCGTAGACTTCAGTTAGTGTCAGACAGAGCAACTTACTCCTCTGGATTAGGAGGTAGAAAACTAAAAGCCTCATGACACTTTAATGCCTGGGTATGAATGTAAGCCTGTTATGGTGCATTTGTATGCCTTACACACATAAATTACATAAAATACTCTAACAAAATATTACTGAGTACCCCAGCTATCAGCCCATTGCCAGCTGTAACCATTTTGGAGCATCGATTCCAGTAGATGTTAATAGATATGCATGGAAATACCAAACCACTCAGTATCTTCTTATGCGATGTGAAACTTTCTGTCCCTTTGGCTCACCATCTTTTCGTTTTCTGTTGGTGTTTTTTTATCCTCCAGAAACTTGCATGTTAACCCTTGCAACTGTCGGAATTGACATATTAGCCAGGTTTGGCGCTGCTTTCAGCAATGGACCAGAGCTCTTACAAGAGCAATCATGGGCTTCACAAACAGAGCTGCAGTAAAATTCTGTAACTATCAAAATGTAACTAAACCACTTAATATGTTTACTTTAAACAAAACCTGTTGTTGTAAAATAGTGACTGTGCCTTAGCCTTTTAATAAAGTACTATTAGACAAGCAACATTTTGTTTTTTTAAAAATTAATACAGTGTACAGATCAAGATGTTGTTTTGTATGCTTTCTTGGACAACAGACTTATAAATGAAGCCAGGAAAAATAAAATCATGAAGTTCAATTAGAAAGAACACAAACAGGCAATCTAGTTAATGATTTTTTTTCTTTCATGAGGAATGGGGCTTTTTGAACAATGCACCAAAGAAACAAAATGTCAGGTTGACTTCAAAACAGTGCTCTGTACCAGGAGAGCTTAACCTCACTGCTTAATTAGCCACTACATGCTGTACAGTGTGGCCACTTGTGAACCCGTACTCGTGCCTTCCCAATTTGCTGAATGCATGTTATTAAAATCAGGACAAATTTCAGAATTTTTTTTTAAAGTGTTTTAGTGGGTGACAATGATAGCACAGGGGATCTTGTAGTGCTGGTGTCCTGGGTTCAATTCCAGACCTAGGGTGCTATGTGTGTGGAATTTTGTATGTTATCCTCATGTTTGTGTGGGTTTCCAACGGGTGCCCTGGTTGCCAAAAAAATCATACTAGTAGGTTAATTAGTATTTTGTGTGTGTGTGTGTCTGCACTGCAATGGACTGGTGACTTGTCCAGGATGTATTCCTGCCTTGTGTCTGTTGATTGCTGGGATAGGCTCCGGCCCCCTGTTACCCTCCATTCAAATAAACGGTTAAAAAAGGATGGATGGAAATTGTTTCAGTAACAAAAGGTAAACCTGTTTTAAATCTCCTCTAAAATGTAATATTTTGAAATCTCCAGCCACCTAAGACCTAAAAACAACGATAGAGAATTAAGTATTTCTTTATTGCAAACTGAGAGCTCAGTTATCTGAGAATTCGCTACAAAAACCTGAAGACAGCAGTTTTCTAGCCATCTGTACTAGAGAGCCAGTGTCTGCGTCTTCCATTTCTGATGTGTGATGTCTCTTTGGGCAGTGGAAATTCAGTTTTCCGAAGACCTGAAAGCTGTCTATACATATTGAAGCCATTACTAATTATCCTAAAGGCTGTGCAGAGGAAAGCCAGCTCATCAGCAGACTAAGAAACACTGAATCCCTTAAGATTCTAAGGCCTTGCACTGGATGTCTGGGATTGTGTGTGTTACTGATACGGAGAAGGGAGTACAGTGCAATTGGCTCAGGTTATACACTCAGCTGACATCATTACCTGTCTGTCAGCCCTTGTGCACTTCCACACACAGAGGAGCAAAGCTCTAAGCCGAGCTAAAGGCTGCCAAGCAGTGAGAGCCAGCAAGAGTTAAAGGGGGATTAGAGGTGAATGCTCCTCATTGTCTTCCAATACGAAGGGCAGACACAACCACAGCCCGTGTTATTGCTAAAATAAGACAGGGGACTCGAGAGATTGCACAGTGTGATCATTTGGCAGTTCATAGTGCTAAATACAATAAACAGCTTCTCTTTCCTTTTTTTCCTTGGCACACATAGAGTTGCAAACATGCTCCACCAACCTTTTTTGGCTTCCTGGTTTTTCTTCAAGCTTGATTTCAGGGGAGATAATTCATCTAGTCATAAAACAAAGTTAAATTTTTAAGCAAATTGCATCCTCCTATTATTTTACTGTATTTCTGCTTAATGTTGTACACCTCTATTTCAATACAAGAAAGAATACCGTATTGGAATTTACATTTCATGATTGTTTTTTTTATAATGCTTTTAATCTATCGTCCCTTCCAATTCTGCCAATACCTGCTTGAGGTGGATGCGATCAACTATCTAATCTGCTTATTGATTGGAATTAATATTGTTGTTCCAGCTGTTGGTTTGGCTACTTTCAAGAAACTTTCAAGATGAGGTTCTTGGATCATTTAGCTACTAGCATCTGTAAGCAGCTAGATGGAGATCTTCATCTGAGCCACATGTCCCAGAATGCTGTGAGAATTAAGCTACCACTCTCAATCACCTGACCAGATGAAAACAATTGGTCAAGTGATGATTTACACACCAGGAAGCAAAGGCTTTCAAGATTGATCTGAACTGCCATCTGGAGACAGAGGACAGGTCTTATGATTTACAGTTCCACCAGAGGAAGAACCCGACTGGGATTGTGAAACCTGCACAAAACTGACTTTGAGTCTTTTTCAACAAGAGACTCAGAAGAGAGACTTTACTGTGGAGGCTGGCAATCAGATTAGTTGACCAGTGTGTATAGTGAGGGAACAGAGTGAGCTAAGAGGTCAAAGACAATCTTAGGTTTATCGTTGTGAAATGCCTGGCAATTTGGCAGTATCCTTATCCTCTGCTGTGCCACCTCCTTCATCTTCATCATCATCATTATCCTCCTCACCTTCTTCACCCTCCTCCTCTATCTCCTCATCAGCTCCTTGTCCTTCAGAGGCTCTCCCTCTTTTCCCCTTTTGGTGGGGTTTTGATTATTTTCTTGCACTGTAAATAAAGAGCACTAGTTTTGTATCTTACATATCATTTGTATGTGTTTTACCTTGGTGCATCACTGTCTCACAATCAATGGCCTCCTCTTGTCTGTAACCTTTCTGATGCTCTTATACCATACAGATAGCATCGTTCACAGTATTGCAAGGGTGTAGAGGAAGAACAGAAAACACCTTGAGCTCTGCCAGCACCTCAACAGATTGCCCAGATATCGCCAAATGTATCAGCTTGCCAAAACTGCAGTTACCCTTCTGTTTGTGATACACATGCACCAGCTCACAGATGCTTTTCCAGAAGGGTCACTCCTCCTGCCACAGAGCTAATTGTGCTGCATCCTGGGTACACCCTTCCAGTGTCATCTGTAGAGTATTTTAGGAGATGACTGCTTCTCACACATAGCTCAAGGAGGGGCAACCATTAAGAGAGCTTCAGTTAAACATGGATGAACTCTTGGAATTACTGGGAATTTAATATACAGCAATTTATACGGTACAAGGCCATTTGTACTAGAGACATCAAGGACAATGACTGCAGTTCATGTTACTTACCACCATGCAGTGCTGTGTACCTCAGAGGTAGGAAATGTTGTATATTTGTGAGAACAATGTGCTGCAAAGCTGGAACTGAGAGGAAGCCAACACACCATAGGTACTGCACTGCCGAACAGTTTGTCACCTTCTTTTGAAGTCTTCTTCAAGAAGCTCTGAACAATAACATTAATCAGCCAAAAATCCAGCAGCATTAATCATAAAGTATTATAGGCATGTGTTTGCAATTAACGTATTGCCATCATCACAGGGATTAATCACCTACTCCTAATGAAGAGCGCAAAGCTCATTAATGACTATCACTGGGTTTGCACGGCTCTGGACATGAGGGTTTTCCTTTGTCTGTGTGACAGTCTGCAAAGACTGCTGATCATGCAAGAGCACATACCTGAAGGAAGCATTTAATAATGGAATGAGCCAGTTATTCGAAGCAAATTCAACACACACACACACACTCTGTTCACAACAAATCAACTATTTAATGCATCTCTGAGCTCATTACATTCGCAAGAGCGCATTGTCTTTCAAATGAAATAAAGCAGGTTTTTGAAGTCATGCAATCCAAACTAACCGCACTGGAGATTCTGTTGCTGTGCTTCTTCACTTCCAGCTCAAATCACAGCCTTCCCCAAAACACGTCGCACTTCTTTTTTTTTTCTGCAAGGCGATCTTGTGATAGAAAACACATTCTTCCCAACTGCTTGCCAAGAAAGAATGGTTCTCTGTTGTAATTGCAGTAAATGAGAAATTACATTGCACTACTAGGGCCAGGCAATAGGGAACCTGCGCCAAACCCAAGACTGCTGGAACGGCCATCACCCTGTTGAACTCACTGGAAGGGAAATTCTTCTCAACGCATCAAGTTCTGCCCACGGCCGCACATTCGACATGCAAATATAAATCAGTATGAAATCAGCGACAAGCCATTTCTGCATAGTCTATGGAATCATAAAGGTATAACCTAGGAGACAGTGTCCATTAGAAGCACAGAAAACAGAGTAGTCCTGGGGATTCCAGCCCCTTACACAATACACAGTCCAGCTGGAATACTGGATTAATGGCCCTTACAATCCAAAAATGCAGACTACAGAATTTATAACAGGCACAGCAAGGAAACACAGGCCAGAATATAATGTAAGAGGTTCTTAGAGACAAGGAAAATTCCTTTTATTCTAATGCAGTATGCTGGAACTGATTATGAAAAACATCCAACAGCCCGAAGCTGTAGAGAGTATGGCGATCTTTTCACAAAAAAATTAGTGGCATGTGGCATATGTCATCATATAACACCAGCAACCATATGTTGCTCTAGCTCGGAAGGTCTTGGAGTGATCACTGAATTGGGTCTGAGCAACGGCACCACAGCCATTTGTTTTCAGGAATGTGTTCAAGTGGCGAGTTGCTATCTGGCTGGAGCAAAGCATGACTGGCTCCATTCATGAAAGACGGCCCAATAGAAAGGTGTCGCGCACCCGCTTGCAAATGCTGAGTCACATGGGGGAGTTTCAGCAGCAGCTCCGCTGGCCTCGCTCTGGGCCTCTGCTGAGACAAATTCCTGTGGTCTCCATTACAGACATGCACACTCTTCTGGGAATGTAATGAATTCACCCCTAACCTAGGGATGGACGATTTCCTAAGACTGGCGGGCAGGCCAGTGGAGCAGGGGGCGTGTCGGCCCTGGTTACAGGGAAGGTCTTTGACCCCATTTCACTTACAACACCCCAGTACAAGTTCAATCCAGGCATACACATGAGCGAAGGAACTACCGTGCCTGTACAGTATCTGCAACTGCTTTCCTGACTACAGTAGCCAGAAAAAAACCCAGACAGCTCTGGTCCTTGTGGATCAATAGGTCTTGCTGGAGATCACTCTGCCTGCGGTGGCGATTATTTAATTCAATTGTACTGATTTGTTGCTCAACCTGTCAATAATTAAATATCTCCTTCATAGTTTAAGCTATTGCACAGATGTCCCTTTAAGCCCCCAGAACTGCAGGTTCTTGAGAGCCGGAGAAGCCCCCCCATGCTCATTAAGTGCAAACGATACTCTACCAGGCACGGCTAGAATAAAGTGTAATGGCATGCAACATTCACAAAGTTTCTTGTATCATTGCCCCAGGAGGCTATTTAATCTGTTTCTGAGACGTACTGTATATCACAGCAGCTAAGTAGCATTCATTAATCTGCCCTTGTGCTTTTAGGATGCAAAGTAAATGAACAATCATTGTGCTAGGACAACACATTTTCAAAACCAAGCACAAGCAAGCCAGAAGGCAAGTTATAAATGCACCGTATAATCAGAAGGAAGTAACACTTGCACAACATGAAATATTTATCATTGCTACAGCTGGAATTAGGGGCTGGTCTTGTCAGGCTAGGGCTAGATCCTAGAAGTGAAAAGTCCATCTATGTGCACTGAAATAGGAAAGTAATACATTCCAGAGATAAAAATTAATTTATTAAATTAGATAGACCATGAATAGTTTCATTGTATATACATTTCTATTTAAATACTCATCAGCAAATGCTACTCCTGAATACCTTACCCAAAAGTAGTAATAAGGTGCAAAAAAACAACAGCTCCACCTAGTGGGCAATGTGTGAAAAGTAATTTTCTGAGCAATTGGGCCAAAAGCGCAGGATAAAACATGCCTCTTTCCTTTAGACTGTAGACTTATGGAATTTTATTGCAGTTTTTTTTTTGAATTTCCTGAATAAAATAAACTAAAAATTGTTTGTGTGTAGGCTTAACTCTTTACAGCTTAAAGAAAGGAGGCTTAGCAAATTTCATTGAACCCTATTTTAAATGACACAGAAGTGTGACCTGGATTTAATTTCTTTTGCAGACCAATTATCTTCCATTTTGAAGACAAAAACCTGTAGCTATGAGATGGTCGTATGATATAACAAAAAAGCTTCATACGCATGACCACAGAGAAAACTGATATCTGATGATGTTCTTCTACATTAAATGTACACTTACACATTTGCTTTACTTTGTGCCTGAAGAATTCAAAATAAGACACCCCCAAAACAGGACAGTATATATTTATTACATAAAAAGCTGTAAAGGATGCAACTCCCCAAGTTTTGGAAAATTAAAAATACAAATTTATTGAAAACATAAGTGAAAACTGTAAAATACCTAAAATACAGAATACAAAAAATCCCCTAAAAGTGTATACAAAAAGGCACATACTGTATTATTTTCCATCATTTATAGGATATTGACAGCATTAATACATGATGAATACCATGCCTTTGTTAATATCTTTTGAGCAAATTACAAATTAATTTGAAATCCAATGCGCTTATAGTAGAGGATACATTTAAAGACATGCCCAATTAGTAAGCATTGTTTTGCAATCTTCTATACAAAGTAAAATTATAATTTGACTTAAAAGGAGATCACATACACACATGCAGTAATGTTAATTCCCAGGAAAGCCCACTGATCTGTTACTCAGGTGTGGGATGTTCCAGGTCTTCCCAGACAAAAGGTAAAATATTCCCAACCGGCTGAGTGTGAAGAATGTTGTCGGCAACAGTTCAACAGGAAACACAAGACCAACGGCATCATTCCCATTCCCTTAATATGCACGGAAAAGGAATCAAAATATGAGGCAGATAATCAATTGCCATAGTCATCAGGTTTCAGAGTGCACAGGGCAAGGCCAAAAGGTGAAAACAGTAGTGTTCCAGCCATGCACATTGTCTGTATAAAGATAGGGAAAAAACTAAATACGGGCTAAACAAATGACTATAACAGTAATTCAGTACCACTCTCTGCTAGTGTGTCACAAAATTCTTAACACTTTAAATGGGTTTTTGCTGTGGGCTCCTGAATGCCTCAACTAGCAAAGGTGCAGGCTCAGGGTGCGCCGGGTGAGCGCCGGGACCCCGATGTCGTGGGTTCGAGCCTGGGTCATGTCCAGCTGTGACCAGGATTGCCCCTACGGAAGTGCACAGCTGGCTCAGCCCCATCCCGGGAAGCGCTAGGTTTAGTTAGCACCTGCAGCCTTGCAGTGACATCAATGAGAGTAACACCTCTCCTTTAATTTGCTCTGAGCCTCCGGAACATCACTGCCAAGTTCGTAACATCTCCAGAGATGAACAGCATCATGCATGAGGAACTCCCTCAAATACAGGAGGGCCCTGTCTGCACTTCCTCATTGTCCTCCAGAAGTATACAATGAAAATACAGTTGGTGATCCTAAACTAAACCCTTCTTTTTTGCTTCCTTCTAAATTATATTACACATTAGCAGGCAACCGGGTGTTTCACCAGGGTCTGGTCTGAACAGTTCCTCAATGAATCAGCCAAGATTCACAGCAAAATAAATGCCATGTGACTTTATTCTTCCACAAATAAAAAAACAAAATGGTGGAGCAGCTAAAAACACTAGCCACAAAATGTAAGTTTGCATATGCTGGATAATGGCAGGATGGTGTAAGAGTTCTCAGTGGAGCAGAAGGGCAGGTATAAGAGAGGTAGAAAGAAATAGGTAGGGCTGTACTGTCACAGTGAAACAGTGCCTAGTGTGCTTCTGTTAGAGCACAGTTACGCTGCCTTCATGGGGATCTGCTTAGGACAGACTTGTCCCCTGTTGAAAAAAATAGGAAGTGTTCAGACAAAATAGGCCTTTCATTTAACTCACTATTTAAATGGAGTGTTAATTGTAAATTGTGCAGACTGTTTATCCAACACTTTTTTTATTATTTGATTATCATTACCAGGACAATCTCTGAAGCATATAAATGTCTCAGAGCAACAAAGAACTGCTCAAGTGCTTCATACAGATAAAAATATTTAACTCTTTTCTTAATCCCTACAGTATAATCAGCACATTCACAAAGAAAAATGTCAAGATTTGTCAGTTCAAAGCCAGCAATCGACAAGAAGAGAAAACAATTAATTTACAGTAAGACAGAAGTCAGGATTAAAAACACCTACAATTACTCTGATCTGACCTAAGACCTAGAGTGAAAGACCTTAGCCTATAGTTCTTCTGATCTATGTGATCACTCAATAAAAAACAACATAAAAACAGAAAAAAACTTAAATTCCCAATAAATCCTTATTGTCCACACTCAAACAACTATTTCAATAAGGTCTTTGCTTGTAAAAAAAATCATCAAGCAAAAAGGCCCAGGGAAAACGAGAAAGGAGATTTCCCTAACACACTTTCAAAAAGTACTTTGGAGTGACAATATGAGAAACATTGAGCTTATGAAGACACTATGGAACCACCAAATCACAATGACCTTTAAAAGGCCGAAGGTCATCTAAGCCATTTACAGCTGTAGAATATAGAAGATAGAGTGTCCTATTAAAAAACACCACAGCAATACTGGGCCTACTTTTAACTTTGAAAAACAACATAAGCAGCAGATCCTGAGATAAAAACCCATCTTAAAGAAGTCAAACAAAGTAGCCTACAAGACTTCCCAGTTCCCCAGTGACCCCTCCCCGCAGTGGGTCAAGACCCCGGTGCCAATCAGCTGAAATCCCGGTCGGTAAGAATGAGTGGTGCCACCAAGGTCCAGAGGTACAGTGCCAGACCCAGCCAGCTGGAGGAGATCTTCACCCAGACAGCCGGCATAGTGCTGACCATAGCCTGGTAGGTTGCATTGGGCCTGTGGACAAGGAAGAGACAGGAAAGAGGAGAGAGATGAAGAGTGGGAGAGAACCCCCCATAGTCCAGCATTGTCCCAGTCCTGCTCCTGAAGGACAGGGAGGTTATCTAGTTTCCCTTTAAACGCACACCACACTAACTGAACCATCTAAACTCCTTTTTTAAAGATTCTGGTGATTTAGAAATGGCACTCCCAAACAAACTGTTGGGTAACAGCTCCCCAGGTCAGGGGTCAGACCCTGTCTGCTAGAGATTCAACAAACTCACAAGACAACAACCAAAACTTTTTGTCCCTTTAAAAATCGTTTTTTTTTTTACCTCCACATGAAACCTCACAATCCACCAATTATGTGTGATTACTGTACTGAAACTCTAATCTGGTTGTAAGGAACACAGTTCCTATACATTTCTGTCACTTAAAATTCTCTTTCAAAGATTCTCATTCCAGTCCAAAGAGAAGAGGCTGCCAAAAAAATTGGATACTGTAGGACAAATGGTCCTACGAAGACTGATTTTGGGCTTGCTGCTTTTGGGTTTCTCATCAAGCAGTTTTTGACAATGAGACACTCACTGGTACCAGTTGGTGAGATTCATCATGATGTACAGGGAGGCCAGGAAGAGGCAGAAGTGGAAGAAGGAGTAGCTGTAGGTCACGCCCTCTGTCTCGTTGTCAACTGCGCGCGCCTGACCGTCGTCATGGAGACTCGCCGCGGCTTCTCCGCCCCCCTCCTCGGTCTGCATCAGTTTGTTCACCTGAGTGTTATTGGATGAACGGATGCTGGGGAAGAGAGTGGGAGGGGATGGAGCACAGGGTAGGAAAGTCACGTCAAGCCTTGGGCTGTGGTCATGGACA
The DNA here is from genome assembly GCF_059453375.1 of Lepisosteus platostomus. NCBI lineage: Eukaryota > Metazoa > Chordata > Actinopteri > Semionotiformes > Lepisosteidae > Lepisosteus > Lepisosteus platostomus. The sequence continues at coordinate 6,573,521 of NC_142623.1, read as the reverse complement.
AGTGTCCATTAGCAAAAAAGGCCTAAATGCATATATTAACTGCTGAAAAAATAAGATGTTTACCATTGTACTTCCCAAAAGATATTACTATCATTGTGGGTAAATGTTAAAGAAAAATAGTGCTTTTCAAAACACTGCCTTGCTAATAAGGGCTAATAAATGAGACTTTTCATTCATGAGCATTTCTTAGCTGTGGCACCCCGGAATTCTAAAAGATGTATTAATAAAAGATGCAAGGAAATGATAGTTACAGGAAAACATCCAACTTCAACTCCTTGATCTGTGCATAGGAATTTCTAAGACTGCACTGATAAATCTCATGCCAAGAGTGTCCTGTGCAGAATAGTTCTATGCCCTTACTCACTGAAGATGCACCAGCTGAAATCTCAAAAAACAAACATACAGGATTCAAGCACTCACTGCCCCAGACTTGCTTGAATAAGTGAGGACTGAGCGGATCAAGTTGATTCCCCCCCCCAAGATGTCACTTAGCAATGCATTCCCATAATATGTCCTATTTCAAAGTCTGACCCCAGCTGTGCTTGTGAAATGTTATTTTTATAAAGAAATGTTCAATAAATCTTGACAAAACAAAACCAGCAGTGCTTGCTACCTGGCGTAGAGGGTACAGAAGAGGAAGATGACTAAACCCACAATGCCCTGCGCGTCCCACCACTGCACGGTCTGCCCAGGGGTGCTGGTGGGCGATGTGGTGCTGCCGTTTGTGACCAGACTCAGCAGGCTGGGGTTGCAGTTGCGGTCTGGGGGGAGGGAGGGAGAATGAGACATGTCTCATCACCTTTCTCACCACATGAGGAAAGTCAAAACAAGCAATTCCCTACTTTTACATATCTACCCACTACTACTGTCCACCGAAAACCATCTAGAAATCCCATTTTCATGTATCTCAGTCTAAATCTAGGAGAAAAAAAAAGAGACAGAGGTCACTACGAGACTAAGGACAGATACTCACAATGTTTATTTTTTTCCCCCCAAGCAAAACGAGGCAGCATTTGTTTAAAGGAGAAAAACATTGTTTGAAAAAAAAAAAGATTACACACAAATAACAGAAATGCAGGCCTGCATAACTCAAGGTCCACTGGACGGAGAGCATTACTCACTGACACAGCCTTTCAAAGCAAAGCACGCAGGCAAGTTCAGTATGGAAGAAAGCTAACGGTTCAATAAAGGTATAGGAAGGAAAGGTAAAGAATAATGAAAATGTCTCAAAGTCAATTCACGCATCCATCAGCAGAACTAGAAGTTGACACAAAAGAACCAGAGGTTTAATAACTTAACCTTGCACTGTGAGGGTATTAGTACAACTGCTTAGACTACTTTAAAGAAAACAAGTGTTATAAGCACTGCTCTCACCCAAAGAACATAATTAAGGTGAACATCCCTGGTTTTCCACTGCCTTTCCTTTGCAGGTTCTGAGGATTACCAGAAGAACTCAAGAAAAACTACAAGAAGGGGCCCTAGCAGTGGAGCTGTGTGGACGCACTTACTGGGCTGGTTGGTCATGGCTGACCAGGTGACATACATGGTATACAGAGTGATGATGGAAGCCTGAAGCAGGCCAGACTGAGGCTGGACCTCCTGCAACAATAAAATACACAAGTTAACAGACTCTACCCAGCCCTCAAAACCAACCCATGACTCCAGACATTGCGTTCATGGGCGTTTGGAAGGCGGAAAGCAAGAGCCCCCCTTACCTGCACTTTGGGGAGGATGGACACGATGGAGACGATGATGCAGAAGATCAGGTTGAGGCTGATGAACACCTTGTTTTCCGTGCAGTCATCAGGCTTGGTGTAATACACATAAAAGAGCACCACAGCGGCAAAGGCGAGGGCGTAGTGCAAAAATGTGAATGTCAGCAGGCCTGGGGGGGAGCAACAGAGGGGCGGTCACATACTGGGGGAGCAAAACAACGAAGGTGATGAAGGCAGGAACTGGGAATGTATTTGAGGTACAAGCAGGTGACAGAAAGTAACAACAAAGAAGTTCAGAGCACTGGCATAACAGCGGCTCCCAGCCTTTTGACTTTAAAATCAATTGTGTGCAAACCAATTCTAATCATAATGATGGCAAAAAATGCTTTAACTCATTTAAACAGAAGTTAAGAGGAAGCTCCAGCCCTAATCTCGTCACGTTCCTCCAACCTGTGTGTAAACTGTGCGTCAGTTTACTCATGTTTTGCGTGTGCTTCCACCCCATTTTCACCATTTTACTCTGACCTTCCCACCTCAGCCCTCATTATAAGAGCAGGGTGTTCCAATAGCCCCAGCTGGGGGCAGGGGGCCCCCCCACTCAGGTTCTTCCATTCTCCTCTGCTAGGAAAGTTACCTCGATAAAGATCACTATTTGAACTGCACATCATACAAAGGGTGGAAACGCCTGATTAAAGCTGGATTCCATCTGATGGCATTGATTCCTGGCCAACAGCAATAGTCAAGACATAGACTGACCAAGGCGAGCATCAGTACATGTATGCAAGAAGTGACAGGTAATCCCTTTGGGAAGATGATGATGAATATACAGTAGATACAGAATATACAAAAATAATAACAGGGTACGGGGTTAGGTATTTGGTAATTAGAAGATTATTAAAAGCATTTTTGTTAAGATAGACAACATGGTGACAGTGGGCTACAAAGCTTCCAGCCTTATCAGGTGTCTGATTGTTTCTAATTTCATTCTTAATTTCTAATTTACTCTATTGCTTTTAGGTTTGGTTAGGCCAGCTTCCTGAGCAAAGATGTCCACGTGGAGGAGTTCCTCCGGGAACGCACAATGACAGACCGTCCGTGTAGCCCTATACCTGCAAACCAGCACTTGCGGTTTCCCTCTTCTGCATTCTCCACCCACGCTTGGTTCCAGGAATGAGCAAAGTCAATCAGCAGGATCAGCTGGATGATGATGAACACGAACGACCCCACCACTCCAAAGTAGAACCACACTGCAATGACACGATGTACACAGCCCCTCAGTGGGAAGCAAGTTACCGAACTAGAGAGGCTGCTACAACTCTAGAGGCCGTTTACACCCAGACCTAGACAGGCTTAGCTGCTCCATTATTGCTCCTTATAAAATGAACCACTGCTTTCCTTTTGCTTCTATGTGGAAAAAAGAGTTTGCCCAATCGCCTTTAATTTTGTACTCGAATGTATAGTATAATCAGTCAAGCCAAAAAATAATATATTTCTGTGTCAGAGAAAGTACATATATCAACTTCTCCTGACAATGCAAGAATGCAAGTATTATTGAGTTAAAAAATATTGTAATGTGCCTCATCCATCCTAGCCTGAAGTACAAAGTAAGGAGTGTGAAGCATTCTTTACAAATAGGTTCAAACACTTGGGCTATACTTCATCTAACAGTTCAAAATCTCATTATGTTCGCCAGTTTGTTAGCAAAGCCAAAACACATCTAGGTTTTTTTGATGAAACACAATTATTTTCTACTTTAAATCCACTGTAAAAAAGAAGTCACATTTCATTCACAGTGCTTCCAGGCATGAATTATGTTCTCTGATGTACATTAAGGTAATGCTTTTTTTATGGATTCATAAATGAACATGATACACAGACTTTATTAACATTCCTATTGGAGATTAACCTTTACAAGGTCTCTTATTTTTTCCTTGATTGGGTAATTATTTCTAAAACCAAATTGGATTATGTTTTTCCAAGACAAATTTAAAGGAAAAATGACGTTAAGGCATGTCCATTTCAAAACATACAACCTCAACACTTGGGTCAGTACCTGTGTTGAAAGTCCCATCAGGAATGAAGAAGGCCCCCACTGTTATCCCAACCAGGGCAAGAAACTTGAAGAACCAGAACCTATAAATGCAATAATGGTCTTGTGAGAGAAGTACAGAAAAAAATGACCGTCTATTAAGTAGTTAATATGCAACAGTTTTCAGGTACATCATTCATTTCAATTAGTTATTATTGTGCCTTTGAGATATTATTCACACACCTTGATAATTTCTAGTTTAAGACTTCCAAACATTAAAAACATATGATAACATCTTCAGCTAAATTTCCACTATTTTAAAAAATGGCTTTGCTGTGGAGTGAAATATGTTTTACTTTAATAAATCCAAAAATTAATTTAAGCTGCTAAATTTAACAGCTGGAGAGCCACCGGGGGTGCCAGATTGCTTCAGCACTCACATTACTTATGGAAAAAAAAGAAAACAAATAAAAAATGGTTTGGCCTATCATCACACATCAGGTGATGCCAAGAGAATTTCTGCATCTTACCCAGAAGGAATGGATCTAGTTGCTCTTCTCTGGACTGATTCCAGAGCAATAATTTCTTTTCCATAAGGTGATTGAGTTGAATGCTTCAAAGAACAAAGTACCAAGCAAGGTGCCATCCTTTGGATGAAAAGTAAAACCGAGGTCCTGACTCCCTGTGGTCATTAAAAACCTGTTTCTGGAAAAGAGCAGGGGTGTAACCCCGATGTCCTGGCCACATTTTCTCCTAGCCCTTACTAATCAAGGCCTCCTAATAATCCCCATCTATGAATTGGCTTCATCACTCTGCTCTCCTCCCCACTGATAGCTGATGTGTGGTGAGCGTTCTGGCGCACTATGGCTGCCGTCACATCATCCAGGTCGGTGCTCCACACTGGTGGTGGAGGAGGGGATCCCCATTACCTGTAAATTGCTTTGACTGGAGTGCCCAGAAAAGTGCTATATAAGTGTAAGGAACTACTGCTACTGCTGCCTCGGCTGCCCACTGCTGCTCTCGGACCTGGAAGTGCAGCAGTGGCACTCACCCGTTCTGGATAGAAGCTCGCGGGTCCTTGCTGCTTCGGACACGGATCATGATGACGCAGAAGAGGAAGAAGAAACAGGCCATGGCGAAGCACATGCGGTAGACCGACTTGTAGCCCACGACGATGTCACAGTTGACCTTGTTCTGTATGCCAGGGATGGAGGTGCCATCCACACAGAACCCTGGGATCTGAAGACAGCCATTACAAACAAAACCACGGAACATGTAAGAGAAAGGAGACTACAGCCACACAACAGCACTGCAGTAAGCTTACTGAAATTAGTTAATAGCCAATTATAAACTAATTTTATACATCCAGTATCTGCTTTGTGACATTTTTTTCAACTGTACAATATGACTTGTAAATATATTCTTGTACTAATCTTTAGATTTTTTTTTCCTGAAGGCATTTACTTCAATGTCATGGGCCTAAATGCAAAAATATGCATATATTTAAAGCTTTTTCTGTACGGGGACTCTGGTTTGTTATGGTGATGAAAAAATCTATTATTCAATGTTTAAATTGATCATGTAAGAGAAATTTTCAGCCTTTGAGGTAATCTTAAAACTTCAGTAAAAGTATAAAAAAAGATATATGTATGGAATAGCAAATGCAATATTAAATAACGTTAACATTTATATTAATTTAATAAAATATTAACAATCCAGTTGCAGACCAAACTAACAACTGGTGCAGAGCTCACCTTATTTTTTTAAACCCGTTACTTAACCACACAACTCTGCTGAGAACAGACTCCCAATTCCAATGATGACCTGAAGACTGAATGGAAACATACAGCAGGACATTTACTGAAGAAATCAGAACTGGCTCATAGTCCCACCCATGATTTGAACTTACTGCCGCCAGTTCAGACTCCAGGGCCATCGTCATTAGGCTAAGACGCTGACTCATGCTCGTGAGACTGCACAGCACGCGGGAGGCGTGGAGACGGTACCTTCTTGAGCTGAGCCTCCATGCCCGGCAGGATCATGATGATGGAGACAATGGTTCCCATGAGCAGGAAGAGGGAGAAGACGATGCGGGTGACGGTGGAGTTATTGGAAGAGGGGCAGCAGCCGCACAGCAGGCAGGGGGCAGAACCGCACAGACATGACACCTGGCAAGAGAAGGAGGGGGCAGAAAGAAAGCAGGACAGGCTTTGGTACACAACCTTCTGCTTCACAACAAGAACTATGAAAATGAAAAACGACAGGCCCAGATAGTTCAGAAAGGGGCTCTCACAGCTGCTATTTCAGTAAGTCCTGATGTATCTAACACACAGATGAACTGAAATAATCTTCATTTCTATTTTTCTTATAAATTTCTCACCATTTGTATTAGTGCCAATTTCTTTGTTTTTATTTCTAAATTGTAAAGATTACTTAAGCTGCTTACTTGTTTTGTCATCTTATGCACGTATTTGTTATTGTCAAACAGATTTGCAGAAACATTGTGTTAAATGTTTTGTGTGAAGTCTTGCAATGCACACTTCCGATCTGGGACAATAAAGGAAGTATCCCCACATTTCCATTATTTCTGACAGCAGTAAATAGGTGGTAGTGGGATCCCCATTTAAACATGAGGCTACCTTCTGAAAGTTACTAAACAATGACTGCGAGAAATTTTCCTGTCTTGATTTGGAAAAAGTGATGTTTGCTGTCATTCTGCTTTATTAGCATGACAAACAGTAATTCAATCTCAAATCCCAGCACAGGAGACCACAGGGCAAACCTCATTAGAGCTGAAATATGGAAGAATGTAAACACTGGAAAATGAATACAGTCTGCAAGACCTCTAGTAAATTAAAGTTGGCACACACACACACACCAAAGAGAAATAAACGCCATGACAACACTGGTGACTTCATTCCAGTATGTGAAAGATTCCTGGTGCATGGTCATTTAATGGGCCTTTAAAACCAAAGGAGGGGGTGGAAATTAAGAAAGTGTAATGGCTGCTTCTCACACACTGCAGCCAGGAGATTCAGTCGACTTTGGACCAGGAAGGGCTGCCAAACTAACTTTAAAAAGACTGCTATTAGGGTCTTACCAGCTACAAGCTGGGTAGCCTCAGTGGAGGATTTAATAAAGAGCAGCTTGGATTTCACTGTGCTTAGCCCTTCTTTCCTAAAGGGGCCTTATATAACCGACTGCCAGGGGTACAGAATCCGATTCATGCAAGTCTAAAACAGCCTGTGACACGTGGGCACTGATGCCTTCACTGGAACTGGTCGACAACAATCATAGAGACAGATAAGTTTTCATGCAAATCCACCCTGATCCAGTACTGTGGTAGGAGTATGACAAGGCTGTCATCAGCATAACAACATGTGACCGATACTGGGAACACATCAAGGTAAGTTCACTTCCTAAAACTCCCTCTTACTGTGGAATGATGTGTTTGAATCCAGATAAGACTGGATCGGAGATATTTAACAAAAGCTTATTTTGAGTTTTGGCATGAAATTACTTTACTGACAATAACTGTGAAAGTTCTGAAAACGCCTTTTCATAAAAGCATCCCCCCCTCAAATTATCATTTAAATCTAAAGAATAAAGATTGCAAAATCAAATATATCAAGAATTACACCTAGATTGGTGTTATGTCTCTCTCCCGTGCTAAACTACTCTAGCACATTTTATTGTAATTGCTGACACTGCTGGAAGAAATCTCGTGATGACCTACCGAATCTCTGTTTAGTCAGGAATGGGGTAAGGCCTTTGGTGGCTATAAGGTACTTTTTTCAGAAGTTATTTATCCATCCTCAGAAAGCACTTATTCCTGGTCAGAATAATTACCCCCCTCGTCAATAATAACACAGGAACAAACAGGAACTGACCTAAATACATGACAACATTGACACAATTGACTCGGAACGAGCCCAATCCAAATTCGTGAACTAAAAAAAACTCAATTCTAATTATGTGGTCGAATTTAGTCTCTACGAAACTAATGCCATTAGCAATTGTTTTGCCTAACCTCGGCTTTGGTGCCTAACGTCAAGAGATTACCTCTGGTTATGCATATACCTCTGATGGTTTGTAGCGTGCTGTAACAACTACAATGATTACGTATCTCGAGGTGGGACGGTGAAACCATCTTGAACGCAAAGCTGGATAAGAGTCAAACGTTTCTTTTTAAAATGGTAAGAAAAGAAAGGGCTGTTACTGTATGTACACAAAGTTATCGGCTACCACGACTTCCTCGTTTCCACACGATTGTGCAAGAGATACCGACAAGAGCTACACTGTATCACATGATATATTACTGCGGGTTACCAATACCTAATACACGCACTGCAGGTGATAATATTTATTACTGCTTGGCAGATAAACCACGGATAGTTTTTTTTTTTTTGCTTCGACGTACTTTACAAAATATCCCATGACTGAATAATTATCTATTCTTGGGATGTTGTTAATTAAAGGCCTATACAGGCAAATCAGCATGAACTGAGCAAAACCCACCAACGAACAAGTCACCCTGTATCCAAATTGTATTGTAAATTATCCGACTAAAGATTTACAAGGGCAAGTGCTTCTGTGTGCATTACTAACTTTAAAAACTGAAGCGCCTTTAATCAAAACGATTACAAAAGAAAATATGCTGTAAAACTCGACTGGATAGAGGAAGGAAGAAAGAAAGAAACGGAAAATATCAAAACTTACGCAGCTGGCTACGGAACACAAGGCCAAACAAGCTCCCATTTCTGATTTTTAGACTCCCCAAAATCAGCTATGTTTAAAACAAAAATGGAAAAAAAAAAGATAGAAAACAGGCACAGCTTCCAGCTGGTCTCTCACGCTCTGACTGTACGGACACGCCTCTTTCTTTGACGAAATAACATCCGTAATGCAACACGGTTGACGGACTTCGGCGTTTTTCGGATCTTCGCGTATATTTCCGGAGCAAATGGGATCCCTGAGGCTTATGGGCATGTGAATCTGCGTGTATGTAGTTCTTCACGATTTATTACTTCGACTTTTATCATAAAAATTTTGGTACAACATTTTGAAGTTAGTATAATATAAGAGCCTGACATCTTCTGAGGGGTGTAATTTTAAGGATGCTCAGCGTCCGCAGTATAAACAGTATCGTTCAGTACTTTAAACGATAATATTAAAATATTAATAACGTTAATTTAACTTATTAGCAAACTAACTTTTATTTATTTTAATAGTCTAACATCTTCTGAAGGGTGTAATTTTAAGGATGCTCAGCGTCCACACTATAAACAGTATCGTTCAGTACTTTAAACGGTAAAATTAAAATATTAATAACGGTAATTTAACTAATTAACAAACTAACTTTTATTTATTTTAACTTCTTAAAGACAATTTTGAATATACGCCATCCTTCAGAATGTGTTGCCTGGCATCATTGAATATTTTTTTTAATGAAGTTTTATCAGGCCACACTAAGACTGGATAACGAGAAGCAGGGATTAAACGTTTAGCGCAGTTATGCGATATGCAATTATAATACAAAAGTGAAAATAAAAAATAAGGTAAAAAGTAACCGCTAGATGGCATAATAAGTAAGCACATTATTCCTGCTATCAATTATTATTATTATTATTATTATTATTATTATTATTATTATTATTATTATTAATAATAATAATAATACCACTACCAATAATACATGAACTTTGGTGCAGTAGAATACTTTGAGACATTATATTATCCATTATTAGGGTCCACACTTTCTGGAGAAACCCTGCCTATAAACTTATTTACAGAGTGCTCTGTATCTGTCCCTCAGCCCATTGCATTTTTCAAGCTGAGTATGTCCAATAAAATTGAACGGTCTTGTATTTTCTCCATTCGGACTGCTCAATTTACCACGGCCGCGCGGTTACACAACCATTGTCACCCCCACACCACGACCCTCGTTTTACTTTGTTTCCAGGGTGACCACGTTGCTTGCGCGAGGGGATTGTTGAAGTCCAAATCCTCCTCAAGGCTGGAGCTCGCTCCGGCTTCAGCAGGGTTATATAAACCCTGACGGTGAGCCCGGGACTGTTCTTTCCTCCGCCACGTTAAGCCTCCAGCAGTGCCGCTGCCCTCATAAACCGCGGTGCTGTCTGAAAGGATTAGGGGAGAAGCGCCTTGCTCTAGGGTACAGGAGGAATTTGCGCAGTACACCTGAGGCAGCATACGGAATATATTTCTGACCGCTCTTGAGAAACCAAGCCTTTTCTCTGCGTGTGCAGCATTAAGACATCGTGGTCGCCTCGACAGAGCGAGGGACGGAGGAATCCTCAGAGGTGCTTGTAGATACACACACAAGGAGGCACAGCTGCTCACGCCTTGGCGATGAACTCAGCAGTGCCCGGCTGGTGCCCTCGGAAGGCATAACTCACTTGTCAGGCTGTGCAGGCCGACAGTTGTGAGCTTCTCCTCAGTACATTAGACACACTGCTTCAGCGGGCTGCTCCTCACTGTTTCCAGCCACCACCTTCTGGTCCTGCAGTTAGTGGGACATGATACAAGACGATATACAGTATCCCCGCGTGTTAAGTATTTTCCTTCTGCTTTAGTACGGAAATAAATAAATGTTGTCTACAAAAGGATGAGTGCCTACAAAAAAAAGTCCCATTCAGTGTGGTTCGTGAGATACAGAATAGCTCTTCTGATTTGTTCTCTTTCTTTAAGGCAATGAGATTTTGGGATAAAGGTGGCCCTCTGTGTTTTACTATTCATGAAGAGTGGTACCACTCTCACACTGTGCTTCAGAAAGACCCTGTTTTGAGCTGGATCAGAAGTCCGTCTTAGTCAGGACAATGCAGTCTTCAATGGTGGGCATCTAACAGTCAAATACCTTCCTTTATAGAATCAAGTCTCAGAGATTTAAGACAGGTACAATATTTTTTAGCTTACTGAAACTTCGAATGATAGCTTAGATGGTTTCAAAACAATTATATTTATTCAGTTAAATCACAAACTGTTGAATTGATACTTCTAATTTTTTATTTTGTATATTTTTGTAGTGTTAAACTAAAATATGGATGAATATTATGGCAGATTATTATCAGCAAAACACAATTTATATGTATGTAGAATAATGATCCCATGAAAGGCATTTTTTATACTTCCCCTTGCCCTCCCAAATTAACAATGGCTTTCTAAAATGGCATAATTATCCCTAGAAATGGATGTAATTTGTAACGCTGTAGTAACATTGTACTGCTAAATGCTAACTGCATGTTGCCAACAAACGTATCTCTAGACAGTGTGGATGAAAAGAACGCTGTAGGAGTACACTGATAACAAAGGAAACATTGATGAATGATTATCAGCAAAATAGAAATATAGGAAATTATTCTGTTCCTTTTGACTTTCAACTGATAATTGCTGATATGGAAAAGAAAGAAATAAACCTAATAAATAACATAATTACAGTCGATTCAGTTAACCTAAACCTATCTGCACTCGACTGGTCTTTCTTGGTTAGCTCTGTTCCTTTTATAATCGGAACCAAAATGATTATTTCTTTTGAATTTGCATTTAAGTCAGAAAATAGTTTCTTTTTTGCAGATGCGTATTAGCAATTTTGCTGGGAGAACTGTCCACCAGTTTTGAAATCCATGTAGCATTTATCCATAATTATGTTTTAAAGTTATATGTGAGATAACTTTGCTTTGTTTTAATAGATTACTTGATTTAACACCCCAGGAACACTGAATAAAATGCTAATGGACTCAAAAAGCCAAGTGATACACTTTTACCCTGTGAAACTATAAACTCAGAATCTCTTTTGGACAGGAAAAAAGTACTAAGGATCAGAACACTGTCTGAAATATAGAAAACCTCTTTGTACTTGCTAATTCCCCTTCTCATATTGAATGGTCCTATTACCTTGATTATAAGCTGGATAAGAGCCCAGAATTACCCAATAAACAGAAACAAATCCTGGTTCTCTGTTACTCTGCCTGTTAATTGTATAAGTACATCAAACCAGGTTTGCTGATTTTTGTATGGAGAGGTTACAACTGGCAACTGTATCATATGTGTCTCATGAATGTAGTCAAATAAAGAATAAAGTTTTACTTTCTGACTTTTATTGCATCTGACAGACAGGTGGTCTTTTATGTTCACCCCCTACAGTACAATTTTCAAGTAAATATTTTCTGCCACCTTCATGTTTTTATTGTAAACCTAAGGTTCATTACATCATACAAGTAATGTTGGAGAATTACTGTTCATTATTATTGTATAATAATACCACAATCTATTTACTGTGTCATGTTGATCTCCAACCCCCCCATTAAAAGAAACACATTCTGGAATTTGGTTTTTAATCTTTTTGCAAAAATCCCTTCTGTCATGCAGTTCCTCTGTGTTCTTCTAGTATTGCAGAGGAGTCTGTAGTGCCGTTAGACTACCATGAGCTCTTGATTCACCTTCTGCTATTTCCAATAGTTCCTTGGCCCTGCCCTCTGCTGTTGTCATCATCCGTATTGCTTGGTAGTTTCTATTTCATATAGACTTGAAAGTTGACTTTGAAACTCTTACATGTAAAAACAAGTATTATTGACATTATGGACCCTTAATTAATTATTAACACTTGGTTCTTTATTTAACCATTGAAGTCAATAGAGAGCAAAGCCTTGTGTGCAATGACAAGCCTGAGGGTACCCATTTATGCAGCAGGGTATTTATTCTGGCAGTCTGGGTCTAATCTAAAATATACAGCAGCTATTCCACTCTGGGGATTTGAACCCATATCTTTCTGGTCCAGAGCCCTTAATACTACTCCAAACTACTGCCCCAGTTCTCTTTACCTTTGCCCTAGAATGGTTGTCAAAAAATTAAAGAAATTAAAATCTAATTAAGATAAAGAGGGCCTTGTAAGACTGGAAAGAGGAGGGGAGAGAAATGTGCAAGGTGAATTGACAAGTCTCCTTGCTCTCAAGACTCATGGATTTTCTCTGAGTTTAGCAGCAGTGTTCTTGTTAATTAAACATCAAAAGGTGTAGAAACACATAATGTCTTCCCTGACTTTCACTCTACGAGCTTCAGTGTGGTGGGGGAGTTCTCTGTGGGTGTGGAGGAAGGCTTAAAAAGGCTTTATATTCCCTAATGGGCTTGATGTCTAATTATGCAGTGAGTTTCATGGATAACAGATGTGCCTCCTGCAAACTTCGGGTTGAGTCTTCTTCACCAGGGCAGTACTGTTACTCAGCCAGGGCTGGGAATTAAACCATTGTCATTAAGACATCTCCCTTGAGACATCCATAACGTGTTGTTTTTTACACATAAAAGGCAGCTTTAGTTTTATTCTGTCTTTTTACTGCTGCAATTCTCATGCACAAAAATTAAGGTGCATGAAAATATTGTTTCCTGTGTGGATGGCCTGTCCATGTTATAGATTACTCAATAAACTAGTTACAGCTACTGTATACAACCTGGTGCAACAGGTACAGCAGGGTGTACAATGATAGGCAAAACAGTTTTCATGACTGGTAGAATACACCTGAAGATACTCCACCTTTTTACACTGTAGTTTAAACTGCACATGCTGAAATGTTTCTTTTATTACCCGATATTATCACCTGATACTAGACTGAAACCCACACTTTCACAATGACACATGACCATGGCCAGTCTGTCACTGGCTCCAGTACACACTCCCCCTTCCTGTTGGAATGCTCACAGAGGAGAATTCCCTGTCATTTCTCACTGGTGTCAGCAGCCTCAAATAAAGTTTTTACTGAATAAAAGGGTTGTGATTCACATATCAACATTCGGCACAGGCAAACTGATGTCATTTTCACGTCATTTTCATGAGATTCAGCGCTCATTCATAATAATTCTCTGTTAAGAGGGAGACAAGAAAATTACACGTTAAACTCCAATAGTTTTTTTTCCAATACCACTGCATATGAAATTAAAAGATCCCGAAATATTCTACTCTTACTGTTAATGCATTTGTGTTTGTAGTGAAACTTTTTCAAAAAAGTGCAAGTGTATTTTATCAAAATGTGGATAAAAAATGTTATCAAAATTACAAGAATGCAGTATAGTACCGTAGGTGCTATCAGTCTGCAAGCGGGCTTCGTGTGCAGAAGAAAGCTTATAGTTTTCGCATTTGATCATTCAAAATATTTTCGGCTCTATTCATCCTCGCACATTGTAGTGTTGAAGGTCACTCTCTTTAATGGGTGTCCTTGTTGTAAACGAGTAATGACATACATTGATAGTCATGATGAGTAACTAGACTATTGCAACCGTCAGGACCAGTACTGAGAAAAGCGTTAATACATCTGTAACAGCGGGGGCGCATCTTAATTCATGATCATGGGTGTTAGGGATTACTTCTATTAAGATACAAAACAATCGATTTGAGCTGCAACTCCCTTAATGTCATCGTGGCATTTGGCGATGCTTGATTTCTAAAGCAAAAGAGACAACTCTCCTTGATGTCCATGAAAGGAAATCAGGGAATCCATTTTTGTAGGACGGGACTCTTTTTTTATTGTTGAGATATGAATGATTAAAACAAGTATGGTTTGAGGAATGTTGTATTAAGATGAAGAATACAGAACAGAATGTATTTTGAATACTAAAAGTGAAGGAAGCGCAATAATAAAGAGCTATAGGTTATTTTATTCTGTTAATATGGGCGTGATACGCGTTTTGTTTGCGTGTCCAGAACCTGTTGATCACCTTGCGAGGCGGAAACTAAAGTACTGCTTCTCCTGGCAGGAAAAGCGTACCGATCCTAGCAACACACTAGCAGAATGCTAAAACCAGAGCAGGACTTGAACTAGCTGCTGAGCGCGTACCATTTTGCGGGTAAAGAAAACTATCGCCTTTAATCGGGTTGTCTACCTCGTGTCCCGTCGTATGACACAAGTCGTGATTTACATAACCACTTAGACAAGCAGAAACGTTTTTTTCCCCCCCCTGAGAAGGTAAAACCAATGTCTAACGGCTGGGCACAGAACCGCAGTTACAGCACAAGGCAAGCCCACCATCCCCTCTCCGGCTCCTAATCCCCCCACCCCTCCTTGGTCCGCTTTGGTACCGTCGCCTCCCTGGTACCCCGAACACACTCTAATCGCAAGTACTCAGAACCGTCTTGTGTAAAGATGCTGTAGAGCCTGGAATCCGTGCGCCAGCTGGTTCAACTATAAAAAGGGCTGCTCGGCGTTTTCCTGTTACAATGATCGCAGGTCAAAAATAGAAACGGATTTTTTCTGGTTCTCGATCAGACGCGTTGATTTCATCTCTGGTAAGTCTTGGGTTCCCTCGTATTTATCTCTCTCTCTCTTGGGATGTGGTTTTAAACAAGGCTAACAACATCATTGTGTTTTTAAGTGTGTTGGTGCTCCGGGCATAAACATTTGATTGGTGTTGCAGGAGCCTGGACAATAGCAGGCAGCCGATATGTTTTAGCAGTGTTGTGTGCGAACATTGCTGGTCACAACCAGATGAATAGCGTTTATTTTCCCCGTGATGTGTCCGTTCAGGTATGCATGTAAAGTCTCCCGCACGCATATATACGATGATATAAGAAAACGGGATGACAAAGGAGGGGGGGAAATCCGTCACTGTTTTTAGTTCACCCTTGCTTTGTGAAATGCTAAGATCATTTAAACATGTCACCTAGGGGTCAAGCGTTTAATTATATTTGAAAAATTTAATATACACATAGTCTGCAAATCGTTGTATTTGGTTAACAATAATAAACAACAATTATAGTCATACTGTAATTATTGCTAATAAACGGGCTCTGCACTGTATTATAGAAATATAGTTAAAGGAGCTTTGAAAAGAATTGATAATCTATAAAACATTGAAGGTCGTTTCATTAATAAGAGAAAACTACTTCTGAACCTCAATTATTGTTCTATATACTCCCAGTTTGTTGTGCTATTCCCAAAATCATACCTCTGATATTCATTTGAGTGTAAACAAAATGTATGCCTCTTTGTAAAGTGAGATAGGAAGGGGAGTTGGAAGTGGTGCTCCCTGAAAGACATTTGAACTTCTGCAATGGCAGATTTCTTAACTGGCACTGAAGCAGTGAGGTTTCCCCCCCAAAGGTTTTAAATGACAGCTAGGACTGGCGCTCAGCTCCATGGCCTTCACTTCACTGGAACGGGGACTGCAGTGTTAGTCCTCTACCAGTCGACTGGCGTGGACATTTTGGGTCCTCCAAAAAAAATGACTTATTGATCTGATGAGTTCTTGTAATGCTTATTTTCTGAGCTCACACGGCATTAGACAAGGGGGGATCCCATTGCCTGTGTGATGGGTGGGCGTCCCACCCGTCCCACCCAGGGTGTGTCCTGCCCTATACCTGTTGCTTGCCATGTTAGGCTACCCCAGCGACTCTGTACTAGATAAAGAGCTTTACAAAATGGATGGATGGATCCTCTTGCATCACTCATTTGTAAATCATTCTTCGGGACAGATACAGTAAGCCCCCAAGGCGTTTTGCCTTATTTTATATTTATATTAAATATTTTAGCTTTGTTTGATCCATAATGTACGTACCACTGAAGGTTCACATTGCACATTACTTTCTTGCTTTAACAGCAGGGACGATTTTTTTTTTACCGGTAGGAGACTCGCAAGAATTTGCCGATTGGCATAAAGGTGGGTAGTGGATTCTGACTGTATGTCAGGTTTTTGGATTTATAGTAGTCAGACACAGATTCATATTCTGATGGCAAACCAGGTCTTGTGGGTATTATTGTAATTCTGGTGGTTCAGTAAACTACTGGTTTGCATATTGGTTAATGACCCGTAATGTCTCTGTGAAGAATACTGGGAGTTAAGACAGCCCTTGACAACACTTAGGAAAATGAAAACCTCTTCACTGCACTTGGTTCTTCACTAAATGGTTAAGGCATTTTAAGATGGGAGTGGGAAGGTGTGTTTGTTGGTTCATGACTATTAATAAGAAAGGAGATCTGTGACAATATTTTAGAAGACACAGCTCAGCTCTAAACTGTAAAACATGCAGAGTCTGTTTTGATTTTTCCCTTTGCTGCTTGTAAGTGCAGTGGAAAAGAAAACAGACAATATCCCACAGGGAGATAATTGAGATGTGATTTAATAGCTCTGGCACTGCGACTGACTCGTTGTTGACTTGAAGGACATGGGCAAAACCTCCTGGTGCTCTGTGCTCTACCTCTGGAAGAGCTCAGGTTATCAGAGGCTGTGCAGCAGCTGTGGTCGATTCATGGTTCTCCTACTTTTTCCTGTTAAGTTGCTTTGAAACAAAAACATCCGCAAAAAGACTTGTATTTTGCATTTATTGCCTACAATCTGTAATTTGCTTGGAACTCAAAAACCAAAATATCCACTGATTTCTTTCACAGCTGGAGCAAACTAGAGAAGAAAGGCTATAACTTTAAACACCTTGAGTACATTTAAATTGTGTCCTCTTTAACTTTACACAATATCTATCTTTTTTTCCAAACTTTGCATTATATTTATTCATTGATCTTATCAACTGCTTTTCATCCCAGAGAATCCTGGACTGTGTTATATGTGCACTTGCTTACTTCACCACTGATGTACAGGACTCCCCTCTGACAGTCAATGTGCCTGCAGCCTGTCTACACAGCTGACCACCAATTGAACTAAGAGGGAACTTTAGGGAGGCCTGATTGTACAAGACCAGTGTGAAGCATAACCGGGGTTAACCTGAGGTTAACATCCCCAGTCTTATGAACAGTTCCATGGGACCTTTAATGACCAGGTGTCACGATTGTAAGTCCCTCTTCTTTAGGGCGCTCCGGCTCTTTCTCGTTTCTGTTCATTCTTTGCACCTGCCTCCTGTTCCAGCCCCTTCCTATAAAAGCCAGACGCTCCTACCAATCTGGGCTCAGCTCTGGAAGATGGACCCCTGGAAGCCCGCCTACCAGCGGGTCCAGGAGTGGCCCGACGGCATAGGCCTCGCAACGGCGTCCTGACCATCTGCGTCCGGGGCTGGGAGCGCCTGGCCCTGTTACCCCTTTTTATTTCCCCGACCCTTCACCGGATACCGCTCCGGCTTTTTACTTTTGTCTTCTTTGTCATGGATGGATCACCCGGCTCTGGACTTTCGCCCACTCTGGATTTCCCTTCGCACTCCCTTTGGACTTGTTTGCCTGGACCACGCCACCAGTGCACCATCGACACGCCCCCCTGTTCGTCTACCAGGCCTATTCCCAGTCTCATTTCCCCATGTTTGTTGCACTCCCTTCCAGATTCTATCGTCTGCATAAGGTCCTGAAAAACGCTTCGTGACACCAAGTGGAAATTCTTGTTCAAAGGATGATGCCTCCAGGTCCATCAGCAACATTTACATCTTGAATCACTGCCATTAGTATATCATAGTGATTATCTATAAGGTTTCCCATTTAGATTTTGAACATGAAAGTTCAATGAGAGTCGCACTTCAAGAAACATAGAACAGTCTGTTATTGATACGTTTCTGGTTTACATGTTCTGATCTTACTGCTCAATCAATGCTTGATGCTCAAGAAACTAGATAAATAGTAAATGCCTTGGTCTCCACCCAAATTGATTATTTAATTAATTGGTTATTACCAATATTTCTGGGTAAGGGTGGGACAGTGGCATGGCGCTTATTGCTGCTGTCTCTTGAGTCTTGGGTGCTGGGTTTGAGTCTTGCCAGGGGTGCCTTAGGTGTGGAATTTACATGTTCTGTTCATGTTTTCATGGGTTTCCTTTAGGTCTTCTAGTTTCCTCTCCCATTAATAGCTGTAAGTTCTGCTTGTGTGTGCTCTATGACAGACTGCAGTTGGATAAGGTGCAGGACACCACCACTCTTGTGTGGACTGTGTGGATGTCTGAAATTGGATGGCTGACATTCCTGATTAACTCTACCCATTAATTCTCTTCTGTCTTTCTCACCTTGAGGTGCTGACTGAAGTACAAAATGTAAAAGCGAAACGTTTTCATTCTTCTCTGTCATACCATTTAAATCTCTTTTATTTGGCTGTTTACCACTGTTTCCCTTTGGATGCTTTTCCAGTCTCGTTGCCTTTCGTTACATTTTTTATTGAAGAAGGCACCTGTATATGTAGTGTTTAAATATTTGACCTGATTTCCACATTATTGCTCGATGACTGCAAGAATTGTAATGAAGTAATACCTGTTCTTGATAAAGTGTCAAACGATCGCCACGTTTCAGAAAACATAAAAGCATGGTACCCTGTTGCTTTTTATAAATGTGTATGTGGATTTAACCTTACAGGCATGTTTCACTCCTCTCTCATTCTCCCATTGGAGAATAAGAGAAAATAATCTAGTATTTCTTATTTTTCAGCTTCTCTTTTCTGCCTGGAATATACAGCAATCTCAATGAAAAACACAAATGCAAGATCATTTGTGTCATCATTTTTCAAAGTCTGCCGATGCTATCCCAGGACCTTTGTAGAAACCTACGAAACCAGTCTGTTGTGAAAAGCAGTTACAGTATACTGTATGTGTTTTCCTACAGTGTTTCTGTGTCATATGCTAAATAATGCTTTTAATGCTATGCATGATTATAGGCTTGAAGTTGTTTTTGACCTTTTTAGACCTTTTCCCATTTTTTGGTCTCTCCCGCAATGAATTGTTCTCATCTTAGGCAGTGTGGCATGCATTTTCTGCTTCACAATATATCTGTTGTTAACATGTTCCATGATCTATTGTCCCTGTAGCTCTTTTGTGTATTTCCAGCTTACATTGTTCTATAGTACTGTATGTTAGCCTCTGTGGCTACACAAAGGCAAAGACAGTAAAGAACCACTTCAGTAAGGAAACTCATTAGGGCCATTTTTATGTAATGCTTGTGATCCGGAAATGAAAATCGTCATTCATTCTCAGAAGTCAAGGATGTTGAGAATGTCCAGTAAAACAATATGCTGGAAACGTAAGAGAAAACAGTGACCTCTTTTCCACCTCTGTTGTGGATAAAAATGGCTCACAGCCCCTGTGTACTATTTCAGTGTAAAGGAAAAGATTTCTCAAGGCTGAAACAGAGATGGGGATGTGTATCGAGTCTCAGTAATAGCCTTCATTGGAAAGCTTTAGAGTAGGAATCTCCGATCCCATTTCTTGTGTGAACACAGAAAATAAGCAATGTTTGACTCAACAGTGGACGTTTATTCGATTTTTTTTTTAAATCACCAGGAGCTCAAAGCCTTTGGAGAATAGTTAAATTGTTCCAACTGAGCTTAGCTGGAACCAGTTAGGCCTTCACCTCAAGTTTTAAAGCTCTTGATAACGCCTTGTAAAAGCTACTTAGGGATTGCAGCTCTCAAGGACCAGAGCTGGGGAGTGCATTATGCAACCTTAATTTGCTCCTTGAGCACACTTCTCACAATCAACTTTGCAATCGTCCGTCACAGTCATTTTTAGCATAATCTCGGCAGGGATCGAAAAGAGCAAGCAGTGCACACATAACAGGACCTTATGTAACAGGTTTTACAGTAGGTAAGAAATTACACATCAGGACAATGTAGAATAAAAATAAGACTTACTTCGCAGTCTTTACCTGCTTTTCCACTGTGGTTTGGTGGAAGATGAATTTTTAATGAACTTTTTACCAAAGCTTTGAAGGATTTTTAACTTCTAAAATGAACCTTTCTGTGCCCGGTTAACAGTCGTCTTCAAAGAAACTCATTTGTCTAATGAAGGACTGCCAGTCTGGTGGGATCCAAGTGGCACAGTGCCCTTTAGCCACCACTCATACATTAATAACAGTGTCTGTGTTAATGTAGTGGGTATTCCCCAGATGTCTTATCGCTTGGGCATAGCCGTTGTTAAGGAAATGGCCAGGTGCATCAGATAAACAGGTACAGTATCTGGAAATGTGCAAGTGTGGGTAGAAAATGCATATGGATTTCTTGACATCTTTCCAGTAAAGGTGTGCAGCTACTGTACACTAGGAGCCATCTACAAGCATGGCTACCCAAAGGACAGCCAGTGCCAAATGAAGCGGAAACAGAAACTCAACCAATTCCGCAGATGTCTCATAAACAACAAAATGCTGACTCTTCACAAAAAAGCAGAAAGCTTAAATTTTCAACAGCTGCCAGATAGGTTGCTTTATATTGAATTGTTTATGTAATTTTAGCCATCAAAGCAAATGTTTGCCTAGTTCTAATGAGCTGTACTTGTACTGCCAGTCTGTGGCAATTGCTTAATATTTAGTGCCTGACTGGCATGTATCCATATTTCATGTTTCCAGAAATAAAATGATGTTATGTGAATTTACCATATGTCTTGCACTGTATGGACAGTTCCAGCTTTAATGCACATCAGTTTAGGTTCTTTCATGCTCTTAACAAGCTGATATACATTGCCAAGTGTGTGTGATACACACAGCACAGGGAATATGTGGTGGGATTGGGGCTTGCTGTATTCTGAGTGTGTTTCGAGGCTGGAATGTTCCTGTACCCATGAGTTTTGTACCTGTATGTGTGGTAATAATAGCAATTCCTGTTCTTCTATAGGTTTTTACAGCAATGGAAACAATGACAGCTCCACAGTCTAGATTCAAACCCATGACCTGTAGCCTTGAACCTTTGCCTTTTTACCAGATACGCCACAGAGAAGCTGGATGCATGTTTTTTTATTGGGGAAGTCTCGGATGTGAGACAATGCTGCAGAAATGCAACAGTTAGGGATCCCCAGGGGTTACTGCCACACAATTGAAAAGCAAGCATAGATACCAAAACCTTTGCTGACACTCCCTTTGCCATACAGTAGCTGCCTCCATTTATTATCTTGTCAGTGTGCAGGAGCCCAAAACTCAGTTTTGTCTCTCTAGGTGTATCAATCTGTGTAGCTTGGTTGTCCCTATCGCTTCTTGTGAAAAATATGCACTATCCACACTGCAGCAGTTGTGGTCTGCACTTATTGGACACCAGTCTGGGCACCTTTAATCAATAAAATACTGTAACCTTTGCCACATTGCAAATGCTCCATTACAATGGAGTTAGAAACTCCACCATGATCACACCATACTACCTGTTATGAAGAAACCTTCCAACACAATGCAGTATTGTACCTGAAACTACTCATTTAGTTTGACATAAATAAGTAAAAAGAGCATGTTTTAATTAGCTCACTAACAAACCTGCACTTACGTCTCTCTCCTTGTGCTGGCAGTCAGATCTTTGTGTACAGGACACATTGCTTTATGACCTAAGAGCTGTCTAGTCTCAGAATGTTGCCTTTCTTCTGCAGCTTTTCCTACAATTTGTGCTTTGTCTTATCTACCCTAAAAACAGTGGGTTTGACAAAACTATGTACTTAAGTTGAAATAAGGATGTATGCATACAGTATAGGGCCTCAGACAGGATTTTTCCCCTTAGGTAGTACTGTTACGGTAGAATGTGCTTAACTCTTTAACAGAATACTTTAAGTTGGGAGCTGCATCAGCAAGTGTAGGCTGCAAAGGAACAGGTAACGAGTTTATTCCCTGCTGAAAGGAAAGGAAACACAACGTTTCGGCTGTGGGGCCTTCTTCAGGTGTCCAGAATACTTTGCTATGCAGTGTAATGATCACACGATCTCTTTCTATACTTCAGATACATTATGTCTTTCTCTTGTATTAGGGGTCTTTTAATCTTGAATGGCAATGGATAAATATTTGGAAAATTAAAGTGTAATTTGTTTAAGAAAACACCTCATCTTCATTGTGCCTCTCTGCCTCAGTGCACTATCCTAGGCTTCTCACTGTTCCCACTCTGAGTATGACTGCCAGTGTGATAATGTCGCATGGTATGGCTGCTTTCTTCCAAAGAGAACCCAAGGAGAGGAGACAAGCCCACACCAGAGGCCAGAAAAGAGAAAGTCTACATTAAACTTGTTTGGTTCTTTCTCATTGAAAGGGTCAGCTGAGACAAAAGATTTTGCAAGCCTAGCCTGATGTCTGAGCACTTACCTTACACTTCAGCCATCCATTTGGAGCAGAAAATCCTACAAAGAAGCTCTCAGAAGTTGTGCAAACCAGAGGGAGGTTATCAGAGGATTGTCTCAGACACACTTCGCTGGGTTTAACTCTGCAGTTCTGTGTGTATCTTTCTTTACAGTATATTGTGAACCACAGCTCACCATGAATTGTTCTAACAAAAGGAGTCAGCATGTACATACATATTTCTAATTATATACTGCATATCGACTAGCGTCCCATCCAGTGTATAGTTCTGGGTATAGTTCTGCCTTGTGACACCTGGTTTAGGCTCTGGTACACCAAGACCCTCTAAAAATAAAGTGGTTGCAGAAAATGTTCAATCCTACTGTAAATGTACAGTAAATGTGTGTATTCATATTTGGCTTCGAAGTAATTTATGTTATAATACACTGCTCATTGTCCTAATGAGGGAAGTGGAAATCATTAAAACAGCATATACTGTAACAAAGAGGAGCTATGGTCAGAGAGAAGTTCCTCTAAGCCTTATGTTACATAATCCTCAGATCTCACGCAATATGGATTATACAGCTTTATTCACAGCGGCTGAACTAACTCACTTTTGAGTTCTGCTGAGGAGCAGTGATCTGCTCATGTACTTTGCTGCTGAGGCCTCGGTACTGCTGAATGATGTAAATATCAGTCTCCCAAGACTGCATTGTTTGAATCTGCATACTGTTTTCACCTTTAGGAGTACTCGTAAGCTAGAATCAGCTTTTCTTTAAGACATGATAAGATAAGATCACTTTAGTGGCCATATACAATTTCTTGTATTAGGAATTTGTCTTTTTGCATACCCCAGCTTGCTCTCCATGAGACACACAGACAGGGAGAGAAACTTGGGGTCAGAGCACAGGGTCAGACATTTATACGGCACCCCTGGAGCAGTTGGGGTTAAGGGCCTTGCTCAGGAGCCCAACGGAGTAGGATTCCTCTGCCAGCTGCAAGATATGAACCAGCAACCTTCCAGCCACAGGCGCAGATCCTTAGCCACAGAGCCACTGCGCCGCCCAGGATATCTCTGTATCTCGGCCATTCTCTGCTAGTTTTGCTCTTTTAGCTAGACAATTCCTCCTGTAATTCCTTGCAATTCTATTATATATTTCATCCCATACATCTCAAAGAGCTTTACATATATAAGGGGAGCTGCTTCGTCCACGGCTGAAGTGTAGCCTTGACCTGGGAGATGTGGCAGCCATTCTGCACCAGCAGCTCTGCAACACAGAGATCGGGTGGAGAAGAAAGAAATTGCTTCACCAGTTGAATTAATTAAGAACTCTTAAGAAGGCCAAATTATATAAGCCTAGAGAGAATGGCAGTCAAGATACTTGCATGTAATTGATTTCATGCATTCTGAACATCAAGGTTGATCACTTAAAAAGCCAGCGAATCTTTTCTAATTAATGAAGGCATTTTCAATTTTATTTTCGTCCCTTACCCCCAAGCAACAGCTTAAATATAACCTCTCACCAACCACAGGGTGGTCAGGACAGCCTCAACTCTTAATATAATCCTTCACATCTCGAAATAAAACTGATTCGATTTGCAGGAAGTACAGCAGAATCCTGTGAACCGGTGATCCACAGAAAGGGGCACAAGTCGAATTACCCGCAGACTATGACAGCCATCAATTTCCCTGCACTCTCTCAAGAGTTCCTGGAAACGTTTCCGTTGTGTTTGAGCCTTTAAAATCCACAGCAGCTCTGCTTCCCCCCCCCAACAAGAACCAAGACTTTATTATTTGTTGGGGAAAAAAAAAGTCATCAGTGGGAGAATATAAGAGGATTAGCGAGGCCCTGGCTGCGACAGGCAGAGTGGTGTCAGGATATTCCCGAGGCAGAGAGCGGCGGCGGGGTGGCTGTGGTGGGGGTGCGCAGCAGGCAGCAGAGGTCAGGCGGGAGGGGGCAGATGCGCTGCTAGGGGGAGCGAAGTGTGTGTGTGAGGTGTTGCTGGTGTGGAGGTGCTCTCACCATGGCACCCCCCTGAGCACAGCAGCTGACTGAAGCAAATTGGGATTATAAATACTGCTGGAAAACGGAGTGACGAGAAGCAGAACTGATGTGCAGTGCTTAAAAGAGGCAGAAGAAAGAGTATAGATTGTGTTTTCTTACGGGTTGTCATATAAGTAATAATGGAGTAGCTTCACCAAACAGAACTGTTTTTAATGTGATAGAATAGATCACCATATGGAGTTCCCAATGAAAAGGAGCCTGACATTACACAAATTCTGTCATCTGTTGATTGAACCATTGTTTGTCAGCTCCTAACTATTCCAGCTTCCTACTAGACATACAGTAGGTCTGGTTGTAACAGCTGCATGGTGCTGTTCCAATAGGATTCAGAGCACTGTACAATTGACCTACTTCAGTATCACATTTCCTCGCTGTAGGCAGGCAATGCAGTATTCACATGCTGTACAATGAGGTTCTGGAGCAAGAGGGGAGAGGACTAACATAATTACAGTCCTGTAATTCAGAATCTAAAGGACAATAAACAGTACTGCATGATACTCTCTAACTCGCCTTTCAAGGTGATCAGTCATGTACTGGTTGCAAGAGATGAATGTCCAGGAAGGACCACAGTAAAAAGCCAATAAAATATAATTCTGAGAAAATAAAATAATAGACCTCTTTCTCTTGATCTTCTGCCTGTCACTGTTGTGTTGAGCTAGCAGTCTTTATATATGGATACAGTTCTAATCTTTAAATGTTCTTCTCTTACTGAAAGTGAATATATGCTTTTACTGCCAGCCAACATGAGAGACATGAAAGCGAGAAGCTGCATCACAAGCAGAAGGAGGAAATAAATACATCCCTGAGCAGGTGCCGTAGGGTAGCTGAGGCAGCTGTGCAAAGCAGTGTATCTGTCAAATCCCTCTCGAGACAGGGCGAGGGCTGGGTTTCGCGAAACGGAAAGCATTACAACAATGCCTCTGTGTTAGGGGCTTTGCTGATCTGCACCGCAAGGAGAGCAGAGCTGAACAAATTGCGTTAAGATTACCAGGTGTGACGAGGGGGCCAGGATGTGGAGAGGTGCCACCCAGAATCTCTTCACCACTTGTGTCATTGGATGTCTTTCCAGTTGAAGCATGCCGAGATGTTCTGCAAAAGCCACCTCAAGATATTTATTAATGAGCTTGTTTATTTCATTAATATAAAGCCCATTTTAACCACATCCTATTGTCAACTTCCATATAAACTGCTACGATTTAATTAGTCTCCGGAACAAGCCCTTTTTTAAAGCCCCTAGTTGACGAAGCTGAACCTCTGTATTATCCTGCAGAGCTGCTCTACTTTCTGCACCTGACTGATGAAGTGGGCACATGGTGCCGAGAGGGTGCTGCAGACACAGCGACAGATGTTAGGAATTATGTAGATATAAAATATGTCCAACAGCTTTTTCTAAGCAAAGTGTGAATTATAGCTTCTGCTCAATTATGCCCAGGTTCAGGAATTTTCTTTGAAAGCACTACAGCCAATAAATCCTGTCAGTATCTTACATGTACTGTACTTTCTATATCAGGGAGAAGTTAATTCAGCATACATTCATCACTTGATGACAGAAAAAGTCATGTTCTAAGCATTGTGTAATATTTACAGAGATGAATTCATGGCGAATGCAAATTCCCTGTTTTGTGTGTTTTTAATTTAGTAAATTTAGTAACAAAGGCACTTTGTTAAATCTCAGCACACTGGAATGTACCTGTACCCTTCTCACAGCAACAGAGTCATTGTAATGAGCCCAAATTAAGTAAAAAAAAACCCAAAACAATCCAGGCCTCAGTCAGAAGTTACAAATTGCAAAGTCAACAGTTGATGTTTTCTATTTTTTTGTGTCTTTCTAATGAAAATCCAATATGCAGTACTTAGAATTCATTATCTTTTGAGGGTTTGAAGTTTGGATGCAGCTTAGATCATTAGCCACATACAGTATCTGTGCTCAGTATAAAATTAAAAAACCATACTATGACACACAAGAATTATATATAATGTATGTCACACACACTAATATACTTTTGTTTTTATGCAAAATGACTTGAAGGTCTTTTGTTCTAGTCTGGAATAAGTGGGACACCTTTACTATTACTTTTATAGGTTCTGTTTTTCTAAGTAAAAAAGAGTAGCCAGGAATTAATGAGTTGAAAATTAAATCTGAGCCTAATTTAATTTCAATCTTAATGATATTAACTCATATTTTTCTTTTCAGAAATGAAGGTTTTTAAAAATGTTGGAGCCTAAATTATTTTCAAGCCTTAACTATTCAACTTTTATCAATAAATGGAACACCATAACATCCTAAATCATTAAATTGCTCATACAGTATGGATATTAAAGTTATATCCAGACATATTGGTACAACACATTTATATCCAGTATTCCCACGTGATGTAACACCTTCCAACAAAATTCTTCAACAGATCCAATGAGATGTTTTGATATTGATCCAAAATGACTGTGTTCATTTTCACACTTATCAGTTAAAAATGAAAGTAACCACAGATTTACGTTTGCCAGTTCTGTTAAAGCTTTAACTTCACAATTAACACACAATATTACACATTAATGTCGGTATTTCTTTGTGCGTAAGAGAAACGCAGGACGAAATAGAGGTAGAGAAAAAAATAAAATATTTGGTGGCTAACAGGGCCGATGGTTAATTAAGGTCTGGTGAATTGAAATGGCTGATGGTTAATCTTGTGTGTTTTTTTTCTCAATGTGGTTATTGTCAGACATGCTTGCAGATTTGTGTTGTTTTCCAAGCTGATGCAACTGCAGCACAGTGCCCCAGCCATCAAGCATGTCTTAGCTTGAGTGCAGTCCAGGTTAGGGGTTTGGCTTGACAAGCGAGGAAGGACAAGCGCTGGTGTAAACGGGACTTTTGCTGGCTCCGTCAGTGCAGCTCCCTGTGCAGACTCTGCTCCAGGAGCAGCCAGCTATATAAATGGCTATTTTTACACTCATTTGCATTGCTCCTGCTTGGCTTCCCAGAGCCCGACAAAGTCACACTTTTTTGTGAGAGAATGTCACCTTGATGTGGAGACTGGTGTCTGTGGATCTCACTGATTTCACACTGATGAAATTCACCCGAAGCAGCTGGTAGAGAGTTTTCAGCTTAGGCCTCCTAAAAAACATACTACTATCACACGGATCAGACAGAAGTTATCCATGTACTGTAGCAGCCCCCTCCAATTTGTACTAGCAATCATACACTGCGTTAACCATTCACTTGAAATGATATATATGAAATTATTCTGTACTTTTTTTCATGCATGGGCTGCCAAAGTAATGTCATCACTATGGAAACCAGCTACATAGCTACTGTACATTCCCGCTTTATGGCAACATTCACATACTCTATGTGGACAAATAAAAAGGATGAGAAATTCAGCATTATCTTGATTTTTTTTTTAATTTGCACCAGGTCGTCCCATTATAGAAAATTCCTACTGTACCTCAAGCATCCAAGCAGTGTAGCAAATTGTTTGTTAAAGTGACATTGTGGTTAATTCCATTCGTTAACAGAGCCGTTAACACGTTTTTTATAGCTTCATTTCTGGTGTCCGGTTGATGAACTGTGGTAAAAAGGGCTGTTGATTTTATTAAAAATAAAAAAGTGAAAAGGAGTGTGACCGTGAAGTTAACAGACATCTCACAATGCCTGTTTGTTAAGTAATTTACAGCTCAGACTGTGCTCCATGCATGAAAAGTCAATTTATGTTGATATTACACACAAAGGAAGAATCTTTCTTATTATCCCTGTTCTTACTGTAATCGGCACCATTTGTACTGTAGCTGCATCTTCTGACCTTATTTAATTTTTTAAGATGCCAGTATCCATGCAAAACTATATTACTAAACTCGTAGCACCTCATTGCCAGATCTTGCAAATGATTTTATTTTCTTAACTGTTTTGCAGAATCGGTCATTTGTTTTACATTTGCAGGATACCTTCACCTTCATGAAAAACAGCTGATGATCACTACAGTGCCACAGGTTCAGTGAAAAATAAAAACAAGTATAGCTTTCACAATTATAACGTGAGTGGCGAACAGAAGAGCAGTTCTTATAATTGCATGGGTTTTGGCCCAAGGTGTGCTATACATACAGTATAGCCCACACAAGCTCGTCGTGTGACATTTAGACAAACTCAAGAGCAATATAAATGCCTTTAAGACTGCCCATTCAATCACAAATGAAATTACTCAGTGTCAAGAAGTGTGTTTCACTATAGATTGTATGTGCAGTCATAGTTTATGTGACAGAAGACATTGACTGGTGATTGAAAGTGAAAGAAATTTCTTGCTGTTGTGTTGTATGTAGCTCATACTGATATTGACGACACCCTGTCCCTGTCCAGCCCCCAAAACCTACAGTCCAACAGCTGTTACTCAGAGCTTTCCGCATCCCAGAACTCTGATCCTCCCCTTGTTTCAAACAAAAAAGTCGTGTTTGTGATCTTTGCTGGGATTATTTTTATTCTGCCTGTTGGGGGAGCTGGCCTGTCCTTACCTGTCTGAACACCCTGCAGGAACTTTTCTGTGAGGGCACTGCTCATCACAAAGACACGCCGCCCTGAGTGTGTCTCCTCCGCAGGCACAGAGGACAAAGCCCCAGAGGTGTAAGATGAACGCTCACAGTGCACCGAAGCTCACAGAGTAAAGCCCGGTGGTGTGCCGATTGCAGTAACAGCCTAGACCTGAGATTGACATTGAAAGATTGCCTGTGTTGTTTCAGGAGTGAAAATTGAAAAAGAAAGAAGGGAAGAAATTGACTTTCTAAAAACGACTCGACTGAGTGTCTGAAACACATTCGCTTTGGCAGCTCTTGGGATGGGAGACGAGGAGCCCCTGGGATTCAGTGATCTCATTTGCAGTTTCCTCAGCTCCTGCCACTCTGTCACAGTCCCATAATGATGCTTCTTAGTTTCTGATTTTACCTGTGGGTTCAAAGAAATGCAGGCTGTCTCTAACCCTGCACATTTGAACCATCCGTCCTATGCAATATGTCATACCAGGTAGCCAGCACTTTGCCTGTCAAATATGAGTGGACAAAGTGCTGTCAGTTTTATGTGGAGTGCTTACACATTGTGGCCTGCACCTCTGCCTGATTTAGCTGGGTATTGACATAAAGAGCTTTGCAATCTGTTGCCTTAGATAAAACATACCCCATGTGTCACCCTAGATGTTCTGTAAAAAGGTGTCATATTTTGTCTCACACCTGACTATTCCTCCTGTGAATGTGTAAAAAAAGGCAGACTTTGATTTTAAATGAACATAAGGTGTGGGAGCCTTTATTTGCAAATAAAAACAACAGCAAAAAAAAACATGCAAAAAAGTTTTAAGGGTAAGTGATGTAGTAGTGCTGTCAGTCAAGTGCATTTGCTGTCTCAGGCAGATACCTCTTGAGTCTGGATTTGGAAACATGCACAGTTGCTCACATAATTCAGGAGAAACTTCCATTAGAAGGGAGCTTGATCATGCCTACAGTACAGATATTTCAGTCCGAGACTGACAGATACAGGAAGACGTATGAGCTGTAAGAAATTCAGACAGATAAGATGGTGCCAGACGAGGTACTTCTTTGTGAGGGAGTTCTAAAGCAATCTTCTGGAGATCTTTAGGAATGATTCGTGTTATGGCCTCGTACCCAAATCCTGGTTAATATTTTGGTCATGAAAACGCATGCAAGTGGCGTTAGGTGTGTTACAGTACATCATTGTATTTTATTTGGTCCCTCGTGGAGCCCCTGCTTCCTAAGCAGCCCTGAGAAGCTCCGTCTGTCATCCCAGAGCAGATGGGCACTGTGCTGCCCACTGTGGACAGGACTATGAAAACAGAGGAAGGCATCTAAGGAGGAGGCATCTAAAAGACAAAGACTGACCATATATTGTAACTGTGGCTAGCATTAAGAATCCCTTCCTTGCCATTAATTGGATGTGTTTTTTTATTAGAGAACGAGTGCTACCTCTTCATCTGGCCGTGTGATGATGTATGGAGTAAGGGAAGTGTGGTGATTGTTTTGTGCTGTATGTCAAGGGGAAAGAAATAGTTCCCTGCATGAATCACCACTTGATTTGTGCTACTACATTCAAAATTATCTGCACTCCCTCAGCTGAAGCTCTAAGCTGGTCAACAGCAACAAAAAACATGTCACTGCTATCAATGAGGGATAACGAAAAATATGACCAGGCAAGTCTTTCATGAAGCACAACTTGCAAAATGATCTTTTTAATGCCTTACAAACACCATGAATGTGCTGAGCCTAAGACATAGAACTGGCACATGCAAAGTTAAATGCTGTAAAAAGAGCTGTGGACTCCAGAAAAGGCAGTTTTGAAGTACATTTGTCCTTCTCTGATACAAGTCTCCAGATGCAATTTCAAATTGGACCTTACATGGTTCCAGTCATTTCATTACTATGCCTGAAAAGATATATAATCCCTGCATCTGCCCTTTGTATTGACACTGGAAAGCATTCATTAACTGAATTGCTGCAGCTTCCTGAGCTTAACCTGCATCTAACCTGCTTGGGCTATCATTTCAGGAGATAATTAAATAGGGCTTATAACCGGCTGCCATCCATCCACAGCTTCAAACAGTGAAGGAGAAATCACAGGACCATTCCACAGGTGCATGTTAGCAGCAACTGTCATTGTGTTCAGCGAGACAGCAATGTCAGAAGTTTCGTCTGTTTTGCTTAATTCTTCTTTGTGTCTCTCATTTCCGATTTCTGTACCAACCGCAAACCTGTCGGATGCTAATTACCCTGTGTCTTGTGAGCTTGAAGGGAAAAACAAAGAGCGCTTTGACGCTCAAGCTGTGAGCGTGGAAGAGATAAGAGGGGGCAGTGGGAGCTCCGTGCATCTTCTGACAGGCTGTGTTTTAATATTCCTTGAAATAGAATGCAGGGTACAAACTCCCCCTGCCACACTGACTTTCAAAGCTGGCTGAGTTTATGCAAAGAGAGCTTTTAGGCACTAATGACAGCAACGAAACCTGGGATTAAAGCAATCCATCTCTTGATGTAACAATAGATTTGATTGTTGTACGATCAGTTTAAGCACCTTAAATGGGCTTGGGAATTCACCACTCCTACCGTATGGTGAAGAGTGTTGTAGAGTGTGCATACATAAAAATGGTGTTTGCTGGCACACCAAATGCTGCTCTACTGCCCTTAAGCCTTTGAAGTCAGGAGTGGGTGTTTTTCAACTGCGCCGCCTCCTGAGTGTATGACAGTAAGAGTGCATTTTGGAAACAGACCGTAGGAAAACAGAGGCAGGCAGGGGAGAGAGGAGGAGAGAAAGGATGACGAGCAAGACGGGTCAGCGGGATGCAGGTGTTTCAGCGTTGTCTGTCTGGAGCATCTGTGGCTGAAGACATTGATCAGATTGATCACTGGCACACTCCAGTGTCTGATGGCGTGTCTGTGACCTTCAGACTGTCTCGCAGACATCACACAGGACACCTGCGTGTGCTAGAGACATTTCAATGATTTATCTGCTCACGTGATGTATCATCATTATGGGGAGGGGCTGAAACACTCCATGTACTCAGTGTGCTTCTGTTGCACTCTTTTCTGGGCCAGCTATGTTGTCAGTATCTATTTTCGTACAACAAAATGCATTAATCATAAATACAGATGGCCTTGAATAAAATATACATTAAAGAAATCCCACAGAAACCTGAAATTAGGTTTGAGACAGGTGTGCAGTGGCCGACATTAGTGATAGAGCAGAGCAGTGGTCTACAAAATGGCTCACCAGCGACCTAAATGGAGGAGATATGACATGGCAAAGATGAGTGCCCAAAGAATACGGCTTTTCTCTAGAAATATTGTAGGTGGGTACATACCAGGGTGTGTAAATAAGCCATTGGCCTCCAAAGGACTCGACAAAAAATATAAAGTACTGTAGATTCTGTATTCTGCATCAATGCTTGGGAATTAATTCCTGCCTTTTGCTGAAGAGCCTCCTATTCCGTATACTGTAGGTCTGTTTACTTCAGGAGATGGTCCACATCAAAACCTCATCGTGGGTGGCCTGTACTGGGCTTTCCTGCCCTTGGCTCATTTCAATATTGCTTTGATATGACATTTTTTTCTATACTAACTTTTCCTTAACGTTTATTGTGAGGAGCATTCAATTCTGGCTGCCACAACTCACAGTGCATGTCATTGAATTGTCCTGCTGTAACAGATGGGCTGTTCGCAGGGGTTGCACTCTGGTGCTCTCTGTTTAGAGAGCATGACTCGGAGGAAGAGTCTCATTTTTTTCTTATTTACACAAGACGCAAAGGAGAACCAAGATATTTACAGTAGGTGGCTTTTGGTCTTACGATGATGATAAAGAGAATAAAGACAGTTGATCCTAAAAGCAATTTATGGTTGTGTTTCTTTCATTGCACAATTGGCTGATCCTGGTGAACATCAAAGGAAAAAAAAGTTAAATTATCCAGACACAAGGCATGCACGGGTGAGGTAAGTTCAGATCATTTAATTTTCACTTAATCGCAGTTTAAAAGATTTTGAATCTGTTCAAAAGCGGAACAAATTTTGTGGGCGATCTAAAAAACCTCAGAACTCACCCTGTAGTCAGGGAACTAGATGCATCACACAGCTTTCTCTGTGAGCAATCTGGGACAGATCATAGCTTTAACTCCTACTGCCTTGTTGTCCAGGTGGAATATCAGTTTGCAACCTACAGAAACATTATTTGCTCCTTGTGGGGAAAACTCAAGATCTCTTTTATATTCCTTACACAAGTTGCTGTTATTGCATTGTAGAACATACAGCTAGGCTTTGACTGACATAAAAATAACTGTCTTCACATGAAGCAAATAGCCTGGACATGCTGTGAGTTTGTGCTGTAAGTTTATTTTAGGCAGGAACTGTTGGAAATGTCAATAGAAAGACAAATGTCAACCTTCTCGATATTAAGAGGAGGAATAACAACTGAAATACCAGGAAGTATATATTTCGAAGTGGCTGCCTTGTTTGAATTAAATCTGAATTGTTGAACATTAAGATGCATCTTCCATACTTCAGTCCCATATGAATAAGAGTCAGTGCAACTTCTTAGCAATGAGAAAATACATGCAAATGTGCACACAAAAGCTGAACAGTCTTCCCATTTAAATGTTCTGCAGGAATGCAATGAACAAGAGTGCAGAATTGCAAGTAAAAGACAAACTAGGAACATCATCAAGACAGTCAGACACACCAAGGTACGATTCAAACAACTTTCAATCAAAAGTAAAAAGAAAATAATCTAGAATTTCCTTCACTGGATCACCTGCAATGAAATTGTATTTTTACATTTAATGTAGCATGAACAAGTTGTGAAATACTGATGTATTATTCCTTTGGTGGCAATAATGGATTGCTTCCAATTTCTGCAGATTTTCCCTAGGATTGAATTACTTTTTTAATATACTTTTCTGCTAAGATTCTATCTTGGCACAGCAGAAAGAGTGCACTTTTTAAACACATCATTCTAAGGATATTTACACAGGATCATAAATAAATTTAGAAATGTTTTTCTTGAGAAATATAATTGGTCCCTCCTTACATTTCCATTACATATTAGGAATATCATTAATGCCCTTTGTATATTGTAACTCCAATATGCTATTAACCTGCATCCTGAATCTCAAAAGATGGCATTGATGTGAAAATGCAGGCATAAATAGCCTCTCAGAGTTCGCAGGGAGACTTGTACAATAAATTATTACATCTGGGCAGTTGCAGGTTTTCATCGGACACACCCTTTTTCATACTAAAGAACTGCAGAAACAAAATTGATACAGTGAAGGCAGTGTATTTCAGGAACTGGAAAAAGAAATACCCATGTGCTGCTGTGTCAGATATGGTTTCATATTTTGTGCTACAGAAACTGCTGTTTTTTTTATCTATGCCACTTATGTAAAAAGAAATAGGATACAATACATACTGTACATGGTCTCAGTTACCCTAAGGTTTTGGAACTCCCTGCCAATTCTTGAAATTCTGCCCTTTTAATTGCATACTTAAGATACTATGAGGTTATTCTGCAACTAGAGGGACTAGATATCTGTGGCTATGAGCATATTTGGACAAAACATAAAACATAATTGTATTTTAAAATACGTCTATGGGGCCTCATGATATAGGCAGTCCCTTCTACTACAAAGACGTCTCTTGATTGTGCTGTTAATAGTACAGGAGCTCCCTCTGCTGGAAACTGCAAGTACTCCTGTTCACCTATGAATCGTGTAAGGACCAAGAGAAATGAATAGATTTAGAGAGAGCCGAAACATTGTGTTCCTTTTCTTCGCTTTTCACCATGGAATAAACCTTTAATCGTTCATCTGAAACTTAATTCTTACTGTGATGCTAAGGTCAGTTCAGTGTTTTCCCAAAATCCAAGAGATGCGTTTTACTGAACTAGTGTTTGAGATGTTACTGTTGGTTTTTAGTTGCTCAGCTTTGAATTTCCTGCTTCAAGAAAGCAGAATTTTCGACAGAGCCTTTGAAAGCTGTAGTTTAGGGGAGATGGAATGGAATGTGACAGGAAGAATTAGATCAGATCTCAGACTGTCAGAAATCACACAGCCACATGTGTAAAAGCGACTGTACCTTAGCTATTACCATGGATCATTACTGTTTTGTTCTGCTGTGCTGAGAACACCAGTGTTCTATCAACACAGATAAGCCCCTCATTAGACAGTGACAGCACTGGGCCCCTCTTTTTGCATGCTATAGATTTATATCCACAAGAAAATGTTTCCCTACATCTTCTGGGCATCGCTAACTAGAAACCTGCTCCCTTCTGGGTTAGATATTCTTTTGTAAATCCCTCTGAGACAACGTAATGAGCATGTGAATATGTAGGTGTATGTGTGTGTATATATGTGAATCTGAATGTACAGTATGTGTGCATGTTTGTATATACTTGTACTTATGTTTATGGATGTGTGTATGTCATTGTATATGTGTATATGGATGAGTATGTGTGTATATGTATGGATGTGTGTATATCTGTTTGTGTAAGTGTGCATGTGTATGACAGTGTGTTTATTTGTTTGTACAGTATGTGAATGTAAATTTTGTGTGTATAGTATGGGTTGGTGTATTTGCACGTATGTTTACTTATTTGTATGTATTTTTATGTGTGTAAGTATGTGAAAGTACATATATGTGTGTGTTTTCTTTCTTCTGTTTTCAGCATGGAATAAACCTATTACTTATTCCTTTACATATATGTGTATCTAGTATAGGTGTGGGTATGTGTATGTTGTATGTATGTGTGTATTTGTATGTGTACAGTATCATTTTCTTTTTTAAATCCCTCTGAGTTTTATGAACATCATTTCATGGCACTGTGTGACTGAATCTAATCCCATTGCCCCGACAGCCACTGCAGGAGTGTGGAAGACACTGGATCAGTCTCTTGTCAGGGGGTGTTAATAACGAGCCCTCCCTTTCTTCCCGTCTGTGCTAGGCTGGCGAAGGAACCTGCGATGACAGAGGTGGAGCCAGTATTGGACTTTGCTTCCTCGGGCCGTTCGGGCCGCAGAAACGCCCTGCCAGACATCCTGGGCTCTCCCGCTGGGGTCAGCCCCTCTGACCTGCCCCTCAAACTGGCTGAGCTCTCCCTTACAGGTCTGTGTCCGGCTCTGGTCCGGGGATATACTGCACACATTCCTTCCCCTTGCTCACGTTCGCCTCTGGAATTGTCTTTTCTGTCACCAGCGTTCGACTGGAGGGGGACATGTTAAAAGGAGTGGCACTGCTTTATTGATCAGTATGCGTGTTACTATTTTAAAAGTTCTATGCAGATACTGCTCTCCATTAAAAAAGGATCCTGCATACTTGTGTCCTCCTGGTGGAAACAAATTTCAAGCCCATCAGATGGCAGTTTTTCATTTAGTAGCGGGGACAACCTGGAAGTCTGAAATATAACAAATATAAAACCGTCGGGTATAAAACATTGCAGGTTTGGAATCAGCAGTCGGCGGGTGGGTGGAAGTTTTTGGTTCACTCAAGGCTCAGGACCACCTCTTTCTCTTTTTCCCCCAGATGGGTCAGAAGGTGCGCAGTCCCCCACCTCGGAGGAGGCCCCTCCACCGTCGGAGAGCTCCGAGGTGAAGGATGGATCTTAAGAGACACGGGGGCACACTGGAATATGCCTGGAGCGGGGTGTCAGTACAGAGGGGATAGAGAGAGATGGACTGTCAGGAGCCAATCCGTTTAGTCACTCGTCACGTTGCCGTGACCGACAGCCACTTCTGGGGGGACTGTTTGGCTGCAGCGTGGGGCCTGGGAGCCCTACCTTGACCAGATGAGGGACAGAGAGGGAGAGAGAGGGGGAGAGAGGGTGTCAGTTTCCCCACGCTTTGAAGACAGAAATTAAACAATTATTTTGAACTCAAACAGCGGACAAAACCTTCCTTTTTAAAATCAATCTGAGCTCAGCAGGAAGGTGAGAGGAAGGAAAAACCTCATTTTCCGTGCTTTGCTGGACTATCCAATGAACACTCCTGAGGTAGTTTTTGTATTGTCGTTTTTTTAAGAAGGAATGAGTATCACCTGTGGATTTGACATTTTTCTTCTGCATAAGCAAAACAGTTTCAACTCTGGCCTAGGCTAGCACCACCCAGAAGATGTCCAAATGGGGAAAGATAACATGAGATCTTTAACTCCCAGAAAGCTGACAAGGTCATGCACAAGGAAGGCTCAGAATTTGAACGAGTTTCCAGACTTGTTCTCAATTTCTTCGAATCCGTGTTTCTCCTAGGAATATGGTTTGGGGAAAAATCTTATATTTAATCTATCCTGCCCACATCTGCATTCCCAGTAGGATTTCCACAGTGATACAGTAGCTACGAAGGATAGCTTCTCTCCATGGCAACAATCCAACAACTGGAGCATGACCATTGCCCAAAAGTAGAAAATCACTGACAGTCCTTTTGAATTATAGGAAATAATAAGAATCCAATGTTGTCTCTCTCACCATAATGAATGGAAAGAAGTGTCTGGCTTTTTAGTGTAAAAAACAAGACTTTCTCTGAGACAATTTTGATGTTTAGACAAAGAAGTGGCTACACAATCTTGTAATGGCATTCCACAGAGGGGGTGAGGAATCTTCAAGACGTCCAGATTTTGTGAACAATCTTCAAATCACAGACGCACTAAGAGGGACAAGTGTTTTTTGCTAGTGAACGATGAACTGAAACCCCTGGTGAGAAACAACAAATACTGACAGTTCACCTGCTTGAGTTGTACATACTGTTGTATGTGTCTGATATTAGATTGAATTTATCCACTTGAACAAGTATAAGCGTATACATGTTTTATATATAAGATACAGTATATAGATTGTTTATGTAAAGTACAATACATGGAAGGGAGGAATACAACTTGAAATAGTTTTGTTCTCTCTCCTCAACACATTGGGAAAAGCACCTTCAGCGCTCATGGCCTGGCATTGTAACATTCAAGTGAACCTTCATCACATACAAATCTAGACAGAACAGTCAGACTGCCAGAACACTTGTGAAACTAATAAATGCCTTTATTTGTATTATTTTTAATGGTGTACTTATTTCCTTTCATATAAAATAAAATGCTGGTCCTGTTGTGTGATACAATAAAACACAAAAGCATTTTATGTTATTTTTCATTTTTCTCACCAGCCACTTTTCCTGCCCAAAACAGACAGATTGGTGTTTTAAAGAAATGTACATTTTATTAAATGTTGCCAGAATCTGAAATGACCAATACCAAAGAAGATTATCAGCG
This sequence comes from Lepisosteus platostomus, assembly GCF_059453375.1. NCBI lineage: Eukaryota > Metazoa > Chordata > Actinopteri > Semionotiformes > Lepisosteidae > Lepisosteus > Lepisosteus platostomus. The sequence continues at coordinate 6,535,019 of NC_142623.1, read as the reverse complement.
GATAGCTATGTACACTAAACTCGCAACCTTAACAAAATTTAAGTTACACAATGCTACTATTCCATAATAATTTGCTCAGAATTAAATTAAATCAGATGTTAAATATCAAAAGGAATGACAATAAAGACATACGTCTAGCATCAATTTTACCTATAATAAGTGCTGAAAAATGGAACACTGTTAACACATGAAATATGTAATGTATAAAAACACTGTATGTGACTGTTCTTAACTAGCTGATTTAATTATTTTAGAGTTTCTCAGTTCAAAAAAGCACCTGATAGAGACATTACAAATATTATCTCTGGGAAAGAAAGTACAAAGTTCTTAGACACACTGCTACTCACTAGGTGGAGACATATTCTAAATATGCTCCACAAGACATTGGAATGCTTTTAGCAGCACGTCCTGAAGGCAAGCTTTTGAAGAACCTTCTCAAGCTGGTGGGAAGCAAACTATCTTCTTTATGTGCACATTTCATTCAAATTGATCTAATATGTTAGAAATTGATGGATCATCATTAATGATAATGGATAAAAATTAATTATATGATTGATTTGCTAGCAAAAAATGAATGTCATTTCATTTACCTAGTGTTCAAATACCACTATTCGGGGAAACATTTCAGACGTTTAACATAACTCATGATGCAACTTTTGCAATCTTTAGTCCTGAAGGAAATCAATTTGAATTATGAACAGGTTAAGAGCAAGAGGAATCCAGACTGTGACAGAAGTACTTGGAGGTAAAAGAGAGACACAGTTATCTGTCCCATTTACAACAGCTGTATTGCACTGGCAGCTTGGGCTGGCATTTCTGTGTAATAATTATAATAATGAAGAAGGCCTGAACACCTCACACCTGAAGAAGGCTTCACAACCAAAACGTTGTGTTTTCTCTCTTCTCTTTTCAGCATGGAATAAACCTATTACCTGTTCTTTTGCAGACTACGCATCCTGACGCAGCTGACCACCTGAACTAATAATAATAACGTCTGCATTGCTTTTTAAGTAAATTTGGCCAGCCTAGGAAAATGGACTCTTAAAACGTAAGACTCCGAAAGTACTTTCTAATATGACTTCAGCCTGTCTGATAAGAGCAAAGAAGATAATGAGCTAAGATCACCAAGATAAAGCTTTTACAATCTCATGCCAAAAATAAATTGGATTCAGCTAAGGACAGTTCCCTCCAGAGAGTCCAGTGAAAACAGTTGACTGCTTCTGTGTGACAGCTTTAAGAATACAAACTAGAATAAAATCAAAGTATTTCAAGAGTTTGTGCTGTCATATCAAAGACAATGCCCCAAGGAATGACAGTAATAATTTTTGCTTCGAAGCTGTCCTCCATCTACTCAGACACACACAAAAGCGCTTTTGACATTAAAGCATTCATTCGCTTGAACATTTCCAGCAACCAAACTTTCCATCTCAACTCCCTGGAGAGTCATTGTGAGAGAGTTACCTGTTTCAGCCTGGTTTCTGTCACTTCATAATAGAGCCACCCAAATGAAGAATAAAGGGTGTTAGTGGACGAATAGGTAGTACTCAGCATAGCGAACCAGATCTCCTTAGCCAAAGGCCTCTCATGATGTACTGGGGACACTGCACTGCAGAAGGCCAGACTGCTTGGGCATTAAAGATGACCTGACACTGACAGTGTTTGTTAAACTAGGTCTGACAACCCTACCATGCTGGCTAATGCCTACTTCAGTGCTGTACAACCTAAATTTCCCCCAGCTCATTGAGTGAATTAATGTCTCGCTTCTCGACCTCTTCTGTCTTGTAGAGGGGTGCTGGCCCATGATGGGTCCTGCTCATCTCAGAGCTGGGTGCTGCGCTTCAGTGTTGGATGAGAATCCCCCCCTAAATCTGAGGCACTTAGGGATCCTCTGGGATGAGAAGCGTTGCACTTACTGTACTAACAGCAATTGGCAATTACTGTATAGAACACAGCAGCCTGTAATTGGCTGGAGTCCTGTCCAGGGTGTATCCTGTATCCTGCCTTGCACCCATTGCTTACCGTGATAGGCTCTGGCTCCACAGAGACCCTGTATTCGAGAAAGCGGTTAGAAAATGGATGGACTGATGGAAAAGACCACATGTGTAATATCCATTTATTGGTACTTTTGGATTCTGACCTAAAAAAGGAAGGCTGCTGACTACATTGCCTGCTGACGTCCAAACTTTGTGCTTTTAAACACTGGACAGTCAAACACATTCTGAGAATGATCCCCAGTTCGACACGCTACACTATCGGATAAATCAGCTGCTGTTACCATTCAGAATACCCCTTTCACAGCTTTAATGATTGTGTTTAGGCACGTTGTCTTATTGCATTTCTGTACCGAAACATATTTTTTTTAAAAACTGGGTTGTGAGAGGCCTCTTCTCAGAAGGTTGGAGGACTTTTTGATATACAGTATACCTTCACATTTCTTGGCTCTTAAAGGCAAAAATGCGTTGGATTGGAATGGCTGTAAAGAATCCAGTTTCACACGAATCATGTTTTTATGCTATGTTTCTAGCTGGAAAAAATCTACCTTCAACGACTTCACTGCATTCTTGAATTAATCAGATGTTAGTGACCAGACAAGTTAGCAATCAAATGGCCACCCAAGTAATAAATAACAGCTACATTGATTCAGCAAATACCTATATTGGTATATAGGAAACGGGGATCTTTCCTGTTGTTCCCAATTAAAAAAAAATAGCTCTAACATTGATCTAAAGGCTTTTCATTAGTACTTAAAATCATTATCCCCAAAATCAGCTTTGATTCAGATAAGCTCTGTTCAGCTTTATATACAGTATGTGTTTAATAAATATTATGAACACCCCAACATTATTACAAATGTATTACAGGAATATGCATTTGTCTAAAATGGATGTACCTGTATCATATTCTTTTGCTGACTGTGCTGAGTCTGCCTGGGTCATGAACTGTTTCCCGCAGAAACCATGCTCTCTCTACAGCAGGGAAGAGAGGGAGCAGATACACAGAGTCAGTGGCAGGGATTAAATTCTCTCACTCAAGCCATGGAATGGGCGTCTTCTTAATCATGACATTTCAGCCCGACTTTCAGACAGCCTTTTTTGTCTCCATGGCAACCAGCTCCAGATATGCCTTATTATTCCCACCCAAAAAGCTCAGAGCCTATACCTGAGCCGTTAGGAACAACATTTGTGCTGTATAGGTAGAGCCGGTGCAGTTGCTAAGTAACTTGTTACTAGGGTGGCTAATCCTTAAGGAAATGGTGGTTACCTACAATATGTGTTTACATCCAGAAACCATTACAGCCTTTTACAGAACAAATATTGCAGCTTCTCCTCAAGATACCAACACGCCCCCAAACTGGAAGAGTGTGATCGTAATAAGTGAGGGTGTCAGGAAGGAGAAGTGGGCGACGGAAGAAGGGTTAGTGAGTTAAAGCAATAACGAGTGCTTAAAATAAGCTGCATTTCCACAGCTGGCCACAGGCCTCCACATGTGCTGTGCCAGAAAATGCTGGGAGTGAAAATGTTGTTCAGGATGATATTGGCGTGAATCAGCCACACAATAAGAATAACAACACCCAGGAAAAAGATGCATTTAGGATGCATTTTAACCAAGGAGCAAATGGTACTGACTTTTCTGAAGGGAATAATTCTGAGTTTTCATGGAATTTTATTTTTCGAGAGGGAAGCTGACAGGCCAAGTTGAGGCCTTCTTACAATATTGAAGACCAGGCTCCACACAGCCAGAGACAGAGCCTTCTCCTGCACGGTGCGCAGTCTGTGAAGCTCACTGCCCAAACCCAAGATATCAGGCTCTCTGCAATTTTGTTTTACTTTGGGTTTGTAGTGGGTCAATTTACTGTGCTCATTTTTGTCTTTCTTTTTACTCCCATCAAGTTTATTATTCATGTGCTATCCTATGAGTTATTTGAAGAACATTTATAAATATAACTAGCAATGTTAATAATGAAATTAATATGTGTTGTTTGAGTGGAATATATCAGCAATACAGTAGATGGAAAATCTAACAAACACACCAGAGAATGCTCCACAGGGGAAAGGTTCCAGCACTGATTAACAAACTCTTACAGCACATGAAATAATGAGAATAGGTGCATCATATTACTTACTCATTTATTTGGTTGTTGCTTTTATCGAAAGTGACTTACATTTGCACACGTTTATACAGCTGTGTATTTCCCTAGATCAATTCAGATGAGGTACTTTCGTCAAAGACACATCTGAGATCTGAGCCCACAGCTTTCCAGATACAAACCCTGTGCCCCTAACCTATGCTCCTCGCTGCTGCCAAATTGAATCAGGCAATTGCATTGAAGGACACCGCCGAAAGGGGGGTTTTCCTTCCCTGCTGGATTACATTGCCTGCTCCCAGCTTTGCAATCACATGCGGGAGAACGTGTCATCATGGCTCTGTCCCCATGAGAGAATGAAAGACAAGAACGAGGCCAGATCATTTCAAAGCTCTCCCTGGTGTTGCTTTGCTAGACTGCACTTTAAAGCCCTTATGTAAGAGTGATCTTTTATTTAAGAGGCTGTGCTTTTCCTTCCTTGCAGCCGGGAGACCTCACTGTGAACTGTTGTAGGGACTGACAGTGACTCCTGAGCATGTGTTCGTGTCCTCTGGGACAGTCTACCCACCAGAAGGTGCCCCAAGCCTCCGTGTGTGCTTATGTATATTCAGTGACCTTTGAATAAGAGGTCTCCACACTCCCGAGTGTCACCAACAAAAACGCCTTCTGGTCTCGAAATCCTAATGAACTTGCCTTTCATCCTGTAAGGACTCACCAGCCATGCCCTATTTATGTATGACCTCTGACCCTGGCCGGACGAGCTCACCAAAGCCATGTTCTGGAGCTCTGTTCACCCTTTTCACTGTCTCCTTCGCACACAACTACACACACTTGTGAGCAACTGCTAGAGTGGTACAAATTGACTTTGTTTTGTGAATACAGCCACCTAGACTGTGCCTCACCTTCCCCCAAAGAGAATTATGAGTTCATTGAATAATACCATCTTTCAATGTCTTTTGTTAGAAGAGCTCAAGTGTTTGACTTGACAAAAGTTTCTGATGTAGGTGGATGTCACCATACAGTACCTGTGGTGATTGACTAAACAATCGGACTAAGCAATCCTACAACACTATACAAGTGACTTTACTTTACACTTATTCTTGTGTTTGAAAACAGACCAAGACTCTGCAACTGACAGAAATCCTGGAGATGTGGTTGTAGCACAGCTAATATTAGTGTGATGTTTACTTTGTCCCTCAGAATTTTACTTGCTCCTATGCTTGGTACCACTAGTCATCTTCAGGAAAGCTTAGAGATGAACAGGAGGGATAGACTATGATTTTTGATATAAATAATTTAGAATTTCTGTCAAACCTTTCTTTCAATTATCTTCCATGTTCCGTACATGAATACTTAGCATTTGCTTCACTATATTAATAGACATAAACATGACTAATGTAAAAGGTTCTGATATTCCAATATGTTGCATTTTTAATGCCACTCAGTACTGTAACAAAGAAAAACGTAGTGTCTCTAAAACACTTTGTGTGAACATACAATTATATATATGTTCAGGTGTGTAGCTGTGTCAGCATGTGTAGGCTGCAAAACCGTTTTCTTTCTTCTTTTTTTCAGCATGGAATAAACCTATTACTTGTTCAATTATATATATAATACTGTAGTTTTTTTCTAAATCATAAAAGATCAGGTCAGTGGATGCTTTAAAACAAAAGCACATAGGTGTCTTGATTCAGGTCAGCAGACGGTGAATTAGCTTCCATGTAGACAGTGAAACATTAGAAGGAGGGGATAGCAGCTGTTTTCCTGTTGAGAATTGTTGCTCTCCCTTTAACTCCACGGCTCTTGGCTGTCTGAGCAATGCCAGCAGACTGTTGCTACTGCATGCATTTCAGCCAGGGAAACGGCAGGGGAGAGAAGGTTCTATATTTAGCTCACTGTACGAGGCACTGTGAAAGAATCCTCATTTCTTCTTTGAAATAGACAGGGAGGAAAGGAGAATAAGATTGCAATCTTGCAAGTGGAATCAAGAACATTGTCTATGTCACCCTCTTTCTTATTTGTCTTCTGCTCCAATTTCTCGTTCCTTCCAGTCCTCACATGTCTTTTGATATCAATTCTCTGGTTCATTCCTTGTGTTTCACTGCCTTATTTTCTCAGACAACATGGTCTTATCATGCAGTTATCATTTTCGTTATTTATTTCTCATTTCTTTCTTCTTGTTTCCACACCTCTCCCTTTTCCTTGATCCACTCCTCCTGCGTCTCCCCCAGCTCGGTCCTTATGTCACCGTCCCTGCGGTGTCGCGTGATGGTAACAGGCCCTGATTCAGCATCTCCTACATCACTCCCATCCCCGCAGTGTCTCTGGGCTCCGCCCAGTGTGCAGCTGAACTCTGGGCCCTGGCTGTGTGGCAGACTGGGGCGGCTTCGAATTCTTTGAAAACACTGGCCTCTCTGACAACAGAACAAAAGAATTTAAAGACACATCCGTTCAAAAATATTACAAAGCCTTCAGTTATCAATCTAATATTTTCAGAAAGGTCTTCATACCATATTAAACTGACTTCAGCCATGGCTAAATATATTCTTTCATATGGACTGGAGACTGGGGAATGGTCAGAATTAAATCACTGTTTTGACACTCAGTCACTTTGAAAACTAAAATAATTGAGTGAAAAGAATGACGTTAATATGATATACACTTTTGATAACCACAGATTACTCTTATCTAGCTACAGTGCCTTGCAGAAGTATTCACCCCATTCATCATTTTGATCAAAGATATTAATAAAAAAAATGTGAATGTATGTGCATTATTTGCAATTAAATAAATTGGGACACTTTCACATGGCAGTATACTGTATATACCTTATATTTTATTTTATTTTTCATTTTACTGTTAGATGTATATTATGGGGTTACTGCTTTCTGCCTGGATGAGAAATAACCATGGGATGATCAGGGTATGGTATACGTTTTAATTATTGCACTCTGGGTCACCAGACCTGGAAGTGTGCATCTTCTTGTATAACAAAAAAATGCATGGAAATGAATTAACTGAATAATGCAAATAGAAATGAAAGATAACGAGGCTGAGGAATCAGCAAGAGCAGTGTTAAACAGCAAAGAATACCAAGCGCCTGAGTAATTCAGTGGAGGGTTTTGTTTTTGCTGTGGTAATAATTGTCTCTTTTGTTAGTAGCAAGCTGTCTTGGCCCAGGGAGGCTGGGCAGCTGATCCTGGCCTCTCTTTTGTGTGTTTAAAGATGCAGAATGCATCACAAGATGGCATTCAATCAGCACCACCTCATCGTCCTTGTAATGATTCTTTTATACTTTTCACTGGCAGAACAATGGCAAAACAGCTCTGGCTGTGCTTTCAGTAAAACTGGAATGGTAGCAAGGGGGGTTATAAGAATAAACTAAAATATTGCCATTTCTATAAAAAGGATCTCAGTTATTTTCTGGTGTACTTGTGCTCCTAGCACAAGGTATAAAATTAGCTGGTGCTTCTGAAGGAAATACAAAGTACTTCTTAACAACATGAAGCAGGATCTACAAAGATTGGTATTTGCAGAATGCATTGTTAAATTTCAAAGAATGAACAGAGTGATTGGTTCATTTTATGCAATAGTGATGGCAACGTGGATTATTATACAGTACTGAATTAGTTTTCTTTTTCTTTTGGAATAATAAGAACAGCCAATTAGCTGTCTTTTTCACAGCACCTCAATCTGCAATCAACAGCTGCCAATCAAGCTCCGCTGCTTCACCCCTCGTGTCAGCATGGGAGGCATGAAAACTGTGCACACCCCCCTCTGCAGCTGCACTATCAAGCCATCTGCCTTTTTAACACAAATGTCGCACCCAGAGTTAGGATCAAAAGCAGGACTCATCAGTATTCATTGACAACACCGTAAGTTTGCTTCTGTCTCATAATGCCTGGCTGAATCAAGCCCTCTCAGTGGCGCTTGGCCAAGTCTAAGCTGCTGCTGGGTGGGAAATGGTCACAGCCGACGTATGCCATGACCCTGACTCGAACCAGTGGTGAAGGGCTTGACCTCTGAACAAGTGCATTTACTGGCTGAGTCACTCTGTTTCTTTAACAATAATGTTACATACAAGAATGCTTAACATCCTTAACATCTAATGGTCCACGATGACAATGGATACTGAAGAAGCAAGTTTGTTTTTGGCCTTTAAATACCTCAAGTGTCAGCACTGGCTAACAGACCTCCTTTCACAGATCTTCAGAAACAGTGGTACAAAGTTTATCCCACTGCATGAGTCGAAGTTCACAGTTCGGCATTGATCTGTGCTGTTCATTCAGTGACCAGAGCTTCTCCTGCAGTGACTGTGTTACAGTAAATGAACAAGTCATGAGAAGATGCAAGTCAGGGGAAGAAGCATGATTTAAGGGAAGGAAACTGGTTGCTTTCTTGTGGCAACCACAAAGAACAGCCCCGCTGACCATCTCAGGAGAAGACTGTCGTCCTTCCATTTATGTTCCTACCTGATATAGCAAAACTAGAAGAATAAAGTTTGTTCAGCTCTCGAAGCCTCAGATTAATGGAAATAAGAACAAAGAAAAAGCTTTGTGTGATTGACTGAAGGGGACAGGAGTGTGGCAGGAATCTGTGATGCCAAGACTTAAGAGTTGAATGGACCTTGGAGCATTGTTCAACATAAACTCATTTGCCTTGCTAACTTTCTCAACAAAAGAAGAACTAATTTGGCTGGAACAGTAGTAAGTCATCATGTCACTAGTGTAAGTATTAGCAGGAACAGAAAGAGCGATGGAACCACACAAAAGGCAAGAAATGAAATAAGAGGAAAATAACAGAAAATAGAATTGAAAATTGGACTGCAAGGCTGTCCAATTTGCAAGGCCATTCTTTTTTTTGCTTGTTTTAAAAATATCATTTTGTCTGAACAAGAATGACATGTAATGATCCCATTTTGCTTTCATTGGATTCCCTTCAAATCGTTTTTTCAAGGACAGAGAATATATTGTTGGAGTCAATTTATTAAATTACACAGCTCCTGTGTAGAAACAAAATCCCATTCCACTGTCTCAGTAGCACATACTGTACAAAGTCAAGTGGGGAAATCTATTGCCTGATGCTGTCAAAGCAGTGGTGTTGAGGGAGGGGATTGTAAAAGCATTTCTTGTAACTAATAGCCAACATGCCAGCCCATATGGAGATAACAAAGGTGAAGCATTAGGTAATACCATGACATCACTGAGTATCACAGAGGTCAGCCTAATATTTATGCTCGGATTAATGGATGCTTTTAACAATTATACATTCCCTAACAAATTCTCAAACTCGGCTCTAGGAATGGTTAATAACCAGCCACTTATGGTTAATATTGATACATTTTTCAATTATGGATCAAGATGGCAGTCACTGGGTGTTGTCCGAGCTCCAAGCTGTCCTTCCCAGAGTCAGATGTACTATACATTCAGATATGTGTTGGTTTGCACTCACCTGTTATGGTGGCAGTTTTGAATCACTTGTTTTGCTGGCAAAGTCAATCCATCGGTGTCTGAAAAAGCTGTTGTTTGCATAATGCAATACCTAAGAGGAATGGAAATGTGGTCTCACAGTTGAAGCCCGTTGTCTGCCGCCTGAGATTACGAGCACGGGAGAGTAATAACGACATCATCTTTCCTCTCTGAACAAGAGCTCCACAAGGTATTCCTCACTGAGTCTCCTAGCAACGCAAGTTGAGAGCTGGGATAGGGGTGAATGGCTTCTTAGACAAACAAAATAAAGGCAAACCCCTGCATAACTTCACAGTTGTGGAGCAGAGCTGATGTTTACCAACACAAAAATGATGGAATTATAAAGATAACTCTGTCTTTCGTAACACTGGTCAGAACCTAGTCTTCAGTTTGCATTACTGTACCATTGGCAATCACAATAAACCACTTTGTTTAGACATGTTTTCCAGTTTTACATGTTGTGTAGACAGGCAGAATGTAGTTGTATCATTGTTTCTAACTTGTATCTTCAGTTTGATTTTTGAATAAAGCAAAAAACGTGCTTTCACATTGCCCATACAGAAAGACACATACAGTAAGTGCTCACACACAGGCTCGTACAGTCTTGTGATTGCTGCTAATCACCCAAGGCACTTATTAAAACAATTGTATCTCATTAAATGTTTAAATATCCATTAATGCCTCAATATGATGGTAATGAACTCCTCTAACATCGTAGCTAAAGAAGACTCTTGATGCTGGAAATTAATTTGGATGATTTTATCAGTTTCTCTTTTGTGATCTTTTTTTCTGCTAAACATAAGGTAGAGGTACATTATTAACACCACACTTTTTCCCCTAAAATTATATTGGTAAGAATACATGTTTACAAACTGGTGTCTAAAATACTATAGTTTATAACTTACTTTAGTAATACAGATTATTAGCAATGATGTTTCTGTGTGTCTGAAAAGTCCATCTAAGTATACATTGTGTAAGGAAAGTTGACTGACTATTAGTAGCCCAGATGTCATTGTGTAGCCTCCAAGGAAAGCTCTTTAGAATAATTAAATAGTCTCCTCAACATTGGCAGCAGGGCTGCATATATCTCAGATTTAGTTTATTAGGAAATCCTAAATTTGGCTAGGCACTTTTTTGGGACCAGCTGCTGGTTCCATCCACAGCATATCAAATAATCCTTTCGCAAGTCAGAGACTGCTTGGTCTGAATAAAAACAAATCTGCCAAGCTCTGTCGCTGAGCACATCAGATGCGAAACAGAAAGTAAAATAAAAGAAACCCACAGCCCGCCCACAGCGCCATTACAGTTCCACACCACACATCTGCACCTAACGTCTGAAAATGCTGCAGTCCAATCAGCAAGGGTGCACAGCCCCTCTTTTATTTCCTTGTCTTTGTCCTGGTGTCTGCCCATGATGGTGTCAGTGTGAGAGGCTTGGACAGAAAACCAGCCAGCGCCATCTGCTCCAATCCCCCAGGGTGTTACACAGACTGCTTTACATTCCCAAATAAGATTAATTTGAATGGGGGTAGGAGAGTAGGGTAGTGCTGCACACAGACTCTGCAGCAGGTTTCCAAAACTGCACTTGGAAATGTGCATCAGTTGTTCCCAGAATATTGTGGAAATCAATCATTTTTGGCTGCATTGTGAACCCTTCCTTGCAAGTCTTATGAAATGCCCAAAGAAACACAGACCTTAAAGTTAAATAATGAATGGCTAACAATAATTGGAAAGGTAAGATAATTATGGAGAGAGCCTGGATATCTGTATTAAGTGGACAAAATATGAGTCAATTCCTCAAGCAAGACAACTTCAAAGTAGAAAAAACAAGAAAAAAACAGCATTGATCTAAAATATTCAGAATACTAAGTTATTTCCCTTGAGCAAAAGTTTTCCCTGCTGCCATTTTAAAGTTCAGTGTTCTGAAGCATGAGAGAAATAAGACTTGCTAAAAATATCAATGCAATTGTCAAAGCTTCACAATGAAGCTTTTTTTCTTTAAAGTCTTTGTCACACTTTCGTACTCCTTTCTATCAAAGTCAGATGCTAATAATCCATATATCAATAAATATACTGTAATGAACAAAAATGTCCTTATTTTGATAGAACTTGAACTTGAACTTGAACTTTATTGCCATATGTAACCGGTACTGGTACAATGGAATTCTTACTTACAGAAAGTCTCTTGATTGTAAAACAAGTGTAAAAAACAACAGAGTGTGTCATTTAAAGCAATCTTAACCAATTGAACTAATCAGATACTATATGTTGAATGTACTTCCATCTTGCCATGAAGGGTTCCTAATGACAAGCAATGAATTCTATTCACATATTTAGTCAAAGACAACTCTAAAGACACATTAAAGATGGGATCCAAACGACTCTGTTTCTCAGTGAGGTTTCAATTCCATGACTTCAAGTCATGCTGTCCTATGTACAGTAGCTAGTTTTTCAAAACACTGTTCACTTTTGCATGCTTTGTGTTACATTATCTGGCCAAAGTTTCAGAATGTGCAGAACAGTTGGAATATCCTTCTGAGAGGAGCAACATTCAAGAAAAAATGCACCATAGCACTAAAGACTAATATATGGGTTGTGTTCCATCCTTGGCTACTGTTTTCTCCCAGTTTTTCTCCCAGTGGTGTGATCATCACAGTATGACGCAGTATTGGTAACTGATGAAATGCAAGGCGTTTTTCCAGAAATAGAACTGCATTACGTAATGTTCCACAGAAACATTCTCTGAAGCCATGTTCATATCACTGCTGGTAAGTTTGCAAGATGCTGACACAGGATGACAGGTGAACTGAACCATCTGAGAAAGAGAACTGCAAGGATTTGGAAAGGATGTCTACACACAAGAACAATACAAAAAGGTGTTTAATTAGTGTGGACTTGGGTAGATTCACTTTTGTTTAATTCCAGCTGGGATTACAGATAACTTGTAACCAGAGTCTGTGTAGCTGGACATGTAAACTGACATTAGACAGCAATTGGTGCAAAAACTAGAATTTATATATAATAATATAGAATGTAATAATATATTTGCAACAAGAATTGTGGCTCTGGAAACAAACTGCTTAACTACACTGTTTGTACCACCCCTGTCTTTTATAACAGCGCATTTGCAGTGCCCACAATCTTGAAAAAATTTGTTGATACCTGCAAAATTCACACATACAACAATTTTGCCTAGACTCACTCTTTCTGTGTACTTTTTCATTCCACACATCTACAGTATGTGCCTGTCCATAATTATTTTCTTTACCCAAAACCTGTCAGCAAACATTATTGGTTAAAACAGGAGAAACCAATGCATTGAGAAACAGAAACATTCAAATTCAAAAAATGCAATGCAAACTACATTGTAAAATGTGCATCGTGAAATTCTGATTAGCTTATCCTTTCTTAAAGTGCAGTGATTTTCTTCAATGGGATGTTTATACAGGAAAAGCAGAGTGTGACTAGACTGCAAGTCCCAGTCACAGCGCCACATGTACAGTATATCAGACCACCACAGGGAAAGTGCATGGTGGAACCTGGACCTGTGACCCAAACAGACAAGAACAGCCCCAGGTAGAAAACTAAAGGGCAGCAGGAATAAAAGAAATCATAATAGTGTTTTTTCACCCCAGTGTAAGGGAGGTAATGCATACCTGCACACATTTATTTTTCTATTTTTCAGGATCAAGGAAACCACACAGTTCAGACTACCTCTCCTACCACGACAGCATGATAATATATGTTGTCATCATACAAACAGCAGGAGCTAAACAATCTGCCAGTAAGCATCATATTATATGTTGTTTTAGAGAGTGCTTTTTTAAAGCGAAATGCTGCCAGTGTGAAATTTCTAAACATTCCTCTTAATGGTGTTTTTGTGTTTTCCCTGCAGCGTGCCGGCTCTGGAAGTGTCAGCCAGGTGTTAGCTGACTGTTCTCTGGCTGCTGGTGCAGAAGATGCTATTTCTAGCAATTGTCTCTGATGCTGCTGCTGAGCACGTGTGCTGACGCTACTCTATGTGACAGTGTTTCTGCATTCATAGCCAGTTGCCTTAATAGCATTCCCCCCTCTGTAGGGCCACACTGACGGGAAAGGGGCAATCTATAAACTGCTCCGGTCTCTGGAGAGCTGCACTGTACAGAAATGACATAATTTGTCTAATGAGCTGCTAACCTGCTTATTGAACAGCCTTGTCCATCTAAGGAAAGTATAACCAGCTAAATTTCAGATGATTTTTCAGGATGACACATTTTATCACTATAATGATGAAGCAACTTTACACCTTATTAAGTACAGAGATACTTTATGTAGACATCATATACATATATATGTGTGATTTTGTTGAAAAGGAGAAAGTCACAGATCCATCCTTGAAAAGATATCTATAATTATTACAGTAATACCGAAATTCACAAATTTGTAAATACCGTTTTTATTGATTATGTTTAATAAAACGTATTAATGGATTCTGTTCCATTCACCTCTGGCATCTCACCTTGGCTGATAACTGACCACTTCATCGGAACGTTCTCATTTCATGACAAACAACCTGAAACAAGCTAAAACATGCTTGAGTGCTAAAAGAGTCTTATACCACTGAACAGCTGTGTATTGGTAATGTGGATACAAGACAAAATATCACATTACATTGCCTGGCTCTTCAGATTAAAGAAGATTATATGCTCTTCTCGGAGGTTTAGTTACCTAATGAGAAAGTTTAACCTTCCATTAGCCCTACAGGTCTCATGTTAGGGACCTCTTTGCTCTCTATTGCATTATTTACAGATGTGATGTTTTGATTGACTCTTTTAAAGACCTGAGCTCAGTGAAAGAAAGGCCCATTACAAATATGTGCCCTAGAGTGGCAGGGACTGAGCTGAGCTCCAGCATTCCAACACACATTACCAGCCACTACAGAGGGTTACACAACAGGCTTCCTGCAGGCACAAAGACACAAACGTGACTACAGGGGCACCATCCTCTCTCTCAGCGTAACCGGAAAAGCCACACTCATTTCACAGAGGTCTGGCTCTGTACACTCGAAAGCCTTATGTAATCAGTTAGCATGTGTTATTCCTCTCAAGACAGACGCTACTCAATTTGCTCCACTGGCACAGAAGGCAGTTAATTTTCTTCTAAAGCCTACAAGAGTTATCAGTCAAACAGAAACAATGCAAGACCATGTGCACGTTTCTGGAAAAGACACTTTATGTAAAAATGCTTTGTTTTTCTCAATTTCACCATGATTAGACTGGAAATTAAAGGTACTGTGATTATAACATTGTGTGGCAGAATTTAGTAGGACTTCTAACATTATCCCTGTGTGACCGCCTCACCAATACTTTTTATCATCTGTATTTTGTCAGAAAACAAGAAACACTCCTCCACTTTCCTCCTGAAAATGAGAGTTTCATTATTAAACTTTCTAGTGAGGAGTGGAGATTTCTATTCTACCATCTCTTAAGTACAATACATCACAAACAAACTAGTATTTTATAAATTAAAAAAAAACAAAATCAGTTAGGAATAAATAACAGCCCTGTAAGAGAAACACCTGGTCCTGCATACTTCCATTGCTCTGTGCAGTGTACTCAGCCCTTTCTGTTCTTGATTAAAGTGGAACTGACAGCAATGAACTATAGATGGATCACGATTTCTTAATCTAGATCCTTAATCTTAGCTTCCGCCACATCTGTAAGAGCACTGGAAATTTCCACTTATCCTACACACCAGGAAAGAGCACAGAAGAAACCAAGGAAAACAATCATTGTTCCATCAGACAAACAACAGTAGGATCTTGAAAAAGAATAATGGAGCAGGGAATACGCCAATTTTCTTTTCATGCCTACTAGCAAGGTTACAGAACATGATTATGTAATGAAACACAATGACGTAATCACACACCCCTAACCCCCACTGTATAAAGCCTTTCAATGCCTTCTGAAATGCAATTTCATGATGTAGGTGTCAAAAATAGGAACGTCCATCTGGTGGGACAGTCTATTGAAATTAAAACCTGTGTGTAGCTTTATTAGTGTAGCTGTGTGTAGCTTTATTCTGGTGCACTATGGCTGCAGTCGCATCATCCAGGTGGGGCTGCACATTGGTGTTGGTGGAGGGGAGTCCCCATTACCTGTAAAGCACTTTGAGTGGAGTGTCCAGAAAAAGCGCTATATAAGTGTAAGCAATTATTATTATTATTATTATTATTATTATTATTATTATTATTATTATTATTATTTCAGTCTGTAGCCTTTTATTTTTGCAAGTAACAAAATACTTACAGTGTAGATCTTAAAACATACTTTTGCAGTGAGCAATGCCATTTGGGATTAAACTCTATTACTAATTCACAAGGAATAAATCAGGTCTCCTACCATAATTATGTTGAAAGATGAACATTTACATCTTATGCAACATATTACCTCTAAAGGATCAATTCTTTAGTTGAGGGGGCAGAGATCTGATGTAATACAGACAGAAAGATATCAGTCACTTTGTTTCATAAGGTATTCCAGGCATTAGGTTTACAAAACCTCACAAGTCCAGGCTTGTATCCCTGTTAAAATAAAAAAGACAAATGCTTGATCACACTGGATGACCTTATTGTCAATTAACATTCAACTGTCCATTTTCTAATCACTTTATCCAATACAAGATCACAGGGGAGCTTGTGCTGTCCAGCAAGCAGCAGGCATATAAGTCTATCGCTGGGCATACAGACATAGACATGCACACACTCACACTAAGGCTAGCTTTTCCAGAAGCCAATTAATCTTCCAGCCAGAAGCCACTTCAGACTGTGGGAGGAAACCAGAGCACCTGGGGGACACCTGTGTGAACACAGGGAGAGCATACAAACGCCACATGCATACATAGCACCCCATATCCAGAAATGAACCCAGGACCCCAGCACTGCAAGGCAGCAATACTAACCACTGCACTACAGTGCTATACAGTATATCTATACATATACATTTAATTCAAGTGGAAACATAGGTAGAGAATTACACTCATTTCACAGCGTGCAAACCAGGGGGCGTATAAAAACATGTCATTCTGAGCACATTTAAAACTCAAGGACTAGGCAGCCTGCTTTTATCTTTCAGTTTCATCAGCAGCCTAGGACAGTTAGCTAGCAAACTGGAGAGAGATAATTTCCTAGCTAACTAACCCGAGAATAAAATACATTTCTATGGCACCCATGAAAGAGTATATGAGAAATAATCTTGATGAGATTAGATGTCATTGTATCTTTTGTTCGACGTGCCGGAGTATTTAAAAGCGACAGGCCCTCGAAGACACCTGTCCTAAGCAACACCTCCACCTGGAACTATCATCACCTCGTGGTTTTGTTTTGTATGTTTCCGTAAAAGAACTACAAAGACCAGCGTCCGAGGCGAGCGGGGCGGGGAGCGGCTGTTTTGCTCCGGCAGCCAATGGCGTTCAAGGCTGGCAGATGACGTCAAGGCTTTGGTCCTTTTTTGCGCGAACAGCCAGTTTCAGGCAGAGAAAGACTTGGGCGCGATAACGCCGGCGGTGTGGGGAATCTGTCAGCCGTGTTGCAATAAAGGTGGGTTGGGTGTTATTGATGCCGTGAAGAGGGGGGCAGCGAGGTTTTTCCCTATCGTATATTCATTTGCAAAATATGTTTTACGCAGGGTAGCGCAAGAATTCCTCGATAATAAAAAAGCTTGTTGGAAAAGGTGAGTGGTTCTGCAGCATCAAGTGTATTGTGCTCTTTTTCGGAAAGAGGGTCGTACCTGTAGCGCGAATGTTTACTGCGGGATTTTCTCGGGGTTTTTTTTTTTGCATTGGGTTAAGGGCTGGCTGAGCTGGACCGTTTTCATCCCTGGGCGACGATCATATATGTGCCTCGCCATGGCATCATCGCTGCGTTACCAGCGGCTGTACCTTTTGTCTTGTGGAGGAAAAAATAAAGGCGGGTGCCCGGCTCGTCGGCGGATCGGGGCTGAAGCACAGGAGCCTAGAAATTTCCAGAGGCTGGGTCTAGCCGCCCAGTCCCGTTTCTTTGTTCTGCTCTTTAAGCGTGCTGAGGTGGGGGGGGGGGGAAAGGGGCTTTTTTTGTTTAAAAAAAAAGACCAAAACTAGTCCGGTTTAGCTGCTCCAAGCGTTGTCAATATTACCACAGTCCTGGGCGGCGGCGGTCTGTGTGTCGGAGAGCTGTGCATTTCGTCCTAACTAACCTGTCATGTGCGGGATTCTTTTCGATAGCCGCGTCTGGATTTTTTTTTTTCTGAGGTTGCGAGATGATCTGAATAATCGGGTCGAAGGCTTGTCTTATCAGCCTACATCTTATATATATATATTTGTTTCTCCCTAAGGAGAGAGAGAATAGCCTGGGTTCGGCTGGGCTGTCCATTGTCTGGACGGAGGCGTTTTTGTTCTCTGGGGGAGTTTAATGGTGCGGGGTGTGGAAATTGCGAGCGAATCGGGTCGACCGTAACAAACAATAAATAGGCGGGCAGGTTAAAAAAAACAAAACAAAGACGGCGTTTTAATAGTTGTGGCGCGCCCGTTTCAGGTGCTTAGCGCTCTGACACTCCGGATCCCGCTGTAATATTCGGATTTTAACATCGTTAGTAGATTTTGTTGGGGGTGAACTTGGCCCCTCTGCCTCTCTCTGAAGGGTCTTGGGGGGGGGGGGGGAGAGGCACGCGCCCGTCTC
Source organism: Lepisosteus platostomus (assembly GCF_059453375.1). Classification (NCBI taxonomy): domain Eukaryota; kingdom Metazoa; phylum Chordata; class Actinopteri; order Semionotiformes; family Lepisosteidae; genus Lepisosteus; species Lepisosteus platostomus. Next base: position 6,516,775 of record NC_142623.1, on the reverse strand, counting down.
TTTGTTCGCTTTCCTCCCTCCTCGTGACGGCGGCTCTTTGTTGCCCGTCCTGCTCCCCGTGTGTTAAAAGAGCCGTTGTCGCGGGAGAAACCGGGTTTGTTGCCGGCTGGCAGCGGGTTCTGTAACGGGAGAACTACAGCTGGACCCGGCGAAGATGCTCGCCAACCATCAGCCCGTGGCTCTTGGTGGTCACCTTCGCTGTCACCAGCCGCGCCCGGGCGTCAGTAGACTCACACCCACCCCCCCCCCCCTGCTGTGAATTCATCCTCGCTTGACAGATTTCTACCGGTTTATGCAAACAGACGCCAAATTGGGGAGAGGATCTTTCGTGGGTCTCCATGCATGCAAGAGTGGATGATGACATGCAAATATTAACGAAACGCCAAGAGGCTTTGAGCCCCAGAGCGTCGCCTGGTCCTCCTATGGGCGGCTGCTGTAGTTCAATAATTGCTCATCGTCGGCAACAGGATCTCGCCTGTTGACACGATTGGTTTAGATCCGTGCAGTGCGTGTGTCTTCGTGATTTAAAAAGCTCCACTCAAGGGTGATGTCAATCCGTCTGCAAGGCGTTTGGGGACGTAGAGATCGGTTCATAGTAATTCAGATAGAGATGAGTTAGAAGGGAATCTTTTTTTTTTTAAAAGATCATTTCTTGCCCGAAGTTGTTAAATCAATCGGCAATTCGTACGCACGGCACTGAGGGAGCTGTGTATTTAGGGCTAGGGCGGTGCCTCGTTTAATTCTGAGATGTTTCAAGTGGCGTCGCCGTTGCACTCGTTAGCTGGGAGCCTGTTTCCCCCCCTTGAATTGGAGTCCAGCAATCTGTGGCTCATTCTCACTCCTGATTTCTGTGCTGTGATTAGCGAGCGCACTTGTCGTTGATCCTGTACTCGCAGCGTCAGCCCACAGGGGGGCGCAGCGCAGGTGGGTGGGAAAGCCGCTGCTCTCCTGACCGTGCTGACCCCTCACCTGAGCTTCCGACAGTAGTTCGTTACAGGTGCCGCTTCAGGATTGATTGGGATGCCTCTTTAAAACCTTATTCCTATACAGTGCAGAATAGTGCAGGTTTTTCTGTCAGCATTTAAGCTATTTAGCTCTTTGAGCTTCAGTGGTCCTGGCCTGGAACAAAGACCTTAATTCATACATCAAATGTGATACTAAGTTCCACACCAAAGGGTTGAAGCAAGTCTAGCTAGGAGCTCTGACAAACTGCATTTCTGGGTGTTGTGCTGTTTGGGAATGTCTAAATGGCTGGATTTTAGTTTTGTGCCTTTCTTTCCAGGGTCTACCAGACTTCAGTCTGCAGTGAAATGGCTTCCTCTGGAGGTGAGTTCTTTTTTTTTTCTCAAGCCCGATAAATTTCTTTTCTCTAGTCCAGTGTCCTCTAACCTGCAGAAATAAATCTGGAAATGCTCGAATCTCAGGCTAGGTTTCAGAATCGGGAACGCCCCGTTTCCTTCTGTAATGTCCTCGTCTGAATGATATTTCTGGTTCGTTTGTATAAACCCCCCCTCCACGGCCTGGGTACTGAACTGGGCAGTCGGTATCTCGCTCTTGCAGCAGATATTCAGGTCAAGGAGCTGGACAAGCGTGCCTCTGGCCAGGCCTTCGAAGTCATCCTGAGCCCTTCGGCCCCGGAGCCCAAGGCCGATTTCCACCTCTCGCCCCCCAAGAAGAAGGATGTTTCGCTGGAGGAGATCCAGAGGAAGCTGGAGGCCGCGGAAGAGAGGCGCAAGGTAACCCCCTCGGGCGCTGGGGGCCGGGGGCTGGGGCTGGCGAGGGTTCTCGATGGAAGATGGCCGGCCAGCCCCCTCTGCAAGCCGTGACCGGTTGCTGTGCAGTTTTGCTGCGTGTGCGAGCGATCAAGGGTGGATACCATCGGCACACGTGTGTGGTGTTGGAGCCACAGGCTGTGCTGGGTTGAAGCAGAAGCAAGCGAGTGTCTGGAAGCCGAGGAATGGCTGTTGCCCCGACGTCTGGGGATGAAGCACAAGCTAAATCCAAACGGTTCTACACCTCCACAAAGCAGTTTCTCTTCTGACTCGCTGTTTCTCTCCCCCCCCCTCCTCGCAGTCCCACGAAGCAGAGGTTCTGAAGCACCTCGCCGAGAAGCGCGAGCACGAGAAGGAAGTCCTGCAGAAAGCGATGGAGGAGAACAACAACTTCAGCAAAATGGCTGAGGAGAAGCTGAACCAGAAGATGGAGGCCAACAAAGAGAATCGCACCGCGTTGCTGGCGGCCAAAAGCGAAAAGTTCAAAGAAAAGGTAAACGCGAGCAGCACGCGAGGTTGGGAGGCCTCCGCTTCCTGTGTTTGTGCTCCCTGTCGCTTCTGTGCGCTCTCTCTGGGCGGTGACTGTGAGAGAAAGAGGTGTTAGCGGTAGTGTGGTAAGTCTCTGCAGGGCTTTTCAGCCTGCGTGCCTCAGAACTGGTGTCATTGAAGTAGGTGAAAAATCCAGTTCTTTCATTTGCAAGGGTCCTCCAGCCTTTGTCTTGCTATACATTTAAGAGCTGGAATGTACATGAAGCGGTCTGCTTCAGCACACAGCTCCTGTCCTGTGGACGTGTGTGTTGGCCAGCCAGCACGAGCACTGGCTTCCTTGTGTATACCATACAGAGTAGATCTTCTGTCTCTTGTAGAAGACACTGGGAGGTCGAGGCTCCTGGCTGCTTTAAGGAGGTATTGCATTAGGTAGTCGACTGCCGATTTAGGTCACCTCACCCTGCCAAAGACCTGGCTCCGCAGGATGGATGCTGGAGCCTTTTGTGTAGTTTTGTGGTGGCAGAACGGTGCCCACATCCATTGCAGCTGGACATTCTTGCAACTTCCTGCAAGAGCCACCCTTTCGCTATAGTTTTTAAAGGTGCTTTCACCAAATTTAAAAATTTGAGGGCTTCCTTGTATTAAATGTAATGGGTGTTATTGTACAGTGTTTTTTGAGTCTTTTTTAGAATTGCTTACATAATGAAATGCTTTTGACTTAATACTGTTATTAGGTTTTGGGTAAATCTTTCACAGGTTTGCTTTTAAATAATGCTTAGGAATTGGATTTAGTACCATTATCATTTAAAAATGCACGATTTGATATATAAAGTCCAGAACAGCATATATTTGGGGATCCTGATATCCAGTTTTCTTGAAGATGAGGCTTTTAAATTGTATAGTATAGCAAGAGCTTTGAGACCCATTTCAGAGACCTGAATGAAGTATTCTTGCAACCAGCTGTTGTGCAGATGATGCGTTTGTGATGTATTTGGTTAGTGCTGAAAACTAACTGGCTTGTCTTTATTGTAGGACAAGAAAATCGAAGAAGTTCGAAAGAATAAGGAAACCAAAGAAGGCGGCGAGAACTGAACTTTAAAATTTGGGGAATATAGGGTTTTTTTACGTATCCAAAGATTTTTTTTTCTTCATGGCCAGTATCTTTTTTTTTTTTTCCGGATGGTTTTGTTCACTGTCTACCTTGTTAACTGAAGGATTAAGGGAAAACCTGGAATATTGTTCCATTTTTCTTCCCACCCCCACATAAGTGTAATTGCAGTGGTTTTTGCTGTAGTTATTCCTTGTTGCATCAGTTTTCTATTTGTAGGTTGTCCAATTGCGGCTTTGGATCTCTGAAATAAGCAGTGTTTTTACCTAGAAGAAAGCATGTCTCTATTACACTTGGGTCTTTAACATTGTTGCATAGCGCAAGCTGGAAATCTGTATCTGTGTAAGTCAGAACTGCTGTTCCTTAAGCTTAATAAAGTTGCACACAGTTTGTTCGTTTAGTCCTGCCTCTGCCTTCATTTCTAAACGGATGTTTATGTTCTTCCATCTGTCAGTCTTGTAACCACTTTATCCGATACAGGGCCAAGGGGGAGTCGGAGCGTATCCTGGCAAAGAGGGGCACAAGGCAGGACGCACCCGGAACGGGATGCCAGTCCATTGCAGGACACACACACAGACAAACACACTCACACTAGGGCTACCCAGCTTTACCCAGAAGCCATTTAACTTACCAGCATGCCTTTGGGCTGTGGAAGGAAACCGAAGCACCCAGAGGAAACTCGCAGAAACGCAGGAACATACAAACGCTTTTCCTTTCTTGAGTAGCTGCTACATGAATGGGTACCTACAGTTTGTCCCAGCCTTGCTGTTCTGAAGATGGTTTGCATGAACGGGCAAAAGGGAACAACTGGTGTCTAAGGGGACACGATAGTTATTCTTTGAGGAAAATAAATTTAACAAACTTGGAGGGTCTCAGTGTTTTGGATTTGTTTAGTTTGTTACTGAAAAGTTCTCGCATGGTTTGTAGGAATGTAGTTCTCCACTTAACGCAAGCTAGTGCTGTACCGCCATCTAGTGGAGAAAGTTGAAAAACGGATAATTCGTGAAATACCTCTTTCATAAGATTAGGTCATCCACTTTTGAGACCTGTAGGTATAGAAGTTTAAGCTCCGTTTGTTAAATGCAGTTTTATTTAGATTATGCATTTAATTCTAAACTATGATGTAAGGCTAAAGATGATGTTTAATTGCTTGCCTAAATTTTTTTTTCTTGCATAAATGGGTTTTCCTGGTTACTAGCAACTGGAATTCACTGTTCACCATGCTGTCTGGCATTGCTTCCTACTTCGTATTTTATATGATAGCATTTTGCGAGTGCATTGTACAATTTAACTGTTCTAACTGGGAAGTGGAACAGGGAGATGCTCGTTATTTTTCCACCAGCAGGGGCTTCAGAGATTAGGAAGCCATTTGGCCTGAAAGTACTGCTCTGCTTTCCAAGTACGTCTTGCGCTAGATCTGCATTTGCACATGACCATTTGTTCTTCATCTGTTTCTTCAATCTTTAAATATCAATTGGAGTTGTGTTGTGCTAAAACAGGTAGGCAAGTCTCTGTCACATCATCCAGCTGGAGCCTACATGTTGGTGGTTGTGGTGGGGCGGGTCATCATTGCCTGTAAAACACTTTGGGTGCAGTCTCCAGAAACGTGCCGTATAAGTGTAAGGAATTAACACTGAAACCATTCTTAACAGAACCATAATCTGATGCAGCCTACAACAACTGGGACCTTGCAGTGCTTAAAAGCACTGTTTTAGCTTCTGCAAATGCTGTCCTAACTGCTCCATAGCTCCAGCTCTGGGGGTGAGTTTCTGGTATGAAGAATGCGTGTGCCCATGTGACCTCGTGTTGTGCTTGACTGGAGGAGTATCGCTCCGTTTCCATGGACTACGCTCGCTGTCCTTAGCAGTCAGCAAAAGGATGGTGCCGGAGTCTCTCGTTGAAGCAGCTCTCCTTTTGAGGTGCTGGATATCGTTTTTTAAACGCACGTGTACCATGCACGAGAAAACCCGAACAGGTTCTTGAGCGGGCCGGTGAATATTTCAGCACGCCTTTGCTGGTTTTGAATGAACAATGAAGTTCTTTCATGGGTATCGATCACATTGTGCTCACAAAGCCATATTATCCCAGCCGCTCCCACGCACCGAGAGAGGACTGGAATGCTGGGGTGTTTCCATGGCAGGGAGAGACTCAAGAGCCTGTGCCCAAAGCAGTACAAATGCAAATGTATTTTTACCTCCATTTTTCACAAGTGAAAAAGCCAGGCACAAAAGCCGGCTTACATCCCCATGAGAAATCCACAAGTCTGTCTTTAACGACTTGTTTTCCAGGGAAGATTTATAATGGGTGCACAGCTACAGTCCTTGAGGGACGGACCAGGTTTGTAGTGTAGGTTTCTAAATCATCAGCAGCTGGAGACCTTTGTTAAATTGATTTGATTAAGTTAACGATAAGCCCAATTAGGTCAATGAAGGAGGAGAGGAGGTAGGGAGTACCCAGGAGTGGCTGTGTGCTTTGTTTTAATCAGAGGTGTCCAAATCATGTCCTGTTTGGATTCCTGTCTGTAGGATTTTAGCAGGGTACGTCTCAGGCGTAAGTAGAAAGGTTTAACTGCTTCTCAGGTGTGGCTGTTATAAAAAGGCCTGAAAAACTAGACTTGCTGGCCCTGTGTGTGAGACCCTTAGCTCCTAGCTAATCTGTATCAGTGGTGTGGTGCAGCTGATGTGATTTCTGTGATATTAGGGAATGAAGGGAACAGGAAAAGCCCCAGTCCAGGTAGTACTCTTACAGTGTGTGCTTTCAAATCAACTGTGAAGTTATTTGTAATAAAGTCCACTGCGTATTTATACCAACAGAGGCATTGAGTGTTATTAAGTTTAACCAAAATTGTATTATTATAATGTAGCCAGTAGTTATATCACCCTGCAACTCACAACTGGCAACCCTCTGAAGTTAAGCATGTGTGAGCCTGGATGGGAGACCTCCTGAGAATGCAAAGGTTGCTGCTGGAAGAGGTGTTAGTGAGACCAGTAGGGAGGGCTCACTCTGTGATCTGTGTGGGACCTGTATAGTATTGGGGACACTATACTGTATAAAGGTGCCATCTTTTGGATGAGACATAAAACTGAAGTCCTAACTCATCATGGTCATTAAAAATACCATGGCGTTTGTTGAAGAGTAGTGGTGTTACGCTGATGTCCTGGCCAAATTTACCCCTGGACTTTACTAAAGCTGGCCTCCTAATACAGTAATCCTCATCTATGAATTGGCTTCATCACTCTGTTCTCCTCCCCACTGATCTGTGCTGAGTGTACTGACCCTCTGCGTGTCCAGAAAAGTGCTATATAAGTGTAAGGAATTATTATTATTGTTGTTGTTGTTAGAAAAGCAAGGGCACAACTTACGTATTGTATCTTTTGCCCGGAATTTGAAATTTAGATTCTTAGGCTTGCCTGATGTTATGTTACGCAACAGAACAGCCACACTCCCACAGACCTCTTTGAATAGCATGACACAATCCGAGACGATCGCTGGTGTGGGATGGGCATTTTCACATTTTCCGAACGCAACCCGGAGCCTTTTTCGCTCACATTGCCCGACCCGGGCTGACTCGTGCCAAGAGAGACCTGCTGAGCTGCGCCTCATTGGTTGGGATGCGAGAGCGATCTCGCCCTGGACCGTTCTTTGATTGGTGGAGCTGCCTGCCTGTCCGGCGCTGGGAGTTTGCGGACCAGCCTCTCCCTTGCTTAGCAAGCGGTACTGGGCGAGCGGCGGCTTCCCCAGCACAGGAATAGGATTTTTTTTTATTGGGAATTGCGGAGATTACTGCCAGAGGACAGTTACATTACTGACGGAATCATTTGCATTTTCTCTAGGTCCTGCTTTTTTTAAGAGGTAACGTATCAAATGCTTTCTAGTTGTGTGCAATTTTTTAAAACCTGCTTTAAGCAAAGGCGTGCATTGGGATGCTATTGCACAAAGTGCATTCTATAGACCGGCCTCCTGCTTGCCGGTACAGATAAGCCTCTTCTAATACAAAAAATAATCATTTACAATTGGTATATGTCTAAAATTACCAATAGATCTTTAGGGTCTTTGCAATTAGAATTTAGTATACCGGAGCATATCATTCAGTAAAAAGCATCAGGCTGGTCATTGGCCGAGTTTATTTATTGTAATGCGACAGAATTGGAAGGTGAAGGAGAGAAAAGGCTCGAATTTATTCGGGGACCACGTGATCCGGTGCCCTACGCGTTAGAAATCCATTATTAAGCGCTTTCCGACAGTCTGACGCTCCTTATTTGGCTCTTGACACTAAAGCTAAGTGTTAATTTGTATTGTTCCTTTCTCGCCCATCACTGAAATGCAGTTTTTCTATTTCTAACAGATAATAACCCTTTAAAAATAATTTTGGAAGTACTTTAATATATTGGTTTTCGGTCTTGGGTCGTAGTTTTCGTCTGCCTTTTGGCTGCACAAATACATTTCCTAAATTTCATAGCGCTACAATATCATTAAACATATCCTTCGTAGACTGTAGAAAATCCAGTGATAATCTATAACAGTACATTCTTCATACACGTCATTATTGGGGTAATAATTAGCGCTTTGCTGATCTGCGTGAATCTACCTGACCTTTTGGTTGCAATTAAATACAAATGTGTGATGCTACTAGTATTGTTAGAGAAAGCATAATATCGTACTTGTAGTAAAATTGTTGATGTGGTATGCACAGAACGCCAGAATATAACACTACAATTTTTAATTTCTTGTTACATTAACAAAGTTGGGTAACAGCAAAGACACCTTTGGAAGCATTGATGTAGTGTGGGATTCAGGCCGTTTAAACTTTGTTGCACCAAAACTTGATGTTTAACAATCAATGCCAATGCCAATGATGGTTGGCCGTGAACTGGTGGAATAAAACCACCTCCCCTGCTTCATTTATTAATCTCACGTCTCAGTCAGCATCATTTCTTTCTTCAGACCCCAGGAGGTACTTACGGTACAGCTCTCTCGCTTCCATGGCGACCGTCGTCATGGAGCAGATCAGCCGGCTGTTCATCAACGTGCAGCAGATCCGGCAGATCCCGAGGCTGCTGGAGTCCGCCTTCCCGACTCTGCCCTGCACCGTCCAGGACGTCGACGTGCCCTGGGTCTTCCGAGAGCCTCACATCCGGACCGGCTACCGGCCGCTGCACCAGAGCTGGCGTTACTACTGCCTGACCTTGTTCCAGCGCCATAACGAGGCTGTCAACGTCTGGACCCACCTGGTGGCTGCTCTGGTCATCCTGGTGAAATTCCAGCAGCTGGCCGAGACGGTGGACTTCCTGAGGGACCCCCACGCCCAGCCCCTCTTCATCATCCTCCTCTCCTCTTTCACCTACCTGTCGTGCAGCGCCCTGGCCCACCTGCTGTCCGCCAGGTCCGAGCTCTCCCACTACACCTTCTTCTTCCTGGACTACGTGGGGGTGGCCGTCTACCAGTACGGCAGCGCCTTGGTGCACTTCTACTACGTCATCGAGAAGGAGTGGCACGCCTCCGTCCGCCACTTCTTCCTGCCCTTGGCAGCCTTCCTGGCCTGGCTGTCCTGTGCCGGGTGCTGTTATGGGAAGTACATGAGCTGCCGTCTGCCCAAGGTCGTCCACAAGCTCTTCCAGGTCGTGCCCTCCGGTCTGGCCTACTGCCTGGACATCAGCCCGGTGCTGCACCGCATCTGGGCCTGCTCTCCCCAAGGCTGCACGGACCAGGCCGTCGCCTATCACCAGTACCAGGTGCTGTTTTTCCTCGTAAGTGCCTACTTCTTCGCCTACCCGCACCCCGAGAAGTGGTTCCCGGGGAAGTGCGACTTCATAGGCCAGGGCCACCAGATCTTCCACGTCTTCTTGGTACTGTGCACGCTGGCGCAGATCGAGGCGGTGAAGATAGACTACGTCGCGCGCCGGACTCTGTACGAGCGCCTGCACGGGGACTCCACCCACGATTTCAGCGCCCTCTTTGTGTTCACAGCCTGCTGCAGTGCCCTGACCGCATTCTACATGAGGAACAGAGTCCGAGCCCAGATAAAGGAGAAAGAGGAATAAGACTTAGCTTTGGGCAAACAATCAAAACAGCCTTCACGTCATTACTAAGAAACAGTCCTGTCATTTAGAATCCTTCTTTTCCTTTGTCTGCCAAGCAAACAGCACATGGGAGGCAATGTGTTCACATGGATACTGGGAGAGGAGAAAAAGTATTTATAAAACAGAGTTTTATCTGGGATTATTTAAAAAAGTGTTAAGCAAAACTCCATGTCCTTCTGACACGGCAGCATTTACAGATACTTTTTTTTTGATGTGCAGTGAAATTTTCTTGCAGAAAAAAGCCTTACCTGGGGCAGTGAGGAATAGGGTAATTAAGACATTACAAGACAAAACATTATTTTAGGAAAAATGCAAAGCCCATGCTTTGCATCACTGAAGTGAGCTTGCGCAGAATGCTTGAGGACATATTACCAGTGTTCAACAAAGTAAAGGAACAGTATGCAAATCTGGCAAGATTAGAAAGTTCAGCAGCTTTTCTGCACGTCTGCTACTATTCTAGTGAAACACGTGACAAAGCTATGCTGAATCTCAGGCCCGCCTCCACAATGCACCAAGAGTACTGCAAGGACAGTATTAAACAACACCAGGTGTTTTGTCACACTTACAAAATAAAATCAGAAGGTGCAGGTGACTGAGAGAGTTTAGGCCACAAGGGTGTCCATTCCTGGTCTTGGATATCTGGTTGGTCTGCAAGGTCTCTTTGAAGCAGCAGTATCTAAAGAGCTGGGAGAAGCTGTTAAATGGGTCACCTGAAGCAAGTGACCAGCGGGTTTAGCTTTTTAAGAGCTACGCTGGACCAAGACCAGGACTGGACATCCCCGATGTAGGGTCACTGCTATTTGAAGAGGTTGTCTTACTTCATTTCAAACTGCAAGTGAAGATAAATGATCAATACAGATTGTCAGTCAAATCAGATAGGAACAGTAGCAGTTCTACAAAAGAGTGCCACAGAAGCTATAGTGAACATGGTGAAGGCATGATGTCATTGGAAGACACTGCCACATCGGCTTGCTATACATGCAATTAGTATTAATATGGAGTATAAAAAGATACTGTAAATAAGTATAACGTTTTGTGAGTGCATAGAAAACAATACCATATCTGAAAGAGTGTGTTTCTTAGTGGTGCTGTTGTGCTTTAATAGCATTTGTCTCATTTCTTTGAAGAGGTGAAAAAGAGGTGAACCTGAATGATACTGAACAAATGGAGTCAGAACGGTAAATAACTGATTATCTTGGAGAGTGCGATGGAAAAAATTAGGCGTTCATGGACTTCAACAGAGAAATACGTGGTCTGGTGATGCAGAAGTGCACTCACTATAGGCTTTCACGTTTTGCCTTTTTTTAAATTGAGTTAGCAAGAAGTGTGAAAAGCTCTACTTGCATGTAGTTATTCAAGTGTACAGCTCTGTGCTGTTGTTAGTAGCAGGGGATCCCAGTCCTGGTCTTCGGGACTCGCAGGCCTGTTGGTTTGCTTGGCAGCCAAGCATTTGAGGATTCATTTACTAAAACAAACCCTTAATTGAATCCACAAGTCACTTGGTTGGTACCTTTGCAATTTTTTCATACTCAAATCTCTGAGATTTTAAGTTACTCAAGAAATGCAATAGTTAAAAGGTAACCTCCTACATGAATAGGAAAGCAAAGGTTCATATTAAACTTCTTATTAGGTCTATTAAGGGTCTGATTATTTATAATTATTAATCATAAATGTAAATTATTTGTTAATTATTTATTATTTATACAGTATTTAAGTGCTTAGGTGGAACAAAAACCAGCAGGTCTATGGGTTTCCAGGACCAGAATTGGGAAGCCCTGATTACCAGGACTGTACTGTGTTGGTAAGCTAAGCTTCCTCAGTTCCAGGCCTAGACAGCCCATGTGCTTGCTGGTTTTTTTCCATTCAAGGTCTCAGTTATATACTGTAAAATAACTTAATTATACACCTGAACTAACTCACAAGTTGCTTTTTTGAAAATGGGAATTACTTATAAAATGCAGTAGTTCAGGGGAAACCTGATACATGTTTCAGCACTGAAAACAATTAAAGATGAATTCACATGAATGAATAGTTTAATGACGTGTTTAATTATGTAACTGAGAGGTCAGCTGATGACAAATACCAGCAGATGTGGAGGTTCTAGGGTCTGACCTGTCTTAAGCCACCACATCGTTCTTGACAACTTTTCCTATTTCGTTTTGTCCCTTTTAAAAGTCTACGTGTTTTTTATATACTGTAGAGGAAGTCCTTCGTGGTGTAAATAGTTCATAGAGCTGGCACTCATGCCAGTTCCTGTATTGTCAAGCAGGCTGATGGACAACCATGTTTAGGACACTAGTTCCTTGCAGGTTAACCACTGTACAGCTGGGTGGATCAGAGCAGCCTGTATGAGGCCCATTCATTCAGTACAACAGTATTGTCTGTCTGAGTGATGTGACCCCAGTGTCTCCACAGAACTGCCCCAGATTCATGATCTCTTCTGATTGCTATAGTGGGCCTTATTTTCACGACCAGACAAAAAACAAATGACCGTCAAATAAGTATGAATAAAGTTGGATTATATCTGACATTTAATTTGAAACTAAATGTAAATAGTAGCTAAAGAAACCAGATATCTATTTTAGCTTTCTTTCTAGGGTGATTAATATATAGACATGAAGACAGTTACTCTAAACAAGGCTGCAGTTATATTGTGTGCCAAGCTTGTGCTTATTGTTTTTAGAAATTGAACTAATTTGTTACAAAATCCAAGTAAATGTAACGGGTTTGAGTTCTTATTTATCTAATCAGAGTAGCTGTTTAAAACTGTATTGCAATGATAATAAATCCATATTTCACAATTGTTTGTGTGACATAATAAATATATAATAAGGCATAGGGCATTACATTTAAGAGGAAGAGTTTGGAATAAAGCTTCTATTAATAATGGAAAAAAAAAGATTTATTTGTCTGGTTATGCCACACAAAGAAACTTTTAAGGATGCAGTGTACATCTGGGGTTGCTCCATGATCGTGACAGGCTCTCTTTGTCATTGCAAGCAAGTGGAGATTCAGATGCTACAAAAAAAAACTAGATTACTGCGAGGTGCTTATTTTCAGACCTGAATTTGAATATTGGACATTCAAAACAAGACATATGTGCCTAGCTATCAAACCAGAGAAGTATTAGTGTCAGTTTTAGCTATTTCATACTCTGTACTGTGTACTTTACATAAATATTCTGGATAAAGATTTCAAATGCATTACTTGTTAGATTAACACACAGCTGATATGTAAGTACAGGCATCCTATATCTGAAATGTTTGTATCCACTGAAGCGTTGTAGGTACCACTTGATAGGATGAGTATAGTTAAGGAAGTAAAGGCGTTGTTTGAGATACAAGGTTCCAATGTACAGTTTATGACTACACTTGAATGTGAATATTTTAAAAACAACTTCTTCTCAAGAGGAAGAACGGACAAAACAGTTCATAGTTTTTAAGCTTCAGTGGGGGTGAAGGGGGTAAACATGAATGTAAAGTTAATGCATTACAATTTAAACCATTTCTGAGAGAGGAACACAACAGTATATACTTGCCTGTGAGATTTTGGTGTGTAATAGATAGATAAGACTTTATTGATCCCGAAGGGAAATTGAGGATAATAACGTATACTGAGGCAGCCATGCCTTACTTTCCTATACTGACCTCAAAATAAACACACACATAGGCACACAAGGATTCTATTGAGACTTTCTTTGCAGTTAGCTACATTAATTGGCTTTTTCAACAGACAAAGATGTCATTAATGTTTTTAATATGGAAACACCTGAGATTGCAGTATTCACAATATTTAGAAGCCGCAGAGTAGTGTTACCTGTCACTCTATTGGGCTTATTCTGTTTCTGTCTTCTGATACTTCAGCTGCCGATGGCAGGTTCAAACCCAAATGTTCTGTTGGGAGGTGAAAAGAACACCAGCATGTTTGTGCCAAGACACAAGTGTTCACTGTATGTCACAGGGATGCCTCCTGAGGCACAGCAATGATAATGCCTGAACACTTTGTATGCATTCTGCACTAATAGGTTTATGCATTAGACATTATATATAGCTATACTGTATATAATTTAAGCACTTTATCACAAAGGTTTACAGAAAATAATGTTGCTGTCTTTGAAAGCTTGGCTCTGTATCTTGCACTAAAGATCTAATATGATTCAGTGGCGATCAATCCTTTCAGGACTGTTTTATTTTATTACTGTAAAAACCTGCTTCTACAGCGATTGCTCCCTAATGATCATGCTAAACCTGAATTTCTTCAAAAGCACAGCGTCTGTCCGTATAGCCAATTATGAACAAACGATTGAGTTGGCTGGGCTCATGTTGTGTCCTGTTTGTCTACCCATGTGATATCTGATTTGTGACCCTGGGTTTTTAGAATGATTTCCAGGGGTTCGTTGAGAGATTACAAGTGGCGTGCTGCTCAGAACATTTCTGCTGATGTCTGTCAGCGCTGTGTGAAGGCTTTTGTATTTCTGCACAGGGCCGTGAAGGGAGAGGAGGTTGCAACAAGTTCACAAGTGACCAGTCACTTGCTGAGAGACAGCGGTGCAAAGATAGCAAATAGCATCCACACAACAGGCGACTCATTGAGGTGTACTTAATGTTTTTACAGTATTCATGCAAACTTGGTACTTGCTGAGTTACAAAAAAAGATAATGTGCTCATCTGATGCGCTCAAACAGAAACCCACTGTAAAACTGACTGTGTGTTATTATATTGATGTATTTAAGTGAATAAACTAATAATGCTACATCAGAACTTTGGTAGAACTGTCTTTCATTGTGGCACAGAGGAATGCCAAGATCAGCAACAAGTGCAGCTGTTTAGTTGGAAATACCTCAGTATGACTGATTAGCTTGCCTGTTCCGGCTTTTTTTGTGCTTTCGAAGCTGAAATGAAAGCATTGATAATTATCATCTTGTTAAAAATGGCCATAATTGGAATGTCCGCTGCGTCAGTGTAAGCAGCTTTAATTCAGGAATGGCCATACTGGGGAACTACATTTCAGCAGGTCACTCTTGGGGTTGCAATGCAGGATCTTTATCTGGGGCTGCCCAACACCTCCAAAGATTATGAATATGTTTGAGGGCTAAATTTAAAAAAAAAGTGATATACTATTTTTTTGGCATCCCACAGGTTGCCGGTGAGTCACTGCGGTTGTAAGTCTGCAGTGTTTAATCAAGTAATTTATCCAGTGTAGCAGTGGAGGCATTGGCAGATTGATTAATGAATGTGAGCAGGATAAAATGAGTGAATTCTTTAAACCGTGAGTCTGATTGTTGTGCTTCACAGTTCTTCCTATCAATGGGGACTGATAAAGAGATGAAGTGTCCTGAAAACTTCTGCTGAAGGGGGCTCCCAAAATTCCAGGTAGCCTCTTTAAATCTTAAGACAGTCACATATGGTCTTCAGAAACAGTACTTGTATTACATGGAGCACATATCAAATGAGCAGATTGGGTCTCTGTCCATTGCAGCTATCATATCTGGGATTGGTATAGGCCTGGGAAGCCTTTAGCCCTCAGTGCTCTGATGTGATCTCTGAACTGATCTGCCAGTCTTCCTGCTTCACCAATGTACAGGAAATGACATGCTTTCAATGACGATGCCCCAGTAGGTGATCCTGCAATGGCTGGATATGGAGGATGTGTGCTGCCAGATTCCGTATTTGCAGGTAATACAGAGCCTTCTGTTGCAGCAGAAGGTGGCAAGGATTGTTCAGTTAGCTGGATACTGAGTATGCACACTGACACGACTTTCACTCTTTCTCTCTAATATCTTCATTGCCTAAAACTAACAATAAATGTCAAATTGGCTCCTCAAACCAGACTTTAGTGCATGAGTCTGGCAATAACTGAATTTCTGGGCCAATATCTGTGAACTGATGAACAGTAAAGTATATACAGTATACTGTATATATCTGTACAGTACATCATACATCAGTGTATCAGGACTTGCATATAAAAAAATGAAGGGGTCGTGTCAAAGCCTCCTTTTTGCGTTTGCTAGGATAACAAGGAAAGCACAGTTCTGGGTGGTGTGGCACAGCTCCTGGGTTGTGGGTTTGATTCCAGCCTACTGTGTGGAGTTTGAATGTTCACCCAATGTTAATCTTCTTTCCTCCCATGGTGCAATGATATTCTGTCCTCCAGGTAATGTGTCTAATTCTATATTATCCTTCATTTGTGTAAGTGAATGTGTATCTGTTCCCCGTGATGTAATATACTGTATACTGGGTGTACTCTTGTGTCCTGTGTCTGAGTGGTTAGGTTTCATTCAGCCACAGCCCTGTAACTCATCACTGTGCACAGACATCCTTTAATTCTTTCTGTCTTGTGCATACATGAATATGGTGAAGGTGTCACTACAGCATCGGAATTAAGGCAGATGTCTTCAGAACGGCATTCTATACAGCCAGGCTAGCTCGCTAGTGCTGTAATGAAAGACACCACTAGATGGAAGCATTGCCTTTTAAAATAGACTTCTTAAATGTTGCGGTAAGGGGTAGAACATTTTTGAACTACGTCAATTCGTGGCCTGTCTTCTGGTAAATCAATAACTGGCTCTTGTCACCTCATTGTGCTGCTTGAGCTTGATATTATTTTACTTTCCTATAACCTTGCTTGGCTCTCTTGAATTTTTTTGAATGTCAAAAATCCTCTAGTTTAAAGGTATTTTGTTTGCAATAACTACACAGAACCTTACGCTACATCTCCTCCAATAAATTGTTTGCTATAATGTCTGACTAAAACAGTTCTTAGTAGTTGATCAATTGATTCAGGCAAAACACATTAATTATGCCAGTTCTGAAACTCAGATATTGATACAGGCTTGATGCCAATTAAGTGCTAAAACCAAATGTGCAAATATGCCACAAATAGAAAACTGAAATCAGTTAACTTGTGATTAAGAATTCGGCTGAAGCAAATCCACTTACTGGTAACTAATTATTTTGTCATTTCACCGGTGGGATTTTTTTCACATGATATATCATAATGCTTTTATTTTGTAATATTCAGCACTTCTTATTTATTCTTATATCCTTTATATCTTTACTTTTTTTCTTCCACGAGAATGCTGTAGGTCATTGCAACAACCCAGCTATAGATTGAATAGTTTGTTGACCTTGCTTGTCATATTCCGGCTTTAAAACGAATGTCTCCTCTAGGCTGGCGGGTAACCGGACAGATGCAGTTTAACCAGAGGAGATGGAAATGATAAACGCGCAGAAACTCTACGGTATGCGCAGAAGTGCACGCATACGTTCACGCGTTATTGCAATTATGCAATGGAATGAAAATTACCATTTTAATTGGTGAACTCGATTAGGACACTCGAAAATATGGAGATTGAAATTTGTTGCTATAGTCTGAAGGTGCTCTGTTCATTCTACAGGGTCGTTTTTACCCTCCCTCAGAGAAAGCACGATCAAGTGTGTCCTGCACCCCTGAGTTTTTCTTTTAAAACGCCGCTTTTAATTTCAATATTTATTAGCCAGTTATTTCTTTAGAACTATTACTAGTCATTGCAAAATATACTTTAGCTTAGGGAACATGCTTAATTGAACACCATAGCAACTGTCTATATTAGGATAGGTAAGTTTAATCAGTGTCATGTGGTTCCCTCTTCTGTTATTGTGTTCGAAACTCTGCATCTTGCCACCATCCTCAGATCCATTTCTGTTATCCTCCAGCCTTTAAAGACCCATAACATTTTCAGTTGGCTTGTTCCTTAGTAGTTCAGGTGTAGCCTGAGCTTTTTGTAATGCCATAAATTGATAAGGTTCATTCAACAGTTAAACAGAAGCATGAGTGCTGACGGCTTTATTTGGCGAATGACTGGAATCTGATTCATCTCCACACCTCTGGAGGAGCACGGGGTCCTGTGTGGAGGATGGCAGAGGAGTGGTGTGGGGATTAAATCCATCTCCAGGGTAACTGCCTGCCTCCTTTCACAGGTCTTCTTCCCAAGAGCAGTGTGTCATCAGCCAGTGGTGTTCAGCCTCTTCTTAACACTTTACCGGCCGAACACCACTTCAGAAAACACTGTAACTGTACAGCCTGAGGCCTGAGCAAATGTACTGTAAGTTGAGGACAGCCTAATTGAGCTGCGGCCTCCTCATCAGTGAGAGGATTCTGGAGATGGTCAAATTCAGGGAATATGTACTGCAAACTTAGATTCGTAGTACTTTTTTAAAAAGAAATAAGGAATACATTAAAGTTATTGTCCACCATAACTCAATGAGAAGGTCAATTTAAAAACCCAATCAGTCCTTTAAATGCGCGGAGTTGTACATTGAAGATTTGTTCTTTCGTTTACAACAAAACTACTGTGAGCTACATTCCCAATTGGGATCCAAAATGGTTTGTATATAAAATGTTTATGTACCCTTTTCCTGTCTTTGACTTAGTATTTAGCTAAAAAAGATCAATTTTTAAAGGATAAAGGAATAGTGGTAGAAGGTAAAAGGTCATATTTTAGGGTATACAGTACAGTCTTCCCAGTATTTCTGAGATATTGAGCGTGTCAAGTGTTGATGTTTATAGTCTGGTGTCAGGCTTATGTAATTAGGCTTCTCACAAAATAGAACTCATAGAATGGCCTTGATTGTTGTTAGAATTCAGTGGAAAAATACTAATTAGTTGGTAAATTAATTACTTGGATATCCTTCAGATCCATTTAATTGGAGCGACTTGATTGGAAAGCTTAAAGTTTTGAACTGAATTGCATGTTAATCAGATCATTCTAATTCGCTAATGAATTTGCTAGTGTTTTTGTTTTTTATTGATATTTAGATTTTCCAGGCAAAATGAGCAAATTAACAAAAAAGCAAAATTAGCAGAAAAGGCCAACATATCCAACATGGATGCTGGGAAACTCAAAGGGAAGAGACCGTGTTTCTTTTGGCTTTAAGTAGTTTTGGTCTGCATATGAAAACTCTTTTTCAGGCCAAAAAACAGTTGTCATGCTCCAATTAAATCCTCTCTTTAAGCTGCAGGTACATACAGCAAAAAAGGACAGGCTACTCTCACTTACTTGTGTAACAGTTCTTGGGGTTTCTGCCCTTGCCACTCCTGCCCTGCCAGTTTGTCCCTCACTGCCTGGGCACGAACCCGGGTCTCTGGCATCACACAACAGGGAACTTGCCAGCTGAGCTAAAGGAGACCTCCCTCAGCCCGAGCGGCTGAGATCCCTGTTATACGCAGGAGCATATTCGTTACAATTGCTAGATAAGAGGGATAATTTTTAGGACTGGATAATTCAGGGGGAACAGCAACTAGAGCACTACTGATGTGCACCAGGTATTAGGTCGTTGGTGACAACTGATTTCCCTTTTCTCCAGTGGCTGAAAGAACCTCACCTGTATGTATAATCTGAAAGGCAGCCATGCAGTGGCAGTGGAGTGACGCTAAATGAGCATTCAAGATCATTACACATCCTGCAGTACCTGCCTCTGCTCTGTGTGCTGCTGATTACTGGGCTACACAGCGAGTCAGGAGAATGCTGCTGATACACTGCTATGTGGATGAATCCGGCAGCTTTAGCATAAGCATAAAGGAAGGAGTTGTATTTTGCATAATGCTGAATCACATCTCATATAGAAAGCCTTTGTTACTGTTCTTTCAGTGGAAGAGGAGTGCTATTTTGTGTTTTGTAGTCCCCTATGCACTCTTCACAGCTCCCTCCAAGAGTTAATTAACTGCTCCTCATTCCTCAGGATGGCGCCATCTCTTGGCTGGATAACTGCTTCAAATGGCAACACAATTTCCTGAACAAGAAGACCTCTGATCCATAGTTCTCTAGAACTATGCAGGTGTAATAAATTCCTGATACATACCTTTTGCTATCGTTGTTGTGATCAATATGCAAAAAGTTTGATCTGCTTTAATTTGATGATACAAATAGCCCTATCTATCAGCAAGTAATGTGTTAAATCTTGTATATTTAATAAACTATGAAATTTAATAGCATAAGGACATGAGCAAAAAGCTGGATATACACTAAACAAGGTTGCTTCTCAAGTTTCAAGGCCAAGAATAGCCGGCTTTCATATTTTGCATCTATTGTCTCTGCATAGTGGAAACACAGTAAATGAGGACAGATTATTGTTATTGTGCAATCCTTTTATTGATGAAATTCAATTATGTCAGTATTAAAACAGATAGATGAATACATTTTATTGGATTGCATCCAGGCCAGGATACACTCTGGAGAGATGTTGAGGTAAGTTTTTCCAGGCTTTTGCTCCTGAAAAGTTGTGGGAGACTGGTACTGTGTCTCCAGAATCTCCTGTGACTCAACCGGTAAAGGTGCTCAATTCGAGTGCTGGCTGAGGTCAGTGACTGGTACGTGGGGAGTATGAGACTGGGTTATATGGGTAGCCGACTGTGACTAGAGTTACCAAGTGGTAATGCATACAGCATGTGCTGCCTGGGGAGGGGTTGGGATCACTGAAGTCCGGGCTCACTTGGCCCTCAGCAAATCAACCCTTCCTGTACCTCTCCTCCAACTGGCATTAGTCCTCCAGTCAGGTGCTGCAGAACTTGTACCTTGTCAAGATGAAAGGCTCTAAAGTTTTACAGGTTGGAGGAGCCCGTGTGTCCTTCCTCATACTTCCTGCACAATGTTACAATGAGTCAATACTGTGAGCTGAGAGGCAAAACCAAGATTGGAGATTAACAGTTGGAAGTAATCCATAATCTAAAATTCTATTTTTTTAAAGCAAAACTTCCAGTTCATCTGTCTAA
This sequence comes from Lepisosteus platostomus, assembly GCF_059453375.1. Lineage (NCBI taxonomy): Eukaryota > Metazoa > Chordata > Actinopteri > Semionotiformes > Lepisosteidae > Lepisosteus > Lepisosteus platostomus. The sequence continues at coordinate 6,496,577 of NC_142623.1, read as the reverse complement.
GAGCTATCAATGTATCTATTCTAAACAAAATGAAGTATTCTGCATTCTGTGCCACATGATGCCCGCAGTCGAAACATAGGTGTAGACAAAATACAGTACATTACATATTCATGGAATTGAAAGTAACTGAATCAGGAATTTGATTGGGTGTATTTTGTTTATTAACTTGGGTTACAAGGTTATAGAGATCATTTTGAATAGCTCGTAGGTGACAGTCTGAGAGTTTTTTTTAGGCATTTCCTTTATTCCACAACATTTGCAACAAAGCTTGATACAGTAGATCAGTATAAAGGCACCATCTCAAGGCACTTTGCAAAGTCATGTTAGCATAATGGGCTATTAGCATTCTACAGCATGTAAAAGCATCAGCCTGGCAGTATTTCTGCATGTGGCAAGCTGATAACATAGCAATAGAGCACGTTCAGTTGTCTGAATTTAATTTGATAATAAAGCTTTATGAATCAGGCCATTCTCTTTGCCGAAACACATTGTTTACCAGCTTATTTACAGTATGTCTTGTCTTCCAAACATTGCTTTGGAAGGCTAGGACTACATAAAGTCACTTGATTCTTTCTCTGTGATTTCATCTAATTAATAAAGAAATAAGAACCAGATTGTGTAAAATCGGATTGTGTCTACCTTTTCACTCAATCTATGCGAAAAAAAACTGGACAGGTGTTAAATTAACAGAGATTAAGGATAATTATACCTTAGTTAATTACTCCCACACAGATGTGACTGTTAGGAGAACAGTTGTGACACATTCATCCCATTAACTTTTAGCCAGCAGGGAGTTCACCTGTTAGATTTCATATCATTAGAGGGTGTGTCACCATGAATTTGTTAAAAGATGTTTGCCTTTAGTGTCCATTTACCCTTATTAATCTCTATCCCAGCTGAAAGCAATCTTTCACTATACAAAACATGTCTTCAGTTGGTTCAAAACGGGTATCTTCAGTTGGTTCACTGTTGGTAATATACAGGTAGGCTTCATTACAGTGGATTCTCTGTCTACAGTTTCTTAGCAGCAGGGGTATTCAGCTCAGTTTGTTAAGAATATGTTTGGGAATTTAAAAAAGGAATAACTTTGATTTGATCAGAATTCCAGAAGAGAAAATTCTTACTCCTTTTCCATTAATCATGTTAATCTGCAGTCACTCCCATCAATGTGACATAATGTTATATCTCTGATATCCTCTGTGTAGAGATTTTGAAATTTGAGTTTCCTTTTTTGTTCATTGTAAAGAGTGCCGGTGCTCTGTATGTGTAGAATACATATTTTCTGTGTAGTCATGCTCATAGGATATTTCCAATTTCAGAGGACAGCAGAGCATAGATTTTTTAATTTTGCAACACAATGGAATTCGTCACGCAAAGATGTGGTTTTGTATTTTAATTGTGAGATTATCTTCAGGGAGCCATAGAAGGTAGATATTTTGGATAAATTGTGAATGAATCAAAATGAGTCTAATGCGGTGAAACCATGTATATATATATATCTAGGATCAACGTACTTATTACATTTATGGGGATACAGAACAGAGGTGAATGTTGTGATGCAATAATGAGAGAATGTGCCCATTAATCAGTATTCTTCCTAAACAGTGCAAAAATAGGATGCCTACTTGACTCATGAAGGTGGAAATCTGGGGGAAGATGGATTCCTGAAGATGGGAGAGGCTCCAACTTCCCCGAGCTCCATCTGCCCAATGAAAGATCCTCCATTTACATTATCTCCTTTCAAGAGAAAAGGCCGGACCACCCCCTAGGAGGTATGTGTCTGTGCACCCACACCCATATACAGTACTGTATATACACAATGGCAAACACCAGGGGGAACAGGTACAGAACAGGGTAAGCCAACATCTCAGCTATTGACTAAAGATCTTCACAGGTCGGTGGCCATGACACCAGAATGAGAACTGCTGAAATTAAAACCATCTGGTTGAGCTTCTTTGGCCTGGCTTTTTCTTTATTTAGCATTGAGTTTGAGTTGTTTTATTCAGTACAGCTTTTCAAGATCTCTAAAACCTCCTGTTGGGCAGCTTCATCGTGAAACAGAACAGTTGCAGACCGCCGGCTTGTGTTTGGTGTCACTATCGACGGCGATTCGAAAAGCGAGTGTGTGTGTGGGAGACGGGGGTGGTGGCAGCGAAGAGAGTCTAACGATGACAAATCGGAAGCGGTTTCCACTTTCTGACTTCAGATGCTCAGCGTCGTGATACATGAGGAAGTGGTCTTGGTGAAACACGCATATAGATTGGGGAAAATCTATAAAGTTCCAATAAAGAGATTGAAATAAAGTTCTCGTGCTTAGCGAAACGGAGAAGAAATCATCACGAGTTAAAGCGAAAAATGGTTCTGGCCCATAAATCTTGTTCCGATGAATTCCCCAGTGTTACATTATACGGTTATAGAGCCCTAAATCATACGCCCAAGATAGTGATAATCACCTCGCAAGCTGCTACCTGTCCTCAAACAATCTATTCCTGCTCTTGTCTCCATCAATTTTCAAATCCAGGGTCTTGAAACACCCCCCCCCTACACACACACATTTCCACCACTATCCTTTTTTCTCTTTTAAATGTTCCATTTGCGCTGTCAGTCAGTGATTTGTATCAAGTGGGAGAAGGTAATATCAGTCGGCGTGCGTTTCCAATCATGCAGTGTAATTAAAGATTGGACTTGCTGGAGAGTTCAGGACAGTTATTAAACACTGTCTTCTGTCACTCCTGACTTGAACACAGGAGACTCTTTCTTTTTTTAGCTCCATCTCTGTTTTTTTTTCTTTGTGTCTGTTGCCTAGACTCTTAAAATATTCATTGTGGTTACTTCTGCAGCTTTATCTGCTCTCAAGATAAGGAAAAAAAGCCTTCTTACACTATAGGATGTGAACGTTTCATGCTCCAAAGACAAAAATTGTGGTACAAATGCATAATAGGACTCCTTATTTTAGTACGTCCTCTTTGGAATTGAATACAATTTGGCTCCGCATTCTGTCATTTTCTTCTGCCTCAGCTTCTGAAGTTTTTCACTTTTCAAATCCCTGTTTGGATTTGATGTTTTGCTTTCACTGCAGTTATTGAATTCAATATTTATTTGTCAGGGTGGCGACTTGAGTTATCTTATTTAAGCATGAACTGTTCTTGTTTGAGATAGACCAACAGTATGATTTTATTTCTGGTTTCATGTGATTCAGAGTCAAGTATTGATAATTGGGGTTTTGATAATTTTTGCATCGCAGTGCAGTGTGTTGAGTTCCGAACCTGGGGTTCTGTCTGTGTGGGGTTTGTATGTTCTCCCTGCGTTCATCCAGATAAGAGAGATAAGATAAGATCAGTTTATAAGCCGCATAGAATTTCTTGCATTAGGAATTCATCTTTTCGCATACCCCAACTTGCTCTCCATGAGACGCACAGACAGGGAGAGAAGCTTGGGGTCAGAGCGCAGGGTCAGTTATTGTACAGCACCCCTGGAGCAGTTGGGGTTAAGGGCCTTGCTCAGGAACTAAATGGAGTAGGATTCCTCTGCCATCCAAGGGATTTGAACCGGCAACAGACAACAGGCGCAGATCCTTAGCCACAGAGCCACCGCTCTGCCCAGATATCATCCGGGTGCTCTGGTTTCATCCCACAGTCCAGAGACATACTGGTAGGTTAATTGGCTTCTGAGATATTGGCTCTGGTGTATGCATGTCAGTGTCTTTGTGTGCCCTGTGATGGACTGGTGTCTCATCCAGGGTGTATCCTGCCTTGCTCCCATCGCTTGCCCTGTGACCCTGTATTGCATACAGTGGTTCGAAACTGGAAGGACGGAATTGAGGTCTTAGAGGAAAACAATATGCTTGCTCACGAGCCTAGAATCCATTTGATATGTCAAATGTTTCTATAGCTGGTAACTTTTTTGTGTTTATTAAGGGTAGGCAATCTGTATTGAAACTGAGCGACATGACTGTAATTTCCTTCACTGTATGAATTTGTTAAAGAAATGTCTCGACTGTACAAATGACATCCTGGAAAAGTGCATCTGGTACTTTTTCATTCCTATCGCACATTTGTGTGACACTTCATTATCAGTACATTGTAATATTTAGACACTTGAAGGTTTTTTCAGTTATAATTTTCCATCGGGAAACTCTTTGTAAATTGCTGTGTTCTTTCTCGAGCAAAAAAGGATTCCAATAGATTTGTTCAGATTATGAAAGCTCCAAAGGCCCAGAGGCTGTGTTTAATGCAAAATGTTTTTGTATGAAAAAATCCCCCATAGACTGCTTTTCACTAATACTCTTGCTTGTTAAAGAAAATATGAAAACAATCTCATTAGCATGATAAAAGCTCTTCTCTTAAATATGATAGTAATGGGGTACATAAAACACTACACCTCAGGCCTAATGGCAATGCTCAAAATGATATTAACCTACAATGGGTACAGAGTAATCTAATGTTTATGCTTGTAATTGTAGACAAAGGAGCCTTTATTGATGGCAAAATGCAAGTGTTGTAATAAAGGATCTGCCACAGTTCAGAAAACCATCTGTCACAGCACATAAAAGTACAATAAGATTGGTGAGAGGAGGAATATGATTTAATTTATAGAGAGCTGCAAGTTTGTCCTAGAAAAGCGGTGAATCACCAGCAGAAAGTATGAAATGACTGTACAAGTGGTCAGGAATTGTTGACCATTTCACTGGACCTAAATGCTGGTCAAAAGATTGACTCAAAACATTTTATAGAAGCAATATATACTGTACATTGCTTTCTCCATTCTATCAGGCCAGGATAAACATATTGTACTTTTCACGGCTGGGACGTTAACCTTTGACTGTCTAACAAACACACACTTTGAAAAGAATTAAGATCGCATCAGCATAAAGAGGCTGACAAAAGGAGCGTTAATTGTTTATTTGTTTCACATTCATAAAGTGTCATCTGCAAGCTCAGAAGTCTAAGCCGAAGTGTTGCCAAGTCGTGACACAGCACCATGAGAAGGACCTTCAAAGTAGGAGCCTTTATTTTCATTTTACAGAGTGGTCTGACTACAGGGGCTTTTATACCAGATTGTTCATTGTCATCCATATCCTGCAGTCCTGCATTCTGGAGCAGAGCCATAAAATATCAAATTGATCTGGACATTTTTCAGTTTTTCGGCAGAAGAAAAATGTGCGTATTTTGAATATCATCAATAATATATCAAATTTCGTTATTTCACAAGTAATAAAACTCAAGAATTAAATGTGTTTGAATGCTTACAGAGCATTAGGCTGAGAAGGTTTGGCCCAGCCCATTTAACTGAGGGTTAAACCCCTGGACAAGGGAGCTGGGAGCTCCAGAGTCAGCCAAGAGGCAGCTGCAGAGGAGGAGATGAGGTGGAAGAGGCATGAGATGAAAACGAGGAGCAGAGACTTAATGATTGTATTTGGGAAATGATGTCAGGGATGTCGAAGAGAACTTGGTTGATGCCACCCCTTCCAAACTGTGGTTGAAAACTCCGTAAAGATGATAATGTTGTGTGGAGGGTTTCTTTGTGGCAAACAATGAGTTACATAAACAGGTAACTTGTTGCATATATAGTTTCTGTATAATAAGCCTAAATAAGCTCATGCTGATAACAGAAACACATAGATGCCTCAGACACTTAACAGCATAAATGAAAGTGTGATTTAGAGCCCAATTATAGACTAGTGTTTATAGTTTCATAATTTAGTGTACACAACGGGGGTTTTCACAGTCAGCAATTGCTCTGCAAACCTTTACTCACTGTCAGCAGTCTCACAGTACTAAACAGGATGAGGGAAGATGTATTTTCGTTATACCTATAAAATCAGTTTTATCACCCATATGTTCAGGACAGCTTCCCCGTGATGTTCTTATTTTTTTTTCTCTGGTGTCAAATTTATTTTAATCGTCTCTTCTCATAGGTGAGAGGTGGCAGGAGGAGTTTAATGGTTTCTGAGGCAGCACGGGCTGCGTGCTTGACAAAAATGAAAAGTTTTCCTCAGTAAGACAGCCTTGACAACTGATTATGGCTTCCAAGTTGTTACATCAAGGTCTCAATCTTTGTGTTTGTGTAGTCCCTTACCCTGAAAATAGGGCTTAGGCCAGAGAGATATTTAAGACACTATATGCGCAGTGAGCTAATGAGGTAGGAGACTTTTTGAGCTGCCAATCAACCTAATCATTATGTGGGAGGAAATTTGACATGAGGGAACATGCAAATTCCACATAGACCAGTACCTGCAGCCAAAACTGATCTCAGTAACCAGCCAATGGAGATGTGAGGCAAGGATCATAGCACATTGCCAGTGGTGGCTTTAACTACAGAATGGTGTATGTAAATTCAGGAAGTAAGACACTTTGAAAACTAACGATATAAGAACAAATGTTCTGTATTGACAGATAAAAATACTACAATTACTACAATAGGAATTTAATTGAACCATCAGAAGTTTTAATTTTGGTTTGAAAATTTTTTCCCGAGCCTTGTTTGAGTATTACGCAGGGGAAGTGAAATGTTAGTCTGGACAGATCTGTGTAATTGTAACTCCTTACCTGTAAGCACCATAAACCAAGAAAGACCTTGAGGCACATTCATGAATACCTGAAACACATGCAGTGAATGGAAAGTAGCCGTGTCTGTAGTTCCTACAGGAGATGAACTATGGCTTTGCAGAATTGCCCACGTAATCCTGAAATGCAGAGGATGAGAAAACAGCAGCCCTGGGATTTATGCACTCTATAGAAAAGAAACAAACTGTCAGGAATGTTTGTCATGATTTGCAAATATCAAACTAGGAAGTGCATCCTTCACCTGAAGAGAAATTGTGCTAATGGTCTACAGATAAACACTGCCAGTCTCAATGATCATTGGACTGGTAATGCTGAGCAATATTTTCAATTAAAAGCTGTTAGACACAACAGGGCCCTAAGATCCCAGGCTAGTTAGCAATATGGTTGTACTGCTCTGTAACAAGAATGGATTTCAAATATCTCTTCAAGGACTCTCACTGGGCAGTAATGGGATCTGCAAGTTTACTTTAATAAAACATTATTAATTGACATCAAAGATCAAACACTACTAAGCCTTGACTGAGATTTAGATAAAGGACTAGCTGACTTCAAAACCGCAGGGCTTTTAAATAGTCTTGTTATTGCAAGGTGCTCCTACTGGGAAAATGGCAAAAGTATTTGATATTAATTTGTGTAAGCTGTTTCTCAACTGGTCCCTTTCTTCTAATGAGTTATTCCATCTCAGGAATAGTAGATAATTAAAATTTGATCTTCCAGTGAATGACAATGAGGAAGTTGCCATAAAGAAGACTGAAAATGTCAAGTGATTGTTTATAAAACAGTTGATCCTATGAAACTTTGGCTGAAGTTTTAATATATTCTCTTTTGGAGCCCTGAGAATCCCCATTCAAATGTTACATTATGTTCAAAAATGCAAATTATTCTACCTCCTGAGAAGGTGTAGTGGTAAACATTTCAGTAGCATTATGAAATTAATAGTTTAATAGCTGGTCTCTCTTTTCCACTGCTACATTTTTTAATTCAATAAACATTGAAAACTTGAAGCACAAAAATTGTGCACCAAATGGCTTAGTTACCTATATAGCCATAACTGTCAAACTCCCTAATGCTGGAGGTTCGTTAAGTGAAAAGAGATTAAAACCCTGACAGTCCCAATCGATACCTGAAAGATATACTGTCTAACATGGCGAGTGCACTCTTACACTCAGAAGATCAATTGAAGCATTACAGGTATTTAGACTTGTAATGACCGCTGGAGAACGAGTATAATTAAAAATTGCTCTGACACATTCTCCATCTGCTTCTACGTAATTTACGAGGATGGGCCCATTAAACCCAATTGGTAGGCCACATTCTAGTGTGAGCAAGGTATTTTAGAGGTTTTTCTTCCAGTTATTTATGGATGCTACTGGTCACGGGTTCAGTATTTACTGGCATTTACTTGTAGAAATCCCAAAACGGCAGCATAAACTGTGTTACATACAGTACTGTGCTGGTTTCCTAGGATGTATTACAAGTTCTCTTCAATGGGACAATGACATTCAGTGGGATGAGGTAGGTTACATTGTATTTGTTACAGTGTATTGCATTATCCCTTTTCTTTCAGGCCTATTCGTATGGGCAAACTGCCTGTATACTCATACGTTTGTCCACAGTGGTAAGCAATGACCAGTGTGTTCAGGACAGAAAGGGGCAGCTTTCACAATGCACTCCCCCCAGTAACCAATATTGTTTTCTATTTTTTCAGTCCTTTGCATGAAAAAATCAATTCACTTCAGAATGTGGAGATGAAAAGTGAAACAGAAACACAATAAAATGAAGATGTACAAGAAGAGAGAACCAAAGAAATTACCAACATGAAATGCAGTCCCCTCCTTACACCCTCCAAATTGTGTGGAGGCGACAGGCAAACAGTTTTCAAGAGCTAATAAGTGAGATCAATCCACCTCATCAGCTATTAACTCAGTGAGTAATTCTGTGCGAAACACTTATGTAATAGCTGTTTTTTAATGGATTTTAATTTTTTTTTCCACCCAGAGAAATCATAGTTAATGATGTCCTCGGGAGACAGTTTTTAAAAGGCCTGTGGGTGACAGAGTGATGGAGGAATCAATTTAAAAGCTGCCGTAAAAAGTCTGCGCCATTTTCAAAAGAAGCTGCACTCACCTCTGAAGTTTGTGCTTTTGTAGAGAGCTGTTGGACCAGCTGAATGGGATTTGAATGATCATCCTACATAGTTACAGCCATTTGACCCGCACCGCAATTCAAACGGAGATGAGAAAATGATTGTGATGACTCTTAGTCATCTGCACCCACTGTATGTGCGTACCGACGGATGCCAAGCGCTGACTTCAGCACGGTCTCTTGCCGTTGTCATGCTTTTTCCAAATGGATTCCCTTCCCCTGCTACACCGATGAGCTGCTCCTGCTTTCTTCCACTGAATTGAATGTACATGTGTGATCACAGGAGCCCCTGTTAGGTGTGCCTAAACAGAATCAGGCAATCATTTTTGATTGAAATGAGAAGCGCAATAACACAATGTTCCACTCAATAGACAAAAAACATAAGTTTATGTGTTTTGTTGCATACTTCAAGGGCAGTCCTTCATCGATATTGCAGCCTCTAGATTGAACTCTCCCTGGGATTTACAAAGTAGCGCCTGTCATTTATGCTTTCCTGGTTTCTTTATTTCTGTCTTTTTTAGCAGCCTCTCTCACACTTCCCTTGGTGCGCTCCTCTGTCGTCACTTCTATTTCATTTGTTACACAGCTACTTGCCCTCATAACACTGTGTTCTGTTTAGATACAGGTTGAGAAAACAATCTGACAAATTATAGCCAGATACCAAACAGGGGAAGCCAAAGATTTCCATGTGCAGCTGAAAGGGCATCACGATGGAAAACACATTAATACTCCAGTTGAAAGTCGGAAACAAAGCAGGGGAGTACTGTACATTATTCCTCCACCAGCCAAAAGGCTTGAATCTATACAATTTCAGTCAGTTGCAACACTTTTTATCGCCCTCTATAAGTCTATATATATACTTATTGGCATTTTTTTAAAAGTCTTTCAGAAGAAATTCATTGACTGAAAAATTTAGTTTGCCTCACGAATGATATTGTGCGTTTTTTTTTCAAAAACAGAATATGCAGTAAAAAATAAGATTTATAAAAGGACAATTGCTTAATGTGTTTTTAATGATATGAATGTGTTCCAATTGTGAATCTTTTGCTTGTGGTCCTAATGTAGATCTTGCTAAATCCTGTTTTTTGTTCACTGTACTGTGTCGGTAAACACACCACTAAAAGTTTAGGCAAAATTAAAGAAGTGATATACAGAGTGCAAAAGAAAGTTTCGAGCATTGTTAAAGTTGGTCATTTAATTTATCCAAATCTTTTTGCAAACTTTTTTCAATCTTTATTGTTTGTGACTCATTAACTGTGTCTGCTTTTGTAACTTTTTCCCACTTTAGGTTTCTTGCATGATTTTACATTTATTCAGATTTTATCAGCTTGAAGCATGACTTTATCAGAGTCTCTACGCACTCCTTCAGATTCACCCTATAGGAGGCAGAAACTAACAAAAAGTGTTAAAACAGCTAAACCTTAAAGTAAGTTCCTATCAAACTTATATCAGGTCTTAAATTGAATGTTGCACACAGAAATAATTTCTTTATCTCTTGAGCAAGAGATAATAAGGGGAATTCATACCTGAAAAATATAAATGGAACAAAGTTTAGACAGAGCTGTCTTTAGGACTGAGAATAGAAAGCAGTTCTTTATACAAATGGTAATGGGTGTCTGGAAAAAACTGCACAACCACACTGTTTAAACAGATTCACTCTTGATTAGATATCCAGTTTAATAAGATACTAGCACCCAAACAAGCTCTAGGTCTTGAATATATCGTCATTTCATTTGTAATATTTCTTCTGCTCTTGTCTGTAATCTGTATTATTAATTCTTATGCCCTCTATTGCTTTAACACCTTTATTACCTTGATCATTTGGTCTTTCTTTGATACCAAACCACCTCAGTAGTGTCTGTGTAGTGTGAAGATAAGGTGTATCGTTAAGTTTTCTCTCCCCAACCTAAAAGACCAGGCATGGACTTCTCTGCAAGTCCCCTCACAAAGCCAACAGATGTTACCATTACATTTTGGTATATAGAAAAAAAGAAAGGATAAGTTCATACTATCTACAGTATACATTCTTGAAATTGCTGAATTCTAAACACTGTAGCCAGATTAAGATTCAAGAAGGTAAACTCTAAGCTTTTCAGCCACTCCATTCCAGTCATGATCTGCATTTGAAAGGGATAACACAGTGTGCAAATATTTATTTTCAGTTTCCCCCTTTTTAAATTAGATTTGTGTTTCAATAGCATACTCCAAAATACTCCAAAATGAAATGTGGCAATCCAGCATGGTATAATTTCCTGGGAGATAAAATAAACAGTGTGATCACACAAATGGCCTGTGTGAATAGGTGCTGAATGTTAATTTATATTTAAAATACCCAAAGCGCTGCAAGCAAGAAAGAGGACATATAATCAATTTTTATTTTTGCAGTTGCTTGGTAGGTACAGTATGTTTTTGCATTGTTTAAATTGTTAGATTCCTGTAGTAATTTGTCATTGAAATCTGAAATAAAAAAATGACAAGCAGAACATGAGATGTGTATAAGATGTTGCAGCCAAAAGATGTCTGGTGTGTACTCCTTTTTCAAACACATAAATTCAGTTCCAGCAGAATGTTATAATTCATGACGAGAACAGATACTTGTGTTTAGTTATTTAAAAAGCAGAGTTTACAGTATAAACAAGGACTTTCACATGACTTGTTTTATGTCAGCTGGCTAAAAACTGGACATATACAGTAACTGGAGTTGAAGTCATGTATTTCTCTTTATGACCTTGAATTCTGTATATCAGGCCTACTCAACCTATGGCCATTGAGATCCACTGCGTCACACGATATTACCACCTTGTAGACTAAATTCATTGGATCTTAGACACTATGTAATGATGAGCCTGGCCAGTACAAGGAAGTAGGATACTTCCAAGTGATATTGGGGAACCAGTAGGTGACACTCTTCCCCATGGAACAAGAATTTCCAAACGTGTCAAAATATTGTGACTGGGGAGACTGTACTGGAGGAGGTGCTGTATTTCGGAAAATGTTAAAATCGAGATTCTTAGTACTTGATCCTACGGCACATTTTGAAAGTTTAGTGGTGTTTACCCCACTGTCTAGCCTAAAGTCCACTCTGGCCTTCCTAAAGCCCACCTCAATTCAATTGGGAAAGTCATTTATCACTTCTCTACCTGATTTGCTACGTAGTGAAGCTGCTCATGTAAAATGGCTGCTGTGTGTCTCTTAGGTGGATGCTGAACATCAGCGTAAATTAATTGGGTCTCTTTCTATGTGTAAAAGGTGATGAAAAATATTAGTAGTAATATTAGCAACAAACTCCTTTGTTATTTAATTGATTATTAGCCAGATCAATATAGCAGGAGTTTGAAAGTACAGCGGTGGAGTGGATATTGTTGGACATTTTGTAATAGGCAGTACAGTGAACCTACATGCAAGGTTGAGTAAGCAGATAATCCGGCAAGAAGGTGTCAGTAAAGTACAATCTATGTCATAGTCAGTTAATCAAGCAGAGTTCGTAGCCCGTTGGGAAGTGAAAGTACAAAAGGAAAATCCACGAGTGAAACCAGGGCACAGCCTCAAGTCCAAAGCCAACCAGCCAAGCTACCAACCAAGCAGAGCGCAGGAAAAATCCAAAGCAGAGTCCAAAAGCAAAAGCGAGCTCTAAATCCGAGAATGTCTGGAGTGCATGGGAATACAAACGTCAAAAACTGGAACTAAGGCTCGCTAAGACAGAGCAGAGAATACTAAGAAAACCGGGTTTCAAATATCAACAGAAACAAGGTTAGTGCTGGGTTAATAGTGTTCAGGTGGGACTGACTTCCTTCCATTTTTCGTAGTCATGGTAACACATTGATTGGCAGGTAGAGCAGCAGGATTGTTTGTTGCCATGGCTGCCGGGATGTTTGTCTTGGTAGTCTGTCTAGAGCAAATATGACATATTTCTTATTGCTTATCAGCAAACTACTTTACCTAAAAGCGTTGAAGGTGCACGGCTATGTTTCTGAAAACTTAATTGATATAACGTCCCATTGTACGGTGAAACTCTAATAAAGGTGAAAAAGAGTTGACGTACAGTACAGTATATAAAGAGATAGCCGGGGTAGTGCTGTGGCTTTAACTTTCTGAGCTGAGGAAATGGTGCTGCTACTCAGAGATCAGGTCTGTCACCCCCCCCCTCCCCCCACTTATGAAGTATGAGGCAATAATAATAATAATAATAATAATAATAATAATAATAATAATTGCTACACTTATATAGGGCTTTTCTGGACACTTCACTCAAAGCGCTTTATAGGTAATGGGGACTCCCCTCCACCACCACCAATGTGCAGCCCCACCTGGATGCGATGGCAGTCATAGTGCACCGGAATGCTCGCCACACATCAGCTATCAGTGGGGAGGAGAGCAGAATGATGAACCCAGTTAATAGAGTACTGCTGCAACAGCAATGATGGGTTGGAGGGAAGGGTGCCATGTCCATCCAGGGAGCAGGTAGGTGGAAGTGCAAGAGAAGGATTTGACCCCCTTCCAAACTTCTGTTCAGTAAAGGCATTATTCTGATTCTCTAATTTCACCCTATTGGTCCTACTTCACCATAACCCCCGTGCTGTCTGAAAAAGCCAGTGCAGGATTGTCCAGCTGATGTGCTGGACAAACGGGCTATTGCACAGACTGGCAGACCCTGAGTTGACTATACTGTGTACAGGACAGAGTGTGCAGGTAGTTGGAAAATCCTGGGCAACACCTGTGTGTGAACCCAGGTCTCGGGTGTAACACAACAGGGAACCAGCCGAGTGAGCTAAAGGAGACCTCCCTCGGCCGAGGTACCTGCTATGCGCAGGGAGGGCGATGACGTCACCGTGTCCGAACTAGCTCTGCTACAATAGCAAGATGTGAAACTGTTTTTCCTAACTAGAAAAACTGTTGGAGTTCACCAGAATTAGCATTGCTATTTCAACCATATATTTTCAATTAGTCTTGAAAAGTGTTTCCATGATTAATAGAATGAAATCCCATTTATCAGGAAAACCCAAACAGCACACAAGGTCAGGGACCCACAAAAGGGATCTGACTGATTTTTCTTATACCAATGGTTTAGTAAAAAGCTAAACTCATTGCTTTCAAGGTAGTTAAGGAGCATAGAGGTCTGTTGTTTAGATGAACTTCTATTTGCAAGAATGTGAATAGGAACAATGCTTCTGAACAAAATATAAATTTAAAACATGACCATTACTTTAATATTAAGTTGAAATAGAAATATCCCATCAAAGCTTAGAATACAGTTTGTACTTCTAAAACTATATAAAAAATACATTTTGAAAGGCAGTGATTGCTTTAGATTGATGAAGATTTGCGAGAGCTGGTTTTTCATGTCATTTTGGTTGAGTGTTCTTTTATTCTTTAATGTGAACAGAGGGGGCACATGCTTTTGTGTGAATATAAATCCCCAATTTTCACAGTATGGAGCAGAAGAAAGCATACAGTATGTGTGCAACTCAAGAAAGCTGCTTTAAATGTGTCAGAAGGTTTTGCTACTTCAAAAAGTTCATTCTACCCTTTCAACATTAATCCCATATTTCAATCAGACAGAATTGTGCAGGACTCAGAGGGTGTTCACAACACATTGACAAAAAAAAACAAGACTGTTCCCTGTTTGAAATAAAGAAATTTCAGAAATTAGAACAATAAATAAGGAATCGCAAAGTTCAAGGACTTTTTTAGTGTTGCACAGATTTCAAAAAATGTTTTCAGGAGCTTTTGTTAAATTATTGACCAGGAAAATAGCACAGCTTCCAGTCCTTTCTATGCTTTTTTAATGTATGTAGAAGAACAAGCAGGAGTAGTGCTGAGATGTGGAAAACGTACAACTCTTCTGTACAGGCTGCCGCTGTTAGTCTTTGTTAATTTAATGTTGTTCATTATTCAGTAAAATACATAAATTTAAAATGAAAATTCAAATGATTACAAAGTCAAATGATTAAAATTGTTAAAAAAAATATGACTCCTTCACACTCCTTTATGAGCCTTTCTTTCTGAAATGTTTGTTTTGGGGGAACTTGTGAAATGACATCGATTATAAAGCCAAGGTTGTTTGTGCTCTCCTGCTTGGATTTTACTTGAAAATAACCCTCTTTTAAAAACACATTTAGGCTGTTCATGATTCATTGTTCTAAGAATAACTTTAATGAATGTTGTTTTAAGAAAATGCAAATGTCTTTTTTGAGAAGATGTTCAATTAAAACTTGCTAATTAGTGGAAAAGAGAGTTTCTGACAAATGTATTACCATGCTGTGCATCCATTTAGGTTAGGGGACCTCAGATCTTTTCATTAACGTGCAACACTTCATAATCAGCTCTGATTGATATAAATAACAGAAGGTTAATTTGTTTGAATGCTAGTCACAAAAGTGCCAGAAGACTTCCATTTGCAAGAGCCTGCCTGTGATCTGTACAACAGATTTAATGCATAGAGCATGTTGTTTCTGCAGAACTGAAAAGAGAGGGAGAGCGTTTGGGCTATCAAAGCTCTGTAAAATGACAATTTAATTTGTTGCAAAATGGAATTTTCACAGCTGAACTAAATGGATATGGTTGCCACAAGGTGCTGAACTGTCCCTTTTGAATAGTACAGTGGTTAGGTCGCTCGCAGTGCTAATGAGGTGTTTTGTCTCCAGAAAGGGTAATTCATCACTTCACATCCCCGATCAGCCTCGAAAGGGCAAAGAGACACAATACATGTAAACTCTTTGTGAAGGTCACCTCGTGGGCAAGCCAGCCAACTGCTTAAAGATAACAAATACTTCAGCCCTGTTTATCTGAATGCATGCGTCTTCATTGGCAAAATGTCCATGCCTTAATGCAGGCAAACAATTTGTGAGGAGAGAGACTGTCAAAAAAGGAGCGAGCATGATTTTCTTGCGGGGGAAGCTTTAAAGGGCACCTGTTCTCCTCATATCCCCCTCCACTCACTTTCCGCCACAAGCCATCAGCTGGCAGGTGAAAACATGGAGAAAGCTGTAAATGACTGGAGGTGATTTATGAAAGATTTCAGGAAGAGCAATACAAGTTGGAAGGGGAATTGAAGAATGTAGTGCAAGGACTATACACCCATCCAATCCCCAAGAAACAATCTCATAAGGGAAGGCACCCCAGAGCAATCTTTGCAGCCCTGTCATTTTGTGAAATGACATTCACGGGGTATCCCAAAACCTTTCTTATTAAGCAAAGTAATTTGTTGGAAATAAGTAAATACTGGTCCTAAAAGTTTCTACAGAAATGTCTTAATTCTAGAGCAGTTATTTCTACATTGTGAGTTACATCTGGTATGATAGAAACCATGATAACAGGTTAAATAAATTGAGCAATCAAGAATTTCATGTGACCAACATTCCTGTGTTTGTTTTGTTACTGAAGCTGGTAAAAGATGTGACAAATTGCAGGGATTTCTTTAACTTAGAATGTCTTAATTTTAATTTAAAAATGAAAAAAATATTGCTTCATGTCTGTTACCTGTTAATTGTTATATTTGTTGAAAAGGAGAATGTTGTGAAGCAGCAATGCAATGGTATAGGTAACTGTGAGCTTGAAACTTTGTATTTTAGCCCTGTGGATGTCAATGTAGATTGGAATATGTCTCCCATTGCTTCCATTATGAAAGAAAGTGAAGTAAAGTGAAATCTTCAGTCGTTACCAGGGTAGTCATCAAAGTGTGGAACATTCAGGGCTCCTGAATGTTTCTGTGGTCGAGTGCTCTCGTGTCAAACGTTGTGGAATGCAAAGCTTTGCCTGTTTTCTGTGAGCCATTATCATCAACATGTCAGTGGTGCAAATAAAAATGAATTAATACACGGATGCACTCTGTATAAAGCTATCATTCTTGAAGAGTGCACAGAATACAGTTAAGCCTCCGAAGCTGAATCTAAAAGGATTAGAAATAGCTCCTCGGTGGATACAGATGCAAAGCAAACCAAAAATGGTCTCCAGACTTCTTATACTCCCACCTGTGATTGAATACTCATGAAAGAATGTGAAAAACAATAAGTACTGTATGGTGTACTGTATCTTTCTATCATTCTGCTAAGCACATAATATAAGGTTCTTGTCCACCGCCCTGACACTGTAGAGACATATTGATTTACTGTTCTTCTCTATGCTTGGATTAACATTCATTGTCCATTTAGAACTGGTTCCTCATGGCTGTATACAGTACTAAAAATAATATTTTTATGTTGGTGGGAACACAATTGCAAAAGTAAGGCACACACTCTTAAAAGCATGCGTGTGATTGTAACTCAAGGTTTTATTAAATCCTATTTTAGAAAAAATGGAATACCTAGTGAAATCCATCAATGAGTGGTGAATATACAGTATGTAGTGACAGAGCCCCACACATAATTGGTGGTGACAGTAAAAGGCAAGCTCAAGCCTTCTTTTGAGTCCATTGAAGATATGAGGTCAGTAAACTCTTCTGCTTTAATCACTCTCTTTAAGGTATTCTTGTAAAATTTCTACAACTTTTGTACGAAGTATCAGGAGTTTTCTGAGTCTACTGCAATATCTTAAACTTCTTTCACAATGCGATAACCAGTCCATAATTATTGTTTCAAGGTTCTGTTGAATAAAGTTTGCTTTCTTATTTTTCTTAATCTTTGCCAATGTCATATTACAGTAAGTTTCCTTTTGTTCGTCCTTCAGTTAAATTGATTTCTTGCTCTCCTTTTCTCCACCTGTAATTGATTTGCACACAATGTCCTTGCAGTACACTTTATTACGAGACTTTGTTCACTTTTATCTCGCACGATTGAGAAGGTGAATTTGGTGCCACGTTCATTGTTTGCGTTATTTTTGTATTATTTCAAAGGATGACAATTTGTTATTCCATTTTTCTGGACAAAGCAAAAAAATGCAGATCATCATTCTGCGCCAATTCAAAATTTTAGTCCCACTGGGTTCTTGAATTCTGCCTTTATGCTTTTTTGCTTGTCTTTACACATCAAAACACCACAAGCAAGCATTCAGTTTCAGCCTTCTAGTCTCCTGGCAGCTGTAATGTTTTTTTTTCTCAGTTCTGTACTCCTGCCTTCATAAAAGGTAATGAACTTTTTTTCAACAGACAATTCTGTTCCCATTGGGGAAAACAGTTCCTCCTGGAAAACAAAAGGTTTCATTATGATGATCAGAACATGAAACATGAAACATTCCCACTGTTTTTCATTGGTTTTAAGCCTGACTCAAGTCACAGTCACTGTTCAAATGCAGATTTGTGGTGCACGATGTTGTGATATTTTTTATTTGAGGTGTGACCTGATCCCTGGGGGATCTCCAGGAATTCTGGCTTGGATAACTACTTTTCAAGACATGTATTTCAATATGCAAGAGCTAAAGTGTATAAATATATATTGCAGCTTCTGCACTATGAACTATTAGCATATACAGTATATGCAAAAGAGTTGCACTATTAAAATTAGAATGCCAAAAGCTATACTGTATGTTGGTTAAAGTGTTTCCAGGAATTAATTTGGCACTGATTAGCGAGAAGATCGTCTAACCTCATTGGTTAACATCGTCTAACATTTATTCATTGCAGGGTCAGGGGGGAGCCAGAGCCTATTCCAGTAAGCAACAGGAGCAAGGCATGATACACCATGGATGGAACACCAGTCCATTGCAGGGCACAAACACAGACACAAACACACATACAGTAGTTCCACCAGGGCCAATTTTCCTAGAAGCCAATTAACCTACTGTCTTTGGACAGTAGGAGGAAGGGTAATTCATACAAAAAAGTTAATTTCATACAAAGTGAAATTGTTCCAGTGAGCAGTCTTCAGCAACTGTAAATAAAAAAGCAAACCCAAACTTTTTCTTTAAAAAACACAGCATTGTCATTACATTATGTTACTACTGTTATTATTATTTAGGTGATTCCTTTTTCCAATGTGTCTTATATTCAAAACAATGAATGAACTATAAAGATTCATAATAGTTTGTTTGAATTGGGCCTTTTATGTGCTCAGAAATGGTCACGGAACTGAAAAGGTCAAATTCACAACCTTGTACGAGCATCTCATTCTCCTCAAGTGAGGAACATGAGTGTTTCTTGTTAGAGTTTTTTATTTTAATGCCAGCAGAGAATTGGCTGTTCTGTTCAGGCCTTCCATTTAGCTGGAAGTAACCTTGGTCTTTTATGTGGGTTTTTCATTTAGTCTGGCTTTAAAGCTCAATGAAAGATGCTCTTCAATGTTCAATATAAATGGCTTTGTCCTTTAAAAGGCCAGCAGACCTCTCTTCAGTGCTGGCTGCGGACAGACTGCAGTTTTTGTCTCCATGCACTTACAGAATATACTGGAGAGCACTGTGCTGTATAACAAATACTCCTAAGTGGTCTCTGGACATTTAAGTGCAGATAGGATTTGAGAATTTCTTCTCAACATCAGAGATTTGTTTTCTCTTTTAATAAAACACAAATAACCGGAAACCTTAAGTTATTTGTGACAGTTCAAAATCTTAATTGCACTAAAGTTATTTCAATATGATCTTCTTTTTTGAAAAATCTATAGCATTGTACATAGACGTATTGGTATAACCTGCATATTTATTTTGAATCCAAAAGATCATTTGCTGGGGTGACTTTGTGTTCAGTAGTCGTAGGAGAGGTATAATTGTGTCACGGATGTCGGAAGGGACAAGCTGTGGAATGGCAGGAGAGCGAAAAAAGACCCTATGTGTAGTGGTGAGACTGGGGTTAGCCAGGACTCAGCTGGTCAGACAACGTCGGGTAGAAACCTATGCCCTCAGGCTTCGGAGGAGACGACCTGGCGCTAGGCGGGTCTCAAGACATCCGAACCCTCAATGCTGAGCGAGGAGGAAAGCGTGACCCGGAAATATATAGCCCCAGACAAAGACACACCAGAAGGACAAGCAGAGCACAGGAAACTAGGGGCAGGACAGAGTAGATGCGCTCTCTAGCTGTAGAGGGCGTGACAAATTGTCTATTTAACAATGCTTAAATAGATACAGTTAATTGATTAATGATAAATGATCAACATTTATTAGACTAATAAATGTAGAAATTATTTTGTTTGACGTTCAGGGTTACCAGGACTTTACTCTGTGTAAGTTATTTTCACCTTAATACTTCCTATTTACTACATAAATACTAAAACAAAAATAATCAGAATACTCAGACATCTATTAACTTAAAAGACATATCAAAGAAGGCCTTTTGATAAAACACATTTTTATTTTAATGCCAAAAGCAATTCAGACCAAATCAGAGAATCTCCGTTTCTTGTTTAGGAGAGAAGATGAGGGTAATTTTTCTTAGTTGTATTTTCATTGTGGCATTGTAGTTATTTCACCAATTTAATTAGCAGTTCATTTGAGTCTGAATTAGATGCTTATGTTGCTTACAGACATAATCTTGGTCAATAAAGCAGGAGAACATAGAATTGGAGTAGTCCAGAGACAGCAGCCATTAACAGCTCCACAGCTGTAAACTTCCCCTAAATTCACAATTTGCTTGCACATGTTTAAGATGTTATCTGATTTCTATTTGAAAAGAGAGTGGGTGCGAGAGAGAGAGACAGACAACCTTATCCATATCTTTTTGAAACAATACGGGTAATGTGTTGTGTGTATCTTGACAAAATCTAAATAGAAGTGTCTCAGGGAAAACAAAAACGGACAAAAGCAATTGCTGAGGTTTGAACTGGAGAGTCCCATAAATAGCAGGACTGATGAATCACCCAAGAGTTGGAATGGTTTTGTTGCAGGATTCTAAGTCATTGCAGGGAAACCAGTGATAATCTCCCCACACTGTCAAATTGGTCTGACTGGATGGGAAGATTACTGAATTTTTTATTTTTATTTAACCACCATCTTTCGGAAGGTATATAGGCAGTTCTGAGACATTTCGTACGTTAATCAAGAAAAAAAAGCAGATCATTGGGAAGCCACAACGATTTTGCACAGGAATCACGAAAATGTTGTTTCTGGGTGACACTATTTGTTACATACAGCTTTCCTGTTTCTATAATACATTTTGTCTAAACCAATTATACACATGTAATTGGTAACTTTTAAATTAAATGAAATTGGTATTGGTACTTACAATTGTAAACATACATTGGCTTTTATCGCTTCCATGAATAAGTGGTGCAAATTTTGGTAACATTTTGTCCAAATGATGTACAAACCACTATTATGCCTTTTTACATACAGTACCAAATATAAAAACATTTAACTAATTGTATGTGAACAATACAGTTGAGAAAGTTGTGACCTGCTATGGTTACTTACAGTATGTGCATGATATTTTTTGTTCTGAAAGGCTCAAGTTATTGTGAATTTTCTGCCACTGTTTCATATGCCCTTTCAAAAATGTTATTTATCCATGTGGTGTATCACTCAAAATGTGCAATTGTGTCAGGACGCATAGTATGTTTGGCCTCTATCAGAGAAAAGTCAAGAACATTGCTAAGAGAGAAAGAAATTCTGTGACTCGGAATAATAGTTTTGGGCGAGTTATTCATTTAGTCAAAATAGGATTTGCTTTGAAATGTTCATTTTCTGTTTTAGAAAACAGATAAAAAGGACGCCTGTTGCTAAGCGATATGATAACTCCATTATCAGATGTTCTTTATGTTTAATGCACTGTACATCACAATGATATATCACTAGTTATGCTAAAAGTCTGTTGTCAGAGGGTGTTAGCTTTTGTCGGAACATCTTTTACATCTTTTGCTGCAAACTCTGGCTCAGCCCAAATCTTGTCAGTTGTGATTCTCATTTGCCATTAACCTTCACAGAGCCTTCTGTACTTAATGCAGCTTAATTCACCTCTTACCTGTTGTTTATCTTGATATATAATCCACATGATTCTGTTTTTGTTTATTCTAATGTTAACAGTTGCCGTGATAACCGTACTCTATGTGCCAAGAAACATTTCTTAAATTAGATTCACAGAGAGAGAGTGTGCAGAGAGCAGGAAATTAGAACTGCAAAATGTTAAATGCTATTTCTATATAGAGTATACACAGAGAAAATGATAAGAAGTACAACAGTGTTATACCAACTCCTGCTCTTTGTTTTATATCCTCTTCCACTTTATTTGACATTGGTGTGTTTCTCTTTCACACCTCATCATTGCTAGTTTTGACTTACCTTTTTCTCAATCTTCGCTATTCTTACTGCAATATTACGTTACTGCAGAACAGGAAAGTTTGACTCAAAGTTTGAACAGGACATGTTCACGCGGGACACATCGAATTGAATATGGTTACATACAAAAACCATGATAATAGCAAATATTAATGTCATGATATGATCTCAGCATGTTCACAGTTTACAATTGTACTAAGCGTAAAACATAATAAGCAAATAAGGGATAGGCTGACGATGACAGAATTCAGAAAATTCAGATAGGTTCTATCAAGACTTTTTTTTTAAAGTACCATTCCCTGTAGATTGCAAACAACTGTCTTCCCATGTGTTCCTGCTCAACACAGCACTGAAAACTTAACCTTGTGTGTAGAGAGCAAAATGACATTTCCTGTCCTGAAGAGCTGACTAAAATTGCAATCAGGAGAGGATAAGATCAAGGTCACTCCACCGGGAAAGAGCTCATATGGGAGTAATGCAAGGGGTTTATGTTGCTAGGAATGTCAAAGTATCTCACTGTCAAATTAGAAAGCCTATGCAACAGTGAGATGATGCCAGAATGCTTTTCTGAAGTCTGAAATACTTCAATGCACAAGAGGATAGCTGTCTCTTATTTACTAGTTGAAGGCATTTTATAGACATGCTTTGATCGATTTTGTTTTGGAAGTAGGTCTATGGTAATATTAATTACTTCCAGTGTACTAGAAGAAAATAATTAAAAATATAAGTATTATATATACAAATTAGATGCAGACTGTATTGTTGCTATTTCGTGATCCCTGGGAGTTTTTGTTTTTAGTTAATAACTATCTGAACCAGATTCAACTTTGCTAGACAGATCTCAAGTCAGAAGTTTCTGAGCTCCTGCTCACAGGAGGATGGCTTTGGGCCCGAGTGAACCTAATGTGTCTCAAACAAAATGATGGGCTTCAAACTCCCTTTCAGCTTTACTCCCCAAACTGCGACAGTTCTAGGCCGATATGCTGCTCTTTGAAGCAGTGTAGATATATCTAACACTCGGATAGGTTGCCTCCAAGATAAACAATTTGTTTGTTTTGTGGTTGGGAAATATGTCACACATACCAAACAGGTATATTGTTATGCAGAACATGTAGTTTTGATGTACAGTAAAATGCAATACAGACAGTGCTTCCCACTATTTTGCAGGCTATTCCACATGGAAAATTGAACAGGTGTTTGTATTACCATACTTTGAATTTAAATTACCACTGACAGCGGCAGTTTAAACTTAAGTTAATATTGGGAGTAAAATTATTAATCTGTTAAATGTTAAGTCTACAATTTCCAAGATGCATATCTGAGCAGCAGCATTAACTCTTTTAGCCTGATCCCATCAGATCTCAGAATCTAAGCAAGGCTGGGCAGTCTGGGCAGTACTGGGGGACTGGGCCCAGTGGTGTTGGAGCACCAGTATGTGGGATTCTTCCCTCGAAAACACAATTTGGACAGGGACACTATGCTCTAGGAGGCGGCATCCTTCAAAAAATACATTAAACCGAGGTTTTTAGTCTGAGATATTCATCAAGTTCTAGGATCCTGTTCCTTGGATAGATCCCAGCGCACTGTTTGTGAGAGAAGAGATGTCAATCCTACTGTATGTCCTAGCTAAATTAAATTCTGGGCTTGTAAAGTCTGGAGTTCCTAGAGCTTCATCTTAATTCGGATGGTGAAGTTTTTCATTTCTCTTCCTAACCTGTTGTGAAGTGTGGGTGCTGCACATCAGTGATTGGTGGATAGGGTCACCTCACATTTTAACACTGCCCTGGGATCCTCTGGGATGACAAGTGCTGCAGCATAGAGATACACCCATCCATTTTCTAACCGTTTCATCCAATTCAGAGTTGCAAGGAGTCTGGAGCAGGTCCTGACAACCATCAGGGGCCAGTCCACCACAGGGCAGACACAGATTCAAACACAGACACACTCACACCAGGGCCAATTTTCCCAGAAGCCAATTAACCTACCCCTGCCTCTTTAGACTGTGGGAGGGCTTGGAGGAGACCAACATAATCACGAGGGACAGCAATGTTAACCACTGCGCCGTTGTGCCGTTCTACATAGACACTATGAATTATAATTTGTTATTAGTACATCTAGGCGTAATTTTCTGATTGTTGTGCTTCAGTTTTCTTTTAATTTTTAAAAATTATTGTTGACAATAGTTTTAACGTCTAGACTTGGCTTCTCCTAGACACAAAATGATTGTCAGTCATGTAATGTAATGAATGAGCCTACAGTCCAACTGGGAACAAAACACTGATCTAATTAATCCAGAAATGAATCCAAGGCTCGATAGATACAGAGACTGAACTATGCTCCCACTTTCTAACTTTAATTAGAATTGTATCACATTTGCCAGGTATAAAGTCAGTACACCTTGTCCTGTAAACTAAAAGATGGGGGAACGTTCAGAAATGTACGGAATGAGAACCAGACCATAAATGGGGGTAGTGCAATAAATGTCATGATGCCCCTCACTGTAGTGGTCCGTGCAGCTTTTGGATTTAAAAACCGTCACTCACCAATTCTTTTACCTCCAGAGGTCCACAGTGCCACACAGACACTGCAGACAGAGGAGAACTTCAATATGCCTGAAGACCAGGCCTCTTGCCTAGTGTGGATTCAATATGTGTTTCAAGGGTCCAGTGCTTACTGCTACTACCAGCTCTGTGTGAAATGAGTGGGGAAGTTTTTTTTTAATCAAGCTGTGATGTTTTGAAGTGCTCTTATCGCCTTTAACTGTATTGATATTACCTATTTATGATAATCAGGTGTTGTGACTCAGCTTCTTCATTTGTGCTACAATCCCCATTTACAACATGTGGGTTTGTATGCCCCTTGACTATGACAGAGTCTCTATATGATAGTATGACACTACCTTGTCAACTCCTCTCTGGAACTGATCATAGGCTATGAGGTTTCAACAGCATTTTCATAAAGTAGCTTGTGACTCAAACTAATGTTTCATCAGACTTGGGTTATTTAATACTTGACTTATGATTCATTTGACTGGATTTCATGTCACATAAAAATACAATGAAAATCCCACAGAGTGAGAGATTCATACTGTATATATTGTATTATCTCCCTGCCATAAGTGAGTACAACATGCCTCTTTGACATTTGTAGCTTGTCCTGAACCTTTAAATGCAATGGATTGCTGCACACGTTTGATCATATACTCTGTGCAAGTGATCTTTATTAAGTTAAACTGAATGTTTTATTTAAAAAACATGCAATAGTTAAGTCTTCACGTTTTAATAATGGATTTGTCACTTTTCATGAAGTGCCATGACTACATGCATCAAAAGAACATCGACAGTACAACTTAAAAGTACCACCTGCAAGCTGTGGAGAATCTACTGTTTTTAGTTTGAGGGCTACTTTGCCACAGTTGTGCCAATTTTATACAGTATATGTTCATGAGTCTCATTTTAAAAGAGCACTCTGAGACTCATAACCTGCTATTTTAGATTTTTTCAAAACAAGACTGTGCCAACAAGAAAACTTTACAATGCCGAACTACTGTAAAGACAATTAATATTGGAGCCTTTCCAGAGTGTAGAATAGAAATACAGATGTAGAAATAGAAATTGTGCCTCCGAAGAACGTGGTGGAAGTATATTCTGCAAAACCTTTTACAAATTGGTCCTGTATGATGCTGCTTTAAAAGAATTTAAAGCACAATCCCACTTGCCACAGTGCATGATTAATTCTATCTTTCCAAATCCATGTGGAATAGTTTGCTTACTGTGCTCTCCCTCCCTGTCTTAGGGTTCATCATTTTGAATTTGTATTCAAGAGGCTCAGTGGTCTTGCAGTAAATATTTATAGAGAAAACTGTCACGCAGATAAGGGCTAAAAAAGACTGATAATAAAGCTTAAGAATTTATACAGAATACATAAATAATATTGTTCAATAAATTCAACAACAATAAAGCTTCATAGAATTTGAGGTGCACTGCTTTTAGAGTTTTTGTACAGGTTACATAAACTGTTTATTTTCCTTTTACTTTGGATGAAACTCCTCACCTCACTGTCCATGTGTCTTGCACGAAACTAAGATCAAGTAAGAAAGCTCTTTATTTTTCTGTGTAAAAGTAATGGTTGGAATCAATGTGCTTTGTGGAGGTTTTCAAGCCCCAAGAGGCTGTTTCAAACATGTTTTAGTGGAAGAGCAAACTGTAAATTCTGTGTCAAAGAGATGGTGGAAAAACAAAGGTAGTGCATATGTGCTTCATGTTTTCAAAGCTCAATGACACATAATGTGATGATGGAAGAACAAAAAAAAAATCCTGCTTTCCATACTCATTTCTGTGTCTATCTGTGAAGTATAAGTCCATTATGATATATTCACTCAGTTAACCTACCTGGGATATGTACGGTGGCTCTGTGGCTAAGGATCTGTGCCTGTGGCTGGAAGGTTGCTGGTTTGTATCCTGTGGCATGCAGAGGAATCCTACTCTGTTGGGCCCCTGAGCAAGGCCCTAAACCCAACTGCTCCAGGGGCGCTGTATAAATGGCTGACTCTCTGCTCTGACCCCAAGCTTCTCTCCCTGTCTATGTGTCTCATGGAGAGCGTTGGGGTATGCAAAAAGACAAATTCCTAATACCGTTTGAGTGGGAAACAAACTATACCGTTGATCAAAGCTCTTGCAATTAAATGAGATTCAATAATGTTTGGTTCAGCTTTTGATCAGACTGACTCAGTTTTGGGATACAATTACAGCGCTGTGCACAGCGCCATCCAGGCCCCAGAGAGGTTCTAAAAAAAAATCGAGATAGGAGCAAAAAAACATCCTCCTAAACCTTACATGGGGCCAAACTTTCGAGCTCTGATCTTAAAAATTGTCCAAGAAGTGTGTGAATGCTAACCCTAACCCTACCTGAGGTGTCAACTAGGTATTTCTTCTATCTATATCTGAACGTCTTCGGGCATAGGATTTTGACGTGTTCCCTAAACCACAAAGTATGAATGGGAAACAATCAAGACCCCATTCTTGATTGAATGAAACACAGGATCAAAACTGAGCAACTGGAAAGCAAATAAGAAACTGAAAAGGCAAAACAAATGATCAGGGTGCGTCAGTGTTACCAAGCCTCTCCACACTGAACATTTCTTCTCCTAGTGGAACAGCCAGCTGACTGATCTGTCCCTCAAGCACAGGGTAACCAGCCCTGCACACTGGACTTATTCTGATGACAGCTGTGGGATGACTGTTTGGGTGCGCTGGCATTTTAGAAGTTTTTTTCACAGTATATACAGTAAGAGACCGACAATGGTTTCCATGACATCATTTAGGGTGCATGGCAAGATACACTCTGGATGGGATGCCAGTCTCTCACAGGGCACACACACAGACACAAACACACACACTTAAACCAGGACCAGTGTCCCAGAAGCCAATACCTTAAGAATATGTTTTTGGACTGTTTTTGGGAGAACCCAGCGACAACCCTTACAAACTTGGAGAGAACACAAACTCCATGCAGATAGCACTGAACCCAGGTCCCCAATGCTGAGAGGCAGCAATGCTAATCACTGTGTCACTGTGCTGACCAGAAGATAATGTTTATTCATTTATTTTCATCTTTCTTTGTTTTTCCAGTTTAAGGATGTTTTGTCAACCTATTATGGAAAGAAAAATCTGTCTCTTGCAAATTTAAGGCAAAATACATTCATGATGTGAATTAATTTTAAATAAGCAAATAAAGCTCACTCTGGAGTTCCATCTCTCTGCAACTAAAGCTGACTGTAATTTACAGTTTCAGGGTTACTCCTTTACGATAATGACAGCATGAGAAGGTATGAGTCCACAATGTATTCTCTAAGCAAGCACATTATGCCAAGTAATATTAGTTCAGGTGGTAAGACGAACAAAGCAAATATATCTGAAGAAAATGAACTTGACCTGATTTAAACCACTGAATAATACATTGTCATTTTTAATAAGTACATGTCTTTCTTTTGTTTTTCGCAAACAGGGATATAAAAATCAAAATGCTGCTTTGAAACAGAATTGCAAACGGCTGTCTCCATTACTGAGTGGACAGGAATCAAAAGAGTGATTAGAATAAATTAAATGTAAGCTTAGGTAATGTTCAGCACAAACATTTTATTGAGATTGATCTATGAAGGAAATGTTAAACACTCCCTTGAGGTATATAGAATTGAAAAATTACCCATATGAAAAATCAATAGTACGTTTTAGTTGTTCACTGGGCATTACTCTTCTGAAATCTCTATTAATCCATCTCTTGGTGTAATTTGTATAGGCATGAACACTCCTTCTGTGGAATAAATTGAAATTTTCATCCTGTTCCAATTCTGTCCTGTCAATTTTATTCAATCCTTGTTTTAGGCTAGATAAGTACGTGTGAGGCTCAAGGCAAGATAATGATCACCCATTTTCATGACATTTTCATGACAAATGGAGATCAATGCATCAATAAAAATAACAGCCCTCAAAGTTATCCTTCTCACACCCTTTTTGAAAGTAAAAGCATTAATACCTGCAGCACAGTAATTGATCTAATTTAAAATCTCCAGTATTAATTATAGATCTCTAAATGTGCTTGTGCATTCTACAGCTGTGTTTAAAAAGAGTAATATTGGTAGACAATAGACACTTCAGGTAGAAATTAATTATCAGAACCTCTGTTACTGTATGCATGAAAATAGTAAGGTGCTTTGCTGTTTGACAATTTGATGGCGCTCTACGTTGTTAGGAAATATATTAAATATGACAGTCTGGAGCCAAAAAAATAATGAATACAAAAATCCTAATGACTTTTTGCACTGTGTTCACAGTTAACACAGCTAATAACTTGGGGGAACGTGCTCAGCATGTACATGTTCTGCTACTATTGTATTTTTTTTTTGTTTCACATTTTCAGACAAAGCTTCAAAAGACCAACCTGTCAGGTACCTAACTGCTTTGGCACAATCTAGTTGAGATCATAGTTTCAGAATGTTAATCTGAGCTGCGATTTAGTCTTCACATTGTATTAATGTGTGGGGCCCTCAAGGGCATGCTGGCACTCTTCCACGAGCTTACAGATCCAGACTTTCTAATGTCTAGAAGAACATTTCAGGTTAAGGAACTGGTAACGTAAGATTAAAAGGATCACACTTATAGAAATCCACAACAATCTGTAAGGTGTTCTTCAGAAAAACAGTGCATGTCCCATGAAATCTATTTAAAAAAAACAGATAATCATTCCCATCATTTTATAAATAATACAGCCAAATTTATATTTGGAAATACTCAGATTTTAGAGATCCACACCTGCAAAAGCCATAGAGATAAAAATGAGACAATGGAGTGCAATTCTGAAGCCTAATTTTTGGAAGATAGATCAAAACTCTAAAAGTTTCTGAAAAAGTGCTGCACCATATGAGAGCTAAAGTGTGTTTTTTTTCCATCTTAGGTCAGGAGTTCAGAGCCCTAACCATTACTCCATGCTGCAGCCTGTAATTGCTTTTGTTTCATTCCCATTTGACATTTGACTTCTGTGTCAAAAAACACCTTACAAGGCTTCAGCATGATCCAAGCTAGTAGCTAGAGGTGAGATAAGGGCTTCATTCTGGCAAAATATGACCCTTGAATTGAAATCTCTGCACTGTATAGACAATTGGATGCTGTTATTGACTTTTAGGATTATGAAGAACCCCTCCCATGCTTCTAATTCTGACTCCCTAGCAAATTACACTCATTTACATCTGTTCCTGATCCTCTGGTACTGCTTTCTTGCTTGTTCCCTCGTCAAGACTGCACACTGTAGATGACAGAGTATATTTACCTGCTGTATACTCTATGCTGTGGCACAATATGCTTCCTAATTTAGACTTTTTAAAACTGTTGGTGATGAATCGGCCATCGCGATCCAATGTCCCCCTTTGAGTTTTAATCTGTGATAGCAACTCACACCTGGCAACCCACTGAAGCTCAGCAGGTGTGAGCCTGGCCAGTACCTGGATGGGAGACCTCCTGGGAAAAACTAAGGTTGCTGCTGGAAGAGGTGTTAGTGGGGCCAGCAGGGGGCGCTCACCCTGCGGCTCATGTGGGTCCTAATGCCCCAGTATAGTGACGGGGACACTATACTGTAAACAGGCGCCGTCCTTCGGATGAGACGTAAAACCGAGGTCCTTAAAAATCCCAGGGCGTTTCTCGAAAAGAGTAGGGGTATAACCCCGGTGTCCTGGCCAAATTTCCCATCGGCCTTTATCAATCATGGCCTCCTAACAATCCCCCTCTATGAATTGGCTTCATTACTCTGTTCTCCTCCCCACTGATAGCTGATGTGTGGTGAGCGTTCTGGCGCACTATGGCTGCCGTCGCATCATCCAGGTGGGGCTGCAAACTGGTGGTGGTGGAGGGGAGTCCCCATTACCTGTAAAGCGCTTTGAGTGGAGTGTCCAGAAAAGCGCTATATAAGTGTAAGCAATTATTATTATTATTATAATTAATATTTGCTATAACCAAACAAAAATTAGTTGAACAATTAAGCTTTTCTGACCATTTTAACTTGGCAGCTGTTCATGATAGACATGAGAATGAAAACGAATTAATAAGTAGCACTGAGTAATGGACAAAGATTTAAAGTCTCTGAAATGCTACGAAGCAGCATTAAAAAAAATCTGAAAGAATGATGGCACTTATCAATTGCAGAAATCCTGCAAAGTACTGTACCAAAATATATTGCTGTGAAAGACTGCACACATAAACCTAAGTATAAAGGTAACATTTAATTGGATTGCATTTGTTAATTGATTTTCTTTTTATTATGTATTTTCAGTTTCAATCTACTATACAGTAGCTACTTTGACATGTTATTAACTCTGAACACTTAAAAGCAGAAGTTAGAGATGTCTTGAGACAGGTGGCCAGCATTCACTTAAAGCCTAGATGGGGAGCTGGCACAGCTAGTGAACAGGTTGCATTTTCAAGAAATATAAAAAGAGATACTGACAAAGTCAAACCAGTGAACTAATTCAGGCTCTGAAATGAAAACAAGGGCTCAAGGACACAAGAAGTAATTAAGTTGAAGACTGAAATTAGAAAGCATGATGATCTTTTTGGATGTCTGGAACATACAGTACTACCTAATCAATTTCATCCCATTGATGTTGCCTCCCTGGGATGAAATTCCTGTATCATTAAGTAACTCAAGTGAAATCCATAAATTGTGCTGAAAGGCTTGCTCTCATCATTCCAGATTTCTTAAAGGGGAACTGCAATGCTATTTTTATATTTAAATGTTACAAAGAATCAGCATTGATTCACAGTAACTTGTTTAACCTCCAATGTACATCACAAAATTGACAAAATTTCCAGGTATGCTCAGTGCCATGTTCTGAGATTAAAATGAGACAGCAAAATGTTCAGTGATGTGTTGCGGCCTTTTTATGTGGTAAACAAGCTGGCTCGTGAATACTTAATCCAATAGATTTCGAGACAGTTTTGCCGGGAAATACTACTTACAGTACCTGTTAACTCCTCATGCAGATCACATCGGAACATTTCTGCGGTGAAGTGTCTGCTGCACAACCCATGCTTGAATACGCTTATACATCACATTTCAGTGACCAGTGAGCAGGAACGGCCGCATCACAATTCGTGGGAACTTGAATGCGAGTTTTACGACAACATGACAACGTACAGTACTTTCACAAAGCTCACAGTTTTGTACTTAATTCAAAATGTCTACAATTTTTCAGTAATATCAATCTATCAATCTATCAATTTATTTTGTTACTGAGTTTTAATAACCGATTTGAGAAACTGGGACTACAGTTACCCTTCAATGTCTTTGGCATTAGACCATGTGGATGGCAGGGCAGAGACATGGTTAACATGAACTAAATAAAAATAAATTCCTATGTCAATAGGAATAATGTACGACTTCCGAGTGGTGCAGTTTTTAACTAGGAATGCAACACTTTTAAAACCCCTGTTTGCTCACAGCGGGATATTAGGCTAACAGATGTGTAAGATCAATGCAATCCAGACTTGTGGCCCTCTGGAACATCATCACCTGAACTGAGCCCCTGAGTTGCAAAACACTGGCATATGGTGTAGAGGTACTGCAGTGTAATGTCTCACAAGAGGACACAGGCTTGATGCATATGACAGGAACTGCCTGAGAAGGAGGCTCTCGGACAGATGGCTTAATGAAACCTTGGATGAGGCTGATAAGGACGGAGTCTTGAAATGGATCACGCAGTGAAAAAGTGTGTTAATGATGCATTGTCTTTTTAAGGTGTTCTTAAAACTGTATGGAATGAGGAGTCCAAGAGCCATGCTGGGAACTGCTTCCAGAATACCCATATGAGTGGCTGGAAGGAGGCTTAAGAAGCCAGTGACATGTTCAATGCAAAGTTTTCTGGAGAACAAGAGTTTGCTCTTGGTGCTCTTTTATTCTTATTGCTGTTCATGTGGACTGTTGTTTCTTCTGTCCAGCGCAGTCAGGATAACCCTGTGGATCACAGCGCTGAAGCAAAATCAGAAATAGCTGGAAGTCGACCCATGATGGGATGCAATACATTTTCCTGTAAAAATGACTGAGGCGTGGTCAGCAGTGCACAATGTGAGGGCAAGGAGGACAGATGAGAACGTGAGCCATGGCCCGCATCGTCTGGAAAAAGGAATGTTAAAACTAGTCCAGTCCTGCATTCTTTGTAAGATTATACATACAAGAAAGGTGTTTGTTGAAGATCCTAAGAGCTAAAAAACAAGTAATGCTTCAATAAAACTTTCTTTTCTCTGTGCCAGTTTGAGGGCATACATAGAATGGCTTTGAGTATAGAATACTGAGAAAATATTTGACACGGTTATGAAATTTGGTAACTATGAGAATACCAGGCTTAATTTCTATGGCTCAGAGATCAATTAGATGTCATTAGTTTATAGGTTTGTGAGAAGGGGCCATATTACACTGGATTTTTACCACTGCCATGCTACATTGAAAAAAAAACAACCTTAAAAATGTGATCAGGATCTTCTTTTCTGCACAAACGGTCCACAGGTGACTTTGCGAAGCTGGGATGCGAGTTTTGACACATTGAGAAACAATTGTCAAAATTACCAAGTGAAACATTAGAAATGCAGGCTTCTGTACTTAAAGATTCAGATTTTCTTTATGTTACATTAGAAAGCAGGAAAGGAAGGGGGAATACATAGCAGTGTGTATTCACATCTAGCGAGGATCATTTCTACTGATTTTGAAGAAGAGTTATTGGATAGAATTGTCAGACTGGGATCACAATGACTGATTAACTGTTAAAACGGCAGTACTGAAAACAGATTTTTCTCTTGCTCTCTGGTTTCTTTTTCACTGATGTTTTTACTTTTCATTTTATATAAAAATAAGGGAAATAGCTCTGCAAATATTTCACTAAAAGGAAAAATCTTAAAAAACGTGTTCTGTTTCATCTGGCAATCGATCTTTTTGTTGACAACCTTTAAAAAGTGCTTGAGCTTTATCGCTATTTAAGATAAACATACTGCTTGCCTGAACTTCCTTACTATGAACTATGGAAAAGGATTTGACTCATTTTTAATGTTCTGCAAGATTTACTGTTCAGAAAGGCACAAAATAACCAGAATGCGTTCCTCTAGAAAAAGTTTGCAGTTCTTGTTTTAAACAGTCAAATCAGGATTTATGTTTTAGCAGTGTTCTTTAAACTGTTTCTTAAAGAAAACTGTGTTATTGACATCTGTAGTGTGGCTGGGTAGTTTCTAGTTATCTCTCACAACCCCCTGTAAATTATATAGACTTGCCTCACATTCTCAGTGTTTAGTGCACTTCTCCTTATTTACCATGTCACCGTTGGACCTAATAAAATCCACTGGGATGAATTTATGTGAATGCATTTTTGATTTTCTGAATTCTGGAATCTTGCTCTTATTTGACCGATTCTACAGCAGTATTTTTTTTTTGTAATTTGGTGACCAAAATTATATGCAGTGAGCTACTGTACGAGAGGTCTAATTAATTCGACGGATAGATAGATAGATACTTTATTGATCCCGTGAGGGAAATTGCAGTGCAACAGCAGCTTAACACACACAACACAGCCACAGTGTAACGACTTACAGTACCTAATAATAGTACAATACATACAATACAATACAAGAGTTACTCACAGTCCGGACACACAAGAGGAAACTAGAACAGAACAGTACACAGAAAATCGTATCACACGTATGAATATAAATATAGATGTAACCATAGATATAAATATAAATATAAATGTATTGCACAGGTCCCTGGCATATATTGCACAAAAGTGGTTGTAAACGGGAAAAAGAAAAAGAAAAAGAAAAAGAAAGAGAACAGATGTAGCAGTAGATGTGTATATGCGTTTAGTCCAGAAACAGGTCACTGTCGCTGTTGCCTCTGCCAAGACGCAAGGTGGATGCGTTGTACAGTCTTATGGCAGACGGCAAGAATGACCTCCTGTAGCGCTCCCTGTCGCACCGTGGATGAATCAGTCTATTGCTGAACGTGCTCTTCATTCCTGCAAGCCTGTCATAGAGGGGATGGGAGAAGTTGTCCATGATGGCCTCTAGTTTGGACATCATTCTCCTCTCAGCCACTACCTCCAAGGGGTCCAGGTCAGACCCAATGACAGAGCTTGCTCTCCTGATGAGCTTATTCAGTCTTTTGGAATCTTTTGGATGATCTTAGCATAACATCCTTTGATTTAAAAAATAATTATGCCTCCTAACTTTCTGTTTTTTATTGCTTCCCCACATGAGATGTGGCAACATCTTTTAACACCTAGTTCTATTTCAGGGGTTGTTTTGAGCTCAACATTTCCTTTCTCATAATTAAAGGTTATACTTATGCTACCTGTATGCAAGACTCTCAGATTGCTTAAAGGTAAATGTTAAAGTAATCTGTCCAGATTTGCATCTGTTTTAATGTTTATAATATTTTTGGACTAGTGTGTTAAGCTGTAAAACTAAGAGAACATTCAGTTATTTTCTAATAAATAATCTTAGAAATTAAAATTAAAGCTTGAGTTCTTTTCAGCATATTTCAGCAGTAGGTGCCGTAAGTAAGCAGGAATCAAAGATAGATGATCTATTAATATATGTATTTTCCCCATATTCCTAACATCCTGCATCACATTTACCCCCCAGGCTTTCACACAAAAATCTATCACTTTTAAAATTCTCTAAGCCATACACAGAAACTGACAGGTACTGTACAGTGTATTGTACAGTGTGCGTCCTTCTGTGACACAAAAGTGTTTTTACAGCCAAGAAAGTGCCTTACAATTAAGATAAGATCACTTTATTGGCCATATACAATTTCTTGCATTAGGAATTTGTCTTTTCACATACCCCCAGCTTGCTCTCCATGAGACACACAGAAGCTTGGGGTCAGAGCACAGGGTCAGCCATTTATACAGCGCCCCTGGAGCAGCTGGGGTTAAGGGCCAATGGAGTAAGATTCCTCTGCCGGCTGTGGGATTTAAACCAGCAACCTTCCAGCTACAGGCACAGATCCTTAGCCACAGTGCCACTGCTCCACCCCAATTAGTGTAACGGAAATAAAAATGTTTGAAACATTTCTGGTGTATTTTAGCATGTTAGTCCAACCAGTATTGCAGTACTAGTGACACCACATTTGGCCTTTGTCTCGTGATAAATGCAAGCACGACCACCTTCATTTTTTGGAGGACCCGTGTGTGACACAATAAAAGGATGCATGAGCCTGAACGGCACGTAGATCTCCTGAAGAGGAGAATAAGTGTCTTCCCGTGGGGAAGGTAGGGAGCATGTGTCTGCTTGAAAGAGCTTTTGGGAAAGCTTGTGCTTTGTCTGAATCACAAATTTCTACATTCCCAGCTGTATGGCTCCTGTACGTTAACAGTATTAACATTCCCTTTGCTGGGGAATTAAAACAATAAATGTCTGCTGTGGTGAATATGAATTGATCAATCATAACAAGAGTTTGTAGGATGAAAATGTCTTATCAATTTATCAGTAACAATTTAGTCTTAGTGAATGAATACAGCACAAAATGCCGAAAGTAAGATCTATAGTAGAGTTCATAGCAGTGGATTTAGAGCATAAGGGAACAATTCAAAGTGAATGTCAATACGTTTCAGAAAGTCATTAATGTAAAGATGGAAATGTTCCTAGGCTTCGAGCTTTATAAACATGTCCATTAGAAGGAGAGTTGCTGTGGTAATTGCAATGCAATTTGATTGAATAGCTTAAGAGAGTATTTGTAACTGCTTGTAAATGCATTCATGTCCCTGAAGTGGAAATACATCTAGATACGTGTGCTGATACAGAATCTCAAAATTTCCATTCTAAGATACTGTTGTTTATTAATTTCTTGTTAGGGCTAGATTCATTGTACAATTATGTTGCACTCAGTAGCCTTTCTTGTCCTTCTGTGTGCATCATGACCATATGCACCACGTAATTGAAATACAATGTTTGCTCTCATTGGTATGTATTTAGGTTTGCCTAATCTCTCAGAGACCAGGCTCATTCACTGCCATGCTGTGTAATCAGTCATAATGACA
The DNA here is from genome assembly GCF_059453375.1 of Lepisosteus platostomus. Lineage (NCBI taxonomy): Eukaryota > Metazoa > Chordata > Actinopteri > Semionotiformes > Lepisosteidae > Lepisosteus > Lepisosteus platostomus. The sequence continues at coordinate 6,460,163 of NC_142623.1, read as the reverse complement.
TTGTATTAATCAGAAGTGTTTGGTGGCCTGCTCATGTTCCTGTGTACAGATGTATTTCACAGGGAAGGGAAGGTCACCTTCTTTTAATCTTCTTTTTGAGTTTGGAGGACTTTCAGCAGTTTCCACTGCTCCCATATGGACAGATTGCTGAACGCTGCTGTCACAGAAAATACAGCTACAGTCAGGATGGAGATCCTCTGGTCTTTTGCTTGTTATTTTGTAAGAACTACCTAGAAAGAGCTCAAGTTGTGTGGAATCACAGCTTGGTTTGAAATTAAGGGAACTCTCTAGAGGTCCATTTTTGTTGCATTACTGAACAGTGCCATCTTGTCAAATGAGTCCTGAACTGTAGAAGTTGTGAAGGTTTTTTACTAACATTTTTATAATCCACTTCATTTTATCCATAACGCTTGACTGTAATGCAAACCCTTTGGAGATCAAGCAAAAAAATGAGGGGATGAAAAATAAAATGTTTAAATAGATTGATTTTTTTTTTTACTCAAACATCTAGTATGGCCGTTATGACATGACAAGTTCCCATTGCCCCTGGTAGGTGCCTCTCGGCCTTTCTGTAGTTTTCTCCAGGGAAATAACATCTAGAAGTGTGCAAGATTGATTACACATGCTGTCCCTGGTGAACTGTAAGTACAAAAAATGTTTTTGACCGCAGTCGTGAGGTTTGTAAGTGAAATTCTTTTTCTCTGAGCCTCTGATTAATGAGGAACAAAGTCCTAGCGGTGTTTTTCAATGGGAAAAAATAAGCAGGACCTGAAAGGGCCTGCAGATATGCAGGCAATTACCAGATCACTAGCAGGATGTGTAGTATGGAAATTTGAGCTAAGTAATCAAAATGAACAATTTTGAGCAGGCAGGGTTTTGCATAATCTAATAAAATACGTCTAAAAGATGACAAGGCAAAAAACCCCAATAGGCTGTTATGAAACAAATTAACAAGGCTGCCAGATTCTTCACAACTGTTAATGTATTTTTGCAAACAATATGCCATCTAAGTGGCTCGCATCTTTTTTTTTCTAAGAGCGGATAATACAAACTTTTCCTTTAATGCAGTATGTGAACGTAGAGGCACTGAGGCAGCTATCGCTCTTTGCACAATAGGGTCTCAGTCCCAACTAAACCCACACAATCTCAATGCAATTCTTCATATGAAAATGCTCTTATGTTGCCTTTCTTTTTGAGTGGTATGTCTGGTTTTAACTTCTGGTTGTTGATGCGAAAGTTGTTTTTTAACTTGGCAAGAGAAAACTGACTAAATTTGTCCTCCTTCTCCAATGTAGTGCAAGTGGTTTCCATTACTCGAGAGTGACCTGATCAATGTTGGAGAACATCTTTAAATAAGCTAGGAAGAAAACATGCACATTTTCTCTTTGACTGTACCAGCACCACACATGAAGACTCTACATAGTACTGAATTAGTAATCAGTACAATCAATTGATCCCATATTTGAGTCCATTTTTATCTGAATACGAGACTCCATAATGTGGGAGTATTCCATAGACAACAAGCAGAATCAGTTAAATTCTAGTTATGATGAGACAATAAATATAAAGGGTTAGTATACAGTACTTAATATTTTTGTGTTTGGTGTTAATTCAATTGACTGAGGAAATGACAGCCCCATGGCCCCTGTCCCTAACAAGGAATGAACTGGGAGCCTATTACAAGACGGTTTAGAGGGAGGGGTGTGGAGAAGGTTGGCAAGCATTCTGTATGCAAGATAGCAGAAATGTGAAATGATAATTTGACCTCCTACTGAACTTCTGTTTAACAAGAAGATATGTGGCTTTTCCCACATTTTAAGAATGATAACTCCTAAATCCTTTTCACTATAATGGGAAAATTGCTCCTTTGAATAATGTATTTTTTTAATTTAAAATTTTAAAGGGCATTCTTCATGAAACTGGAGCGCACAGCTTTTTTGCTAATAGATTTTAATGTGCGGTTGATCTGATTTATTTCTGATCCTGCGCTTCCCACCTTTGCTCACTGGGGTCTCTGAGGAAAGACAATATTAAATGTTGACAAATACTCAAGATGACAGGCAACAGAGTTTTGGCTGTTCATTTAATATCCGCAAGGAGAAATGAGCTGAGCCAGCAGCACGGACAAAGACAAATCACTTACTTACTACTTATCTTAAACAGCAGGGAAAGCAGGTTGGACTGTGATTTTTTTGGGGGCTGCCAGGGAGTTGCAGATTACCGTCTTCTTTAAACAATTTCAAATCCATCCTTGCAGATGTTCCTGAGACATTAGCATTCCGGAGAGGACATACAACTGCGACACTCAGATCTTGATGTCTTACAAAGCACAGACAAGGTTGACTAGCTTTTCATGATAGATTCTCTCAAGGTCATGCCAATACAACATGATCTCCTCCTGATTTAACAAAAGATAGGGGATCCAATTCTTTTCAATTTCTAAAGTTCTGAGATAAATGTTCCTTGCACTGTGTCCAGATTTGTACATATTGAGCATTTTTTTATATGACATTAGCATTTTTTATCGGTGGTGGATTAGATTGGATATAACTTGTTAAACTAGCATGAAAAACAATTTATCAGTGTCCATACTCTTAAAATGCAATTTGAACAATGCTGAGGAATACAGAGACCATGGTCTCATTGAGCAACTTTTGTTCTTTATTTCTGAAAAGATTCCCCATCTATTCAGACCCATGTCAGATCCACTGTATCTCTTATCCATGGACAAAGGAACCATAATCGACAGAGATCTGCCAAATCTTTACAAATGGTATTAGTAGCCAACTAATAACAAGGTAACAGAATAATACTGCAACAGTTCTTTCTATGCAAATAGTGGGCATTGATTATGCAAGCTGAATTATTCACATATCATCCCACACCAAATCTGCTAATGTTTTTTCACAAATTATCAGTCTAAACCTCTTCCGTCTCAGGATGCTCATCTTCGGTGGTCTCATAATACACATGTAGCATTACTCTAAACATACAGCACCATTTGTCCAAACAAGGTAATTCAGTTAATGACTATCAGGGCCAGGGCATCTCCATCACCTCTCGCAAGCCCTGTAGTGCTAACTGAGATGCTCATTAAAGAACATTTTTAAGGACCTCTGCTTTCATCTCAACTAGCTGAACTTTTTTTTCAATATTTCTGATGACACATTATTATAAAGAAAATTGAATTCAGAGAATTGACTTGGACTTTCACTGCACTGCAAAAGACTCAATCCTATTCAATTTTCAGCACAAGCAATGTTGTTAGTGGATTCTCTAAATTATTTTAGAGCTTCCTCTTCACCTTTTTAACTGTAGAAATCTTCAGTTTTCTCATGCACCTCCGTTACTATGAAACTTTGGAACATTCATCAAGGTTGGAATCTCGTTAAATCAGGCTGGATTAATGCTGAAATATTACTCTGGTTACTTTTGTAGGCTATTGGTGCCGAACCCTGTATATTTGGGTCATACTATCATTTGTCTTCATTTTGCTCAGAATGCTGCCAGAATCCTAACAGGGTCAAGCAACACACACACTCTAGAAACCTCCCAGGGATCTGCTTTAGGACTGTACTATTTTTGTTCGGCAAATCTTTTCCATTTTCTAATGCAGTACAGTGATCTATCATTTGGTTCCTTTCAAAACCTTCATTTCATTCTAAAACTCTGTCGTCCATAAACAATGGATCTTCTCTCCCCCAACAGATCCCTCTTGTCTCTGCAATTTTGCTAGTGTTTCTTGTGGTTAAATATAACTCTCTGGATGGCATTGATACGGATTTATTGTAAGTAAAACACATAAAAACCTTTCCCTCCTTAAATCTAAGGTTTGTGCTTAACTTTCTGACCTATCTAAGCAGTATTTATCTGACTTTAGCACTGAACATGTTTTCCAGGAAACAATATGGTGGTTGAGGTTAATTTGGGTGTAATCCACAGACACATTAGAAGGGCAAATGAAAAGATTTCCCCCCTATCATCATTAAAATCACGTTGTATTCTTGATTGGAGACTGTACATCAGTGGCTGTTACCAGAGCTCTTGGCTCTGTGTATTTCGTGCTACACATCATCACTTGTTGTATTGAATGGTTGCTAAAAGTAGTTGCAAAACAATCATTTTTTCTAGCACCCTCTTACTTGGCTTCTAAGCTTCAGGGGGATGTGAGAGAGAGATGTGAAAGGAGGGCCTGGGTGCGAGACTTATATACTTAGTGCAGGTGAGTGGAAGTGGGTGAGTTTAGGATCTAACATTCCTCCTGAACTTCTGTTATAAACTCATTTTTACTTAATTTGGTCTGAGATGATACCTAAAACAATGTGCCCTGTTCCAAAAGTTATGTTAAAAAGCAGTGACTTATTTTCATCAGAGTATCTTTATTCGCACTGGGAATTTACTGTTTTCTGTACCATCCCCCAAAACAACTATTGACTTTGGGTGGATGTCATTTCAGTTTGCTGCTGCCAGAGTTAGCTTAAACTGTCCACTTTCATATCGGATGGTGTTTTGAGTTGCAAGATTAAATCTTTGGTGCCTCACACTTGCCCTTGTTTATACTGCCGCTTCCTGTTATGCTATACTGTGTTATGTGATTTATTTTTTTATGGATTATTATTTTCTTTACTCCACTGCTTTGCTTTCTGTGTTGCAGTCGTGTGACCCCCTTGGCCAAGACAACATTGGTAAGGAGAATTTGTTCTTAACTAAACTGTCTGGTTAAATAAAAGGATTATCTTTATTTATTCACATCGGCTTTATGTTATAGTGAGCAGGAAGCTATTATCTGCTTGTAAAGGGATTGATTGACTCATCTTCCCTTAAAATTTTCTGTATAGTCTAAAACATGTAGTTCAAGCTTGCATATCTGGGGAGGAACATATGTAACATCATGCAGACAAGAGTGTCTTACAAAAACGTTTTTAAAGTCTAGAGAATGAAAAAATTATCTAGTAACTACATTGTAACCCCAATTTCTTGTAGGAGATATAAGGTCTCATGATCAATCTATAACAGACTTCAGAATATAAGTCCAGAATGGTTAGAGTAAAGATGTAAAATAACCTATTGGCAGTATGTCAGGAATACTTCATTGAGTTCTGGGCATTTCATTATTAAAAGGATACAGATACCTCAGAGGACCTTCAAAGAAAGGCAACTAGCCATGTTTCCAGGCTCTAATGTATGGGATATGAGAAAAGATTGAAAGAGGTAAATCTTTTTAGCTTCAACAGATGGTGGGTCAGGAGAGGCTGATTGAGGTCTTCAAAAACTGGAAAAGAATAAATAATGCTGAATTCAGCAGTAATTTCAAGTTTACAGAGAGTGGACATCTGTGGAAGCCCTTTCAGAGTAGAATCAAAACCGTTGCTAGGAAACACTTTATCATGTAGACCATGGTCAACCGACGCGTACCAAGTCAGTTGTTGGAGTTAAATCCAAAGCATCAAAGCACAGATCTTAGGCTGCAATCAGGTAGAATCATCTGGAATACAGCGGGTTCCTGCTGTCATCTAGCGTGGTCTTATGACGCAGTGTCTGTGTGTCTGTGTGCTCACATGGGTTCTTTTTCAAATGATGAGATCATGAATCATGATTCTTCTTTACTCTTTGTTTATCCATCCATTTTCTAGCTGCTTTATCCAATTAAGTGTCCTAGGGGAGCTGGAGCCTAACCTGGCAAGCAATTGGCACACAGAAATGCCACCTCATGCTCACACCTAGGGCCAGTTTTCCCAGAACCAACATACCTACTTTGGACTGTGGTTGGAAACTGGAGCACCTGGGGGAAACCCACACAAACACAGGAAAACATACAAACTCTACACAGATAGTGTCCCAGGTCCAGGAGTGAACCCAGGGCCCTAGGTCTGCAGGATGGCAATGCTAACCACTGTGCCAGCACGCTGCCCTCCTTTTTTTGTGCTTAAAATTTGAAGTCTCACATTGGATTCATCTCACATCATTAATGTGGTCCTAATGTCTAGGCTTTTTCCTGTCAGTAGCTTCTAAATTGAAATTCAGATCTAAATGTTTCTGAAGCTGATATGGCTAAAGAACTGTGAGTTTGTCTGACAGTGTTTAAAGCATTACATAACTGCAATATTGTTTTCCTGCCGATAAAAGCAAATCTTAAGGAAAACTTAGTTCTGCACCAATCTCACTGTGCAGTCAGGTTTGAATTCTATTGCCTCTGTTGCAGAATTTTTCCTTGGCATGCCTTCATTATGACAAATTGATTAGATTACAGTAAATGCTACAGAAAGCAGAGCACGTTGTAATTTACAGCTGGAGAGAAACTTAAAACAATAGAGGATTAGCATATTCATTTCACAGAAATCAGGTCTGAGACTCCATGCAGTGTGAAGTCATCTGTCTTATTAGATGCGATGTACAAAGAAGTGCCAGCATAGTTGCTTGAAGGAAATGTATTCTTTACTTTTCAGTTTTTCCATTGTAATTACATGATAAATGTTGTTACTTATCATAAAAGTGTTGTAAAAACTCCCCTGTAGTTATAACACACAAGGAGTGTTTATTTTTAATATTTTATTGCTTTACATTAATAGGAGAGTGGGTTCAGGACGTTTAGTAAATGATGTGCTAATTTATCATATATGACATAACTTGTTTAATAATAAGTGGCCAGTTTCGTGCAATGACTGAAATGCTACACATGCATATAAACTTAGTTGTACACCATAATCTCAAGATCTTTGATTATAATACGTAAATGTACTATTACAGCTGTCCATAGGGTGTGTATGCTCAGACAGCAGTGCATGGTCACACTGCAGCAGTCTGAATGCATTATTCACAGAGCTGATAAGGATCAACAGTTTGGCATCTGAAAGAAGCAGGAAGCTGTTATAGCAAAGTAGGCCCACAGTGGCCACAGGCTTCGAATCGCAGTTGAGAGTACAGAGAACTCTACCAGTTCTGAAGTAAAAAAGCAAAGCGTCTGTTTTCTGGATGGGAGTTTGATTTTCAAACAAAGCCAAAAAAAGCGGGCCTGAAAAATTCAGTGTTGCAAAATAATTTGCCTGCCATGGGTCATTTTTCTTGTTAGAATGTTCCACAAAGTCAGGCAAACGATAACATGAAACGTACAGTAAGTGCTGTATATTTCGTAATAATAGCACCGCGCGTTCTGCAGAGCTTCCCTTTCTCAGCTGACACATGTTCTTGTGCAGGGAACCTTGATCAAACAACTGTTAAAAACCAGCATGCATGCACAAGAAAATGACAAAACAGTAGATGGCCTTGTTTAAACATGTGCAAGCGTGTAATTCTCATAGATAAAAAATAAATATCGAAATGTGCAACTAGCGGCCCCCACATGAATGTTCCGTGGCAACAATGTGCCTTTAAAAAAAAAGAATTAGGGCTCAGAATCTCAGCAGTGTTATCAAACATAATGGAACAGGATCTTTTTAGCGTGACAAAAGTAATCAATCAAAGTTGGAGAGTAAACAGAAGCATAAAAAAGAGAAAATAACAATTGGAATGCTCTTTGAAAATTAAATGTTGTTAAAGAAAAAAGATTTTGAAATCAATTAGTTCTCATAATGGGTATTATTCTAAAAGCTCCAGAGACTGCTAAGATGCAGAGGAGAAGTACTGTGTGGAATATTGTGTGTGGAAAGGATGGTTTAAAGTACTCTATATCTAGGTATTTGATACTAGCGTGAGAAGATGTCTATAAATAAACTCGTTACTGTTTTTCAAAAGCTGTTTTGAACATTATATTGCATCACTTATTACAAGGCTTGCTTTCTGTTCCCTCCAAATACCACAATGTGCTTCCTAAAGCTTGTTTTTTGGCTTTGGCAATGATGAATTTGGTTAGTGGTTGCAATCAGTCTTATCCACAAGGACCCAAATCATTATAAAAGTGCCCTCAGGGCAGTTTCCAGTGATGTAACTCTTGAGTTATACATAGATGGACAAATGTAATTGTTTTCCATCTGCTCTTACTGCAGTAATGTAGGGATTCCTTCATGGGATGATGGAGCCACATAATCACAGCTACAGGAAAGGAACTTGCAATGATTATAGCAAATCACATGAATGGTGAAACAACCTAAATGGTCTATGTGTCTATGATAGTGCCATACTAGCGTCATCCAGTGCAGTATTGTCCAAAACTAAGAGAACCAGTAAGTGTACAGGAGGGCAACAGAAGAACAAATTTGTAGGCTTGTAGAATGTTTTAAGTATGAGAGCAAAGACAGTTTACTTTATACTCTTATTTAGCATTGTGGATCTTCTTGCATACCACCTGTAGAGGCGCATAATTCTTGCTAAATTACACCAGATTAGAGATTTTATCATTTTGTGAACATTTTGGCTAAAGTCCCATGTATTTGAGAAGACTGGTAAGTTATTCCAAACCAATGCAACAAGGTGATACAGTAAATAAACCAACTCTCACCTACCTGTATCACCATCTCTTCTGCCATTGTGTTTTTATTTATTTAACTTCCATTCTAATTCCTAAAAATACTTTGTTCTCAATCCATTACAGTGTTGCTCACAAGAGCACTACCTATCCTAATAAGAGTATTTACTGTTAAGCTAAGAGACAGAGTGTGTGTGTGTGTATTGTGCAGGATTTCATTGTGTGTATTTTAAAATCCACCAAGACATTTTTACGATCCAAGAGTTGTTCCTCCCACATTCATATAATGATGCCCCTGTTTATTACAAATTTGTGCATTCGTTTTACTAAGGCTCATTAAACAATCATAAAGTAGTAAAGTGCACACACAGAGAGGGAATGGAATTAGAATGCAAATGTGGCTTAATAGTGAAACAGAACTCTCTGTGGACTAACAGCAACCAGCATATTATAGTTCAGAATTCCTTCCTCCTTCCACGGAATTCTGTTTCTGCACAATTGTGGGAATGGGTACAGTAACTTGCTAGGAGCCAAATTCTAACAGAACTCAAATGGTACCACTTGTATCCTTAACATGCATGCGCACTCTGGGAAAAGAAATAGTGCCCTTGTAGTATAATTAGTTTGTCTTTGGGATTAAAGAGATATTTAATTAATATACAAGGCTATCTGTTTTTCTTCACACTGTAATCAATCTGGGACAGATCGTGTGAGCACAGAACCCAGGTACTGTGGTAATGAATGAGGCGGAGATGCCTTTGAGTTGCCAGTCTTTTCCACTTGGAATGTAATGTTTTAGTACGAATTTGCAACAATAAATGAAAATAAGTGTTTGGATCGCATAATAAAGTTAAAGAAATGAAAGGGCCTTTGTGAATTATGAAAGCTGTTTTCTAAATCTGTTATCTAACGGCCTCTCTTTGTGGCTGAAGTAGTGAAATTGATTGTTTAGAGTGCAGGCTGATCTCCGTAGCTAAAGTCATCTCTGATTTAGAGAATAAGGGTTTCACCATTGTAACTGACTACAGCCTCTTCCTTATCAACAAGTGCAATCATAATCCTAGTACATTGTAATATCAAGGGCATTTGTAACAACTGTTCTGATGAACAAATGTCAAAAGATAAATGCAGGGTTTTCCACTTTAGTTCCCAATGTTGCCCGCTCAAGCGCCCCTCCACCAATCTCAGGCTCAATTTAAAAGATTGTTGTACAGTACCTTAAGAAAAGTACTTGTATGTTAAAGCCAGATCATGTCATTAAATCTGTGCATCTCCTTCTCTGAAGGCTTTGTTTGATAACATTTTGTTTTACTCACTGCAATATGGATCACTTATGGCTCCCCAGGTCTTGGAAACTGCAAGCAGAATTAAAACTAACAGAATATTTTATTCAGCCTTTGTTACCGATTGATGTTCCACAGAGACAAAAAACAAAGAGAAAACCTGGAAAATAGTACTGTATATTGCATTCTATTTTATGTGCAGAACAGAGTGACTTTTGTCATTTGGCTAACAGGAAATAATTCTTAAATGATACCTTATTTAAACTTTTATTGATGAAAAGATAGGTGGCTGAAAGATTGACTTTTAATTCCTTGAACTGTCACTCAAGTTGGAAGAATTAGAGGAAAAAAGCTAAATTTTCCTTCCCTATTAAAGCTCAGGCCCAAGAGCATCAATATGGATGTACATTCAATGAATCAATTCCTTATAGCCCACATGATTTGGGAGATGAAGGGTAAATCCTTAGTCCAGAGAGCCTCTTCATTTGTTTGCCTTAAGGCTTCCACTCCTGTTCTCTCATGCCAGGTAAGCCAGTTGTTTCTGTGCCTGTCAGCAGTCCATTAAGTGAGAGAAGAGGGACTAAATATTGACAATTGAATAACCTTCCCTGACACGTATACATCACAAGTAATCAACCTTAAGGTCATGGCTCTGTGAAGCCACATATATGTTGGCCGTTCAAAATGAATTGGAAAGCTAATACATGGTTGTCAGTAAGACTGATTTATTCCTGAGCAGAGTGATACACACATACGGTACGGTAATAGATATCAAGAGGTGATTTGAAAGAGACCCTTGTTCCCTAACCACATATTACTCCTGACGTTTAACGCTCTTCTGTGGAATATAAGCCTGGCAAATCGGAAAAAATGAGTTGGGAGCAAATTAAGAGCCTGTGCTTCATCCTAAAAATAACTGTGGACGTAATTTACACGTAATTAATTGCACCTGCATTGTATTCTCTTTTCAATCTGCAGTGCCTCTTTACTGATTTCAGTTAGTGCTGCAGGTCAAGCCAAGCAAATGAGATACTACATCTCTGAGAATTCATTTTAACTGATATCTGCAGGGAAGAGACATGAAAACGAACAATATAATAAAAACAGGGAGTTTTAAAAACAGAAGATTATTTAATGGACTGCTTGAAAAGAGTACCTTTTTAAGGCTCATACTGCGAACTTTGCTATACTAGCAAGGTGCACCATGAGCTAAAATGATACTCTTGTAGCTTGGTTGTAATTTCTTGTCACTATTTAAATGCTCTTGTATTTTGTTGCACTAGTCCCCCAGATATAAGTTCAAAAACACCTATCTTGTCTGAGCTGTGTGACAGTGATAAGGGTTTGCACTACGTCAGCTCAAGGGGATTGAAAATGAATTTTTCATAAGGTATGCATATGGTTAAAATTATCTGCAAGCATTAAAAGATTGTTGTTAACAGTCTGAACATTATGCATATGTTGTCCTTGTGCAACCTAGGAAGCACTGTCCAGCACAGGACTGAAATAATAGCAAAGCAGGGCTGTGTACATTAGTGTGTGGCATAGAAAGCCACTTACATTTTAAAGTGTTTTTCTTCCTGAGTTACATACTGTAGAACCATTTGCTTATTGTACTATTTTATAAATAATATTCCCCACTGCATCATCTGTTTTATACAATAGGAACACCAGGTGCACCACTGTAATTGGGGATGTATCTCAGGAGGTAAGCTATATGTTGGGTCTGTGACTAACAGCAGCCCTATTCCTCCCCTATTCTGTAATTATTGAATGCATAAAAAAATGATTCTTCAAACTCCAAAACATATGGTAAACAATTGTTCACCCAGGAGATAAAATATAATAAATAACATACTGTAAATACTCTGGAAAACAGATCTGTTCATAACTCAGAAGTAATATTCTATTTTTTCTGTTCAAATTACCAAGACAAGGTTATTACAGTAGTTTCAAATATTCCCCTATTTTTGTCCTCACATTTTAAAATAACGTTGTATAGCTGTTTCAACCTCCAGTGTCCATTGTGACTCAAGAGCCTTTCTTTCTGGCTCTGGATCAACCCTGAAGGCATGACAAAAGGGCATAAAACTTGTCGGAGTGCACTGCGAAAACTTGAATAGCAAATGTTGTTCCCAAAGGGATACACGAGTTTTAAACTGCTCAAAAATTGCAATCACTTAACCTAAAGGGCTAATAAACAAAATTAAAAAATTCTGTTTTATTCGGTGTAGGCAGCAAAATAGTTAATGTAAACATTGTTAGTCATCATTGCCACAGCTATGCAGGGAGATAGTAGATAATACAGTAGGTTGTAGGTTTGTTGCACTTCATATACTGTACAGTAGATGACAACAGTGGTGTGTTTCAGCCTGAGTGTTCATGACTGTGAGGCAGGTGGGCAAAACCTTTAATTTTCCTTGCTTTCTCTTCCATTATCTCATTGCCCTGCAGTTTTGTGTGTTGTTAATTGTTTGCTATGCGTATTTCCACCTAACTTCATAGAGGCTGTCTTGCACTGGCAGCAACTGCTAATATGGAACTCCATCCAACAGCAGATTGTGTGCAGTACTGGTGCCTGAGGAAGGCACGTTTTCCAGATCTGAAAAAAGATGGATTTGAATGTATCACAGATAAACATCTCCAAATGGTAATATACAGGAGCAAATATCCTCACACTAGCAGAACAGGACCTTGCAGAACTATAACCAGATTAATTATACATTTATCTTTCATCTGATGTTTCAGTTATTCCCTTAAATGTTGTACAATCATAAAGGGAAGAGTGAAATGTCTGCAAAAGGCAGGCAATTGCATTGAAAAGGAATTTTACATAATCCCTTTCATCAGGGGAACAGCACATAATATCATATTTCTGTTTAGAAAACAGAATTGCACTGTTGTGCTGCTTTCAGGTCTGAATGTCTTTTACAGTATTTTTCCATAGGCTATCTGAATACCTTTTGGATTTTGTTTATATTTGTGTGAGTTTAATTCATTACACAGTCAGTTTTAATTTCCTGTACAAATCGTCCTAGTATGTCTGTAGGAAAACATCACTTGATGTAATGAAGGAGAAATAGTGCTGACCAGATGCTTCAGTTTCCTCTGTGTGATCTGGGGGAATAATAACTGAATCAATCTTGATTTTTTGAGGAATGCAACATTATATTACACCAAAAAATGTGATGGTGGCTCTTTTTCAATATGCAATTGAAAGAATTTGGTATTGCTGATATTTTTTTTATTACTTTTTGTAAATTAATCTAATATCACTATACAGTACATAATTTATTTTTAGGGTAAGGTTAAGGTCAGGATTAGAGTTAAGACTAAAGTTAGGATCAGAATCTTTAAATATACTTCTGCTGTGTGCTGATAATAACCTGGCAAGCCATTATGAGCAAATGTATATGGACAATTAAAATCTTTAGTTTTTTATAAGTCACAAGTAATAGAAAAGCACAAAAACATAAATATGACATACTTTGAAGGCTAATGAACAGCCTTGAGTTTTGGATTGCAGGAGATGCCATATAATACATCATTTCATCCGGAAAATTATTACTGCTTTTGTATGATTAAACTGCCTGCATGTTCATTTCTCCATGTTCCCTACTTGTAGTGCAATGAAATGAGCTCAGGCAAACTCAGATTAAATAAAATATTCCGTGTAAGATTATGCCACGTGTGGTATAGCAGGTGACTTTCCAGAATGAATAATGATCGCCACTGCAATGCTCTATTCAAGTCAACAACAATGCGATTTGCGATTTCCTGCAATATCGCCGCCCCCTACAAGAGCAATATCAAATCGTGTCAAAGGTGCAGTTACATTATGATTGTTGAGGGAAAGGGCATTCGATGCTCACAATCTAAAAGTCCGCTTTATTAAAAATCAATTATGAATTAAAGTGTTTGTGTATATTTTGCATTAATAGCCTAAAGATCACTAAGAATTATCCCCTCGGCTACAAAAAAAGCTGAGGAAATGCGCTGTGGCCATCAATGCATCTTGAAAGCCAATTATAGTTATTGAATATCTTGATGCCTAATCATTGACTTCAGCAGACATTGTATTTCTGGACCTGATGGCAGTTTTGTGTCATCCCCCTTCTGTAATAACTGACAGTTCCTCCCATCTTATACTACAGAACTCACGGTGATTATTTTAATTAAATGCAGTGTATTATTCACTAAATTCAATGGCAATGCTTTCTAATTATCTGTTCATATTAGCAGTTCTGTTTCTGAATATGATACCGAGGGATGAGACTGAAACACCAGGCGTGCGCAAGAGTGTTCAGGCTTTGCAAGGTGCCACAGTGAAAGTTAGTCCCTCAATAATTTACAAGTCAGCAAGAACTTTGTCAGTGTGGGCCTGTGCTGCTTATTGGAACCAGCGTGTCTGCTTCACAGTTATACAGAGCATGTCTTGCACTTGGCAGGCTGGCAGAGTGGAAAGGCCTTGGCTGATGAAAACACACTGTGCTCAGATCCCTCATGTGTCTAGAAACACAATGAAATAACACCCAGTTCAAATTCTTTGTACTGCTGTTGGAGTTGACATTTCAGCCTTAAGCGATTTGTCACTTCTTCAAAACAAAAAAATCTGTAAACCCCTTTCCTTCTGTTATGTTTCTTTAGTTTTCTAGAGTTTAAGGAAGTTTACCTTTCAGGCCTTTTGCACGATTCATTTGTTTTTTAAATCTGTAAGTAAAATCACACTATGCACAATGTGAAAGATTGACCCAGAGCTGCACCTGGAGCAGAATTCTGAATAACAAACAAAAATGTATATGACTGTCTGAATGCAATACTGAAGCATAAACACAAGTTTAAAAAAGCGTGGTGCAATCTGTGGTGTGCAATTCAACTGATAAATATATCTACCACAGCATCACTAATAAACTTTAGGGGAAAAATAATTTCTTTGGAGACGTATAGAGCATGTTTAATGAGACAGACCTAGATCTAATTGTCAAGATACAGAGATTTTACTTTTTTCAACGTCATCTGTTACAAACAAGATTTGTTCGAGTCATCCCCCCTGTCAAGAGCAAATACCTTCACTAGAAAGAGGGAACCTTCATATGCTTATGTGTTTTAATGACATTTGTACTTTGGAGTTTTGATTGAGGCCTTGAAATCCTTTTTGAAATGTGTTGACAAAGACATCAACAACATCCATTTCAAATCTCATTCTAAAAGACAGGTGATCTTTGCATGAAGCTTGGGAGTTTATGCAGTCTATGAAGCATTGTTGGTGGTGCTTAAACTCAAGGAGTGAAACCATTCAATTAGTCTGTAGGATATAGATGAACTGCAACATAACATCGTAAACATCACCCCCATCATTAGCTTTTGAATAATAATAATGACAATAAGTACTAGAAGAACACATCTTTGCAGTTTCATGAAATTTGAATGTGAATTTGAATTAATGTTTATCTAAACTGTATCAAGTCTTCATTTCTTTGCACATAGACTCCTTAAAGAGAAAATGAATGCACTTCTCTCATTGTGTTTCTATAGCACCAGCCCCACAGTTAGGAGTACTTCTTCTCTAAGTCTCATACAAGTAAAACGATACCATTATGTGAGAAGTATTAGTTCCTTCGTGCACTGACATGGAAAATGAATGTCCCGATCTGCTGATCTTTGAAACATTTTCTTATTTTGAACACAAAAAATACAGAATGTTTTCTATACAGTAATAATTTGTGAAAGGCTAAGATTTATATTCGGATGCCTCTATTGGAGAGATAGGCCTTCACACAACATGTTAGTTTGGGTTTACCTCTACCGACAATGAGCATGATCATAGAAAGCTTTACCTAGAAGACGATGTCAGTGGTGGCTTTTAGAAGCTCATTAATCCAGGTTCCCAAGATCTTTGTGGGACAAAAACACAATTTCAGATTTGTGTATTATACAAAGATGCCTGCGAACAGAATGGGTTGCCTCTGGCCAAAGCAGTACCTTGCCAAGGAGCAGGTAAGCTAATGGACGCAGATGATTGAAGAGGCCTTTGATGTGGAAGACAAGAAAATGGAGCCAATAAGCCATGAAAAAGAAATCTGAAATGGAAATGGCACATAAATGGAGTGTCTGCCCCAGGCTCGGTGCTGAATTTAAAAACTGGGCGAGGCTCATCGGAGGAGTGTCTGGGGTGGCCTTGATTGCTGCCTCTGGGGCCCTTTTCTCTCTTATGATTCATGACCAGGGATCAGCCCATGTATTAACCCAGTGATTATTCAATAGCCCATGTGAATTCAGACAAGAGCTCCCCTCCTCTAGAGTTTAGGACACTCTGACCCTGTGCTCAGCAGAGTTTAGGTGGGTGGGCAATGAGCAATTAATTCCCCTTCTAAGGCAGATGACTAGAGTTCAGGAGCTGCCTGTCCGATGGTACAGGAAGACTCTGAAGAGTTTGGATTCGCTGTTGTCATCGGAAGAGTCAAATGCTAAAGTGCTCATATTGAGAATTTAAAATCTAATAAATGGATCAATATAAACATTGAATTTAACTCCTCTGTCGTTTTCTGTTTCTGACAAACTCATTCCTGGTGATCCTATATTCATCATTCTACTTTCCTTCTTTCTGAAATCTGTAGTGCATTAAACTAATATTTTAACTGAAAACAGTCAAATAAGGAACAGCATTAAAATGTAACTTTCTCTGATAATCATATGTGTGTTATTCATAGAGCTTAGTTCGAAAACGTTTTGAACGTTTTGCAAAACAATTCCTGTAAAAACCACCTGGATCTTGTAGGTGTCATTACGTCAAGCCCACACCAGGGGGAGATAGCGGGACAGAAACAAGACGTGATGCAGTATGAAAACAACACAGTGCTGCGGTATGACAAACATCTGTTTAAAAAATGTCCCTGTTCATTCCCGTCCAGGATTCCATTTGATCTTTTTAGTGCTGTAAAATAATGGTTGTATATAAATTATATTTATATATAGCAATCAGGTGGCATATTGGTGAAGTGGTGAGCATTGGGGCCTCACAGCACAGAGGCGCTGGGTTCAATTACAGACCTGGAGTTTGTTCTTCTCTGTGCTCATGTGGGTGCTTTTTGGGTGTGCTACAGTAGTTTCCAACCACAGTTCTAACACATACTGGTAGACTAATTGGTTTCTGGGAAAATTGTCCCTGGAGTAGGAGCTTGTACCTGCCCCTGCGATATGTGCCTTGTGATGGAGTGGTATCCCATCCAGGGTGCATCTGACTTGCCTCCCTTGTTTGCCGGGATTGGCTCCTTCTCCCTTGCGACCCTGTAACAGATAAAATGGCTAAAAAATGGGTGTGAAGCTGTGAAGGGAAAAGCAGAGATTAACCCCATCCGGAACAGTTCAATGAAAGAAGAAATAACATATCTTTTTACTTTTCAGGATGCAATTGAATTCTACCAGCTCTATTCTTGTTTTGTGTGCTTTGATTACACAAGCATGTCACCCAACTGAGTGTAAGAGCCCCACAGAAAATTACATCCTGAACTATAGCTGGCCAAGTAAAAAACCCACCATTGTATAATTGAGTATATGCATCAGATTAATGAAGCACCTATATTAATCTAATCATAGCTATAAGTCTGACTTTTATTCCCTGTTAATATTATTCCAGTGGACTATTAACCATTTCTGCCTTATTCCAGTGGGATATATTGAGGTGTGCTTTATTTCAGCGGGCTGATTTCTGGTGTGCCTTATTCTGGTGGGTGATTTGCCTGTGGATTTTTTTTCTCATCCCCACATGATGTCACAAACCCATCCTAGCTATTGAGGAAGGCTGTCATGACATCAGTACCTTAGCTACTGTATCTTTGCTGGGGATCTATAAAAAGCAATGAACTGGCTCCACTTTCTTTCACAGAGTTGAGCAGGGAAAACCGTCATGACTTCACTCAGCTGATGTCTGTGCTGACCAGAAGGCTGGTCTTACTTTTCATGGATTTTTGTATGCTTACTTTATGCTGAATGCTATTAAACATGTAAGATATTTGTCATTGTTGATTTCTCCCCTGAAGCTTCCGTCCATAATATTTCCCATGTCACATTGCAGCCTTGTGTGCTTTGACAAGGTGAGGCCATGCTCTGTAGTAGAGCTGAGCGCAGAATGGGTTCATTTACTGCAGACTTGATTATTACAAAGCCTGAGTCAGCTCTCTTCAAGGCTTAGAGCTCGGGTAAAAAAAGCAAGGGTATGGTTTTGCAATATACAGTATAACTGCAGCATGACCAGTTGCAGGTACTTATACTTTTCTTCTCACTGTAATGGATTACTCTGTCCAAATTTCTGTGAACAGAAATTTCACTTCTGAGAAAGGGGAGGTTAATTGTTAATGAGCGGAGGTTCATATCCTTTTATGAAAAGGATACCATCTACTGTAGTATGACTGTACTATTATGGTAGTCTTCACCTGTCCTTTGATATACTACAATAGAGGTCACTGTTTGGCTTTAGTTCTAGCTATTGGACATCCCCCTGTGACTTTTCTTCTCCGTCAAATGCCAGAGTAGAGGCTAACTGGATATCACCCACCTGATTATGACAGCAAAGCTTGGCAGTGTTCGCCTGTGAACTTGTTTGTTGAATAGACTGAAAGGAATTGATCAATAGAATACTCCGGTTCTCAAAGCTAAGAATTGGTATCTGTCTTCTGTTTTGTGTGAAATAAACGTGACCACAGTTGTAAATGTTGTTTACTGGCTACTGCAACTTTAACCCTAATCCAAATTGAGATGAACATACTGCACTTTAGTCAGTCTCTTCTTTTTCTGAATAGTGCTGTTTCCTGAATAGTGAGTGTTGCTCAACACTGACGTTTTATATCTAAAGCAAGAGGCTGTTAGGTCTCTGAACACTACATACAGACATCATTGAACATTCTATTGCAAAGCATCATGAAGGTTCTGAGGAGGACACATACAGTACTGTACAATGTTTTTGTATACAACCAGCATGTGTTCATGAACTGTATTCACAACTTGTTTTGTGATAAAGCAAAAATTGTGGTGTTGAGAGACTAAATTAATATATTCAGTGACAGACGTTCTGAAATGTGAACACATAAGCTAATAGCTTCCTTACAAAGATAAAGGCAAAAAATTGTATGGTCTTAAAACTGTCAGAAATAGATGATGATTATTTTAGGAATCACACCAGGAGACTGAGAAAGACGGATTGTAAACTCACTTGTGGGCCTGTTTTCTCGAGTTGGAACCATTGCCAGAAAGTGTGAAAGATAGGATGCATGTTTGAGCGACTTTATACAAGCACAAAACAATTTTGCTCTGCTCTTGCATGCATTTTGCTTTGACTTTCCTACATTTTCAACAAGAACAACAACACAAAATAAAATTACAGCATGTGTATTTCATGTTTCCTCCAGGTAAAACTGATATCTCATGAACAAGTTTGACAATATCTGTCTATAGAAAGAGAAACTTGCAAAAGCCAAACATGTTTTTAGGTGTGTTGGTAGGCTGGAGGTTTATGCCAGCAGCCATGTCACCCTGCAACTCACAACTGGCAGCCCACTGAAGCTCAGCAGGTGTGAGCCTGGTCAGTACCTGGATGGGAGACCTCCTGGGAAAAACGAAGGTTGCTGCTGGAAGAGGTGTTAGTGAGTCCATGTGGGTCCTAATGCCCCAGTATAGTGTCGGGGACTATACTGTAAACAAGCGCCGTCTTTCGGATGAGACGTAAAACTGAGGTCCTGACTCTCTGTGGTCATTAAAAATCCCAGGATGTTTCTTGAAAAGAGTAGGGGTATAACCCCGGTGTCCTGGCCAAATTTCCCATGCCTCCTAATAATCCCCCTCTATGAATTGGCTACATTACTTTGTTCTCCTCCCCCCTCCGACGGCAGGCGGAGCGACGCACCAGTTGGAGTATTCTCGGTCGCATTTAATGGCAACCTCAACTGAAAGATTTGGTTCAAAATCTTTGAGCTGAGGTTCTTTGAACCAAATGGAGTGGAGCCGACAAGCGGACCCTGCTGATGTGGGATTAACGCTAGGATGAGTGGGGTAGGCTTGAGGTTTGTCACTTCCATGGATTTACCACTAGAGGGCACCTAGTAGGGCCTGAAATACAAGTACAGTAGGTAGATCACTTGGCCTGTCATGGGTTCTATAATTATATAATTGGGTAGTGTTGAAGAACGCACTCTCACAGGTTTGATTAGCGTCTTTTTTGTATGTATAAGTGTGAATCAATGGGCAGTAGGGAAGATTTTGTCAGGAGTGGGTTGGTGCTGTGAGAATATTCTGTTTTAAGGAAGATTTGTTTTGGTTTTAAAGCCAGGATCGCATAAAAGGCTGGGCCTTTGCGGTGCATCTATTCTGAAGCAATGTTTTCATGTGCAAAGGTCCTTGAGCTACACTATCCAAGATGGGGATCTTTCACGGAGTGTGAAAAATGAGGGTGGGTAATCTTTCAAGATCACTTATGAGCTGCCAAGATAATTGAATTTGGTGATGGATTATGTTCTATAACACTCTGCCAGATTAAGGCAAGGAGTGTTCATTTTTTCTAGTATGTGCAAGTTTGTGAAACCATCTATCTAAAGGTTGTTGATGCTGTTTTAGCTAGAACACAGCCTACTGACACTCAGGAAATCGACTCCTGGCGTATTTAAGTGGAAAATACAAATTCCATGGCAAATAGTAAAGGGAAAAGGAGAGATGTTAACATTGGTGACATGTAAGTTCAACATTGCATATTTCTAAGAACTGTGAAGAATGTGCTCTCTATCGCGTCACTGCAATCACTGCTGTTAATAGTATTGCCAGCTTAACAGTCAACCCTTAGTACCAGAATTGTCAGGCATCTTCTTCATACGTTTTTGCTAAACTGAGTCACACAATTGTTCTGAGTCATGAGCAATTCCCTTCTGTTTCAAAAATAAAGATAACAGCGTTTTGCTTCATAACTAAGGAAAGTTAGTTATTGTCTTTCTGTAATTTCTCATTTCATGAGTAACAATGCTGCCCTGATCTCTGTAAAATAATATATATATATGATTGATCCAATTCATTTCAGGCTCATTTAATTAAACAAGTACTACGGTATATTTACGTCAAATGGTGCTTTGTGAAAGCCACACCTTGAAGAGTGATTCAGAACACATTATTAATGCACCAGTCATTAAACAGGTGGTCTTATGAAATAACATAATGGCTCATCAGTGGCAGTTAAAAGATGAGTACAAAAAATATCTGCTCAGATGCACTTTTTGTAGCATGCTGATAAGGCCAATACAACTAATTGTGCTGGAATGTTGGTGCTGTTTCTTTCTTGGGCTGAGCAGGTAAAAACCTGGGACAATGAGGTGTGGGGCTTGAAACTCTGACTAACTAGTTCTGTATCTTATTCCAGGCTCCCATTAAGTCTTATTCTTCAATGCACTTTTCCTTAGTTTACACTTGTGTTCTGGAAGAATTTCAGTGGCTTGAGCTCCCGTCAATATAATTGTTCTAGTTCATTGGTTTTGAGTTGCTTCAGAAGGTGACATTAGAACCTGAATAGCTCTGAAGTCTCCCACAGCAGGAGACCTGTGTTTTGGTGTAGCAGAGTTCTCTTCTCTCTGGAGTAGTGCTGTGTGGCTTTGAAGCATGGGTAACCCCTGTGCAGCTGTGATTGAATCCTAGAGAGGGCAGAGCTGCCCCTGTCACCTCTTTTGAAGACTTGAATTAAGTCCCCTTTTAGTTTCCTCTCTTCAAGGCTAGAGAGTTTCATTTCTTTTAACTTGTTAATTTTTGACATTACTTTGATCCCAAGAATGTGCCTGATTACTTTTCTTTGGACTGATTCTTGATTACTAATGTTTTTTAAATTTTTGGACTCTTTGGTATACTATATATCCGGGTTGGGCAAACTTTTTTTGGCCCAAGGGCCACATAACATTTTGAAACAGTATACTGTAGCTGGCTACTTCAGGCTGCTGTTAAAGATAGCCTATGGCCTACATAAGTTTAAAATCCAACATACAGTAGGCTTATTAGTTCAAGGTTGAAAACATGAAACACTGAAGACGCGGTCAACTGGTACGCTGCTTACAGACTGCTGGCTCTTGTGGCCAGTGTCATGTGACACAATCTAGCACCTTCAAATTCGCTAGGTAGTGTGAACCTCATACTGTACATTCTGTGTGCACAAACAGGGGGTTTTGCTCGTAATAAAAGAGACGCCTCTGACCGACAATGATGCCTTCCCAAGGTGGCACGATGCACAATTTGGAATCACTGTGGTAAAGCGTTTGTGTGCCAACGTGCCAGGCACAAATAATGAAATGTAAGAAAAAACAACACCAAACAAAATGGAATATGGTGAATACTGACCTATTTACTTTTTACTTGAATGGCCAGTTAAAACTGGCTGGCGGGCCAGATGTGGCCCGTGGGCCGTAGTTTGCCCACAAGTGCTGTATATTCTAAATGTGTAGTGTTGTAACCACTTTGCCTAATATTAAGAAGAAAAAATTGTCAACATAACCACATACATTTTGTTTTGGCCTCATCTAACCTCAAATAAGCTGAACAGATTTCTGCCTAAAAGCACAGGGAATAATTTCAAGATAAACTGAAGGGAGCTTGCATATGAGTAACTACCTATTTGGATACCTAACTTGAATCTGAATTCTCACATACTGTATAATAATTATTTTTAACATATGTGTATGAATGGCTGCCTTTATCAGCATTGTTTGGACCGCTTCGGTTCTTTCTAAACTCATTGTAGTCACTAAATGAAATGTATTTATGAGAACAGCAGGTTAAGGAACAGTGGTACAGCTCTCATACAGAAATAGAGTGATTTTAAGTGAGCATCAGGGGTACACCATAGAAACATTTAAAAAGAAACTAAATAAAACAGGCTTTGTGCTTCCAATATAGCACTTATTGTCTTAATTGGTCCCTCAGCTGGGAGCTTAGATGATTTTTTAAAAGAATGACTGAATAAAAGTGACTGAGTCTCAAATGGACGTCTTAGTGCCTACAGTATAAGGGAGAGGTTCTACATTGCAATAGCAGAATCTGGCAGGATACTGTACCAGAGGTCAGTTAACATTCTCCTGTTTTGTCAAACAGTTCCATTGTGCTACATCTTCCTGTGCTCCTTCTACAGTATTTGCTGTGGGTTAATAATAATAATAATTGCTTACACTTATATAGCGCTTTTCTGGACACTCCACTCAAAGCGCTTTACAGGTAATGGGGACTCCCCTCCACCACCACCAATGTGTAGCATCCACCTGGATGATGCGACGGCAGCCATAGTGCGCCAGAACGCTCACCACACATCAGCTATCAGTGGGGAGGAGAGCAGAGTAATGTAGCCAATTCATAGAGGGGGAGTATTAGGAGGCCATGATTGGTAAGGGCCAATTGGAAATTTGGCCAGGACACTGGGGTTACACCCCTACTCTTTTCGAGAAGCGCCCTGGGATTTTTAATGACCACAGAGAGTCAGGACCTCGGTTTTACGTCTCATCCGAAGGACGGCACCTGTTTACAGTATAGTGTCCCCATCACTATACTGGGGCATTAGGACCCACATGGACCACAGGGTGAGCGCTGCTGCTGTGTGGCTCAGGGCTGAGAGGAACTGAGGGACAACAAGACAAAATCAGGCAGAGGATGAGCTGTTAACACCATAGTAGTATTCCAGTTCTTCCTGTAATAGGAGATTGGGAAGCAGAAAATGGGTTTTAATTATCCAGCAAATTTAATCAGTTAATTGTAAAAAATATTAATGACGCGGATAAGAGGATCCTCATTGTCTTAGCTTCACTTGTCCAGTTGAGAATTGTATCAAAAGCAAAATGGTAAAATTCCCTTGAAAAGACCAGTGAGAAAACAATACGGATGCTCACACATGGATTGAGTGAATCAATATTACAGCTACATGACTGTGCAGTAAGTCAACTCTTGGTTGCCATGAGCTTTGTGCACCCAACCCTACAATTTTGGGGTGGATACATGAATTGAAATGCTCACAGAAGGCTCTGGTCATGATGCATAGATTCACAGCAAGTATTGCTACACAGGATCGCTACAGTGATAAAGAACATTGTATAAAATGTAAAACTTGATTGCAATAACATGCAATCGATCTCAACACCCAAAGTTGGTTTACATAGACAATATGCGAGCAAGACGATTATGAATCTTTATGCAGGAGGGTCTATTAATGACATGCACACAGGCCAACCCCTTTAACCTACTGTCAAGCCCTCTGCGGCCAGAGGGTGCTCCTACTCTGTCCTGTCCCTAGTTTCCTGTGCTTTGCTGTCCTCCTGGTGTCTCTCTGTCTGGGGCTATATTTCTGGGTCACTGGTTCTCCTTCGCTCAGCATTGACGTTCAGATGTCCTGAGGCCCGCCTTGCATCCAGGTCACCCCACGTCCGCTGCATTGGTTTCTATACAACTCCTGAACTGCTGAGCCCGGGCTAATCTCCCGTTCCACCGCTACGCATATGGGTCTTTTTCCGCTCTCCTGCCTGTCCACGTTTCGTCCCTTCCGACATCCGTGACACCTACCTCAGAACAGAGCAGTCACACTTAACATTCTTCTGGAATGAGTTGATGAATTGAAAAAAAATCACAAAAAGGCACTGTATCTCTGGTATAAAAGCATGAGCAGAAAGGAGAACATTTAAACAAACATCGATGGTAGGAATAGACGATGGATCCAAGTAGATGGCAAAAATCCCAAGTACAAAAAAATATTGGAAAAAAGATAAACATCTTACCGTTTAGCTTTGGTACAATGGAAGTAAAAATTCTAAATCTGAGATTGGTTTTATTATACTATTTATCTAAATAAGTGAGATAGTACACAGTATGTGCTTAATGTAAATTTTATTCTGTCCAATGAACACCAAGCTGCATTTCAGTTTCCATTAAGACTTACGCATGACAATGTTATTTTAAATACTCCTGCTAATGTGACAGCTAAAGTCATTTTCTTTGTGCCAGATCTAATGGAAAGCAGGGAATCTGATTAATGATATACAAAAGACTTGTTTTTCTTTGCGCCTTGCTTTGGTGAGGAAACGTGAAGGGAACACTAATGTTGCCCAAAAGCAAAGCAGAAAACAAACAAAACAAGAAAACCTCTTGTAGCCATGGACACTGCATTGAATCCGTTCAGCAAAACTGAAAGAGCAGTGACGTATTATTCATGTCCACAACAGTATATCCTTTTCTGTCCAATTCACCATAGTTCATGCACTTTTCTGCATCACAAATGGTACAGAGTTCATCCTCTTAGTGCATTTTGTATAGCCAGAAACAGGGTAAATGAGCTAAGAGTCCTTGCCAGGATTCTTTCAGACCAGACAGAAATTTAAAGCTTCCCTTAAAAATTAAATACATTAAGCGTACTGTGACCAAATATGGGGTAAAGTTGTAATTGCTTATCGAATGGGTCTGGGAATACATTTCCCAACAATAGGCCATGAGGTAATTAAGACCAATTGTAAAGTTTTCTTGAGTTAATTGAGCACAGGTGTCTGCTGTTCTATACCAAGCGGTTTCCCTGTAAACTGGCATTTTCACCGACTTAAGGATATAAAGAAAAAATAAGGCTTTTTTAAATTGGAGAAGTTAAAGACAAAAGAGTGTTTTTAATTTAATTGGGATTCGGGAAACATATAATTAGTCCTCCAAAAGGAGTTGCTATTTTTTCTTTTGCTTTTTTTGTAGTTCTGGGCTTTCACAATCACTGTTGCTGTGATATATTACTGGAAGTTTTTAAAGATCTTTAGCAGGAAGAAAACCGGACAAGAAGACTTGTCCAGTGTGCTGGAGCCAGGGTTACCAGTCTTGCTCTTGAAGAACTGCACATTGACCATCTTTTGTTCTAGCCAAGCTCTGTTACACAACTGAAGCCTTAACTGACTCAGTAAAAAGGATTTATTCAAACTGTTTGATTTTTCTCAGCTCTTTAACAAGTTGGAGCTTTTTAATTGGAGCATTTCATAAGTAACGTAAAAGTCCAGAACTTTGAGTAGAACCTTACCTTAACTTACCTTGTTAGTTCGATTAAGGCTTCAGTTAAGTAATTAAACTTGGCTGGAATGAAAGCCAGCAGAACTGTGGGTCTCCAAGACCCTGCACTAGGTGTCAAAATACATCTGGATAAGGATTTAAATTATATTTTGTTAGAACTCTAAAGTATAATTTTGCAGTCATTATCCAAGCCTTTAATTAGTTAAGAGAAAAATGCACAATATCTCTGAAACGTACAGACATCTGGCCTTCAAGGACTGCTGTTTTCCACATCTACTGTAGAGGATCATTATGATAAAACTCTAGTTAGTGCCTAATGTTTATGTTTGTCGGTTTCATCTTGGAATCCCAAGTTAAATGCTTATCAGCTGCTGGATAACTTGTTTACTGGTGACAGTCATTTCCTCCAAAACATGAACTGCATGATGGCAATACTAATTGGGTATGAATCCTGCTTCTAGCAATGACAGCTTTCTGAGCAAGTGGCATTCTTTCTGACATATGGCTGTTTTGCATTTTTTGCTACCAGTGCATTGTTATCGACTGGTATCTTTACAATCTGCAATGTGTACTGTGCGTATTTAATTTATGAAGCTTCTGTATATTTGCTTCGTTATAAAGACGGTCTTCCACAGTAACTGTTGCTTGAAACTTGTATTAATCATATCTTTCCCAAGAACAGTGTCCATTAGAAAGTGATTAAGCAGTTTCACTTAATGAAAGCTGGAATGGCTCAGAGGTTAACAAGACTTAACTGATTCTGGGCATTCAATCAAGCCAGAGATTTTGAGCTGGAGGAAAGTAATCACTGGCACCGTTTCAGAACTGTGTTTAATGAACTTTAGATGCCGAACAGTTTTACACATCTTAAATTATTGCAGGACTGGTTGAAGTGATTGTGCTGAAGAGAATCCATTTTTTTCATGTGCAGAAAAAAAAATTAAAACAACGAATTAATTTCAAAAGCACAGTACAAAGTGTATCAAAGGAGGCTAGATTATAAAAAAAATGGTTGTTATATCATTGTTAACTGATTCCTTTTATCCTTCTAATTCAAATTCCTAACAGAAGAGTTCAGATTTAATTCATACTGTTTTATATTGCCTTCGGTCACTTCTGGTTTAGAGTGTGAAATTGTCATCTGAAGAAAAACACACTGATGCTATAATTGTATCGTCAAGACTTTTCTATTTCTTACCCATTATTGCTGCAGGATGGCGACAGTACTGGATGTAGAAAGAATGTAGTAATTTAAATTCATTATTATAATTACTTTAAACGTAACATTTTAGTTTCCCATTCATTCATTGTATTTAGCCAGTCAAAATCAAAGGAGTGATCGTATATAATCTGATGATGAAATAAAAAGGCCCACTAGAAACAGGTTGTTTCCCTGTTCCTCCTGGTCCTCTTTTTGTGAGCTCAAATGTGTGATAATTTTCACTGCATTTGCTTTCTTTTTTGTCTTTTATCTACTTTCGTTTTTTAATATTTGCTTAATTCACCATTATACTTGGAGTCTTCAAAAAAATGTTTAGCATACCAGTACACAGTCAGATTATACACAGATGTCTATTCAGTCTTGTTAAAGGGTAATATTTCTATACATTATTTCATTTACAGTAGTTTGTTTATTTAGCTATGCAGT
The DNA here is from genome assembly GCF_059453375.1 of Lepisosteus platostomus. Lineage (NCBI taxonomy): Eukaryota > Metazoa > Chordata > Actinopteri > Semionotiformes > Lepisosteidae > Lepisosteus > Lepisosteus platostomus. The sequence goes on along the minus strand of NC_142623.1, from coordinate 6,432,799 downwards.
TGGTTTTCATTGAGACGTAATTCTAAGCCTGTGGTTTTATTGTAAAAGTTTAACTCTTGCTTTAACTGTTTCTGAAAACGCACTTTGTAGAGAGATCACTTAGCTTTCATAGCCAATACTTGAGTGGAATAATGTTTCTTCATTCTCAGTACCAGAATAACAGTGGTCAGAAAATTATGGTTTATACTGCAGCAGACTAAATGTACTCACTCTGACTGAAGCCATCCCTGACCTGACAGCTCTTCTCACTAGAATTGCCCATTACTGATTTAAAACATGACATATGAGCTTGGGTAAAGCTCATTGACTATAGTAGCAGTGCAGAGATACAGTATTTTAATTTAAGTCTCTTTTTGAGAAAGAGTTCCCACAGTTTCACAAGGTGTTTTGTATAATCCAGAACTGAACAGGTCGGACCTGTGTGGGAAGAGTGGAGAAAAATTAATGACTGGTACTACGAAGAGGGGATATAATATATTAATCTGAGATGGAAATGCAAGTGTCACAGTGACAAATGTCTGTTTCATACCCGAGCAGTGTAAGTAATTATATACAAATGAACTTGTCAGATGCTGTACTGAGACAATTACTTGAGCTTGTACCTGCTATACTTGGCTTCCCTTCTGTAAAATTCCTGCTCTGCTTTTCAAAGACAAATGAGCAACTAGCATGGTGATACATGAATAAAATCACAAATTTCAAACTTGAAGAACTGCGAGTGGTATCTGTTATGATACTACACTGTTAAAAGTACTACATATAGCATATCTAAATGATGCACGTGTCAATGGATGGCTAGAAAGACAGATATACAGTACATATAGATAGATCTGTAAGTAGATGAGTAGAAAACGTCCTCTGATTTGCTGAGTATGTGAGTATATTGCTAACGCTCTACAATCTCTGAGAAAGAGTTTGATGAAAGAGATGAAAATATGTGAATGTTCATCACATCTAGATGTTCTTCTCTACTAACACCGATATGGATGTATTCAAAAAGTATTTTACGTCCATTTGTATTTTCATTTTCCTTTCTGCCTGTGAAATCTACCATGCCTCACAGTCATTTCTTGCTTACTGCGGTGTACAGAACTAGTAAAAGGATTCCCAGCTGACCGGGCTGTCTCTGAATTGGACTGCAGAGAAGAGAGGAGTGACTGATCTTTCCTTGCTACTCACATCCCCCAACAAAATGGACCAACACAGGCCATCCCCCAACAAAAGCTCTGACCTCAACAAGGGTCAGAGGTCAAGAATGATCTTATGCACATGCTTCCTAAAATTCACCCCCAAAAGGAGGATACACCTGCAAGGAGACTGAGGTGTGCTGAGAGGGGAAGGGAAGTTCTTTCAGCTGTTAGCTTTCTTATGAGTCTTGTGCATGGAATGCCAGCACTCAATCAAATAAAGCAAATGAATGCAAAATGACAGGTCCATCGTGCATGGTTCATGTAACAAAGATTCCTAATGTAAAAAAAGGGAAAAAAATACAATGGATCAATTTTCTTATTGACTAAAACCTTTTTTGACAGCCAATATTGCACTTTGGATGTAAGGTTGTAGAAAGAAAATCTTTATTTAGAAATTTCTTTGTGAATCAATTAAAAAATCATATTTGTGAGGTATTGATTCTTCAGAGTGAGCTCATGTATTACTATTGATTGCTTTACAAGATTCTTTAATCAATCAAAAGCCCTTATGCTTGTGGTTAGTGTGCACTGGCAATTCTTCTTGGACACCTTGGCAGGAGTTTGTTCCTGCTGACACTGCCTGTTTAGTTAGTAGGATAACTGTATTAGTAAATGAACTCTGAAATATTGGTTTCTTGCAATATACTATTCTATAAATCAGATTATTATTATGTCTCATTATTTGCATGGAAATGTTCGAAAAACATAAAATACTGTAAGTACAGAAATATATTCATTTCCAATATTATAGTAATATACAGATCCTGTATTTGGGAATAAGACCAGCAATGACAACTCTATAAAAACATTATTTATTCTCTGTACCTCAGTTAAAATGCAACTGCCATACTGGATGTACTCTGTTATATAGAATTATAAATTCAAACAGTTCTAGCTTTTGCAATCGAATGTTTGATAAATTTAGTGTCACGTAACACTTTCTTTCCATATACTGTAAATTATGAAGGTGTGCAAACCGTTGTTCCATAATCATGCCTTAATCTTAATTAATTAAAAAAAAAGCTTTGCTTCGATTGACCATGGCTGACAGCACTAAACATATCAAATGTAGGGACACAGACTGCGAATGTACAGTTCATTCCTAAGACATTGCAGCTTGAAATCTGTCGAGTGAGAGCGAAATTTGAGAGCTGGATTTACCAGCAGCAGCATGGTGAAAGAAAAATATAGTATGTATGTGATATGGTGGAGAAAAGCCTTTCCTGACCTATAGTATAGTATGTACAAATTTAACATGAAAAACTGTATTGCTGCGACTGCAGCTTTTCCTGATGAATAAAACAAATGTCCTTATTATTATGGGAGACGAAAAGGATTTAAAGTAAGATTGTTTCTTATACTTTTCTGATTTTTTAAATGTTTTTTTTCATTCACATTCATTATTTTTCACAGATGTTCTCTCAGCTTTGTAAACATCTAACCTGGGAAATCTGCTAGTTCATAAATCTCAGCAAAAACACTAGGTGTTACAGAAACAAGAAGTATATTATTTGTACTGCATATATGCCCATTTTCTATGAAATGTGGGGTCACACTGTACCTTGCTCTGCTTTCTTCCTTGGACAATTCATGTCACATACATTACAGGTAAGTAATTAAGTAAGTAATACACACCCATCTGTTCTCAACAGTCAAAATACTTGTTAGGGCTGCATAAAAAATTTCATATTATTGAAGGGTGTGTTCCTAGCATTTCTTGTTTCATTATTTTAAGTTCACAAAGGATTTATTGGGGGGCATGCTGGTTCGACAGACGCTATGGGCTGAATTAGACAGTCCTGGGGTGGGCCCATTTCTGCATTTTATAGTATTAATTACGCTTACTTGTCTGCTCTAGTTTCAGTCTGAGTTTCATGTCATCGATGTTAACGTATCTCATCGATGCCATAAAATAATGTTATGGAGAGCTCTTTCATTCCAAACAGCCCTAGTGAGTTATTTCAGTGCATTTTTGAGAGATCAGGGGAAGTGTTAGTACCATTTGCACATGCCTGTAAAAAGTTTGTAAAATTCAGTCTTTGATGCCGCATGATCAAGGGGTTAATTCTCTTCATTTTCGAGAATGACAATGAAGCACCTTGAATCACAAAGTTCTGCAGCTCGATTTTTTATATATGCTGTATAAAATATTTTTGACAATGTTTTTGGGGTGAAAAGGGGTGAATATATTGGAGTACTGTTGCTATTCTTTATTGTATTATTATCTTTTGTAATTTCATGTGCAACTGCTAAATATAAACCATCAACATTTACTGTAGCTCATCTCATTCTATGACAAAGAGTTGGACAATGGGACACTTATAGAAACCAGTATGGAACTTTTCAATGTGGTGTTGAGTGTTGCCAGGCAAGAGTTTGAAGGTAATTGAGTCATGCGATTCTTTTCAGATGCCCAAAGCCAAAGTAATGACAGACAGAACTGACCCTTGGGACAGCATTTTATAAATGTGTGTCATGCAGACACCCATGACAAAACTCAGGCAATGTCCCAAACATACCCTGTAGCCCTCCTGATCAATCTGAACAGGGGTCCATGTGAACAGTAAAGGACATTGCTTTAACACTGGGAAAGTAATGGTTCATCTAAGATTTTTTTTAAGTAATTGCATACATTTCACAGTGTAACTCATTTGAATGTGACCACTACGCCTTTAAGTACCCATGTGCACAATAAACTCCCCTTTTTTGATGATATCCCCCATTAATATCACTTTGTGTCAGTTCATTACAATATCCCATTACTTTCAATCATAGCAGACATCTCCTAATGCTCCCTGCTCTCTGTTTGAGATTAAAACCTTAATGTTCAGTCCCAGTCTCATTAAAATCCAGGCAAAATATACTTGTCATTTCAGCCTGTCAGACATCTCCAGTGCAGAGGAGAGGCTGGGGCAAACTTTCTTTGTGGTGTTTCATACTTTATTGCCAAAGGTCCAGCAGCTTTGCCAGATGGCCTTGCTGCCTCCAATAAATTTACTGGCTTTATATTCATATTGATGTGGCAGCCCGATAGCCTCTAGTCGCTGAACGTCTTCAGCTGTTAAGAAAATATCAAGGATACAAGGGCACAAGGCAGCAAGAGAAGCCTTTCTTGCATATCCAGAAACGCTGCCAGCTTATTCAGTATATAGGTTCTTTTACACTACTTGCTCATGGAGTTTTAATTACAGGTATGGCTTAAGAACACAAATAGATTAGAAGGGTTACAAAGACATCCGATTCTCCTTCCTCATGTGGTTTCCATTACCAGGGTGTAGTGCTGTGTGCTGAATGTGATTTATTGCTGTTTCTCTTTTCAATGTGCCTTGTACATGTATTGCATTGCTTTTGCATTTCACTTGTTTTAGTCAGATTTCCTTTGCACAAAGGTTGGCTAGTCATCTACTTTAGGTACTTTATCCAGGTTAATAAGATTTTTATATTAGATATTTCCAGTCTAAGTGCAGCATGACTTTCTTGTTTTCATTCCATCTCACTGCTTAAAAAATATAATTGGACCAATTATATATATAAGAATTGAAATAAGATTTTTTCTCTAAAACCTACAGAATCTTGACAGTGTAGGACTGGAATTGCCTGGTATAAAGCATGCATTCTTGATTACACTTTACAAAATGTAGTTGTGTTTCTGCACAATCTATGTTTAATTTGCAGTACATTCAACAAACCCCTGGGAAGAATGTTGATTTGCAGACTAAAGAATTTGAACAATACATTGAAAGCCCCACCTATAAAACAATCTACAGTAGCTCGTGATTACAGGAACAAAGAATAAAGTGATAAATTTTATCGATATTTTGTCTAATTTCATCAGATCCAATACTCCAGTATTCCAGTAGTAATTTGATTACTTCAATTTGAAAGCAACATATAGTAATATGCACTCAGACAGATGTATTCAGGTGTTCATCCAGGTTCCCTTGAGGCCCTTATGAAATACGATGACACATCTATGGATTTCATTAACCCGAAAAATGTGTTTCCATGAGAAGAACTGGTACGAAGAAAACACTAGAATGTAGTGCCAAAGTGAAAACTGAACAGTTGGTGCTGCAGCTTGGGAGCAGGGTGCTCGTCCACTTCCTTGGCACTGTATGCAAAATTATCAAAGGATTATGGGGATGTTGGAGTTTACTATAAATAGTTATTGATGTAGCACTTACAAGGGCTGGTCAGACTTCTCCTGTGCATGTTCTGTGACTCCCTGTGACCTTCTGTGGAACACTGTATCTTAGGCTCAGAACCTCTGTGTGAGATAAGTAGTGAGGCACTAGGTTCTAGGCCCTGTTGTGTGAGACCAGTGACAGTGTGCCAGGCTGTGCTGTTAGCAGTGGTGCTGCTGCTATTGCCTTTAAGCTGCTTATGACCGTCAATATAGAACATAACGAAGCAAATACATATAGTGCTAGAATCCTGGTCAGCATTCATAAGTGACATCATGATTATTAGTGGCTCAAATATTGTAAGGAAAGCAGCTGTGGTCTAAATATAATTTAGTCTCATATTTTTTTCAGTTTCCTTTTGGTTTAGCTGTAATTAAAACTCATTTTCTTTTTCTAGGTTCTCCATGTTTTGTATAATTTATTGAAAAATCTCTGTCTTATTATATTGTAAAATATAGAATAATTTCTTTTTGCTATGATTTCACTTAGTTTAAACATAGTTAGCTCTGATTTTACCATGACAAACCGCAGTAAACTTTTGAAAAGACTGCTTTAGTGCTTTAGTACTACCTGGTACCTCTCCTAAGATGATACAGCTCCAGTCATTTGGATGGTGTTCAATTGAGTTCTAAGCTGTTTTAAAATGTAATGTGTTAACTGTAATGACACCTCAATCAGGTTGACCAGGTTTGCTTATACAAATGACACAACGTTTTGGAGTTTTCTTTTTATTTTGAAGCTGCTTGCAGTTTGATAATTGTACGAACGTTAATGAGGCTTTTTTAAAAGCCACGGTGCTGCATTCAATGTCATTAGACTGATATGTGGGAGCAATTATGAGAACATTAAAAAAAACCCAAAACACTGGTCAGTAATCAAGGTGATGAGTTTGAAATTAAGTGAGGTTTCATTTTGCTTGAGCATGCCAATACCAGGAATCACCACCCTGCTTAGCGAATCATTTAGTCTATTCCATTGGCAATACAAAGACACTGTATGTGCTCTTTCTATTACTACAAAAGAAAGCAAGAAACAGCACTTATTTATGAACAACACTGCATGGCCTTTCTGTTTCTTCATCTTTGTTGAAAAGCTTTTTTTTATATACCACAGATTTCACAACAATAAACAAACACTGATTGCATTCACACGAAAGGCATTTAGGTTTGACTCCACTTATGAGATGTTGTTTCAAATCCATACAAATACATCTTTAGAGGAAAAAATGTCTTGGGGCTCAATCTCCACTCACGGGTTTTTGTAATTGACTGCTGCACAGTTATACTCAATATATCAAATTGTGAAAAAGTGCATATTGTTGATTTCCTTTGGTGCTTTTCTTTTTCTGCTGTGCCAAGGACCATAACGTCTCCTGATTCTTTTGTTAGCTCAGCTGGAGAACTCTGTATTAATCCATGTGCCATCAAAAGAGAGAATTATTGGTTTTATGAAAGGAAAAATGAAGAGGAAAAAGTCTTGCCGTGCCGCTTTTCTGTGCTAGCTGCCAATGTTAAACTGTGTTGGGAAACTTTCATCCTTAGACTCTGTCTTGCAAGAGCAAAAAGTCTCTTTCGACTCCTCTCACTCACAATGTACGAGAGCCACATCACATTCGAATTCGAATAGACAGCAGAAGACCATACAACACTGGAATCAGACATTTTACTACTAGTGTGAAAACAAAATATACACATATACTGTACATGTATTTGTAACTAGCCTGGTTGTAGTATTGAAATATAAGGCTGTATCAAATGCACTGTAAATACAATGGCATTTATTTTATCTCATGTTATTGTTGGAGCCGTGGTAGCTCAGACAGCAAGGGTGTTTAACTCCTAACCAGAAGGTCCCAGGTTCAATCCCAGGTAGGGGCAAGTGATGTAGCTTACTATAATGCCTTCCAGATGGCTCCCAGCTCCACCCTGCCTGCTTCCCAAGTGAGCACTGGGGGTTAATCTCTCCAGGGGTAATAGGCTGGCCAGAAATACTGACCATTCCACCTCCAGTGTTGGATGGTCAAGTGGGTGGCCCTTGCTCCCCATTCCCCATGGGCCTTTATGGCCTGAAAAGGGACCTACCTCCCATGTTACTGTAAAATGGCATTCTTGTAACCTGGCAGAATGGCTAATGAAGATCACTAAGAGAGGAGGAATGCAGGGGCTTCAAGTGATTGTTCACATTTTTTCCCCTATATTTTACGTATCACAGAGCATTAAACAAATTTCAGTAACTGGCATTAATAACATATCAGCTAATACACTGCTCTCAACTGTGGGCCAGTTCCCCATGTAATCAATTTAACACGGAGAAGGCCATTTACCCAAAGTTTGCCCACAGTTAACATTAAAGATCTTTGTGTCTAATTCTGATTTGTGTCCTAGATTCTCCGGTCATTGCATTGAGTTAGGAAAAATGAACAAATGCTGTCCAATCGTGGTTCTTTTGGGTCTACGTCTTTCATGCAAGTGAATAGCCTGCTGTGCTCTGCCTGTGGCCCATTGCTTTGTGCCAGTAAAGCACAGTCAGTATTTTTTAAAAAGAACATACAGTTGCAGTGAGAAAGAAGAGCAGAGCTTTCGGCCCATCAAGCTCAACTGTTTGCCAATAGCTAACTGATTGAGGATTTTATTCAACCATTTGTTGAAAGGAATCCAGATATCATCAAGGTAATTTGTTTCAGCCTCCCACATCTGTTGGTATATAAAAGTTCTCAAATAAAATCCCATTCTCAATTAAAAATTCACTTAACTTGTGTAAGTTTGGTGTACATTTTTTTTTTTGCTGCTTTTTTTGTAGCAATAAGTGGGCCTTGATATGTGTGCATTTAAAAAATACCTCCAATTACCTTCTTTTGCTGCCCTGTTTAAATGTTGAAAGGGAACCTGTGTCCTCAGGCAAGCTAGAGACCTGCTTGTGGCTGCTTTCAGACTGCCCCAAGGTCTGGTTTTCTTCCTCACACAGAAACAAAAGCAAAACAACAGGGGAAGCAAGAGGGTTTGCAACTATGAGGAAAAGACAGAAACACCACGAGGAGTGACGGGCGTGACATTTGTCACGCCCCACACTCTCCCTCGCAAACGCCATTACATTCCCAAACCCACTGCTTAACAATCTCATTCCTAATTGAACCCATCACATTCCCACATGCACCAGATTCCACACATTCTCACTCCCAGACCAATTACCCAACCACTTCCCTTTCCCTTCAGTATTTAAAGTTCCCTCACACACAAGCCCATGCTTACTATTGAGAAGCTTCCACACTCTTTGGATTTTGGTTTTCCCAGACTGTCTTTTTTGGATTTCCCTGGTTACCAGACTCATTACTTCTCCAATTGACCGAGCCCCTGGATTATGTGTTTTGGATTTTCCCTGTGATACTCCACATTCTTCAGGTTTTGCTGTTATGCATATGGATCCTCCTATTCCACTGATCGGATCCCTGACAATATTTAAATATACTGTACCAGCAGTGATCTATTTTGTGTTTGAAAACTGGTATTTTATAAACTGCCATTTAAAATGTTCTTGACTGTTAATTTTAAATTTGAAGTGTTCTTGAGTGCTTCTGAGTACTTTCAATGGTGTGCACCTTCATCCTGTAGAGCAATTCGAGGAACTATTTTATAACATCACTTTTCCCTGCTCATCTGTTGCGCATTGCACCATTGTGTGTGTTTCAGGTAAAATGTGTTTTTATTTTCCTTTATGTGTTTTGTGCCCTTTTCAAAGATCACAGCAAGGCAAAAAGGTGGTAGAATGAAATTAATGCAGACAAATACTCAGCTCAGTTTTGTAATGCCTTCTGCCATATAGAACTGAATAAAATTCCCTTGTTTCTTCACATTTGACAATCATTTAACAAGAAGAAATAAATGAAACAGGAGGATGTATACAAAATGCATAATTTGATAATCAAACATACTGCAAGTATTTAAATTACAATTCCTTGATTTGTTAGGCGTTTCAAAAAAGCTCATTTCACATGGCAGCCCCACTGGACTGCAGGTCAGGTGGAGCAATGAAATATTATTCAACATCTGAATTAACGGGGCATTTAGGTAGAGCAGCTGGTGCTAGCACTGAATGGAATTCAGCCAGGACAATAGAGTTAACAGTCCTACCCTTCCAAAATGACAGTGACAAACTAAGATTCACAAATTGTCGTTTTAATTTACTCAATTCCCATCACAATCTGATGGAACGCTGTTGAGGATACAGGTGTAGCTGTAGGTACATTCTGTCACTTACTATCTGAAGTAAAGGGTTATAATCTATGTCTATGATAGATATATGTGCCTCCCAAGTAAGTTAGAGAGCTCGTGTAATCCTCTCCGGCTTTCAAATATCCCATTGGTTTGAGATTTAATTGACTTTAAAGTAACAAATTACTTCTTTACAGATTTTCAGATCATTTCTGTTTCAGAAGACGGACCAAGTTTCTTCCTGCACATGACAACCCAGGCCAACTCCATCTCTATTTTCCGGATGACTATTCCCCAATGGACCATTGCTGTCTGCGCCGACTGCAGAACAACAAGTCATCTCGCGCTGGAGAGGTAGGTAATGAAGCCTTTTAAATTAAAGGAAGGATCATTAATGCACTTATTCAAACCGTTCTCCCAGCTGACCTCTTCATCACACACAAGCATGAAATACATTAAGTTAAATTCTCACAGAATGGATGAGTAAAGGCGGGTGGATGTTTTTTAATATCCCCTCTCAAAGCTCAGGGATCAGAAATGAAAAGCCGCAGCTCTTAAAGAAGAATGAAAAGGACGGGAATGACCGTGTGAATGGGTGTCTTTTGACCGCCACGTGCAGCTAATTGACTCAAGATATTCGTTTCAGACGTAGAAAACTAGATACTAATAATCTGAATGTATACGGTATCATGTCTTTGCTGGATGCTGGCTTCAATGGCTAAACATTTCCAACTGCGGTATTTCTTCTCACAATGTTGGTCTATATCCTCTCCACCTGAGTTCTGATTTATATGAGGAAAGCTCATAAGATTATGCTTTGTTGATGAGAAGAAATAAAATTAACAGCTGGGAAACCTGTACATTGTGCAAAATAAACTGGAAGAGATGAAGATTTTAAGTAAGACGACAGCATTGTATTGTTCAATTGCACGTGTGCTATACTTGGAAGAACCACTACAAATGGAAACTTTGTCTCCTTTAGTTATCGTTAATTTAGTTCTTGGGAAATCTAAGTGGTACAGTATATGCAGTACCTTGCCTTTCATACACCAACATGTAGCACCTTTATTTACTTTCAAAGGTACAGCATGTCCAGTAAACGGCAATAAGTCTGATTGAAAAGAGGACAATGGGCACATCATTATTTATTAACCAAATCTTGGACAACTCTTTAACCAGTCACTAGGCATCCAGTAGATGCTGCTCTGGGACTACAGTTGCAGAGGTAGAAAGATAACGTTTGCTCATAAATCATTACATTGGGCACCCTGTGTGTGAATGATAAGCTGAATAAGTATAGAACTGTGATATTTTTTCTGTAAAAATCCAAATTATTACATTAATCATTTACATTGTGCAATATTTTTGCAGAATGATTTCTAATTACTATTAATAAATAGCCAGCATGATGGCATAAATCAGCAAGAAAATGGTGAAGTCTTGCTCTGGGTAAGATTAAATGCCACAAGCCTTGCTAACAAATCTGGCAATAAATTGTACTCAAAATACCGAACATGATAAATGCTGTCTGCTTAAAGTAACTCAGGATATTCACTGATTTCCAGCAAGGACTGTAAAATAGTGCTGGTGACTAAGAAAAAATACATTAATTAATTTTTAATATCTCTTTTTGAAGAGTAGACTTCTTTCAATTTGTGCTGGTTTAAATATGTGTATGAATCACAGTTAAAACTGTCTGTGTGTAGCAGTAGCAATGGGTCAGGATGCCTGAATGAACTGTGGGTTGATATTCTGGGATTACAGTGGGGCTTTTGAGCAGGGTAATTCAGATTTCTTCAGAAATCCAGTTGTGTAACCTGGTACCAACATCCATTCATCTATTTTCACACTGCTTCCAATCCAGAGTTGTGGGGGTGCTGGAGTCTATCTTAGCAAGCAGTGGGAGAAAGTCAGGGTATACCCCAGATGGGATGCCAGTCCATTCATCACAGGGCAGATACAGACACAAATGCAAACACTTTCAGCAGGGTCATTCTTCCCAGAAGCCATTTCATCTACTAGTATTTGGACTCTGGGAGGAAACTGGAGGTGGAAGCTTGAAGAAACCCACATGAACACAGGGAGAACATACAATGATAATTAATAATTATAATAACAATTCCTCACACTTACAGGTTTATAACTCTTTTCTGGACACTCCACTCAAAGCGTTTTACAGGCAATGGGGACCAATGTGTAGCCCCACCTGAATGATGCGACGGCAGCCATATTGCACCAGTATGCTCACCACACATCAGCTGTCAATGCGGAGGAGAACAGGCCAATAAAGCCAATTTAAAGATAGGGATTAATAGGAGGTCATGATTGGTAAAGGCCAGAGTGAAATTTTTCTAGAAACGCCCTGGGAGTTTTAATGACCACAGAGAGTCAGGACCCTGGTTTTACATTTTAAATATGGCATCTTTTTTTAACAGCATAGCTTCCCCTTCACTATACTGGGGCATTAGCACCCACATAGACCGCAGACTGAGCACTCCCTGCTGGCCCCACTAACACCTCTTCCAGCAGCAACCTTAGTTTTTCCCAGGAGGTCTCTCATCCAGGTACTGGCCAAGCTCACACCTGCTGAGCTTCAGTGGGTGGCCAGGTGTGAGCTGCAGGGTGATATACAGTACATTTATATTAACAAATAGGTAATTAGAATATTTGTGAGTTACTTTGAAAAAAAGCCAAATGAATTGCTATCAATAGCTAAGAAGTTTGTTTTTCCTTTATCTTTACCTTTAAGCCCAAGAATGTATCTGGTCACTGTTCTCTGGACAAGTTCTAGGGCAGCAAAACTTTTTTGCAATGTGGTGACTGTAATGTGCACAATATTCTAAATGAGTTCTTTCTATTGTATTGATAAATTCTAAATTCAGGCTTTTAAATGTATACCAGGGCATTATGATGGTGCAGTAGTTAGCATTGCTGCCTTTCAGTGAAGTCTTGGGTTCAAACTCTGGTTCAAATATTTTTTTCTTCTTACTGTTTACTCTGGGTGCTCCAGTTTTCTCCCACAGTCCATTGACATATTGGTAAGTAAATTGGCTTCTGAGAAAATTTGCCCTAGATGCAAGTGTACACATACTGTATTTGTGTCTCTGTGATGTACTGGCATCCCATCCAGGGAATATTCTGTCTTGTGCCCGTTGCTACTACTACCAGTCCATGTGGTACCACAATAATGAACTATCCAGCCTCAACATTCACTATTTATTTTATTCCTTAACCGATCCTCAATACAAATACATGCCTTTTCCATGTTCTGAACAAACTGTGTTCGTTCATCAAAATTTTGTTTGGAGTAGAAAGTTGTTGATTTATCATTCTGTTGCATGGAGCAATATTTCTACAGTACCTGTTCACGTTTTCTAAAAGTGGAACAAAAGCCTTTTATGTACAGAAATGTCATAGAGCACTTATGTCTCATGCTTACTTTTTAATAATGCATGGTAGTCTAGAGAGCATTTTTGATTGTACCTCTGTCATCACTTCACGTATGACGTTTTTTTTGTATTTTACAATTGCAAAGTTCTTTGTGTCTGATGAAACAGGCTCGCTGTGCCTCCATAAGAACACAATATGATGCTCCCTTTTGCAGCTTTTCACAAGGGATGGGATTATTTGAGAGAACCCTTTTCTCCTCTAAGAGCAATTGTATTTTCTGACACAGTTTATTTGAAAAAGATTTTCATTGCATTGTTCTGTTTCAATGTAGCGAGAAAGGGTAAAGCTTTATCTTCATACAAAACCAGAACATCACTTATGATGATCACAGCACAGCATGACACATGAGTAGTACAAACCTGTTCTTGCTGGTAGAAAGTTTCTGAATTTTTCTCAATCTTGCTCCTCATGATGCGCAGAGCACTATGAAAAACCTAGCTTTGGTATCTTGGTCCCAGTGTTTCAGGATCCCAGCTGGTACAGTCTACACATTTTGCTTTGTTGGAGACGCTTGTTTAATAGGAATTAAATTGTCTATTTGATGAACAAGAGAATTTGAATATGGGTCTGTGAATATAATTTCAACTGTGAAATTATAATCGTAGCCTATGAATTGTCAAGTGAAGAACCAGGAAGCTTTGGATAAACGTCAACATTGATTCTCACTCAACTTGAAAACATATTCGCAAATGAGCTGTATTTTGTTAGCCCAGTTGTATTCTGACCTTAGCATACAAGACAGTAACACATAATGTAGGTTTTTTGTCAGCGTTATCCAGGCCAATTCCAACACGTTAAGTACAGTCATTGGCTTATTGACAGGTTAAGTCTGATTGTAGGTATTTGAAACTTGTTTCAAATGTAGGTCTCATTCTCAGCCCCTGACGTTACTCTATATAACTGCACCTAAAATGCAGTTTTCCCAAGGCATAAGACATCCACCCCTTATAGTTGAGCCTTAAACTCAAGAAGAAAGCATTGAAACAAACAAATGAGAATCAGTGATGCACTACTGTGGTTATTGAAAGCTGCAGGTTTACAGTATTTCTTCTCTTATTATCTCTTCTTTCCACACAGTATTAGGCTAATGGGTCACCTGTTTATGTATGCATTTATTTGAAGATAAGAGCCTAAATGTCATAAAACCTTCAAACTTTCAACCTACTTCCAATTGTAAATTGGTAAACCAGTATATACTGTAACTGATGGAAGGTTTTCACTAAAAAGCTGACGTCTAATACTAGGGTTTAAATTTGCAGTTATTTGCATCCATGTACAGTGTGCATGAGTTTTTGTGATATGACAGTGATATCACAATTTAACAAATTGTTGCTGTTTTTTATTTCAGCATTAAAATACATAACCTGTGAGAACATACAGCCAGCAGGCCCTTGAGTATTCCAGGGGAAATATGCTGTTTGGATTGTGCTGAAATATGTTTGCCATTGAGGTATTTGAGTGGAGTGTGTTTTTTAGTTTTTTTTAAAGAAAGAAATATTCATCAGTTGGGATTTATGGATCAAACCTGATACCGGATTCTGTGCTTTATCCATTAATTTATCAAGCTTATTTTCTATTTAGATCTTCAATTATTCCTTGCAACTACAAATTAGGCAATTAAATATTTTTCTCTGTTAGGCAGATTGAATATCTGGGGGGGGGGGGGGGGGTGTGAAAGTGTTTAATTTCTGTCTCAGAATGTCAGTGATTTTATGCTTAGTCAATAAAGAAGTTGTGCGGTACACTTTGTCTATTTTACTTGAGGACTGTAATTTATAGCCCTGAAGTCAGGAGATTAGAGGAGCAGGTGTATGTTACTGCATCATAGATTGGATGCACAGGGAGACTGTATCCAGGAGCTCCTTATCCTGTGTTCTTGGGAGAGGCCTGTCACAGTTTTATTGCTTCCTCGTCAAGCATAACACATACAGGCAGTTACATTATCTAGAGCTTTATTTGTTGTTCTCACACTCTCCTTCAATCTCCCATCTTTCTGTGCGGCCTTCGGAAACAATTGAGGACCTCCTATCTGTTATACTTTTGCAAAGTACATTTTCAGTCATCATTCAGCACCTGTCTAACTATCAGTCTCTAACAGACTTCAGTGCAGAATCTCTGAGGTGCCTGACTTAAGGAACTGGAGAATTGACTTTCTGTCCGATCTACACACACTTCATTGAAAGCAGGGTAACAGTTTCTTGAATGAGGTCCCTTGGGTACTTTTGCTTAAGAAAACACTTGACAGCATCAGCAGTTTTTCATAATTTCCTTCACTTACCTGTTGAGCACCCTGTGGAACACTTTCTGTGAGAGTGTCTTACTTGATTTGCCATCCTCATTAAGGTTTTTAAAAAAATGAAGAATATCGTCTCAAGAGACCTTGCAAAACTGCTTGCAGATAAAGAGTGCAGATAAACAATCTTTCTCTACAAGCCCTTGGTAAAGCATTATGAAGCAGGCATGTCAGCCACTGACAGAACTCCCTGTACCAAGTGTCAAGGATTTTATTTTTAGAGTTGGATCGGGTCATTAAGACTGTGTGTTAAAAGGAAATCTCTCTCTCTGCCCCAAGAAAAATATTTTCATGGCAACAGGCAAATAATTAAGTCGAGGTAAATGCATTTGGTTTAAGGCAGGAATGCCTAACCCCAGTCCTTAAGGCCTGTTTAAAGCAGTAGCACCTAAATGGCCAGGAGAAGTTGTTAAGCAGCTCCAATTAAGCCAATAATTAGTTAAATTATGATTGTTAAGAGATGAGATAGAATGAAAACCTGCAGATACAGTACAGTGGCCTTCCAGGACTGGGCACTGAGGCTTGAGGGGCCCTTTGAAATGCTGACTTAATATGACTTTATTGTAGACTGTGAAGTTCATTCATTTGTTTCCTCTTGTTCATTTTTTCAGTTCATATTGTTCTTCCCAGAAGCTATTTTGCTAGAGAGCAGTTATTCAGTGAAGTAAATAACCTTTGCATGAAAAATCTAAACATACAGTAGCAAAAAAGAAAAACAGAATACATAATCTCATATGAAATGCAACACTAAAAAAACAAACAGCTGCTCACCATGTTTCTTCTTTGAAAAGACATTGATCAGGCACGTTAAAGAAAGGAAAACCTGAATATTATATTGAAAAAAGTAAATAAAATAAGCTGTAAAGTGCTAGCAGGGGACAAATGCAAAATTTGAGAAGCTCTCTCTCTGGCAGTAGAGAAGTTGGCAAACACAGACTAACAACACTAATTTCTTTATGTAGTTTTACACACATGCTAAGTGGAGTTTTTATACAGCCAGCAATGAGGATTTAACAAGCGCACTGGAGCTGCAAATTCTTGTCTTCACATTTTTAGGAATGGTACAGTCCTGGTGAAAGAAATGCACCAGCCTGTGCTGAGAAGGACATCATTTTGATAAGCCAGTGGCTTAGTCGTGTTAAAAGACTGTTTTTGTATTTAGAATACCAACTGTTTGCAATGTGTACTATAAAAAGGCATATGGAGACTATACTGAGCTGTACAGTCTTTAGTTAAAAAGGTAGTGGATTAATTTGTTTTAAGCAAAGCAGAGAACCCACTGCTCTTTCACTCTCCAAGTTTAAACACTATTATGTGTTCTGCAACTGTATTAATTTATCTTTTATGTTAATTGTCTTTTATCTAAAGGTTTTTTATGTTTGCTTCTATGTACAGTATGAGACATCTCATAACCATTAACTATTTACATATACATGAGTATATTGAGTAAAAACTCAATTGAGTTTATATTGAGTAAACTCAATATACTCTTTTACAGTACTCTTGCATATTGAGACCCTAACAAGCCTATCTTGCTGACATATTTGGAGGATCATTCTCTTAATTGAAATGCATTAACTATTGCTGAGGTACTACTGAGAGTGCCACTGGTTAGAGCTTCCATGTGGAAATCCTTCATAACTACTGTACATGCCATAGTAAGGTGAGTTGTTCTTCCTACTTCTGAGACCACTTGTAAGGTTTTTGTTTTGTTCTAGCTGAATTGATTGGCCACAATACCCCAAACATTATTTCCTCTTTTAAAAATTACAACAGGTCAGTGCTTCTTCAAAAAGGAGAAATTGAATTTCTTTGTCTCGTAAAAAACATAAAATAAATCTCCAATGGATGCTCAGCTGTAAAATTCTATTCCTAGCTATAACTGTTTGATTCTAGCTATGAATAAAATACTGCTTTGAAATGACCTGGTCAGATTCTTTGCCATAATTTTCAAACCTTTGTTTATGTAACACCTGCTTTGTCATAACTAGTTACAGTCCATAATGAACTCCACAGAGGCATAGCCAGCAGGAAAATGCCTTTTAATTACCTTTTGCCTGTACACTGTAGGAAACAAAGAGGTTTCAAAATAAGCTAGTGAAGAAGGAGGACAAGGCTTTATCAGAGCGAGACAGACATCAAAATGGGAATTGGAAAAAGAATTGAACTTTTGCTTTTTACTTAGCTGTAAAGCCACTTCCTTGAGTTCTGAAGCATCAGTGTACATAGAATCTTTATCAATTTATACCTACTTGAGTGTTTTTTTTTATTCCACTGGTGTGTTCAGTTCAAGCAACTGCAATTTGAACATTTGTTTTTGTTATTACAGTATATACTGAATGCAAAAAAAAAACATTTTAAAAATGAGAAAAGACAGGTGTGAATCTGAAGAGAATGGAAAGGGCAATGTCAATGTTGAGGTGAGGTTCTTATGTGAAGAAAAACGCGCTCAGCTCAATATCTAAACTTAATCTAATCGATGCTCTCTTGTGCATGCTGCCTCAGCTATTCTGAAGCTCTCAGACAATGTTCTGTTTGAAAATCACACAGGCACAAACTGTGTAACTGCCTGAGAGCAATTAACATGCTGGTTGGAATCCATTCTCTGCCCATTTGGAGATGAAACTGTTAGCTTATAAATAGAGGCGCTTTGTGGGACATAAAGGCACCCCATATGTGACAGTTTTAGCAAAACCATCTGTGATAGACGAATGTTCTCTGGCTCCGTTTGCTAATATGCCATAAATTTTCTTTATGAAACACTTTATTTTCCATTGCTTGCTGACAAGGCCTAATAAAATTTGGCCACTGTTGCCAGTTGAACCAGCAGAATTCTAGACAGTAGTTACTGATCTTGATCAACCAGACTTTGTCTTTCAATGATCAACCTGCCAATTCCCACCACTATAACTTGTTATGCACACTGTTTTATGTCATTGGAATGCAATTAAAATTCACAAGTTATTTAGTGTTACTGTTAAGTAATTCCTGTAGCAGCTGTTTTCTTAATTTACCCCTTTGCTGCATAAAATACTATTAACTTGGAACATTTTGCATGGAATGCTGTGAAGAGTTGTTCTGTATCTTTAATTGAAATTCAATTGCTTTGACACTTTTGGATGTAGCTGATACGTGTGTTTTTTTTTGCTACATATTGTAACTTTGTGATTTTCCTTTGTATATTCGTATAATGTGTTTTGTAGCTTCACATTGTGGAAGGATGATGCAGAGCAAGTCAAAAACATAAGAAAATGCACAAAGCTGTCCTTTCAGCCCATCTAGCTTGATTGATTGCTAATAGTTGATTGAAGTATCTCATGCAGGTGTCCCTTGAAGGGTGCTAATGATAACAGCTTCAACAGCTTGTTTCAGACTCCACAACCCTGGCTGTAAAAAGTCTCTTCTACTTTCAGTCTTCTAGAACTTCAGAACTTCTACTTAGTTTTGACTTGTGTCTTCTGATTCATGTTCCACAGGTGATTGTGATGAAGTCTTTTGACTACTTAAGTACTTAATCTTCTTTGTTTAGGACTACATTGTAGGAAATCACATTAAACTTGGACACTTCCCTGATTGGTCTTTACTGGTTACTCTTGACCAAAGCAGCAAAGTTCTGTTTGGTAACATGACACTAAGATAATGTAATATAATGATTCCCAGTGTGAAAAGAAACACTTTAAAATAAAAACTAATGAATCAACTAAAGTATAACTGATGTTCTTTTGACACTTTGTGTACTGAAGTAGCCACAAGTGCCTTTAATGTCCATGTGAAGGACATACGGCAGTTGCTTATGCAGTACATATGGGTCCCACCAGTGCCATACAGTATAACAGGACAAATAAACTGCATATGCTTTTAAGATATTTGGAGCTTTTTATTTGTGTGTCTTTTTGGGGAGGCATATGCTCAACCCATTAATTAATGTGTACATGTAATTCAATTTTCTGCATTTGAATAGGCACAGTCCACCAAGTAGTCATCAGTACTTAGGCCATTTTAGTTGGCACCTTATGCTAGACCTCATCTGTCCAGATCAGCTCTACAGTAAATGCTCGCAGATGTGCAGGAATAAAATTATTTTAAGTATCACATTGCAATCGTTTAAGGAATCGGACTCTCAGATTTTGTGATAGCTTTTTCTTTCACATATGGCCTTGTAAAAAAACATGTTGCATGTGTTAACTACAGGTCAGTGAATTCTGTAAAGTATGGTTTTAGAGGCTTTTACACAACCTTAAAGGTTTAACCAATGGTGACGGCAGGTTCAAAGGCAAACATTTAAATGCATGCCAACAAAAACCTTTTGAATTTAACCAAAATGTTATTTTAAAATTTTAAAATAACCTCTTTAAGAATACTGAGCACAATGTCCTATGCTGGCAGGCTAAAAGAACCAAATCTTTAGTTTTGAATGGAGAAGACTGCAGGGCTGTTGTATTGTTCTCAATTCTCAAATACACTGGCACTAGGAACCAAATTCGTACTCCATGATGGCAGAGAGCACACTTGGGTGTGCCAGTGGGAATCATTGGGAAATGTGTCCAAAACTCCAAATAGTCAAGTAAGTTCTGTGAACAAAGTAAAAGTAGATCAGCTAATAGTCAGGAAATTTTTCTACTTTTAAAAAAAATGAATACTGGATTAACGATTGCACAAAATGTCAAAAGAAAACTATTCTAGTATGATAAGCCTTGGTTACCCAAGAACCTCTATGCAGTCTATTCTGAAGCTACAGTACTTGGTGCATGTGACAGTCTAAGCATATATTGTATAAATTGGGCAATCATCTGCCATAGCATAATATATTCCAGAGAGAAACAAAAGAATTTGTAGGTAGAAAAAAAAACAGATACCTCAAACTTTTCTTCTTTATTCTTTGCCTTAAATATAATCAGTGAGGCACCTGGTGCGATTAAAATGAAATAATACTCGTCCAGTACCATTAAGACTATGCGATGGCTCTTGAAACAGTTATGTGAAAATGCCTTCACATGTAGCGTGGGGAAAACTGCATTCGCTTCAGACTTTGCGCGTCACTAAGCGGCAGGACTAATGCAGATAAGCAGGAAGTCGTTAACCCCTTGGCGATTGCAGGTGCAGCGGCTTCATCTCTCTCACTGATGTAATGATAGCCCTTTCAAAGCAATCAGCTTTGCACAATAATCATATCTAATCTGGCCTTTCTGTTTCATTCGAGACATTCAATTACGTAATATGCTTGGATTACGGGGTGTGAAGAGAGAGAGAAAAAAATGAAGCCATTGCGATATAAATGATTTAGTTTTGTTTGCTGAAAGGAAATGCAGTGCCCTGGAATAAAACCTATTTTTAAAAAAAGCTTTTCTAAATCTGTTTTCCTAAAACAATTCAGTTTTTAAATGGTGAATTTATGCAGAATTCTAGGAAGAAAAAAGTGAATTTATCTTTTTGCTAACTTAACATATAACGTTACATAGCATTAATGCAAAGAATTACTCAAAAAAGTTTTTTCTGGAATAATTTCCAATTGTATTGGAATTCAAAAACATAAAACAACCTTATAACAAAGGCTGTGTGCTTGTCAGAAAAGTATAACATTACATTCAACAGGGAAATAAAAGCTTTGGTCCAAACAAGCAAACAAAATACAAAAATAGAAAAATAACAACTCTCCATTAGAAAAACATGTACATTATGTCATTAAAAGAAAGAAAATGCACATACGTGTACATATATGTTGCAGTGTTTACAGTGCATGAACTGTACTTGTGCATTAACAATTACTATAAAACAATTCTGGGGAAGATGCTGGTTTATTAAGGACCAAACATAATTACATATACTGTACAGTATGTCTTATATTGAATACATCTTTGGGGAAAAATGTATTATTTACTTCTCAGGTCTGAGTCTGTGAATAGTCCTTGGGTTATGACTATGCACAGTAATGTTATTCAATTGTTCCATTACTTATAACTTTCCTACTTTTTAGGAAAGCAATTATTAATGCTAGTAATAACATGTGAATTTTATATATTAATCCCAAACGTAAAACCTGAGGTGCACAGAGTTAAAAAAACTCACAGTACTAGCCAGCAGGGGATTTTCAAATCCTGATCCCCAGAAACTAAACTTTTTAATGAAGCAAAACATTTTGTGTGATGATATTGGTGTCTCAACTCTTCTCTTCCCTACAAAACAAATGTTTGTGGCCTATGTAATAATTACATTTTTACAAGTCATGCCTTATAAATAAGTATTTAAGGAGATACATTTCTTACAACAAAATTCACGTTTGTACTTACAGTAGGTCCAACACAGTCAACAGGAGAGCCTTGTACATGTTATTTAAAAATCAATTGCATACAAATGCTGCATGCCCACAAAAGCAGATGTCCACATTAATCTTTCAGATCTGATCATCAATAAACTGGCTGCTCAGGTGGCAAATGCAGTTTTTTGCTGTTGGACTGGGAATAGAGATTTTTAATGATGCCAGGTGGTGGAAGATAAAGTTGCATTTTTCCAAATCCAGACCACCAGAGCCATTATAAATATTTCAGTCCATGGCCACAGAAGGTCTCATTTAAATGTTTCAAACAGTTCAGCAGACAATGGACTCCTATATAATGTGACTTTGATAGAGTTGACTAAGGTACACAAAACCTCAAATTAAATCCAGCACATCTTGAAAAAGCTACAGGTCCCCTACAGTAACTGCAACTTTTGTTCTGATTCAGTTTTGGGCTTCAATTACTAAGCGGTGCAGAATACAATACTAGCAGGGGAAAGTTGGAAATAAGAGAAAATTATGACTCGTCCTAAAGCTAACTTGGGCCCAAAAATCCAGTGCTGAGTGTAAAAATTGACTATGTACAGTAGGAGGTGAAAGCTAACCTTAACCCTAGCTGGGGTTTCAACTGAGCAGTTACAGAATCTGTCTCGGAAGGCCTTCACTCATCAGATTTCAAAATGTTCCCCAAAGCAAAAAGTATTGATCTGACCGATTCAGTTATGTCATACAATTACTGATCAGTGCAACACACCATCCAGGTTTTTCACGATCTACAGTATATCTGGATTTCTCTGGGCATCAGATTTGTTCCCCAAACTAAGAAGTATGAGTGGGAAACAATCAAGACCAGTGATCAAAGCCCATGCAAGAGAATGAGATTCAATCATGATTGGTAACACTTTTTATCCGACCGACTCAGTTTTGCTGTAAATTACCATGCAGAGCACTGGCCATCCAGGCCCCAGAGAGTTTCAAAAAAAAAAATTTCAGAATTGAGCAAAAAACCACTTGTTCTACACCTGACTAGGGCCCTAAAATCCAGCGCTGAGCTTTAAAATTGTCTAAGTAGAGTGTGAATGTTAACCCTAACTCTAGCTGGGGTGCCAACTGAGCCGTTTCGCAATCAATATCTAAAGACCTCCGGGCAACAGATTCTGACTTTTTCCACCAACTAACATTTGGAATGTGAAACGCTCAAATTTTTTAATAAAAGCTGTTGCAAATATTTTAGATTTTATAATGTTTGCTTGTAACTTTTGATCCGACATACTCAGTTTTGGGATTCAATCACTGAACGCTGCACCGCACTATCCAGGCACCGAAAAGTTTCAGACGAAACAATTTTCGGATAAGAGCAATAAATCACCTTTCCTAAAGCTACCGTGCGCCCAAATGTCCAACTCTGAGCTTAGAAATGGTCTAAGTAAAGTGTGAATGTTAACCCTAACCCTAGCTGGGGTGCCAACTGAGTTGTTCTGCAATCAATATCTGAAGCCTTCCAGCCGTCCAATTTTGATATGTTCTCCAATCCAAAGAGTATGAATGTGAAATCTGAAATTGAAATATACAGTACTGTATTATTTGCTTGCAACTTTTGATCCGACCGACTCAGTTTTGGGATACAGTTACCGAGTGGTGTACCGTGCCATCCAGGCACTGAACATGTTCTGACAAAAAAAAAAATTCAGATAAAAAAATCACTCAAATTTCAGTTACATGTTTTTGATTGAAACTTGGCTTTTGCTTCTAAACAGTCCATTTGCCATTCCATCAAGACCATGACATGAGGCCAATTTGCTGATCCAGAGTATGCAAGCCAATTCCCTCTGACCTGCAGACATGATAGTTATGGTCATGATGAATAAATTATCTACACTAGGAAGAATACATTTATTCCATAACATCATGATGATAGGATTCCTAAAACCATATAACTCATCGATCAGTGAGGTTTTATTTTTTTAGTTTTCAGACATCTTGACACTCTGGTTTGCTTGTACAGAAGTCTGGTTTACCTGCTTAATTGGCACATACTGTAAATGCTTATACATTTATATACTATATACTAACTAGTATGGACCTACTATACATACTAATTAACATTTACCTACTGTACAATGTTCTCTTCAGTTTTAAATGTAATAATGCACCTGTGCTCCTCTTTGCAGCAGAACAAGAATGCTAACAACACAACCAGGGAAACATGATTGGAAACAACATTACAAACAAGACTAATCTCTTAACATAAAACTTAATGATGCGTTCAGGTGCACTTAGCAAGAAGCTCACAGCGACATCAAGAGCTGTCTCTATGGACTATGAAGTACTGGAGTCTGTGAGGAGGATGTTTGCATTAAATCTTTGTTTAACTCCTTACCCACTTTTCTTTCAGTGAAATAAAGATATTTCAGCAAGAAAAATAATTCTGGAAACTGTTGCTTCACTGCAAAATCTTTTAATTTGTGCTGGCTTAATAAAGGCTGTGATTAAGTGAGTAACAAACCTTCAGTGTGTATAGGGACAACTGCTAGCTCATTGTTCTCCGTCAGATGTTTCAGTGCTGGCTTGTTGGACTTTCAAGCCTTGTTCTGAGACGTAGCCCAAAGTCGCAGTGAAGGAAAATAAGTGCAGATCTTGAAGACAGTTAATGCATGTCCACTTCAAAACAAAACTTGTTGCATACACACATCTGAGCATACGGCTTCCTGTTGTGAGTCATCCAAAAGCCACTAATGAAAAGATTTTAAAAAAGACAGATGAACATGCATTTTCTAAAGATGATGCTCCTTTTATCATTCAGAATTTATCTTTTAATGTTCCAGTTTAAGCCGTAATTAATGTGAAGTAGCTGCATGTTTGGATTAGATGTTTCATTGACTTAACTCACCTGGTTGAGGAAACCAAAACTAGAATATAAGCAGGAAGATGACAGAACCACTCCTCCCCCTTTTGTTCATGAGGAATGAGCCAAGGAGCCACTGCCAGATTCATAATGCGGCAGAGGGAAAGATGCAAGCTTTGTATGAGTGGATGCTCTGGAATCATGATATTTATACAGATTAAATCAAATAATTATTTTAAAATGCTTTCGTTTATAGTAAGTTATTTTAGTTTTCTGCACTCTGTGATGTGGTTCATCTGTGTGGCTACTTGTTTTAAAATCTAATACATTTTTCAAGGAAGCTATTATTATGTGTTTGCCAACATGGTTCCATGGTGACAGATATACTGTATTTGCAGCAATGCTGGTGTCAACAGGTGCTTATGGAGAGGCGTGAAGCAATTCAGATATGGATTGCCTCCATTTGTCTCTTCTCCTTGGGGAATGTGTTATGTGTTCTGTTATAGCCAGTGCAAAAGTGATGCTTGAGGGACAAGCTTATGGCTGAACCAGCTTACACTACTGGAAAAGGACCAGTTTAAAAAGACATATGCATATTTATAAATCATTGAAAGCCCAGCTCAGGAATGTGAGGAAAATATGAACAAGAGGCACATGAAAGCAACCCAGATTCTTGCAAGGGAAGTTGGTGTGTTGTGAGGAACAGGAAAGATAAAAGACCATTTAGTGCCAGGTGAAGCTCAGAATAAGTAGCCACACTTTCTTTGCTCTGTCCTAGATAAGGTTATCTCCAGCGAGCACCCTTGAAGAGCATATTGAATACTAGCCATTTTATTGATTTAAAAGACGATCAGAAGGGCTATCATAATTGCTGAAATGTGCTTGCTGGTATTTAAATTCCTTAAAGGATGTGCGCAGTCAAGATGAGATTTCATATCACGCCTGCTCTGTGTGCCTTTAATTTCACTCCAGCTGATAAAATAAATTCGGAGCTCGCATATTCCTAATTTCTAAATTCTGCTTTAACTACGTCAGCAGAATATATTAAATATCTAAAGCAAGGGGAGAAAAGACGCAGACATAGGATAAGTGATTAGTTAAACAGACTTCAGTTGGAGCCTTAACTACTCATGTCTCCTCTAATTTTGTGCCCTGTTGGCTCCCTGCCTCCAAGATCTTGTTAGGAGAAGTTCAATCAGGGCAATTTGAATTTCAAACGGAAACCAGCAAATTCTCCTTTGCATATTTACACAGTCTTCTTTATAAAAGACCATTAGGTAGTTGTCTTTTGTTTTAGCATGATCTAAACAAATACTCATATATACTGATGGAAAAAAGAAACTCAACACCTCCTCCTCCTCCTCCACACTCTGGCCCTCCCGTCTGTGTGGAACAGGCTGAAGAGTGACTCATCCGTGAAGAGGACCTGATGCCACTGCTGACGAGTCCATCACAGCCTCTGTCTGGCCCAAGCCAGTGGGGTGTGACGTCTAGGAGGTGTGAGCAGAGGGCCTCTGACAGGTCGCCTTGCTCCAAGGCCAGCAGCATGGAGCCTCACTGTCCTGTCACTGATGTGGGCATTGTGTCTGCCGGCAGGTTCAGCAGCAGTACGGGTGGCAGATCTGAAATGGTCTCTCAGATGGACTAATCTAATGTGTTGGTCCTGCTCTTGTGTGGTCACTCGAGGGCGACCGGATTTTGGACAGTCATCTGTCCTGCCGGTCTGCTGAAACCTTCTCTGCAGTCGGGACACAGTGGAGCAGCTTACTCCATAGTGTCTGGCCATGCTGGTACATGACATGCCTGCCTGCAGCATGCCAATGGCCCTCTCCCTTGCTTCTGGTGACATTCGAGGCATTATGGAATGCACAGAAAACTGACTAAGTGAGGTCTTTTTCTTGCAGCGACCCAAGCTTTGAATTAAGGCCTTTTTAAAGGTGACCTGATCAGGCATTGTTCCACCTGGACCTCGTTGGGTAAAAGCGCACCTAACAAGCCTTCGTGTGATTGGCAAGTCGCAATGTCTCACTGCACAAGCTGTTTTGCTGGTCAGAGGGCTTAAAACAAATCCACAACTTTTTGTGAAAGTAAATAAGCTATATCTATAGTATTCTCATTCCAGAAAATGTTGTGTTTCTTTTTTCCATCAGTATACTGTATATCATGCTGCTGAAACCCAGAGGGTTAATACATGTTTTAACATTTTATGCCTGCAGGTGGAAGGGGGGACAGGGCAGTCCATACTGCAAAGGATCAGAAACTTTCTGTTTAGATGGATTTAGGAAGTATGCAGTATTGCCATGAACAAAGAAAGGACTGATTCTTTTGAACAACACAGAGGACATTGATAATGCATTATGGATGGAGTTCTGAGCACAGAATGTTTTGGGACTGAAAATAGCATCTTATAAATGCATACAAAGTGAAGTTATTAATACTGAGTTATGTACTGTATTATAAAGTGTTTATCTGTGATAGCAGACTGACTTTTGTTAACTCTGGAGCTCATTCCCCCTATTGATCGTCTAAATCAATAGGAGGAGAGAGTTTCTGCCAGTTCATTAACTCATTTATACATGTTCATTAACTTTAAGACTCTATTAAACTATTACTGATTACAAAGAATCTAGAAATATGGCTTTGCAGCCCCTAGACTTAAGCATTAAACACACACATGAAATTTATACTGTGAAGGCTATTTGTTTAAGGGGAAAAGGACTACTGGTTCTTGAAAACAAGAAAAATACCCCAAGTCTTAGATCAGTGTTCAATTCAGGAAAGTTAAAATATATATTTCTCTTTGTGTAATACTCTTTCTAATTAGAGATTTTAATTTTAAGATGTATGAAATGTACTATATGTTTATACTGTATTAGTCGTATCTTCCCTTTTTTGCAAAACAACCCTTTCCAAATCATATACATCAGAAGGGTAATTTCTCCAAGTTTTTCCCGGAAGGAAAAAAGACTCCCTTTTTGTTACATTCTATGATTTAATGGCAGTATTATTGCAGCAGGTGTCTTTCATCGTGACAATTCTTACACTTATGGTATAGGCAAGCAAAAGCAGACTCTACTAAATGGATATTATTTTTTCACACAAAGTCATAATATGTCTAAACAGAGATTCAAACATAAGTGTTCTTGACTCTTCGTTAACGTAATTAGCAGCACCCACTGCCTCCCCCAGACCACAGCCATTAGTCAAACTGGGGTGACATCATTGATTAAAAATGGAAAGTGCCCATGTGGAAACTTGATTAGGTGTGTGGTTGGCACACTCTTCAGCGAACCACAATAGCGTGAAAGTGCTTTACTGTTGACCTCTTTTTATATATGGTGGTTTTCTATACATCAGCTATCAGCACATTAGTCATCATCTCTCGAACATCACACACTTGGACACACATGGCCCTGTATAATTGATCCCCATGTACAGCTGTATATCCTGATAGAGTTCTCCAACTCCTTGATGAATAGAAATGCAGCTGCCCTTCCCTGGCAATCCTGTTCGCTGTCCAGATGGTAGCACAAAGAAATATCCACTGGGAAATGTTCCATGAGATGTTCATAAAATGGTAAAGGTTCAAATACATTTACTGTATAGAATTAGAAGTTAGAAGCCAATTTAATAGTGGATGTGGTGCTTAAGACATGGCAGTTTCCAGTGCTGGATGCTCACCCTAGAATCAAAGAATGCCTTGAGGATTACAGTATATCTTACTACAGCTATATCTCAGTGGGAAATCTATCCCAAAAGACAGAAAGTAAAATAACTCGCCAACAGGTATGGAATCGTGGAAAAAACAAGCCAAAAGAAACTGCAGCTGTCTCTGTGAATCAAGTGTTTTGGCTAGGAAAGTGCCCTTCAGAGACATATGGAAAGTCCTGGAAGCACCAGCACAAAAATAGAAATGCATCTCGTTTAAGTGAACAAATATCATGGTAACAGGTTTTATGTTTCTATACCGTTTGCTTGTCAGAATGATTCTGGCACTGAATCCTTATGGAAAGTCCTTCTGTCCATTTACCGAAAGCCTATACAAAGCCATCCTGATAGACTATTCTGGAAGCACAGAGTGCAAGACGAGACTGACCCAGGAAAAGATGGAGCAGAGACAGTGATTAGATTAGAGGTGGGACACATCTAAGAAATTATTTTTCTCATCTTATCATTATTTACCAAGTGTCTGAATGAATACACTTACAGTAGGTTGCAAAACACCTACATTTTACAGTTATGTTCTCTTTCTACTTTCATCAATTTCTGAATGCTGGTGACTTTGGGCATTCCTCAAATGCTAAAATAATATTTTGAAAAGCAGATAGTCAATATTTGAGATTTAAATGCAGCTTCATGGAGGCGAATTATACTGCTAATAAAACTTCCTAATACATAAATTTCCTGTTGCACCATCTGGCTAAAAATATATCTCTAGAGGTTACAGATTGCTTCACATCTCAAGTTTTAATTTTCTCAGGATTCTTAAATATCCCTATATGACACTACTAATAGTGTGTACACAAATAACAATCTCACAGCAGTGATCATTGTGACACTAATAGTTTCTGCTTCCTCTTTTTATTGTTTAATAATAATGACAACATTTATAACTTAGAGTAGTGAAGCATAATTTCCCTATTTTCATTTCTGTAGTAACATGATTCAGCTGATTTGTGAGATAAATCGAATATACTGTTAACAAGGACTGATCTGTGTTAACCCTGATCACTCAAAACATTTCTTCATGTAGTGAACTTTATGATATATAGTACACCATGCGCGTACTGAAACCCATTCATGTTTATTTCATGATGTTATTAAATGTTTATCAATAAATTTAGGGAAGAATTTATCCATGTAGCATCATTAACATTATCATGATCACTTTCAATGGCATGGTACATTTAAAAAAAAATCCTAGTTTGTCTTTAAAACATGGAGTGCTTAGTGACCAAAAGGAAGGAACTGTCACACTGATCATTGTATCTCTTTATGCTGCATACAGTTCTCTGGTTTTGGAGGCAAGTTTCAGTCTTAATTAACACTGACTGTTATGCTTTGTGATGAGGTTTCGTGTTGCAAAAGCTTTGGTTTGAGGCTTATCTTCTGAGGCATTCTTATGACATAAGAAAATTTTTCACCAAAAGCAGACACAGTACCTCAGAAGTGCAAGACATAATTCAGCAAATTGTAGGCTAGATTAACCTGATTTTTCCAATGTAACTGCCATTGTGAATTAGTGCTGAGGCTAGTACTAAGATTCAACAAGGAACTCAAAAGATGACTTCATAATGTATTGTAAGTGTGGTTTGGCTGACAGCATTTCCGTAATGCATTCAAACTTTCAAATTTTTTTCCCGCTCTGTATGCACTCTGTATAACCTGACACTACACATAAAAGGAAACATTCACATAAGCCATGTCTCTTTGTTTCTAGAAGTCTTCTGTTAGTCTGCCCTCAGTCTGATCTCAGCAGTTCTCTGCAGCTCCTGGCTCTGTCAACCATGCAGTTCTAGAGTGGAACAAACAAAAAGAAGATGAACAAAAAATGCCTTGAGGTTGTGTACATGTGTTCATAAGCATAAAGAAGCAAAAAAAAAAAAAGAAAGGGCCAACCATAAGTAAAGTGAATGCAAGTTAAGCAGTTTGAGGAGAGGAGCTGATGTAGTGCATCTCCTGACAGGATGTCATGAAAACTGCAGCACCCTGCTCTTTGACCCAGTGCCCAGCACTCACAAGGCATCAGTGTCAAATGCTGGTCAGTTACTGTGGGATAGATTGACAGCAATTGTCCCTGATACTGTCTGACAGCTCTTCTTTCAAAACCATTCTTGTGGCTGCCTTTTAGATCACTCCTAACGCACCTCACATTAAGCATCTAAAACTCCCCTCGCCCTTGCATTCTCCCATTTATTTTCTCAGTGTGCAAGCATCAGGTGACTTGGGAGAGTAAATGCTTCACAACAGAAAACGGGAACACAATACCTTCGTACCAGTGACTTGTTCTGATGTCTGCGAACTCCAATAGCAGCACATTGTTGGCCTCAAAACCAGCAGGGCAGTTCACTGAATAAGCTCATTTGGTGCCATCTGGCATGTATTCCCCTACCTACCAGATGGCATCAAATTAATTAAAGTATATAGAATATATGGTTGATAGAGATAAAATACCATACAACTGCCCATAAACGCCTCACTCAAATAGACTAGACAATACAGCTTCTTACAGGACGACCTCACATGCATATGAATTTGGAACCTAAAGAATTTAAGTCTCTCTGTCACTACAATGTTGACAAAATACAAATGTTACCATCTTGGCAGTAATAATATAATGTAAATATTACAGCCCATAGTTCACAGCCCCTAGTCCTTGAGAGCTTTGTCCCATCACTGGCATACTGTATTTGATAACGATGGTAAACATATTTGGGTTCTGTTACATACTGGAAAAACAGCTTTGAAAATGGGTGATAAAGAAAGGTGATACAAACATTTGAACTGTTCTGATAAATGATTTGAAATGTGTTATTAAGGGCCATAAGGAAAGCAATTTGGAGTGTCTCTAACAATGCTGAATCTGGGAGTGGGTTTAAGCACGTCTGAAGCATGGACTTTGAAAAGGAAAACAAAAAACAAAAAACAGAGATGTATCACTAGAGCAGAGATAACTGACACCTGAGTGGGTAGATGTCACTTTGGACAGATGGGGTAGCTGTGATTTATAGAGGTGTCTTCTCTGAGGAACCCAGGAGCAAATATAGATTTTTCTAACCCTGAGGTCACGAAACACAACAGTTTATTTATTTTTCTTTCAGGAAGAATTGAAACTATGAGGTGAAAGTGCTCTTGACAAAAGCTGTTCGTCCACCCTTCCCTATCAAGAATAATCCAGAAAAACTTAGTTGCTTTACGGATGCTAGTTCTCCCGTTTATGTGTTTAAACAAAAAAAAACCTACAAAAGAAATCTGGAATCCCAAACAAGAATGCACCAGAGAAATTGTTCCTAATGAAAACTTTTGTTTTGTTTGCTCTGGCTATAATTAAAGTCCACCTGCAGTTTGTCTGGATCTCCCAGCTAATGCGCTGTGTTCCGTAAGTGATCAAAAATCCATACTTAAAGTCAATTTTAATTTACAGTACACCAGTGAGTCAATTATAGAGTTCAAATTTCTTTTTTTTCACATTAACTAGGAAAATATCAGATTCAGATCAGTGTAAAAAGTGGAAGGGGTGAATGACCATGAAAAAAAAACTTTCCTTTTTAAATCCAGTCCAGTTAACTATTCCCACCCCTGCCCTTGGGGAATGTTAGAATCACTTCTGCTTCCTGGACAGTCCAGCAGAACTGGACAGTCCAGTATTTGCAACTTATGTTTCTGATGCTTGACTCACTTGATGGTCCAGTACATCAGAGTGTTTGCCATCAGTAGGTTCTGAACAACCAACCAAGTCAAAAACTTGGTTTGAACTGACCGTGATTCTGAGCTGCCATCCTCTCAATCAAACATGCATTTTGAACCAGTTTAGCAAAATGTTTGGTCACTGAACTTGGGATTGGACAATTCTAGCAAAATGCTCTTTAAAATGCTGTAGGGTGTCCATGTTGTAAGTCCAAAGCATCACCAAATTACTTTGGTAAACAAATCAGAGATAAACTCTTTTCAACCTTTAGGTATTGACAATTTAAGAAAGACTTGCTGGACAGTGGCTCTCAAGGGCACGATTTGGCCACCTCTGTCACAGAACATGGTCTGATCTCCATGTGATTGTACAGTATGGCATTCAAGGTACTCACTGCTGATAAAATGTGAAGGGTCAGGTTAAGCACTGTAGCATTTTATAACTCTTTCTGATATCTGTTTTCTATGGGATGCACCCAGCTGGTTAATCGTGTCTGTTCTCTGAAATCATAAGCAATGTTAATGATAATTATGTTGAACATTACCTAGCATATACAAGTGCTCAGT
Source organism: Lepisosteus platostomus (assembly GCF_059453375.1). Taxonomy (NCBI): domain Eukaryota; kingdom Metazoa; phylum Chordata; class Actinopteri; order Semionotiformes; family Lepisosteidae; genus Lepisosteus; species Lepisosteus platostomus. Next base: position 6,400,381 of record NC_142623.1, on the reverse strand, counting down.
CAGCCAGAAAAAGTCATCATTGTGGGTGGTGGAAGAGCCTCTGTTGCTGATATTACCTGCAACTTTAATAGATTGTGGATTATGTGTTATTGAATCTTGAAAATATAGCTGTTTCTTACTCATTTTCCCATCTAAGTGTTTTATTTCTTGCCAGTCAGTAGTTTCCCATTAGGAAATCAGCTTGCTAACTGTGCTACAGCCCCCTGCCATCTCATTTCTTCATATACACATTGCGTATCTTCTCAGGATGAGATGCCAAATGTCCTGGTTGAGTCTGAAAAACATCAAGATCAAATTTGTCGACCTGAGGCTTATAATCTTATACTTGATAGATGTTCTGTCTTGAATCTCAATATCCTGGAAGAGGTATTAATTTTGGATTCCACATATAAATTTGATGACTTGTCAGAATTGAGAGATTAATTTAAAAAAGTTATCCAGTACTAAAATGTGCCTTTGTATGTGCGATAGTGAATCCCAGCCCTGTGCCTGTCTCAGGAAAATACTTTGCAAGGAATCAAGTCCATCATTAGACCAGTGTTCACTGTGTCTCTGACAATCGTTTGGTGCAATGCTGACTTACTGGCAAAGTACTTCACTGACATAATCTCTTGACTGCCTCCAGCAAATGTTTAATGTAATCCAGGAATCGGGTAACAGTTATGGAGTCTTAAAATATATTTTCATAATACTGGTATACAGTCTTAGGAATTACTGGTATCATATAGCAAATGGAGTGTTTGACTTTGCAGCACAGAAAACGTCATTTTATGTGGTGTCTTTAGCTTTACTGGACATACAGAATATTAGCTCTGAGGGGTTTACAGTATAAGAAGTAAAAGTGGGTTAAATTAACACAACCTATGTAGCGGTGTTGTATAGATCCTCTGATTTTAGAATAGTTACTTTAAACTCTCAGTTTTCTATTTTAAAATCTCAGTTTTTTATTTTGCAGTTCATATTTCAGGCTCAAGGGGAACTAAAAAAATAACACACACAAGGAACTTGAGCACCCAGAGCAAATCCACATTAACATCATGAGTACATACAAATACCATGCAGATAGCACCCCACATCCAAAACTGAACCCTGAGCCCCAGAGCTCTGAGGCAGCTATGCCAACCACTGTGCTGCCCTGCTCCAATTTAGAACGTATCAAAATGTTTGTCATTTTTCCTTGACAGATTGAAGAGTTGAACAAAATTATATTGTTAACATAAAAGTGAAGATTACGCTTGGTTTTATAACCTACATAACCTGTAAAAATGTTTACAATAATTGGGGAAATCTATTATTTATTTGAACAGTTTCGAAAGTTTACAATTAAAGAGAAAATAGGTTTTATCCAACAAGGTGGAGTTCAAATGAACTTTTTATGAGTAGTTAGTGCTAAATAAATTACCTGCAATGTTTCCTTGTTTTACCCAATTCCAGCAGGCTAGGAATCTGTGCAGTCTGACACTCCACTGTACTCTGCCTGGTACTTAAACTACACTGTCTGTGATCAACAATGCTTTTAAATTCTCATGTCTATATACTGTATGTGTTGTCCTGTATGGTCTGTATGTTTAAATTGGGTTAAAATTGCATTTTCTTATGTGAGACGCAATGAAGCAGGAGAACTCATTGGAGAATGCAATTTTTGGAAAAATAAAGTAACCAATGCTCCATTCGCAAACAGTAGGTCATCCTGCTTTTAACAATCTGATCACCTGTAGCTGCCATAGGGATACTGAAACTGTGGAAAGTCTGTCATTGAATGTACAGTAAATGTCCTGTCACCCCGGCGTCCTGGGCAAATTTCCCATTGTCCTTTACCAATCATGGCCTCTCTAAAATGGCTTCATCACTCTGTTCTCTTCCCCACTGATAGCTGTGTGGTTAGTGTACTGGAGCACTATGGCTGCAGCTCGAGTCCGAGTTTCCAAGAAAAGTCTAAGCAGTTATTATTATTGTTATTATACCTTTATGGAAAAAAAGCTCTCACTCCGGGCGCTTTCCTTGTGACCTCAGAGCAAAAAAAGGAGAAATGTAGTGGGAGTTGAGGGAGTGGGACAGCCAATGCCAAACTTCTTTGCATGATCTCAATATTAATTGAACATAATGCACTCTGTCAGTTACCTTAGAGCTACAGTGAGCAAACAAGCCTGTATTATTATTTTCATTTCAATCCTAATTTATGTTCTCTGTGCACAAATAATATTTCAAGGTCTTGAGAAGATTGAAGGTTGCTACAATGCCACATTATAATCCTTTTTGTTCCTGTATGAAAATGACTTAATCTGTCTCTACACAAACTTTTCAAATGTTGCTATCTGCCTCTCTACATTAAACCCATATTAATAGAGAGTGGGGATATTGATTTTTTTTTTCTTTAATACGGAGAGTTCATATGGTTTATCGACTTTTTAAATTGATTTTCTTGTTTATGCAAGGCAGACGTAAGAGTAAGGAGCGTTCTTTTGTCTGACTAATTTAAATGTGCCTACAGAAACCTAATACATTTTTTGTGATGTACATTGCAATGGTTCTTTGTTCCGATGTTGTTGTTATTCAAGAAATGTTGTTTATTTTAGACAAGCATAAAATTATGGGTCTTAAAATTGAGTGTTTTGAATTGAAATGGAACTTCAAAATACAAATCATTTTATGACGCCTCATGTCCATGTTGTGGAATATCACTTTTAAATAGTAATTATTTACATTTATGTGAATAAGTTGAAATGTAAGGGTTTTAGTTTAAATATAAATAAGAATCTAAGAGAAAATCATATTAAAAAGTCACCATTTACTGTACAGTGATGCATGTAGTGTGAGCAAAGCTACTGTTTAAAGTAATATATTACCTCTGAAAGGCTACTTTCCTCAATTCTTATTAATTTTAAAAAGTAACCCCTTATGCAAGTAACAAGGAACTGAAATTAATTCTTACAAGTTACATTCTTGAGTGAACAGCTTTTGTCATGTTTCCCATATTCCTATAGGCACAGCAAAGAGAAAACCTTATGACCACTTTAGATCAAAGCGTCTCTGTTAATATTTAATATGAGCCAGCCTTATTTAAACAGCAGTGTAGACTTACACAAGATGAGCTCACATTAGCAGATGTTAGAGCCGAAGGCAATTGGAAGACTGAAGATGCTTGGATAACAGATTAAAAAAAAACATAAATATGATAAATACTAATTAGCTACTCTAATTGAAGTGTACTCTTTAAGTAATTACTAACTAGAAGAGATGTTATTTACTCTCATAAATAACTCTGGCAGCATTAATGACTAATTTCTTCTGCTAGTTTCTGTCTTTTAGAGTGGTTGTCTGTCCCTAGTGGCACATGAGGTGACTGCACCTCCTGTGAAGCATATGTAAAAGGAATTTTGCTGACAACCAATCTATTGTGATTATTATCCATAGAGAACAATGTATTTTTTGTTATGGGCAATGGAGTCAAAATAAGATGGTACTTGGTGCTTCATCACAGCAACCTTGGGTATTCAGTGAGGCAAATCAGATGCTAACTTGCTATTCTTCTGGAATTTAATAATGGTGAAATACATAAAGTTCATTGACAATACTTTTTTTCCGTGTCTTAGCCTGAGCAATTTTGAAACAAAAATGATTTTGAGAACAGATTTCATGCTGCAATCTGCACAGTAAGGTTAATGCTTTTCTACCTATGGAGTGATGCAAAGCTAATATATTTAGATTGTTATTATTTTTAATATTCAGATTAAGCAATGACAAACACAAATATTTGGAATTGATTTTTCAACTACCTACAGCACCTCCAAGAAAATGACAAGGAACACGTTTTCCAAAGAAAGAATGTTTTATAGGTTGTGATTTTGTTATTCAGTTGGTGGAGATTTTCCAGTAAGTTATATCAGCTTTTCGTGGCATAGCTTGTCTGAGCAGTGTGAGGGTTTGAGGGTTTGAGTTGTTTGTTCTGTGATGTCTGGTAAGAAGGAAAGTTTCTTATGAAGATATCTTCTGGGAAAAATGTAGGTGATGCAGTAAAACAGTTTTATACACTCCAATATAGTCATATATCTACTGGATAAAATGTTTTATTATTTTGTCCTTGACATGAATTAAAACTCAATTATCAAGAAAAGGATAAAAGGTCAGCTCACAAGTAGGTCTGACCCTTTTTATGATGCACTAATACAGTATTATTGCTTCCAGCATGGATCTAGTTCCTTGCATACTTGCTTTTATTTAAAGCTTGCAAAAATCTTGATACTGTACACTTATTGCTAAATTTAGCTCAGCAAGTATTCATGATTCATAGACGACGTAGCCTAAAGATATGGATTTTAAATTTTTTTTTTTTATCAAGAACACGCAGGGCAGGGAAGGATGTCTAAAAGACGCATTCAGCAAGTAGATGGCTTGACTCAGATGCTTTATTTGTTTTTCACATTTCTGTTCTCTTCACATCTGCTTCTATAAATCGGGAATGGCGCAAAATATTTATTTAATCAATTCTTAGAGAGGGACACACATAAGAACAATTAAGAGGCTAAATTAATGTTTCAATTTATTTTAAAATATAAGAATGTACATGAATGGTGATTTGTATGAATGGAATATGAATTAATTTCCTTACTTGTGGATCACAAAAAAACAGGCAAATTGAAAAAAACAGAAAATGATGCCTTTAAGTATGTTACCTGGCAACTAAATAATTGACTGTCTAAACCATATAGTGTGCACAAATAAAGAAAGTTTTGATGAAAAGCAAATCCATTACTTTCTTTAGAAGATATAGGGAGTGTGCTTTGTGGAATCTTCATGAGATCACTTCAAAGACATATTTGTAAAAGTGGTTTGGAATTGATTCTACCATATTGATGAGTTCCACTTTAAAATCAGTTTTTAATCTTCTAGTCAATTTAAGTTCCTAGAGCTGGGTACAATATCATCTCAAAGTTCTGTCTGCATTAGCTTTTGCTGACACTGTCATTGTCCAATAAACTGCACTATGGAAAAGCTGTAAGTCAGTACTTGGCTTGAATGAAAATGCTTGGAATGCAAATTCCAGGTGCTTGGTCGATAAGCTGAATTTCTACCTTAAAATGGGCATCACGCTTTAAACCACAGGAAAAGAATGCCTCCTTTTTAATCCCTGTCATTCCATTCAGTTGAAAGACTGAGTTAAATGATTGGGATTCAAGTGCTTGTCTTTAATTTGTTTTTGACATTATTGGATTGGAAGCCACAGTTTGACCGTGTTTAATCTCCCACTCATATTAACAAAGTGATCATGCTGTTTTCTTTAAGTGAGGACACCTAGTGGGGTCACAGATTTTAGGTTTGTCCACTTTTAGGTGAGAGAATTTGTACTGCATGTTACTTCCAGTACTGTATTTCGTAGTGAAATATAGTAGCAGCTCTGCTAATGTAGTACAAATGGATAATTCATTGAAATTCAATTAAATACCCTCATGTTTGACCACTGTCTTGTTAGTTGGGTTTGTGGGAAAGGGGAAAGAGAGGAGAAGAGGAAAACGGAAGGGCAGATGAATGAATCCTGTTCTGAATGCAGCTTCTTTTAAAAGTTTTGAAGTACTTATATTCAGTGCCTGCAGTGTATCTGGTTCCACTGAATGTAAAAAGTATATTTTTTCTCACCTTAATGCACAATATTTCCAGCTTTGTTGTATGTGTTGTGTCTGATGCACTGTTCTCCTTAATCTGCCACCTTGATTACACAGAAACCTGTGACCTGTGTGTTTGCTTTGAAGCTGTTTCTGCCTTGTCATAGCTACTTTTATTTTACATACTACTATAGTGTTATGTCCCTGGGTTTTCCATCCATAACAAACATATGATTTTAAGTCCTTGTTCTTATCCTGACTCTCCAGTCACATGGCCCTTCACTACTTTAACAATCCTGAAAATATTTTTCTTCTGGATTTAGTACAGTGAGCTACTATATGATCTACTGTATTGTGTTTATTTGGTTTTAAAAAGATTTTCTGTTTTATACTTTAGGTTTTGCCTGAATCCTATTACTGTGATGGGCTGGTTGCCAGTCCAAGGTGTATCTTGCCTTGCGCCCGTTACTTGCTGGTATAGCCACCAGCTCCTCTGCGACCCTGTATTGATAATGCAGCTAGAAAATGGATGGATAGATGAATCCAATTATATTCAGCATCTGAACACAAGCCAAATAGTAATTTCTGCAGACGTGTCAACACCTAGATTGAATATAAGCAAAATAGTCTTTTACTTTAAATATGTTTTCAAAACAGCCATTTCCTCTTTCATGGGAATTGAACACACATCCTTTACAAAATCTGTGATATTTAGGATTTTAACAGGGAGTAAACACATTGCCAACAGTACTGCTAGTGTCTTAACAAGAAGACTCATTCCTTCTTTTTTCTGAAGGAAACGTTCAGGTGGGTAGCTGCATCAGCATGCGCAGTTTGCAAAGGAACAAATGATAGGTCTATTCCATGCTGAAAAGAGAAGAGAGAAAATACAACTTTTCAGCTGTGAAGCTTTCTTCAGGTGTTCAGTCCAGGAAACATCACTTTGAAAATATGATACATGCATAACGTGAAGAACTGTAATCTGGGAAAAATAATATAAAAAAAAGTCACCAGCTGATGCAATAGCTGAGTTTGACCCCATGTCTTGTTGGTCGCAGCCTATTGATGAGGAATTTGATTTCCTACTGCTAAGAGTACCAAAACTACGAGCACCTACGAGCTCTTAAAGTGCTGTGTGAGCCAGTTCTACAATGTGTGTGGCTCAATGCCAACTCCGATAGACTAGTGGGATTCTTCACTTTAGCTCTTCAATGCAAACATATGGTTAACTTCACGTGAATTTCAGCCCCACGACACAATTTAAAATCACCATTGCCATTGTAATATTGCACAGCAGATACAGTATGCTGTTGGTATTGTCCTGTAAATGTTTAACTAGTTTTACAGGAGCAAGATTTTGCAGTGGCCTGAATGGGAATTAAAACATGCCTAGGGATTCTGAAATGACTGTATTCTCCCCAGCTCCTGCAGCATTCACAGTTTTGTTAAGCTTCTTTGTTGAGCGTTAGCACATCCAAGGCACAACTGAATGCAGTGAGATTGGGAGGGATTTTCCATGTCCATTAGGGATTATATATGTTTGGCTGAGCTTGCATAGTGGGTTTATCTCCAGAGTTGCAAAGAATTATTTACTAGGTGCAGGAATTACTTTGATTTTCATTATCATCCTGGGAATAGATGACAGTCTTTGAGCAGAATACATAAAATTCTTACCTTTCCTGTCTCTAGTGGGCATTCCATGTTTCTAAAAGAGGTGTGTTGCACAATGCAAGTTGATTCAATTGACATACTGTATAAAATTATTTCACATTTTTACATGCAATCCTTGAATCTTTGGCTACTAAAATGGATACGCAATTACATTTGGAAAGACAAGATCTGAAAGAAAAATTCTGACTTAATTTGTTTCTCTGATAGAGGATTTGATTAAGTGATCTGCTACAGAAGAGGAATAATTTAATTACCGAAAGAACTGTTGTTTTGAGTTATTTAGTGCAGACTTTGTTTCATTAAGCAACAGTCAAACCTGCTTTATATCACACTGGCTGTTTTTTTTCCTCTAATTGCTGTCAAAAAACAAAAGTCATCTGCCACAGTATTAAGCCATAGGTATTAAGATCATTATCTACAGTACACTACTGTCAGTCTCTGATCTCTATGAAACACATTTATCAGGAAAATAGTTTTCTAAAAAGCAATTAAAAAAATTCTCGGGAATTGAAATACAGTATGAGGTTGGCTGGAAATGTTGTAAGCCATTATACATGGAAGTAACATTACAGTTGCACCTGCCTGTAGTCCACATTATATTATATTTTGGAGTCCTGGCCAGATTTCCCATTGGCCCTTACCAATCATGGCCTCCTAATAATCCCTATTTATGAAATAGCTTCATTACTCTGCTCTCCTCCCCACTGACAGCTGATGTGTGGTGAGCGTTCTGGCGCACTATGGCTGCCGTCGCATCATCCAGGTGGGGCTGCACATTGGTGGTAGTGGAGGGGAGTCCCCATTACCTGTAAAGCGCTTTGAGTGGAGTGTCCAGAAAAGCGCTTTATAAGTGTAAGCAATTATTATTATTATTATTATTATTATTATTATTATTATTATTATTATTATATACAGAACAGTAAAAATGCCAATAAATGACCATACTGTAGACTCGTTGGCCTCTCTTTTTTGACTTTTCTCAGGTTGTTTTATTTTATTCTCTGTTAAAACTTTGATGACAGCATAATGCAACAATTTAACACATTCAGTTTTAGTATCCTTTCTATTGTATCACTTGCAAAATACATTAGTACATTTCTGGGAACAATCTCTCAGACATCTTGGGGAGCTAAGGAGTCATTCAGTGCATCGCTTGGAAATGTCTTACACATTATTTTGCAGATATACTAGCATGCATCACCAGCGTCATCTCTTCCGTCAAATTTGCCTTGTTTCTTTGGTTCTAATTTAGGAATAAATTAGTTATTTTGCAAGAACTAATTCCTATAGTTAGGAGTGGATAGGTATGTGTGAGTGTATGGCGGGGATTGGTATGGTTTTCAGACATTGAGATCAGAGTCTGATAAATTTTTTATTACATTTTCTCAAATCAAATGAATTACACTGTCCTGAATAAAAGTATCTTTAGCCAGACTAATGGAGTACAATGCGATGCTGATATAGCTCACTGTCATTCTCACTTGCAGGCCCAATCTGTCTTATATGGAAAACTCAATAGGCCAATGCACTAGCTGTACTCTGTGTGTAATCATATCCATGCAAATTACCACCGGTTTCTGGTGTGGTCATGAGTGGGTCTACCAGTTCAAGTTCAATTGAGATCTATGGCAGATGTCATGTGCTCAAGCCTGTGACATGTTGCCGGCTGACTGGGACCACGACTCTCTTAGTAACTGAACTCTAAGGGATTATAAGGAGATTGGGCTTTCTTTCTGCCCCCGGTGAATATGAGACTCCTATAAATTCCTGGGTGACTGCAGGTTTGCAGTGACATTAGTGAGACCCTGCCAACAGCACTAACTCTCAGGACAGAGCTTGCGGCATGTCATAAGATGATGTTTGAACAAATCTGCCCATCCTCAGCCACTCTGTACAATACAGGATTTATTGCTATGATATGAGACGTAGAGAAGCAATAGGTTATTCCAAATTGGGTGGCTATGGAATAAAACACCCAAATATTTTACTGGTGAAAGTCTAAGTCAGAAGAGCACTAATGCCAATGTCTTCCTCTCAGAAATGCATTGAAATGACAAAATCAGTAGTGTGTTTGAGTCTAATACAATGTTGAATTTACATTTAGGGGAGGTCATGTTAAAAAAATATACTGCACTTTTGAGTCTGTGCTCACTTATGGACACATAGAACCATGAGAATATTTAAAAATTTCCAATTGGCCCTTACCAATCATGGCCTCCTAATAATCCCCCTCTATGAGTTGGCTACATTACTCTGCTCTCCTCCCCACTGATAGCTGATGTGTGGTGAACATACTGGCGCACTATGGCTGCCGTCGCATCATCCAGGTGGATGCTGCACATTGGTGGTGGTGGAGGGGAGTCCCCATTACCTGTAAAGCGCTTTGAGTGGAGTGTCCAGAAAAGTGCTATATAAGTGTAAGCAATTATTATTATTATTATTATTATTATTATTATTATTTTGCAATTCACCCAGAGATTTGAAAGAATCCCTTCATCTTACAATAATTTTGCAAGAATTTCATTCTGAAGTATAACAAATCTTGAAAGAGACTGAAAAACCTGACCAAGACAATTACTAGCCATATCACTCTGAAACTCATAACTGGCAACCTACTGAAGATAAGCAGGTGTGAGCCTGGTCAGTACCTGGATGTGATACCTCCTGGGAAAAACTAAGGTTGCTGCTGGAAGAGGTGTAAGTGGGGCCAGCAGGGGGCGCTCACCCTGTGGTCCAAGTGGGTCCTAATGCCCCAGTATAGTGCCGGGGACACTATACTGTAAACAGGCGCTGTCCTTCAGATGAGATGTAAAACCGAGATCCTGACTCTATGTGATCATTAAAAATCCCCGGGCGTTTCTCGAAAAGATTAGGGGTGTAACCCCGGCGTCCTGGCCAAAATTCCAATTGGCCCTTACCAACCAGGCCTCCTAATAATCCCCATCTATGAGTTGGCTACATTACTCTGCTCTCCTCACCACTGATAGCTGGTGTGTGGTGAGTGTTCTGGCGCACTATGGCTGCCATCGCATCATCCAGGTGAGGCTGCACATTGGTGGTGGTGGAGGGGAGTCCCCATTACCTGTTAAGTGCTTTGAGTGGAGTGTCCAAAAAGGCACTATATAAGTGTAAGTAATTATTAATTAATTACTGCTCAAGAAGCAGGTTAAAACCAAAGAACACAGGATAGCCATGGGCATAAAAGTGTATTCATGATTGAAAACAGGAAGAATTACTTCCTGAGCTGAGTGGGCCTAAATGTGATGTGTCTTAGAAGCTACTTCTCCCATATTATTCAATATGCTCCTTGAGGAGGTCGTTATATTGATAAGCTTCTAGCAACCAAACAAGCAAGATTGGCCAAATATTGTTCTCTCATCTGCCACCTTCTTTTATGTGTTTAAAAGCTTGAGTAGCTTAATCTTGTCACTAGATGCACAGAATAAAATTCTGGTGCTTCGGGTTTTGAATGTGAAGAAAAGAAGGATTTCATGTTTAGAAACCTGCTGATTGGCCAGAGGAGCAGCTGTGGGATTATGCTTTCAAGTTAGCAAAAGATAGCCTTTGGAGTATGATTTTGAGCCTTCTGATCTTTTGGAGCCGGCTCCCAGCTGTTCTTCTTTAGCAGAGTTTTAAGGATTCCTTTTTTACTAGAGGGACCTCAAGGGAAACAATCGGCTTTCTTCGATACTTGCCTCTGTAGTGAAGTATAAAGGCGATGAAAGTTTAATATTTAAATTGTAAACAAGAATAAAGAGGATGTCCTTAAAGGCTTAACCAGAAACAGTGTACACTGTCTGTACATCAATATGCTTTTTCAATACTGTTTTGTGTCATTTTGAACATCCCTAAAATAATTGGAAACAGAAATGTAACACAAAAGTATTTATGTATGCAGTTTGTATCACAAAACAGGCAAGTTGAAAGTTCTTGCATCCCATTGGCAAATATTTATTCCTTAGAATGTATCACAGTAATTGGGAAATGTTTAGTTTGCACTGAACACATTTTCATTTCATTTTCAGATTACTCTTGCTGTATCTTTCTTAATATGGGGCAGTATTTTAATTAAAAAGGAACACTTAATTATTACTGTATAATTGTTTCTGAACAACTTATGTATCCTCTGTATTGATGATCTATGTAATCACACTATATACTGCAAGTGGACCGTCCATCAGAAATCCTTCTTAAGTGAAAACCAAACTGTTGTAAAATTGTATTACTTCCCTGTTCATTTTACTAGTGTTTGAAACTGGCAGAAAGAAATCTTTACATGAAGGTAGAGACTAGTGAACTATACTGTATGTCAGTGTGCATTAAACACTTACTGGGCCCGGGGTGTATTTATTGGAGATGATCTGTGTCTGCTCCTTACATCAAACAAACAACTACTCAAACACCAGGTTACTGACAGGTTCACCACACACAAAAGATTTCAGATGTTTCATCTGGAGCCTGGTGAACAAATCGCCATTATTCCCATTCTTTCACTCTCACTCCTTTCCACCTGTCAACACCGATAGTTCAGTGCACACAATAGGACGCTGAATGAACTATATCAATGCCAATGACTCTTGTCAACTTGGATTGCGTTTTCATTTCTCATTTACTCCACGTTAACTGACCACCTTTTGACAAATCACGTACTTGTAGTAAGCGTTCAGCTGCCCAAGGGAGTAAATTAAGAGATGGGAAATATTTATAGCATTTCTTATCTTCCAAGGAGAACTGGTTCTGATTCAGGAGGAATAGCATCTTCTTTAAAATTGTAATGGCTCCGTACATAAACTGATTTAATTAATCGATTTAGAATGAAAAATGGGGGCTTGATGATATTCAATGACCAAAGTCTTCCCACACTTCCACCGGGAAATCTTGCTATTAAAGAGGTCTCCTACTCTGTTCATAAAGACGTCCAAAGCAGCAGATATTGTAGGGAACTATTAAATCATCTGTTTCTCAAGGCAAATTATTTGTGATTTGTTAAATTGAACAAGAGGTCTGTTTGGAACAAAACTCTGAATACCCTTCAGGCCTCTGGGACCAGAATGTCTTCAATAATTGCCTTAATTGTTTGGTTACTTATAACAATTTCCAAATCTGAGTTGATTTAGGTTGACCTAGAAATCTTAATAGATTAGCAATGGTATTCCAGACTGAACCTGAATAAAATGCAGCTTTTATCACACAGAGCAGCTAAAATGCAGCTTTTATTTCTACCCTTTAAAATTGCAAAGCAGATTTTCTTTAATTTGTAGTATTTTTGGAAGAAGAGAGCTCCCCATGCATATTATGTACAGAGGGTTCAGAGTGGATTTAAAATGAAGACTTGTGCCCTTTTCACATGCAAAATCCACACCTCTTTGAAGCCTCTGCATGTTTCAGAAGCTGATCAAGATGCTCAGTACTGCAGCTGGAGGGATAGAGGCACATGAGAAAATTCAGGTTGTAGGTGGAAGAAGTGCCGCTTGACCAGCAGGTGGCACTCTTCCCTCTGGACAAGAAATCCGCAGCCCATGCCCCAGTAAAGAGATAATGAAGCAGTTAACAGTAGGAGGTGTAATATTTCTCAGATGAGGCACTGAAAGGCACTTTTTGTGATTCTGTAAAACTTTTCAAAGGAGAAAGCTTCTAACCCCAGCCTACCAGCCAAATTCTAGTCCCTGTTTCTTAGCATATCTTCCACACATTTCCCTCTGAAGCTGGAATTGACCAAGTGATTTTCTTCTATTGTATACGACGTGTAGGGAGCTGATGACACAGAATGACTGCTGTGTCATACCCAGAAGCTGCTGAAATTCAAGGCTGAATGAAGCCACAGACTGCATGCAGTTATTGCCTCAAAGGGATATGCAACCAATTACTGATTTATGAACTCTGAAATGTACTTAAAGTGAATGTATCCCAATATTTATGGTCACTTGAAACTTATATAATCAGATTCATGTGTAAAATTACTCCAAAATATAACAACATTGTCCATTTCATTCATATTACCTGTATGACAAAAAAAACACACAAATTGCCTGATTGTAAAAAACATGTTTTGACTTTGCTGGCCCAAAACTATATATCAAACTTGAAAAAGTTCAGAGCAAGCCTGGAAGAAATATCTCATCAGGGAGAGCAACAGCTGGTGTTCTGTACTGTGACATACAGTGAGGCTCCCCCATTTTTTGCTCATCGACTTCTTTCATACTTCAGCTTTGAAAGCGTATCTCCAAACCAAGGCAAAGTAATTCTGTGACAATATTGCCTTGTTTAAGTGAACAGATCTAAAGCCTTAGAGGAATTAATGCCTCCAGCTGTGTTATCAGCCTGCAGAATCCAACTTTGTTCTGCCAGAGTGCATGGACGACCTGTAAGTTGCGCTACTTTTCTAATGTCTTTGTGCCTTAATACAAACAGCCAATGAAGCGGAGGATGACACATCAATCACGGCTGGAAAATAATCCTTCGATTCACGGCTTTCTTTTGATAGTCCCCTGCTCGCGCTTGTGGGCTCAGCCCTGCCACACAGAATATGATGACACTGCCACAGGAAGAAAAATCTTCTCATTAGAAAGAAAAGAATCAAGCCAGATGGCATTAAAGCCCAGGCTTGTTCGCAGTGAAACACATTATTGGCTGGGATTTTCAAGTGAAATTCTGAGGTGCTGGAGGGCAAAGAGTAATTTAAAGATTAAATTGATAATTAAGATCCATTTAAGCCAGTTTCCTCATCTTCAGCTCTCAGTCAGGCTGTTTGATTGGTGTTGGAAGCATTGATTTTCTAAACAATGCACTCTCTCTCTCCTTTAGGCAGTATCATCACCATCACATCTAAAACGAAAAGAAATGAGGCCCAATACAAAGTGTAATTTTTATTACGCCCTCTAACAATACAGCAGGTTTGTGAATCACAAACACCACAGAACCCTGACATTGGCCACCCTGAACGGGGCAAAACGATTTAACTAAACTTGGTTTATAAGTTGCCAAAGGTCTTTGTATGTATTTTGAACGTTACAGGCATGTGTTTCAGTCAGGTGTTGTAACCCATGCCATGAAATCTAAGACTTTTTCTTGTCAGTCATATCTGTAGAATACTCAACAAAAAAAAAGAACTTAAAACGTATAAATTGCAGGAAGGACATTTTTAGTCAGTTGGAAATTTGCTGTACTGCTGGTCTAGACATATTAATCTACAGTATGTATATTTCAGACCTAATTCTGAAACTACCTGGCCTAAAGTAATATAATCCAGCCTTCTAAGACCATATTAATTATATTAAAAATTACTGTATTTGTTATGAGAAAAAACAATACGTTCCTCAACAATTTTAACTCATTCAGCCACCAATGAACAATCATATACTCTTGAAAGGTTGAAAGGTTATTTCACATTTCTCCAAAAAGACAATATAATCATGACATAGAACAATATCCTTTTTTTCCCTAGTAACGTTTCCAAAACGTTAGAGGTGAAATATCATATTTGGTGGTTTCATAGCATATGTTTGTGGAAGAACTGTTTCTTTGTAGAATTAAATGTTTTTTCTTATTTTTATGTCTTCATGACTGGCACTGTGGAAAGTTCAATTGTTATATAGAATGGGAACCTTGTTGTTCCTTAGAGAGCCAAGGGACCCTAAGAAACAGAAAAAACTTTGCAATCTGATTGCAAGATGAAACTCTGCACAAACAATTAAGGCCTTTTATGGGCCTCATACAGTAGGCACTCAACATTCAATAGCAAAACATAATAAGAGCAGGAAAAAGCTGAGAATTGCCATTGCACTTGTACAAACATTAGAGTACAAGGGCACATTTGTCAACTGTAAGAAGCTGAGTTTTCAAATGAAGTTTTTCTTTCACCCTTATTAGTATCTAGATATCAGAAGCAGAAACGCTATATTATGGGACTATTATGTAGTGAATTATGTCTGCTTTGACATAATACATTTGATTGATGACAGTAAAGCTGTCAAAATTGTACTGGAATCTGTACTCTAGACAGTTTTTAATATAATATGAAACACAACCATCTCTATTACTGATACAGGTTATTGAAAATAAACAGGTTCCAGTGTCTGTTTTTTACTATAGCATTGCAATTATACAAATGTCACAGGACCCAGTCCTGACTCCCGAGTAGTGTGTATTTTGGACCCAATGCAGACGATATAATCCGGACTTCAAGGGAAACACAGAAGGAGCAGGACGGGATGACAGACAGGGGGGTGTGACGGCTGTGATCTGGTGCTCAGGGGGCGTGGTGCAGGCAAACCAGTCCTAAGGTTGTCCAAAGAGGAAACCGGGGTGCAGTCCAGGGTCCAGGAGCCGGGAGATTCAATGCGAGACAGACAAGATTAAAACCGGAATGGGATAATGAACAGGAACAGGAACAGGGACAGGGAACCAGGAGGATAAAAACAGTAACGAGGCCAGGCGCTCCGAGCCCCAGACTCAGATGGTCAGGATGCCATGATGAAGCTTATGCTGCTTCTTGAGTGCTGCTGATTTAAAGAGACCTTGAAAAACCTGAATAGACCCTGGCCCTCCAGGACCAGGACTGGACACCTCAGTCTCATACTCATTACGATGAGTAGTTATGAACCCTGTGCAGGTTACTGAGAGAGTCCGATGGCTTACTGTCACGGACGTCCAAAGGGACTAACCGTGAGGAGCAGGAGAGCAGAAAAAGACCCATATGCGTAGCGGCGAGACGGGAAAAAGGCCCGGGCTCATAGTGCAAAGAGTTCAGGAATGCCGTATAGAAACCTATGCCCTCAGGGAGCGGACGTGGGGCGCCCTGGTGCTAGGTGGGTCTCAGGACATCCGAACGTCAATGCTGAGCGAGGACAGAGTGCAAGACCCGGAAATATATAGCCCAAGGGAAAGAGAGGGACAGGAAGGACAGCAGAGCGGAAACTAGAGACAGGACAGAGAAGGAGCGCCCTCTGGCTGCAGAGGGAGCGACACTTACGAGTCAAAGAGGAGCGAGGCAGTAGAGTGGTCGGTAGTTCCAGGCTAGAGGTCCGAGTCCGGTTAGAGAAGGCAGCGAGACAATTCCAAAAAGGGGCGAGACGAAAGACTAGTCAAAAGGTCCAAAGCTAGAAAGCTCTGTGTGTCGGTAGCCAGAGGCTTGGGGACGATGCAAGCTCAGATGGCGGATAGATAGGTAATACCGAGCGAGGACTAGGAGTGGACGGAGGGCTTACATAGTGAGGGACGAGGAGATTGAATGATGAGGGTCAATTGGTGCCAGCTGTGCTTGTATCAATTCTATGCTTTTTCTATGGCTTTGCACTCTTTGGATCCTGGTTTTCTGCAGGTCCGTTCTTTTCTGCTTTCACTGTGCGTCTAACATATAATAACAACTGTCAAGGTACTGGTACTGTACATCTTGGGGGTTCTAAGCCAACATTGAATTAATTGAAAATAAACATCCTCTTATACTGTTTTTTGTAACATTGACAACTTGACTTTAAATGGTCAGTTATTTTCAATGTAAAGTCTTTGTTGTTTTGCTTACATTTTAAATATTATGTTATAATAACAAAGAATGTACTGTAGGTCATGCGTGTGACTTTTTTTTTCCATAAAAGAACGTGACACAATCCATTTAACCACCCTTTTTGTAACCATTTTATCCAGTACAGGGTCATAGGGGGAGCCGGAGCCTATCCTGGCAAGCAGCGGGCCCAAGGCAGGATACACCCTGGATGGGAATGCAGTCTAACACAAGACACAAACAGACACAGACACGCACACACTCACACTAGGGCCAATTTTCCCAGAAGCCACTTAACCTACCAGTAGGGCTTTGGATTGTGGGAGGAGACAGGAGCACCTGGAGGAGTGAAACACTACCACTGAGTGCAATTAAAGCTTTTAGAAATCTCTCTGGCTGGTGATGGTCTGCATAATAGCTAAAATTCTGTTTTCCCTTTCAAAAATAACTTCAAAGGAATGTTTTAAAGGACTTGATGACAACGTCTTAGCTGTTTAACATTTACAAATATGATTTTGTACAGTTAGGAAAATGCAGAGGAGAAAAGTCGCAATTTAGATGAGCTTGGATTTGAGAGAACAATTCACACATACAGTACAGTGCTTTCTTAAACAAGCTGTTACCACACTGATTATGATTTGTAAGCATGTACAGTAGCTAAGTGGTCAAACTACAAGTCAGACACTATAGTATGTGAGTTAATCCTTGTGGCTTTGTTAATTCCCCTCTCTACAATTTTGCTGGTTAAATTAATCATGCAGGTTGGTTGCTTTTGGACTGTTTATTACTGTCAGATTAATACTCTATTAAGACATTTATTGTTTTTGTAAATAAAAAATGCATTTACAATATTTGCATCTAAAGGAAATCAGTAAAAGCTTTGCAGAAAAGAATGCACAAAACACTTCAGTTCTCTAAGGTAACTTAATAAAGGTGACTATGAACAGTTATCAAAATGAGAACAGCTGTTTGCTTCAGTACAACATTAGTACATTTATGAGATTTTAGAATTTCTTATTCTTTTGTGAATTTAAACTCATTTTGTGATTTCCAGTTCTGACCACAGGGAGGAATTTTAAATGTGCAGCAAAGAATGTTAACTAGACAAAGGAATACAGCAATCTCCCTTTTAAAAGAATAGATTACAGTGTCCGATTTGTCTAAGTGATTCTTGTAGCTCTGGCAGATCTGACAAACAGTATGCTGAATGCTGCCTTAGATTAAAGGGCATATCTATATGTGTAATAGCTAAATTTGGTGTCTCGGGAAAATGTTTATCAAATAATGAATGTTTTTTTGTAGTTCTTAGTAAATCAGTGACACCTAATTTCTAGGTTGAGATTTGATTTCTGAGGTTTTTTTAAAAGCCTACCAGCAATTCCTTGACTATAGGTGTAAACCTGAACTCTGAGAGATCTGTTTTGACAGTGAAACTACTCAGAATCCTCCTTTGCATTAAGTACTGTATAAATTGTCTCTATAACCTCAGGCTACTATCTTACTTCAAGCTGAGAAGATTAGAGTCCAAATGTGCCTTTAAATGTATAATAAATTATGTTGATCACATTACAATTATTAGCATAGCTGTTTTGTCTATACTGTATTTCCTGAAACAATGCAATGATTAAGTACAGTACTTTAGCAGCTATACAAAAAAGAGCTGTTCACTCAGATGTGGTGCTGAAAAACCAAGATAAAGCATACTGGAGAATGCTGAAAAATATGGTATTCTTCTCACCTTTCACCCTCCCACACACTCGGCTTTATTATCCTTAGGCGCTGCAAAACATTTTTTGCTGCTGTCTACAATCTCTTGTATTATAATTAACTTATTTTTTTTCTAAACTAATTTGGCAGGTCTTCTTTGTAGTACTTAAAAAAAAATCATTTTATTGCCATCATTAAAATGATTTTGTTCTCAAAAAGGAAAGCCATATACTGTACACTGGCCTTTTACCTGATTAAATACCACGCAGATTCCAACCAAGTACAAAACTGCAAGAGCTAATGACATGCAGAATTTTTAATTATTTAAACATTATCCTGCATGTTTTCCATTTCAGAAATCTAATAGTGTGGAAAACTCTAGGGGCTAAGGAGGAGAGCGTTTCTGATCCTATCAGAGCTAAAGATCAGCTAATTTTTAAGCAAGCAGAATAACTATTTAAAAAGGTCATTGTGAAACATCAAGGGTTAGATAAGAAAGGAAATGACTTCGCAGATAAGACTGTGAAGTAGGCACCCAAGAGATTGTGACAAAAAAAAAAGTAAGAGGACATCTACATGGAAAAAAAGACTAAACCAGCTGTCAACATTAATGTAATCTGCCCGGACACTGCAAATCCAATGTATTTACCTACAGTATATTTTCTGAAGGGTTGTGTAGAGTTCAGTAGTAGAGTTGGACTTAATTCCTTCTTGTTAAAAAGACAGCCCACTTGATATAACTAGGTTTTTATTCAGACTCCTAAAGCCCTTGGGAAATGCATAACAGCTGGAACTTTGTGAGGTTTGCCAACATATGTTCCCTAACACTGCATTTATGCTAACACAGGAACATGTTTAGAGCTAACCCTAATGTATAAGGAGCACACGGAAATGCCTGTGCATCGGAGATTCAGTAGGTGTCTCTGTCCTCAGATCCCTGGCAGCTTCCTTAATTAACATAATTAAGAACTCCACTGAACTATATTGTGACTTCTTGCATTGCCTGTAGTTGCAAGTAATACATAGTTAACAGAGTGATCATTACTAAAAACAAGAAAACAGTACTGGTTTATTACTGGTTTTAAATGATTTATTTGATTTGGTTGTACAATATGTGCAGCAATGATATGACTGTGTAATGGCTTCATTAAACCACTGATTATAGTAAATACACCATGAGTCCTAGAAAATATTGATTATTTCCATATTGTAGTCATGCCTATTTGTGTGACACTTGAGAAGTGACTGGTATTAATATTGGTCACCCCCTAGAGTGTACAAACACGACAATCTGTTTGTTTGGCATTTTAGTCATTGTGTTCTTTATATGATATTATCAGTGAAATCTTCTGGATGCTCTTTGATATCTTTTTACAGTACAATGTCTTTTGTGAAATTCAAAGAGCAGTGCTGCACAAGCATCTCTAAGGTGCACAGGTCAGCTACAGCAGTGTCTTTGATTTTGCTTACTGACTTTTCAGTATCCTGTGTACTCAACCATTGTCTAGGCATTTGTCTGTGTTGAGGGGGATCATATCATGATTCCTTTTTGGTATTTACCTGCGGTATTTACTGCTAATGTAATCTGTTTCTTTTACATTAGTCTTTAGTTTTCAAGTTCCAAGTTTAGTCCTATCATCACCTTGTATGCATGATTGAGGATGCTCTTCTGCAGGTCTTTGGAATTTGCAAAATATGCAGCACCAGCTTTGAAACATTTTTTTAATCCACTTCTATGTTTAATATAAATGATTTCCTGACTTTGAATTGTAAATTGTAGGAAGCCATTATAACTTAATACCTGGTAGCATTTAAAGTAATCTGCAAAGAAGTCCATTTCAAAAAAGAAAATTAACACTACACAGATGCAGCTGTGGAGCAGACGGTTTGAAATTGTTAAAGCTTGTCACCCCTTGATAGCTAGTGAGAATGCAAGACGTTACACAGGGGGAGCAGCACTTAATGACTTGTTAAAATTTATTTTGCTCCTGATCAACAGAAGAGGGATTGAGAAAAAAAATAGAAGTATCTTTAAAAAAAATAGCAACTCTAATCTGAAATCCTGGAACGCTGCTGCCATCTCTGTTGCTGGTTGCTGTTGGAGTCCCTTGTACAGAAAGGATTATACTACATTGTGTGGCACATAAAAATACCAGTAGCACGGTGAAGCGAAGGAGTGTGCCTTTGAATTAAAGCACAGTTGCAGAAGATTTGCAAAACTAATTCCTTCTAGGCAGCACTTGCTCTCCAATAAGCTTTATGGCTACCAAAATAAATCTGGCAAGTCTCTAAAGCGATCACCCGGACTTGCAGTGTATCTTTTCCTATTATTGCTAAGTCCATGGTGCTCATTGAATTCTCCCTATACTGTAGCTTCTTCTTGCTGATAGCTTTTTGTTTCGTTGTGGGGTACAAACTGAAATATAAGAATGCATACAAATGAGAGGAACTATTCTGTGCATCAAGCTCTTTTGGTTTTTAGGAGGTAATTCAGCGGCAGGCAAAGATTGTCCTCAAGTGTTGCGTTTGTTTTTGGTTTTCGTTCCATCTGACACCATGATGAATTAATTAAATCAAATAAGTGGATAAATATTTGAATCACCTGTGTTTTCTAGGCTTAATCTGATGCTAATTGAAATGTGCCTCTCATATCAGCAGGAACCCAACACTTAAGGACCATGGTTGTTGGTCTCTGAGCTAATTTATCTGAGGAGGATATTTCCATAAAGAAATCAGGGTGTCGGCTTCAACAGCACGGCTCCCACAAGTGTTTGTGCATAAAGCTCCCTCCTGATCTCAGTTTTAAGTGCAGAGCCCCTTTTTTTCCTCTTATCCTCCGGCAACGCCAGTAGCATATAATTGTAATGGGTATTACCCCTGTCTCGAGAGAGTGCTGGAAGAGTATGGTAATGGCCTATTAATAGCATCTCTTGTTTCTTTATGCACAAATGGTAGAGTACCACAAGGCCCTGGATATTTGTTTATCATAAGTGCTCCTAGTACACTTTTCTCTCTTCTCTGCTCATAAAATTTGATATAGAACTTTGTTTGCTCAGCCCGAGTCATAGTGTCTTTATCAACCTTGGTTAACACCTGAGTGAACTATTCATTTAATACAAGTTTATTGTATTTAATAAACATTATTTTTAATGCTTAATAACTTTGACCCTTGCTTTCCTTGCTTTGAAAATTATTTTTTTTTAATTTGGACTTTATGTGTATAGTTTCAAAGTATACTTCAAAGAATACTGTATGACGATCACAGTCTCTTAAAGGTTCTGTCACCTCTGCTTTTCTCACTCTATCTTGATTTTCTAAAAACAGTATTTCTACATTTGCAGTCCCCCTAGTAGGAGCTCTGCAATACTAAGAAAGTGGTAGAGCTACTATTCTACTAAATCCAGTAACAGCAGCCAAGTCTAGAATTTCACTTTCAGCTACTGAAATTTTTATAATTTCACCCTTTGAAAGTTAACAAAGTTAACATCTCCCATGAAAGCAGCTTCTACATTTATGTATACAATTACTGTATACAGTACATCCCTGATGCTGTCATTCAAGAGTGCATCTTAATTGATGTCTGAATTACATGGTCTATAGTACACTCCTAAAACTGCTGTATGCTTTGATACAGTAAATTAGAAATTGAAGCGTTACCATTTCGTAAGGAACTGAGGGTGATTCCCTTCAGGGAAGTCAGCTCCGATGCAGATCTCAGAGAAGGGTGCATTGGGGGTGCTCCTTGAGTACCCTTTGGAACACGTATTTAGAAATGGGACCCCCAAAAGCCTTTACAGACCTGAGCGGGAAAGTGCACATGAAGCATACAAGACATCAAGTGTGCATATTGGGAAAGGCCTTGGTTTCCCCTTTCACATTGGAAGCATTATAATTTCTGTTTGTTATGAGTGATAATAGATTATTTTCATACATTTTCATTCTATAGAATGAATGAAAATCACAAACTGCTGTGTTTGTCCACTGCATAAAAGCACAATTCTCTATAAAACTGTATCTTAACTTACCCTGAAAAGTGCCGTCCTGCGGAGTGTACAGAATCTTGTGACTTGAAAGCTACTCTTGTGTAAGACAACGACCCAAGTGCCAGAAAACTGCTGGAGTACAGCTTTTAAAATGTGCAAAGGGAACAACTGTACTGAGCAACACAGGAGGACATTATTAGAAACAGAAGCAGGTCATAGTCATTCCAACACAGTCCCCTATGGTAACGGAATACCACCGCAGGCTGAAGTACGGTATGCATCAGAGGGACTTAGCAGACAGACAACCCAGATTCACTAATAAAATAGCACAGGGCTTGAACAATCTTGATCCTGTGGAGATGAATACATATATTCCAAGTGTCATAGAATAGCAGCACAAAAGCACAACTTTATCCAGGGAACTTTATCCCTCACACCTGAAGAAGGCTTCACAGTGGAAACGTTGCGTTTTCTCTCTTCTCTTTTCAGCATGGAATAAACCTATTACTTGTTCCTTTCTCCTGGGAAGGTGACAGAGTTTTAAAAGTCAGTCTAAATCTACGATGATGTAACACAGGGTTTCTCTCATTACTTCAAGGTGCATATATTCAAGTTCGAGTTTATTGTCACTATACAGATGTCAAGTAGTACAAAAAACAAGAATACAATTGTGTAAGAAAAGAAAGACAGAGACAACAGGCAATGTGCAAAACAACAGATTATTGTACAAAACAGCAACAGTTGTGCAAAATCATAAAACAACAGAATGAAATAAAGGATATAAAATTAAGAGGAGTGAACGTCTTGACATGTGAGGTAGAGGTAGATTTCAATGTGTGTTTGAGTGTTGATAAAGAGAGAAGGCACCTTAAGGGTTCAGATCAGAGGTGAGAGAGGCTGGAAGTTTAACAGTTTGATAATGTGGGGGTAAAAGCTGTCTCTGAGTCTGTTAGTCCGGGCCCGAATGTTTCAGTACTGTTTTCCAGATGGTAGAGGGTCAAACAGTCTGTAGCTGGGGTGTGTGGGGTCTTTGATGATGCTTAGAGCTTTCCTCAATCTGTCATAAATCTATGTAAAAATAGACCTAATCTTGTCCAGTGTCTGGAGAAAACTTTATTTCTCTCAGGTTTACAGGTATCATAGCAAATGGGAATCTGATTTATAAAGCTGCGAATGGTGCAGTTTTATAAATCATTTATTATACAGATCAGTCAAAATATGACACATTGCATAATCACTGCATAATCACTGTCTTCACTGTAACAGTTTCTCAAACTGGACATACAGTTGGCAGGAGCTCAGCTGAGCACAAAGGTTCCTGGTGAAATGGACCACACTGGCAAAGTACTGCTGCTGCAAGAATAAGCTTGTCAAGAGAGTTTGTAACATGATGTGACTTTCCGGGGAACAAATTAAGAAATGCATGAGTCTGAGATCTACCATTTGTGAAGAAAACGAAGCAAAAGAAAAAAGCAGAAGCCAAGTGATATTAAAAGAGTGTGACTCTCACACAATAGTAGCTTAAAAATAAAAAAAATAATAAGTGGCACTCACCTAGAATGCTGAGGGAAATGTTCCAATGAATTTGCGTTAGAGAAGTGTGAACCCTTTGGCAACCTCTATTTGTCACTTTCTTTTAAGAATTGAGCCGCAATGCAGAATAAATAAAAATGGGTTAGATAATGCAGTGGGAGTAAGTTAACCTGAAGCTGGAGGAAGATTCTGTTTCCCAAAACTTTCCAGATCACGACAGTGAAGTTGTTCTGTACAAAGTGAATAGAAAAATAACAATCACTTTTTTTCCCTTTGCATGCATGTTAGTGGTAAAAACATGGTCCCTAAGAAAAGGCACTTCTTTGCAAGAAAGCACAGCTGTCAGGCAACTTCGTCTGAGCAAACACTGTCAGGTGGAAAAGTTTTGCAAACAAAAACTCCTGATGGGATGTCATGAAAATAAGAAGTGCCACTTTCCTGGTTAAATCTAATTTTCCTGAAAAATCAATCAGATTAAGCAGAGTAAGCAAGTTACTACACATACCTTAAAACCCTCGTTTCCTCTGTCCATAGAAAAACCACCATATTTTTGTCACTAAAAGACAATTGTATTGTTTCATTATAATTGAGTTTGGCACACAGAGTTCTGATAGATTGCAAATAGAATTTTCTATACTTGTCCAAGATTTATGGCATACATTCCCCATTGAAAATGATTGGGTTTGTCAGGAAATGGATGCTACCTGTGAAAATCATCCTTCAACGTCAGGCCTGTTTGCCTAATTTTCTTTTCTACTGTTAAATCAAATATGTTTTGTTTTGATCCAATTTTCAAAACAGTATAAGTAAGTGAATTCATAAAAGGAATTCTACAATCAGAATATTTTTGATGCAGAAAGTGGAAGACCTAAATTGTCTGATCCATTAAACAATTTGTTGGATTTCCAGTTTAGTGTAGTTTGGCATCCAGGGCCACATAGTCACAGTCAAGACAGCTAAGCATAGTTTTTATAGAAATGAATTAGTGTTTGCACCTATTTTATGCACCTTAAAATAACTTAAAAAAATGTGTATTTCATAAGTATTTTACTGATTGATAAAGATATTGTCTGAACAAATTTAACTTTTCCAGGGAGGTTAGTGCTTTATTTTAAATTGTTCTATCACAAAGACTACTCACCTTTTTGTAGGATATGTTGATTAAAAATATTGCACTATTTCCTATCTGAGAAAGACAAAGACGTTTCATACTGTAGATCTATTTAGTAAACGTGACAAAGAGAAGTTAAAGTGAGAACTGATTCATCTTAAATTAAGAAATTATATATATATTTTGAGGCACATTGAACCAAACATGCACTAATTTAGTTGAGAACTTCAGTACCTGTATCACAAAAAAATATGGCCTTTTTTCATAATAATAGAATTCGGGCCTCATACAACAATCTCTTTTGTACATTAAACACCCTCACTATCTTAGGGATGAAAACATTGTGTTGTTCATCTTCAGAAAGTGCTTAATGTGATCTGACAAAATCCATGCTAGTAAAACCAAACTGTTCTTATTGAAGACCTGTTACTGTGTTTGTGCCATAAGGAAACTGCAGTATGTGGCAGAGCTTCTTGAATGATTATATTTTTTGTCTGCCATTAATAATCAGAAATGTTAGACATAATTTATTTTTTATTGGTGGAACTAAATATCTGTATTACATTGTAAAACGTT
This sequence comes from Lepisosteus platostomus, assembly GCF_059453375.1. Taxonomy (NCBI): domain Eukaryota; kingdom Metazoa; phylum Chordata; class Actinopteri; order Semionotiformes; family Lepisosteidae; genus Lepisosteus; species Lepisosteus platostomus. The sequence goes on along the minus strand of NC_142623.1, from coordinate 6,374,701 downwards.
TGCTTTCCTAATGACTTTTATTTCTAAATATGAACAATAATGAATTTCCCTTATGAGACTTTGTAGTGATTGTTTAAAATACCTGAAAAGTGAGTGGTGCAAAATAATTGTTTTGCTTTTCACTGAACATATAAAAGCACCAACCGATCATGTCATTTTCCTACTTCTAAGGTAGTCTCTCTATTGATGGAAAACAAATTGTATAATATAAATATTTGCTTATGGTGTATTAAAATATATTTGTCTTCTTTCTCTTTATTACCAGTTCAGTTTTTGGGCTGTCCTCGTGATGTACAGTGCATACGTTAAAGTTTCCTAAAAAACATACTTAAGCTTTTTTATTTAAAAAATGACTTTCCATTAAGTTAAATGCCAATTTACATAATAAATTTCATTTCTCTTTCATTTTTTTAAGTACAGAAACACCATTTGTCTGTAGAATATCTGAATTTCATTAGTTACTGACTCCAGTGGCTGAGTGTTTGGGTTTATCAACTTGTCAATAAAATAAAACTTCGAGAGTGATAGCTAAATGCTAAATACTGTAGCTAAAAGAGAACTTCAGTGCACAGAGTGCAGAGTGAAAGTTTTTTAGCTTTTTTAAATATTTCTTTTAGGTTCTTTTCTGCTTTTTCCAAAGCAAATAGCAAAGGCAAGATACTGTAGGTAAAAGCAGTATGTCTGTTAACCCAAACAGTATGTCTATAGGTCTACATTGAAAGACAATTCTTCGTTGTTTATGTATTTCTCACACGTACGCTTGAGAAAGCTGCAGAGCAAGAGTTTGTTTCCATGAAGGTATCCAAAGCCAAATTGTAAAACATCGTGTAGTCCTTTTGGAATGGTATGAGATTAGGGTGTGAGCAGAGAGATTGACTACACTATCACATGTACTGTACATATCAAGGTAGCTAAAACAAATCCATGTATGACAAATGCATTGGTGTGTCTGAGCTTATATTGGCACACTCTGGTTACTTGTACTGTATATAGGCTCATGTGAAGTGCTCAGGGTGCACTGAAATGAATTTCCATATCAACAAAGTGGACATTAGGAACAGGACAGTCACTTTGGGTATCCTGTTCACCCTCACATTTACTGGTCTTTTTATACTGTGAGTCCTTGAAATATCCGGGAAAATGTTGTATGTGTTCATCGTCACCAGACTCACTGCGGCTGGTTTAATATTTTCCTCCAAAACAAAAGAAACAAGCAGCCGTTTTTCCTCCCTGGGCTCCAGTTGGTTTGATGCATTAGGGAGCACAACTAAATGACATTCTATCTGGTGTAGGCCAATCAAAGGAAAGTCTTTGTTAGCAACCACAAGGGGAAACAGATGTGTACACAGGCTAGAAGAGTGTGGTAAACCTTTAGTATGGCTAAAATGAGACTTGTTTTTACTCCAAACTATTCAATTTGTTTTCAGTTAAAATTATACTAACAAAGGTGCAGGTAATTGTTGATTAACTTTGGAGAGGCATTCCTGAAAATGCCACTTAATAAAAAAAAAAATGAAATAGTTATTAAAAATGACAATACACACACTAAACTACATACAACATACAAGTTACACTATGTACAAATGTACACAGAGGCCTACATACTAACTACCCATTCAACGGTTAAATAGTGGCTACAAAGGCCAAAATAAGAGAAATAAGCTGCCTTCTAAACTAAATAGAATACAGCTTGAAGTTAAATCTCTTTCCTTGTAAACCCAGATGTCACAAAATGAATGGGAACCAATTCCCCTAATCTAAAAATGCACCCACTAACCAGGAAAGACAGTTTTTAACTGAGGGATTCTTTACACAGGAAATCAGAGTTCCCTTAAAACCCCAGAATAGCAAGCTTTCTTAACAAGCTTCAAATACTTTACTCCAGTCTGCACTTTCCAGGTGATCTGAACAAGGACCTTTCACCTTCAATATCTTCCTTCTATCTCTTGTCTCTTCTTCCTGTTGTCTTTCTGAACTGTTGATTGACACTTCAAATTAAACATTTACCTGGAATGTTTTTAAATACGATAAACCAAGGTAAACATTTATCTAGATCCTTAAAGACACTTCCATATTCTCCTATAGTTGTAACATTATTTAGGGTTTAATCAAATTATTGTAGACTGTTATTATTTTATTTGTATAATTATTGTTTTATTTGTTTATTAATTGAATGTCAAGGCTTGATATTTTGTTATTCATTGCTTTTTTAATGACTCTAAATAAAGAAAAAAATAAATGACAAATTCTTTGAATTAAATTACAAGAACAGAATTGCAAGAACAGCATCTGTATGGTAGTTTTTTGCTTTAGAAGGATTGCAGCCTACACCTGTTCCATTAGATTCTCCTATAGAGAATTTACTTTAGATTTGAATGTGTTTTGAGCACATGCCTTTATATAAAATGTGATTTTATCAAGCCATAATGGTAATGTAAGTGATGTTTCCAAAAGTGCCAGAAAATGGCATGCAGTCTAGTTGCTTAAAAAATGAAAATTATTAAAAATGTACGAACGGTGTCCAGTATGACCTCATTCAAGAACAAATGGTTTTACAGTTGATTTCTGTAGAAAACCATTTTTGAAGAAAACCATTTTATTTTATACAATATACTGTAAGCAAAAGGTACACACTAAGACAGACATTTCATAGATTTATTTAGTTAAAGTGAGTACGGATTCATCTTAAATTAAGGAATTGTATACTGTATATATTTTGAGGCACATTAAACCAAACATGCACCAATTAAGCAGAGAACATCAGAACCTGTCTATATACGGTACTAATCCAAATCGAATCAAATTGAATCAGAGCTAGTAAGGGTTGTGGCAACTTGAAGTCTAATCCAGAAATACAGAATCGAGTTCAAGGTAGACAGCACCATGGACCAAATTGGTTGCAGCTTTAAATTAAAATGTGTCTGAGGTTAGGTTGTGTTATGATGTTCAGTAGGCCAATATGTGAATTAAGGGACCCCAATCTGAATTGAGCGACATAAAGATTCTACCTTTTCCCTAAAATTGAGTTGACAGCAAGTAAAATGTTTTGTGCAGAGCTTACAAATATTCTTTAATTGGACACATGGTGTGTCCATTTAGGGAAAGTGAAATAGTACTTTTGCAGTTTTTTTCTGCTTACCATACATCTTCCATTAAGGAAACAGACCAGTAAGACGTAGTTAATTATCTTTAATTACCTGACTCATTTTTGCAATCGTGTTTGCCGAACAATGAAAAGCTGATTAGGAAAATAGCCTGAATCTCTGATAATAGGCCCCCTGAGTGGCAGAATTGTCTTAGAAACAATGTCAGCAGTTGATAGTTTTCACTGTGTGAAACAGGACAGTTTTTTATGCTTCATTTGAAAGTCAATGCACACCTTGTGTCACTGTGTGAGAACTGGGACACATTACCTCAGCCTTACCAAAAACTAATTTGCAGATGATGCTGTGATCCAGTGCACCACATTAGAAAAAATGGAGATTGGAAAATTCTGGAAGCAGCCATAGACAGCAACGACTAGAACTGAAAGATTTGGATGAATACCAAATTTAATTTAATTTAAATAAGTTAATTAAAGTGCCGTCAGCTCATGTGATGCTGGGGGGGGGGAGTATTTTCTTTTTGTTTGAAAGAACGTTGCTTTTTGCTTTCTTTACTTTGGCAATTAATCACACTCACATTTTTTTGTCAGTTCGATCTGTGAAGAGAAAAGAAGACCCCAAATCTGACACTGCTGCCTTAGCTGAATCCCTCACCCAATCACAGAAACACCTTTAACCCGGGACACCATGCTGTCTCTCCTCTGCTGGAGACTCTGCCAAAGAAAATGACTTCCTGTGAACATTTCAAATGACACAGTGCCACAGAATGACCCTGCCCAACCCTGGCTCATTCTCCAGGTAATTGTGTCCCTTCATGAAGACCGCCAGAATAAGGAGAACTGCTAAACGATGATGGTTTCAGTTCCGAAGCAATTATAGACATTAAAACATCATTGCCTTTAATGTTCGTCTGTTTTGCTTTTCTAATTCTTTTCAGATAAGGTTATTAAAGCAGAGAGTTAGGAAAGCAGAAACAAGGACTATGTCCAATTTGTCACTGTTCCATTTTTTTTCTGCCTCAAAATGTTTTTAAACCATACTTGGAAGTACTGTATATTCATGTGTCTCAAAGGAACTCTTGAATAGAAGTAACACTGGCAGAACTTTAAACCTTTAAATTTAGGGCAGCAGATTAGCATGTAGCGTGAGGTAAACATTGCAAGACAAAACAGGCTGTTGTAACTAATATTGGGCTCAATAATGAGAGTGGGAGTGGGCAGTTGAAGTTATATGCAGTAAAGACCTAGTACCTAGCACATTTTCTCTTAATGGCTAAGAAAAGGTAGGTCATTGAAACTGATTTTGAGAAATGATTATATTTGTGAAGTGTGAGTTCTTAAAAACACACTTAATGCCTTGATCTGTTGTCTTCATTTTGTTTTTCACTTGTCTCTCCTGACTGAGTGGGGGTGTGCAGGGCTTGTCCTCTCTTTACTCCCTTTTCCCTGGAGGGGCAAACTCTGATGTCTACAGCACCCCCTTAATAAGGGGAGGTGGACTGCAATGCACCTGTTCTAGTCTTCATGCTTGTTGTTTTCTTCGAGTAAAGAGAGCTCACAAGAAGATTTACAGATACTTGTACATATGACTCCATATTGATGTTTACAATATTTCTCCTAGCGAGTAACACTTTGACGCAGTGGTTAGCATGGGTGCCTAGCAGCACTGGGTTGCTGAGTTTAATTCAAGACCTGGGGTGCTACTATACTGTATGTGCATGGAGTTTGCATGTACTCCTATGTTTGTGTGGGTTTTCTCCAGGTGCTCCGGATTCTTCCCACAGTCCAAAGGCATGCTGGTACAATAGGAGTTATCTTGTGCAGTGTGAATCTCTGAAGTGGATGTTTATTTATGCTAAGGATTAGGGATGTGCACACCCAGGAAACACTCTGAATTAGTTATAAGTTACTCTTCGTTTTTAACTTATAAAAATGATTTTTGTAAATTTCTGAACACAAATATATCCTCAGAAGATGTACTTTGTATGGTATGTACTGTACTTGGTTCCTTAAAAAATGAAAAAAATGTAATGTTATATATTTTTCTGTATGACCTTTTCCCCAATTATATACTATAATCTATTTTGCTAAAGCCAGGAAATAAAGAAAAGGAACTCCAAATGCCATTTTGCTATACTGATTCTTAATGGAACAGCTTCATTCAGGTTTTGAACCTCTTAAAGTATGATGTCATCTCTGTCCTTAAAAGTACAACAATGAAATCAATCCTTGCCCCCAAAATACCAAACTTGTTTTAATGGCCTTAGACAAAAGTCCATATTCTCTCGACACTCTTTATTCTAGCCACATCACATACGGCAGGGTGCTGGTGTTATAATTTCCACAGACTGCACATTCCACTTGTTTTGTATTCTAAGAGCTCCATAGGTGTCACGCCATTAAAAATACAGAGAAATAAGAACAGTAAGAAAAAAATACTCATTTAACCCCATGGCTTGACAAACGATGTAGAGGAAAATTGGATTCAGTTAACCTAATGTAGGCAAACTGCACACACTGGTATTTGCAGATGCAGCAGCATGTGCTGAGGAACTTAATCTCCAGTAAAGCTGCACCTTGGAGACCTGTCAGACATGGGGTTGGAGAAAGTCCATTGTTTTTTATACTGGGAAAGGTACTGGACTGCATGCTGTGAATGTGATTGAGATGACCTGGAAGATGAAGTACCCTTAGGTGCACAGCCAACTGTATAGGAAAGACAGAAGGGTCTAGGTTAATGCATACATCAAACACAATCCTGTCGAGTACAAGATAGATCGAATGCTTCTAGACAAATGCTAAAGATCAAATAGCCCTTATAGAGAAATAAGCAAATGGTATTGTAATACATTACTTCAAACACCAGCAAAGGGAGGTACCTGTATGTAGCTACAGTATATCTATATTTACAGTACATAACTGTGAAGGTAATGAAGACATTTTTGATATCGGGAAGAATCCATCCAGGAAGTACTTTGAATTATTATTCCCATCTGCTGCTTTATTATCCTGTATTTATGATATTTGAAAAAGTAATAAGAAAGAAAATATGTCAAAGACAGAAACACCTTCCAAGAGTGTGTTTTACAATTATTTGAGTTTGTGGTTGCGGTTAATCTTGCAACCTATATCAGGTATCGTCTGTACAAATGTTCCACTTGCTTAAGTCTGGTGATGTCTGGTGATGTTTCTTGCAGAAATTCTTCAGTTCTTTTTACAATCCATTCCAGTCATATTGTTATCTTCTAATAATTTAATCTTCTCATAAGGCTTGTAGAAAGGTTATTTTATTTAAATAATCTGGTTGGTTTTATATCAAATATTTTATATTTCAAAAACTGATTAAATATCATCTTAAAACAGCTTTCTTTCGTAATAAATATTTCTAATGTTGGGCTTCACAAGTGTTCAAAGTGCTGATATTCCATGTGGATCGATAGGCAGGTTCTGAATCTGAAAGGAATTCGAAGGTAATGGTGCAGCGCTAAAATTCAGGGAGAATTAGAAGACAGAATTGACAATTGAACAAATCTGAAGCTGCAAAAAATGCATAGAGTCAAATCTCATATTATTGATTAGTCAGTTTGCAGAGGATATGAAAAACAGGCAGCATTGTTTGACTTCTGGTATGGCAAAATTCAATTACCAGGCTCACTTGATTAGAACATACTGTATGCTCAGCGATTTCTATCGCAGTTCTCTTTTGAATGTTGTCACTCTAGGAGATTGGAGAAGGATAAAAAAATAAGTGATCTGAATTGCTCATCAACACTTTGAATCAGAATAAGCAGAAGCTACGGCTTCACACAGCGAATGTCATATACAGTAGGTACACACTATCGCAAAGGAGCTATTATTCAGAACATAATATTGGAATCATTTACAAAGATGGGAAACAATTCTGTTTCAGTTACCTTCAGAATGCTTCTTTAACACAGGGCCAGCCTACAGTATGTGCATCTTGCTTACAGTGACAGTGGCAATTGAATTTCATTGATGCAGAGATTTTCACTCTGATAATATCTTTCTATTCGCTAGTGAATATCAGCCAGACAACAACTCTGTGATCTGCATAGGATCAATGGAAACAAACTTGTTTAAATTGCCAGCAGTGTAAATTGACTGCAAGATTTATTTGGTTAATTAGTTGGAACACAAAAACAATAACTGCCTCTCCACCACCCCCAGTTCCCGATAATGCAGTGTTAATAATGAATCACGATATGGTTGGGAGAAGTGAAAAATAAATGCATAAGATAAAATGCTATTAGTCAATTTACATTGAAGGTTGTGTCCCTGAGAAGAAAAAAATTACAACTGTGAGCTTGATAAGGATCTCAAAGAAGGTAGTGCTTACACAATTTAACAGAACATTAGCTTCATTATAATATAAAGTATGCAGTAATGACTTTTATAATTAGATTCTTTAGATTCAAGCTGAAGGCTTGATCTTGCAAGTCATGTCCATTCAGAGTTTCTGTGGCCTTGTTATCACCAATGGGAAAAAGCCTGTAGATAAAACCCAGAGGCAATTTTGTGGCTGAAATATTGTGCTCTTAAAAACATTTTTTCTTCCACCATAATTATTTGCCAATGGTGAAAGTATTGTGTTCGCCAGTGCAAATATTTATTATTGTTGTGGAAATATGTATACACATCTCTACAGTACGTGCCTGTTGAGTATTATGCACTGTACATATAACAGAACAGTTCTATTTCTCTGACTAAGAATTAGAAAACAGTTTAATTAATTCAACTAACTAGGGCAAACAGAACGATTTCCATAAAGATATATATTTATACTATAGCACTGATATTTCAATAATATTTTATAATTATACACCACGCTGCAAAAGGCAATGGGGCAGCATAGCGTAGGGGGGAAGTTTCTGAGCACATCAATGCTGGGTTGTGCTGCTAACACTGCTGTTGCACCATCAATGAAATACTTAACCCCAGTTTCTCCAGTGTAACCAGCTATGAATAGTGTCCAGCATTCCAAGGGAGGAGTCAAGTGCTCTCTGTTAATTCAGCACTATGGAAACCAGGATAAGCTTTAGCCTAATGAGCTTTTGTAGCTTGAATTGACCTACTGTACCTGTAAATACTTAAGACATCTTAGACATAATCAGGAGTTACGAAATACAGTATGCGTGTTACGAGCATCAACAATTTCACACACCCTACTTTTATAAAAGCTTTGGTGGTTACTATTATAATCCATATTTAATACATTGCATGATTATCTCTATATAATAAATATACATGATAGTTAAGGAACAATTTATAGGTCTATTCCCTGCTGAAAAGAAAAGAAAGAAAACACAATGTTTCGGCTGTGGAGCCTTCTTTGGGTGCACAGCCAAAATGTTGTTTCTTTCTTCTCTTTTCAGCACGGAATAAACCTATTACTTGTTCCTTTGTAGCCTACGCATGCTGACGCAGCTCCCCACCTGAAGTACATGATAGTTAATATTAGTGCATGTAAATGTACAGTACATGGAAATAATAATGATGGACATAAACAAGAATAATAAGAGATCATATTCACTTCTTAATAATTCATCCAGCTGTGTAGTAAAATGAGCAAAACTGGTCCTATGGCACCTTGACACCAAAGTAACCCTGCTTGTGGACAAGTAATGAGGTGGGAAGCCTAACTGCCTTCCACATGGAGATAAATGAAAAATTGAGAGTAGCCATTCAGACCACATGCACATGACGCTGGGAGGTAGGAAGTGATCTGAGCACCCATCAAAAGCTAGCATGAACATGCAAAGTCGGAATAAAATGTCTTGTGTAAAAATAGCTGATGCCTGCAAAAAAATCTCATAAAAAATGTTTCAGAGATCTGAATAACAAGGTGTGAAAGAATTCCATATTCGATGACAATCAATAATCGTACTTTCATTACTAAATTCCACGGGTTACCTTAAAGAAATGTCAGTCATATCAGAAGAGCAAGGCAGGTTCTTCACAATTATCCACATTCAAACAGTGCAGCAGTTTGCATTTCAAGGACATGATATGAATGAGAGAACAGCTGAGATTAGACCGTGCAGCATGCAGAAGCAAAGAGAAACAGTAATAGATAAATAGGCTGCATCTTATTGTACCAAAAGGATGGTGCAAAAAAGGATAAACCTAATAAAAAATGAAGAGAAAATGTTTACATTCTAGTAAGAGTTCTGGAAAGACAAAACTGGCTGATTTTTATTGCCAGCATTGCACAAGTAGATGGTAAGATGCTATAGGATATGATGCCTCTTAATAAAGTGGATTTAATCTCTAACAAAATAGCTTAGTTTTGAACGAAAATGAGTCAATAGAAAATACTGCTATTGTAAAAGTATTTAGGTTTTACACAGTTTTGAGTTTTAAATAGAAATATCAGTGAGATTTTTGAAGTAATCTAAACTAAAAATACTCGTATTTATCCATTTCATGTTATAGAAAATTGCATGCTGATGCTTATTTCATTCATCACAAAATGTTAATCCTATCTTTTGTTTTGAATACTCCATTCATAATTTTAAAATCCATAGATTTAAAGACATCTTAATGTGTTGGATTGTGCTACTAGCATACTAAAAACCGATGAGGACAATTGACTACAACTTTAACAAATTTGTGGATTTCAGTGAAATTGAAGTGTACCTTGTCTATTTCTTCATATTAGCAGGAGTATTTTACACAGTAGATACTGTCACATTTTCTGTTTACCCTAAGAAAAAATATTTGGTAGCTTATGTATTTTACAGTTGAAAATGACAACACAACCAAATACAAAACAGGTAAGGTGTTAAACATCTAGGAAATAGAAGTTTATACACATTCCTCACTTCTATGTAGGCTGCAAACCCAAGTGTAATATTATGTTAAATATACAATTTACTGTACATCTTCAGTCTACCATGAAATAATACCAAACTTTTTTCTACCATTAAACGAAAGCAGCGCAGCACAGTGGCGCAGATGTTAGCACTGGGTTCAAGTCCGGACCTGATATAAATATAAAGTGAGCTTTGGTTGTTCAGTTAAGGCTTTTGTGATTGATTTTTAAATCAATACTTCTCCTAAATACTTCTCCTTTTTCCATGCTCCTCTTAGACGAACACATGAAATTCAAGTGCGTTGTTTGATGTTCCTTAACCAGTAGTGTGGTGGAAGAGATTTAGATGGGTCTTTGCATCACTTATACTCCTAAGCAATTACAGATAGAACCATACAGAGAATCCTTGGACTGGGGCAGATGATTGGACCAATCGTTGTGTAATTAAATCACCTTCTCACCATACATGGGTCATATGCTTTACATGATCCATAAACCACTACTAGCTAACTTGGGTTCCTCGTCTATCAAAACCTTCATACAGCTTCTTTATCCAGAAGCAGTGGTTGTAGTTCCTAATTCCACCACAGGACTCCCCCCTTATTTTCAAAACTGGCTCCTTGGAGAGAGCAGTCACCTGGAGCCCTTACTAATCTGAACTATGTGGAAATGTATTTAAAACAGGAGAGAAGGAGCTTCTTTACTTGTGAGAGTAAGGAACAGGCAATCCAGCAATGTTGTTGAAGCTGACAACCAGGTTTTTAATGGGATGAGATAATCAGATCAATTAGCTACTAGCAACCAAACAAGGTGAATGGGCCGAATTGCCTCCTCTTGTTTAGACCTTTATATGTTCTTATCTTAAGGCTGAAAGAGAGGAAATGTAAGGGGAAAGTATTTCAATGGCATAAAGAATGCTGCTTCAGTAAGCTTTTCATATAGAAACACTTCATCTTTTTGACACTTCAGAGCTGACAAATACCAGAGAGAACAGGAATAACTGTAAGCAGCAAATAGGAAAAAATAATAACAAGGCAGATAATATAAATTTTACTTTTCAGATATAAGAAGATGGTTAGTGATTGTAAGCATTTTTTTCTCATACTTTCGAAATTGCTTGTCTTCAGAGACCAGGTAGCCTAGCAGCTCTATATAGCAAGGTATACTTAGGACACACAAGCAATTAAATTTGTGATAACATTTCGAGTTCTGGGCCATCCAAGGTGTTGGCCTAACTCATGTATTCAAGAACCCTTTCCAAATGTTCTTCTTATGAATGGTTGCACTGTGTGTGGGGAAACTCAAGAAGTTTTTTTTTTAACAGCAATGGGTCCTAAACTGTTTTTAAAAATGTGGCCATCACACAAACTGCTCTTGCAGAAAAGCTTATTTGCCCAGTTAAACTTCATATAATTCTAGCATATAATTGTAAATATGTAAATCAAATGTGTCTGTCAGCCATTTGTTTTTCTTTTATGTTGATATGTACAGTAGCCTGTAACACTAATCCCTATTGTACATCTAGTGAGCACTCTTATTTCTTTATATAAAAAGATGACTGCCATTTTGTTCTCCCAAGGCACTGCACCAACTGATTTGAGACTTGGCAGATTTCATGAAAAGCAAAGCTGCCATAATTTGCACCTATAAGTTGCTGCAATTTATTTTCCCCCACCCACACAGGGTCATCAGTTGCTTGGTGAAACACAGCTGCTTCTCCATTCAATTACCATTCAGAGAATGAGCTCCAAACATTGTCAATATTATTCTAATGACAATACGATACATCAACGGAGAATTTGTTCTTCATGCCCAAATCTGCTTCAGACGTGCACCTCACATGATGGAGCAGTAATTCTTATGCCCATATTGAGTCATCACTTGCTTGGGGAAACCTAACCTGTATGGGGGGTCTCTGATATACTGTAGACTGTGGTACAGTAGGTACCATGAATGGGCTACTTACAGTGAAAGACATTATATGGAAAAAACAGGGACAGGGACTGTTAGAATGTAGACTTCACCTATGTGACTCAATGTGAGCCATTTTCTCCCATAAGAAGCAATAGAACATGGCAGGAATAGGGACTGTAAGATGACATTGTGTTTCATGTGTCGCAACCCAAATACACGTACAATACATGTTCTCACAGTAAACCTTCCCTATTCTGTATGTCACAGAATCATATTAGTTTTAAATGCCGAAAATCTGACTGAATCTGTTGAGACAAACAAATCTATTCAGTCACCATTCTGTGCAGCAGAACGTCCACAATTGAAGAGTTGATGTGTTAATACAGTATATGGAACATTCTCAGTGGAAGGGTCTGTGATTTTCAACTTATATTTGTTTGGCTGACCTTTTTATCCACAATGACTTACAATTGTATTTGGAGGACATACCTTGTATAAAGTTGCAACAATAGAGTCTAACCTTGAGTTTGTACTTACAATCTTCCAAAGTCCAGAACTCTAAACACTGCTCCATACTACTGCCCTTTATATCCCTTTGTGCCAATTTGTAGATTTGATTTTATTAGCACTTTCTTTGCTTAAACTGTGGTGAAGCACAGGGCTCTTTAAAACTCATGCACTTTGCAAAAGAGATTACTGTTAGCAGCAGAAGTTACAAATACAAGTACAAACACAATTGTTTGTGTTCCCAGCAGCTATGAAGTGATGATAAACACAAGTGTTGTTTCTGCAGGAGGGAGAACGAGATGGTTGCTCTGACTTCCTTAATTCACACAGTGCAGTGTCTTTCCTTTTAAATGTATTGAACTCTTTTACGCAATAAATTAGTTTACTATGCTGCAAACTGAGCAGAATGTCTTAATCTGTGTGATATTACAGTGTCCAATCCTTAAAAGTGTGTGATTGCCTCAGGATTCACACAGCGTCATTAATCTTTCAAAGTGCAGGACTAATTGTAAGTCTTCCAGAAATATTTTTTCATCTTTAGAAATTTCGTCTTTGAACTTACTGAGTGTTCAAATTCAGAATAAACATTGCTAATAAAGAGTGTGAAAGATGAGGGGAGGGGGCTATGCCTTCCCTTCTTCACACTTACACAAAGTTAAGTTACCCCCCAGTCTAGTTTGGCCAATAATGGAAACATTCCAAGAATCCTAACGCAGAACAGTAATAAAGAATGTCAGACAGCAAAATTGTCACATGTTAGTTTTGCTTCTACACTCACTGGGCCAAACTACAAGGTTCTTGCAGTCAAATGAATAGATGCAGTCAGCTTGGTAAGAAATGCTTGGCTTGGCTTCAAGAGCATCTGATATACAGTATATCAATAAATCAGCAGAGATTCCTGCCTCCTTGTCTTAGTGGTCAAAATTGCAAGTTGGGAAGTCCCCATTCTGATCTAATCTGAGTTATAGGGTTAACATCTCTTTCCATGTTTTAATTGATTTGAAAGTTGTTTGATGGTTCTTTATAAAGTCAATTACCTTTTGCCTATGGATTGCACATTAAGATTTTATAAGTTCTCATGATGCCAGAGGTGCTGAAATGCAACAATTTCCAAAATGAATGAGTGGTACGCTGTTATTGGCAGTATGATTGCTCAGTCATTAAGGCAGACAGATGCTATTGATGTCAATTATGATAATTAATTAAACAACTCTCTCGGGATTGTTTGTAACTGTCAGCAGTTTTCTTTCTAAGTGTGTCTGCATTTTTTGTTCCCAGTCTGTGTTTCTCTTTGTCTGCGTTAATATTTTTTCAATGCTGTGCTTTTAAATGGTTTCTTTATTAAATTGTGAGTAACAATATTCAGTGCTCTGTGCTGTCATCTTTTTCTGTGGATCTTGAATTTTAAAAAAGAATTAATTGAATGTAATAAACAGTCCCTTCTATAACATGTGCTCTGTTGCTGAGAGATTATTCTGTGCTTTGTGAGAAACATTAACAAATATTCCGCTCAAATGAAGATATTTTGCATTTAATTTTTTTACGTTTTGAGAAAATGTTGTGTGTGGTGTTTGCATTTTTGGCCTTTGCAGGAGGTGCAAAGCTTAGAATGAAACCCAAAATATTCTATTCATATCCTAATTATTACTGACTTAATACTGATGTCCAGGAAAAATCTATATATTTATTGTTATTATACACTAGCACACAATGTCTCAATAAAATGCTGTTAGTATAATTATTAGATATTCCTATTATCATATTGTATATTTGTAATAATTGAAATACAAATAGAATTGTAATGGTGTCACATGTTGTGTCATGATGGCTAGACTGGCTGTTTCAGGTACTGTACTTCAGATTCTTTCCAGTTTTCATAGACATGCTAGTGTCTCTTAAATGGCTCTGTATATGGATGTGAGATGGACTGGCATCCCATCCAGACTATACTCCCACATTGTGCCACATACTGGCTTCAAGTTGCTGCGACCTATACTAGGAATAAGTGGATTTCTGATTATGTATGGTTATCACATTGTAGATTAATTAAACTTGTGCTCTATAGTGTGTTTTCCCCCCTTATGACTCCTGAAAATTGATCTGCAAGAGTCTAATATACTTATATATATGGACTTGTTTTGAGTTATCCATACATCGGATTCTTTCATGTTCTATTGAAAAAAAATCTAAAAGCTCTTTTTAAGTTCCTTCAGCTTATAGTGGGAGCAAGCAAGAAACTGTAAGCACTTACACATAAGACCAATATTTTTTTTAAAAGCTGGATATCTCGGCTAAATATTGGGGATTAACGTCTCATTTTCAGAAAGATTTTTAGGACTTAAGAATGGTTACAAATGAGAGGATACCAACTGGTCAATCTTCCTCATTTGGTTGCTAGTAGCTTATTGCTCCAAAGACCTCATCTAAAGAATACAGGAGACAAGATAAAAGAGAGTTGAATTTTAAAGTAATTGAGGTTAATTTGGAGACATCTTGGATGCCAGCAGGATATTATTCCTATTCCTGTTTTAATACCCTTTTAGCATGCAATTTACATTTGTACAGCTTCTTTCTTTCCACAACTAAAGAACAGAAATATGTTTCTGTAATGCATTGCCCGTTCAGCAATTTCATTCTTATTAAAAAATTACAACCAAAAACAAAGTTTTGCAGAATAGACTTAGACCAGCTAATATGCTTATTGATTAACCACTGTTGAGATTTAAAAACAACAGGGGTTCAGTTTGTGGCCTAACCTAATCAAGAGATGTAGTGTGACTGCAGTTGAGATACTGATTTGGCTGTAACCCACTTGGCTCTGGGAATGACAGGCTGGCCATCAGAAGTCACTGTGCTAGGTGGAATGAGCTGTTCTGCTGGAATGGCTATGATGGGACTGGAAGCAGGGATGCAAAGCAAAGAGTTGGCAAAGGACTGTTCACTCATGCTTACCTATGGCTGGAAGAGGCTGGACCTTGGTTCCTAATTCAATTCAAGTCAACCTTTATCCTTTGAAGGAAATCTGTTTCACGGCACAGTCCAATACAACAGTCCAACAAGGAAGACAGAAATCACCAACAGGGAAGACAGTAAAATAGTATTATAGGAGGAAAGAGAGTTACTACTGTCCAAAAAAACTAGACATTGAAGTACAAAAACAGAAGATGACAGGCTGAAGCTTAAGTAAACAAAATCATATAGTCATTGAGGTATTTAAAAGGTGGAGGCACCTGCAGATAATAGGAAAGAGACACCGGGGTAAGGCCAATACATTTTAGACTCCAAAGGAATGAGGGTTATAATGGTAAAAATGATAGGAGAAACACCTGATGGAAAAAAGATGGTCATGTTAACGATGGGCCCGGACTTGTACTTGAACACACGTATACAGTGAAAAAATAGAGAAGAGGCTACTAGAGGTTACTGCAGTTTATGACAATAAGGCTATATATACATATAAAAAAGAATGCACATGACAACAGAGAACTCAGTTGTTGCTCATTTTGGTGAATGATGTATTTGGTTGATCAGTGTGGAGATCTTGCTCATTGTCTGACACCTGGTCTGCTTGTCAATTACAATTATTAATTAGATAATTCCCCTCTGCCTGACTCAACATCCTGCCCAGAGCAGGCAGTCCTTTAATCAAATTACTGCTGCATAAGTAATGGCTTGTCTTGAAATGCTTTTCTCTGAACAAAACGGTGGCGCTTAATCTGCCCTGCTTGCTCAACAAAAACACCAATATTTAAATTGATGACTGCGAGGACTGTTCTTGACATGCTGTACTTTGCATGAGCTGCTTAATCGCTGCCCCTTTCATTTTCATACTGCAACACAAAAAAGCACATTGTAAGACTGGTGTCATGAGTGAGCAGGAATGCTTAACTGTAGCAACAGTTTTCTTAAGTCCACTATAAAAAGTGAGGGCTAGCTGTTACAGCAAAGTCAGGTCTAGAGCCAGGTCAGGTCAAAGACAGGTCTGGAGCCAAGTGTTTGTGTTGTCTGTGGAGAAAGAATCAAGCCTTACATCAAATGCTGATGAGGACCAGCATGTCGGGATAGCTTTATCATCCTTTCATTTGCTTAATTACAAATGCTGTTATTAATTAATAGCATTATAGAAATAAATTAAATTAGAATCTTAAGAATTAAGTGTGAATTTAAGTATTTTAATTATAAGTACTTCGAAAGAGCAACAAACTGGTGATAATTCAAGGAAATTGAATAATATCTGAAAAGACCTGCTTTGGTTTTGACTCGCGGAAACTTCTGTCCTAATGAAAGACAAAACTATCTATATAAACATTGCGTATTTCTGATATACATGCACTGTTATCATTAACTTTATTTTGCTAATCATGCTTAATTGCGTTTTTTAAGTCAAATATGTGGAATATTGTCTTGCCATAGTGTGAACTGGAATTTTCAAGCATTGCACTGGGAAATGGGAGCTGATCCAGGCTCCTGTGAAGCGTTCACTGTCTCATGGATTGTCACTATTATTTTGTGCACTATTAAACCCCTGTGTGTTCCCTTTTACCACGCCTCCTGTTTTCTCCAACTCTCACCGCATCGCATGGGGTCTACTACAAGACCTGACACGGATTTCAGTCTGTGTATGTGACAACGGGAAATCCATCCAAGACATACGAAGGTTAAAATCCGGAATGGGATCCGGAACAGGAACAAAGAGTTAAAAACGGGGTAACAAAGCCAGACGCTCCGAGCCACGGTCTCAGATGGTCAGGACGCCGTGATGAAGCCTATGCTGCTGGGTGTCTTCTGACGTCCATCTCCCAGTTCTGAGCCAGGAATAGCGGGAGCAACAGGCTTAAATAATGGCAGACAAAACAGGAGGCAGGTGCACGTAATCAACTAAAATACGATGATGACAATCGTGACAGATGTGTTGAATGAACCCATTTAAACGTTCTCAGGGACGGATCTCATCTGCACTGAAACTTTCTTTGTCTGCAGTTACGTTCCAGTTGGGTTTGCCATTTGATGCTGATCAGCAGATGATGGCCTTTTAATTAGTCTTTGGCAAATTGTAATGGATGTCACTTCAAAACTGCACATTTGAGAACAGTGACACTCACCACTAGCTGTTTTTAGTATAGCATCATGACCGCATTGGAATTCCAAATGCAGAGTGTATTTGCTATAAAATGATATTCAAAGGCTCACAATTCTGTTGAAGTTCTATTGAAAATATGACATTTACACAGAAGTTAATATAGTGTTATAGTTGCTAGATAATATAATTGTATATTCCAAGCCAATTCAGAAGTGCCATCAAGTTCCTGCAGGCATGTTCTAACCTTAGGGGAACAATCTATCAGAAAAGCTACTGACTGCATTTAATTTTCTTTTAATAAGTTTTATCAATAAATTGCTGAACCATTCTCTACTTTGTTAATGGTGCTGCAATTACATGCACAGACTTCTAATTAAGGAGCTAAAAATATAGTAAGGCAATGTTTTACATCTGAGAGCAAAAGCGTTGCTTTCCCTCATTCTGCCAAAAGTATTTTGTTAAAATGCTTCCAATGAAGGACATTTATATTAGAATTGAGTGCAGGTACTTTGCTATTTCTTTTCTTTGGGCATCTTCCATGTGTTTCTATTCTCTTGTGAAATGCAGTGTTGTTTCTTTGACCAGCTTTAAGGTGGGTTTTTGTGTGTCATTTTCCTTCTTATGACTGAGCCCAGTTGTTTATGTTTCGTGAGCTGCATTTTTATTTTATTAGATATAAGTTAAGTAGTTTTTTTTATTTTTTGCAACCTGTCTTTTAGAATGGTCACAGGGCGCACTTAATTCAATGTGGTTTGAATTTAATAAAAATATAATGGGCAAATCTCACCTCTGTAAGATACATGTAGAGTAATCCCTAGCTATACAGTACATGCAACTACTACATGAGCTTTTGCTTATATGACAAAGTATTTCATACCTGTTTTTCATTTAAGGAGCAGATTTTCACTCTTCCAAGCTGGGCTCTTGTAAAGCATTGCCTAGATTCTTTTTTTATGCACCTTCTCAGATGAGGAATTTACTTTTTACATTTTAACTTTTTTATAATAAAAGCTTATGTGTGTTAAGTACATTTAGTACATTATAGTACCTAATGTTTATGCATTTTCTAAACCGTAAATGAGAAGGAGTGTTGTTGTTTTCCTACGTATTGTTTATGTACCAGCTAATGACATTAAGCAAGCTACTCAAATAATTTACCTGATATATTTTTATTTTTTTACTTAGGTACCATTCTGTGCAGTTTTCAGGTGAAGTTTGGATGTTTGAGGGAATATTTTAGAGTTTGGAACCAATTGGAGATGAAAACACGGGAAGTAATGGAAATTTAAGTTTTCACGTTACCCGCAGTTTTCCAGGAACAGATTAAGCTTGTATAACAAGGGATTACTGTATTTACAAAACATATCGACAGATACAAATGAAACACTGGCTGAGAAGCCTATACAAACATACACAGCCTGCCTACCAAAATAAACTATGGAACACACAGTAGCATCTACAAAGTCCAGAATTATGACAACCAATACCCCTTCTACGACCACACATGCAATGGATCTTGCCCCAAGCAGCCATAGTAGTAATGTCAACCTGTTTCAACTTACTTTCTGATGGTTGCAAGTAGAGCACAAAATATATTGACATTTCCAGAGTTCAGTACTTGGTTGCCTTGTATAATCTCAAGAAAAGAAGGCTTCACAGCTGAAACGTTGTGTTTCTTTTCTTCTCTTTTCAGCATGGAATAAACCTTTACTTGTTCCTTTGCAGCCTATGTGTGCTGACACAGCTACTGTAACTACTTAGTTTGGCGTTTATCCAGTCCTAAATAATAAATCCTGACTATTGTTAAATGCGGCTAGGAAATATGTTGGAGTCTTAAAAGAGACTTTACAACATGCAATTTTGTTGAGACATCTCTCTCTTTTCTATTCCTCACTCCATGTGGTATAAAAATTAGGGTAAAATTTATGAGGTGGAGACCCCAACAGGCAGGTGAATTGAATTAAATGACTGAGAGAGAGAGAAGCTAGTCAATTAAATCCTAAGGTGAGAAAAGAAAATGTTTTTGTTACTTTGTTAGACTTTAAACCCTGTAATTGTGACTGCCAAACTTAAGATGGCAGCATGGTCCTGAATCAAACCACACATCTCACCAGTTATAAATACATATCTTGTCAAAAGAATATGGAGAATATTGATGATTATGATTATCATAATAGTTAATAATATTAATATCCCTCAAGAGAATGGATCAGAAAATAAAATGCAATCAGGTCATTTCATAGATGTGTAGAATAAAATGTGTTTTTTCCATTAGATTTATGAAATTCTGAACTTATATAAAACTATGACAAACAAAATGTTTATACAAAATTCTGCCTGTATGAAATTCACATTCCTTTATGTAACAGGCTATGGCATCAGAGCATTATAATTCCGATAATCCTGTTTTCTTTATTGGATTTTGCACTATTAAATGTTTTATTTCAGCATCCACAGAATCTGTAATAATTCCGGCCTTCCATGTTAAACTTGAGAAATTTTCTAAATTCATTGAAAGCAATTTCACAGCTGTTTGTTTTGGATATTGCATCCTTCCTTTTCAAATTTCCAAAACTATCAAATCCTGGTGTAAGATCTAACTGATCTTGACAATGGTAGAAAAAGGCCATTTAAAAAAAATTGTATTCCAGACTATAAGCTGTTTGGTGATAAAACTGCCAATAACACTCAATATTGAAGTAGCAGCCCAAAAGATAATGACACACATAGTAGGTTATACAACTATCTCACTTTCATGTGCTGTGTCTTAATTTAAGGCAGTAAATTGCTTTAAGATAATGAATTCATAAAGTGATCCATTTAAAAGTGTGTTTTTTAGGTTTTCATGTGTGATAAAGTTCTAAATCATGTAAACACTTGTTTGTTCTCATATTTAGGAAGAACAGATCTGCTTATTAAACTACAGTTTTCTTTCATATTGCATGTCTTCACATGTTCATATGAGCATAAGTGATAAATCTTGTCAGTGCAAAGAGAAAGGTTACATAGCACCATATATCTGTTGTTTACATACATTCACATATGTACAGTACAGTATATGATTAGTGATGTTATCTAATTGACATTAATTTTATGGCTAGGGGGAAGTAGAAAAGTAAGACCACCAGCAATTTACTGATCTCATCTCACAGTACGATATGGATGTGATTTGGAAGCTTGGTTGATAAACCCTCACACAACTCAGACTACATCTTCCAATGCAGGCTGCAGTGGCAGGAGAAAACTTGAAAGGTTATTTTATATATGATAAATACATCCATATATGTTTAAAAACAAGAATCTGTGTTTGTCTGTGTTTTTATTCTGACAAACTAAGCCCTAAAATTTCTGTTTCTGAGATGTCCTACAGCTTGGTATATATTTTGAGATTTTACTTTGAGATAGGAAACAAACCACATACTGTACATAACGCCATGTAGATGAGGAATCCAGAAACTCATTGAATATATGAATATGTTATTGAAAGTCCCTGATTCTAATCCAAGCGATATTGTATTTTTTATTGTATGTGACCTGGCAAAATATAATATCCTGTGATTTTCTCTGTGATATAAACAGGATATTGTCCCATAAATATTGCCTCAATAGGCTACTATCATCTCAGAGCACTGCTGTATGTCATAATGTCATGGACATATTAAAACAGCTTAATCCAAGAGACTCCCATGTGGCTCAACCACAAAGGATCTTGGTAGGAACACAGGCAGACCTAAATGAGTAGACATCTCTGTTTGTACTTAGGATCACCTGCTGACTGAGACCGGAGTTCACAATGTGCTTGTTCACAATGTTCTTTTGGCAAAATTATTGACTCCTGCAACTTGGCTGACACCAGCAGTGCCATCTCTCCTGTAGTCAGCATTAACTCTTCTCTTGCATTCTGTGGAACTTTAAAGTCAAGTGATGAGTGGCTCTACAGCTGGGCTCTAACATACTGTGGCTCTAAAGTACTGTCTGAGCATTTCATTCTCTCACAGACAGGCATATAGGTCATAGCCAGAGAAATAAAAAACATTTCCTCATATTGGGTTAGCATAAGAATAAGAACAAGAAGAATTTAAAAAAGCCACTACAGTATATCAGTTACAGAATGGAAAAAAATTAAGTTGGAGCTACGTTTTCAAAATCCAAAAAGTCAACCCAAACGGGTCATTCAGAGTCCTCCCACCAATCTGTCCCTGAGCACACAAATGTAAATGATGTCAAGGCAGAGTGAGAACTGAGAACATGGGTGTATGCCTATAAGTTCACACTCAGCAGTGGTTCTCCAAGGCAGACATTAGCTCTTATGGAATGGTGGAGAGAAAACGTTTTCAAAAATACCATTCAAACACTAACAAAACTCAAGGTGAGAGCATGTTACTTATGCAATGATGAAAGGAAAACACAACATTAATGAACCAGAATGAAGAAATTAGGACATAGATCTGATGGTATTAGTAGTGTCATTTAAAATGCCTGTATGACCCAAAGTAAATTAAAATTAAAAGGCATGTAGACATTGTATACATTGGTGGTACATACTGTATGAAACACAAAGCCACTGGACCTGTCACCTCCCTCTCCTCTCTCTGGCACATCCAGTGAGGTAGAATTTCATGCAAGTGGCTAACAGGGTATTCATTCGAAAACATTCGCAGTACTCTGTGTAGAGCTCTGCTTATTGAACCCATCCCAGAAGGTACATCTTTGCATGTCAATGTATGGGTGCATTGAGCCAGTTTCAAACCACAGAGAGGTCTCTTGTAGGTCAAAATGTTGATCTATGTCTGTGCAAAATAAGTGAAGGACTCTGTGGAGCCATTAAAGAATGCAATTCTCTTTGGCTGAAATGCCTGGAGTATATCACTGACAGCAGTGTTCTGTGAGTGGCACCCCTATACTGTACCACATTCTGTTCAGGGATTTTGTGTAGTGTGTTGCTACTTACAGCATTTGACAGCAACATCTGCTCTGCTGTTGTAACCCTCTGCTGTCATTTCAGCATGTTTCATCTTTTGTTTCTGTTCTCCACCCCCCACCCCCCACCCCCAGCACCAATTCCCTTTCCTTCTCACAGCTGTGTCCAGGCTAACTGGTTAATGATTATCCAACTCACTCTCTGTATTTTTATGATTGACAGACTCTGATAAATGGTTGAAGTGAGGAAATTTAGTAACGCAATATATGTGCTATGAGGGAAAAAGAGAACCTGTTAGTCTGTCCGTCCATCTATTTTCTAACAGCTTTATCCAATCCAGGGTCACAGGAGAGCTGGGACATTACCCAGCAAGCAAATAGAACAAGGTGGGGTATACCCTGGACAGTCCATAGCAGGGCACACACAGACAGGGGTCTTTAAGAAGCCAGTTAATCTACCAGTATGTCTTTGGACTGTAGGAGGAAACTTGACCAACCAGGGGAAACCCTGTGACATAAAAAAAATATGTTCCTTACGAATATATACGGCATATCTGTGTGTGTTTGTTTATCAGTTTTTAGTGTACAGTATACAGTATACATGAATGTCTTGTCATGTGTACAATTATTTTATTGAGGTTTGTGAGGTGTTTAATTTTGAGATTTCTGATAGGAAGTGACTGGGAGAGAACAACGCTTCTACCAACAAAAAGAAAAACAAAATCATAAAATAATACCAAAGAAATATATATTTTTATGTAAAATCACACAGTGGTAACTCCCTGTCTCATACAAGAAAACTCATACAAGAAAAGGGTCATGGGCGTTTGTGTTCTGTGTGACCTCTGTGGGCTGATGGTCTTGTAGATCTGATTGCAAATCAGCAAATCAGTATCTCCTTCCCTTCCAAAACATCATCTCTACTGCAACCTCTCTGATGCAAATAGGAACAATGAGGTTGTTTTTTTTGGCAGCAATTCCATAAATCTTGTAAACACAGCAATAAAATCAAATACAGCACTATCAGTGTATTTCCAACTATTTCAAAGCTGTGGCAGCCTTCCAAACATTATTTATTGGTATCTTGGTAAACTGTTTGTGGTATAGCAAATAAAGTTCTGTACAGTATGTGCAAAGAATTGCAAATTAATGTGCAACAGCCAAATCATATACACAAAAATTGTTCACATTTTTTAACCTGTTTTTGCCTTTCAGTGATTTGTAACAGGCCACTTTTGTTTATAGCTTCTCGTCTACCTTAACTAGCCTGGCCTGGCCACATTTACTGGGTATTTCAGTTCATGAATATTTTTTGTTCAATGTTGTTTTACTGACTTCTTTGGGGATTGCATCAGTATTATCTGTCTCTGTGTCTGAATCAGAAAGGACACTACTAGCTTCTGAATTTTAAACTGCAGATGCTGGCAAGAACTGCAGATCATACATTTGTTTTTAACCGTTTTTAAGCACTGGATTCAAAAACAAAACAACCAGCATTATGAGCAGTATGCTATTTTAACCTCAGATTAGTATGAAGAAATCCAATTGTCTCTCAAAGTTCTTTTGACTCCAATTCTATTGTATATTGTCTATTTCTTATACACTGCACTGAAACAAGTCCTTTAGTGATAATCTAGCATAAGTTATTGTACAAAATATGCACAGAAAGTACCTGATTATACCAAACATCCTTGGTAACATTGAGACAAAATATTTTGTAAGAACATCATAGAAAAGTAATATGAATAATGCACATATAAATTTGTTGCACATTGATCCTGGTTTATTTCACATAAGTGACATCAATGAATAAAAGGGATAGGCGTAGAATATTACAACAGAACATTATCTTCTGCACTTATTATATTATAATATAGATAATATAGGCATATTATCTGTGTGGTCAGTAACTACCATCCAAAATGACAATTCTTTACGGATAGAATTCCTGGAAAAATAAATTGATTTATTTTTAATCTTGATGGTTTATCTACTGTGAAGCTGTTCTTATTGCAGATCTGTTATGCATGGTTATTACTTAATCACACAGTGAAAGGTAGTGGTAATTTCTGAAGTGAAAACCATGAGTGTTGATTTGAGAAATTCTGGAAAGAGATAAAAGCTTGTAGCTGATTTTGCCATCTTTAACAACCACTGTTGTTTTTAGCAGTCCTGCAATCTGTAATTTCATATTAATTGAGCCTCTTAACATTGTACTCCAACATCACTGAATAAATAATTTAGTTTATTTTGCCTTCAGTTGTTTGTAGTGGTTACTGAGGGTCTTTTGTGTAGATGTTTTTATGAATATTTAGTTGCCTTGGCTACCCAAGTCACCTATTTTCATCTTGTGTTTAGTCTTAATCAAATCAATACTGCAAGTGTATATAGTTTAAGCCAGAAACTAATTAAAATCTCTCATATTTTTAATAACTAAGTAATTGTTGTTTGCAGCAACATTTTATTGTCAAAGGTTTCAGGTTAACAAATGTTAGATTTTATATGTAATCATTTACTTTTAATCTATTATTCTGCAGTGTGAAACTATTGATTAAGTTTCACACTTCAGAAACTGTGAGAAGTTTGTGAAGGATTCACACAGCTTTACAGGTTATTGCTTAGTCATTAGTTGCCATAGTATACAGTACCATATTTGAAAATACTAATTCAGGCAGGATTTATTTTAGAAATATTTGTATAAACTAAGAAGAGAATTACTCAGCTCTATGAAAGAATGGAGGCTGACTGCCATTTTGCTTGTAGTGTTAAAATATTAATATACAAGGTTTGTGCAGTGGAAAACTGAAAAACAAAGAAGGCTTTCAACAGGATGTGCTGTGGTGCATAGTTATTGCACTCAAAATATATATACTGTACTAATATCAACATTTTGTGGGTACTCAATACAGTAGGATTTGGGGAAGTCAATAATCTTATGTTATTACTGTATCAAAACACATCATGCCCTGTTCAAGGACACAAGATCAAAGTAATACCAGAAAATAATGCATTATGGAGAAAGTATTAAGCTGTTTAAGGCATATGAGGCAGGCCCCTCTGACCCATGTCTTTGAATCTTTGTTGAGTGGACAGTAAGAGAAATGATAAGATCACCTTCCTCCAACTGAAATGTATAGTGACAACTTATTCTCTTCGATGAGCTCTTGTGTGTCTCTCCTGAGGCACTTCTTTATCTGGAGATGATAGGGTCATAGTCAGGAGTTTGCTGGTTCGAATCCAGTCTGTGTGACACAGCAGCTGTGTCTGAAATCACAGATAGACAATGCCTTATTGATTGAGCATTGCTTAGCTTAGTTGACATATACAGTGTATAGCAGCAAAGATCTAACTAAGCACAACTATTTAAGATCATATACAACATCAAAAGGTTGCTGTATAGATTATGATTGATTTATGGATGGATGGATGGATGGATGGATGAAACATTCATAAGTCCATCTTCCGTTTAAAAAAATTCTGGCATAATACAGAATGTGTTGGGAAAATCCAGTAAGTTGGGGTTATTAGTAATTGAATATCCCAAATGGAAGGGGTAAAAAAATATTTTGGGTTTCCAAAGTATGAAAAATATCTCCCCCTCTCATTTTCTTCTTGATCTTCTCTTCTGTTCTTGCAGTCCAGTTTAGCAAGTTCTATGAAACTACGAGGAACTTATATCTTGTGAACATTTTAATCATGTATCACATATTCTTTTTCTAGACAGAGAAGGATAGCCTGAGCCGTCCAAAGCATGTTTTAATGTTATGCTTTATATAACTTGCTGTGTGAAGTACTGCATCGCAGCCATCTGTTTTCCAATCTCATTCTCACATTTCATAGACATACTGTATGTACTGAATTATTGAGGCACTTTTTTCAACGCCAGTTTTCTTTGACAATTCATCTCAGCTCACAAAAAGAGAGAACATTGCTCCTTTCCTCCCTGTTTTCTGATTATTTTTACCTCCTCTCTGAGGCTGTAAAAACCCTGTGTTTTCAGACAGCTTTTGACAGCTTCAACAGGAGCTGTTGCCTTCTGTCATTTCTTGAAACAGGGTTTAGAGCCTCTTTTTTAAATGCAAGTTCTCAATATGCATTTCTTTGGGGAATGTTCCATTTACTCAAAACAAAAAGAGCCACACACACACAGAGCACTCTTTCACACAGACATCCACACAGTTTTGTGTCTGCCTCTAACTGCCAGATAAACAGTGATACATGGGCAAACCAATCTGAAATTACAGTGCAATATGAAAGTTTACCCGCAAATGAAAGCTTGTTATTAACTTACGTTAAAAAAAGCTTTTAGTACAGGCTTTAAATCATGTTTACATTTGATTAATGCCTAAAGCCTCATTTCCCTTTTGGATAAAGATTTTTTTCTGCATTACTACTTATGTCATTCTTTCTAAACTGTCCGTGTAGTACCAGTACAGCACTTGTTTATCTGTGCAATGTTTTATTAAACAAAATAGCTAATTTACTTTATTAAATAATCGTCAATGAAAACTTTAAATGACATTTCTCTGTCTTTGCAAAATAAACCAACCAACCAATCAAGTTGTAGAATATTGTAGGGAACAAAAATCTGTTCAAATTCAAGTGTCTGAATTCTTCTGCAGTTTTTAAACATTGCTTGTAGCTGTAGTTTAATCAATTTCTTGTTATATAATTATGCAAACATGGCTTTTCAATTCATTGGAGACTGACATTATGACTATTCAGGTCGATGCTCCCATTGTATCAGGAAGTAGGTTGGTTGCCCACGATATAGATATATTTTTATTCTTCTGGCTTTTCTTTCTTGCACACTCTTGTGAATTTTGATGAGCATCTGAGCACAAGGGCAATATTTTGAATGGCTTAAGGACAGTGGGCATGAGCTGCAGTACAATTAAAGTCTTTAAAAGCATTTTTCACTTTTAGTAAATAGACAGGTGCAAATATGCCCTTTGATACTTCATGTCAACTAAACAATAGCTTTTAATCCCAACATTTCTAACTTGACCAAAGTAAGCATGAATACCGTGAAATAAATGCTCACACTTTGCATTGTTACTAATTTTACTGCAACACCTACAGAAACATGTGTTGCAAACATTCATTTGACATAGGAAGTGAGTCTGTATATACTGTATATAAGTTTATATACTGTACATACAGTATGTAACAAACTATACTGCTGCTCTGGAATCACTTCAGAGAAGAGAAACCTGGTACAGTACATTCTGGGGCTGTAGGGAACTGAACTTTTAAAGTCTTAAGTAAAGAAGATTATGAGGGGACATGGTACAAGTAGTCTGAATCTTCCAGGGCATTCTGAATCCAGGGGATTATGCAGGTCGCAAATGAACACGACTGGGCTAGGCAAGGCTGGTGTCGGAGGGACAGGCTGAGAGTTGGTAACCAGGAAGGCAGAGAGAGTTTTCATCAATCCAAAGGGCAAGGCAAGAACGGTGTCTATGAAGCAGGCAGAGTCGGGTACCAAACACTGAGGTGAGAAGAAATCTTTAGAAGAGTTTCTAAACGGGAGATGAGCAAGGAGAACAGCAGGCTGTTTAGTTCCAAGCAATGAAGTGTGGTTTGAGGCTGGTACAGTATAAATACTGTAACATCAGTGAAAGACTCAAGCGTGATTGGATGATTATTTAGTGCGCTTTAGTGAAGTGACTGATTATGATGTATCATGACAGGATGTGCATTAAAACTAAGAACAGGAGGCACTTCTTTAGGAAAAGAGGAGCAAGTTCCCCAACCAAGTTGTTGAAGTCAATACGTTGGTTTCTTTCAAGAGAAACAGGCACATGAGATCCTTGAATCAATTAGCTACCAAAACTGCTATATGGGCCATATTCCCTAATAACCTTTGGTGTCCTTCTCTGAAGTTTATTGGACTGAATATTCAGTGTGATTTCACCAATACAAGCAAATATTTTGCATCTGGCAGAAGCAGGAAAACAGGAATAGTCCTCTTACAGATGTAGCTTTCCACTATTTTTGTGTTTTAACCCTAATCTTCTAGAAAGTATCGAGAATCAGCCGGGAAACGTGACTTCCCTAAATGTCCCGTAATTAATTGTCATCAAATCAAATCCTCATTTACCCTAACTTGCCCCCCAGATCATCAAACAATTGAGTCTGCTGTGGAGAGTGCTGATACACAATGACTGCAGCATCCATGGGGAGGTGAAAGCAATTGAATAGGTGTGGGTTAATTTTGTTGCGCTGTGTTTGTGAGACACCTTGGGGAAATTCAGTAGAGGAAGGTGTGTAAACAGGAATTTCAATCCCATTAATTGTTTGTCTCAGAATTGAAACAGTAAAGATATTTCACATGCAGTAGTGTATGTGTGTCAGCCAAGGACAAACCAGAAAGAAAAGACTACAAACTGACTTTCAGGTCCAGTAGATACTGTATGATTTTTCTTTTCTATACAGGAATGACTACAATTAAGGTAGGATTTTAGAGGGTTATATCTGTAAAGATGCATTTTGTCAACCAGATGTGGAGATATTACAAAGATACTATAGAAGTCTGAGCTGGTAAAACCCCTAAAATAATCATAACATTAAATAAGAAGAAAATATTTCCGCACATGGCTTTTGTAAAATAATAATATGGTGGTTTTGTAGCTTTAATCTTAACCCTGTACGGCACACCTAACACATTGTGTTTATGCTGAGAAATGATAGTCAATGTCATGGGCATATTAACTTCACAACCCAGAGTTAAACTTGTAGTTCTAACTACACTGCTGTGCTGTTGGTTATAACAATTTGCCTCTCATTCATTTACTCATTTTCATGCTGTGCTAGAGCAGGGAGATCCCATTATCTCTGTGTCATAATGTCAGGGCCAGCAGGAAGTTCTCTG
Organism: Lepisosteus platostomus; assembly: GCF_059453375.1. Taxonomy (NCBI): domain Eukaryota; kingdom Metazoa; phylum Chordata; class Actinopteri; order Semionotiformes; family Lepisosteidae; genus Lepisosteus; species Lepisosteus platostomus. The sequence goes on along the minus strand of NC_142623.1, from coordinate 6,345,471 downwards.
CCATTTATGAAAGACCTCCTTAAAAACCGCCTGTGCTACCTGTGCCGCTAAACAACGTGAGAGCATTGCTGTGCTGCAGACTACAAAAGTATTTTTATTTCTGCACATAGCCTGAGAGTATTAGTGCTGCTGTTTTCACAGCACGGGCCCTGGGGACTGCTCCAATTTTGTAAGCACGTGTAAAGTCATCATGTTACAGAAACCTTACATTCCCCAACGCTCTGCCACAGTGTGCCGGCTTCGGGATTGCCTGGTGTTTGTAGCCCTTAATAAGGACATCTGTTTTGAAATTGACAGCCATCCCTTGTGGGGATTCAGAGACTGAAGGACATGGAGAATTTGCAAACTGTGGATTATTGTTATTATTGCCTGGCTGCTTAGACCCAAGAGTCTGTTTGCAGCCTGCAGGAGATACAAAGTGCTCACAGCTATTCAGCTCCTTGGTCCTTGCTTGTAAATGTTTTTGGAAGGCTCAGTTGCATATCCCAGATATAAAGGAGACTCTGATCAGGTGTTTTTCAATCTTAATATCCTCTTATCATTCAATAAACTGCTATGTCCTTGACAACTGAGTTCATCCTCTTGCTTTCTCTGGTTGTATTTCTAATAAGGTGATTGTGTGGCATGGTGAGGCGAATTGACTAGACCAAGTTTTGGTTCACAACCCCTTGGGAATAGTTACAGCGATTTTAGCTTGTCAGAAGGTTCGAGAAGAAATAAATTGTTTGGAAAAGGGAGTGGTTTAAACTCGCTGCAGTATGTGTTGGATTTGTGGCACACAAATTTCGCAAGACACTCCATAAGGGACATGGTATTTTGGGGTAGCTACTCCTGGATCTGGAAAACCCTAAATCAGCAGGTTTTATAGGTTTTCCTTAAACCATAAATCATGAGCTTGAGGAACAATATTATCGTGATAAATTAAGCACATGATGGGGTAAATTAAGCCAATTGTTTAAATTATAAATACCTTAGAAGCATTCCCATTCTACAGGTAGCATATAATTGATTTAGGGTGTCCTATAAAACCTACTAGACTAGACTAGGTCTAAGAGTAGGCACTGATGCTGTATTTGAATTATTAGAATTTCAACAGTTTGCTGCAAAGCATGCCTATACTTTTACACTGTGCTTCTCACAATTGTTTGTAAACCTAGTCTGTTTGTGCTTATGTGAGTCTGTTGGAGGCAGTGTGAAAGCAATCTTATAGAAATAAAGCTGTCCCTGTAAGAGCAGTGGGTGGCATTTTCATCAGATCCTGTCATTAAAAGAGGATCAAAATGTCCTTAAACAATTTAACATCTGTTTTGGGTCTTATTGCTTCCTCAAGGATGAAAATCAATAGCAGAAGCTGGCAAAGGTTCAACACCACATAAACTAAAAACCATGAAAAAGGAGAAATACAGAGATAAGGTCAGGAGGATTTACTTCAACCAACATCTTCAGTGACACCCTGGATCTTCAAAGAAACCAGAGATTAGACAACTACATACAGACTTTCCTTTGTGCTGTATTGTTAAGAGATTTGTGCTGCTGTGCTTTAAAACTTGCATTTTTTTACCCCTAATTGATCAATTCATTCCAACCTTTTATTGCATCTCAACACACTGGACTGCATAACAAACAACAACAAAATGCTTCAATTACTAGGACAAAACAGCTCTACCAGTCAATATGTAGTCTCATGTATACTCATCCATCCACTTAAACTTAAATGATGTAAACCTGCTTTTTCCAATTCAGGGCTGCATAGGAGCCAAAAGCCTATCCTGGCAAGCAATGGGTGTGAGGCAGGGTACACCCTGGACAGGATGCCAGTCCATCTCAGGGCAGACAAACAGGCACAATCACGCACACACTCACATCTAGGGCCAATTTTCTCAGAAGCTAATTAACCTGTAAGTATGTTTTTGGTCTGTGGGAGGAAACCAGAGTTCCCGGAGGAAACCCATATGGAATACGGAGAATAAACCCATTCCAAGCAGATAGCACTAGGAAGTATACCCAGGGCCCCAGTGTTGTAAGGTACTGTAGCAGTGCTTACCACTATGTCACCAGCCCACCCTGTGTATACTCATCTTTCATTCTGATATCTCATTTGGCTTTGATGAAAGCCCTGGATGCAAGTGTAGAGAAAAGCTGTATACGATATTATTCAGACTCACTGCACATGTCTTTCACAAACACTGCTGGCCGCAAAACACCATTAGCCTTATGGAAACTCACATCTCTGTGAAAATACTTACAGAACATGTGTCTGTCTTTCAATTGAGGACTACCTTGTGAATCATTCACCTGTGTCAGAGCACACACCATCCTAATCCGATCACTCGTTGCGCCCTCATGTGATGTGCCTGGCTAAATTGGACACGCAGCTTTTCCTTCCAAATGAGCTCAAAAAGCGGCACATTTAGGATTAAGTAGAAAGGGGAAAGCAAATGACAGCTGAAATGAATGTTGGATTTATACAGCAAAAAGTCTGAGACTCATCCCTCGGTCTTTCCTCAGTGAGCTGTCAAATGTTATGTGCAAAGCCTAAATGATGCGCTCCCAATGGTTTGAGTATAGCAGAACTGCCTAGTACACTGTTAGCTGGAACACTGGGTACACAAGTTGAAAAATATTCAAAATATAGTATTGAAAAATAGCAAAGGACACGACTTTAATTCAGGCCTTGCAAAACGTTTTTACAAGCCATTAGCTTCTGTCCTGTGACCAGCCATCAATTTCAGAGCTGTTTACACTAATTTCCAGACCTGCACTCTAGGTGTTTGAGGCAGTGACAGTATGGATATACAGAGCTGTAAAGGGGGATCATTGCATGTTTACCTGTTACAGATAAGAGATTCTAACATGCCTGCTTAGGGATATCAAGAACAGGGAAGACTTTCCATGAGGTCCCGTAGGTTAGACAGGGGCCGAATCTGGTTTGAATGCCTGTAGGAGACTAGATAACCCAATCTCAAGATTTTGTTCTACAACAGAATATGTGTTTTTTATTTGGCATACAGTAAGGGTACAGTATATTCCTATGTACAGTATATGAGCACAGGAGAGTAAGGTGGTGTGGCAGTTAGCACAACTGCCTCATAGCTCCCGGGTCCAGAATTCATTATTGACCCTCTGCCTCAGTTTGTATAGATCGTACATGCATTCCCTGTATTTGCACCCCCAGTTGGAGGTTATCCTCTTATGCAAGGTACCAGCATGTATTCATAATGTAGCAACAGATTTTAATGCTAAACTGTAAAACAAACCCTGCAAATTAACTTGTTCCTCCTTCCTTCTCACAGATGCACAGAGATCTATAAATGTGAACACACTTAGGTGCATTGTCTCAGCATTTTGTATAGGAATGAGAAACATCTTTCAACTTTTAATATTTGTTCAAGAAAAGTTGTTTCTTAGGAACTGAAATGCAGACCTTTGAGTGAAAAAAAAAAAATGTAATGTAAAGGTGAATAGAAGGATATCCATAATTCATAAGTCTTTTCCTTCCTCTGGTTGTAGCATGATGCTACAATTACATTCAAAATATGTAAAACACTTCATCACCAGCAATGAGCAATGCCCCACTTTCTTAGTCTCTGATATTACAGAACCATATGTGCTGGAACCCAAGGTCTAACTGAACTCGGAATAATCCTTTGTTGGGGCAGGTTGACCCTCTTGCCTGGAAGATGTTTACAACAGCTGAAGATTATTCATACCTGTTCTTTTCAGTCACATCTTTCATTAAATTCCTGGCCCACCAGCTTAGTGCGTCATTTCTGATTGTTTACTTTGAACACTATTTGTAGGCAGAAATGTAGAAAAAAAAAATTCTCAAAATGTGAAACACAAGCATGTAGCATTTATGCCTGGCTTGTCTCTTAAAAGGACCCAAATAGGCACCAACATGAATATTCAAGTGTCATTCTTAAGCTTTTTTTTCATGTGATGGTAGCTCAATGCTGAAATGACATGACAAGCTGACAGCAGGGTTTTTTTCTGTCATATTTTGTGACAGTTCTACATTCTACACATGAACGAGAGATAAATATTTAGTGGAGTACATGGAATAGATTAAAATGGAGAATTTGAATGAGATCTTGAATGCTGTATCAATGCTAGGACTAGGAAGAACAATCCCTGGATCATCCTAAACAGGTTTTCCAAAGACAAAGGAAAATTAGATTAGACCGTTATTAGCTTTCTGGAAATTATAGTGTTCTGAAGATTCAGATTTATTATTCAGATAGACAAGATAAATAGAAATGTAAAATATGATTCATATGACATTTAAGTGAACTCAGCTATATTTCTTTACCGCTGTCTTCTGTACCCTGTGCTTTATAAAAAATGAATAGAAATCTGCTTTTACTGTAGTAGAGCTACGATTTTGAAGTTACAGAAATACATACACAGTTGACTGGGACAAATTGCTTGGATGAATGCCTAAGAGCAAAAACAAAGTTGTCTAAAAACCAGATGACATTTTGCTGAATGTAATTAAAATACAATGAAACCTTTAAAGGAATTGGGATGATAACATCAAAGTAAGCAAAATAAAATGATATAGCTTTGCCTGTGCATTAACACATTACAACATTAGACCTAGATCTGGTAATTGAATGAGATAAATATTTTTGCTCTAAATACAGCAGAGATCCTGTGTTAACATTTTAAAGCATTGTTAAAACTGCAGCAACTGTCTTCCTGTGGCAAAACACTCAGCTGCTTCCAGGCAGCATAACTGTATAGTTTTACAGCCTTTGCCTCGGGTATAAATATCCTACTGTTGTTATGCTTCTGTAACTGTTCTGTGAAGTATCCCCTTGTTTGTGTACATTTCAGAATAACTATGGTGCAGTACCTGTCTTTTAATAAAGGGTCCATAACACTAAATCCATATTTATTTACCTGAGGGGAAAAGGTGATAAGGTGCGTCACAAGTGAAACTGGGCTCTTGGTGAAGACTTCAAATACAGCAGAGAAATTCAGTTTATAACCAGTGGCCCTCTATGTTAGCTTTGAGAAGCATAGCCTCTAGAAATTTGAAATACTGTATTGCATCAAAGAGCCTAGTTTTCTGGTTATTACCTTGCTACCATAGTAGCAAAATGTTGAGAAGCACAAATCAGCTGCATTAATGCTGCTTGTTGTCATTGCTTCTTGGTTGCATTGCATGAGGTTTTTCTAAAAAAAATCTGGGCTTCATTCACAAAACGTTTCTGATGTAAATTGGGAGAAGCAAAATCAAAACTGTGTGTAGAGAAAAGCTTCATTCCTGAATTGCATTCTGGAGAGCCTGAAAGCCTTTCACCTTATACTTGCAAACAAACGTCTACAATTCAAGTCTAAATTTATACACGCTGGAAATGTTAAATGCCTGCCAGAGTATGCAAATGATGTGCAAGAAATAGAAGGTTAATGATATGCGCTCAGTATTCACAACATCTTCCTAACTATTATACGTCAGGACCCTGCATGCTAGTTTGCACAGATGAAAAGCAGCAGTTCTAATGACCTGAGATCCTTCTTTAAAAAAGATGCCGTGAACGTGAGAGCAATTTATCTGAGCACGGAGGCACTCCTTGCACACTGGGAAAGGCAGCATTTTAAAATGAGAGTGGAAGAAGAATAGGCTACAGCCTGAAGCACAGATCTCCAGAGTCTATCGGGCAAGGTAAACCCACCTAGGAATGTCAGAGGAAAGAACACCGCATATGGATTGAACATGAACACGGAGCTGGCTATGTAGAGGGAAATCACCTCAATCAGTAGCAGCTCCACTTTTTTATCTTTTAAATTCTGACTTCTCTGTCTGGTTTTAGCCTGTGCAAATTCACCTGTTTCTGACATTTCTAATTTCTGTGGCATCTCTGCCCAATCCAATACAATAAGTGATGTATATGTACAGTATTATCACCCATAGATAAGCACATCTTCAGGAGCACCCTTGAATAGAGAGCTTCACATTACGGGTGTTCTTAAGGTACTCATCTAGTGCTGTACTAATGATATATTAATGATTTCCATTGCATGCATCATCATTAAGGATAGTTAGCTCTGTGAACACAAACTTACTGTACTTTTGCTATTACACACATCTCGAAGAATACTACTCACATCCATCTTTTTTTAGAGCTTTATAAAAACTTTGTGAATGAGACCCACTGGTTCAATATATAGTACAATGAAATCTCAGATCAATTCACAATATTCTAACATTGATAGCTTTTTTACCTTTTAGTATTTTTTCATATGAATTTATGCATAAATTCATGAAATTATCAAAACTGGAGAACACTGGAACAAAGACTGCTTTCGTGTAGATGTAGGAGGTGTCAAAACATTGATGGCAGTCCTACATGGTTAGCTACATAATTAGCAGAATTATGGTTTTCCTTGCTTTAATGTCTCAGAAGGCTGGAGGCACGGCAGCAGGCCAAAGCTTGATGAAGGATGCCTGGTTTTATTGTATCTGATTCTACGATAGGTCCCAGGCGAGTGTGCTCTGAACTCAGTCAGCGGCAGAGGTGTGTTTAATAGTGCCGCAAAACCCTCTGTCACCTTTCATAAATCACAAAGCACACAGGAAATAAAAGAAATAAAAGTAGCAATGGAAAAATGGTGGGTTCCAGTCTGTGTAATCCTGAAGTACAACTGTTATTACTTCACAGTGCTGTGCTCTGCATGCAGCCAATATGAAACATACTCTGCTACAGTCCCCAGGGCAGAATAAACAAAAGGCAGGTTTTCCTTTTCCCCACTAATAACTCCAGCAACACTTATCACAAACATTGTCATCATCATAATCTTATCAGAGCTATACAATGGTGAAAGAAACCATTGTATTGGGCTTTTCTCTGCTATAGCAATAATAATAGTATACAATAAAAGTCCAGCAATGATTTATATAGCATCCACAACAGATCTGGCGGTGCTCATAACGTTTTATGTTTTATATTGGATTTGATATAGCACAAAGAGTTACCTGCTTAGGCCTAATGGCTTTGGTTTATAGTCTGGTAACTGAATACTGTATCTTTTTTACCAGGAAATTCCTTTTTTGAACTGAAAAGGTTACTCTTGACAGAGGCTTTCATTTAGAAGAGTCCAAACATCCTTTTTGTCTGGTTCTTAGGGAGAATGATGGAATAAAGAAAGCCAAGAATAAAGAGCAATGTCTTCAGCTGGAAAACAGTGCAGCACCAATATTAAACCACAGGTGTCATATCACAGCCTCAGATGTTAGAAGGCTTGTACCTGTAAAAGGACACGTACAGTAAAAAGAGAGATGGAGAACCTAACAAAGTTGGCCACCAATTTCAGATAATTAAAGTTTCTTTTCTAATAAGATTGGAAAATTAAACACGCGTGCAAACTTCTGTCTCTGTCTGCCTAATTGTTTGATCACATCTGGTGGAAAATATTTGTTTAATCAAAGTGTTGTTTTATTTAAATCTTCTCTGAAATAATTAAAAAAGACAAAACGATGTATACAGTAGCAAGGCCTTAAATATTTATACAGTATGTGCCTTATGTAGAATTGAGATTTTTTTTATACTTAGTTGCAGTCTGTATGTCTGATGACACATTCCCTGTTCCTGTGGGGTTCCTCAGTTACAAAATGGTGGGATCAGACATGAAGAAAATGAAAAATCTGAATATTAAGAGCACTTGGAGTAAAAGCAATATACTGAATAGAGTGGTCTATATATTCTGGGATTTCTGAGTCATATTGTCACTGCTGATGTACTGTTTTGTATCTAGCCTTCCCTTTGAGAATATATACCGATGGGTCAAATGACAGCACCGTTCCTTGCAGTTACAGTGTGATTGGAAATGATTACTCTCTTGCTGTATCACGTGGGCTTGGAGGTCTTTAAGATTTTGTTTTGCCAGAGACTGGTTCGGAATATTAAAATGAAATTCACAGGAACAGAAAATCCATGATCTTGATTTTTTCTGTCCTTGTATTCTTTTTTCTACCTGTTCTTTCTCCCCTTTCAGCCATTGCTTTCACAATCTAATCTGCTTTGGTAGACAATTAAGAAAATAATACATTGTGTTTTTTTTTTTAAATCAGGGAGTAACAGATGCAAAGGCCAAATGTCACTGAAGAGCATTTTCACAGGAGAGTATTGAGCTTCTATTTTCCCTAGGGATGACTTGCACATAGATTGGGTTAAGTCTATTCAGCAGGTCCGTCTCTTACTAATATTCGTGGGGGGAGGGGGGTCAACCTTTGGCCCTTCTACAAGTAGCAGTTCCATTTTCCAACAGATGTGATTTCTGTGAAGTCACAATATTCACAATGCCCTACGGTGCAGTATGTCCAAAATTCAGCAGCCAGAATCCTGACCAGGTCTAGTGCAAGTGTTCACATTACTCCTATCCTGGAGTCCTTGCACTGGCTTCCGGTCAAATTCCGCGTAGACTTTAAAATCCTCATGCTCACCTACAAGGCTTTACATGGCTTGGCACCTCAATACCTGTCTGAACTTTTATCGCCCTACTCCCCACCTCGCAACCTCCGCTTTTCAAATTCTGCCCTCCTTACTGTCCCCCAAGCCCGTCTACATTGTATGGGCGACAGGGCCTTCTCCTGCTATGCCCCCAAGCTCTGGAACTCTTTACCCAAGGATATTAGAGAGTCACCTTCTCTAAACTCCTTCAAATCCAGACTCAAAACCTTCTTCTTCAGAAAAGCCTTTACTTAACTGGTTCCATTCTTCACCCCTCTGCTCTTCTTAATACCATCTTCCACGGTCTCCTCTATTGTTATTGTTGTATTGTTGTAATTATAATTGTGTCCTGTCTTGTGAAATTTACTTATTTATTGTTGTAGTCTTCTTATTTATTGTTATTGTCATCCTGTAAAGCGCTTTGAGAAGCCACCTTTAAAGGCGCTATATAAAATAAAGTTTATTATTATTATTATTATTATTATTATATGCCCCTTTCAGAAAAAGGGAACAACAGTCTGATTGAAAAGCCGCCACTCTTCAGGTCAATAACTACCCTGCTGCATGTACTGTACACATTTCCCCTTATTCTTTTATTTTCAGCTGAAGCACTGATTGTAGGATTTAGGGTACAAGGTTTTACAGGTATGATGTGCATCTTTAAAAGGTTGTAAGAAATTAAGAGGTTACAAATACGAGAAGGTCATTGACGCCATCAGGCCTGTTTAGATGTTAATAGTTCACAGTATGTTTCTGAAGGAATCGTCCAGCTCAAGGTCACAAAGCACCTTGCTCAACAGTCTGGCAGGGCTGTTTGTTGCCAACACTCACTGCCCTTTGTCCAAAAACAAAATCTGCCCTGTCTTCATCCAAATTGCATCTCTATCTGTACCCTCAGGTACTTGTTTCTTTCCCTGGGTCCTTCATTTGAAGATCCTTCTGCTTTTATTTTCCTCTCCAGCTGAGTTGCCTATAATTATTTTGTGTGTTTGTCCAGGCAGGAGTATTCTGCAGAGAATAGGTGACATTGTTTTCCTGTTGGCTGTGTGTCTGAAAAGGTGAAAGGGAGGATGGATTATAAGAAATTCCTGTTTTTTTCGCGCCTCTCCCAGCAACAATCAATTAGATTCATTAACGACTAGAAATCAAATGAAGAGTAACCTCACTCATTTGTAACCCCAGTCATTACTCCCCTACTCTCTCTTCTTGCCCTGCTCGCTCTGTCTTCTCTTGACAATTGATTTATTATATTTGGAAGGCGTGTTTAAATTGTAGGAATATGTAATCTCCCACTGCCTTTTGTGTGGTGTAAGGGTAGGCAGGAGGATTTTAAATAAAAATAGCCTGTCTAGTGGGTACATGGTGTCCTTTTTATTTTAAAATATTCAAATCTACCCTGGGATCCCTTGGGCGGCCAGTGAAAAGAACCAATGTGTTCTTGAAATGATGTCCTGCCTCATATACAGCAGAATTCTGTTTTCTGTATTTTGACAGACACAGTGTTTAACAACAGTATCCTGAGAACCTGTAATCTCTGAGTCTTGTTTTGAAAAGTCAAATTTAGTACAGTTACATGTATTTTGCATGATCTTGGAAATTGTCAATGTATAATTGATTGTATTCTTCTTGTAACCGTCTATCAAATTCTGTCCTATCTCTCATTGGCGAGCTTGTGGATAATGCAGTCCACTGCCGACAACCACCGCTTCATGCTGTATTGTTGTGCATTGATAAATAAACGATTGATCGATTGATATGGTATTTCCCTAAGTACAGTTTTAAGACAAATAATCAGAGCTACAACACAATGCACGTTAGAAATGTTATTAACTTTATTATTTTATTCCCATGTAGATTCTCATTGCTTCATAATCTTTCATTACTGAAATGTTTTCTCAATCTCTGTTCAGATGTTTTAGATGTACAGTAATTAGCATTAAGGAATAAATAAGGTGATTTTTTTTAATTAAGGCACAAATCTTACAAATGATCATATTGGCATTTGGTTTGCTAGGGAAGGAAAATGTTTGGTTTCCAGACAAGTATGAGGTGTTTTTCTTTATGCAGGGATTAGGCAAACGTTCATTTATACAGTTTTTTTATCTTAGTCTTCAATTTCTTTCCTAGATATGTTTGTTACATATACAGTAGACTATAGAGCTCAGAGATCAAAAAAGGTTTCTTATTTGCAAACTGTCTTTTTATGAAAGCACGTGTACTTGTTTATGTTAAAAAATATAATAGTGTAAGAAAACAAGGATAATTAAGAAAACTATTTTTGTTACACTATGCAGCCTATTCTAGGAATAAAAGTAGCAACAAGGGGGATTTCTCCAGATAAAGTTGCTCACTTTAGTGACAACAACAAATCTTAAACCAAAGTCATGAAATCACATGGCAGTTTAGTCTTTAGAGAGGGCTATAGTTTGACAGAGATAGAACTATTTTCTTGTTGCACATGACAAAATAAGAACATTTACAATGAAGAGAGTACCATTCAGTCCATCAGGTTTTGCAGCAGCCTGTCGATCCAAGGATCTCATCCAGCTGTTTCATGAAAAAACGTGATCAGTTTCAACAACATGACTGGGCAGTTTGTTCCGTTGTCCCACTAATGGCTTCTGTTCTCAATTTTGAGGGCACTTTCCCACAGTTGCAGATGTGTGCTCATGTTTGTTTTTCACTGTTGAATGTTCGGGGTCTTATTACAGCAGCCCCCTCCTAGAATCTGAACCCATAGCCTTCTTATTACGGGTCCAAACCACTAACCACTACACCATGCTGCCAGTATGGACTTACTGTACTGCTGAACGTAAAAAGAGTGAATTCCTTTAGGCTAGATTGAGATTGGTATTGTGGTATTCAAAAGTCTGGAAGTGATTGAAACAGTCAGCTCAGGTCCTTACTTCCAGCCCATGACAAACCAGGGTTAGACAACATTATCAGACAAAAAGTCAGGTCAAGGGCCTAGAAAAAGAGACACTCCCTTATAGCTGAGTTACCAATGTGGCACACAAAATACCAGCTTTGGTTGGGGGGAGTTTAGCAGTCATTCTCCATTTTCTCTTAAGGATGGATCAGTAAAACACTAACACCAGGATGAGCAATCCTGGCTAACATTGTTTCTCTGATTCTTTTCTTGTATTCCTAAAAAAAATACCCAGCTGAAGGAATCAGTGACTGTTTTTCCTCCGATTTTATAACACTATTGCACAAGCGCTCAGTCTGATTAATATCTTTAGTGCGGGGAATGCTTGCATGTTGTCACTATTTGTTATTCACACATAAGTTCTGGCTGGTAAATGGAATTCTCACTAACGTCTGGCCTTGAGACACAGCAGGTGGAAGCAAGAGATCAAGAACAAGCCCATGAAGTCTGCCTACATTTTATTGCAGTGAATTTAATGGATTTGGTAAATTAACTTGGATAAAAGTTAATGGCAAAGGAATCAGGAATTAAGCATTGTTCGTGACAAAGCTTTCTTCCCAGTGTGTGAATTTAACTTATTTTAAAGAACAAATAGACTTTTATAAACTTTGTCTTCTGATAGAAAAAAAAACAAAAACTGTTGCCCTTTATGACTTTATTCTATGACCAAAAGACACTTTGTACCCATGTGAATGAATGCCCCTGCCTACCTGGTCTCAGGAAATAATATGTCTGGTAATTAATACTGACATTGGAAAACGTCTCTTAACTTGGAATTTTAAAAAGTCTTAAATGAGTTCTGAGAGCAGACTGCAATTTTGATTTTTAATACAGGACCCACGGTAAAAAAAATTCTGGTCTTAACCAATAAGCAAATGAAATGCCACGCTATTAAAGAAAAGAAAGGCTTTTTCAATATGCACTAGCCTTAATGACCCGCCATTTCTGAGCTATTCTTTCAATTCTTTGAATTATTTAGCATGGATAATTTGCATTATTTAGTGAATGAAAGGTTAAATGTGAGACTGTACTTTTAATTTAAACATTCTATTCCATCTCTTCAAATGGGTGGAGACAGGGACCTTATACTTGCATCTTAATTAACAGAGACAACATTGAATAAAGTGCTTTCCAGATCGTGTTCATATTCTTTGTTTAGTTCAAAACAACAATTAACTCATTTAACCACAATGTTTTGTCTCCTAATTAGTATGCCTGCAGTAAAACGTTCTTGCTACATTCTCTCTAAATGGAATGTCTTTGCACTTGAAAAAAATGGTAGTAGGGGGCAGATACATGTTTTCTGAGGTCCAGAAAGGTAATTTTCAACCTCCTGTTTTGTCCTTTGTCCTTCAGGTGCAAGAAGTGATTTTAGTCAGTAACTTAGCATTATGTTTTAATTAAGCCAATATGTGGTTGAATTAAGTAGTTCTATGCTCAAATGGAATTGAACTCACAAGGGTCAGGGCTGGATGGGATCTCTTTTAAGAACAAAACTGCATCACACACATCGACATCACACACAAAAAAGACAAAGAATGGGAGCTCACAAGGACATAAAATGGAAAAAAAGGTTAATTAAACAAGTGCTAAAGGTAACAAAAAGCAGCTGAGCATTCTCTCACAGCTTTGACACAAGCCAATTGTACATTAGCCTCACGTCTTTCCATATAAACAATTTCCGTAAATGAATGCAACCAAGTGCAATTTAAAGGTATTCCAGTTTCCAACCAGCCTTGTAAAATAGATTTTATGGCTGCAGTTTGGATCCACATACAAAAGATGTTATTGAGCAAGAACAATGAAGAGCTTAGGTGTATATTTATACATGTCCAAAAGTAGAGTGGACCCATGCACCCAAATGAACCTGCCCCAGGACACTCCTACAACACGGATAGATATATACTGAGTATACCTTCTGGAACTACTGGTATAGTTTTGTGTGCTTTCTACATGTAGGTATAATAGCTGCCAGTGTACTACAGTTTTCGAAGTACTGGACCAGAAAGAATTGTCCCAAACTTCCATCCAGCTTGTTTAGTTCATATAAACATAACTGGGAAGGGACTGATTTGAGCTAAAAGGATAGACAATAGCATTTAGCACAAATTATTTCTGGAACCAATTGACTAGTATGGTTGAACACTAGAGTATCTAGCTCACTATTTGTATTTTGTAACTGCATGATCATACAGAGCTACAGGAGATCTTACTCTCTCTCTCCACCTTGTGCAAATTCCCACACCTTTTCTCTCTCTGACTGGTCTCCAAGCTGCATATCCTCATCTCAGACTATTACAGATGACTCAGAGACAGTTGCTCAATTACAGTCACGTATATAGATCAAAAGATAAAGTTTTGCTAAAACGTTTTGTGTTTTTAAAAACCGGAGCAGAGGATACACACAAAACTATCATGATCTAAAATGTACTTCATAATAGCTGTGATACTTTCAAAAACCATTTTTATGTGCAGGTTTTCCTACAACAAATGTCCTACAACAAACAGTTTGTCTTAATTATTGGCTTATGCCTAGTTATAGATTTCTATTGAATTTAGAAGGCATTGTTGAAAGCAGATTTGTTGACATGTTTGCAAATACAGTACACTTTGAAAACTTATGTTTTACATGTCAGCATGCTCTGATAAAGATGTTTCTACATTTGAATTCACCTGACCTGGGGTCCTTTTGTAAGCACAGTGGTTGAGCACCATCTTTATAATGTTCAATTTATGAGTCAAAATATTTAATAGACTAACAATTATCTTTAAAAAATAAAAATATGCAAAAACACTAGCAATAACTGTCAAATGTCCTCTTTGGATCATTAGTATTCATACCTTCCAATTAACTACCAATTTCATGTGTCACTGGTGACAAGCAGTAATTTTAATACCCAGGAGGTTTGAATTATTTACAATGATAAAATAATAAAGTAATCAGGCTCATAAAACACCTCTAGGTAAGAAGAGGAAAAATGCAGCAATGATACTGATACAAGTGCATATTTTAAACATATTTTAGAGTCATAAATATACAGCGCTGATTAGCAGATAATTGTGGTAATATAAAATGAGGTTATGATGGAAGGCTTAAAAAGTTGGGGTTCCATGAAGTAGGCCTAAGGCAAACAGGAGGAGTTTACCTCCCAGCTGCCGTTCCATCTGACCAAGAATCCTCAATAGTTTCTGTCTTGAGGAGACCCCCTTCCACGCTGTCTTTATTCAACATCTCATCTCAAGGCAGTTATCTGAATCAACCCCTCATAGCCAGGATTCAGTCAGGTGGAGAAAGCTGAAGATTAAGTGTCGTTCAGATAAGTCACGCCTGCGCTCCAAATTCAGACATGAAGAGCATTTGCATTTACAGCTTCTGTACACACCAGCTCTGCCATCGGTTTTGGATAAACACGCACCGAAGGAAAATAAATCAGAACTATCACTTGCCACATCTGTGTCACTGGAGAACCAGTGAGTCGTGTAACAGAACCAGGACTTTGTCTTCCTGGGTTTTTTTCTGTTCCGTTCAGTTCTTTCACATTTTAAGTTCAGCATTCTGTGCGCACATATACAATATAATAACAACACGCAATAATTAAGAGTATACAAGGATTTATTGAGTAAATTTGGCAGGAAATGGGACGCAAAAGATGAATACCAGTGAAAGAGAAGAGGATGACATCTAATATTTATAGTTATAAATGATCTATAGTTATAAATATCTATATTTTTTATTATTAAATACCCATTTATAATAGATCCCATTCACACTTTGGTGAAATTGTTCCACAATTTGAATCTGAGGATTGCTCCACTAAATTTCTTAAGTGAACAAATGTATTACAGAAAGATATAACATATCATTAAGAAAATTAAGTAAAAAAGAAAAAAAATGGTGACAATGTAGCATTATAACAGAATTTAAAGCAATTATGTTGCCAATTATGGCAAGCCAGACTACAAAAATGAGCCTCTAATTGCTGATGAAAAGTCAAAAGAGCTTCCTTTACAATGTGGATCAGGTCATTCTACTGCATGCATTGGGCACAATTTAGCTGTAATATACTGTATACCTACAGTACAAGTACTTGAATATTGCTATTTTGTTACTTGTTTAGAAATTACTCATTAAATTCTTGTGTCTCTATCAAACGGTGAATCCAATTAGGGGCTTCTTCTCAGTGAATTTAGCCAGGGGAGCTTTAACATGCGAACGCAGTGGTCACAGTGGCACAGTGAGTCCAATATTAAGTTCTTCTCAAGGGAATCTGATCCAGACCTGGTCAACCACACTAGAGCTAGCAGCTTGTGAAGTCCATCTACCTCCCATTAAACACCACTCACTGTGTGCATAATTAACCTCGTTCATTATGACTCTCACAAATTGTTTTTAGACCTAGGAGTTATCACTGTTTTTGATCATTTGTGGGCTTGATGAAAAATCCCAACTACCTCGAAATGAGAGCGTGATAAAATTCTTGAACAGCTAGGATCCATGGTGCCAGAAAGGGATGGCAGAGGTTTGAAGATCGGCTGCTAGACAGCTCTTTGTTGTCTGGGTGGCTGTAGTGTAGTTGTTTGATTTATTCTAATGGTCCTGTGGAAGAAACATGGGGCAGCACCCTACTGATGGGGGTTCCAGTGGGGTATGGATTGGTTATTTTTTTCTATTTTATTTTTTTGGGCAAAATCATTTGTTCACAAAAAGATATGGGGGAAGACCATTTGAAATGGGGATCCCTCAAAATCATTACCAAGAGTTCTTTTCTAACATGTTTTCCATATGCCTATGAACAAAATGAACACTCTGTTTAGTCTGGTATGATAACAGATTTTCAGTACCTTGCCTGTCAAAGGCCCTTTTATGTAACTGAGCAACAAGACTCTTTGCTGATATCCATAGCATCTAAGAAAAAAACTATGACTGTTACCACGTGTCCATTTTGTGGAACACTGATGCTCCCTGTACATTGCAGTGGTGCTGACCAGGGCCTCAATATGAAATGATTCTCCAGAGTTTGTGAGCTGTCCCCCTTTTTTTTACATGGTTACATCAGCATCAGTCTTTTCAAGTACAGCACCAGGTCCCAAATTGCTGCTCAGTCTGCACTTCTATATACCTGTGCCAAACATGCACATTTTTTTTTTTGCTGAGCTGGCTGAGTATCCTCTCAGAACACTAGCCCTGTGTTTTCAGTTGTAAGAGGAGAAAACCATCCATCCATTATCACAAAGCTGCTTATTCCTGGTCAGGGTTATTGCAAGCCAGAGTGTATCTCAGAAGCACAGTGTGCAAGGCAGCAGAACCTCCTAGAACACAAACGCTTGCAAGCAGAGAAAACACGCAAACTCTACACCGAAGATTATTTAGCCGAGAAGCAAACACAGAAACCAAGATCCATGAAGCAACAGTGCAAATAAACACGTTACCAAGCCAATCCCATAGGGAAGCACTCTTCACAATTTCTGCATGTTTCTTTCTATACTTGTAGTTCTATTTTAAGTGCACTCAGCATTCTGTCTGTTTGTGACATCATTAATTTATTTCACCTTTCTTAAAAATAGTTCCCTTTTAAAGCTGTTACTTGGCTATGTTATTTTAGTGTAGTTTGTGGTTGTATATTAAATCATTTTCTTTATATTCACTAAACAGATAAAAAGTAGCACTCCATCATAAAAGTTCATGTGCTCCATTCTATCACAGCTAACTGATAAATGTTAAAAACCACTTGTTGTAACCACAACAGAATCTGATTCAGCCGGGACCAGCTAGAAGCTATTTAGTATGCATGTTCTGCTGTTTTATCAAGAATTCATATTTTGACATAATGTCGTAGCAACAAAAATCAGTAATCTAATGAAAGTACCATACCAGAAAATCAAAATAAAATAGACTTAAGGGAAATGAAAAGTTTTAAAACACACAATAGTTAAACATCCTAGATAAGTTCCCAGGTTTGACATCTTGTCATGATTTTAGTTTATGCAATCACTGAGATTGTGTATGAGACCCTGGATTGCCTTTGAAGGTTTTTGAAAGCAGAAATGTTTGCTGTTTTGTGCAATTATTATTATAATCATTTGACTGTTTTATTCAAGTCAATTTACAACTGTTACAGTATAATCTTTCAATTTTGCACACAGTACGATGCAGTACAGTGATATACAGTAGATACTAGAGTAAATGGAGTGTAACACAAGATCTGAAGCTAACTCAAATGGCAGGTTTCAATGTAATGTGGAAGCAGGTCATATTATCTACATATTTAAGTGAACCGGTAAATACTTAGGTAAGGTTTCAAATACTGTTCTGACCGTCAACCCTATCTACAATAGCTTGTTTTTTTCTAGTATGTAATTGATCTTAGGTTCTCATTCAGCTGTTTCCTGAAAGGTGTTTTAGACTCCCATGGCTCTTTAGGTTTATAAAAAACATGCTACCTGTTTAAATGTTTTAAATGTACTTATCTGTAGTTACCACTTGTCTTCCGGTGCACGTTCCACTGTTAATACAGTACGTACAAAGTCCTTTTGATTGGCTTTGCCAGTGCCCTTGTAGATTCTGAATACAGTAATCATGTTCTCTTGTAACCTTCTCTCTTCTAGACTAAGGAGACTCAGGCCCTTCATCCCCACAGTGCAGGACATTCCTTTAAGCAAAGGAATGTATCCGATTTCTCTTCTCTGGACTGATTCCAGAACAGCAATATCTTAAAGGGTGAGCTTTTAAGGAGTTGACAAAATAAAATTAGAGAGAATGCAGTCCTGATATTAACTTGCTAGACATCAGTAGCATTTAGGCAGAATAAATACGGTAAATGTTTATGACAGAGCTACACTAATTTATTGTAGTTTTGTTTATGTTTATACAAATGTTTTTTATTGGAATATTAATAGGAAAATAGAGTTTGCCATTATAAAATGCATTTATAAGTCAACAGATCTTTTTCATATTCCACAGGCTTACAGGGTATTATGGAAATTAGGCACCAAAATGGAATGTATTTCTATCCAGTACAAATTTTGCAACTGTTTTTCTCCCTTAGACAAAAGCAGAGCTGAAGCGTGCATTTCCCTTAGGGAATTTAAATTAACTTTAATGCAAGTGCCTATTAAAGCCTGTGATTGTTTGTAAATATAACATTTCAAGTAACATAGTGCAGCTTATATTTATATTACCGAGAGTGATTGTGTTCTAGGAACGTAATTGAAACAGGACATGTTTCTGTGCATAATGCAACACACTCTATTAAGGCATTCTGGAGTGGAAGATCTATTGTAAGGAAATAAGCTTGGAACATACCCGCACAAAGTTGGAGTGAAGAAACACTCAAAGCATAGTGATTATACAGATTTTCAAAGCAGCATTGAAGTTGTGCACAGAAAGGAAGTAGCAGTTGTGTTGGACTGCAATCATGTCAAGTGTTTTTCTGGAAGCTCATATGGCACAGTGATTGTTGAATACTGCCATGTCTATACTGCTATCTGAATAAGCACTGTTCATGCTGGTCTTAACTAAAGTGCCTACAGTACGTGAGTTTTGTGTCGGGAGCATCTGAGGTTCCTAACAGGTTCTACATACAATTTTAAAAACTGCAGTTGTTTATCAAGAAAATAAATGATGTCACATGTACTGGTAGTATACTCAAGGGTTTCCTCAGATGGTTTCACATAGATAGAATTAATGTGACTATTTGAAGCTGGAAGATGTAACAGTAGGAAATACAGAGTAATTGGTGGTGGATAGTTATTGTTTTTCAGATGTAAAACATAAACTTACATGGTCATTTCAGCAAAACAAATGTGATCCTCACTTAGTTTCCTTTTTATACGTTCTGGCTTACAATGCTTCACTTATACAGTAATTATCTGATTTGGTTAATAGTAAGACATTCCTTCCCTCATCCTCCCATTTGGATTGCTTGATGAGGGCATTTGCATTTGTGGCATTAAGAAGGTACTGAACTGTTTTGTGAGTGTTTTGTGTTCCTTTACTAAAACACGGTAACCTGTATCTTCTTTCAACTCACCACTCGATGTACTGTAAAAGAAGCCTTTCTCATTCTTCAAATTTGAAAGCAAAATTAAGAAATGTACATTTCTTTCCATGCAGGGGAGACACATTATAAGAAAAAAAAGAAAAATTGTTTGAAAATAACAAACAATTAAATACTTTTTTTCAGATTTGAAATCTTTATGTTCTGGACTACACAGGAGGAAGAAATGTTAAATATAATACAGTATGGCAGAATATTAACAGGTTTGGCTATCTCTATACTAGATACTGGAGAGTTTCAACCAGTAAAGTCCAGAGATCATTGCTAGTTTGAATGAATCCTGTGTCATTATGTGACTGGAATCATGAAGCACTAGGGTAAGAGACCACCAAGATATGCCATAGAGGTAGGGAGACACTTGGAAGGTGCATTAAAAGGCTGTGAGCTGTCAGCGACAGCCCCATCATTCCTCTGACCTGTACTCCGGGTACTAGGGTACAAGTGTGAAAGAAGTGCTAGGCTCGTCCAGTGCATGACTTGAAGGAAAGCATGCAGTGTCTTCACTCCTTCTGGGCAGGTACAAAAGCTGTGGTGGTGAGCTGAGCTCATTGAATAATTTTACTGCACTATAAAACACATAGAATGTAGCAAGGTCTAAAAAGTACAGTAGCTCTGGAATCAGAAATTGTATCATCTGACTAATAAGGGTCCTAATAGGAGAATAGTCATGTTTTTGATAGCTTACACTGCATTGCATGTTTCAACACTGGGGTGTGCACCTAACTTCTTTCAAGGGTGACTTTGGGTTGTATACAGATCATTTATACGTACGGTATAGATAATATGGATTGCCTTCAGTGAAAATGACACAGTTCTGAAGGCGATACACACAAATAGCACTGCTAAATAAGTTACCTGATGCAGAGTGGGACGTGCCACCTTCTCATCCTGTGATCTCTGTATGCCCTTCAACAGATCACCCCTCAGAAGTCGAAACGCCAACCAGACCCGGCATTACTATCTTCCACCTTTAAGATAGCAAGATATTTTACCACATGAGATTCCATACAATTCCCAATCCAGTTCTTATATGATTTTACTAAGCATAAAAAGAGTTGTTATTGTATGTCATTAAAAACATACACAAAACTAATTTGCATGTAGCTCTGCTGCAGATATGAAGCCTGGTGTGAAACCAGCATGGTCCAGAACATCTTGGCAGAGAGACTTATTATTTCAAAGCTGCATCCCTTTCTGGGTTACTAACACATTTGAGGAGGAAGTGCTGTTTTGCGTTCATTTGCCAAGATGCAGCGAGCATTGAAGCCAAAGCCTTCCTGGGAGAATTGAAATTACATCTAATGCAGCAGCTTATTCAAACAAGTGATTCGTTTGAAGTGCTGTATTTCATACGCTATTAACGCAGTTTCAGATTTATACAACTTTTTATGATTTTGTTGATTTTTGTGTGATTTGAAAAGGAGCATAATTGAAACTGGAAATAGAGCAATGGACAGGAGTTGGCACAGGTTGTGTATACATCTCTCCTGGTTTTGTATGCTCCTGGAAAAAGTGGCAACATGAATTTTTATAGCTAATATTCTCAGTGATGCAAGATCTGAATGATGAAAGATTAAATCCCTAGAGCAACAGCCATAGTGTACTACGCAGTTTTCAACATGCAATACTCGTTAAGTGGTAACAAAGAGCTAACAGCTACACCAAAGCTTTGCACTATACACTTGTCCAGTTATCAGTCTAATGTGAAAACCTGACCAGTTAGATTAGATGCCACCCTTTGTAGTTAAGGACTGAAGACATTTCATAGCAGGGCTAAGGATTTAAGGATTTAGTTTATGACAGGCTTCCAAAGTAAATCCAATCAATGCATGTTATTTTTTTTGTTTAAATCATTCATCATTAACAAATAGCTTTAAATCACATTCACTGTCTTCAACTGTGCTGAAACATCTTGACTCCATAATATTTTTCCATGGAGTTTTGGCTGATGAAAAGACGTTTGTGTATTTCCTGGCAAATACAATATTGCTGTTCTATTTAAAACATAATTTGACTTAAAACAAATCATCAGACATAGAATTTCTGTAATCTTCCCTTTCAACACTGTAAGTCACTGCAATTTTCATTTTTCAAAAGGTATGAATATCCCCTTCATGCATTCTGCAATAATAAGATACATTAGTACTTGTGTTGCTGCTTTTGTTAAGTCCTAAATTAGAAATGCGTTTTATATTCAATTCAATTTATTTTTATATAGCGCCTTTCACAACAAGGTTGCCCCAAGGCGCTTAACAATACAATTGCCAATACATTTCGAATATATCAAGTGCACCCTATAACAGGGCTCTGTTAAACTGTTAGATATGTGTAAGTCATTATTGATTACATTCTACAGTTACTGTATACCCAGAAGCACTCTAAGAATTTAGACAGTGTTGACTTTTAATTGGTTTAAAGCAATACAGGTAGGTAATCAATACCTGCAGGTAGCAAGAGATGTTTCTGCCTTTTTCCAATTCTGACACAATGCTAATTAATTTCTGTCCAAGAAATGGTGTAATGAACAGCATCTTTGCACTCAACACGGTTTCCAAAGCACTACATACTGTAGATGCTCTTAGTCTGAACCCATCTGCTACTAATCACATCATGATTCAAACCGTTTTGAGATTCCACTCTTTATATTGACCACCATAGGGGCCTAATCTCTACCAGCAATATTTAATTGTTCTACACATCTTTTTTTCTACCCCAGCCTACAAGGAGTCTACTTTTCTAATTCTGTATTTTCTTTTCAAATTACTAGATTTCAAAAACTGTAGGAATTTCAGCAGTTGAATGGACTTTTTATTTCTTCCTCATACATGTATTGTCATTGACGCTAGAGTGGAAAAGTTAAATAATAATACAAAATATTACAGTATATATCGGTTTCCATCTGCACTTTTACTTCATCACCCATTGTTTGTAGAATATTGTGTTCTAAGTGGTGATATTCAGATATTAAGGCATGTCCATTTAATGTCAAGCACATACCAAATTGAAGAAGACAGTAAAACTATCTACAGATGCCTACACACAGCATCTGGAAATTCAGAAATGCACTGAGACAATGCATAATATTTAGCAATAATCTATTGCAAATATGACATGGTGCCCCTGAAGTATCCCAGTATGCTTGTGTGGGTGTGGGTGTGTCCTGCGATGGATTGGTATCGAGTGCATCAGGGAGACAGTCCAGGTTGTGAATATACAACTGGTAATGGATGGAATGTGTTAAAGACAGATTTACTCAGCAAAGGGGTTAGGACCCTGTGCTGTGCTAATCTAGGATTGGAAGTCGAGAAGGCAAGGTAAACACAAGTCGAATTACTTAGCCTAGACGTTCAGACGATATTCGTGGTCAGGTTAGGGAGGGTCGAAGCCAGAAGCACTAGACAATAGGTTTCTCAGAACAGCAGGTAAGGAGAACTTGTAAGGTGGGGCTGCACATTGGTGGTGGTGGAGGGGAGTCCCCATTACCTGTAAAGCGCTTTGAGTGGAGTGTCCAGAAAAAGCGCTATATAAGTGTAAGCAATTATTATTATTATTATTATTATTATTATTATTATTATTATTATTATTATTAACTGAGCTGAGCACTGAAGAGCTCGTGAGTAGCGGTTAAGTAGTGTTTGGCGGGAGGCCTGGTGCGGGCGATGGACAGGATTGGATAATTCGAGTAGGTCGTGCACCAGTGATTACAGGACTTGTTCAGAGTCGGTATGCGATTAGTGCGGTTCATGACAGAATGGAATTGGATGCTACCAATTGTTTATGTAGACACTCGCATGTTAGTGTTGTAGCTTTTTTCAGAGGTTAGTCATTTGAACTGTACAGTACATATTTCAGAATATGAAAAGAAAAATATAAATTGGTAGCAGATGGTGGAAGATGTTATTGGTTTTTAAGCTAAACCCATTCAGCAATTTTTGTGACCCTCACAAGGGAAGTTAAATTCAGGAATATCTTAAAGATATTTCTATCCATTAAATGAATCTACAGAATTGTTTTCATTGTATTTGTGATACAATATGAATTTTAGTTTGTTTTTGTGAGAGACAAAATTACAATCCATAATGTGTATTTAGGTAGCAGCTAGTTGAAATTTCAGTTTGAAAGCATTTTATCAGCTATTGTCTTTGTTTCAGCAATGCATATTTTTTCAATTTTTTCCTTCTGCCTTTGAGAATACCCTGAGACATGGCCCATTAACTGTTATCTAGTTACAGGTTGCTGTACAGTATAATCCTTAAAGCCAAATAGCAAATAACTCTTGAAATTCATGCAATTAACTCAAAGATTTACATTTTAAAATTTAGTCACCTTCTAACTTATCGAATCTTACATTTCATTTCAACCAGCTAAACTGTAACTTTTGAAACCTACAAAAGATTATTTGATATAATCTTTATAGAAACCATAGATATATGCACATTTTATGCATTTTTCTTCTGTTACATAAATCAGTTCTCAGATATCCTGCAAATAAACAATATAAATGCATCTGCCTGACAGTTAAAGACAGCCTTGGTGGTAGAGTAAGACAAGCAGTCAGGAGCTGTTCAAGACACAATTATCCTCCAAACCTCAAAAATACAGTGTGACCAGTAAGATGGATAAGCTAATAACCCTGAGCTTTGGAAGGGGGGTGAGTGCAATTACTTTACTATCGACACAGAAATGCAATTACTAATCTCTGATGGCTATCTTTACCAGCAGTGATCTTGACGGAGCTGTTGTTTTTCCACTCAAGAAGACCCTATTTAATGTTCTTGATATTCTAGCTGATCATTGACAAGGCCGCATTGACTAGCAGGGGGGGGGAAGACACTTGTCATTTTTTCGTTCTGTTTTTGTTGCATTTTAAGCTCATCCTATTTCTCTGAGTAATTGGGAGGCTCGTGAGCTGAGAAGTAAGCTTGTGCTGAGTAATGTGTTATTCTGGCAGCTGGGTAAAAGAGGGTCTCACTGCTTTCCGTTCCACATTCTGTCTCAATTCCACAAGTTCCAAGACGCTGATAAATCAGTGTAATGTTTCTCTTGTAACTAGTAGTTTTATATCTGAAATGGAATATGGCTCTGATGAAATCTCCTGTTCTCCCTACACACTCTTTATCTTTTCCATTCTTCGTGAAGCAGGAGACTGACTGTGTCTTGTTTAATAAATGCATATCCAACAAAAAAAAAAAGAAAGAAAGCTCTAACAAGTTATCCGTTGTCTTGTGTGGCAAATATGATGAAACTGATTGTGTTATCATTTAGAAAAGATCGGGGTTGCCTCTCTCCAAAGAAACCTAGCATATTTTACCACAGTATGGTTGCCAATGTTCAACTTTTACCAGGAGACACAGTGTGGGATGAAAACAATTTATACAGCATGACATTTCCTAGAGTATTATAAGCGAAGTTCCATGTTCAGAAGTACCGTACAACAGTAGCAACACAGGGCCTTCACATTGATGTCATATTGTGGGTTCTCTTCTTTATAAAGTGCTTTGTACTAATTGCTCTGGTCTATTCAGGTGTATGAACAGCCTGTGATCCTGTGATTAAATACAGTGGCCTCCTGTTCAAGGGGAATCTTGTATGATCACCCACTTAATGTAATCAGAAATTCTGTTATGCTCTGGCCCAGTGATCCTGTAGCACATGAAGGACTTAGCCTAAACCTAACCAGGGAAAAGCAGATTTAAAAAAAAAAATCAGATTTCAGTATCCAAAAAAAGGTTCAAAACCTTGCATATGGATACACAACGTGTTAGAAAGAAGTCTGAAACAATCTTTGTGGTTTGTGATTTGTGCTGTTGACTTTACCAAATGTGTTGGTTTTTATTAGTGTTACCACCATGAAATGACCTGTAAAAAAAGTCTACTACTATGGAGAACATTAAAAATATTGAAAGAAACAATATGTGAAAACAATTTTTCGCCGACCATGCCATTAATGGAAAAAAAAAAACTTTCATTTTCATGTTTCAGTATCAGTAGTATATTATATTATCAGGTGCCAAGTTCCAGTGTGTGCTGACATCCTATTTAATTTTCTTTGGTGATAAATTACACAGGCTGTTGTTGAAATATGCACATGAATGACCAATAACACTTTATGAAAATCACAGCTCAGACCCCTGACCATCAATTTGTTTTTCAAGCTGTGGGGCCTCCAGAAATACAGTATAAAGCTCATATACAGTAGCAGTAAGTGAAAATGACAGTGTACAAATTCATACTCTGGTTTATCTTCTCTCATTCAGCATTTTCAGCCTTGTATATTTTTTCCTTTTGACGGAAAGAGACCCTTTAATTAAATGTAATAGATTTCTAGTTTTCCTCCCCATTCCTAAAGATCATACCTCAGCCAGGAGCACTGATGTGTACTGTGGCCTTTCCAAATCAGTAATGACCTTTTAAACTCCATTCTCAGCAGGGATTGTTCTTCCAGAAAAATTGGAAGAGCAAAGCTTTGTGTTCTTGTTTGCTTACTGATATGGAACAAATTATTATTTTTT
Organism: Lepisosteus platostomus; assembly: GCF_059453375.1. Taxonomy (NCBI): domain Eukaryota; kingdom Metazoa; phylum Chordata; class Actinopteri; order Semionotiformes; family Lepisosteidae; genus Lepisosteus; species Lepisosteus platostomus. Next base: position 6,319,520 of record NC_142623.1, on the reverse strand, counting down.
CTGCCTCCATCTTTTTTTCTCTCCAGCAAGTAGTAAATTCCACCAGTGTGGGAGAATGAGGGTTTCTAGAACTTTCCTTTGATATCCTACATAAACTTAAATACCTCACAGAAATCTTAAAACACTTTTGAGATGCCTAAAACAAAATATTAGTAAAGAACATTGTGATTTAAGTCTTTTAGTTGGGCAGAAATGAGATAGACATATTCTTAAAATGCTTGTGGGAGCAGTGTCAGTCAGATTTCTAAAGACCTGAGATGAAATATTTGTGTTCTTGTGTAAATCTGTAATGTTTGACCATGTTTCTCTTTCTTAAAAGAGGGTCTTTCTTATATAAGGTCTGAATTCTTCGCCCTGTGTAGAATCAGTCCCACCTACTCTCTAACAGAAAAAACTATAATATGATGTTTGCCCAGAAAGTGTTGCACCACTTTTCTTGGTCAAAATGTCATAGGTGATTGATTGTTACTGGACTCTGCAAGAAGTGGGGAAGTTCACTGCTGTAAGATTTAAAGTTTTGTTGTTTTGCTATAGGAATTATGTTTTTTTTTTAAAGTGGGGCATCATTTTATGGGTGACCCTCATGCTTCTTTTATTGGAAAAAAATATCAGGGGATTAAATTCCTGTGAGATAGAACAAGCAATTATAGAAAAGGAAAATATATCCAGTACCAGGAACCCTATTTCACCTTTATGGTATGGAACAATTCTCTTGATGTATCATGCCTTTTCTTATGATTTGCATTATCATATTTGGTCTTGTTGACGTCAGTTTCCAATAATTTAGCCTGGAAATTGTGTTTGTCTTGTTTATGAACAGCATAATCCCAGGTGAGATTAGAGAACAATGGAAAAAAATGTGTAACAAGGTGATTTTTTTGGTTTCATCCCCATGCAATATGAATCAACAGCCTCACGACATTGAGAGACAGACATGTGCCTCTCTGATTGCCAGGGGGTTGGCTGTCCACAGATAAAACTGAAGATTATATACCTCATTTAAATAACAATGTTACACATTGAAAATCCTTTGATGCATATTCCTATTTTTTTAATCTCCGATCTGCAAAGGGATTTTCTCCTTTAGTCGCTTGTAAAATTATCCACTGAAAAGGGGATTACGCAGTTTAATCTTCACAGGGATTTTTATTTCATACTTTATGTCTCATCCAATTCCGAATTTTATCATCCTGACCTTTATGTTCTGCCAGTGGATCAGTCAATTGATTCATAATATATGTAAAAATGATCAAGGAAAAGGAGAAAAAGACAGTGACATTTTTTTATCTATAAATTGGGTGTATATTTTGAGAGTACCAGTCAGGGTCCTGGTTAATGTAATTTATCTTTTATTGTGTAATAATGGTAATACATTTTTACCTTTTTGCTCTAAAGTGAAAATCTAGAAAATTAATCAAAGAGCAAATTAAATCTCCAAGTGTTAAGTTTATCCATTGTTTACTTTTAGACTTACTGTAAATGTGCATGATATTGAAAGTTAGCAAAGAGGACATCTATAACAATAAATGGTAAATGGTAAAGTAAACGAGAGAAACATGCAGACTGTAAGGAGAGTTAATTTGTCATTTATTTTGTCATAGCCCACACCTGAAGCACAGTCTTTGGGGCATACACATTCAAGAATATTATAAATGAGATATTGTGAATGATAGAAATCTCCGTTTCACCCATTTTGTTCACTTGGTTGTTAGGCTCTTATTGATCCAAGTGTCTCATTCAGCTGTTTCTCCAAAGTTCTGAAACGGTCATCTTCCAGAGCGTGTTTGGGTAGTTTTGTTCAGACACTCTCAACTCTTTGCAAGAACAAGAAAACAGGTCCTTGCATCTTCCCAGTAGAAAAAGTTTCGATGGAACAACATTCTCAACAATTCTCAACAACAGCCTCTTTCATAGTGTTCAGATTTCAAGAATTTACAGTTTCAAGGGTACAATATATCAGGAGTTGTATTTGGTCCATGTGTCAGATTGACAGGTAAATGTTAGCTTGAAGAGCATATCAGAATCCTGGTAGATTTGCTTTGATTGAATCAGATCATTAATCTTACAGGCACCGCAGACACTCAATGCTGGAAAATCAAAGGGGTCTTCCGCAGGTGGATAAGATCATGTGCCTTAGATCTCCACAAGCTAGCAGTTTCTTACGGCTCTGCCAAGTGTAGTAATAACAATTTATAATTTTCCACACAATTAAATAAAAAATGCTCAGCATATTTTCAAAACACAACATTTTAACATTTAAATCAATGGCATTTGTAGAGTCTTTTTTCTCTTCTAATTTCATATACAGTACATGTAAAACTATGGTAAGAGGTAATGTATTCAACATAATGATTCAAATAACAATTGAACCACATTAATACGGCAGAAATGCTGAACTGGTCTCTATTCTTTTGGTTCTCCTACTTATCTGCTAGCTGGCTGATTACAAGATAGGGAGGCAGAAACTGTACTGGAATGTATAAAGAAAATGAAAAATAGGAACTCTTATCATATTACGAGTCACAACCTCCCTGGTAAGCACAAGTTGAAACTGTTTAGTTAGACATAGGAGGAGATTTCCCTGCTTATGCACACCAATTTTCTTGTTCTGTGGAAAAGCTCAGGAGAGATTATAACTAATTAATGCCACAGAATTAACCTCATGTACAGGTATAAATATCATCTGATAGCACGCCCATGCCGATGTCCTATACTTTGGCACCCTTTAACCTTACTGTACCTAGTCACAGTCCTCACCATTTCCCCTTGGAGATTGGAGGAGTATTTGTGTCCTTTTGGAGGACAGTCTTCCCTCTGCTAATTCAGCCAAATACATTTTTCATACAAATACTGTACATGCATTTGCATGTATCATAAATTGCTCAAATCCATTAAGATCCGTGGTTCTGTTTGTATCCTGTGCAGTGACAGAATGTATTTTCTTTTCTCTTTCATTACAGCTGTCTTCATCTTTTTCTTTCTGGTAAATTTACTTTATGTGAGGAACTGAAGGAAAATGATTCTTTAATTCCCAACGTGCGTGTCTTAGAATGCAGTTAAAACATAACCATTGCTATTCTAAGCAGTGCATCCGGCAGTCATGCAGGTGTTAAACTGCATTGGAATCTGTTAGGTTAAAACAAGCTATAAAGAAAATGATGATAATAATAATGTATAAAGAAGGACATTTAATTAAAAAGTTTAGAAAACTCATGTAGTTTTTCATAATGTAAAATTATAAAATTCCAATTAGTTTAATGAATTGCAATTGTTTTTAAAAAGCCTTTTTCTCTTCCAGCAATGATAAGATATATCTATCGTTTAAAAATGCAATTGCCTTAAATCATTTATAGACGTTAATAGAATTTGGAAATATTGCTGCATGGATAAATGAAAATGTCCTTCAATATGACGGATTCCTCCAATAGCTATTACCATTAAAGACGCCAACTGAGGCTCCTTTGAACATCCTCAGTAAATAGAATAAGACTCATCTCATTATGCTTTTCCTCATTTCCAAAAGCTGCTTGAACTTCACTGTGTAACTTTCACCACACTTTTAAAGGAATTTTTCTCATTCAGTTTTATGAACACAGGATCGTCTGTGTGCAAACAAAGTTCTCCCACTTGCATATTAAGATTAAATTCAGAACCATTTGTACTCCACCAAATGTATTTCAGGAGTTCAGTCAAATCCTAATTAATATATCACCACCAAAAACGTTTCAGTTGGGACAACAACATCCAAGAATTGAATGCTTCGTGAATGCTTAGTCAGTAAAGTTAGTCTTAAATCACTTTGTTAATAGGAAGCCTACTGGCCATAGGATAAGATGGCTCAAAACCGATTCAGACTGAGAGAACCAAGGGGCAGCTGCAAGGTGGAGATGGGGTGGAGGAGCGATACCTGAGACCAATGAGAAGGAAAGTGTTTGAGTCAGATACAGCACACGAAGCTCATTTCAAACTGATGCTGGTTAGGACCAGCTGTGTGTGACTGACTTGCCGTTGTTATCCCTAGCTTCATTAAATAACTTTCACTTCTTAGGATAAAGTGTTGAAAGTCTATTTTGCATACCTTGCCTGGGAACATGACCTTAAGGATGAGGCTGTGGGGACGTCAGTATGATCAAAGGAACCCATAACAACGATGCAGCTTGCACAAGCTCAAGTTTCGGGTTGATTGGGTTGGTTCTGCTATTGGCAAGGTAGGCTGCGTGAGGCCACCGGCCAAGTGTTAGTACAATTGGCTGCAGAAAATGATGCACCAACCCTGGATGGAGTGGCGACTGTTTTCCAAAAACCCAGCTGAACTATTCAAAAACATCTGCAGCTTTTGTGTATAACAAGGAGATGTGCCTAAAAACTGGCTTTACTCTTCAAACATTTTGCTAGGGTTTTTGAAAAGTTTAATAAGATTTTCACTAAACTCAGCAAGGATATATAAAGTGGAGCCTTGAAACCAACATTGTAAGGTTTATTTCACTTTAAAAGATGTATGTAGCTACTGCCAAGAATATTAATAATTTGTACTGTAACTCCATTACGTTGACCATGTTTCTAGTCTAAAAACAAAACAATTGTGTTTTTTTTCTATTATCCTGTTTGTTGTCATATCAAGATCTGGCCATTTTGTTGTCACTTGGTGAAATTGATGCTAGATGTCCAGCAATGACCCTACCAGTAGAAAAGACTGTGCAGTTAGAAACAGTGGCATGAATGTTACCTGCATATGACAGCTTAGCCTAAATAACAGTGTTGGAGATAAGAACAAGGATATGACAAAACAAATTAAAAAGATTGCTGGTCATACATGTCCATGGTATGTTCTAACTTATTTTTCATCCTTGTTGAACAAAAAAAGGTTTTCAGATTATTAGGATTTAGAAGGTTCTTGTTAAAAAAGAGTGTACACAGTTCTGTTACTTTTCATTAAAGTAAGAGAAAGATGTTGTTTTTATGTAGTGTTCTGGGGACACACTGACTTGCAGTAAGTCCGATTCAATAAAATTCTGAAGTCTTGTGAAAAGAAATACAAACTTTTTTGGAGGACCTCGAAATGTTTTGCGTGTGCTTAGGTACCCTGAGTGACGTTTCTCCAATTTCTGTAACCTATGGTTCTCCAGTGATCAAAGAGGAGCTGGTCTGAAAAGAACTAGAACAAAAGACAAACACAAAATCTTGTCCTTCTCTGAGTATTGTTCTTATCTCCCATACAAGCAAAAACATACCAGACATACCAAAGCCCTTTACAATCCAAGCTCTATGCAAACTCTGTTTGACCCCAACAGAACCAGAATGATTACCACCCTTTCTGTCTAATTGTACTCATCTCCTCAGCTTGTAAATAGTGCAGAACGATTAAGACCGTTTCATCATGTTTAAAAATATAGAAAATCAGACCTCATAATAGCCGCAGAGCCTGCACTAATTAAATTACAGAGAAAAGAGAAAGACATACTGCAGATTTCACATTAAAACCCAGAGTAATGGCAGTTACATGTTCAGTAACTCCTTAAGGAATTATTAACCACAGATAAACGGACTTTCTCATGAGTGAAAAACTGTAAAATTGATTCTAATGACAGGTTTTATTTTTTCAGAGTCAAGCTTGTCTCTTTCGGTGATTTTCAGCTAGTATTCAATATTTCATCATTTGATTTCAGAATTTTTCATCTACTATAGTTTCTTCTGGAATTTTGTATCACGTATCTTCAATTTTCAGTGTCAATATTCTGAAGGCTATTGATGTAACAAACTTAATATACCTAACAATTTGGGATACTAATCACAGATTTAATATTTTAAGTTTTGAAAAACAGCTACGGTACTTGAATGATTTTGACACCAACTCATAACCTGAAATTCCTATTTCAATGTACCAGAATATTTATTATAATGATGTGTATGCATTTTTAGGCTTTGCTAGGCTCTATTTCAATTTATTTACAATTCTGAATTGATAAAACAAATGTATTTTTTGGTATGATTTTCTGTCACCCCTAACTGATTAACTGAATAAATTAGGCAGTCTGCTTTTTTCTCTGAATTTGTTGTGTCATATCTACTTCACATTAATGTTTTCGACACTGCTTTTTTTTCTTCTAGTGCATATATGATTTGTAATTATTTATTTTCAAGTTTTATGTATATGTACAGTATGTATATTGTGCAAATATATAAAGGTGCCAAGTTTAAAGCCTATTGTGGATTTATAATCTAATGGCTTCTTGATTTAAATTAAGTTTTTAATTGAACAAATTTTAAGAGATGGTTTATGGTGAGGTGATGTTTAAAGACAGATCTCTATACAGTTTCCCCTGCTGTAATGCACAATGACATTAACAATAATATAACATGAATATGTTACATTTTAATTCAGCACAACCCAAACATAAATATTGCACAATGACCTGCACTTTTCCCCCGCCTGCACTTTTATGAGCTACAGTATAGGGTCTTCATAATGTTTTGGGATTAATAATACTATTGGGACACTATTCTTTCTATTACTATAATAATAGTCCCTTCACTTTTCTATTGGACACTGCTATGTTATTTTTTTTAAATGCTTTATAATCCTTTAGGGAATTCATTCTGAAGATCATATACAGTAAATGGCACATTGAATTAAGAGAAACTGTGCACTTACAGTATTTTTTTAGAATTCCATTAACTGCATTAGCAAGCATTATCTTTAACTTAATTTATTTTATGTTAATATTTTTTAAAAACTCGGGATGTTTTTAACATCTCACCTAACAGAATTGTGTCATTTTATTGATTGTGTAATTTTAGGAGTGCTTCTAAAATCTAAATGTTTGATGTTGAGTTGCATTTAATAATTTAATGTCAAACTAGGTACTAGATATTTGTTTTGGTTTTGCATCTCATCCAGCTTTCATGTCTTTAGTAGCGAAACCAAAGGAACCTGAAGATTGATCCTAATTAAGAGCTAGATTGCAGTACAGTAATGGGGTTAGGCATTTTTCTTGATGAGGAAGGTATGCTACAAAGAGACATGTTCACTGGCATCTGCTCAGAATCCTAGCAGCAAGATTCTGTATGACACTGAGCTGGCTTTGAGTTTTATCTGAAAGCTTTATCTTGCTAAAGCTATGTGGCTTCATCTAATAGTCTTCACAGAGTATCACACCAGAGCATTCTCTTTCTCCACATCTTATTGATTCGAGATCCAAGATCTTATCTAAGGATCTTATCACATCAGCTAAAACTTCACTCCCTCCTTTTCTGGGGAAAACTGATCAGAAAGCTGTTAGGGAGATGACCTAAGTGCTAGGGTTGTTATTGAAGCAATGAAAAACAGGCTAGACTCAAAAATTAAGTGCAAACCAGGATGCATTTCGGGAAGTGTTCTGGTGCTAAAAAAAATCATATTTACAAAGAAAAAAACAAAACATGCAACAAGGAGCAGTACCTCCAGGTATGTTCTTATGGTATTAGCAGTTTTATGATTATTGTGTCACGAAGCATTTTTCAGGACCCTGTGCAGAGGGAGGGGAGTGAGACAAACATGGGGAAAACGACTAGGATCGGGGCAGGAAGAGGTACAGGGGGCGTGTCCAAGGTGTGCTGGTATTCTGGGGGGGGGGAGCGTGGTTGGGGCGAACAAGTCCGAAGGGAGTCCGTGAGAATATCCTGAAAAAGCAAAAGTCCAGAGCCGGGTGGTCCATCCATGACGGAGACAAGACAAAGTTAAAAGCCGGAGCGGGATCCGGCGAAGGGTTGGGGGAATCAAAAAGGGTAATGAGGCCAGGCGCTCCCAGCCCCGGACCCAGATGGTCAGGACGCCTTTGCCGTTGAGCCTCTCCTGGACTCGCTGGTAGGTGGGCTTCCAAGCGTCCACCTTCCAAAGCTGAGCCTGGAATAATGGGAGAGTCTGGCTTTTAAAGGGGAAACCGGAACAGGATGCAGGTGCAGGAGATCACGTAAACGAGGAAGGGCTGGAGCATCCTTAAGAAGAGGGGTTTGCGATCGTGACATATTGGACAACAAACAGCCCAAGCCATGTCACAGCACTTGGACAAGGATACATTTAACACAAAGCATAAGATAAGGCTAACAGACTGCTGTCCTGTGAGTACTGGGTTAAATATTCTGAGCTCCACCCCTGAATCCTCTTGATAGACAGGTAAGCCTCCATTTAAACCAGGAGTGAGACGGGCTACGCAGCCAAAATAAGGTGGTGGAACAGACTGGACACTAGGACAACACTGTGGATCCACAACGAGTAAAACATTGTATGGAAAATGTAGAGATTAATAGCAACAATGAAAGTTGATATACAGGGATTCAATCACTTTTCTTTACATACTGTGTTTCCTAGAATTATGACAAAAATGAAGCTGGAAAGTGATTCATTAATCTAAGATAAATTCAGGTTATACAGTGAAGGCTTTGTTACAGGGTATCTTATAGAAAGTAATATAGGAATGCATATGACTGCTGCTGGATGCCTTTTTTTACTGTGATTTCCTGCTGCCTGAGTGTCATTAGTGATTCTGTCCCATATCCTGCACTTCTAATGATTACTTTTCCTTGTCTTTACCAGTATTTATTGAAACCTAGGTGAACAAATCCTAAATTGATGGATTTACAAAGGACATGCTGGGACTGTAGCTCCGTGTTCATGGCTGTCCTGAATGCAGATAAACAGGAATTTAAGGCTGGCTGTAATATTTTAGATACACATTCAGCATCAGTTATCTGTTGCATAAAAACAACAGTAAAGAAAGATTTTGCAGTCAACCCAACGTAGACAATCTGGTGATGCAATAAGCTAAAATTGAATCCTGGATTTTTTTAGATGGTAACTTAGTTGTGGTCACTGTGACATGATGGCTATTTTTTTCACAAAATTTGTTAGAACATCTATTTTGCACTGCCTGGTTGTCATCACGTAACACTAGAAACTAATCATTGACTTGTGATCAATGATCAGTAATCACATAAACACACAGGTGAACTGGCACATTACTCAAAATCCTCTGCAATTCTCTCACTCTACTGTAAAAGCTGTAAGAAAAGAATAGCAACTTCAACTAAGAAAAGGATGGTGAATGGTGAATGGTGTTGATTACAAATTGCAATAAGTTGAAAGTAATGGATTTAATTATTAAAAAAGGTGAGAGGCTTTACTTTCTATGAGGAGCATTTATCTCTCATTCTCCATTGCTAAAGCTTATCTGGGGGTGGAAGTCAATCTGTGCCAATTTCATCCAAAGATCCCATACAGATTTCAAGCCAACTCTAGAGATGAATGGTAATCATTTGCAGCATTATTCGTCCTGATAGAAAATAAATTGAAGCATTTTGTATTTTTTATCATTAAAGCATTCATATTCTGTATAAGCAAATTGCTACTGGCAGTACATAACAGATGAATGATCGGAGCAATTTTTTTGTGAAGTGGAGATGATCCAACATAATGTACAATGCTGTTCGCACTTTTGTGTCATTTTTCTTGATTGATTTCATTTTCTGTCATTATCATACTCGTTTAAGCGCTGGATTTCTTTTTAAGGTTGTTTAGAAGGAACTGTAAATACAGGTCTAATTGCAGAAATCCATTCTTATAATCAGAATTGAGAATGCTGAAAGGAGGAATGTATGTACGTTATTGTTACTCGATACTACTGCTGCTTAGTAAATGTCCCAAAATGTGAAACCTTTTGCTCAAATATAAGAAAACAGCAAAGAAATGCTGGAGAAGAATAGCATGGAATCTTTGCCCAGGCATACAGGGGGGGTTTAAAAGTCTGTTTTTTTTTTTTTTAGTACAGTTGATGAGAGGCTTTTTGTTTGAAAAAAAAACATTCTCCATCAGCAAAGGTACGTCAGTATAAGACTTTTGTAACTGAACTGAGATGAGTTGAATACTGAATGATCAATGCAGAAAAGGATAGAACTGAGAAGCAAGCTTGAAAGTAACTTGGCAGCTCAGCTGTATTATGACCAGTTCATATCAAAGGGAAAACAGACAGCAGTCTTGAAAAAAACAGTCAACATAGAACCCTTTAAAAAACTTAATAAGAATTCACTTTCTCTCCTTATTAGCTGATATTTTGACAGTCAGAAGCAAGAAATTATACTGTATATTATTTTTTCTATTTTTTTAAAGAACAAGAAACAAAAAAACTAATAGGTTGTATTGTGATATTAAATCCTTCAGACTATTAATTCTGCATGGCAGAGACAATCCATAACTGCTCAATTTGAAACTTTGGCTAAATAAAAAGTTGATGCAAATTCCTGGTGAGCTCCAATGCTCTGCAGACCTGTTCTGGAGTAAGGGAGATCTCGGGAAGAGATTAGATCTAATAAGCAAGAGGTCTCCTGCGTCCTCACATCTCTTTTAAAAAAATGCTCTGTCAATTATGGTCAGTGTGATTGTAAGAAAGAGATGTAGGTGATACTGAAAAATCAAAAGTAGTCACTTCACCAGCGTTAGGAAACAGATTTAAAAGACTTTTTAAAGTAAAGCTGATATTCACATTATGGAGGTGAATCATTTACCTGATAACACAAAATATTCAGTAACACCACATTTTCTCTTTTTAAAGTACATCATTAGATACACACAATCTTTGACAGGTGACAGAAATGTTCTACAGTTTGGAAAAATAACAAGTGAACGCATGGGTAATCTGAAAGAAATTCACTGAACATTGTGCGTTCAAGATGCAATACTTTGTGCACTGGCATTAAATTCTCGTCAGATCAGACAGTTGGGGGCAAAGACAATGAAAACTTTTATAGGTTAGAACTAAAAACTCTGACTGAATCATTTAGCAGACATGGTTTATACATGTAGCAGTTACATGCATAGGATTGCTGGGGAATATTTCTAGATGCATAAACATGTTCATTATGAGGCTGTTAAGTCAATTTAAGTCAAATTATTTAAAATTGTAGACAATTTTTTAAAGTTTTCAGGTCATTTTCAGTTCTTCAATGTTGCCAGAGTAGCGCAGTCATTTGTAGCCAAAATTGATCTTTGTTTTATTCCGTTAAATTAAAAAAATCAGTTTAAAAATATTTAGGCTGTCTGAATTGACACGTTAGTCAGGCCAACAATGCACCAGTGCAGCAATGACAGTTGGGAGCTCACTTGTATCAGCTACCTTTCCCATAGCACAGGACATGGAAACAAATTTCTGGTCTATTGCTACTTCACAGTCTTCAGGAATCATGGAATGTACTGTACCAGTTATTGAGCTATTATTTTAGACAGAATGTTCCCACAGAACATACCATACAGTTTCTTAATATTTGTTAATGTAGTAATTTACATGTACACTACAGCAGAAAAGTAGGTGTTTGAACCAAATTCCTCTACTTTAACAACTAATTTACTATTTCTCGAGGTAAGACACGCTGTGTGGCTGAAAAGTGTTGCAGTGTGGTACTGTGCAGTATGTGGTAAAAGAATATGCTGCCTTACCTCACCTCACAGGTGCTGTTTGACCTCGGAACCACTCCACTTCATCCCCTTGAATAATATATGGTTTTCATTCATTTCACTCCTCCCTATCTACTTATTAAGTTTCTTTCATTAGATGGATACATCCAAAATAAGGTTTTCACAGAAAGAGGAAGGAGTCCCAACACGTTTTGCTGGCATGACAGGGCTGTTTCATGAAATACTGTTTACTGAGACATTGTCAACATATTCAGGCCATTGCCCTTAGATGTTCTTTAGTTATCTTATTGGCCAAAACAGTCAAACAGTCAAAGTCAACAGAGCACAGCTGGGCCAGTATCAGTAATCAGCTACATTTGTTTTGTCAGACTTCCAATGTGGGAAATATGCTGCCAGTTTGTTTTGGGGGTTTGATTCCTTGTATGCTTTCATCTGTCTGTTGTCACTCTAAACCTGTAGATGAGGATCGACAGAGAACCAACCTTTTAACTAGAACCATTTTCAGCAATGCATATGAAATCCTCTTGCTTGTTTCCAGAAGAAAAGACTATACATTAAATGTACTCTGATTGTCAGGAATTTCAGGAGGCTTTTCATGCAGAAAGAGCTCTGTAAGTTATGCTACTTGAATTTTGACTGAAATTGAAAAGAAAAATAGCATGATCAAGAAATATCTGAAGACTTCTAGTCATAGGAAAAGACACCCAGCCTACACAAACACACTCTGAAGTCTCTATGCCTAAGTCAAAGAAATCCTTTGATCAGGTACATGCTGAGTGGATATTCATAAGAGCAAAAAACGAAGAAAAAAACATCTGACAATCAATACTTATTAAAATCCGAAATCTTAGACAGCCATCTACATTTAAGTGGCTCAGCCTACACTATATTCTAGCTGGATAACAACTATTAGAAGATTGGATTCTGCACACACTAAGTATTAGATCAGTAAATAGTCTGTACTGATTTTCTATTGGAAATCAATCTTGCTTTCATTTTTTTTTCCATTTTGTGCAGTCTGTGTTACATTCTACATTCCTCCTGTAGAGGGCGCTCCTCCCCATTTCTGTTGTTGATTCAGTCCCATTATTTCCTGGTGTGTCTTGTTAGTGTTTTGGGTTTATAGACCTAGTGTCTCCGCTTTTCCGGGATTGGCTTTGGAAGACAGACGTCCGAGGCCCACCTTTCACCACGCCTGGAGTAGCCTGAGGGCATAGGCCTTAACGCCCGCGTCCTGACCTACTGAGTCCGGGGCTTGGAGCGCCTGGTCCCGTTATAGTTTTATTTCTCTTTGTTTCTGGTCTTGGTTCCCCATCTTGGGGATTTTAACTTGTCTTTGTCCCAGATGGATCCCCCAGTTTATGGAATATGGACTGTGCCCTGACAATCCTTTTGGAGCTCCCTGAACTTGGTTGCTTCTGCTTTTCCCCCATCCACAGGAGCACTACAGTCATCGCCCCCTGTCTGTCAACTCATCCTAACCCTGCTGTATCTTCCCCTGATGTCCTTCTCCAGGCTCTTCCGGATTAGGCCGTCATGCGTAGGGTCTTTAACAACGCATTTCACAGGAGTCTGACCCGGCTACCGTGACAGTATGATTTGCTTAAATGTTTGCTCCTTATGAATGTGATAACTTTCCTTTAAATGATTGAATTGTATGCCTTGTGCGTTTATCTTTTTCGAATTGACAATTAATTGATTTCTATATTGCTCTTCTGTTGTTTTTTATAACTTAAAGAAGCTTGGCTTTTTAAGGAATTTGGAGATGGCACTCTTCATGAAAAGGCAATCTATAAATTAAAAATTGATTGAGTTATTGATCCACTATGACATAAAAGGCCGCAGTTGTGAGTCTAGAGAAAAGCAATCAGAATAACTCCAAGACTGAATAGTATGTTATTTACAGAAAGATTAGAAGACTTGAAGCTGTTTAGCTTGGAACAAAAAAGTCTTAAGAAGGATTTAACAGAGAATATTTCAGATGAAAGGCAGTGACAAAGCAAACTCAAACCGAATTGAATTTAAGTTGAAGTACATTTAGAACTAAAAATAGGAAGTGCACCTTAACACCATAGACTAACACTGTTAAATGACAATATACATGCTGACCCACTAGGATATTAAAGATGTTTGGATTACACTCTTGGCACAGTAAACTAATAGGATCTGGATGAGAAATATGGGACAGATAATCAATCTGTTTATGCAACCATAACAATTTCAAGGGCAGAACAGAACAGGAGTCATTTAAGATAGTGCAGAGGTGTCCAATTATGTTGTTCATGGAGACCAGGGGTCAAACACCAGGAAAGACCATTTAAAATAGTCAACAAAGGCTATTCGTCATGGGATGTGGGAGGAACCTTATTCAACTACAGTACAGAAACAGCTGAAGTGGGAAATTGAACCCAGGACTCTGACAACGTGAGGCAGTAGTGCTAAGCACTATGCAAACTGGCCCCTTCACTATAACATCCCCCATTACAGCTCATTATACCAGTATGGGCTATATAGTGGTCTCTTGTCTTAAACTGGGCCTGGGAATTTCATTGATGGGGGGGGGGGTTCAGTGTGGAGGTGGAAGGGTGACGCATCGCCTTTGTACCCACAGCTGTACTTCCTGATCAAGGACGAGCCACAGCTGTGAGGGCTCTTTAAAGACACACTGAACACCTCCCCAGAAGGGAAGGAACTTCCACTGGCAGTCCCGGAGGGTATTGTGCCTGAGTGTAAGGGTGTCATTTTTAATTTCTTTTTCTTTTTGCCTGTCCTGTCTACATACATGTCTACCGGGACAGACTGACCCTTTTTCACACGCTGAGTTTTATTTTTGGCCTTTCGCTCTCTGCCTGCTCTCCCAGACTGGACCCTGTCAGATAGGGTAAGTCCAGCCTGGGCACCGCGGTACACAGTGATGCATTTCTTTTCCCCTTTTGTTTTGTTTTTTCCGGTTTTCTCTAACCTCACACAGCGCCCCTTCAGACGGGTGTTCTCCTCAGCTCCTCCCACTCCCACATTGCTACACTTTTAATGTCATGCTAAAGCAGTTTGTGCTCCATCTATCCTAGTTTCAATATAAACCTTGATAGCAGATGACAAGAAAATTAATTTGTGTGGGTATGTGAATTAAGAACTAAGAAAACTGAAATTGCAAAAATAACTTTTACACAGACACTTTTACACACAGATTGCTTTCCACAGACAGTCTGAGGGAAATTACATGACATTTGTGTTAGATGCATTTGTACACTACAGTATAGGGCTTTAGACTTTATTAGAGATTGCATTTAGAGAACACTCTGCAGAAAGTTTCCAATGCAGTTCAAGCAATAAATAATTTTAGACCAGTGTTGTTTCATTACCCTATACCGGGTTCTGAGATACCATCACAGTAGTGTTTCAAAGTAGTGCTTGATCTCTTCCAATCCAGGAATAAAACAAGAGCCGTCAAAGGCTATGAAAGACAGTATTCTGAAATGACGCTTGTCAGCCTTAGCAGCTCTGCATCATGCATCTACCACACTATGTGAAAAAGCCCTTGTCATTTTTGCAGGACTATACAAACACTAATTCAGAGTGAGATTGATGGGCATCTTCATCTGAACTCACTGAAATGAGTGCCAGGAAGATGCATGAGCCACACAGGCAAAGGGAAATGGATACAGGCCTGATGAAAAAGACACGCAAAAGTGATGTTGTTAGAAATTTGCTAGGACCTGACTGTTTGTCTTATTCTGCCCTGCGCTGATTTTATGAGGTGAAAAAAGATGGCAGGATAAAGTGTACTTTCAGTTGCCTCCTGTATATCTCTCACATATGTCAGGCATGGGAAATAAATCTGCAGTTTACCTTCCACACGATTTAACATTTTTTTATTTCTTCAATATTACTGGAGATTGCTAGTAAATTTATAGGCTTCTTAGTAATGTCTCCTCCTTAAAGTATTACTGGTAAACGAGCTGAAGAGGAATGAGTACGTATGTGTGACGTGAAGTGTAGATTAGGCAAAGGTCCAGGGGAAAATGTTTCTCAATGAAACATGGAAGACATATGACATTGTTGAGGATCATAGAATTACACTGTACAGCTCCAGTAACTAATAAACAGAATAAATTAATAAATACAAATACATTATAGTTTTATAATATTAACAACAACAATAAACTATTTTTATAGCACCATTAAAAAAAACATCGCAAAGCACTTTACAGTTAAAACAAAAAAAATCAGTTTATAAAATATTAAATTATAAAATCAGCATGTTAAGCATGCCACACCTCCACAGAACACCACCTGATTGCCGGAGAGACAGAATACGTAGAGCACCTGGCTTCTGTGAAATGTCACTGACTACCAGGTGCTCTGGGGTATTCAAACTCTGCTTGGTCTGTCCTCGGTGATCGGGCATTGACGTTAACACCACTTTTCTCCTGAGCCACTGGACAGCTTGCCTGCAGACCTCTTCCTGATCCTGGCTTCCAGTTTCAGTGCTTCGCCTGGGACCACTGCCTGCTGAGGGTGGAAGGGAGGCCAGGACCCCCCTTCAGACCTGGACTCAGCGGATGACTCACGGCTCGCTCTCTAGCATGCCTCCAAAGTCCACCCTGATGAAGTACCCCGTTGTCAGATAGCTTCCCATTCAACCCAACATTGGCACATCCCTGCGTTCAAGTCCCTGCCTGCCTGCATCCCGGGCAATTCTGACAGACCCTGTTTCTGGAGGAATCTGGAGAGTGTGAAGAGCCCAGTACCCTGGATGGCCCCAGCTCCTGAAGCCTGCCTGTTTGAGCTCTGGGCAGATCTGCCTCAGATTCACCCTATTCTACCCCCAGAGCTACAGTGAGACAGCCACTCCCCCTGGACTGTGAGGCCCTAGCTCTTGGTTCGTAACACCTTTGTGTCACATATGAAACCTTTGTGTCATATGTGTTTTGTTACACTTGGTGTAACAAGTCCCTGCCTAAAACACTTGGTGTAACAAAACACATATAGTTAGAAGAATGATAGAAAAAAACATGATAATTAGAAAATGAAACCGACACACCCCCCAATTAAGTTAAAGCCTTTCTGAAAAGTTAGGAGTCTGGATTTGTATACCCTCAGTGTAGATGACTCTCTGGTATCCTTGCGTATAGAATTCAGGAATTCAGCAGGAGAAGGGCCTGTCACCCACGGAGAGGGTGGGACAAGCTTGGGGGACAAACAGGAGTTTCCGGAGTCAAATGAATAAAGGCTGAGAAATGGAAAGTAGGAAGATAATAAATACTGAGGTGCCAAGCCAAGCTCTATTGAGCCTTATAGATGAATATGAGGATTTTGAAGTCAGCTCAAAACCTGATAGGAAGCCAGTGCAAGGACTCCAAGACAGGCGTAATGTGATCACTGGCCTGTGACCTGGTCAGGATTCTGGCTGCGTATTGTGAACATATTGAAGTTTAAATTAGGAATAGCCAACCCTGGTCCTGGAGAACCACAATTACTCACTTTTGAACAATTAATTTATAAGCTCTTGGAACATTTCATTTTGACCACTGAATCAGGTTTGCTCAGTTAAGCATTTCAGTAATCAAAACTGGTAGTAACTTGCAATGCAAAAGGCTTTCTTCCTCGTCATTCTGCAAAGCCAGCGTAAGCTCAGCCAAAGCCCTTCTATCAAGGAAACCTGATTGATCTTTGTCAAATTTATTATATTCGATTGAGAGTTTCAATTTGTAGTGAAAAGGCCAAAAACTATACAGTATACCTGTAAAATCAGAAGGGTTTTATAGGCTTCTCACAGCCATGTTAGTCTTTAATCCTCCATACTAGAAAATGGCATTAGCTGTTTTTGTTGAGGAAAAACAAATAAAAGTGCTTTTAGTGGGGTCTGTTTGCAAGAAAATGTAAAACTATTTAATGACTGCACAGCACTGTCATTTCTTCTGAGCATCTCATAAACTTAATGCTACCTTGTACCTTGTCCCTATCAGAATGGAGTCCACCTGACTGCCACTCACTGTGCTGTTACACAGGAAAAGCTTACAGAAATAAGTAGTTCTCTGCTTCATCGATTCTTTACATAGAAGTTTAATTTCTCACACAATGTCTTGCTAATTTATTCCATGCAACCTTTGTGTAAACAAATGCCTCCTAAGATAAATCTCCTTATACTTGATTTCCAAATAAATTAAAATTTCTCCCAGTTCTTGTCCCTGTGAATATTAATGTGAGCTAAAGGTTAACTTCGCAGTCTTAAAGACTTTAAGATTTCTTTGATCTAGCCTAGAGAGGGTAAGTTTACTTTCTACCCTGTGTATATGGAATTCCTGATCATCCATTTTCCAAAGTGTGTTGATCATGCACAATTGAGCAGGCATAGATGGTTTAAATAATGAATAGCTATCAGGGTTTGAAAGGAGAGAAATGAAATTGTGCATTTTTCAATGCATATTGATGGCATATTGTTTATAGCCTACCTTAATAAAATGTAATGGACTGTCATTGCACATACAGTATGTGATTACTGTTCACATCATGCACATGTCTTGAAAACTGAAGCCTTCTGTTTAATTTATATACCATGAACAGACCTGTAATAATGCAAATATTGTGATAGACATCTATAACTGGCCTTGGTTCACACACTGTACCTCACACTTCAGAAACATGAATGTGAATGAAACTCATGAGAATCACCCAGTAGAAATGTACATTGGTGTTAAAGGATTACACTCAGTCATACCCATTATGAAAATGGAATCTGTCTGCATTTCAGATCCTTGCAGAGTATCGCAATCAACATGGGACATGCTGAGAAATACTGTACGTGTGAAAACCAAGAGACTAGCTCCATGCATCTAGTCTGTGTCCAGAAATGCATTTCCTTTGCTTGAATAATTAAACTTTACTTTGCATACTGTATACAGGTAGGAGCCTGTGTCTGTCTGTAAGTTACTTATCTCAGGTTCCAAAGCAATATTGTTTTTTATCATATTGATGTACAGACCAGTTCATCTGGTGGTTTCAAGAAGAATCTGGTGTCACATCTTGCTTGGTTTAAAAATTCATTGTTCTGACATATTCTCAGCAAAGTGTTGGTTTGACAAGGGGTGTCAGAATTGAAATCATTTGAGTGCCAGGTCAGGAGAACATGCCAGAAATAACATAACAATGCAGCGATAATATTATTAGGAATTGCCACTGTGTGCCATAAGTGGAAATATTTTCTATAACTCCAAAATGTTGGTAATGGTCACTCATAAACACCCATTCATGGTAGTAACACAAGGTGAGCATGGCTGGTCACCTGCAAAACGTTCTGTAACACTGCTGGAATTCGGGACACTGTCGGGGATGCACCTTGAGTGTCTTCTTCATAATGGAATTTGTCACTAACTAAAACTCATCTCCAACCTTCACTGAACTGCATTGTGAGTCCTTGCATCCCTACAATCTGCACTAAACTGACAATGTTTAAATTACTCAGTCAAAGTTATTCAGTTTTCACTGAGGTTTCCTCATACAGTACACTCATCACCTTAGCTTTTGATTTAAAAAAAAAAACAAAGGTAATTCTAACCTCTGTCCTCTCTGTCAGCTGTATGGACAGAGGACTAGAATAATAAAATCAATTATGAAGGTAATCTTTCAGGACACAAGGTATTTTTGTCCCAACACTGCACCACCACCCCTACCACCACCATATGCTGTAGAATACAGTATATTTTGCGGCGCCATGGTAGCTCAGACAGCAAGGGCATCTAGATCTTGACCGGAAGGTCCCTGATTCAATCCAGGGCCAGCGATGTAGCTTGCTTTAATTCCTTCCAGACGGCTCCCAGGTCCACTCAGCCTGCTTTCCACATCACCACTTCCAGTGTTGGATGGTTGGAAAAAATGGCCCTTGCCCCCCATTCCCCCATGGGCCTTTATGGCCTGAAAAGGGGACTTAACCTACCTACAGTACCTACAGTACACCATATTCTGCAAGGAAGGATCTAATTGTGAAACCAAAGATTGTATTATTATTCCAAAATTGATACAGCAAATTTCACTCTTCCTGATAAACGATGCAAAATAAAGAATAGGGAATTTAAAATATAATTACACAATGTAATATATAATATGAAATAAGAAAAAAAAGATCACAGTCGGACACTAAAAAAACAATTCACTTAGGACAGAGAATAGGCAACATTTCTTTACTTAAAGAGTATGTATCTGGATCAGGGTTCCCACTCAGGTGATTAAGCCTCAAACTCTGCATACTTTTGAAAGAAGACATTTTAATTTCACCTAGCTACTAAATTACCAAATAAGCAAGATGAGACAAATGCTCTCCTCTTGTTTAAATTCTTTCTTGTGTTTTTCCATTATGTTGTGTGTATTCCCAAAATCTACTGATTTCACTGTTCACTGTGAGTTCCTTTGAAGTCCATCATTACAAACATTTCTGTGGCTTTGTTTGAAAGGATGCTGTGTAGTTTATGCAGAAACAGGAATGTTGTTGACCTTTACTGTAAATGTTTGTATAGCTGGACTTCTTGTTTATAGCTTTCTATTCTTTGTGACCTCTTCTCCCTGAGCAGTTGTAAGTGCTGCTCTACTTTGAGCAATAAGGTAAGCACAGTTTCAAGGGCCGTGGCACATGGAGTGTTAATCTGCTGTGACATCTAGGCATCCTGTCAGAAACTGCATAATATGAAAGATGCACTAAAGCAGCTGCCTAAATGTGCTGAAGCTGGGGCACCTCTCATTATCAGCCAGGCAGAGAGATTCAGGCTCAGGATTTGAAAAGTGCATTAAAGGAGCAGATTTCTGCATGCTTCCAGATGCCTTTTCTTCTTATTCAGCTTTGAAGTTTTCTTACAGGTTTAGAAGTCATGCAAAAAGGGATTCTTTTGTCCCCTTTGCTAACCCTATAAATAAACAAAGCAGTCGAACCTTCTGCTGCTACATACCTGTTTTGCCTGACAGGGATGGTGAAGCCAGGTGTTTATTGAACTCGTGTCTTCGTGTCATTAAATTCAGTCATGATTATGAGTGAAGATACACAAAAACTTAATTTATCCATCCAAAAAGACATTTTGCTGTTTTCTTAACAGCAGAACACACAATAAAATAATTTCTGATCGTGAGAAAAAATTAATTGTAAGGTAGAGAAAGAACTGTCAGCTGCCGCATAGCTGTTGAAGTAGAAAGTTTTTATTTTCAAAAAATCAAACAAACCACAGAAAGAATGAAAGAATTTCTATGGATTTTTGTATTGGCAAGGCTGTTGTCTCATTTATTTGGTCTTTTTTTTACACATTTAAGTAGAATTACGTTTGCGAGGAAAATAATGACAACCATCAGTTGCAATTAATCTTTTCATTAAGACATTTGATTTATTTACCACAAATGTTAACTGATTCAGCCTGCTGGTTGTTTGAGAACCTTCAGCCGTGTCAATTATAAAGCATTAAATGTGAGCGGTATGTGAGGTTTCTTAATAGAGAAGCTTATCTATAGCTAACAACAAGGAGCTTGCTTTGCATATGCTCTCCATTCTGACAATAGTTTTATTTTTTCATTTCCCTTCAGCTCATGAAGATAATACTGTACATCATAAGTAAATTAAATCAATTAATGCAAATGTGTCTGCTGGGATGGATAGACACTAAGGAGTGCTTGGATATATTTCTCAGTGGTTGAATTGATTTTGATTAAGTGTGAAGTGCTCTAAACATGAACCTCTAATCTACAAACTCTTCATTGTTTGTTTTTAATTTTTTATTTTCCTGCATGACTTTTAAAATTGGTTTCATGATGAATCATTGGATATTTCCTCTTAATGAGGCCACATTGTGGTTTCACTATGTAGTTTCACTACGAAAAAAAGGTAACACGTAAGATGAGGGTGGTCAGCCTGTTTTTTAGTGGGTCACCAGTACCTGCATGATCAAAGAATTCCTTTCTTAAAGGGTCCCATGGAGTCAGCTTCACTTGCATGGCGATGATCCGCCATCTTGTGTGTGAAGAAGTGTCTCCTGAGCCCTGAGTGACCTAAACAAAACTTTTTGATTCGAAAGCTGCGTCAACATACGTATGCTGCAGAAGAACATGTAAAGGTTCATTCCAAGCTGAAAGGTAAAGAAAAGAAACTCTGTTTCTGCTCACTGTTGTAGAGAACCACGTTCACCTACGCCTTATTCCATTGCAACTTTCCCTCTCACCCTCACACCTGAAGAAGAAGGATCCACAGCCAAAACATAGCATGGAACGAATAAGTTCCTCTGCCCCTTAACATAATGTTCATTAATATCCCCAGGTCTTTGTATTATTGCAGGGAAGCATGTATGCTTTGTGCGGTACACAAGCAGTTACTATACACATGCTCATTTCACACCTACTGTACATAAGGCAGAGCGATGCATGGTATGCTAGGAAGAGATCCCACCCAAGAGGCACTTCCTGCTGTTTGTGAAGCACGGTTGTCGTTATTCAGTGCTCACTCAAGCAGAAAAGACTTCAGGTGCGTCATCGATTTAATACCGTCTTGCTGTGATAAAGAAGATGAAATTTGGGTTACCTGCAGCTGTGAAATTAAAAAAAAAAACAACAAAATGACTTCTAATGTGTTCCAATTGTGCAGGCAGACTGATTTGCCACCGTCTGCTGCATTACTCTGGCTGATTAGCCGGCACCTGTGAAAGGCAGGGTGGTGTGCCTGGGAGGGGGGCTTATTATTTCAGCGTGAGGAAGATAGCATCCTCGGTGGAGCACAAACAAATAGCATGATGTGCCACTTCATAATGTGCACTGCTTTCAGATAGAGGCATCTTCTTGTATGAGCACTGTCCTACAGTATGACTAGCAATTCAAGTCTGTCATCACCCTTGTTTGTATCATTAAGCCCTTGTGCAGTGAGCCTCACTCTAGTAACTCAATTGCCATCTTGCCCAGTTGTTTTTTCATTTCTATACTGAACATCAAAAAAACTCTTATCTTTGCACGTATGTTTTAGGGAAAAAATAAATTATATTGAGTAAGACTATTAATTAAATGTTTTTGATGATACCAAGCCTGATGAAATCCATCACGAGCTTTCCATGATGTTAAAAAAGCGATAAGCATCTTCTGATGCTCACTATGCATGGTTATTGGAGCTTGTTTGAGTTTGCACCGAAGAAGGGATTTCCTGTGTTTACACTGGCAGGGCCCAGTGTTCTACAGCATTAGTTTAAGAGTCTTTGTTTATCTGTCTTCCCATCTGGGTTTTTGGCTTTCTGACTGTACAAAGTCAGTATTGAAGTTCTCACAGAGATCCTGTTGCTTTCTCAAGATACTGTACATCAGTCTTTCAGAGATCATAAATCCTAAGATGAAAGATGCTTTCCTCAAACCCTTTTACTATAGTTTGTCATCAATCTTTGTGTTACAAGTAGGTGTGGGTTTGAATGCCTTTGTTATAAGTAACCATAATCTGCATTTTAGTGAGGCTATTTCAAAGCTGGTCAGTGTATTCAGATCTCCTCTGGTGCAATGCTTTTCTTTTCTGGCTGCAATGCACACTGCTGAGCATTTGACACCCAAGGCATCTTATCTCAGCCAAGCCCTTCTTGCAACTTTAACCCTTTCAGGAACTGGGGCATTTAATGATAGTCACCTTTGTAGATGTTAAATCTAGTATTGTGCATGTTAGTGGCAAAACCTCTAAGATCAGTTTAATAGTGTGTAAAATGTGTCAATTATTTGTAACTAAAAAAAAAAATTTTTTGGCATTGTTTTCTTATTTTGGGTGATAACCCTGTAACTGAAAAGACTCCTGGTAGTTTGCTTTTCGTATTTCTGAACATATGATCGGTTCTGTTCCACTGAGGTTGTACAGTAGCAGGAGGAATAGCAAGACAGAACAAGATTATGCAGAAGACATGGACAGGTCCTTCATGATTGTCCTGGCCCTTTACAAAACATTTATTGTCACCTCCCTGCATGGAAGAAGGAGTAGTTATGTTATATGGATAAGCAGCACATGTAGTAGCTAGACAGCAGATGTCAGGAGCAGGAAAAGGTTACGGCTGTTGGGAGGGTTTATTGGCAACAGAACTGCTGTAGAATATTCAACAAGTATTAACAATACAAAGTTGAAAGTACATTTTTTTCACGGTTGCTTGGGAAACCAGCCTACTTTCTGCAGCTTAAAACAGTCTAGCCTGAATGTGGCAGTCTTTCCCAATTTACTCTCTCATAGTTTCTAAGAGATGCCCAACCTTAAATATTTAAGGGGCTTTGTGCATAACAAATATATTCCAAAATGTAAAAAGCAAAAAAAGGTAAATATATGAAGCATATACTGCACTGTCTTTACAGTATTTGCTTTCTGGAATGGGTTTGTGTCAAAAACATTTTGTTAATTACATGTTTCAGTACACACTGCTGTAGTTAATTGCAATTCTTTTCTGGTGTCTCTGATTCTATTGTGCCTTTGCTGATGGAGTGTCCCATAAAACAGGACGTTTGAAAGAGTTCCTGGGCATGGCAGTATTAGGTGCTGCTTTTGTAGATAGAATTTTCAAATTGCTTCCCCTGAGCAACTCCTTGACTTTGAAAGGTCCTTTATGAAATTTATTCCCAGCCTAATTTATTGGAATGGCCAACAGAAATCTAACCCAAACCCTAGGCAAACGCAAAGAAAAACAAAGTTAATATCCACACATCCTTGAAAGTCAAACACAACATCAGTTCTAAGGGAACAAGAAATGTTTTTCAGTTCTACTGCTATTACTAAATTATATTGCCATATATCCTAGCATTAGCACAACTGATCTGTTTTTGTTACAGTTTCACATTTTCGTTTTCATCTTTTCTTTCTGGATGTAAAACACTGCTAAGACCTGACACTTATTTCTCAAAGTAGTGCCTTGCTTTGCCAAACTCTTCTAGTGGTGACCCATCATGGCAAGTGAAGGTGACACATGTTTCGCTTTATTGAAACTCCAATAAGAGAACGTCAATAAGAGGCTGATAGAAATACATAGCTCGACTGATTTCCTCCAACAGATTGAGAGCGTCTGTCTACTTGCAATATAATTAAAGGATAATGGTACAACATTAATGTCCTACAAGCTAATAATGGAACCCTGCAGTCAATAATAATTGATTCTGGAGTCCTCTCATTAACCATTATAGCTCAAGAGCATCATAGTCACTAGAGACTTCTAAACTGATTGCAGCTGCACTTTATGAGGTTGTGTTGATGGACTAGTACAGGAAACTATTTTGTATGGGCTAGAAATCAAAAGTGTCAGAGTTATAGCACCAACGACCAGAGGCCACCTTTCTTTACTTTTCTTTTTTTTTTGCACCATTGTGACTAAAAAGGTCACTGTCGATACCCGGGAAAGGTTCTAGCCTTGATTTCACAGTGTAGATGGTCATTTTGTAGTTTGATACACTGATGCAGAATGGTTGCAACTTTCCATTAACTTTGCTGAAGCAAGTGATCATCCATTCTGCTGAGGTATTGTTATTATAGCTCTATATTGGAATATATATACAGTATATATAATTTGCCCTTTTCTGTTGTAGAATGCTGTGCCTGTTGGAATATATCTGTTTTGTCCATGGCCCATTGTCCTGCCCATCAGCTATCTCATGAGAGCAAATGACATTGCACCCTATTAAGCATGTTTAAATTTGTAGCTAACTGAGCCTGTTGTGCCAAGCCTGTAAAAAGTGTATCTCAAAGCATCATACACTGCCTGATGTGACTTGAAAACCTCATGATGCAATTGATTGCATGATAATGGATTGCATTTGCCTTTGTTGAATTGCCTTATATTTCAGCTGTTCATGATATGTAACTGTTCCAATAAATGTATCAGCACACTTTAGACCTCATTGCCAGGAGGAAGCTAATTAATGTCAAGCAGAAATGAAAAATCTATTGGACGGTACTGAGATTGCTACCCAGTACAGTGCTTCACCAGTTCACTCATTCAGCTTGCTTTTATTCGGCTTTCTACACTGTTTATGTCTGTAGTGCACTCCAAGGTAAAGTGCGTTAAAAAGGATCTCTCAGAAGCTGTTTTTTTTAAATAGCTTATTATTATGGAAGATAATAACCTCTGGTGAGTCAACCACAGACAGTCATAACACATTTGATACAATACACACAAAAAGATATGAAAAAAAGAAAATGATATGCCATAATCTTTAAAGAACTTTCATTTTTAAGATGATGTGATTCTTAGACTGGACTCTTGTGGAGCAATTTTTGGATTGATTAAATTATTCTTTTGTCCATGCACTTAATTAATCTTAATTATTCATTGATAAATGTTTAACATAAACATCTTCTGAATGCTTCATTTTTACTCACACTTTATTATATGTTATTAAAAAACAGAATTCCCATAAAATGGTGCATTAACTTCAATGCCATGCTTCATAATAGTGGGTGAAGTGCTGGCTGTTTTGTGGTCACATATTTTCTATCTGAAAACAAAACATTAAAGACATAGAAGTGAGAAAGTAGCAAGCAGTGCTTCATTACAACAAAATAAGACAGGGTGCAATGTGAGCCAGGGTTTTCACAGTTTACTGGCAGCAGAGACTTTTGTGACTTGTGAGCTGCTGTGACTGTGTGCTTGTCTTATCAGCAAGGGTCCTATCAGTCCTCCAGTCCATGATAACTATTCTATAGGCACTGATAGATTGGTAAATGACTGATAACTCTGAGGGGTGCACCCTGATCGGTGATATACTGTAAATGTTCACATCCATCCTGTGCTTGTACCAAAAGGCATTTCTAAGACTAAGTAACGTCAAAAAGAAAACAAAGCTATTGGAGAGCAAAGGGTTTCCCAGCTATGACATAAATAAAGCAATACCATTACATATTATGCCCCTTCTCAAAGTCAGGTCTCTGAAGGCAGATGTTCTGCTCACACTAGAGTGAATGACTATCCCGTCACATTTACATTAAGGACTTCTGTATAACATGCAAATCCCAAATAGCTGCATTTGATGTTTGCTGTCTGTTTGTGCACTAGTGGCTGATAGTGAGAGAGAACAGATTACACCGACATCTAACACTTCCAGTCAGTCCATCACTTTAAAGCTGCTTAGCTGCCTACAAAGTCCTTTAGATTGCTTTTTCAGAAGAGACCTATATCATATTATATGTGGTTTGTCTCTTTCTTTTCATACCAAATATTCTTGCCTCTGAAAGTGAAATGGCTTCATAAATCCTTATTAGGAGAAAAGAAACATAAAAAACTGTGTATACATATTTTGTTTCTTCCTTTTTAAAGCAAAATGTTTTTTTTCTCCATCTCTCACCAAGACTCAATATTAGACAATTAACTTCTGCGGTTATGTTTTTTATTGAATTAATGTACATCAGACTTTTTCATGTAAATACTCAATCTCTTTGGTTAATAATTGATAAGTTTTTGCATTTATACAGTGCTTTTTAATCCAAAAGGACCCCAAAGCTCTTTACATGCAGACAAGAGACCACTTCATCATCTAAACATTGGAGCAGGGTACACTGCTCTACCCATAAGCAGTTCAATTACTGTAGATAGATATGACACTGTGACACCAGTTGAATTAAGGGGGAGTGTCCAGCAGGCTGGATTTCAGTTTCAGATGGAAACATGATTCTTGTAATGAATCTTATTTTGATTCTGTCACAACGTTCTCTGCTGGTTGAAAGAAATGCTCAGTGCCTGGGTCCTCTCTCTTTGCTCTTTGATGTGGCAGAACTGTGAATGGGTGGGAAGAATTCAAGTTTTCACCCATTGTACAGCAGGTCCGTATTTCACAAGCACCAATGATTTTTTTTAAATGTAGTCAACGCAAAGGTTTATTTGACTTCACTTGCCATTAACACATTTTAAAACACATAATTTAACCTCCCTTTTCCATGTTGAACATGATTATGATTTGAAGAGGTGTTGTATGTGCCTTTCAAAAAACAGGGATGCGCACAGTCCTTTTTAGAATCCTTCCTTCATTCACCATCTACTCTATCTACTTGGGTACACTGGACACCAGGGTTTGACTAGCAAATTATGGCACAAACACGGGCACAGTTGAAGGTTCCAATATATTTTTCTCAACAGTTCAGTAGGAATAATAACACCCCAGAACTAAGCATACTGAAAGGATCATGGGTTGTTTTTGTCACGATCGTCATCCCTCCTCTAGAGGGCGCTCCAACCCTTTTGTGTTAAGTTCATTATCACGTTCACCTGCCCCCTTGTTCTGTTCTTTATTTAAACCCGGTGCTCCGGAAGCTCAGTGCTCTGCATTGGAAGATGGACACCCAGAGGCCCGCCTACCATCAAGTTGCCCTATGTCTGCGGCTTGAGGGCATAGGCTTCTGAACGGCATCCTGACCAGCTGAGTCCGGGGCTCGGAGCGCCTGGCCTCATCACTCCGTTTTTAATCTCCTTGTTCCATGTCCCTGTTCCGGTTCTGACTCAGTTCCCGTTTTAACTGTCTGTCTTGGATTGATCTTCCCACTACCTGGATTTTGGACTGCGGCCGGTATATTCTACATTGGACCGTTTTCTGGACTTGTTTGCCTGCTTTTCCCCCTTGCACCTGGATTCACTGTCGGCACCTCCCCCTGTGCCATCCCTTCCATTCCTCACCGTGTTTTCCCCGTAGCCCTTTTCCAGTCACTTCCAGATTAATACGTCTGCACAGGGTCCTAAACTTCCCATCATTACAGTTTTAGTCAAAATTTGGCTTAACCCGCTTGGCTGTGGGCCACAGGACAAGAAACTGCAGCCCCCATGCAGAGGGAGGAGTGACCAAGGAACAGCTACGGAGAAATGGGGAGATAGAGGGATGCAGGAGACATATGTGAGGGAGAGAAGGGGATAACATACAGTATTTATAAGGTTTTAAAGGAAATGATGCCAAGAGTGATTGTGAAAAACTGACAGCTGACTCTGATTGACCACGGCTGTTGTCATTCCTCCTGAACTTCTGTTATACACTCCATATCAGCTTATAATAGTTGGTGCTGTGATTTCTCTTTTTTTCCACCTGATCATCTGCAGTTTAGGTGGTGGATGAAATTGGAGGAAATTAAAATAAAATGGGATTCATTTTGGGATCTTTTGGGACTGTTTGGGAAAATCGATACACAAGGAATATCAGGAATGTTACAGTACTAAAAATTGATTATCACTATTACTAATATAATACACTAAGTACATATTTATTGGTTATACCCTTTGCAGTAGCTGGTTTAAGTGATATGTTTGATCTCAGTTCTAATTTAATTGCTTATTCATACAGACATGACTTCCCGCAAATCCACTTACACTAACATCACTTCAAAATCAGTTTTATGTGATGTCTTGTTTGGGCTGCTGCCTCTAGCTGGGTCAGGTCATTGAATGATCCTAGAATACTTATCTAGCGGTCCCACTTTTCACCTGCCAAGCTGCATTGAATCCTAACCCTATCCTCTAGAGTCTAGACTTGCCCGACTTGAATATCGATGTGCTTGACAATGAAGATCAATACATTAACTATAAGTGAAGCAAAAGACAAAATTAAGCTTTACAATATCAGCTATCCACAAAATGTTCATAATGTTTATCTTTTATCATCTTCATTTTTCAACAGGACATTAAGATATTAAGGAAATAGTAGTTATAGATGTTTTCCAACACATGGTTGATTGACGTTAAATTCAACTCCCAAAAAGGAGCATAGCCATGACATTTTATGTTAACTCACTGTCCTGGGTGAAAGCAAGCAAATCTTGGTGTCAGTATATGAATAGATCACTGTGCCTTCCTGTGAAGAAACGGCACTGATTGTCCTGTTTCAAAGCATGCCTGTTTCTAACCGAAACCTGCAGTCAACATTAACTGTGTAGTTCTTGGCATGGACCGATGTTTATACATGTGAAATTCATTTCAGTCCCGTGTTTGTGTTTCAGCTAAATCGGCTAACAGTTTTAAAGAGAGGCTATCTAGGTTGTGAAATGGTTTATGATGGGCAGTGACAGTAAAACAAACAACAGCCTAGGGCACTGATTTATTAGATGGCATTTTTAAAGGAGAACCCTCAGTCATCAGGTACGCAGTCATTTAATTATTTGTGAAATGACGTGTTATCTTTTGAGCAGCAATGAAATTAATTTGAAGCAACCAAAATCATTCATGATTTACTTATATTAAACCTTCAATCAACATTGCAAAATCATAAGAGCCTGAGAGTACTGCCAAATTAAAAACTATTAAAATGTTTTCATTTATTTATTGTTTTCTTCACTGCTTTTGAGTGAGCTTTCCAATCACCTGTAGTTCTGAAATAATGGCCAGCAGTTCAGTAAAAAAGTGTAGTATGGGATCTTTGTGCTTTGCCTGAAGTGAAATGTGAGGATCAGCTTAGCTGGTTCTGCTTTTATTGAAATTGGAAGCTGGTCACACTGTTACTTGGGCCTCCAGGCTGGAGCCACAGCACAGAACTTTAAATAAAATTAATGTTAAAGTGATATTACTGTAAATTGCATGGTCCGGAATCGCAGCTAGGAAATGAAAATACAATGGGATTAATCTGACGTGTGTCAAAAGTACACTTAAAAAGAGCGAAAAGAAAGATGGAATCACCAAAGCTGATTAAATTGTAATGCAACAGATCTGGATGTGGCTTGTGTCAGACAATATATTTAGTTATGTCCCCCTCACCAAAGGCAGTTTCATCCTCGGCCAGTTTTATTCCAGGTCATTGCTTCATGATTAACTTTTTGGATTTGTTGCTGCTGAAACCTTCCACTCAATTTACTGCATCTGGAATGAACAAACTTTAGATTAGAACAGTGAATTTGTCCCCATTCTAGGTCTTTGGCCATTGAGTTTGACTTATATTTTGATAACTTTCTACAGTTTAAATTCTTGACTTCATTGCACACTGCTTCAAAACAATAAATCTGCCTGATTGGGACTAAAGAAGGCTAACGAAGGAAGCACAACATCTGTGATTCTGCAGTGGAAAGTGGCTCATTGTAAGCAGCAGGACTGCCTTTGCATCACTCTGCAAGGCACTGCACATGTTTATCTCTGCATGTTCCAATGTTTTACCAGAATCACGGAAGATGTGTTTTTATTTTTAACATTTACACCTGTACCAGATTCAGATTCTGGCATATAGAGAAATAGGTCACTACATACCTGTATACAGGTACAGGTAATCACCACATACAGCATTATAATACAGATATAATACAGATATTCACTACATACAGTATAAAGATACAAGTATTCACTAAATACAGTATACTGTACAGATACAGGCAATCACTGGAATCAATCCAAGATTTGTACAAGCTCTTTAAAGACTAATGCATTAATTTCTCCCTTTCGTGTTTTTTTTTAAATTATTGACACGTTTTAAATACCATATTGTAAATTCAGATGGATTAAGGACATTTTTTCCTTTACTGTGACAGCACCATCGTTTAATTTAATTTAAATTTGCTAGCTTGTTTCATCACCGGTTGCTTCGGTAAACCTGATGCACACCGTAGAGCACTGTGGAAAAAACGTGTACTATAAACTTTCTGTGTTATTTTATTATTAGTTGTGGAAATAAATATGAAAAAAAAACGAATTTGTACCATTATATTTCCTGAAGAACGCTGGAATAAACAAAGCTTTGCGTAGGAATTACTGGATAAAAACATTTAAAACTGTAATGCAATTTGCAGTAATAAATAGAAAATTAACAGACGCTAATACGACGAAAGGTGAACATATTCAATCGCCAAGAACTGAACATTCGAAGATGGAAATATATGATTAGCAAAACATAAGAGCATTAACTAAATTCTTAACCTTTTTCTTTACTTGGTTGTTGGAACAGAAAACACCCTACATGAGTGCAGATATTGTGTTCTTAAAATAAAGAAAAAAAATGCTCAATGGCTTTGAAGGTCTTGCAGACACAAACCATCTTTTCGTTTGATTGTCAATTTGGTCGCTGATTTATAAGTGCGTCTCTCGCAGTAGTGACTGCCTTCGTATTATCATAATCTGTGACCTTCAGCCTGATCACACCTTCTGCATCTTTGCAAAGGGATGAAAGTGTAAAATGTCAATTAGACATATCAAAAGGTTCGAAACCGATGGCCATTGGGGGTGATTTGAAATTATCTGAAAACGGTAGTTTAAAACGCACACTATGTTTAAATGTAAGTCAATTCAAAGAAAGGGGACTTTAACCGGGTTCGCTCTTGTTGCATTATCCGTTAATGAAGCGAATCCACGGTTTGCATAAGTGCTTGGGTAATTCATTGAATGAATCGATATAAATTCATTACTTTCATGGTTGACGGTAATTTTAATTTTAATTACAATTATAGGTTTCATAATAAAATTGATACAGATACTGTAACTTCGTAAGCCCTTTTTGCACTGACTGATCACAGAAAACGCAGTATTAACATATTGCTGAAGTGGCTAGTGTATAATGACGCGAGAGTTTGAGCAGAAACAAAATGGCGGAGAGAAGCTTTAGCTGGTGGTGTGAGGGTTGGTGTTCCTAAATGACCTAAGATTGATAGGAAGTCTGGCCTTGCATGGATTTGGTTACCTAAGCAGGCCTGCACAAATTGCAGTATTTGCAAAGTAATAAAAAGAATGACAGTACTGTTACAGCAGAATGGCTTTACAAAAAGAGGGGAGGAGCAAGTGATAATGATGATGAGGAAGAAGCGTAGTACTGTAAGTAATTCAATATGTTAATTACATGAGATATAATAATGTTATTTTTTTTACAAATGCTTCCACTTTATGGTTTAGAAAAAAATGTTATTTTACCCAAGAAAATAAACTATATCCAATAGGTATACCTTGTTCATGTGCTTTATTAAGACGCGCATTACCTTTAAAGAAAGGTAAAAGTCTTTGGCACACGTTTTGTGTGTACTGAATATTTCAGCTGTTTTATTCATTTTTGCACACAAAATCTTTGTGTTTAGATTTTGAAAAATTTAAATTGATCAGTCATATTGAACAGGGTACTCTTTGTTTTGATATAGTTACTTTGTGTCAATGCACCTTTATAACCTATGTCCTTATTACATTTTCTTTTTTTATACATAAAATATTACTGTTATATGCCCAGGTAGAAAAACATGGGGTATATACTGCGGGAAAAACATGGCAAGGCAAAATCAAGAGTGGAACAGAAGAGACATTGCTTACCACGAGAGAGTGAAAGTAATGCATGGAAAACACATGGCAAAAAAAGATGGGAGCACAAGTTCCATAAGGACACCCATTTTTGTCTTGATAGCAGTCTATTGAAACACAAATTTAGCATAAGGATACACTCAAAGGTGCACAACAAGAAATTGCATTTTAATGGGTATCAATTCCAATCAGCAATGTGAAAACCTACCCCAATGTGAAACTAGAGAACTTCAAAAAAGTTTTGTAACTATACTACTCAAAGAGCTTAAAGGCCCTGAGTGAGGAAGGAAATTGCTACCTACACTATTTTTCAGAAGTATCTGGACCGTGTGATTCCAGCATTAAGTATGACATACACATTTAATGGTGTAAGTCTATAAAAAGAAAACTTGTAAGAGAGCCCTAAATTACAGGATGATGATGATAATTATGCTTTTGTTACTTGATGCCCAAAGGATTTTCTTCTTTTTGCGACTAAAAATAAAGCATAATTAGATAACCAAATCTATGAGCTGCAAATTAAAATATTGTATTAATGTAAGCAGAAATATGTGACTGAGCAGCAAGGGCAATTAGTAAGAGCCAATAGAAAGAGCACTTGGCAGATTAGGGAAGCCTTGCAGTCAAATTAAATTGAGTGGTGTGGGGTTGCTGAGCCTGCAACAATGCTCAAAGTGACCTCTGAAAATAAAAGCCATGTTCACCTGCCAGTTAGAGCTGATGATGGTAATAAAATATGGGCAGCACAAAGGTTATGAATGCAAAAAGTCTGTTCTTCTCATGCCTTGCTGTTAAAATTTCTCTGTCCCTCTGCTTATCCTGACAGGACACCACAAGTCATTTCTTGGAGGCCAGTCTTGCATGGAAGCTGGGGATACAAAAAAAACCCTTAAAATCAATGGAATTTCATCAGAGGCCCCTTAAAGGTCTATATTTTGTACTGTGTTGTTCTTATTCCTTTTGTTACTCCAAGTTAATTGTCATCATAACTTCATATGCAAATGCTTTTTCCTCTCAGCAAAAGAAATCAGCCACTAATGGGAAATTCTGACACTTTATTCATGCTTTTTGGCACCTCATTATGATCATTTTAGCACCAGTGGATTGCTATCGTGTCTTTAGTCAGTGAAGCTGAGCACCTTATTGTCTCCCTCTCTGTCTCTCTGAATGAATACAATTGGCATCAGAAATAAAATAATGCAATATGTATTGGATACATTTAATTCCAAGCCTCAACGAATCCAAATCCAACTTTTGTTGTCTAGGTGGATGCTTTCCAGCTAAAAAACCTAATGGCTGAAGCACTGTGACTCTTTTATGAAATAAAATCCGAGTAAATGTCAAAGGTTATGTTCGGTCCAGTGTCACATTTCAGGAATGTTGTGACATCACATTGTCACCTGCAGCAATCTTACCTCATTGCCTTAAGACGTGAAGGACAATATGAAAATTGGTATTTTTGGGGCGTGTTATTCCAACCACTGCACAAAACCTTCTTTCTCTACAAGCTATGATTGATAGTGCAGATGTACTGTATATCAACAATACATAGAGGTTGCTTAGTTTGGTGATATTTACTGAGACTCATTTCTACGGCACGTTTGTGGCGAGAGATGTTTGGTGGTGCTCACGTATTGAGATAACCTAATACATTTTGTATGGGAAGACACTGCATTTTGTTTCTTTTAGCTCTCAGTGTCACACATGCAGATTGTCCTTGACAAGTTAACAATAAGGTGCCACGCACTGCTGTTTGACTCCAGGGTGTTCTGAAAAGCATCGGCCTCTTTCTTGATTGGTTATGGCTTTTATAAGAATTCTGAGATTGCAAGCCCTCTTGTAAAACACTGAAATCCATTTGTTTAAGCACTGAAATCCTGTGATACCATCTCCTTCTATAATTACAATGTGTTTTACAGGGATACCAGGGAAAGGTCAATTGTTTTTCAGAAGAGATAGAAGCATTTTATGTTATCTCACTGTAATTATAATTTAATGCCTCCCAACCCCCTTTTTGTCTCTCATAATATATATTTTAAAGTTATATAATCATATCGTACCAAAGTCAAGTTGCATTAAAGTGTTTGCAGTTCTGGCTCTCTCTTAAAAGTGCATTCATGTTCTTTCAGTCCAAGCCTTTTTGCTGTGAATCACTGCTTGTCTCTGATGTAAAATGCGATTGTTCCATATAACCTTTCTCTGGCCAGAATTACTATAATTATTACACTTGTCAATTTTCCCTCATTTACAATAGCTTTACTTTTATAAAAGTAAAATAGCCTTTGCTTGGAATTGATTGTTTTTTGTTTATTTTAGTTTCGCCACAGTGAAATATGGCTTGTTTGTCTATGATGGATTTTTTTTTATATTCTAAGGTTTGCCACACTGAAATATATTTTGTGTTACTGAAATAAAAGCTCTGAATAATTTTAAAGATTCTCTTAAAACCAGTACAGTGGCTAGGTGTAAAGCACTCTGAACTGGTATTGCTATACAAGTCTAGATGTGTGAAGTCTCCTTGCTACTTGTAGGATTGCAATGTGTCTGTAATGGAACAAGTAATAGGTTGTTTATTTCTTTTACAACCTTTACCATGACCCTGAACTGGATAAATGCTTATTGAAAATGCTTAGCAAAATCTTTCACTTCCACTTAGTAATATCTTTTGTTCCTTTTTTTCTGACCAAAATAAACAGATGTTTTTTATGATTAATGTATTGATGTTACAGTTTCCCATAGTTGGGAGAACAAATGATCACTGAGTTCTATAAAAATAAACAGGTAATTAGAAAACACTTTTTTCCCCCACTTCAACGCAATTCAGTAAAAGTCCTGAATATTTTGTGAATGATTGCATTTTTTGTAATGAAAGGTTCAATAAACCAAATAGTTGGCAGGGGGGAGAGTCTTGGATTTCATTCAGCAGTGCGGTGTCTTAAATGATTGCTGCTATCACTTTTTTATAGTTTCAAAGGACCACTGCTGAAAATAGGAGTCATATTGGACCTACAGTATAGCTCTTTGATTAAATCGATAGAATTGAAAAGAAATAAAAACAGAGCTTGAAAGAAGCAGTCAGGGTGCCAAAAACATGCCAGTATCACTTGTTAATTTCTCAGGTGACTTTGTGCTTCCCTGACAACTCAGCAGTTCCACTGAGGGAGTTAAAAGCTGGTGTTCATGGTCTTAAAGCTTTTATTTTCAGAATTAGACTGCAGAAGGTTTAGCTTCCAATAATGCTGTCTTATAAAACCCTCTGGAGTCAGCAAGTTTGAGCAAAGACATTAGATATCCATTGACTTATAAATAATAGATAAAGGATAATGTCCCTGCTTTGCAGCTCTCAGTTGTGTGAGAAGTGGTCAAATTATAAATACAACAGAGTATAGACTTGTTCCTTCAATGTGGTTTTCTGTGTGGAATTGATCCATGGCCAGAGCAGGCTTCAGCTGTCAGGAATGACACTTACCCTCCTCTCCTTAGCAAAGCCCAGGAGACACTTCGGAATCTTTCTGGAATTTTTAACCCTTAATCCTTTGTCTTATAAAGTGCCATGGTCTTTGCATAGCACTGGGAACCTATTTTATGCATTTCATCTGTGATTTATGATTTTGTAGCCATGTACCAGTTCTTTCGTCAAAGAGTAAACAAGAAAAAAAAATAATAATGTGAAGATTAAGTTCCTGAGCCTTCTCCATAAAGTAAAACTAGTTTTATATCCACTCTGATTAGCAAATGAAAAGCAAGAGTCAACACCTGTTTTAAAGAAGTTTGAAATAACTGCAAATGGAAAAATGGTTATTGCATCCATTCTTATGTTAAAATTAGAATGCTAATTATCCTTTGCTGGGTAATATCCTTCCCCCTTTCTTCATCTATCACACAGCAGAGGCTCTCAGCATGGGTCCTCAGATCTGCTTAGCATGTTTTGACAGTCTCGGTGCACTTTTGCAGGGCACCCATTGTAAAACATGGCTTGAGTTTATTATTTGTCACTTATAATCCATCCTGTAGGTCCTTTATCAAGTTCTAAGGAAGCAATTTAGGTCCCTCTTTTTTTATAACAGAGGCTCCTGCTGAGCAGTTTCTTAGTCTAAAAATGACATCCCCTCTCAACAGCGCATATGAATCACCTTAGACCCCTGTTATGAAAAAGTAGACTCCATTTGCAAAACAGTACTTTTCATATATTTCAAACTTGGATGCAGATAAGGATGAAGAAACAGTCATCATTTTCTAAATGCACGTAGTCCTAATGCTACAAACGTAACCCTTAGGTCTGTTTCACAGTGAATGAGTCGTAGCTACCTGGAACATTCCAAGCAGGACACAATGTAACATGTTTGTACATTTTGGGGGTGATTAGGAGGGTCACATTACCCCCACTGCACAGTTTATTTTTGTAAAAAGGGTGGATTTTGTGCTCAGGATATCTAAAATGTACACCGTTCTATTATTCTTATAATGGTGTTTTTAACAACCAAACACCATTATTAAAATATATTTCTAAAAGCATTCTGCATTCTGTACAGTACCTCTGTGTTTGGCACGAACAGTCAGAAGAGATGCCCAGTCTATTAAAACAACACATTGTGGCCAGATGAGTGCACATCAAATGGGATGCAAGACTCCAATATCATGTATATGAGTGTAATTATGGGTATATAGTTATTACCAACACCTATTTCTTATGTCTGCAAACACATAACAGTAAGCACAGCAACTTTTGTGTTATATTACAGCACTATTTTATTTCTAAAACACTGCATTAAATAATATCTCCACATGCTGCTTGTCTAGCTAAACCATAAAGCAAATCACGACAGCACCTGTGCACTTAAAGTATGATTCATCATAAGTAAGCAGTGTGGTTTCTCCAGTGTTCTTGCTGAATATTGTTCATACTTGAAGGTTATAGCAGAATTCTACTGCCTCATCATTCATTTTAAATTTGAAAGGACATGTACTCGGGACAAAATCAGAGTTAATTATATATGTCTGTGTTAGTCAATATACAGTACGTAACAGCTGGCACTTATTTGCTAGCACTTTATTTTAGGATGTGCAACCTAAGCGCATAGCAGACACAATTATTAATACTGAAGTAGCCATTAATATTTATAAATGACACATGTCTGACTTTAGTTAATATCCATGCAATTGCTAGTAAGGGTCATGTGAAGATACAAATGAGAGAAGGCTATTTGGCCTTTTAAGTTATCAGTCTGTGTTACTTTCAGGCTGTTAATGCAGTATTAATGTTCTCTTTATGTATTATAGTTACACATTAATTTATAGCCCCATTACCAAAGTGTTGTTATTCATTTTATAAATGGTGAATTTGTTTGAATATTTTTTTAAAACAGGAAGTACTCTGACATAGATAGGCTTTGCATATTTTTCTATTCAAATACTGTTAGAATCGGTGCAGACCAAAGATTTGCTTTTCCTTTACGACCTCTGTGTCCTGTAGCTGCCACAAGGAGCTTACAATGTCACCTGAGAATCCATTCAAGTGAGTATTTAAGTATTTATTCCATGTTATGATTTTAGTCATAAGGCACTCTGTTGTTTCTATGACTGTAGCACTTGTCTTTTTATAGGAATGTTTAATATCAAAATTGTTGACACATTCAGGGATCATATTTATAGACCATACAGGTACTCTATTGGCATGCTAATTTCACTGTATCACTTAATGCTTTTAAAACACTGAGCACAATTACAATTACTGTAACTGTGCATTAACTGTCACTAGCCAACTGAGAGTGTACCATCCATTTATGTGGAAGCAAAGAAGTAGTGGTAAGAATTTTAACCGCATTAACTGCGGGCTGCCAGTCCACTTTCACGTCGGTAGTGTTGCCTGAGCGATATGCTTCCCTTTGGGTGTTTCAGTCAGCCCAGCTCGAAAGGGAAAGTGGAGAGCTCATGCTCAGTTAATGGGCTCAAACTTCTAACCCCTACTTGCTAGTGGACCAAGTGAAATAGGCTGTATGCACAAAAGAACAGCGCAAAGCAGTATTCTGCGGATGGCACTGACCGCAACGAAAGAGGACACAATGCCTGCTGGTGTCCCTCGCAAAACAAGGACTGTGGAACGTGGGGAGCATTCTCATCCAGAACATCGCCAAGTGGAGGGTGAGAGAGTTGGAGGAGAGGATCCCAGAGAACCTCTGGGAGAGGATGAAGTGTGACATTGCCAGGTGAGGTTTTCCTATGCCAATGGAGTGCTGGAAAACTCTGTGGGCCTTGGACAAAGGCTGAAGAAAAATCAGGAATGAACAGAGAATGTAAAAAAGTCTATGCTTAGTGCAACCTTCAGATGGTGACCGCTTACACTGTGACTTGGTTTAGTTTTCTGTGTCATACTTCACTTTGTTATTAGTGAACAGATGAGGAATGCAACAGTTTTTAGAATCAAAGGATTGCTGTTTCTCAGGATGCACCAACATATGTAGGATGTGTTTATTTGTAACTTTGGGTGCAAATCCATATCACTTTGTTTTTCAGGTCTCTTGTGTATCGAAATACTTTGGTTCTCTCCCTTCTCACACTTAGCATTGAGATTTTTTTAAATCTCTATATTGATTGTTGTAGTGATTTAATCATTCAGATCTGCAACATTTAGATTTGTACTATATACACTAGTGGTTTGGTACAGTTGTGTCTTACTGATGAATATTATTCCTAGACAACTGCTGTTTAACCTCGGTGGTCATTAAAGATAAGACTTCATACACTGATTTGTGTAGCACAGTTGGAACCTGCTTTCCAGATATGAGGAAAGGCAAGACTGATCACAGGTGTGAAGGACAAGATAGTGAATGTGCACCTTCAGAAAGAGCAGTATCACAATAACATTAGCATTACCTTCAGCCAGTCACGTCTCTGTGTAAGAAATTGTCATGCATCTTTGTGAAGAATATTAAGGACACATTAATCATCACAGTCCCCTTTCCACTTTTCTGTACCAGCTGAGTGAAATATTGCTAAGGAAATGCATTTGCCGCCTTCTTCATACCATGTGAAACCTATCCTACAGCTGAGTAGGAAAATAGTAACACAGCATGGTAAGGCTCCTAACATATTGTCTTAAATCTTTACATTGTATGTAAGAGCCTTTGAAAATAGCACCAGTTGGCAGTAATCACTGTCAATGTATGATCTGAACCACTTGCCAAATAAGTTTCTGGCCAAAGACTCATGCTAAGATAATCCTAAAGCAAGTGAATTTTGCAGTGTAGTGGCCTGGCTTCCACAGGCCTAGATGTTGAGCTAATGCTTAATAAAGTGAGCTGCACCAGATGGAAGGATGGACTGTTAAAGGTAGATAATTGAAATCAGGAGGTCTTGTGTTCAAATTGTATAATGCACTATTAAGACCTCATTTAGAATTTTGTGTACAAATTTGGATACCATATTACAGAAGAGATCTTGCTGCTCTGGAATAAGTCCTAGAAGTCTAACTATGTACAGTACACTCTAAACAAATGGAATGTCCAACACTGAGTTACACACCTTGTCAGATTTGAAGAGAGAAGACTAATTCAAGGCTCAAGTGTTCAAAATCCCCCAAGGCATTGACAAAGTTAACACAGTTCTGACTTGATTAAAATTAGCATTAAAACTCAAATCAGTGGACACAAATGGAAAATATGCTAAAGTGCATTTAAAATAAAACAGTAGGCAGTTTTTTGAGTAAAAAATTGGGGCTTCATGGAACAAACTACTCAACAAACACCTTCTGTGAGAGACATCTGAATGAGATTAGGAACTAAACAAGTCAGATGGGGAGAATGGCTTTCCTTTGTAACTTTTGATGTTGCATGTAATGGATTCCAGTGAAATGTAGGGGATTTGAAGGGTCTTCATATAAAGCATTAACTGATGTAGCTCCAGATTATTTGAAAGACCTATTACATGAGTATAATCTAGCTCTTAAACCAAGATCTGATGCCTCAAATCTTCATACCTTTTTAACCTAATACTGAATGCTAATTGGTTTCTGCTTGCTTTCTGCTATGAATAATGTCACAACAAAATGGCCCTTTGCATGACAAACATGGGACAAGATATAAATGGTGTGGAAGATATTCATTTGTTGTGAATTGTTTTCTAGAGTTTAAGCATCAACCTCACTTTTTTGTCTCTGGAAAATGATCAGCAGCATTTCAAAATAAACGGTTTTCATAATTTCCTCCTACCAACAAACAAACAAGAATTTGGATGTTTTTAAAATGTAGCACTTCTCCAAGATAAGCCTTGTGATACAGTATTAATGTATAAAGCAAGTTTACTTTGCCAGGTTGCAACTGATGACTATACTTCCTGTTATATGGGTGTCTTATCACAGTATTGTATTTTAAGGGAGCTACCGTAGGCTTTGCAGATCACAGATGTAAGTACAGAAGACTATAATGGCTCTTTCAGACATCACAGTCCAGATCAGTATAGTTTCATAACTGCAGTGTTTTACATGTGTTCAAATGCTGCTCCTTTAGTTTGTCGTGTGTACCCTACTTTTCATGTTTAATCAGTTAGCTAGATTGTTCTTCTTCCATGTCATGGATTGTCTCTCCTCTGAGCTGGAGGGGCTGTGTGTCCTCAGTGTTGCTTGTGCAATTTTAGAATATATTTTGGAATAAATTATTTTTTTTGTGATTAGTTTCGTCTTCACGTAGCAGCTTTACACTATTTGTGGCAGCTTACACTACATTTATATTAAGTGGTATAAAATAAAAAATAAATACGATCACGGCATTAGTCTACAACTTACTACAGTGAAGCTGAAAATGAGAACTAAGTACTGTGCAGAAATAAAGCAAAATGCCTTTCATTTTGTTTGTGTGGTGTAGTGCATGGAAGATGTAATAGGTTTATTCCATGATGAAAAGAGAAGAAAGAAAACAACATTTCGGCCATGGAGCCTTCTTCAGACTCCATGGAAGGCTCCATGGTTCATGGAAGATGCCTCCCCAGGCTGATGTTTCGGGGATAATCACTGATATTGTGAACTGTGAAAGGCACTATGGAATATCCTGGATTTTCCCTTGTAAACGTCCTTTCAGATTTGTGAGAACGTGCCATGTTTTAACAAAAAATGACTACAGGTGTGTTGTTGAAATATGTGATGGGAGTTTTGAAATACCACCGTAACCTGTCTTTTATAGCGCAAAAGGTTGTTGTTTTGAATTTTCTTAGAGGAGGTAAATGATTTATGGGTATGATTTTATTTCCATTATTGCATTGTTTAAATCAAACTGAATTTTAAACTATGTAAAATATATTACCAATTCTTAAAATGCTTTTCTTCCATATTATGATGGCAGATGCACTTTTTGAGCACAGTTTATATTTGATTGCAATTCTCATCATTTTATTAATGGGACATTTCATTATTGTCCTAACAAAGCCTTTCAGAGATTGGAAATATTTAAGAATATTCAATTTAAAATACTTTATTCACCCCCAATTAAAACAGCATGGTGTGCAACATACAGCACACAACAAACAACATTGCTAAAATAAAATGGCAAACAGACCATAAAAGTGATTGAAGGTAACAGTGTGTAGTATTTAGGGAGGTATTAGTGCATGCACATTTGTAGAGGGGGGCTCTTTAAAATGAACATAATATTGATGAGACTTCTTTACAGTCCTTGTTTTCAAGCCTGATGGCCTTTGGAATGAAGCAAGATTTCCTTCTATTTGTCTTGCACTGTGGACAGTGAAACAGTCTTCCTGAAGGCAAGAGCTCGGAAGACTGATGATGGATATGAGATAGGTCTTTAATGATGGCATAGGCCTTCCCCAGGAACAGAAAATTTCAGAGCTGAGGTTTACAACATTTTGAAGGCAGCTTTTGTCTTTTTGACTGAGTGAAGTGAACCAACAGACAAAAGAAAAGTAAAATACTTTTGATAAAAGAGCTATAAAATGTTTAAATAATTATTTTTGGGACTCCAAAGGGACTTTTTTCTCAGACCATATAAGTTCTGCTGGGATTTGTAACCTTTTGCATGAATTCTAACAAAGCCTTTCCATAGTGGGAGATTTTAAAGAATATGCAACCTTTGCATGAATTCTAAAACAATGATACTGCTGGCTCAACTAAAGCAAGCAAGTGACTAATCCTCTGAAGCAAATGTAAATGCTGAATAAATGAATGACCAAAAAAATGACTGTTCAAGCATTCTGAAGAGTGTAATTTCTTGACATAAATTGAAGAGCAGTATACTGAAATAAAAATCAACTGCTTGTAATTACATGAATAGTAGGTTCCATTCTTTAATGCTGAATAAGAGGAGAAAAAAGCAGCTCTATATGATGACACATTATGTAATGCAGCTTTTGCTGTGATTGATTGTGTACTGTAATTACCACCTGATGGCAAATTGGCACTGACGCACGTGTGTTCAAGAGCCATTCAGGCTTTTTTGGATACATTCCTGATCATCATCCAACACTCATAACCCCCCCTCAAACATTGATTTTGTTTTTCTCGCATTTATTATAGAGGTAATCTTGTTCTTTAAACTACTTTATTTCATCTTTCTAATTCTAACAGGTGGTATATTAGAAAGACAATCCCTGCCTGCATCTTTTGAAACCATTTTGCCAGAAGAGTAGCAAACAGTGGGGACTGTCAGTCATCTGTCACCACGATGAGTGTCCTTTATATACCTATAAAAGATGAGTCTGATCCATTGTGTGAAGGGAGGTAATTAAACATGACATCTCTAGTGTCATCCATGCCTTTGTTTAAGAAAAGCAAAAAAAAGATTTGTAAGCGATTCCTGGTATAGATAACTGTGTAGCCTAACACCATTTTTGAAGACAGAACTGGAATTAATTTGTTCCATATTGCACCAGATCTTATAATGTTAGCAAAAATACAAAAGAGCTAAGATTGTGCAGTATATAGATTAATTCAACAGAGTCGTCATGTACTAAGAATGTATACAGTTATCATTCTTTATATTTTGTTTTGCTGGTGATGTGCATGAGCAACATTTGAGGTGTTCACCTGGAATGAGAAATGGAAGAGAGAGTTTCCTCACGGCGTGAGAGTGTTATTTCAATGTTTCATACATCTACTGTGCTTTTCTATCAGTCGGAGCACTTTCGATCACAAGCTTCAAGCTTTCCTAAAGTGCCCTGCAATAATCATTCAGTATAGTACAGTATATATGTTGTGTGGGAATGGCAGTGGAATAAAACTGCTAAATGTGAAGGCTAAAGGAGCTTCTTGTTATCATATCAATCCATTGTGAAGCCTTGTCCCTTTGTGTAACACTATAAAAACGTATACATCTCTCAACTGTATTCCAGTAAAACATTGTATCCTCTACAAAAGAAATCCCAGTGTTCATAGTTTTGTGGATATAATTGCTAAATGATGCAGCTTCCTTCTTTCTGATATGTTATGAGGTTGAATGGTAACATATCCTGTGGGTTCGAAAGAAGAAAGCTGGCTGTCGTGAATTTAGAGTGCTGCATTAAGTTCTTTGTGTAGACTGAAATGTCTGTATTTATTTAGCTTTTCCCTGCTGCCCTTTTGGAGGCATGATGGCATGACGCAATGTCCCTTAAAACTGTTTTTTACTCCTTTTTTAAAACTCAGTTATGGGATCTTTCTGTAGATGACTCTTTGCACTCTGTCCTTTTCTAAAACAATGATCAAAAATAGTTCTTTAAGTTTTTAAATGTTTAAATTGTCTTTCTCTGCATCATAGGCCCAGAAAATAACAAAACTGTAAAGAATGAAAAAGAAATGACCACAATTAAAACAGTTTTATGCTGGTTTGTATTTCAAAGGGTTTCTGGACTTATTCAAGTTTCACTTAGCTTTGCACAAATCTGGGAGAATAGGTATAGTTTTGACACAAGAACAACCACAACCACAATTGAACTGATAGATGCCCCTTTTGAATTGGATGAAGGGGTTCTGTTCTAAACCTAGATAAATCATTTTAGTTTTAGTTCTGGTTTTTAAAATGTTATTCTGCATGTTGCAAGCAGCTATTTGTGTTCCGACTCCAAAGGCTGTTTACCATCTGTACAGGAGGGGGCGATGAGCAGTCAAGATTGTAAGTCAATCTTCAGTGGATTTCATATTTAACAGACAAAATCTGCTAATTTTGTCTGTAAAATCAGAACTGCTTGACTCTCCTGGCAGTAATGGTAAGCAGATTGCTTGCAAAAAATATTGTTTTTAAATGCTACCAATATGTAAAAAAGCTCTGTAAAATGCACAAATAATAAATATTACAAATGGGTTCAATTGAATCGATAAAAATAAATGCTGCATATATTTAACATTCAAATTACCC
Organism: Lepisosteus platostomus; assembly: GCF_059453375.1. Lineage (NCBI taxonomy): Eukaryota > Metazoa > Chordata > Actinopteri > Semionotiformes > Lepisosteidae > Lepisosteus > Lepisosteus platostomus. The sequence continues at coordinate 6,274,554 of NC_142623.1, read as the reverse complement.
CTGTAGGGGTAAGTCACTTGATTACAATGGCTGTGGCTTGTGTTCCAACATGAAATAAATAGCTTATATATTCATCATAAAAATGCAGGAACAATTTGTATTCACCTTGTTGGTTGCAGTTCTTCAAAAAATATCAAAAGATACAGAAAGCATCCAATAGAACATAGACAAACATATATAGTATATAGTGAATATATATTTCTCATATTAGAGGGCATTTTGGGGCTGAAAAAATGATTTAACCAACATTCTGCAATAACAGACACCCCTTCCCCATCAGTCCATTAGACTGAAGGTTTATTGTAGAATAATTAGAAAGTGTTGCTTACAGGTGTATGGGATCTCATAGATCAGTTCTCTACAAAGTGTTAGCAGTTTGTAAAGAGCAGTGTGTCTGTAGATTACCTTACTGCCTCTGGCATTTAGCTCCTTTGGGGTTTTTTGGCCAAGCAGTCATAGTTCAGTTCCCACTTAATGTCTATAATTCTAAAGTCTTGAATACTGATATATCATTCCATCTGCTCCTTAAACAAATCCCTGTAATCCACTTTTCCAAAGAGTCTGTAAATGCTTTTATGTGCTTGCTGACATGTTCTTAATCATCATGAGCTATCTTAAGTCTGAGTCTGACTTTATCCCCTTATCTCTTTCTGATATGATTTTGAAAAAAAAAAAGGATTTACAAATACAACTAAACAGTTATTCATATAATTTTTGGAAATTCTATAACAAAGCTTAACATAACAATTAGAGTATAGGGAAGAACTATAAAAAATCTACATTTGAAATGTACAAATGATTGTCCCCTTTCAGGTTACAACATTACCAATCATGCAAAGCTTTACAGATTCCTTGGTTTTTCAGTCCAAGGCTATATCTCTATAAAAAAGCTTTGAGTTCCTGTACTGAGAAATACCTAAAAAGAGAGTGACTAACACAAAAGGAAGGCACTTGCTCTCTGAATTAGCCTCATTTGAACAGAAATTGGCCTTGTTTACAGATATTTCCTCCAGTGCAAACTGGGAGACACGTCTCTGAGAAGAAGTGTGCCATCAGGATGCATTGTCAGGAAGAGATTCATAGCAAGAGACAAAGCCCCACAGTGCTTTCTTATTCATGTCACTGCGGACATGGCTGATCCCGATAGCCTCTCGCTGCATGTATAAACTTATCAGAATGCAACATACAGACATGCTCATGTCTAGACGGTAAAGTTGAGCATAAACACCTGGTTTGGTTCTTAATTAATAAGCAGATTACTGAAGTAAGTGAAAGCATATTAACTGGGGAGTGCCCAATACGCAGCTACACAATGAGCTTACAGCTTCATCTTAATAACAAGAATTATTTTCCCACTTGCTTTTACCCCACATGATTATCTATAAGCAAAACTGACAAGTGACCTGTTTAAATACTCTGGCCTTGTTCTGCGGAATTTAAGCTTCTGAATCTCTTCAGAGCTCTTAGGGTATTTCCTTATACACAGCAGTTCTGTGTGTAGATGAGGTTTCTGCACGTTGCAGTTATGAGGGCTGTGTTCATGGACAGCACCCTCCAGGACACAAATATTGAGCAATGCAATATCCCACACTGCTAGAGCAATGTACAGTTATTCCCTAGAGTTGCAGATGATTATGTATAGGGAACTTGGATTAAATTTTTTTCCCTCATCACATGAATTGTGAAGCTTTTGTGTGTGAGTAACATTTGCAGAGCCCCAGACGATTGATACTGGAAGATTTATTATCTTATTATTTTATAATCAAAATGTTGGTTTCCAACTCCCGTTCTGAAGAACTACAGTGTTTTCTGAGATTATTTATTATTTATTGTATTGAACAACAACACCCACCAATAATAATTTTATATAGCACCTTTCATGATGCTTAACCTCGGGGTCCTTTAAATTAAAAGAAACTATAATCATTAAAACCATTTAAGCACTTAATGGTGAACCAGTGCAAGAAAGCTAAAAAAGGAGAGATTTGTACATGTATTTAAATTTTAGTTAAGATCTAATGCTGTGTTCTCATAATATTTCAACAGATAACAAACACATATGGCTCTTCTGGGACTGCAGATCACTGCTACTCAACTCACAGGTACCCCAAATGTGAGAGCCTGTCTTATGGAGTTAGACACTTTTACAGTGTTTGCAGGAGTTTGCAATGTGTCCCACTTTGTTTGGAAGCACACAGTGTGAGGGTCGTCTGCTTCCCTCTGTTTCCCAGACCTTCAGCCTCCTTCAAATGATTAAAATCACGGTGGATTTTAAAGAAAATGTTTTGATGTCCATGGTTATTCCAGGATGAATCTTTTTGTGAAGTCTTAATATGGCTGACTGTTCCAGTAGTAAATGATTTCTTTGTGTAATTGAAGGACATCTTACTGGCCAAAGAATCAGAGTTCCATTTGTATGTTGTTTTATCGATAGCTTTTACCTTACGTACAACCTTGATAAGGCGAGAAGCTGAGTCTTCCATACCTAAGCGAATTTAATCATCGTAAATTACTTCTACTACTGCTACTTTAATGTTGTTAGTAACAATAATGATAAGCTTTCTGTAGCAAAACACACAATGCATGTAGCGCATGCATCGGTACGATTTCACACAAGGACAGCAGAAAACAAGCAAAAATAAATAAAACTGAAAACAAAAACATGCGTCCGCTTCCATAGTGAAGTTGTTCCAGCCCAGAGCCTCTCGGTGGACTGTCCGTCGGCAGCTGGATATTCCTGATAAGCTCTGAGCAATTATCTCCGCCAGAAAAAATAAAAATCCTAAAGGAAAGCAAACAGCATGGCCTCTCTCAGTTCTGCCGGGGGAAAACTGCATTTCCACACAAATGGGGAAGAAAGGAAAAAAGAAAATGACATGAATTAAATCTGTGGATTCTTCTGTAAATTCTTGAAAACGAAAGAATTTGAACAGGCTGTTAACGACTGTGCCTTTCAGCTTTGTTCTTTCTTTCTAATTCGGGAATAGAAGTTCACTGGGTGTGTGATATTATTTACCATAAGTGAATTGAATCCTCTCAATTTTCCTCTTTTTTTTAGTATTTTTTGCAACAATTAATTTGCTCTTTCCTATTTAGTAATAAATAGTAAATATTCTTATTTTCATTTTTTTTTACCTCTAATGAGCTACCTAGGGACTGAGCAGACAGAATAAATACTACAGATAAATAGCTGTTTGGAAAGAGTATGCAATATGGTTTGTTTTTTTGTTACGTTTTAATATGTAGCCTTTTATATCTTGTATATCTACTGTATACTGCTTTAATTTCTTTTTTTAATCCCATCCTGTAGTTTCAGCAGGATCTTGCCAGTTTCTATGACATAACAAAGGAACCACCCAGAGTTTGAAGCACACTCTAAGGTATGTCACTTAGCAAAACAAAACTACCTTCTAAGTGCTCAGAACTGTAATTTCTGAAAACAGTAGGAGGAGTTTCAGGGATAAATCCTGTCCAATGAAATAAGAGGTAGAATATTGCTGGCAAAAAAGCTTTATTCTTCTTAAGCTATGCTTTCTTTCTAGTGTTTCAAAATAAAAAAAAAGTTGGCATTCAGATAAGTCTAGATAGACTTAAGTTAAATTCAGATTACTGCATCTTTGCAGAACATATGAAAGCGAAACATGCCAAAATTTTAGGTAATACTTGATCAGATGTAAAGCATTATCTAGCCTAGCTTTTGTGAACTGAACAGGTTTTTGTACACCTGCTTTTTGATTCCATTATTTTATAAATGTTGTATGGTTGCCACTTTCTGATACAAGGTAAACTGTTCTTACAAGACAAAATCTGTGGAATTCCATTAAATAAATTGCCAGTATAATGTGATTGTACTGTATGTCAAGTAACTGTATTATTATTTTTGAAAAGTATTATGTCATGACTTTATTAAAAATCCTGTGGTAATTTTAATTTATGGAAGTATACCCATCAATTCTCTTAATAGGCTTTAGTCTGAGATGTACAAAATTAACTTTTTGTGTCAGTCTTTGAGGGAATTCCTAGAATAAAGAGAGAGGTTTTTTATTGAAAAATCCAAAACACTGATAGTAAAACTTAAAGACTGTAAAACACATGGAACACCCATTTAATTGCAATAGGAGAAGTGAAGTTTTGTTCCTAATACAGAGAGACCACTGCCTTTCTCTCTCTTGATGTGCTGGCTGTAGGGAGAAAAAGTGCTTTGTGCAAAAGGACACATCTGCAGATTGAGCCGGTAGCCTCTGCTCAACGAGTATTTCAGTCCTTGCAGTGGAATGACAATCGAGATTGATTTTTTGAAGAAAAAAAAACAAGGCCATGCAGCAGCATTTATCACCTTTGAGACGTTCTTTGAAAACAACAAAAAAATAATCTACACAAGTTTAAATTAAAAGCAGATGTGAAACTTTTTTTTTCCGCTTAGTTATGGACTGTTGATTGGTTAGTTCACCGTTATTAATAATGCGTAGCAGGTCTCGCATTCACATAAGAACATTGTAGGAATGTCCCTCCCTGGCACTTCCCCCTGGTGTTTAAATCCCAGGATGAGGAGTGATCTTCTGGTGAGCGAGGAGGCTGCGCATCTGTTGTGGGCTTTGAACCTTGGTGGTTCCCTGCATGTGCCACCATGACCATGATGATAAATTATGATGAGCATTTAAAGGGGGATAATATAACAGTGCTCATGGGACATGGGACTGTCACTCTCTAGAAGTTTTGATAGTGCAGACATTCTCTGTTATGGGCAGTCAGAGGATTTCACTGCTGTTGAAGGAGCTGTGTGGCTTGGGGACTGGGAGAATGTCTGACAGATGGTTGTCAAATCCTTGCTGCTAGAAACACAAGCTTATAAAAGGGTGTTTATACATATCACTTTTATTTTCACAAAAGGATGCACAATAATTAGTTTAAATTAAGGTCTTCCTGTATACCATTCATTTTTTTAATACAAGCCTAGACTCAAAACATTTTCTAACTAAGTTAAGCTTCAGAAAGTTCTGTGCAATTTGGGAAATATGATTAGTTTGCAAGTTCATGCTGATTCATTCTGATTATTTTTGATTTCGCTTTTCAAAAGAGAATTTAGGTTAGAATCGTGAACCACGAATCTTTCACATTATTCATAATGTTTTTTCACGGCTAACCCTTGGCAAAGAAAACCTGCAACAAACACATACACCAGATAAAACAACAAAGTACATTGTGGGAAGCCTTCCATCCTACACAAGATACGAGTCACATTCTAAGAGCTCATCTGGACAAATGCAGTTTGCAAGTACAAAAAAGTGCCCCAAACAAAAAATAAATTCAGTCAAAGCATTTTAAACTTTTCTAAGACAAAGGTTTATAATAGTTCTAGGACAGCATATATGTCAGGTTGAAATATCTAGGTATTAACTGCTGTAACAGTAGTGGTACAAAGGGATGTCTAGATAATTTAGAAAAATGGGTGTGATGTAATGGACCTATACAATGAATGTAAAGGTAATTAGTGCATTAAGAGAAAAAAATACAATTCCTTTTTAATGTGGACCATTATATATTACTGGTTACCATCCCTGTTCCTAGAGAAACATTGTCTGCTGCTTTTCAGACATCTCCAGTGCTAATTGAGGACTTTGATCTGCTGGCTTGTTAAGACTGCTAAACATGTTTCTTCAGTTGGCCCTGGTTGTCATATTGTACTAGATAATACTAGAATTGAAGGTTATTATTTCCTTTAATGCCAGTGCACAGAACTTCACCCAGCCTCTCCTCTCCTCATCTCGCTTGCCATTATTTCTGACCCAACTAGTTGTTGATCAAGCTGATGTCCTGCAGACATCCAGCTTGTCACACATGAAAGGCAGCACCCCCGAATAAGTACAGTGTTGATACCAAATCCCATAAGATATTTTAAGAAAATAGACAAATGCGCTTTAATTAACTGTAATCAATTAGCCTGTGATTAAAAATTTGGCTGGCACAAAAACCTGTAGACAGTGTTCTTCCAGGATAAGGGTTGAAATCCACTGGTACTACAGTATATACTGTATCCTAATATATTAATCTTAGTCCTTTAGCAAATGTCATTTTACTTAGTGGCTTGCAGTGAAGGTGAACTATGCATTGAGATCTGCTGTTGCAAAGTCACTTACAAGAGGACCTCAGCATTGGGCTTTATGCTAGGGAAGGAGAAGAAGGTATTCCAGTAAATTGTACAAAGGCTTATTGCAGTGACTGAGTGGCAGAGCCACTCAGATCCTTTTGGTGGCATGCCTTTATCTTTAACCTTCTAGCCTTCCCTCTTGAATGGTGGTGATTCTGTTTCATTACCTGTTCGCTTCAGTGTGATTACATTACAAGTATTGCACTGATTTTAGAGAAGTGATTAAAGCAGATTAAAATCCACAGGTGTTGACAGCAGGCGTATCGTTCTGCAGTTCAGTTATTTTCATTTGCACAGTCCGATCCCACTTTATCATCAGACACCAAATGGCTTTTTTAGGTTTGTTTGTTTTAACTCCAACAAAGAACACAGCTCATGCTCCAATGCCAAATCAGATACTGAGCTCTGTGTTCCCAACAGGGCTGCTTCACAAACGGTATGCATCCTTTCACTAATCTCCCAATCTCAAGCACCTCCAGTCAACCGCGTCCAGAGAACCTGGCACAGAGACTGAGCCACCTCTTGTTTTCTTCATTAGCTTTGATGTATTCTGTGTTCAAGCTGTGCAGCATCCAAATTATTTTCTCCATTTCCACCTCATGCAAATATATCTGTTCTTTTTTTCCTTCACCGTGCAAGGGCAATTCGTTTTGTGTTTGTTCTAATGATCCACAGGCTCCACACATAAAAAGGTCTCACATTGATTACTTTGCAAATAATTAGGGAAGATTTTCTTTGTCTTTTTGCTTGACTACAAACACATCTTCAACTAGATGATTTATTGACTTTTGCTATTCAGCACAGAAAGTGAAATAATCTGCCTTAAATTGACTTGGCTCAACTCCGGGTTAAGCATCAGATAGGAATCCTTGACTGAGGAGTTTTTATACTTGAGCATCAAAAGAAATTACTTATAACTGCAATAAATTCACAAAGTTATTAGGAACATGATACATTCATTTTGTAGCTTTTGCACTGGGCTTTTATTGAAAATTCCATGACATCGGTAAATTTATTATGTTGATATTGTCATCCAAGGCATTTATCAAAATGGAGTACAGTGAGAAAGTCAAAGGCTAGCAACCCATGTGAAATCCATACTGTATGTAGCGTACAAACTATAAATCTGCATCTCATTCTTTGTAGGTGCACTCTATCCCATTCCTCTTGTAGAGCTGGGACTAGCATGTGCTCATTCCACAAATGATGGTCTGGCATGTAGGGCATCCACAAATAGCTGTCACATTTCTATCTTGCAAGAAAGCTGTAGTTATACAAAGGTCATCATCACTACCAGTGGAATTCTGTAGTGACTAGACACACCTGCCTAGGTCATCATACTTGGACTTCCTCATAAACTGGTCTGTTTTCTAGGACACTTTCTGATGTCCATCACGATGGTCAACACAAGCCATCACTAAAGAGGATTTGACATTACTGCCTGAGGAGATAATGCAGAAGGCACTTTTCTGTTGGGAAGTATAGATTATTGCTTCATTTATACATTAATAAAGCTGACACTGGCTTGACATTTAACAGGTGAAATCACTTTGCTTCCTGAAAACTTGTCACTGTTGAGCTTGCTTAGAGTTTATGGAACAATCAAAGCCAATCAAGTATATCGCAGTCGGTCATGAACGATCAATTAATCAACACTTTAATATACTTTTTTCTAAAATCATGAATGGTGTGATGTTTCTTTTTATGCTCAGTATAGTAGTCTTCCATTTCATTTTTCTTGAAGATTTCCTGCTCACATTATTGTTCATTCAGCAAATCAAATGTCCTTCAAAAGTGTAAAAGGACAGGTATCAGTCGTTAACGGTCTTGTCCCTCGTATCATATATGCCATATCATATACATCCCGTATGGTATCTTATTCTGTGGCACAGTGAGGCAACCACATTCAAGATTCCATTATCTGACACTTTTAACCTTCAGTCAGCCAGCAATAGAAAGATAGTAGGGGTGTTGCATTGAAGGGTTTTTCATCTGCCTATGTTGTTCCAGTTGAGGTCAAGCTCACAGCAAGAATCCCTCAGACCTCCTGCTGATTTGTCAGCAATAGTTCCATCTGAAGTGGATGCATTTTAAGGAGTCTTGCTTGGTGAAGACCTGGCTTGAAATGTGAATGGGAGAATTGGCACACTTTTCACTAGCTCCTTCTGATCATGTGTGCGATTTCCACCAAATCATCCTACTATATTATGAGTCTGCAGTTCTTAATCCACCCAAAAAAGGAACATGTTTTGAGAAACATTGTCCAGAATTTATTTACAATCAAGGCAGTCATCAGTGTGCATGATATGCAGTTGATATGGTTTAACAGAATAACCGGATATACCTTATTCTTTATGTAATACAGTATATTATTTTTGTACAACACTTTTTATAATATATGAACCACACTGAATGTACAATAAATAATTTGTAATCAACTTCCTTCTCACCCATTCATATAGCCGGAAAAAATGTTATGGAAAGTTTGGCCATGATAGCCTGCAGTTCATACCACAAAATACATACAGTATGTATTTATTAAATCTCTAACTGGATTGAATATCGACATTATTACATCAAGACTGTTTAAACTTTTGAACTCATAGAAAGAGGTCCTGCAGACATTTTCAACTCCTCTTCTTGCCCTTGTGTTAAATCCTAGAACTCAGCTGTCATTTTTTAAGTGAATGTCATTAAATATTTATTTTTAACATTAAAACTTAAGGCTAAAATGAAAAGAAAAAAGATCTCTGTAATTTGATTCATGAGGCCCTAATATAGAGGTTGTTAATTAAGCTCTTTTGTACGATACACATGTACATCATTAAATTCCTTAATTAAAATATAAAGAAGCCTGCCACCAGATTACCCGCCAAGTTTGTTTAATGCCTCTGATGTGTAGCTGTGCAGAACTAATTCAGAGAAAATTATTTTTTTTTTGCTCTTGCAACTTTTTTTCTTTGGTTCTGTTCGGTAAGGAGGAAACTAAGCTCTTTTCCAGAGACAGACATGGATATTAGGGCCTGTGAACAAAGCATGCGAGCACTACAAATGCAGCTGAATTAAAAAAAAAATCGGGACAAGTTTGTTTGTGTGGCTTCTGAGTGAGAGGTCCCTGCAAGGAGTCACTTTGTGGTTGCGGAACAGGATAGAATTGACGCTTAGCAACGGTCTGGATGAATCAGGTTTCTTGTTGTATTGATCTTTTCTTGAATGCTGGTGTAGACTGCAGCATCTCAGGCTTTAAAAGCCCATGACTACAGGACCAGCTCATGTTCTGAAGTTACTGCTGTTTTGGGACTTGTTTTTTGCCCATTTCGTGTCTGCTGCAGCCAGCACTCCGAACAGGCTGCTCTGAGGGCATACAGTAAATGATGGCCAGACCTAATGGGAGGACGTCAGAAAGCCAATTTTTCCATAAAGAAAATTAAACCTCAACCCCCCAAACGTTGTAATTAAGCAGCTTCATCAGCTCCATTACAGTAGAATCCTTCTTGAATCTGCTGGTTACTGATCAGTGTGTTCTGATCACCTGAGGTTACAAAGTGCAGAAGATCTTTTAGATGATGGATGGCCTTATTTTGTCTTACAGCATTTTTTATATTTATTGAAAACATAAATAACCTAAATAGTATTCACTGAGAAATAATATTTAAAATTCTACTACTTTGTTTTTGTTTCAGAGGTATAATAGGCTAGAAATGTTCAAGAAGTGTTGATTTTATTTGTTCTCATGTCCGTGTAAGTTATGCTTGTGTTTCCTGTGGTGTTTGTTTTGTACCTATGAATATATATTTCTGGAACACCTTGCAGTAACTCTCCATGTTTGTTCCACAGCTATTATGCACCCTTCCACGATGTCATTTTTAAATCTAGTTCATGTCCTTTTCAATAAAGACTGCTTCTACTGACAAATTTATATTGTTTTTTATTGATTACTTTCTATATTGCTGTGCCTCAGGCATATCGACGGAGCAGACACTCGAGCACAGAGCGTTTGCATCTGCATCTCAAGCGTTTTGCAACAGAAAACACAGGACGTGGCTTTTACGCTTTCGTTGAGCACTGTATTGAATTTTATTTCACATTGCAAACTCCTGCAAACACTGTAAAAGTATCTAACTCCATAAGACAGGCTCACTGACTCACTCCAGAGCTTAGCTCTTCAGTTATGATTTTTATGTCAGAATAAACCTCTTGTACGCCAATGTGTTCCTCAATTGCCAGCACTAGCACAGCAAAGGACTGGACTCATAATATCCTTGAAAAACTTTCTTTGTGCTAAATGTGTTGTGGTAATACTACTGATAATTGTGGTGGGTACATATTACGTATGCAGAATCTAATCTTGCGCAAAAGAAAATCTTCAAAAGACTGCCAGTCACATTCCTGAGTTTCCTTCTTCAAGCAAGGCACTATGGATAGTATGAAGCTGACTTGAATGCTGTTCTTTAGTTCTCTTCAAGATGTGTGTATCATGGAGATATAATTACAAAATCTTATGCATAGCTGAAGTCAATAAATTTATAAAACATCTGCAGACCATCAAAATATTCTGTTACAACAGTAATATATTGACCATTTTTTCATGGACTTTTAAAATCATATAGTGCCCTCCAGATTTATTTATCCCCTAGTGAAACTGGAACAAAAACATCATGTAACAGAATATGTTCAAGACTGAATAATGTCTGACTAACATTCTCATAGTGATACTGTACTCATAATAGCATTCCACAGAGAAAAGATATATTTGTAAAAAAAAAATGGATCCAGACATCAAGATGGTCACATTTCTTAACACCTCTGTTTAACAATTCTGTTATTTGATTTTTATTGCTCAAGAGAATGAATAACTTGGAGGACATCGTACATCATACTATAACTGTTTCAGGTGATACCTACAGTAGATCACAGAATTTGTCCACAAATTTGGTCAGCAGCCATATTGCCCTGCAACTCTCAACTGGCAGCCCACTGAAGCTCAGCAGGTGTGAGCCTGGTCAGTACCTGGATGGGAGACCTGGGAAAAACTAAGGTTGCTGCTGGAAGAGGTGTTAGTGGGGCCAGCAGGGGGTGCTCACCCTGCGGTCTGTGTGGGTCCTAATGCCCCAGTATAGTGACGGGGAAACTATACTGTAAAAAGGTGCCGTCCTACGGATGAGACGTAAAACCAAGGTCCTGACTCTCGGTGCTCATTAAAAACCCCAGGGTATTTCTTGAAAAGAGTAGGGGTGTAACCGCGGCGTCCTGGCCAAATTTTCATTGGCCCTTACCAATCATGGCCTCCTAATAATCCCCTAATAATCTGAACTGGCTTGATCACTCTGTTCTCCTCCCCACTGAGAGCTGATGTGTGGTGAGCGTTCTGGCGCACTATGGCTGCCATCTCATCATCCAGGTGGGGCTGCACATTGGTGGTGGTGAAGGGGAGTCCCCATTACCTGTAAAGCACTTTGAGTGGAGTGTCCAGAAAAGCTCTATATAAGTGTTAGCAATTATTATGATCACAAAATACTAAAGATAAGATTATTATTAGTCAGAATTAATGTTAGATAATTTCTTATGTATAGTGGAATTTGAAAGTCTTGACAGCTTCCCACCAATATAATTTTTTTCCATGATGTCTCCATTTAGGACATACTGTACTGATGCCTTTAGGAATTCAGCCATTAAGTAACCAATTAGTAAATAAAAAACGAACTTCTCTATTTCTTTGTCAAGGTATAAAATTAACACTATAAGGAAGAGATCACATTTTTACACATCAAACATTCATCTCAGTAGCCCTCATGCATCTTGTTGAGTTTGAAATGAGAAGCCAGAAATTCTGGCTTTTCTAATAAAATGTACTGTCATACCACTCCTGGAAGCCTATTTGCTGTTATTGGTTGCCTGTCTGGAGCATGTTCTGACATGTTGGCAGTCATGCACTTTCATCACTATTTGATGAGTTTTGAAGTTAAAGAGTGAATTGGGCAATTGTAAAAGAAAATTAACAAGCAAAATTCAGAGGTGCAATTCACCAGACTTACTTTGTTTCATTTTTAAAAAGAACTCTTTTAATGGTAATTAATGTAGTTAACATCTTGTTTCATAAGCTTCATTTTGACTAGTTTTCTTTTTAATACATGATTGCAAAATGGGGGAAGGAGACCACATTGCACTGTGCAAATAGAGTTTTTGTTTGGGAGTATTTTAGTGTTGCACACTTCAGGGGCATATTTCCCATCAATGTCCATGTCTTCATGGTGCAGACTGGTTTCCTAACTGTCATCTTTGAGAAGCTTTTTTTACTGGAACAGTCAGCATGACAACTTAACGTCAGAGCCAAAATTACAGCAAGAGAATCTGCACCTCTCTGAATTTGACACTTTGTCTGGCTGTCCCATAATAAGCATTTTCTGTAATTAATGTGGCAACAATTCATAGTTAGATGGCATTAGCATGGCATGGAATTAACGGTTATCTTGTCCTTATGTATTAGGCAAGCAAGAGCTTAGTGCATATTGTACCTGTGTTTGTTTAGGGAGTCCTCTCAGGCTCATGGGAAAGCAGAAATTTGCTCTAGGTTTTAAAGGAGTGCCATCTTCCAGTTCATACTGTATGTCCCTTTCAAATGCATTGGTAGTAGAAGCATACTGTAGATGAGAGATGGCATCCTCCATTTGGGTTAGGAACTCTTTTTATATTCAGGGCAGCCAGCTTTGCTTATCTCCCTTGACAGGTATTTCTATCCTGTTTCTGTTTGAACCCTGTGGGATATATAATGGCCCCTGGTGTCCAGGAAAGAGATTTTTTATATATATATAAGCAATTTTGTTCAAAATCAAAAGAAAAGAGATGCTGTCACCCATAGATGATCTCTCTCAGACGCCACAGGAATGCACTAAACCGAGAAATGTCAGAGCCAGATATGACTGTCCATTGTATTCTGTGTGTAAAACTGTGAATGGGTTATGTGCTGCTAGACATCTGCCAGAATAAGGGCAAATGGGGGCAAGGTACTTCAAAGATTTATAGTGAACGTGAGAGATGTGTAATGAATGGACCACAAAGAAGTAGATGTTGAAAAGTAAAGGTGAGAGACAAACGTCTATAAATGAATGGAATTACTTTAGGTTCTGTAGTGCTTTTTTCCCAGCTGGAGGTTTAAGTTCAACTCTGGGTCCAGTAAGAAATGAAAGTTGTTTTTACCCATTCATAGGCATAACAAGCTAGAAGACATACAACGATATTTAGGCAGGCAATTTCCTTGTCCCAGCTACACCGGCTCAACAGGCCAGAGCTCATCCTGGTTACCGTGGCATTAAGCGGATGAGAGAGCATGTGACTCCCCCTGGTTGGTTGGGGGTCCATCACCAGGATTACCCCCACCAGTGCTGGTCTCCACTTAAGCAGCTTAGCGGACTGGAGCCACTGAGACAAAGTACCTCACTCACAGTACAACAGCAGCTCCATAGTGGGGACCTGAACCCACAACCCACCTGTATTGAGACCAGAGACTTACCTGCTATGCCTTCCCCTGTGTTTTTTTTTTAAGTGGGAGGCATTTTGACATTGTCAAAAATAATTTCTCCCATAAACTCTCAAGACATACTGTAGAAGACATACTGTAGGTAAAGCAGCTGGAGGGGAAGAGTATAACAGGTCTCACACAGCACAAAATGAGACATGGTGACTTCATTCACCAGGACTCTCCAGAGCATTTAGACACCTCGCAGCAGAAGTCCAGTGTTTTGATGTAATGCATTTGGCCCTCCCACAGTCGGTGCAGTTGGAACTTTTGGAGATATGCCTGTGACAGCACTTTGAGGCTGGAGCACAATCCTAAGTGTTACATTGATGCAGTGATTCAAATTAATGAGGTTGAAGCCAGTCATACGTTCCGGAACATTGAGGGGGAGAGTGCAACATTTTTGTATGGGCTTGTTGAAAAGTTCTCCTTGTTAAACGAACCATAACGATGCACAAATCAATAAATACTGCCTACGCTCCCGGCATTGGTGTATATACAGTACATTATGCCAACATTATGATATTTATGATTGATAATGATGATTGTGGTTGTGGGGGTTCCAATCAACAGTATTCTGTTTCAGAGAGGCAAAAATGCTTTCAAGTAGAGAAGCAATGTGTGCACTTGTATTTTGTGCCACATGAGTCAGAATAATGCTTCAGTGTATGATATTGAATTTCTCTACCGCCCATCTTTCCCTTAAACCTATAGTGTGTGACTTTGATTTAAGTTTTATGTTTTTCTGAAGTTGGTCTTATTTGGTGTGTGCAAAAGCTAGTGCAGTTGTCTTCGGTTCTTGCATTTGAATCTGTCTCTGCAGCAGTGCATGAAACACTGTGTTTGCCTGTTGGGAAGAAGTAGTAACCAGTGGGCTCCACATGCCCGCACAGCTCCAAACAGCAAAGTGGGTCAAACAGATAAGTCCAGAAAGGCAGCTCTGTTTTCTGCCTGATGATATATAACTTTGATTAGACTCACTTGTATGAGAGGAAGTGGTGCATGTCAGCCATCAAGTTAAAAATCATCCATGCTCCGCCCCAAGAGATGTTTGTTTGGAGCTGGAGTGCTGGGAGATATAGGCATACGAGCCTCATACCCAATCAATCAAACTTGGGGCAGGTTTATTCCAGGCAGTCAACTATAACTCGCGGCTCACCTCCACTGGGTTTCCTCTAAAGCCTTTACTGGTTTAAACAAAGTGGACGTAAGGTGGGGATAATTCATCTCTGACAATCCTCCTGCAGTGGCCAGCTTTCTGTATCAGATTGTACGTCTGGTTAAAGGTAGTAAGTCTATCTATCTGGAAAGGCAATATGGTACAGCTTGACCCTACTTCAAATGAAGTTACTGTAGGTCAGTGTAAGGTGAAAAATTTCTAGCTGTACAATTTTTGAGGCCTTTAAACTAAATCTTGCATTTACATTTTGTAGAAAAAGGAGAAAGGATTTCATTAAAAGTTTATAGCTGTGGAAATAAAATTCTAAAGCTCTTCTGAGAAAACATTTTCTCAACTTTTTCTTCTTCTAATACGGAATAAACTTAAACCTGCTCATATTATCACATCTTTCTGACAGCCGTCAGAAAAAAAAATTAACCTTTTGTGTTTAATCAAACACCATGTTTGTTAGACTCGGTCTGTCAGAGACCCTCTCAGTCTGACTGTCAGATCACTTTAAATGGCTCAGTTCACCATTCAGGGGAGACTTGAATGTATTTCTGGGGGAGTGGGGTAACTTGTGAGCTAGTATTGAGTAAGCTGATAAGAGGTCTTATTGGAGATGATGTAAAAAATGTGCTTCTATTGGAATATGTAAA
This sequence comes from Lepisosteus platostomus, assembly GCF_059453375.1. Classification (NCBI taxonomy): domain Eukaryota; kingdom Metazoa; phylum Chordata; class Actinopteri; order Semionotiformes; family Lepisosteidae; genus Lepisosteus; species Lepisosteus platostomus. The sequence goes on along the minus strand of NC_142623.1, from coordinate 6,259,072 downwards.
GCCCCAGAGGCAACAATAGAGAGCTTTATCTCCAGCCTGGCCACTTGCAGTAAACATGGTGAGATTAAGTGCAATAATAAGAACAAAATATATAGAAAAACTCAAACTTCATGAACAAAATCTAACAAGACTTGAATGGAAATTTTCAGACATGTCTGCATGACCAGATGTCTGAGGGGCATACAGCTTTGGATTTCTTCAAACAGCTTCAGGTAATAAGTGATCCATAAGGTGGACAGATGCTTACTGGCAAACAAACGACTTTAAGAGCAGGATGAAGACTAGATTCAAAGACAGCGCTGCGATTCCACTTGGTCTCCTGAAGGCAGAGTGTGAGACTTGAGCTTGGGGCTTGTGAGATTCTGTGCCAGAACCTTTGTCTGGGTAGGTCCTGTAGCCAAACCACCAGCATGCTAACATTTTTGCTCAGTTGTGGAGAGGAGAAGAGTACATAACAACTGTTCTGACAAGTGTGTGAAATTTGGGCAGATCATCAGAGCAGAACACTTATTTTAAAGCACCTTGTGTTTTCACTATCAACCCCCCAGTCATGAAGTGATCTCTTCATCTTTTTCTGGGAAGCAGAGGCAGCAGCTCAGTATAAGTTCATACTTGTTACCTTGTCCTCCCCTGCATAGAAAGTTAAAAGGAATGAAACACTATCTCATTCCATTGATTCTATAATCTCATTCTATAGATGTAATCTGTTCTTTGTTTAAGTTAAAGATAAATGTGATTTCCAATGTATGAGCTCTTCAGATATACAAGCCTATAGTTACACAGTATTATAGCAACAAACTCTCAGATGAGTTCAAAATGTTTTTACCTGAACTGAAAGAAAAATATTCACTGTGATTTTATTTCTGTGTATTTCTAACAAACATTGTGCCTTATAAAAAAAAGCTGTTATTAAAATACCCCCAATGCGTTAAATAAACACACTTTCAGCTTCTTAAGATAACTTAATATTGATGCTTGATTAAACATTTTTCACGTAAACTGCAAGAGTGCTGTTCAAACAATCTGTATAATGAATATATACTGACAGGTTCTTTTGTCTGCTGAAATAAATGTTCTATTTTAGTCTAAAGCAAAATTTAAATATAGATAATATTATAAAAAATAAAATTTACTGTACAAGCAGCAACATCTGTGAGCAAAAAAGGCATTTTATAATTTCATGATAAAACCAGTTTATTAATACAACAGTACACATGAAATAGCAAATATGCAGTGATGTTTATACATAATGTAATGTATATTTGTTACGTATCTTAACAAATATGCAGGAATGTATTGTATTTTCATGCACAAAATGGTAGAATAAGCCAATAGTTTGCTAAAGGTGTATATATGCCTGGAGTTTATGTAGCAGATAGATGTTTTCCATGCCTCAAAAACTTTTGGGATATTTTTAAAAACCTGTTACTGGGTAATGTGCTGAATCTTATTGAGCATCACAATAGCGAGGGAGTTCATCGTATCAGTTAATAACATACATTTCATTAGCCCTTTCACTGCTTTATTAAAGATAATTTTAAACGCTACTTTTCTTCACTGGCTGACCAAGTATGTTATTCCCTGTAATTAACGATGAAATACAGAAGAATCTGTTAAGGAAAGTGATGTCATGACATCTCCTTAAATGCTAACTCCATAATTAATGTTCAGAACTGATGCAAGATAAATATAGCTGCCACTAAGAAATAAGCAGACACAAATAATTTTTTTACTTTTTTTTTTTGGTGGATTATGAAAGTAGTAGACTAGTAGCTTTTTTGACCCTCCATTGGAGGCAGTGCAAGTTGCACAGTGGCAACACATGCTTTGCACCAGGATGAGAATCTTGTGGGCTAATCTTTTGTTCTTCTTGTTCTTCTTGTAGATCCTGGACAATCATGAGCCTGTTCACTGATCTCTGAGCCCTAAAAGTATGTAAGCCCAGCCTATTCAACCAATGTTCAGTGGGGCTCAGGTCTGTCAATTAAGGCATTTGCATCATAACGACCACATTTTCATCCTAGAAGAAAGCTGCTGTTGCACAAGTAGCAGGAGGAGGTGTGTTGTCCTTCTGCAATGATGCCACATCAGGATGAGCTCTCAGGAAGAGTAGCAAGTGAGGATCACTTATACGCAATCAAGTGAATATAGATCCACCTGCGCCAAATGGCCTCCAAAGGTTTCCAACCTCTTTACCAAGAATGTTTTGTGACAATGAAACAGTAGTGTAGCAATCAGCCATTTGCAATATCAGGCTTAATGGCATACTTTCATTACAGTATACTGTTTAAGAATGAGGGAGCCTTTGAGAAAAGAATTGGATTGTGTTTGTGATTTACAGTTAGCAGGTGGGTCAGGTTAGTTCAGGCAAATTTATTAGCCAATTAAAGGCGCTTCTTATTGACAATCTAAAACAATTGTTTGATGGAGCATCCCTGAATAATTCTGAACTCTCAAATAAACCTGTTTATATATAATTAAGGTAATAAGTATGAAACCCATAATCTAGATGACTAGCCCACATCATGCTTTCTTTCTTAAGATGCTTTGGGGTTACAGGAACCTTGAAAGGCTAAATTATTAAGAAACGGAAAACCTCTGATGAAATGTAAGCAGTAGTACAGTAAAATAAATAAATAACCAGCCATTGACGTTTATGAAAACTGGAAGGAAATTGTGCTTGATTGTCCTGACAATCACACGCTCCTTTCACAGCACCCTATTATTATGTGTTATTCACTTGTAGCAGAATCAATTTTCACTTCTCAGAAGCTAAACTAACATGCAGAAGCATAATTTCAAAGTTGATGCATTGGTTGTGTTGGGTGACACTGGGCTCCTGGGGCTATTATTTTCAAAAGAAAAATAGCAAAAGATATATTCTTAACCCCCCCAAGCATTCTTATTCACACAGCTTTCTCTGAACACTGACATTACCACCCCTTTTGGGACAAAATCACAGATTCTGATTTTAGACAAGTATTGCTTTACAATTTCGGTTTCTTTTGAAATAAAAAGTTCAGATTTAGCATTGAAGTTAATGCTTTGTATGCTTTGTGAAGAGGAAAAGTTGGGAAAAGTAATGCACCACACACAGAAGCTCTTTGCTATAGACTGCCTTATGATGTTGCATTACATATTTGAGAGTTGGGTTAAGTGAGGATTCTTCACACAAATTGATGTTTACGATGGTTGTGGCTTTCAACCATTTTCTTTGACACCCTTCAATTCACTCTAATTTCATGGCCTCATACCCTTAGGTTCTGCCTTCATATCTACATTACAGTGAAGTGCATCTAACCGCTGGAGCTAATTCCAAAAAATCTTCTTTAAGTCTCTGAAGAAAATGACAAAATAAGGTTTCCTAACCATGGCGATAGAACTGTGTGCTTCTTCACCTTTCTTTTGGTGCCAGAAATGAGGAGACACATTATCACTATCAGCTGTGGGCCACCTCTCAGGACACTGAGGCGATGCTTGTTTCCATCACGTCACAAGCATTAAAACTGTCCTCATAGTTGGTGAAGTCTGTGAATAGATATTTGCAAATTATCCTGTTTTTTTTTTCCTTTAGGAATTATACTGGAGACTTATCTTTGTGCAAACAAGCTTGTGTTCCCACTTTACGAGTTCTTGGCTATTGGACAGACACAAAGAATTACATTTGCAGGAAATCCATCACAGGCAATAACATGAGATGTAAAGGGGAAGTGCAGTCCCAATTTCTCAGGCCGGTTATCAAATCTCAGTAACAAAATAAATTCATTGACGTGGACATTAAAATTTTAAAATTCAAATTAAGCACAAGATCACGAACTTTGTGAAAGTACTGTAAGTCGCCATGTTGAGGCAAACTTGCATTCGAGTTCCCACAAAATGCAACATGAAGCGGATCTTCCTCCTCAAAAGCCTCCATAAAGATTAATGGAATGTGATGTATGAGCATATAAATACAGGTTGTGCAGCAGAAATGTTCCAATGTGATCTGCATTCAGAGTTAACAGTAGTATCTGTTGGCAAACCATGTTGAAAGCATTACGTCTATTGGATTAAAAGAGTTGTATTCACAAGCCGGTTTATTTACAATGTCATAGGGCCACACAGACACTGGAAGTTTTATCGGGTCATTCTGAATCGCAGAACATGGTGCTGTAAATACCAGGAAATTTAGTCTATTTTGTGGTGTAAATTGGAGGTGTTACAAGTAATTTTACTGTTACTGCGGTTTGAAATGTATTCATCACTGCTGATTCTTTCTAACCCCAAAATATGAAAATTGCGGTTCCCCATTAAAATATACTGTATAAAATACTGGAAGAACAACAAGTTAGCTACAAAGAGGACCGTGTGTTTCATCTGATGTTTCAAATAAGAGATATTTAAATGTCTTAAAATGTCTTTAGTTTTAACATTTCTGTATCAATGCTATACAGTAGGACATTTAAGAGCTGTGAAGAAGGCTGCTGGAAACATGCAGGAATCAAACATGCTTAATTTCTGTTACCCAGTACAAAGAAGATTGCCAATAGTTCATTAAAAATATCTGAAATTTTGAAAGCTGTTTATAAAATCAGTCCAAGTCCAAGTCCTTCAGCATGTACACCAGAAACAGAAGATGCAAACAGAAATAATCTCCACGAAGAGCATTAGAATCTTTACACAAAATTGTTGGGTAATTGGCCAAGTAATGTTGTGGAAGGCTTCACTCTGGGACCTTTACAGAAGCTGATGAGATCCTTGAATCGATCAATCCTTTCACCCTTCTAATGATAAGAGTTTTTTCAGACCTGCTTTCCCTGCACTTTTTGCATCATTTCAATCAAAAACCCAACTTAAGCTGCTGCTTCTTATCACTTTTAAGTGCCACTCATGATCTATTTTTAGAAGAGAAAGGGTTTTAAGATGATATACTGTATATACAGTACTATATCTTCATTTTTCAAAAAGCAGCACTATCGCTACTTAAATGTTTTAATCAGCTTCAGATTTTAATTAAAATCTCCAAGTATATGTGATATTTGAATTAGGATGTAATTACTATTTAACATTTGGGTTTTAAGGAAACAATTTAAATTATTATGAGCATTCATTCTTAATTTTAAACACCATTATCTCTGGGAGATCGAAACGGAAGCGAATATCTTTGAACAATGCATAGCTTATCAAATAAATTAAGGTCAATGTTTATCCTAATATATTAACTGAATTTAATTATAGTTTCATTAATCATTACAGACTCTGCACAGTAATTAATGCATGACAGCACAATTATAGTGCACTCCAAAAACTTTTTGATGTGCATCACACTTGATAGACACTTGAAATCAATCACCATGCTAGACATCAGTACCCAGTTCTTCATTTTTTTTTTGTCAAATTGAAAACTTAAAATTAATTTAAATGAGCTGTAAACCAAATGTTTCCACATTGTAACAGATTTCATAGACTGATTTAACCTATGTTTTAATGTTTATTAACTTCTCGTGTATTTTGGCTGAAGTAGAAATGACACCAACAGCTAGGCCCTAGGAACATGCCTTGTGATTGTTTAAAATGTCCTGTGCCACTCCGCTTGATAGGGGAAATGAACAACATATATGGGTGATGAATTAATGGTTCATATTGGTGGCAATTGAAAGAAATTAAGAAATGGCTGAGTTAGATGTACTCTTTAAAATAAAAAAATAGTTCCCCCATGACATGTTATTCACCCCTACTGCATTGTTATGTCATAAAATGAGCTGTATCTCACTGTAATTTTCTTTGAGGTGTCCTGATGCAACTTTAAAAAAAATGAGATGCTACCTTAACAATTTTAATGCAGTGACTTCACACAGGAGAGAATGAGTAAGTGTAGAAAGACTCCACCAACCTGAGACCATTCATCTTACATCTCACACGTGACAGGATACACAGCTCCTGTGGAAAAGTTTCAGCTCCCCTCGGATGAGAGGAGTGTCCCTCATCAACAGCATCACATGTCTGCTATTGCCTGAAGGGCTGCAGGGGTCACTGTGCTGCTGAGAGCCGAGACAGCCCTGGCCGACTATTCCCATCTTACTGTCGATGGGGTTCAGCCAATTATACGCCACCATTTGGTGAATCCCGGTCACAGTCGGCTAGTGACATCATCTCAAACCCAGCTCCCCCTCCCTGCATTAATGAGAGCACAACATTCACTTGGGCAAGCAACTTTACTGAATTTATCTCTTTTACTCCAAAGTGTCAGTACTATACAGGTAGGAGGGAACCCACTACATTCACTAGTGTAGTATAAAACCCCACACTGGTTATGCGCAGCAGCCATTCTGCACCAGCAGCCCCACTACAGAGCAGACACCTGATCTGTAATGACCCAGTAGTTGCCAGAACCTTGACAGATGCAATTGGGCTGCTGCACCAGCTTTTCTGAGCTTAGTTATAATGTCAGTACATTATCAAGCAAATTTACGTCTCTGTTTCAGGGTGGTACCAAATCAAGTATACAAGCTCTTATAAAGTAGCCTCACTGAGTAAATTAATAGTCTGTTTTTGCCAAGCCTATGAGTGAATATTTAGAAGTAGGACTGAAGAACAGTGAAATAGACTGACCTCCCAAGCACTCTGCATTATTCATTCTCCCCTTTGTGAATCATGGTTTGTGCAGAGTATAAGGTGAGGGTAATTTTCGATCACTGGATGAAAATCAGATAGCTCTTTGAAGAGTTTAGAGATGACTCAGAATAAAAAAAGACACGTTGTGCTTCTGACAGCTCTTTTAAAACTGACTAATTCTCACAACGTTGAGCAAATCTGGAGTGTGTAGTATTGGGAATTATGTAATTTACATTTGTTTTTCATGGACAAGAATGTGAAGTGAAATAGCAAGAAAAGTTGCCAGCTATCCAGTTAAGATAACTTTGCTGTTTGATAGCTCTGCTGTTGTGGGCATCAGATTTTTGGACATTCTCGTCACGAAATGTGCAATGGTAATGCCCTCTCTACCCATCAAGACTGAACTGGACTAAACCATTATGCAACCAGAGCTAACCGACTCCCAATATAAAGTAATAAGCAAAGGTCATTTGCAAGGGATACTGTGGAAATATTTCCATAAAATAGTATGCGTTTGGAAGAAACTTTGGAGACAAATACAAAACTTAAACTAAGCAGAGAAGCAAGGTTCCAAATATGTATATTTAAATTTGATTAAATCTGTTTACTGTCCCTGGTATCTACCGTATGAACTGATTGCATTTTTTCAATTTCCACAAACCTAGTACTAATGCCTGTCGTTTCTTGGCAAAGACTGCATTCAGTTCTAAAAGTCACTGCTAGGTACAATCTAATTTAAAGTAGCACAAAACATGGAAATGATGTGCCTGGATAATGGCCCTACACTGATGGCAGTGTGTTAGCTGTAATTTTCTCTCATGAAAAGCTGAAGCTGTAATAGACAACCTAATCAGATGATCTCCATAGAGGTTTACTAGGGAAAAAAAGACTGGCAGCCTAAACACAAATTCCAGGGAGCTATTAAGCATAACTGAACAAAATGAGAAAACAAAATTAAATGCTGATTCCCTAGCATATGTGAAACACAAAGTATAGAAATGGATTACCGTTTATATGGTTTATTTTAGCATGTGTTTTTGAGCTAAGTCTTTATTTAAATTTCATCAATGAATGGTGAAATGGATTTAAAAAATGTTACAAGGACAATGTTTCCATTAAATGCTGTAAAGAAAAAATGTCTTCAGAAACATTATTTAACATTTCAAGCAGGTTAAAATCCTCCCACAGACTGGAGGAGGATCTTCATATAAGTCTGATTATATTTTAAATTTTCTCAGTTGCCTCACTATTTTGAAGTATATATCAGCTATTTCATTTCAGCGTGACAGGCACAAGTTGAGTAAAATGCTTATTTATTCTAAGCAAAACAAATGTGTCAAAATGCAATGAAATATCTTTTCAGGAAAGCTGCATCTGGTCATATGCTTTGAAAGATGATTTAGATTTTTTGAAAACAGAATTTTGATAAGATATATTAAAAGACATAACTTGTTTTGTATAAATATTGTAGTCTGTTGTGCATTCTTTCTCAAGTGTATGTAATATCTGAATTTCAGATGTTGTGCTTTAAATCCTGTCTACATCAAGAGGCATATACAGTCAGTATGAGAGACAAGATAAGCAGGATAAATGATAAGCTATCACCATTGTCTTACTTCAGATGTTGTCGTAAGTATATAGCACTGTCTTGAGCAGTGGACTTGCCATATGTATACTTTCTGCAAATGTATAGTAATCTATTTTAGGTAAGCTCACTCAAGAGCTTTGTTAGTATTCCCAGTTTCTTATCATTTAGCTTCCAGTACAATGTCAAATGCCAGAAACATCATAACCCCGCTTTTGAAATGATTTAGGGAAATATCTAATATGTATCTGTTCCTTTCTTTTCCAAAGATTGATGAATGGAGTGGGCAATGCTCCATATGTGCAAAGTTTTCATATTTTATATTTGTCTAATTTTGTATTTGTTTTTTTGTTCTTTGAAAACTTTTCTGTGTAATGTTATGTTACTACATGTTAGCTATGGACATATATGGTTTTTGGTGTTGTCCTACATTTCTGTGAAACTTTTGTAGACATCACAGACAACGAACTCAATTATTTGTGTGACTAGATGGATGAAAGTACTTTCAGGAATCAGTTTCTTAATATCAAGTTCTGACATTTACACTTTTAGTTTCTACCCACACTGTCAGATCTGTGAAAAAAAGAGCTTATCACCCATTAAAGAAATCATCTGGCTGAGAAGATCTAATTAGCAGAATGTGCAGAGGAGTGTTTGATAGTATCAGATACTAGGATTTAAATGGGAGATTAAGCAGAGAATTAATTTGGATCCACAAATGTACTGTGCTTTCTAGAAAATGAAATAAGAGTACCTAATGCTGGACAGAATGCAGTTTAGTCACCACTGAAATGTGATATGAAAAAAATAAATACTGTATAAAGTATACTCAGAGGATCATTGGAATGTATATTCAAATATTTCTAATGGTGCTTGAAGTGACGTTAGTATTTTTATACCTATCTGTCTGGTAATAGGTAAAATGACATATTTAAAAACAGTTTTATTATTACATACAAAGGAAAAACATGCTTCTTGCAATAGTCAAGGTTCTTCACTTTCCTAATGCACTCCTGTGTCAGCACTGCAAAAATCCAAAATGTTGAAATTAAGCAGGCGTGATGTACGTGTACCGAATAATACAAGGCTCAATTTAAGTTTCTGATTCAATAGTAGGTGAAGGTGGTATAAAGATAGGGACAACTGAATTAAAGATTTCTGGTTGTTGGTGATGAGCTAGGCTATTTGCTGTTTGGTACATGTTCTTTATAGTCGTAATGTGAATAGCTTTCTTAATAAGAACATAATGCTATTTAGAGGTTTCTTATATAGTTCCTTCATTTTCGTATGGTATATTAATGCTGCAATGCTTCAACAAAGCAGTTCTTAGATGTTTCTCTGGGGGAAATTGTAGTTGCATTTAGGATAATGTGATGTGATTAATAGTATAATCACATTATACAGTACCTGTTTATAAACATATAACCCTTTTTCCACAAATTCTCTTTTAAGATTTTTTTTCCTGAAGTCTAGTATAAGGAAAGCTACAGAATGATAAAATTTCCATTTCACCCACTGTATGTATACAGTACGTAGCATTTAATAGTGATGCTTTATTTAAGGCTTTCCATACACTTGTCCAAAATCGTTCTATATCGTATTTTCAAAACGCAAAGCATTTTGAATTCAGGTAGCTTTGTATTTTTTCTTAAAGATCCAGTCAAGCCTGAAACTGTAAAACCTTAAATGGCCTTAATTTTGAGTTTGGGGATTTCAAGAAAGACTTACTGTATATAATGGGATCACCTGTGGATTTAAGTGGTTAATCATGCTGAGTAGCCGGGGTTTGGTTTGGCACTAAAAGAACAGGTTTCATCTTTCAACAACAGTGATTAACACTTATAAAACGACTCTTCTTTTCATCAGAGACTCAACAGTAGTTAACAGTACAGTCCCATCTATCAAAACTGTAAAGTGCAAAGAACTCTGGTTAGAAACTCAATGACAATATCTTCATTGGGCTCCTGAATGATCAATATAAGTTTTACATCTTATCAAAACAGTAATATAATTCATGTGAAAATGTACTATAAGTGTTTGCTCCTCACATTGTATGCCACTTGCTAGAGTGATTGGGTGTTCAGCAAACCTAGAAGGCTATCTATGACAAACATAGTTAAACAATCTTTGCTTAGTTTGTGAAGCTGCTCAGAAACTTTAGCTTTGTACTTTTGCTGTGTCTCAAGAAAAGTTCTTATAAAAATGTTGTTTTCAGATTCCACAAGGAATTTGAAAGTTGTTTGAATGGTTGGTTTTTGTCACGCATTTGAGTGTTGGAGCCTCTTCACAATTTGCAATAGTACACCTCTGGAGGGACTTAACTAGAGTTATACTCATCTTGAAGACAATCATTGTTGTGTATAATAAATATTTTTGGCATTGCCTTTCATATATACATTTTATACACTATCTTATTAATAAAATTAGTATTAGGTTGGGCTCTTTACAGCTCTAGTTTGAGAAATCTTCAAGGTAAATACTAAACTGATGTGGAGATTTAAGATTTATATAATGCATATCTAAGGACACACAATTTATTGTTTGGGTATTTTCCTTAAATAAAATCACACCACTCAAAAATCTTTTGATTTGTTGGAGGTATGAAATGTTGTGTTCTGATCCTATTACCCTTGCTTCCCATGGAAAGACGTTATGTTATTTCTGTTGTGAGATAGTGGGAGGGAGTGACATAGCCCTGTGCAATAGATGCAATGTAATAAAAAGTCCTTTTTATGTCAATAAGAAATCTCAGATCTTGGCTCTATATCTTTGGGTATAGCTATTGGATTTAGCTTGTTGAAGTTTGGATTAAATTGAACTAAATCCCTCTACTTAACTATAATGCTATAGCTGTAATAGTCCCAGGGGATGGGGTGTGAATGATATAATACATTCTTGTGTGTAAATATGTTTGCATTTCACTTAAATGTTTAGTTAAATAAAACACACTTACACACTGACCTTGCTTAGCTGCTCTTCTGTGTCCTGAAAGCATTGACTAGGGGGTGTAGAGACTGGTCAGATATGGTACAGTAGGTAATGTGTCGAAGCCTATAAATGCCATTAAGGTAAGCAGTAAGATTTTAATTTCAGTCTTGCTCACCAGCATGTGGTGCACAGAAGACAGAACTCAAAACTCAAAACTTATACAAAAGTCAAAAGTCATGATATCGATCAGTTTGGTAAAACTAATCGAAAGAGAATTAGGACAACCAGTCCTAACTCACCAAGTGCACTCTAGGAAATTAGATTTTTAAGCTCAATTCAGTCTCTTGCTGGCAAACCATTTAAAACATTTGTAGTATCTTCATGAGCTTTGTGGAAAGTGAAAGGCATGACAAAGCACAGAGAGGTATCATGGCCATCCACTGCAACCAAGGAAGTCTCCAGTCGTGATGACTACTTGTACCGCTGGACCCAGACTTCTGAGGTCGAGAGAGTGGGACTGCCCCAGTGCAACGGCTTTCTCACTTCAAAAAGCTCTCCGGCACAGGTTTCTCCGTGCAGCTCATCTTCCAAACAGATGAACTGCACAATGTAAAACCGTCATCGTCGGACACTACGGACAACCAACACACCGAGAACAGTATCTTCATGAATCCAAGTCTCAGTCCTGATGATAAGGAGACAGTGGGTGTTGCTATATTTATGAAGCTGGGTAGACCCTATTTTGAATTGAGCAAGGCTTCTATTGTCTTCCAGGCTCCTGCTTGGCAGTATTCTCTGGGGTGCACAGAGCACAAGAAAGCCACCCTCTAACCAACATCCTCCGGAGTTCCTTGGAGCATGAAAGATGAAACTGAGTAAGCTATGTTCTCTTAATTTAGCATGTCAACTTCAGTTTGATAGATGAAAGTGAACCCCCCGAATTCTGAGTGCTGGGAAGAAACAACCATGGTGATGGTAGATCTTGTAAAAGGAATGCATCTCCAGTTGTTTTGCTCGATCTTATTGAGTTCACAGAATATGAACAGGACTCATAGCCTGGACCTCTCCTATATCTCCAGCAGTCCAGTGTGTTCACTTTGTTGAAATTTGTGTGTAAAAGCTGATAAATTAAGGCACATTCTCCCTCCTTTTTACAAATGAATAGAATCCTCTATTTATCTGTTGTGCCAAAGTAATTTCAAGGCATACGTACATTTTCTAGGTAGAAAATTCTTCCCCTTTTGTCTGCCACTCTTAACTAAAATGAAGGGTCATATGATGTAGACAGTTCTTCAATTCCTTTACTGATTTTAAGATTGGCAGAAAATAGAAAGTGCAGGTGAACCACAGTCTAGACTCTTGCAATTTGATATTTTGTTTTTGATAAATCAAGGTCTCCAGTAACTAACAAAACCACATTATGTGCTTCTCAGCTACTTCCTCCTTCAGGTCAACACTCAGCCATATACAGCATATTATTAAAAAAAATAGTATTTTTAAATGACCTTACTTATCACCTATCAATTCATATGAAGATTTATAGGAAATACCTGTTCAAAACATGAGTGCAGTAACTGAATTTTACAGACTGAAGTGTTGATGGAAGGACAGGAAATGTATTGTCTGTACTTGGATGTCTTAGGATTTTTATTGTCATTATCTTTTGCGTATTTTGTTTTGAAGGTGTCACTTATCTATTTTAGAAGATAATAGTATCCTGTATGTTTTGCAGAAAAGTGTGTGGCAGGTTGTTATGCCATCAGCATAAATCAGTACTCCCTTGAAATATCATTTCTGCAGTGTCAGAGTGGAATTTTGAATCCCCTGCAGAAAGCAAACAATGTTAACAGGGCTATATTTTATACAGTGAATATCCCCTAATGTCTCCCATTGTTTTTATTGCTATAAACTTAACAGAAACATTAAACCATACATTTACAAGTTATTACAAAAACCAGAGGAATGTTTTTGTGCCTGATAGCGTGTTTGTCTTGGTTTGCTGAAATTGGACAAATCTAGATTTGTCCAAAGCAGTTTGTTGAAGTCTGAAGATTTTTCATAGCAGTACATTTGTCACTATTTATGATACCCCTGTTTATCAAGCTTGCCTTGCATATTTGCACTTTTTGGCAACATTGTATGGTTGACCATTTTATTATCACTTTTCCAAAGGTAATGCAGAATTGATCACTGCCCAGACCCGGGTGTACTTCATATAGAGGGAGGACTGTATTTCCAATTTCATTGTGCCTGAAGGCTCTTCAGCAAGTATTGTAACTGATCCCATGCCATATACAGCTGAAACGCCAGATTGCATCAAAGAAATTCAGGACCTAAACGTCTTTTTAAAAAGTCTGACATGACGTTAAATCAGATGCTATCTATCTTAATTGACAAGCAGTTAGACTGCCTGGCAGGCTGGTGTCAGCTGTGTGGAAAAAAAGCTAATTTTTCAGCCATGACAGCAGGTACTCCGGCACTCTATGTGAATAGATTAAAAACTAAATCTTCTGCTTGAACCATCACTTTTCTGGATGCCTGATGATGGTTAGCACGTAACTTAGAAATGTAAGGGTGACTAAGGAAGTGGTGCCTTCAGTGCTGCAGTGTCATACTGGCACTAGAGTGCATTTGGAGAATATGTGCATTAGCATCTGCTTTGTACTTTGATAACTTATCACAATGTGTACCTCGGGGCCATAATATCTTGATTGATAGGTATCAATAATGCTATCCTGTGCTGTCAGTCATCATAACTGCCCAGTATTTATGTGCCTGGGAATCACTTTTCTTCCATTGAGTAAAGTATTGAATACAATATGTTGCCGTTACAGTAACTAGTCCAGATTAGTCTAGTGGTCCATATAACACATGAGGAGCATATTTTCTTTTGTTTTCATTCCAGCTCTGCAAAAATCCAACAGACACAATAGAAGTTTTTATTAAAAAATCAGTCTGAAGTTATCTTAATGATTAATTCATCATCAGCACCAAAATAACAGAGCCTTTTCCTCGTTCAGTGGTAAAATGCCTAATCTTACTCTGAGTGTTTTAAAATGACCAAGCAGGATCAATGTAGTGTGGCTCTAGAGTAGCTTTGATGTGCTCTGCGCCTTGCATTTTTTAAACATACTAAAAAGCACATCATAATTAAGCTGTTCATTAGCAGTTGGGAGTAAACAAAAGCTAAATCCTGATATTTATGTAGAGCACTGAACCAAGATTAAATGAGTGCAAGGTTATTTGTCCTTGGTACAGTATCTTAAGCAATTGGATTGTGATAGGATAGGAGAAATTAATGAGTAGTGTGTTGAAAGAACCCTGAACACAGATTCACCTTTTATTTAATTTTTTTTTATGGATAATTTTGAAAATGTATCTATTCTAAGGGTTGTTTCCTAGAGAGGCACAGTCAAGCAGTCCACTGAGGCGTTGTTTTGGTGGAAGCAACAGGCTACTCGCTCTTCTGAGATGCAGGTTAGTAATGCTGAATGACAGAGCACCAGATCAGTGGCAGAGCAAGGTTGAAATATCCTGGACTTGATGGAATCTGTTAATTGGAGGCAGATGGTTTGAACAATCATCCTAAGCAAGTGTGTGTGCTTCGGAACAACACAAGGAAGTTTTTTATTTTTCTCTTATCTCAAAGCATCTTGCAGTACATTTGAATTTCCCATCTCTCTAGACTCCCCCTGTTTTTTGGCCTTTTTTCTGGGGAGGGGAGGAGGGGGTAAATCAGTCCAAACATCTTTCTAGACATTGATACATTTCTTTTTGAGAAGGAATACCTCAAAGAGCAAAGGTCAAAAGCCAATTGACTGTTTATGGAGATTAACAGACCATGCAATGACACTGTAATGATATGTTGTACTGTGCCGTGCTACGCTAATGCTGTAATTAATAGTTAATAGCACACATTTTCATTGAAATGTATGTATTTGTTAACAGTGTTTCATAAGCTCCCTTTTTACGCATTATTTAGAATTTGGAATTGTATGATACAGGTTGAAGGGAATTGCTCTTTGTTTATTACTGCGAGAGGATATTTCATTATAAAGTGTGTCTGATACTTTTCCTGCAATAATGCAGTAGACACAGCAGAATAGTATAAGGCATTACTGCAGAATGGCATTTTTAACTTATAAAAGCAAAAAGGTTATTGCAGAATAAAGCAATTTCACTTTGTAATGAAGTTTCTAGGGAGGTTTAATGAGGTTACTGAGTTAAAAAAATGCATTGATGTTAAATGTTACCAGAGTGAAAAAAATAAAAATAAACAGTGGAAAATTGAGTACTTGTCTAGTACAATAGATACTGTATGTTACAGACATCCAGCTTTTTTGGCTAGACAGCTGAAGAATTTCTCTCATTGATGTTTTTAGAGCAGAAAGGTGAAATCTGGTAAAAAGGGCTATTTTCCTTGTTGCTTTCTTTGCTGAATGGAGCACATAGGCAAAAAGGGTAGTATTTTTTATTCTGTAGAAATTTTCTAGGCGAGACTGTCAACGTATGCTAATCACTGTCACTTGTAATGTGCTTTGTAGAGAAATTGCAATTTTGTGAATATTGAAGATTGAGATCACTAGTGCTTTGTACAGTTGCCCCCCTTCAGGTGTATGAGAAAGTACTGAACATTGCTGACCAAGTGATACCACTTGGAAAGCACAGAGAATTGTTTGCAGACACTAGAAATGTAAGATTTCGAACCAGGCAGACACTTGCACATTCTTTCAGAATATTGAAACACAACCAGAACTTTGGCATACTTCTCAAAGTATCATTAAGGAGAACAAAATAAGGTGACAGATTTTTTCAGTTGACTGACTTTGCATTTTGTATGTTTTTAATTTTGCTCAGACCAATTATTGCTCAGCCTGATGAGGGTACGGTCTCTTATCTTTGACCAAGCTTTACGAACGTTTTTCATTATTCAAACTTGGCTCTGATTTTCCCTGCAAACCACAGTGGGAAAATTACCCATCTGATTTATTTGCTGTGGAGTGGGCAATTTGCCCACTGTTTGCCCACAGGGAAAATAAGAACCATTGAGTTCATTAGTGCTGCTAAGGCCATTTCAATTATCAGACAGATGTGAGTTACTTTGTTACAGGTTCATAAGCAGATGTATATAACCAGATGCTAAATGGGATTCTTCTTAGCAATCTTAGTGCATGTGATCTGTGACCATAAAAGGAATTGTGGGATATTTAGTAGCTGAAAGTCTTGCAAACGTGTAGCTATGGGTACTTACTTCGAATGGAGTACTGTATGTGTCAGGGCATACAGATCAGATTTTGTATAAATAATTAAATAGAGGATTTTTTCTTTACATTTTCAAAAACATGCATAAGAGGGGAGTGGTGTACAGTAAGTGTGTATCGTGATTGATTGAGTCAACAATAGTCCAGGCATTTGAGATGTTGCCATTAGCACCATGGAGACTAGGAGAGATTCTCTTCATACTGTACATACTGTATAATATCCAGAAAATAGTCTGCTTTTTTTAAAGCAAACAACATCTTATTTTCCTAGAAGCTGGAAAGACTATTCAATTACATATACTGTACCTCTCCTTAGTTATAAACATGATTATTTTCTAAAGCATTTACATATAATGCACAATTTATGCTGTTAAAATAACTTATGACAAAGTTACAAAGAATCTGAGCATCTATTTATTCCCCAGACAATTCCTTTACATACACATTAATTTCCTCAATGTATCTTCTACTGCACGCACTGCCACTGGAGCCAGGTTGTAGGAGCAAGATATATTTTGAACCACGGACTACTGATGTTTTAAAGGCAGAGGCACCTGGTTCATTCCTTTGTTATTGTGGTCTAATGCCCCCAATTAAAATAGGAAACTGAAATTGAAATTGGTCTTGGAAACATTTATATATATATATTTTTTTTGCAAAGTCTTCCTTTCACTGTGGATGCTGCACATTGGTGGTGGTGGAGGGGAGTCCCCATTACCTGTAAAGCGCTTTGAGTGGAGTGTCCAGAAAAGCGCTATATAAGTGTAAGCAATTATTATTATTATTATTATTACTTGCAGATTGCTTCATTCTAAACAATCATACCTGTTTGAACAACGGCTCAAGAGCCAGTACCATGTCCACTCTAGGCATACTCCCTGTTATAATCTATATTTTCTTTATGACTTTTTGAAAGCTCCTAATTGCTGGAAACTGGGCTAGTGCCCCTGGGATTGGCTGAGACAGAATTGGTTGGTTGAACCTCACCTTGTCAAACAACAGTTGAACCATGTCGCTAGTCAGACATCTGCGGGAACAGGGCTCCATTAACAGAAGTTAATTGAATGTAACTTATTTATCAGAAATGAATAATTCCATCCATCTATCCATTTTTAGAAAGTCATCTATTCCTGTTAAGGGTCACAGGAATCCAAAGCCTGTCCTGGAAGCTTAGGGCACAAGATGGGTCTACCACTAGGACAGGACACACACATGGGAAAGATTGTAATTCCATCAGAGTTTGAAATACTAAAATGAGTTAAGAGTCCATGAGTGATAAAGTATTATTTGTATTTGTTTAAGGATTAACAATACTTTTGAATATGTATCTAGTCCAAGGGTTGTTTCCTAGAGAGGCGCAGTCAAGCAGGTCTTTCGTGTCACCCTTCATTTAGGAATTGCTTGAAATGAAAATCCCAGCACCCTGTAGCTCTCAAGAATCAAAGCTGGTCATTTATGCTTCAAAGGAACAGATCAACTTAAGCCGGCGTCACACTACATGACTCGACACGACTTCTAGTCGGAGAGCATGTCAAATTTAACAACTACAGTTGCTGAATCTCGCTGCCTTTTCTGTCCTAGAGGGTGTCAAATTATACGACTAGGGATCGCAGGGGGTGAATACACGATTCCCTCACGACTTTTCATCACAGTTCCAAAGCTCGTTTTGCGCCGAGAGTGTACCGCGAGGTCGCCTCATTTTGGCAGCCAATCAACATGGAGCACACCGGAAATAAGGAGCCGGAGGAGGAACAGCACAGGAAACTAAACAAACAACATGGAGAACAAGCATGAAAACATCTTGACAAGTGCAACACAGGCATTGTTTTCCACAAATAAACATCTTAAAAAATAAACACCTTTAAAACAGATATGTAAACAAATTAGTATTGCGCTATAACACAATGGGCATATTATCTCACAAGTACACATCTGACTCACTGCCCACCCCTACAACTTGTGACTTGCTACGAGAAAATCAAGTTTGATTTTCTTACGGTTATGTAAATGAAGGCTGCGACTGAAAATCCTAGGAAAATTTGTGTAGTGTAATGCTGGCATTACTAAACTGAAAAAACTCACATATGTTCCAAGTCTTTACAAACTGATGATTTAAGGGTGACATGTAAGAGCTGCTGGATTATGGCTCTCCAGAACCAGGATTTTACACTCCTCATCTCAGGTGTATGTGACTTTGAGAAACCAAGCCCAAGTGACTCTAAATGTGCCTTGTGAGTGTGAGTATGTGTGTTTATGCCTGTCTGTGTGGGATAATGTGTGTTTGTTGAGGTTGGGGCGGGGGGATTGGGCTACATTGACTGAGATCATTACGTAGAAGATAATAGAGTGGATGAAATTGAATAGAGCTCAGTATTTCAATCCAAGGTTTTTGATGATGTTTGTGAAAGCCATTATAACCCTGAGATTGAAAGAGCTGTATGCACTGAGCTTCATACCAGCTCAAGCTGTTTATGTTAAATACTCCCCAAAGGACTAAAGACCGCCAATGTTTTTTTTTTTTCAAAGGAGAAGGGGAAATTTATTTTGAGACCATTTCATTTCAATGAACTGAAAAGAAATGGAGATAACTGGTGCTCCAGAGGTAAGGGACTAAGATAATGCAAGTCCACAGGTTTCCATTAAAGGGAAAAGGGACCTTTTTCAAATTTTGAACCACAATTATTTATTTAAATAAACTGTTTGCTTCCAGCCTGCGTCTCCTGCAGTCACTTGATTGGTGCACCTTCATCTGAAAATGAAGCCAAGATTGTGTTCGCCCATCATGTGGTACTTTCCTCTAAACACAATAATTCTAACCCTTATACTAATATTGGTATAGGGAGCATCATTTCTCCTCCTCCAGCAGGGCTCCTGCTGAAGACTCATGACAGCTTTACAGCAGTTTTCATTGTCAAAGCTGATGAAAGGCAGTCAGGATTTCCTCCAGCTGAGATGCAAACTTTTTGAGTGATACTATTCATCCTACTTGAAGCTCAGACAGGAAAATTGCTGTTAACATTTCCTGTTGCAGTTGAATAGAGAGATTTGAGCAAATTGAAAAGCAGATCTTGACCTGTTGAGAGGTTGCTAAAAACAAAATCCAATCTTCTTTTCTGAAATGAGTGTGTAGTCCTCATTGCCACTCCCACTCCACAATTGTACATGTATACTTATAATCAAATGTTTTCAGCTTGTTTGTTTTCAGATCTGCAGCAGTGTCTTGCGGTATGTGAATTTAGGAATATCAGTTGGGGTGCAAGGTGCCCAGTCCAGCACAGAGATTGGGGAGGGTGGATCACCAAACGGGCAGGGCAGCTTTGCATATTTGCATTTATTTTCTATTAAATGGTGTAAAAGAAACCTGCATTTCAGACAGAAGCAGAACTCTTTACAGTGAGACTTTGCAAACAAAAATCCAATAACTCCGGCTGGCTTCTCTTCTGAGCCTACTTTACCTTTAATTAATTTAGCTCTGGAAATACAGCTAATTCACTCGGGCTTAGCCTTCTTGTTATCTCGCATTTATTCAGTCCTGGATTACTACATCAGGCTCGACCACGTCTGTCTCCTCCGCTTCTCCTCTTCCTTTTATTCCCACAGGATAATTCTAATTGTTTTGTTTTGTTGTTTTCCCTGAAAGCTGCTGCGTCCCAGCCAATTGTTGGCTGCCCACGGAACAATTTCCCTTAATTAGTTTTAGAGTAGGGATGTAGCGCTTTCACCACTTGTTTGAAAATACACTCCAACAGGTAGAACACACATCGCTCCTGTCAGGAAGATGGTTTCTTCCCTTCACAGTGCTTAGTAACGTTAGTTATTAAAAAAATTCCCCCCTTCATCCCATTACTAGAATCGATCCCTGAGGCAGCAAGTAACATCTTTAACTTCTGAATCAGCATGTCTCAGGTTCTAGGCAATGTCCTGGAATGCCCTCGTTTCCACCTTGATGGCTCTGCAGAGCATCACTGAGCCTCCTTGACTGGTACAAAGCCCCAGAGATGACGGTTATTTCAGTGCAAACTGAAGTAATTTATTCTTGAAGAAGAGGAGGGGGGGTTAGAGGTCTCTTCTCTGGCATTTTCTTTCTAGCTTTGATTTTTTTTTTTCAGTATTGCTTGACAAGGTTCAGCTGTCATATCAGCTCAGGGTTCTTAAGGTATCCATTCCTTTTTTTGGAGTGTATTTCTGAGGAGTTCTTTTCCTTCCAGATGAATTTCCATCTTGCTCAGACACTTCCCTCTATCCTGTGTGGCGTTCCCTTTCCAGAAAAATCTCAGAATGCATAAATGTTACAAACAAGAAGAGGCCATTCAGCCTAGCCAGCTCAGTTGGTTGTTAGTAGCTAAGCGATCCAAGGATCTCATCCTGCCATTTATTGAAAGTAACCAGGGTATCAGTTTCAACAGTTTCAACATGAGTAGGTAGTTTGTTCCAGACTTCTTCAACTGGTATTGTAGCTTGGTAATTGCACTCACTCATTGTAAACAAGGTTTTCATAACAATAGAGTATTAACCTCATTGTCATTTTACTAATTTATGAATTTCAATTAGATCCATGTGTCTATACTACAGTGCCTTGCGAAAGTATTCGGCCCCCTTGAACTTTTCAACCTTTTGCCACATTTCAGGCTTCAAACATAAAGATATAATTTTTTTATTTTATGTGAAGAATCACCAACAAGTGGGACACAATTGTGAAGTGGAACGAAATCTATTGGATTTTTGAAACTTTTTTAACTAATAAAAAAATGAAAAGTGGGGCGTGCAAAATTATTCGGCCCCTTTACTTTCAGTGCAGCAAACTCACTCCAGAAGTTCAGCGAGGATCTCTGAATGATCCAATGTTGTCCTAAATGACTGATGGTGATAAATAGAATCCACCTGTGTGTAATCAAGTCTCTGTATAAATGCACCTGCTCTGTGATAGTCTCAAGGTTCTGTTGAAAGCGCAGAGAGCATCATGAAGACCAAGGAACACACCAGGCAGGTCCGTAATACTGTTGTGGAGAAGTTTAAAGCCGGATTTGGATACAAAAAGATTTCCCAAGCTTCAAACATCCCAAGGAGCACTGTGCAAGCGATCATCTTGAAATGGAAGGAGTATCAGACCACTGCAAATCTACCAAGACCTGGCCGTCCCTCTAAACTTTCAGCTCAGACAAGGAGAAGACTGATCAGAGATGCAGCCAAGAGGCCCATGATCACTCTGGATGAACTGCAGAGAACTACAGCTGAGGTGGGAGAGTCTGTCCATAGGACAACAATCAGTCTTACACTGCACAAATCTGGCCTTTATGGAAGAGTGGCAAGAAGAAAGCCATTTCTCAAAGATATCCATAAAAAGTCTCGTCTAAAGTTTGCCGCAAGCCACCTGGGAGACACCCCAAACATGTGGAAGAAGGTGCTCTGGTCAGATGAAACCAAAATCGAACTTTTTGGCCACAATGCAAAACGATATGTTTGGCGTAAAAGCAACACAGCTCATCACCCTCAACACACCATCCCCACTGTCAAACATGGTGGTGGCAGCATCATGGTTTGGGCCTGCTTTTCTTCAGCAGGGACAGGGAAGATGGTTAAAATTGAGGGGAAAATGGATGCAGCCAAATACAGGACCATTCTGGATGAAAACCTGTTGGAGTCTGCAAAAGACCTGAAACTGGGACGGAGATTTATCTTCCAACAAGACAATGATCCCAAACATACAGCAAAATCTACAAAGGAATGGTTCACAAATAAACGTATCCAGGTGTTTGAATGGCCAAGTCAAAGTCCAGACCTGAATCCAATCGAGAATCTGTGGAAAGAGCTGAAAACTGCTGTTCACAAACGCTCTCCATCCAACCTCACTGAGCTCGAGCTGTTTTGCAAGGAAGAATGGCCAAGAATTTCAGTCTCTCGATGTGCAAAACTGATAGAGACATACCCCAAGCGACTTGCAGCTGTAATCGCAGCAAAAGGTGGCTCTACAAAGTATTAACGCAAGGGGGCCGAATAATTTTGCACGCCCCACTTTTCATTTTTTTATTAGTTAAAAAAGTTTCAAAAATCCAATAGATTTCGTTCCACTTCACAATTGTGTCCCACTTGTTGGTGATTCTTCACATAAAATAAAAAATTTATATCTTTATGTTTGAAGCCTGAAATGTGGCAAAAGGTTGAAAAGTTCAAGGGGGCCGAATACTTTCGCAAGGCACTGTAAATGTGAGTTTTCTGTCTCAGACGTCACCTTGAATAAGAGAGAGTTGTCTGTACTAAGCAAATTAATAATGATAATTACAAGTACTTCAAGACAGCAATAGTGATCTTGGCTGTCTTGACAGACCTGTAATCCTTATTCTGTACTTTCCCTGAATTGCAGGCCTATACGATTTTCTAAGGAGTTCAGCATCAGTTTTGAAATTGTGTATTGTGCAGTATGTTGGTGTCTAGTAAATACATGTAGACTCCATTAAGTGATTAATTAGTGTACTATTCAAAAGAAATGAAGAAGTACCGATATAAGTATTGAAAATGTCAAGTTTTAGTTTTATTTGTAAGTATGAACTCAAGAATGTCTAACTAAAAAGGGAATTATTCTCCTTAACTCCTATAATTTAACTTGTTTAACTTTGTTTTGAGCAGTGCATGCATGATTTGATACTAATCTGGATGCAAAATGTCTTTGATAAAAGGGGGAAAACAAGCCCCTAGGAAACAAGAGCAAATAAAAAATACTTGATTATATTTGAGTTTTAAATAAAAGCAGTAAACCACCAGCAGGCTTGCAGCCAAGATTTGAAATTTAGCATTAATTAATCCTTTAAGTTTGGAGGCAGTATTTGTTGATAAAAGCAATAATAAAACAATTCTATATGTTTGTATTTCCATGTTTATCTCAGAGCTTCTATTTAAATCATTTATATATTGAAATATATTTATATAACCCATGGCCTGAAGGTAGCAATCGTATGAAAGTATTACATTTCGCACTGGTGAAATTTAATAAAAGAGGGAAATGGACAAACCCTGCATATGCTGAGTACCCTTAATTACAACAATGTTTTACTTTGCAACACTCAGTGTCACTGCTATTTGTTAATTAAATATCTAACTTTATATGTACATACTATGCTAGAAAGAAGTAGGAACAATAGATCTACAAGTATATTGGTCAGTCTCTGTTACCCTCTGACTCAACTAATCCATCTAAAGTGGTTTGCTCTTGATTACTATTTCAATAGCTCCTGATTACTATTTCAGGTTCTGTCTTAAACAGAATTTTTCCGAATAAATGGAACCACTAATTTAAGAGGAAGCAGACATGCGACTGCTTTATTTCTTTTCCCCAGTTCCTCAAAAAACTATCCCGAGCCTGGAAATTCATAGTAGAGGAATTGTGCTATTGAAAAATGCTTTTTTCTCTGTTTGCTTTTCCCTAATTTCCAAGAATTTGAATCTTTTGGTGTATGTATTATTCCTGATCGTAAATCGTAACGACATTTCTGACCATTTATTAGACAGACCAGTGAATAAGTACATAGTAGGTACTGTATATTAGGTACTGGGACTACATATCTGTTAATATGAGAAACAACTTTTTTTCAGAAAGGGGTGGCACCCTCTTATTTCTCCGTTTTAAGGTATCTAATTTATTTAGGAATATATTTTCATTTTAACAGCACCCTTGAGGCTATTGAAATATTTTGGATAGATTGGATTTCAATCAAATTTCAATCAAATTGTCACTTACAATAAACTTGATTCATGTTCATTTAGATTCAGGGAAATCATGCACTGCACATATTCTGTTGAAGCAAACAAGCATAAACCATCATCTGAGGATTTATCCTGTATTAATGCATATTCATTATCCTTCAGCCCCACCTTGTTTAGCTTTTAAACCTCCATTTTGTGAATGAGGAACATGTTGTGAAATGGGTGATCGGACTCAATTTCTTCAAGGTTGGCCCATAGCTATATATAGCTGACAGTTGGACATTATGTAAACTGGGGTTAAAATGTAAAAAGGCTGTGTGTGATGAAGGAACCAGGAGATAGAATTTCACAGGCCTTTTAAAATATTTTTCCATATTTCTTCATATTAAGTTATG
Organism: Lepisosteus platostomus; assembly: GCF_059453375.1. Classification (NCBI taxonomy): domain Eukaryota; kingdom Metazoa; phylum Chordata; class Actinopteri; order Semionotiformes; family Lepisosteidae; genus Lepisosteus; species Lepisosteus platostomus. The sequence goes on along the minus strand of NC_142623.1, from coordinate 6,234,611 downwards.
AGCCTCTCTTGAGGTGTCTCAGTGGCCAGCGTGCTCATCGGCACTCTGTCCAATTGTTAACTTTCAGAATCCAAACCAAATTACGCGCTTGGCTGCCCCTGGGGGCTCAAGTGAAATGTCAGGCTGAAGCAAATTAAAGCAGTGCTACCACGAGGTGTTTGACAGGGAGATGAGCTTGTATGAAACACTTATCTGCTCTGAGGCTGTAATCAGACAGTGTTGGATTGTTACAGGTGGCGTGCCGCAGAGATCAGGCCAGCTGTGCCAAGGGATGGCAAGCCCTGAGAAATCTAATGAGCTAAGAATGCAAGCCTCTAAACTTATGCATTTGTCCTATGGGTGCAAATGTACATGAAACATGTTTAGTCCATTTGCATCGTTAGTGCACCTTTCCTGCATCTGATTAGCTTCGGGCTGCAAATGTAAATCTCAGCAATTGTAGCTGTAGTATGTACAGTAATAATAGTTGTGTACTGCAGTGGCCCATTTTTGCTCTGTGCTTGTAACAATTGATGTAAATTTAGATTGTTGGTTACAAAATGATTAATCATTTATGGGATGAGAAAGTGAGAGGCAAACCCCTAACATGCATTTTGTACTGAAGCAGAAAGAAGAAAAGGAGAATGAATGAGTGTCAAAATACTTTTTTACACTATAACCTTCTTGAAGCTACAGTAGGTCCTGTACTTTATATTTAATATACACTGCATGATCCTATCTAGGTCTTTTATAACCATCACAAATGTCTGCACCCTTATTAAGAAGGTCTTGTTGATTGCAAGGATATTGCCAAGGTACTGTAAATTAATGTCTACAGCCTCAAGAAAACCTGCATCAACCTAATGTGAATGACCTGAGTTAGACCTAGATCCCTGCAGGAAGTCATGTATTAAGGCACTGTATAAAATGGCACTTTAATTAGGAAGGGTGACCAGCAAGATATTCTCTGATGGCCGTACTTTGTTCTGGTAATTTCACTGGAAATTTTTTCATAAAAAGTCATTTTTTTTTACTCCTGGAGTCCTAAGCATGTTACTGTAGATGAACTTGTTAAATGATTAGTTCTGTGACCAAGAAACTTATTTTATGGGGTCTGAGTTTGGTTCAATCTAATACTTTGTCATTTTCTCCCACTCTTCTGCAACATGATTCTTAATTTTCATCTGGGGCAGATTGTGTGCTCGACAATCTCCAGGGGGGAGAAGATTTGTTCATTCTCTATGAAATAAAATAAAATGTACCATGATATTGTTTCAAATTCCCATGGTGCTTCAGTGTTATTTAATAAATGGAATGTTTTTTGCTGGACGAGTTTGTTGCTGTGCCATATAACATTTTTGTAGGAAATGTGATGATCTTAAGAGATTTTGCAAACTCCTTACTTGGTGTACTGGCCAGGTTCATTTGGAATTCATTTGGAATTCTCCTTTACAAAAATGTATTGCTATTGCATAGGGCTTATACAGATTTAAATGTACTACTGTATTTATGCATGTAATACCAGGGTATTTTTTTGATTTGGAAATTGTAGATAATGTAATTCCCTGCCTGAGCAATCTTGGAAAAGTACATTTAGCTTGCATGGGGTGTCCAGTTTTATAAGCTTTTAGTACTCCTGTTTCTCTTCAGGAATGTTTTCAGATTCGGTTCTGTCCTCAAAATACGTTTTAAACTCTTTTATCAACTGCCCAATTTATATCTCTATCTAACATTGTTATCACATTCAGGAGGTCAAATTTCACATTATAAATGGTTGGAGGCTTAACAATCAAGCTTGCAGGTTGAGCTCTGTTGCCAGTAGTTTGTGCCTGGGTCATGTCACCAGCCAGCTAGGATTTGGGTGTTGGGATTAGTTGTCTAGGATTTATAGGTTTTTGGTGGATCAGTTGGCCCCTTGTGGACTTGCGCTCTCCATGGTGGGGGAGGTGCCACTTGGGTTAAGTACTCTGACACTCAAATGCAGGTGGATTACTGAATGTCCACTGGGCTTACTGGAGAGCCAAGGCAAATAACATTAGCTAATTCCAAATTTGGATTGGTATATAATGACTGCAAGTTTAGGTTTCATTGGCTCTGAATTGTCCCTTTTCAGCTGAGGTTTCGCTGAGTGTTCATTTTTGTCTCTTGTTCGCGGTATAGGCAGTAGGGAATGCAAAGGAACAAGCAAAGGTTTATTCCATGCTGAAATGAGAAGAAAAGAAACATAACATTTTGGCTGCAGAGCCTTCTTACGGTGTGAGAGAGGAAAACTGGCAGTTGATAAAGCATGGGAGAACAAAAGCTGGGAGTGGAGAGGATGCGGCAACAGGAGAGAAGCAGAATCAACACTGATTGGTGTGGAGTCGAGAGAGGCGAAGAAACGTGTGAAGTCAAAACCTGCAGATGAATAGAGAAGATCAGAAGGAAACGAGTCTTTCTTTGAGAGAAGGGGGAAGGTGTGATCCTAGTTTCAGGATAATTTTGGATGTCTCTGCAATGGGAGGTTTCGAATGTCTTTTTGTAATAGGAGTTCTGAAACCCCTCTTTGAGAACGCAGATGGAGAGATCAGTATGATCATGGCCATTAGATGTGAAATGGGAGACCATGGGGTTGGAGAGATCTTTGATCCTCACAGCCCTGACATGTAACCTGAAACAGTCTCCCAGCCACCTTCCTGTTTCACCAATGTAGATAGCTGGGCATTTTCTGCAAGAGATACAGTACATAAGGTTGCTGGAGGTACAATATGTCATCTGAGTGATCCATAATTGTCTAGAGGGGCATTGAATGTGCAACAGTAGGGAATATTGTGTATTACTAAAATGGGACCATGTGTTTGTGACGGTCCCAGTGGCCTAATTCTGTTTGCAGCCTTTCTGACATTCTGATGAATGCTGAACGCATGTGACTCACAGGATGACAAAACATAAAAATAAGGATTTCATTCAGGAGGACAGGTGCTGCTGCAAAACATTCTTAAAATACAACATTTCTCTCAGATGGTGCTACAGCAAGCATGAAAGAACATATCACAAGCATCATATTTAATCCAAAAAGCATTCAAACTCCTATTTGACTTTTAGAATAGTAAGTTGCCAAGTCTTCCCTCTCAGGTAATTTCTTGTTTAAATATTCTAGTTTTTTTCCTGTGGTATTTTCATTTTTCAACTTATACTATCATTTGTCACACTAAATTAACTATCCAAAATAGCTTCTCCGAGCAAGACTCAAAGTCAGGTTGCCAGGTAATACACAGAGGAGGCTAATTAATGCCACACACAGCTGAAGAGATTCTTGAAGAGAGTTAAACCTTGTAACACTCACACACCAACTCAAACTTCTCTGTCAGATCAGCGTGTAAAATCACTTGTTTGACGCTAGTTGACGTCCTCTGTATCAGGCCTTGAGAGATCTTGTTAAAACATATTTTTAAGGCAATGATACTTATCTGTAGTATAACTACAGCACTAAGTGCAGTTATACCAGAAAATAACACAAAATGCATAAAGTATAATAGCATAGACAGGATGTAAGAACATTGCATTCAAGAGAAGGAAATCATTTCTCCTTGAAAGCAAGTAAATATATATATATATTTTTTAAATGCTAGAAATTTCAATAATTTTCCTTCTGGTGTGCTATGCACATAAATGGCGATACTATCACAAGGCTGCCGGTGGTATCTTGGCAGTTAAGATTTATTTCAAGTAGTTACAGTAGCTGCGTCAGCATGCGTAGGCTGCAAAGGAACACGTAATAGGTTTATTCCATGCTGAGAAGAGAAGAAAAGAAACACAACGTTTCGACTGTGGAGCCTTCTTCAGGTGTCACAGGTAAAAAGTTGTGGCACTGGGAACAGCCCCACCAGCTATAAAATACCCTTAAAATGCCCACTAGGAACAGACTCTACATGCATGCTGGGAGGCAATTGCAGCACCCAAAGCAGCCTCCATGAACACAGGGAAATGTGCTGACTACAAACAGGTACAGTACATACTCCAAGCTGCAATTGAATCCAGAGCCGAGGAGCTGTGAGATATTTTACTGTTAACCACCACATCACTGTGGTACTGTGCTGAAACTCAAATGTCTCAATGGTGACATTACTTTACCTAATAAGGAATTTAGTTTTCATTTACCTAATAAGGAATTTAGTTTTCAGTTTTTGTCTCCTTGATAACATACAATTATGGTGCCATTGGGAGTTTAAAAACAGTGAATTACTTCAGAACAGCAAAGGGTAGCCATCATTTTATTTCTGAAAACAGATAGACCCCTTACTTTCTGACACAACATTATCGTTAAAGGAAACTTTAGTTAACTCAACATCCATCCATTTACTGAAAATATTGTTAGAAATTGCAAGGAATTGACTTTAGTATAAATGTCTGTTAGCGGCCTGACAGAGCTTGGCTCCTAGGTAATCAGACAGCATACTCATTACATTATAATGCTGAAAGCATATTTGCTTCCTTTCATTGCATCTATGTGTTAGTGGGTTCTTGGATATCCACCAGTTGTGAGTTTAGGAGATTGTATTACAAGTTTATTTTTATCTTTGAAGACACTGAAACATTGCTTGGTGTGTTATTCTATAAAATGAGCAGTTCAGTATTTCAATATCTTTCACCTTAAAGGCCATTTGGCAGGAGCCTAAGCAGTAAATGATGTTCTACTTTAAAATAAAGAAGAGCAAAAGTGCTCTTAACTGCTCAAGATGACATTCTGGAATTTTACCAGAGTAATAGTGCTCTTTGTAGAAAAATGTTTACACTATGTAAGCCTGTCACTCAGGCGAAAAGGAAAAATGATTCTATGTGTTTTATAGCAAGTACTGACTCACGTTATGTACCTAAGTATAGGGCCTTTTATCGACAGCTGAGATTTAATTATCAAGAGTATGATGTGCTCTTTGACTGATTATGTCCAATTTAATTTTACCCCCAATAATCTGCAAAGCATGGAATAGCTCAGCAACCTGCAGGCTTTCTGGTCCCTTAAACCTTTGTCCTGAATTATACTGTTAATTCATTTCAAGCTTTGTCCTGCTCCAAAAGCTCTTAACTATGCAATTATGCCTGTTACACCAGAAGTGGATTCACCTCCAGGAATGGGTAGAGACCTTCTAATGCAGTCTATCTGAAAGAGTTCCTATTTGTAGAGCAATACTAACTAGTATAAACAATGGTGATCTTTAATGTCTCCCCCATCTGTGCCATCAGAAATTTTTGATTTATTTTTAAAGTTTACAAGAGGGCATGAAGCACATTTACACTCACTTTTTAAAATTGTTTCTAAAAGGGCAAATATATGCCAATTTTACTTTAAATTGCAGGTGCAATTTGGGGTCAGTGTTACTCAGACATATTGAGTGAGATAACGGCAACAAAATTGGGCTGGTCTTTATAGCAAAGTCTGATTAATGACCACGTGACCCTGCCAGCAGGAGGTCTGATCATTTGGATTTTATCATCCTGTAAAAGCTTTAAAATTATACCTTGCCCACACACCCCTGATATATGATTGTCTGAGCATGCCACTTCTGTGGATTAATTTTTCTAAACAAATACAGGCTATGACATCTTTGTAATTTTAAGATCCAAGTGGTGTCCATATAATTAGCATTAATTAATTAATCGAAATTAAACTTCACAAGGTAACAACCAGTAAAGATGGTTAGCTCACAAAAGGCCTTAAACCTATAACTGGCCTATAATCTATAACTTTGGCCCATATTCTTAACAAAATGAATGATCCCAATTCAATATTTTGTCGTTCAGTCCTCTAACAGTGACATTTTAGAGATTTTGAAATATACTGAATTTTGTTAACTCTTTTCCATGCTTTTCAAGAATTCAAACCTGCATACCTGGCAGTAAGCTGATGTTTCAGGGCAACAACTTGATGTTCATTTACAGTAGGCCGTTGTTTGCAGGTGTTTCTGAGATGTTTCAGGTCTAAGGTCCATCCACACATATGCAGCACTTTTCTTCCCACAATTTGCAATCCATGAGTTTGGGCCATGTTCCAAATGAGAACCCAGAATGATCCCTGAAATACAGCATAAATGTTGTAGGAAATGATACGTTTGCAGCGATAAGTAGGAGGTTATTTTGTTCTGCCAAACTTTAAGTAGCTGAGTGAAAAGGTCAGGTTCTGTGCTAACATTTTTCTCTCAGATGCCTGTGTTAAAAATGGTAAGCTTGAAACACTTGGACACTCTGGGTATGATTGACTGCCAGCACCATGCTGTTAAGATTAGCGCTAAATCAATATTCTTCTTGCTTTGCTTGCCTAGTCTTTGAGTCTTAATTGGCTTTATCCCCCTTCCTTTCCTTTATTGCTTGTTTTATTGAAATGCCGTTGTGCTGTTACTGTACACATGCTGTACAGTATGTTTTTCCTAGGGAAACGCCAGTAGATCATCATTTCTTTTTTGTATTCATTTCAAAATAAATGCAGAGTTGCAAAAGGTAGAAGAATTCTACCTTGAAGCACATTGATGGAAAAAAGATCATTACCTAGTATACATCAAGTAATGGGTTATAAATGACCAAATTCCAACTGTGAAACTTTGAAAGCAACAACACCTGTGCTCAATGATGCTGCAGACATCCAAGCAGTGAGACAGCAGGAGCTCAACTAAAAAAAAATGGGTGTTTTAAAATTGCATAATAATCTTTTCAACTACGATATGGCAAGCAACTAAAGTATAATCCACATGACAATTTTCATTAACTATTTTTTGGCTCAAGAACCTGAGTGCTTTTAGGACCTTTTCATTAACACTACAGTGATGCTTCTATGCTTTTCCTTTGCACTGCATTGTATAGTATTTGCTTTCTTTCAAGTCTCTAAAAAGTCCATGATGACATGGGTGAATACTGGCAAAATGGTACCCTTGTCTTGACATTTATTATTGACAGCATTGCAGGTGATATTGATCTGTTGCATGTGCTGTAGGCATCATTACCTTCCCAATTCAAGCTTTTGGTAAGTTTAATTTTTTCTTTTTATATGAGGTTTTCTGAAATATAGACTATAGACTTCTTTTTAATATATACTGTAACTACTACCTGTATATACTACTGTATAACTACGGCAGTTACTACTAGATGACAAAAGCTTTTTTATAATGTGGTGGGTAGAATATTGTCTGCTGCTGTACTCTCTTTAAATCTTATATTAATGGAAGACATTAGAATCAGTTGTCCAGAATCACAGGAGATACTTACATAACCAATAGGCCAATATTTCAACACGGTTTATACTTTTGCAGTCTGACACAGAGTTTGCAAGATTATATTTATAAACAACATACTGTATATTAGAAGGTCAGGTTATTTAATTAGTGCTTTACAAGAAGCTAAAATTGATTATTTTAATCTTTTTGATGATTGTGTTTGCCTTATTTGTTAATGGCATTGAAATACAAATAAAAATAAACTGCTTCATGAGCAGGTATATACTGTAGGTGAATGGATTTCATTTTCTTTTACTTTGGTGTGTGGTCATAGTCACTGTGCCATTGTCATGCAAAGGAGGTAAGTCTTTCTGCTGTGGAATGATTAAAACTAAGGTCACACTAGACAAGGTTGTGGTTTTCTAAACAGAAGAGAATTGCTACATTAACAACGACATTTGATTCTCTTAAGAAAAGGGATATTTGAGTAAAGTTTACAGATTTAACAAAACTGTATTAACAAAAAGATGAAGGCAGAGCTCATTGAGCAAGTCATTGGAGAGCACTTCCAAAATACTAATCACCTTTTATAATGCAATCGTCTACTGGGGTGTGTCATTGTAAAAGTACAGCAAAGTGTAAAAACATGAAATCATGGCGAAGTGCAGAGAGGCATAAAAAACAAGAAAATCTGTTGTAAAGAATGAGAAAGCAAAGCTTGCGTTCCATGGCATGGCAAAGCTACTGTATAATTGTCTTGTACCCTGTGCTTCCCCAACAGGCTCTGGGTTCTCATGACCATTACCAGGAATTTCTATGTTTTCTGAGATAGATATTGCTATTGTGTGTTCTGTATATGCTGTCCATGTGTAGGTAATTTTGGACAAGAACTTTTTTCCATTTTTAAAGTTTCTGCTGGTGAAGTGAAATTGTGAATAGACGCTGCCTTGAAAATGTATCCTCAGTCTAGATCTGTTCATGGTAGTATAGTGATCCTAAATCATGTTCAAGGTGTTTTTCAAAGGCTCCTAGCAACGTACTATGGCTAAGCAGTGTGTTTTGTGAGCCAGTATGTTATGCGCTTCAGAGAGATTTAATTGTAATTTAGAATTGTTATAATAACACTATCTTAGCACTTAGTGAAGTTCTTGAATTAGTTGTGATACTTGTGATTCTACTTCCAGTACATGGAAACTGTAAACTGTAAACTTGTAGAAAGGTATGGAATTGCTCAGTGAATCAGAAATTGAGAGGGTTACCTCATTAGGCCTGCCTTAGTCAATTATTCTATAACACATGCAGAATATACCTAGGAAATACTAATGAGTCTTATTTACTTCTGTGAGAACTCTCCGTAAGGAGACTGCTAGCATTAGCTTGCTTTATCCCTGTATAATTAGGCCAGACCAGAGGAATGTGGAATAAGCAAGTCACATGACTCTGGAAAGCTATTTGTCAGACTTTTTGAGCCTCTTTGTCATCCATTTTCTGATAACTGCTTTGACCAATGCAGGGTCGTGGGGGAGCCAGGGTTTATTCTAGGAAGCAATGAACACAAGGCAGGATACACCTTGGATGGGACACCAGTCCATCACAGGGCACACACCACTCACACCAGAGCCAGTTTTCCCAGAAGCCAATTGGCCTACAGTACCAGTATTTCTTAGGACTGTGGGAAACTGGAGAACTCGGAGGAAACCCAAGCAAACATGGGGAGAATCTACAAACCCTATACAGATAGCACCCCAGGAATTGAACACCCCAGAAACACTGACCACTAAGGGAACTACATTGTCGCGTTTTTTTTTTCACGGAGCACCTAGTTCTCATTACATTTAATTTTTCCATCATTCATTTTGGTGGTACATGTAGATCTGGACTTACTTGCATCTATTTTTAACAAAACATTCACTGTTGTTGTGCATTACTCAAAACGTCATTGTTATCGTCATATTCAGAGGTAAAGCTAAATTAATTTGAAAGCAAAATATTTCTTTAATGTAGAAGCTCTCCCTGACCCTCTGTCCAGCCTGTTAGAAAATAATATATCTACAGTAAGTACCATAAGTCCAATTAGATCATTAATATGAAACTTTGATAGTAGCAATGAAACAGTAACATTTGTAATGAATCCTTAATTAATAGATTAATATTCATTTCCATTTCAGCTCTACTTTAATTGTGTAAAGTGGCATTTAGCTTTTGGATCCCATCTGCAAACAAATTAATAATAATGCTGAGTAGCTTTGTCAATCCTTTCTAATACCCATTTTTTATTTTGTAATAAATCCACCCACACCAGGGTAATTAGAGCAAATTCAAGTGCTTTTGGATTTCTGAAAATATAAATAAGGTAATGAGGGCGAGAAAGTTTGAAAATGAAAGCTTAATGCACAGTAAAACATTTATTCTTTACTTCCATTCACTACTTTACTGGCAAAACATCTGCAAGTGTGACCAGCAAACCAAATTCAGTTCAGATTCAGAAAAACACAGTTGTGTAACAGGTGGATCACAGATGAGGGAGATTAGTTTTTGGTAATATATTGTCCCAAATCTGTGTTAAAATGTGGAAAGAGACTAAGGGAAACAGGTCAGAAATGTTACAGATGTAACCATCTGCTCCCATTTTTACAAAACAAAGAGCTTGTATCTACCATTGAATCATTTGTTGGTCACCTAATTGGTTATTATTCACTGTGTAGTAGAATGGGAATCTTGGGAAATTAGATTCAAGGATGTTACAGGGGACCTGAGGGTATTTCTTTGAAAGGAAAAAATAATGGAGTACTGATTTACACCATGCAGCCATGGTCATTTTCATAAAACAGCCGTAAGCAGAATGCAAAATGGATGTTTTCTTTAGCCTTTAAAGCCAAAGCCTACTTACCTATGGAAGTCTGTGCCCATATAGCATTAAGCTATTTACTGCTTCTACAATTCTCAGGATTCGGCAAACACTTGAGAAAAAGCTGTATATGAAGACCTGGCATTTTTACTTCATTTCTCTTGCAAACAGTACACTGTTCTTTTTTAACTTTCTAGGTCTTGCGCTTTGGGGCAAATTGCTAAGACAAGTCAGGGCAGAGATCAAGCCCATCTGACACTCTTACAGTTCCTATCAGCATGGTGATATCTGCGGGATTCTTATTTTGTCAGACGTACAATGTGCATGCAGGTTGTGTAGAGCTTGCAGAAAGCATGAGTGCTCTTTCTAGTCCACAAATATATAAATCACGTGTGCATTGTACTCGGCATGATAAGCATCTCGCAGAATCATTTTTGCAGTTAGGTATTGAATAGGGTGACAATACTAAGTGCACTTTCACATGGATTAAACGGCTTTTGGAGTTTCTAATTGCTATAGTAAGAAACTAAAGGGTAAAAAGGGGCAAAAGCACAATGAGTTTTAATGTAACAATCTTCCTGTGCTTTTGCAATAAATTTGTGCGGGGCACAATTTTGAACATGGTAGTGCATGAAAATCATACCACCAGCCTTATAATTTATTCCATAATAATAAACCGATGTCAATGTACGTCTGTTAATTTGGGTTTGATATTGGGTTTATTAAATGATAGTAAACTATAATTTCATTATAATTTGACGTTTTCTGTGTTTCCACTTATACACCTATACAGTTTGCCATTCATAACTTCTCAAATGTTATTGAACTGTCAGTGTACAGGCCTAAATGAAACATCACTGGAAGGAACCTAGCCTGATTTTTTTTCACTACTTGCATATTGAGCTCCAGAACTCCATATATACTGTATAGGTGGAATGCAGTTGCAGAATAATAATATTAGTCATCTCCTCGTTTTTCTGTTTTCATTCCAATATTTTTGTACTACTGTATATTTCTTGTCAAGCAAATTCCTTTATTAGGTCTACTTGCTTTTCACATAAAAATAAATCAAAGTGGTGGCGCTGGAAGATATTTCAAGTTATCCTTTTCAGAGTTCATGTTTTCTGTGGATATTCACAACATACTTGTGCCACTGGCAACATGTGATAGGACATTCAAAACAAATTGCTTTGACAAGAATAAACGGGCATTTTTTGCTAGCCAGATTATTGTTCCTACTTTTCCGTTTTAAGTTACATTTTTTTTGAGGTAACAGTCTCAGTCAGTGCCCAATGTGTTTTGAGCCCCCAAAACACAATGACCCATTACAGAATTCTTACTGATCCTGTGCTGAGATATCCCAGTATCTCAGCTGAATTTGTGACTCAGAATGTTGTACCATACCGCTTGTTGTTTCTAGCTCTGCTTCTTCGGACAGATTGCACTGTATGTCGTGCCTGACCGGTAATTTAATTCTGTTGTGATGAATAACACTTAACATTGTGTATTTTCCACAATACATTTTGGCCTTCATGGCAAACAGGATAGCTCTCACTTGTTCTGCAAATTGGTAAAATGTGCATTGAGCACAGTATATGCACAGGTGAATGAGATCCAAGGCCACATTAACAGAAATGAGACCAGGCCTCTGTGATGGAAAGTCGTAGCATTTATGAGGCAGAGAACTGAGATTCTAAACATTTCCCAGTGCAGCCACAAAACTAGTTAGCTCCCTCTAGCCCGGAGGGGTGGTGGTGGTGTTGGGGGGGCGGGGGTTCGGCTGTGTCTGTAACAGCATTCAAAGCATTTTAACATTAGCCAAGTGCATGGCCTCTGCACTGTGTAGTGGAACTGCTGGTGAAGAATGCAGTGCCAGTTAGTGACATAGTTGAAGGGTTTCCAATTATATTTCAGAGCAGCTTGTTTGCAGCCCCAGACCCACTCACTTCATCTCAAGGACGTAATGTTGATTTGAATCCAAAATCCAGCCCTGAGCTTAAAAATTCTCTACGTGGTGTGTGAATGCTAACCCTAACCCTACCTGGGCTGTCAACTGAGCATTTCCACGTTCTACATATGAACTTCTCTAAGCATCAGATTTTGACATGTTCCCCAAACCACTAACTTTGATTGGGAAACAATCAAGACCAGTGATCAAAGCCTATGCAAGAGAATGACATTAAATAAGGCTCGGTTATGACTTTAGATCGGACCGGCTCAGTTTTTGGATAGAATTACCCAATTGTCAATTGTATTTTAGCCATGATTCCCTAAAACTTGGGAAGCTCATGGTTTTCAAAACTGTTCAGATCCAGCTTAATAAATATTTGATCTACTGATTGATTGATACTCTGTGTAAGAACTGAATTAATTTTGTTTCCTCCCCAATCCACATTCCAATTACTTTTTCTGCGTTTTATGCTTTGTTTTCATACACAAAAAGACCACAGTGAGTAACCTGTACGCTGTCAGTTCCCCCGTATCAATGCTGGGTTGTGAAAATTGTGGACTCAAAGAAAGAAACATGCTTTGACATTGCTTTGTGTCCTATGTGAAAGAAAAATGGGGGCCTATTTAAAACCGGCAGCGAAAACTGCATAGAAAATTCACTGTGTGAATTGGCAGCCAGTGATTTAGAGGGAAGATTTATGAAGGCCTTTCCACCAAAGAGTAATTTTTCCCCATATTTTGTTCATGAAAGAGAAATTGGTTAATGTGACAATTCTTTGAAGAATGTATTAGAACCATAATAAGGTCAATTTTTACATTAGTAGGCATTATAAACATCAAATAATTATACAACGTGCACTCTAGTGTTAAGTACTTTATACATCTTGGCTTAAGTCCATAAATGTAATGGTATGTGACATCTCGGACCTATACCAGTTTATATGGGGCTGATCAGCTCCCCATTCTTAATATATCACAGCTGAATTGTGAGTCTCAGGACTGAACTCCTTGAGATATATTTTCTATCCTTCTGCCAAGATAAATATTGCACTATTTTTTCTTCTCTTGAATGAAATATACTGCATGCATCTCCCAAAAATGCTGTACATGTTTGAAGAAGTCTTCCAAGTAAACAGTTGTCTAGATTTTCTGAGCTCCGTGTTGATCAGAAGTGTTTAAAACCAGACTGCTCCTGCAGCATCACTAGAGCTAAAAGGGTCACTGGAATAAGAACAGTGGCATATTAAACATTTTCCTAGGAAATAAGGGCATTTCTTTACTACTATTGTTTAAAAAGTACACATTGCTTTCGCCAGTATTCAGACATTTATTTGAATAAAACAAAAAACGTATGCACTCTTTTGAGTGTGTCTGTCTCTTATTATGACCTTTTGGGTATTCTTCGTGTTTTTGACCTACATCCTATTATTAAAAATAATTATTCTGATATTAGATTAAAAAAATGTTAAGATATTCATTTTCTTCATTAAGTATAGGTTTAGCATTTAAAAGAACATTTATGAAGAGTGATTTGGTGAGATCTATCAGCATTACAAAACGTTTGTGTTCACACCACATCTGAAGATATCTTATAACTAGTATCTGCTTTTATTTGGGCCATAACTGCTGCTGAAACATTTGATCATTTTTAACCTACTGAGGAATAAGTCCTCCCAGCCTACTTTTCCCCTGCATCCTGCTTTGTGTTTTATTGAAGCCTATTACAACAGCAACCCCTCGTACCCACACCCCCCTCCCATTCCACATACAAACACACACTCTACCTGGTGGCTGACAGATAAAAATCGAGCCCTTCTTTTGTGTCTAATCTCAGGATAACTGCAGGGTCCCTTGGGATTATACATGTATATGCAGTGGTGCGAAATTCTGTTTCGATCAAACATCCATCAGGGTCTGGCTGGGTGTAGGCAGTTCTCCTTCTCCTTTTACTTTCATTTGAGATTGCAGGAGTGCCGGATTGAAGTTTTGGTCTTTTAACAGCCTGCATCACAACAGTTCTTGTACCACTCTCTGGTAGACCCAGAATCACCTGTCTGCTGGTTTTATGAAGTGTGGCTGGGTATTGGCTATTGATTTTATTTAAGCAGTTAAATCAGGTCGATCCTGCACAGTCTGCCAACGTGGCCCAGTTAAGAGCCACGTTAAACACATGACTGCGCACAACACTTCTCTTGTTAAAGTGTCATACGATTCATTTGTCCAACTCATGTAGAATATGACAATCATTGAAGCCTTGACTAGTTTGTATTCAGCTACCTGAATTCTAGAATAAAAAATCTTATCAATATATTGCACCAGTCTTACCATTGCTGTGTTGGCTTCCTGTGGAGTTCAGAGTTAAATATAAAATTCTGCTTCTAAAGTTCAAGGCGCTGTATGGTTCAGCACACAACTCTATCTGTGATTTTTTTTCAGTATATTCTCTTCCTTGCAATCTTTGCTCAACGGACAGGGTTTGCTTGTCCCTAAAGCTAAAGCTAGTGTTTCTGGCCACATTACACAGTACACTGTGGAGAGATCATTTAAAAAAACATAATGAAATAGCAATAATGAAAGAGCAAGTTTAGCTATACACCTTTAAGAATGAAGTGCTTTCCCACTGTGTTTACACCCTTTTAATTACACTTTAAATGTCATTTGTAGGCGCAGAAATTAGTGCCGCTGTTCAAGGAAGATGTACTGTCATCCATCAGAGCAGGACACGCTGTCTTTTGTTTTGTTCCATTTAATTCACACTGAAAGGGTTGAAAGGGAAGGTGCTCTGGGTTAAGGTTGATCACTACTGTGAGGAAATGTATGTCTCTCTGTATAATAATGACACCTCCTGAGGCTCTAAGCACATTTTGGATATTATAGTATTAATCAAGGAACCTCGTACTAAATCTCAGCCCCCAGGCATATTTGCAAATTTTATTAATAATTGTAAATCTGGACATCCCTGTATGACTCTATCAGAGGCAGATCTTGTACAGAATAATTTTATTGTTCTATAGTTCTTCTGCCAAAGAGCCCCTTTTATAATTGCTTTTTATACGTACTTACCTGCTGCTGTCGCTGTCGGTGTCGGTGCTAGCGCATAACCTGATGTGGACAGGACCTGACTAGTGAAAAAAGGGTTTATAAGCAGAATTATTGAGCTCTGGGTGTTCTGAAAACAGCATCATTAATGTATAAACACATTACAACCTTCTAGCCTGTTCTCAATGAGCCTCAGATGCCAAGACAGGGTTTGGTCAATACAAGGATAGGAGACCTTTACACAGAACCACGTTAGAGCTGTAAGTGGTTTTGGTGGACCAGTAGGTGGCGTTCTTCCCTCAAATTCAGAATTTCTAAAATCAATGCCCCAGTGTGGTGACCATATGAGATGTTAAAACAAGGTCCCAGTGATGAAATTGGAAAAGGACCAAACCCCTGCTGATATGTGGTCATTAAAGATTCATGGCACTGTTTCATGGTGATGCTATCTCTAACTATCTCTATTGAATGTCTCTAACATTTGATCTGCTGTGTAATGGGGACATGGATGCATGATGACTGTGGTACAGCACCCATCACCCCATGCACTTACGTGGTGGATTGAAGTGGGCCTAATCCTAGATATAATGTTCTTTTGGAATATTCTACGATGAAAACCAGGGCATACATATTATTAAATATAATAATATTATTGTTATTGTTATTGTTACATATGATTAAATGTCTAAAAGCAGCACACAGATCCACTGTGTCATGATCCTGTATTTCCTTGAGCACAAGAAGCAATGGAGCTGGTCATGCTCCTCTGTTGACTGCTGTTCAACAGCCAAGTGAAAGTGAGTTTTCCAATGAATCCCAGTAAAGTTATGGCCCCAAACATTTTTTTTTCACTGACTCGCAAGAAAATAAATTCAATGCCTTTCTGTAGTAACAGTCAAAATCCTGGCTTCCTTGAATCCTTTAACTTAATGGTTTGGAAAATTATTTTCCTATTCAATACAGCACCATCAGTCACACAGAATGTGCACATCAGTTCCCAAATTATGTGTCAACTTTTCACACACAGGTGAAGGCAACTGTTCAAACACACCACAGCTAAGGTGAAGTGAAGCATCAAAGCTCAAGCAATAACTGCCACTGGCTACAGCTGTTTGATTTCTGTAGACAACAGGAGCATGGCATTAGATGGACTTTTTGCAGTCATTCCAGAAACCAAAAAAAAGAAGACTGAAAAAATTTCAAATTTCAAATCCAGCATTATGCTCTTGAATGAACTGTGGGTTAGAAATACAGACAGTAAAAAATAGATTGAAGGGATTGTAAAGAATCTGTCAGTATGATTTGAGACATAGTCTTGAAAAGGTAACAAACACTTGGTTAGAGAGTACAGGCTGTAGCATAGAGATATGGAGGTTAGGTCTATATAGGAATGAAGCAAAGACGCACTCCATCTGCTATTTCTTTGAAGTTTCACCTTTAATGATTATTCTGGGAATAGGACAGCCTGGAGAAAGCAGTGCATTATATCAGTCATTCTTTACTGTATGTCTAAAATTTAAGTGCCATTTTTCCTTGATTACTCTGACAGCAGTACCTTTCATGCAAGAAAAATTCTAAAGGATGTATCAGATAATGATTATGCAGCTGAGATATATTCTGTCTATACTGAAAGGTGCATGTCTAGTGAGATTTAACACTGGATTTGATCTGTGGATGGGCCTGAGTTTAGCTCTTTGCCACAGACCCTCTTTGGTAAATGTCACTTACAATTAAAGCAACTCGCAGTGTTTGAACTACTCAGAGCCAGCTCTGCAGATTAATGAAGGTCACACCTACAATGGTTCAAGCAGCTGTGGAGTGGGTGGGAAACAAACACTTCAATGAGATAGGGAGATCATTCTAAGCATTGTGGCCTCTACATTGATTGTAGTCTCATCCGCCACTTCTCCAGGCAGCAAATCCTGTTCCAAATCACTGGGACTTCAATATAGTTTGTATCATGCCGCCACCTTGAAACACAGAGCCAAGTCAAAAAACAGGTTCCTCCCTCAGTACTGCAGCAAGACGAAGCAAAAGGTTCAAAGAGTGTTAATGGGCATACTCAAGCAAAGGTATTGACTTCTGTGGGTGATCTTTTGGGATTAGGTTACATTTGATGGATAGGGGAGAAGCGAAAAGTTATTTAAGGGAGCTGTGAATAGGGGCTGACAAAGACAGATTTGTTGTGGGTAGAAAGGTGAATTGTTTTTTTTTCCTTCTTGTTTGGACATTTTAAGCAACTGTGGAGTTATTTTTTTGAAATCAGAGGTTTGTATCTCATGATGCCAGTTTTAATTTTCTAAGAATAAGGTGCTGAAAGGACCAGCTCCAAGTCCATTTTATCTTAAGGACTTCAATGCATGTGTATAGTCCAGTTTTCGACAATCCTGATGATTCAAGTCTGCGTGTTCTGCTGAAGGCCTGGTTTCACATCTTCTCCAGTGCAATTTTAAATTAATTAGGGACTGTGACTGTAGACATTTTTAAAACCCACTTCAAGGTCTGTATTTTCACAAATTGTATTTAATTTAGCTTTACCATTTTTTTTCCTTCCTTTTATTTCAGTGCATTACATGTGCCATTGTACAACACTTTTGAGTTTATAAGTTATAAAGTTAGCATCATCTTCGTCATTTTATTTGACCATTGGCCAATATAGCACAGTTTAAAGGAATCTCAGCTGATTTGTGAAACAACATAATATCTCAGTACTTATATCAAGGACCTACAGTATGTAATGTAAGCTGCATTGTGGATATAGATAGGTGAATCTTCAAGCTTAAGGTATAGCATCCAGACATGCAAAAAAAAAAAAGCAAATGACACTTTTCTCGTTAATAACCTTTTTTATGATCTGCTTAACAGCATGCTTCTAGTTAGGGAGAAAAAAGGAAGGGAACTGGCAGTGCTACCTTGATGCAAAAAAAAAACAAAGCTATTGTTAGCTGCCCTGTGTATCTTTATGGTCTTTAGAGAAATGCAGCACACAGCTGAAGACACCTTTTCTTTTTTGTGAAAATGTCTACCATTCTCTTCTCACTTTTTCATCAATTACTCTTTCACTGCCTGGGGCACCTAAAAAACTTTGAACAAAGAAATCTGACTTATTATTATGTGCTTGCTCATCTCTCATGAACATAATGAAAGCCAACCAGAGATGACAAAAAAAGAAAAGACTGGATACATCCGGTACCTGAAGAGTGACAGGCATATTGCTGTCTAAATAATGCGCTGCGCATGAAATCACCACAGTGTGCAGCAGGTGGGGGCTAATTAACTCGTGTAAAGAAAGCTTTGATTAAAGGTTCTAATAGGCAACCTGCAGAAAACCACACACACAATTCATCATTTATTGAAATAGTAATGTGGTCATTTTTTATTTTGCTGTGAAAGCTGATAGATATCTTCATTTACAAACGTTAAAATCATCCAGCAATGGTAGACTAGAAATCAGCCTAGTATTCAAAGTTATATAGGGACATATTGCATATACAGTATCTGGTGATCCTCAGTATTTAAAATGTCTGGCCACGTAGTCTAGCTGTTCCTCTGCTATGGCTGTGATGATTGCAATGCACTGAACAGGACTGAACATTTTTTACAGTGAGCTGCAAGACTAATTTTCCTGTCCTGTACTCCTGCGCTTTTTTAACATACAGTAATCCTTCTATTTTACAGCTCAAGGAATCACCAGATATATTGCAACAATAACATGTACAAATTTAAGTTCCACTTCTAATTTTAATATCCTCTCACTCCCAAGTAATATAATCTGTCTTAAACTGATTTACAGTAAACAGACATTTTTATAGACATTCCTAATTCGATTTTGGAGGGATGTGAGGTGATCACTGGATTATCTTCAGAAATGTCTGAGTTACCCCAGTAGACGTTTTTCCTTTAATTTGTTTTATGCACCTGCTCCTCTCTTTTCCATTTTCCTTCTTTCTCGTAGTTTTCATTATAATGCTTGTATGTTTTATAGGGAAAGAATGTGTCATTCAGTCCCAAAAACAGTGTGCAGTCTAACGTGAATGGGAATGCAAAGCTAATTAGCTAGAAAATGTATTTATATTAAGAGCAAGAAAAGCTGTGTACTGTATCTTGCTGTGTTTGTAATGAAATACTGTATATGAATGAGCTGTGCTTCTCCTTGGCCAAGTGAACTAAGATAAACGGGTGACAACTTATGAGTGTCACTTCTGAGGTATATCCGGCATGTGAACAATGAAAAGAAATGTACAAGGTAGGGTGGATTAATTTATTCTGATGATCAACGCAGCAACACTGATTAATCTCTGAATAGATCATCCAGCCTGGTTCTGGTCTAGTGTTATGTGTACAAATTCCTTGGTCAGAATGGTAAAGATGGAATACTGAGAAAGCATCTCTGAGAATTGCTTTTGATGGATCTTCCACTACTGTTGTATGTATGCAGTTGTTTACATAATTGCTGTAGTCCATATTATTCTGTATAACAATAAATAACATCTACTGTATGTTCACACTATCTTTCAGTTTTTTCTTACTGTAATTAAAGAAAATGTTTAAGGATCATATTAATAAAATGTATGGTTTACACTTGATACTTTCTGGTAAGAAAGCAGCACAGTCGTATTACAAACCAACAGGTACAGTACATATTTCAGGATGCAGACTCCGTATGGGCATAAATTCTTCTTCTACCAACCTGAGGTTGTTTTTCACGTTTCAAAAAATGCAGTAAATGTGCTGTGACAGAAAATGAGATTTGAGTGGTGCCCTGAGTGACTTTAAGTACTTCTTTTATGATGGTTTTGTACCTCTGATTTATTAAAATGCAACAGAAGAATGTGGATGGTTTAAGTCCTGCTGCTTTTTCAATGCTTAGCATTACTTAGCACTAACAACCAGCATATAAGTAGAGTTCCTGCATTAATATGGCATGAATTCCTCCTTAAAAACTTACAAAATTGGAACATTTAGAAAATTGGGCAATTTTTTTGCTTTTGCAGATGGAAAGTTTTGTACAGGAACTTTATTTTATTGTTAAAAGACACTGAGGTAGTTTTTACTTAGCTGAATTTTATCTGTGTTGTATGATGTTCAGTATTTGTCGTGTTTATTTCCTGCTTCTGATGACTTTTTTGTGGTCTGTCCTTTCATGCCTACAGCTGCCAGAATCATGTTTCTTCCTTTTGCTCCTTGATGGGAGTCGAAGTCCAATTTCTGAATTTCTTGTCTCTTGCTATGGGGCAAACACTAGCTTTGTTTTTTGGAGAATTACAGCTCCTAATGCTGAGATGCGACTGCCTCTGTGACCTCTAAATTAGATGGATCAGACTCAAAAGCTGCTGAAAAGTGTCTTAAAATACAGAAAGAAAATCAGACCTCTACATGTTCTGAGCAAGAATGCTGACTTCATCTTGAATGTTTTAGATTTCCTATTCCAGTTTTTCCTAAGAAAATAAGAAAAAATAAGAAAACCACGCTCAGCGGCATGTGTTCAGAGAAAAAAAGAGGAAGATGTTGATTGCCCCATTGCATCCTTTACGATTTCATGTGTAGGAGGGGTTTCTTTCAGTTGGTCACATGGTAACTAGCTGACACATTTCTTAAACTGTAAGCAGACCTGCTGTGAAAGATTCACATGATTGACCCTTATATACCTGTAGGTTAGTAAATGTGCCAAATCCGGAAGACAGAAGATAGAAACATGTATAAAAAGTGGCTATGCATCGTCTTATGTTCTGTAATAATAACTTTGGATTAGTGACAATTAGCCAGCACTTAATAAATAGAGAAGCTGAGTTATTCATTAAACCCCTCGAGGAGTGTTAGATGCTTTGTGACAATGACAAACCAGAAGCTCTGTGTGCGTTTGTTGTCTCTGTCAACAAAAAAAAGAACAGCCATCTTATGTTGGTGTCCACTTTCCCTTTGTTTAGCCAGTACTAATGCACTCGGATGCTTAATTTCAATTTCCTGGCCTTTCCTATTCTCATTTAATCATAGCTTGTACCAAGTAATAATAAACTTGATGAATGTGATGAACAGTTTTGATAATATAGCCCATCATTTATGGGGGTTCCCGAAGGCTTGTTGTTCTTTTAGAACTCTGTTGATAAGTCAGTTATTACAGTGCATCTGTAAGGCCAGACCTCAGCATTGCCTGATGGGACTCCATTTCTTTGTTTTGCCTGGGATTTAATAATTGTCTCCAAGCTGTAATCTCTTCATCACAGCATGTTTTGTGATAATAGCCAAGCTGGCTGTCATTGTTGCAGCTTGCTGAGAAAAGGCCATGACACGTTTCTTGCAGTTCTCTTCCAAACTTCATTATCATTATAAATTGCTGCATCATTGAACCCTTCTTTTAAAACGACAGTATATTCCCAAAATGTAAAACTGTACTGTGGAGAACTTGAAAAAGTATTTCCAGAAAAATGGTAGATTTTTTATACATTATTTACAATTTTTACAACCATATACCGTATGTACTGTAATACCAATGTTCTGTTTTTCAGCACGGAGGTTCCTGCAATGTTATGATATTTCAAAGTGCGTTTGGTAAATGGTAACTGTTTGCCTGGGGTCTTTCAGAATGTTACTCTGCAATGCCATAGTAACCATCATGCAAAGACATTTCACAAACATTTCAGCTTTGTGAAATCTGGCATTTTCTCATTTTGACTTCTTCTAGTCTGCATGTGACAGGTTATCAATTGTTTATTTGACAAAGACCTCAATGAGCTTCCGTTAAGATTAATTAAGACTATATTTTGGAGGACTGACATGAACGGCTGTCTCACCTTTTGTATGCATCTTTTCCAGTTATTTATAATTATTAATATTATACTTAGGAGACACAACTTTGAGAGGTGTGTTTGAGCATCTGTGTGCAAGGGCAAAGCAATCCTTAGTGGGTGAATGTCTGTTGTATTAGAAGTATCGACAAAATGGGCATTCAAAGATGCTTCTCTGCAGCAGTGCATAATCAAGGAACTGCCTGTGACACTATCTTCAGAGACTTTTGTCAGAAGGTATTACAGTGGATGAAGATCGAACACTAACACAGGGCACTAATGTTAACGTGCGCTACTCACTGTGAAGATATAGCCCTTAGTGTCTGTGGCAAGGAGAGCTCTCAGTCATAAACAGTTTCCTCAGTAACATCAACTTGTTTATGGATCAGCGATACACACTTTATTTAATCTCTATTACTTATTGTGCAGTGAAAAACCTAGAATATGTCTTTCTTACTCAAACAAAATGTTCCACTTCAGCCCAGTTTCCACTTGGTCCTGGCCTATACTTAGTCAGCTGTCATTTATTGCTGCTTCTTAAGATTATTATTCATCAGAAGTTATTTATTTTTCTTCATTTTAGCTTTAGGATCTAACTGACACTGAATTAATTTAGATTGTTCTTACCCGCAACAAGAAAAAAGCTTCTGCACCCCCAAAGATTCCAAACAGCTTAAAGTATGTGTCATTTGCTTCATGTCACTTCCTCCCTCAGCATGATCTCTCTCTGAATCTTAAAGCTTGTACCACACTGCTCCCAGGAGCGAGTACCTGAGGGGCCGGTCTCATGACAAGAAGGCAAAATGATGCTGTCACACACAGAGCCATCAATGAACGCAACTGGAAATCAATACACACTGTAAGGCTTTATCAGAAAAAGGGAGTAAAAAAATAAGCATGCCTTGAGTATCTTCACTTAAGCACACATTGGATTATATAGAATAAGGTTCAGAAGACATAGAACAATTCAAGTGAAGCATTTATGTAGACCATTGACCAAGAATCCTTATTAAGAACGCAAAAAGGACATTCCAAACAAGAGCTTGTTTCATTACAAGTAGCTTATTGAAAAAAGCCAATCTATCAGCTTTGACAAATGACAGGAAAGTTTGTTCCAGACAATCTTTATTTTCAGTTTTCAAGTTTTCAATGCACTTCCATTTAGATTTCACTTGTGTTCCCTGGTTCATGTTGCAATGTCAGTGTCTTTGAGGATTTTGAATATTGTAATCGGGTCTTCTCTGTTCAAGACTAGAAACTTTCAGTTCTTAAGACCTGTCATTGTAGGACACTCGTTTAAGCCCAAGAATGGTCCTCATCACTTTTCTTCCAAGGAAAAAGTACTATTTTGTTGTAATGTGGTGAGCAAAAGCATCCACAGTGTTCTAAATGTGGTCTTATTAATAGAACCCTTGATTTAAATTGTGTAATTTGCAAATGTATATATCCTAGCAATTGTTAGCCCTTTTTAGTTTGTCCTTATTACATGTAAATATCACCCTTAATAGTTTCTTCCACATCAGTGTAACCCTTGTTATTATTTTTTTCTACATGCAAAACCCTGCTCGTACCTTCTTTAAATGTCATCTGTCTTGAATTTTGTCTGAACCTTCTTGATTTTCCTTCAAGCCTTTTCATTTACTTTTTGACTCATTAATTTCCTGTTTTATTAACATTTATGAACTTGATTAGCTTACTATCTACACTATAATTTAGACAGTTTATATAAATTATGAAGACCTGTATAATCTAGATCCCTGCAGGTACGCCAGTTATTATGTCAAACACTGTTTTTTGTCCTTAAACAATACTGTATATCAGTTCAGATACATGCCTATAGTCTTCAATTTAAGAATTATTTTTATGTGGAACCTTATCAAATAGTGCAGATCTAAATAATATTATATGTTCTTTGCCACGGTTACTTGGTCAAGGAACTATAGTTATACAAGATATACCTAATTATCAAGTTCCAATTATCATCTCCATAAACCTATTTGTAATAGAAGTCATACTATTGGTCTACTATTTACTAGGTTCAGTTTTGTCACTCTGTACTACTCCTGTCTTGAGTACGTTTTGAAAGGGTTTTTATTTAAGCTTTTTAATACTATTTCTTGTTTCCTTAAGTACAGTTAGTAAAATACCATCAGGCCCTGGAGATTTGTTTATCTCAAGTGTTTCTGGTACCTGAAACACGTCTGCTTCTTCTGTGCTAATACTATTTGATACTATAGAGCCTCATCTTTCCTCAGCCTGGGGCATGTCGTCAATTTGTTTTCCTTAATAAACACTTGAGTGAAATATTCATTTCGTACATCAGTCATTTTCCTTTCATCCTCTGAAGGTTTCCCATTATTATCTCTGAAATACTTCGCCCTTTTCTGTTGTGCTGTTGTAGTACTGAATGTTTTTATTGTAGCCTCCATTAAAGTATAATTTTCTATTTATCTCTTGACCTTTCTAATGTTTTTTGACCTGCAAGCCTTTTTTTCTATATAAAAGAAAGCTTGCATGGTGAAAACAAATTGATATGCTGTCTAAGTAGGTTGAGCGATGTAGAATATTCTAATATTTTCGGATCCTTTCATATTTGCTTCTTATGTTTTGTCATTACTTTAATTGATGCACTTCTGTCTTTATGTTTTTTATGTATTAATTAGATAAACACATGTTTGTTTTTTTTAAAAATTGGTGACATACTGCCCCTTCTTTGAGGACTTAAGATGGTTTCTTCTGTATGAACTCTTTGATGAGTCATACACAGTGAATTTGGCTTTCTATTATCGGATTGTATTTTACCACTTTCTTTTTCTGACACTGCTCCACATTTTAAAATTGGAAACATTGATTTCTGCTTTATATTGTACCTTAAATTGTCAGCAGTGGGAAAGTTGTGTTATTATCTCATCTGTCTTGATAAGAGGACTCACAATACTATGAGTGTTTAGTTGTGTAAAAAAACACATAAGATGTTCAGTCATGAGCTGTTCAACTTAGTCTGACCCTAAAATCTTTACTGAAACACTGGAGTAACTGACATTATCATCATCTGAGGCAGCTGTTAATTGCTCAAAATAATTGATTTATGATGTTCTTTGCCATTATTGACATTGTTTTAGATGTGCAACTTATTTTCTGTGCCTTTTGCAGACCTCCAACTGACTATATGCAATTTTGGTACTTGGTTGTACAGTTCTGAAAGGTCCTCAGTCCAAACCATGTGATCAAACCAATTTGTACTTGTATCAGTACAGCGTTAGTTCCAAAAGGCAAATGTGTTCTAACAGAGTGACCAGCAAATGTGCTGTATAGCTATATAGCTGTATAGCTAAGTCTGGATGTGAACATTATTGCTTTAATTCCCATGCAGATGTATTTCAGTCGCATTGATTTTTGGGAAGACACAAGTGGCTATAATGCCTGGCAGATTCCCAGCTAATTCTACAAACTCTCTTCAACCTGTACTGCTACCTCATACCATCTGGAGGGTGTTAGTGATCGAACACACCACACTGTGTGTGGTTAGCACCAACTGAAACTCAGCCACAAGTTTCCTCCTATCTGAATGACTTGTTATTCAAGAAACTTTGCTTTAAGCTTCGCTTCCAGTTCTTTTAGTTTGAGCCATTCCTCTGTGTTTTTGCTGCGAGTTTGATTAGGAGATTTCAGCTTAACAGGACATAAAACGCACCCTTGGTGAACTATAATTAATGATGGTATTGTTGAAAACAGCTTGATTCTAACAAAGTGTTTCTTTATAAGACTGAATTGAAACTAGAGTGCTTCCCAGTTCTGGCCATGAGTAGATGATTGTAATGTTACATGCTGTGCCTAGGCTGGGCTGTTTGATCAATTTCCATACCATTTCATATGTTTTTGACATGCTTTTCAATGTCAGTCCTCAAGGTAAAGTTTTGATTCTGGCAAGCTTATTTTTTTTATGTTCTGACTGTCTAAGACTGTACAAAAAATAAAGGATTTATTTGTGGTCCCCCCTTAACCTTGTCACAAAAGTTAATAGAATATCATGGAGAAAAGACCCCAAATTATCTGATTTTGGGAGAGCAGGGACAGGACACAAGAATTGTTGGTTATTCTCACTGATTTTAAAATATACTCTGATTTTGAAATTATTTTGTAAATGTACGGTGAAGTTTGATGCCTTTGTCTCAAAAGCCACTGTAATTTACAACTTGACAGCACCAGAAGAATTGATATTGATGTTCTATCTGCTGATTAATAATTCTAAAATGAAGTGAGATAACAAACCATGAAACTATGCATCAATTCCTTTGTAGATCCCTTTTCATGAGAAGGTTGGCTCTTCATTATTAATTTATATGTTCCACGTAATTTTAAAACACATTATTCATTGTAATGCTACTTACAAGGAAGGTTATTTTTATTGTATCAGTAAGAGGCAATGCAGGTCACTGTAGCTACAGTATAACAGAGTACAGAGAGTTGAGGGACCCAGACTGTGCAGAAGAATGCCATTCCCCTGAGGAGAATAGGAACGGTATTAGTTAACAAGATTAAAAGTAAAAGGGGTGTGTTTTATTTGCATTGTGGAAGACAAGTAGTAAAAGGTTACTGAACTAATTCATTATACCTAGAAATCAAATCAAATCCTCTGAAAACCCTAGAAAACACAATGGGAATAAATAGAATTTCACAGGCAATAATGGCACACAAGAGTTCGATGCATTTGAGGGTGTTTATTAAATTACTCTATATTGAATTAATTATCTTCCAATTATAAATGTAAACCCCTCCCTTTTTTGTCTTGATCGACTTTTTAATTATGTAATTGACAAATAATAAGGAGATCAGGCATAAATCTCTCTTAAACATCCTGTTGGGAGACCCCTCTGAGTTGGAGCTGAAAGTTCCCTGTAAAGGCATATTTATATAGAAACATTTGAACTATTTAAGTCTCCTAATTGGCTTTCCTTCTCAAATCTGGACAGCTGAGCACTTACAGGCAAGTTTGTTTTCTTCACCAGGACCAAGACAGTTCCTTCTTTTAATTTGTTTTCTCTTTCTTCTTGAAAAGTGTCAGTATGGTAGCTTTGTAAGAAAGTTCTGCCCTTGGGAATTAATTTTAAACGGGATAAATGTCTATATTTTGAGGCTCATGCAGAGCATTTCACTAACAAAGTCATCACAACACAGTTCTTAACTGATATGTTGAAGCCTTGGTATTTTCCTGAAATACAACAACACCATACTCGTCTGTCTTATATGATGGCCTTGATTCAGGCAACCTGACCATAAATGCCGCAGAGAGCTCTCTTTGAATTTATGGTTGCCCCCAAACCACTTGTCTCATAACCTGTTGTGGCTAAACTACACTAGTCTCCTCTTCCTGGCTGGGTGGCTACTATACCAGAAACCTTAAATGTCTGAATATAGAAGAGTACAGTGGGAAGTGGCTCAGCATTTCTGGATTTGTTTATTGCCTTTCCCCAAGGGTTAATAACCCTTTGCCTGCAGTCTTGGAGAGCTATCTCACCTTAACAATAATGATGCAAGTTTTCTCTGTACTGCCTTCTTTCACACCCCTGGGAAAGAGGAATCCTTCGAAGCAAATATAAGCTTCAAATGTAAGATTTAAGCCTTTTCTTACTTCAGTTATGTTGTCTTATATCCCCCTCCTGCCAAAAACTAAAGATTTTGTGCTGCTGAAATTACCTCCATGCCCACTAAAGACAAAATGAATCAGTTTACTGTAAAGGTTGGCTGTGCAATACATTAAATGTTTCTTCCTCACCAAAAAAACATGAACGGTTATTGGAGTATTGACTCATAAATTTTATATTTTTAGTATTTTTAATTGAGTAGAATGTTAACAGTGCAGTACAAACTGGCAACATTTAATCTGTGTACATTTCAAAAGTGGGTAGTTTAGTGAGTTAAAAAAGAAGATGGAGTCGTCTTTGGATTAATCTGCTAAAATGGACACCTCTGAAAATGGTGTTTGGATTCTCAGCAGCTCCTTAAAGTGTGAATGGCACGATGACATCAAAAGCATGTCATCTCACAGTTCACCATGACCCTTTTCGCAAGACAGAGTAGTGAGATGATGACAGCAGGGAGCGAGGAGGGATAGAGAGAAAGAGACTGTGAGAGCTGCTGTCTAAAGCCAACACACCCTACATGACAGTCACTGGTGAATATCACCTCATTCTTAAGGGTGACCTTCCAATCCTTGTCTGCCAGAGAGAGAGAGAAAATAGAGGGAGGAAAAAAGTTATGAATTATTCCTCTAATCCTGTCTGACAAGAGTCTCTGAGCGCATTTACAAAGAGTTTTCATGTTACAGACAAGCGTTTAGTGTAACCTGCAGAATAAAATATTAAAGAGTTCATGTCTGCAAGTCTCCAGCTCACAGCAAGGTGTATGCTGACAGAATGCCTAATACTCTGTCTGCCTGCAAACAGCACTGGCATCAATTAAAAGCACTGGGCCAAGGTGGGTCCTGGGAAGCAATTAAAATTAGCAAAGAGAAAAGATGTTTTTTCTCAGAATTAGCAGATGAGCGATGTTAAATGTCGATAGAAACTGTGAGGCTTTTAAATTGGCCCAGGATGCTGTAATAGCACCATGGAAGCAATTTGTCAAAAGTCATTCATTTTGACACTGAACAAAGAGGCTGATGGTGGAATGAGCAGGGTGTTTGTGAACTAAATGCTTCTCGTTTACTTGAGCAAGGCAGAGTTGAACAACGTTGGAGAAAATTGATTTTGCAGTTGCCAAATGTTTCATGTCAGGTTGATCCATATTTATTGGGCAAAGCCAAATCCTGCTTGATTGCCTGAAAAGTGAAAAGTTTTTATTGCACCAAGGGCCTTAGTTACCCACCTTGCTTTGATGGTACAAACATGTCTGAGTGACATCCAGGTCAGGGCTGGTGAATTGTGCTCGTCTTCAGATTGGAACATCTACTGTGAGAGAAAGGATGTGCCTTTTGGTTTGCTTTTTGGAACATGCAAGTACAAGGGCACACATACTGAGATCAGAACTGCGCAGATCTGGACCTTCTTCCAAAACCTCCTCAAGACTCACCTGTTATGACAGCATTTGCGATTGTCTCCTCTGTCAGCGACATTAAACCTTAAACTTCATACTGTATATTGTAACTTCCCATTTTCAATCATGCTTACCAATTAACTGCCCTACCTCACACTTGGAATCTTCTCTCAACTATGTATTGCACCATGTACTGTATACTGTTTTTTCATTGTAGGCTATCTTTTTACACACCTTTATCTGTTTTGCACTTTACTTTGATGTTAAGTATTCCTCCTTCTATACTTGTTTTGTAATTACCATACTGCTGGGCACCTTCAGTAATCTGTCCCTGCATGGTATGTTCATGTTGATATACTGTAAGTATGTGATTTATTCCATTTTATTTTCTATATTATTCCAATTTATTTATCCATTTATCCATTGATTGTAGACAACAATAGCTCACTCTGGATAAGAGCGTTCACTAAGCAAATAATAATATTTAAAATGATGCAGTTGTATTGCATTGGAAATTTTGAAAACGGCTTTTCCCTAGTGCAGCAAAGAACAAACTGGACCAGACACTCAAATTATTTAGTTTTAAAATCGCAATGCAGAGCAGGCATTTCTCCAGGAACATGACATTAGTCATCTTTCTTCGAACAGATAGACTGCTGTGATTTGGCCCTTGGGGTTCTGTGCAGAGCTGTCTGTCAGAGAGAAAGATGAAGGGGTTGGAAGGGGAAGGTATTCCTATCAAATGAAAGCCTTTGGGTTAATATGGGCCCATTAGTGAGTTGCTTCCAGCAACTTTTTGCCACGTTTTCTCTTTACGTTTTCATCATCCAGTCTGCTAAGGCACCAAATGTCGGTTCGTTTGCCCCCAAGAGCTTTTAGTATGAGAGCTCTCAAGCCACTGTGGATCTTTTCATTGATTAAAAGAGGTGAGCTCTGGGCTTTTAAACATAAGTGACAAACAAGAACACATGGCAATTGGTTGTGCTTTTTCAGGCATCCATCTTAAGCTTAAAGAACAAAATGTCCCACCTCATCCTGCCCTGTGGCAGCCAAGACACAATATCCGAGAAAAGTCATCAGTGACTGACTCTACAAGTCCATTATTTTGCATTACAGTCCATTACAAACAGTGCAGAATTGTTCCATGGAATACAGTGGACGCAAAGCAAAGCTATGGGAATAAGGAACATAGGGACTAAGTTGTTCCCTTTGTCTTAATTGGGCCCTTAAGCATGAGCTTGACTTTGGCACAGAAAATATTTTGATTAACACCTCCTCATCTTATTAATATGAGTGTCCCGAAGGCTCAACTCACACAGCAGTAGCAAATTCTGGAGCAGGCTGTAATTCACTTTTTAATTCCATCTCCAATATGATTTAAATAATACAGTCTGATCACAGAGGAATTACTGTCTGGTGCCATTTTTATTACTTTACTGTCTTAACATTTTTCATTGGTTAATCATACATCTATATTTATCAAACGTCTGATCTGATTTTTTTCTGGCAGGTTAGTGTAAATACTGTATTCCCAGTAAACCCAGAAAAGAACAGGTTTCTCTCAAACTTAAAACATTGAACAGGTTCACCATCTTGAAGTGTGTTTTTGTTTGCACCTGAAAAGTGTGAGAATTGTTTAGAAAAATTTGTATTTAAAAGTTGTTTACAAAATTTAAAATCCAAGTGTAACGGTGGGTAGATTATGGTAAAGTGTAATGTAAAGTAATCAGTATTCTTGACTGGACTGTACAGCTGAAATGTCCATTGTAGGCTTCTGTAGAAAGTAGCCATTTTAGCTCATGTGACAAACAAGAAGAGAGGCTGAGCCAAATAGGTGATGGACAACCTAGTAAGTAATTACAGCTGCAGGCAGGTTTGAAACTAGTCCTGGCATATTTCTAGTTAGGGAAAAGTTTTAAGTGTGGGTAGAACTTCAATAAGGAATTTGGATTTTATACAGGCAGTAGTTGACTGAAAATTTCCTTTAGTGACTTCCATTGGGAAATAACTGAGTGTTGGCCTACAGTTCCAATTATAATTCAGGTACTGTTCATAACAAAATGAGAGCATTTGTGAAGAAATAATTTGTAATTCCAGACACTGGTTGAGGTAATTTCCAAATATCCTTGAATGTGGACAATGTTGTGATTGAAAACTAACTAAAGCCTTAATGGAATGTGGCTGTTGATGAAGGAATACCTGCTTGGTCTGATTTCTGATTTCAGAGACTGTTTTCCAGATAATTTAACACAACTGGTTTAGGATAAACTTTTCACTGAATATCTGTATATAACCTAATGATATTTCAGGCAAGGAGAGAGCTGATAGAATCTCATGCAATGTTCATATTCGCATACAATTCAAGAAAACCCATCTTCGTGATTTTCAACATTGGAGAAGACAGGAATAGAAATCCACTACCAGACAGGGCATTTGTCAGCAATGAGATCAGTTCAAAGTAAGTACAGGACAAAAGTAACTGTATAATCTGACATTTTCCTGAAACTGACCAATATTTCACCTAACATACTTCTCTGAAGAAAGCAGAAATTAGAAAAGTTTACTCCCCTAAAGGGTAAGTTAAAAGTTTTCTATTTATGACTGCTATTGAATAGCACATGTAATTCAAAGATGAGATTGACTGGCATCCCATCCAGGGTTTATCCTGCCATGTGCCTGTTGCCTGCTGGGACAGGCTCTGCCCTCCTTCCCCAGCCCTGTATTGAATAAAGCAGATAGAAAATGTGATTGATGAATGTAATTCAAAGCTGCTTTTAATACTGCTGGAATTTTGATGTTGCTTCCCTACAATATATACTGTTTTTGTAATGTTGGTACTGTACCTTTACTTAAGAAAGTGTAGTTTTATGGTGGTATTGTGTAATCTAGTAGAGTGTGGGAACAGCATGTTAGTGTCTGAGAGCTGGATCTTGTAGAGATGTGCAGGACTCGAGGGGAGAATCAACACAGTATAGCTAGCTAGTGCAGGAAAGAGTGATAGTGTCTTTTGGGAGCTTTGTATCATCTAACACATTTGCATGACTCAGAGGAGGGGAAAAGGCAACAAATAGTGAGATAACGGTCTGGCTTTTGTGTTAATTAAGCCCACTGAATAAATCACTCTAAACTCATGGGATATCTGATCAATGTATTGTGTGCAATCTGAGCCTGTAGGCCCACTTTTATTTTATTTCAGGTGGTTTAAAAACTGGATTTTGACTTATCACAGCTTTCTATTATACAAGAACATATCAGATTTGTGTAAGTATTATTTTGTAAGAGAGATATTAAGGGTATGGACACTATCCTATTGAATTAAAAATGTTATATAGAAAGCAGAAAAGTATTTTGAAGAATGATTCACTTCTATGTGTGTACACCTACTTCTACTGAAATAAAAACAAAAAGTATGTTTTACTGATTTGTGATTCAGAATTTAAAAACATCTAAAAGTAAAAGGTCATACTGTAATCAGCATTGTACTAATATATGTATTAAAATATTTTAAGTTCAGAAAACATTAAGGTCACAACCTTAATTTGCACCCTGTTAGTATTTTATTCATTCTCCTCTAGCATGGATTATTCTAATAGGCCCTGGCACCGCTGAGTAGAGTTTTGTGATCATTCCTTACCAATGTAGGAATGGAGGCCAATTGAAAACGCAGAGAACACTTAATTTGTGTGCAGTTAGCCGTTTGTTTGTCGATCTAAACTGTTTATAACAAGGTCATGCTGGAATGTCCATTTTTGGTCAAGCTTGAGCATCTATGCAAAGGGAACTGGCTATTTGGCCAAGATATCCTTGGGTTTGTAAGAGTTCATAATTCCCCCTAGATAAACAAGGGTTCCAGAACAGTTAAATGCAACACCCGCCCAAAATACTTTCTAATAAATCTTCTGCCATATTACTTTTTCCTATTACCACACACAACTGATAAGCACATCCAAAAATGTCAGATTGTTGTAGGTGACCCTGGTTCCAGTTGTCATGCATACTGTATGTACTGTAGTTTGGCAATTTGAGTCACCTTTTCTTATGCTGCACTCTCAGTTTCTTCCTTGCAATCCAGGCCCAAATGCATAGGTATAGTGTTTTTATTTTTAATTTTGTAAGCAAGACACTGTCCAATAACTCATTGTATTATGTTTAT
The DNA here is from genome assembly GCF_059453375.1 of Lepisosteus platostomus. NCBI lineage: Eukaryota > Metazoa > Chordata > Actinopteri > Semionotiformes > Lepisosteidae > Lepisosteus > Lepisosteus platostomus. The sequence goes on along the minus strand of NC_142623.1, from coordinate 6,201,638 downwards.
GTTTGTGTTTCTATTGTATTGCAGGTGTAAATAAATATGGAGGGTACTGAACAGTATATAATGCATATGCATACCAGTCATATGCTATATACAGTATAGAACACAGAGATCGAATAAAATACATAAATTAGTTTGCTTTGATGTTAGTCTAAGGCGTACATTACCTTAAAATTCTGGTCACAGGGATCTACATAACACATTATGTTCAGGTTTTCCACAGGGAGAGCATCATAGTCCACGATATTGCTAGTATCAGCTTCCCTATTTTATATTAAAACGTGTCACTTTTTGTTTGTAAAGAGCATGGCTTGACTAAACCCATCAGTTAATTCTATGACTCTGGGGAAATACATATTATATTTAAATATTTAACAAGTCTTTTGTCTTTTTAATAGTGTAAATGCACAAAGAGGTCTCACAAAGAGCACAGAAGCTGCTTTCAAATGTTTTTTAATTGACTAAACAGTTCCTGTATGTCTATACCTTCTTTCTCATATTTAAACTAGAAGGATATCCCAAATTTAAGAACTGCAGTCTGCATCCAGTTAGCCTCTCACACGATAAAACCCAAGTCAATGTGCTGTACACATACAGTAGAAGCAAAGGATAACAAATACACAATAAAGAGCCTGACTCTTTTCCATTACCTTGTAAATGCAGTTTTCACAAAGTGAGCCTTGTTCAGTTGCTCCCAAGGGTATTTAAGATGGTTTGATACTGGATTAATGCATATTGTATAGTTATGTCATGTTTAAGTAAGAGAAGAGAAGATAAAACACAGAAGAGCTGTGTGATCATCTGAGTAAATATAAGTCAGCTGACAGAGCCTTTCACTGTTGTGGCACTGCATTTCTGAAGGAAAGCCACAAAATAGTAATGAACAAAGGATGTATTTGCTCATAGGCCTCCGTAGATCAGCTGATTAGATTCTGGGGCTGTTTGTTCATTGTTACTGTGGCAAAGAAATCAGGGCGCATAAGAAATAAAATGTATAAACTGGAACTATTATAGAACTCATTAGTGATTTTGCACTCCTTAGCCTAAATGAGTACATATATTAGAGCTCACCTGAAAATGGGATACAGCAGAATAGCTCTAGCCCGATCAACCGCAACGCTTCTACCTTCTCTAAATGATAGGTTTGATAGTTTTTTGACAGTCACATTGCACAGTGCTTCTCATGCATCTGTGATTCCTGTCCTTCATACTCTTTTGGTGCAAATTGTTCTTCTAGTTCAGCATGTGATCTTCCCCACTTTCTCTTCCTTACTAATAATTTATTGAAAAAGGAGGTTCTCCCCTCAGAAACAGTATTGCATACCCAAGAAAATGATAATCTTATGTGAACTGTGGTGTTTACTAAATCATTAGCTCAGGACATAATAGTGATACAATACTGGCTGCTACTACAGCCCAGACAAATATGCACACACAGCTATCATTTTCATTTTTTTCTAATGAGTTTCTGTTCTACAAAAGGGTATCCTAATCAGAGACAGCAAAGTAAATCTTTTTTTTTAAATACCGTAGAAGGTCTTTCCCAGAATCTGACCTCTACAGGCTTCAGATTTTGGTAGATGTGACACTAGGCAAGTTAATGGAAAATTCTGCATTACTTGCTATCTTATGGACATAGAGTCTGTTGTATACTATGTAGGGTGATGCACAATGAGGCTAGGTTACCTGTTTTGCTGCCAGGTTTGAGTTAAACTTTTAACATACTGTATTCTCACAAGTTAAAAATGAAAGACTGTGATACATGGTCAGTTCAAAATACCAGACCTACATCTGTATTAAAAGACCGGGATTAAGTCTTTTTAAATCCTAAATCTTTTTGACTCTTCATCCCTGTAGGAAAAAATCAGTGTATTCATTGAATTTTTATTATTGTTTGCACACCTAGCCTTAGGTGTTTTAAGGAATTCAATATTTCTTTGACAACTCCTGTCAATAAGGCATGCCTTTCCTGAAAATAGGCCACTGGTTTTGTGACTAAATGAGCACCATGGGGACCTATATCTGGTGCAGCTCTGTGGAAGGGGCAAGCGATGGTGGCGGAGAGAAACCGTGATTTTGAAGCTACTGCAATGCTGTCTCTCGCTTTTCCAGCTAACAGGTGGCAAGTGTGATTACAGAGGAGGCGTGCAGGCTCATCTCAGGGGAACAAGTACAGGGATCTGCATTAATTGGAAAGGAACTATGTTTATTTACAGTCACCTGCCTTTCAGCTCTGGGCAGGAACTTGTTGTTAATGAGCATTTGCACACGGCAGCGTATTAAGTGTTACAGCAGCAGAGTACATTAGAATGGTTACAAATGAGAGGAGACCATTTGACCCATCCAGCCCATTGGGTAGTTAGAAGATAATTGATGTAAGGATCTCATCCAGCCATTTTGAGGCTTTGACAAAGTCAACCCAGCAGATTTCTTAATACAAAATCTGAGGGACAACGTTTACTCGTTCAAACACCAAAGACACGAAAAAGCGCTTTAGATTTACAGTAGTCTTAATACTTCAATAAACGTACTTTTTATGTACATAATTCTTGTTTTTACTTACATTTTATTAACGTTTTTGTTGATTTGACTCTGAAGAAGAGAACTCAAGAACCTGTGAGTTGTCTTTGTCAATGAATTGGAGGATCTTGAATACTTCAAACAGGACCCTCATAGCTTTCTCTGTTCAATACTAAAAAGGGCCCAGTTATTTTAATTTAAAACTCTTTGGTGATTCATTAAGATTATCACATTCCAGAAATTCCTTTTTTTTTGTTGTACCAGATATTGGCTTTGCCTGCAGTGGCCAGGCTCTGAATATGCTTTTGTGACCAAATAAAAGCTCTTTTTCTGACAGTACAATATGATGTTGTTACCTTGATGTTTATGAACCCAGAGACAGATTCCAAAAATATGCATCCTGCAGTGCTTCGTCCAGTAACGGTTGGATAACACTGAAAATGACAGATTTTCACATTTGTGTTATCAGAAGAATACAGATGCTTAACTGATTGTTCCAAGTCTTCCTTTCTCTGTAGAATATAGGCTGTTTCAGGGTCCAGTATTGTCTGTGAGGAGTTTCCAGTTCTTGATAAGCCCAGATGTGTTTTACTGTGAGCATACAGCATGTGTGGCTCTGCTGGTTTCATTAAGAGGCGAGCAAAAGAATATGTACACTTTGTGAGAGCATGGGGCTTAGCAAACTGATGTTCCTTTCAGTCAGACTATATGCTATGACTTTCAATTTACTGTGCACAAACAATTTTGTTTGCTGAGAGCAGCTTCAAGGTAAATTCTATGCACATTCGAATTATTTGCCATAAGTAACAGTCTTTCTTGTGTATTTATTTTATAAGGGGATTGCAAGCTCTTTTATTCTGACCTAGATTGAGAATTGCACCAAAACTGCTTTCATGTGTATTAATTTTGCAAAGGTACAGTAAGCATTATGTCCCTACCTACTTATTCTGATGAGAATATGGGGATAGTGATGAGGACTGGGGATTGTAACACAAGCAAAAAAACATATTACATGTTATTAATCTTAAAGGTTATCAATGCAGTTTCATCAAACTGTCGCTGCAGCACCACTCTAAATCGTGAATGAAATGGTCTGAATAGTGAGGGACAAAGGTCATATAACATTGTCAAGAGGCATGACGGCAGGGATTGTTTCCAAGTGCACCAAAGGTCACTGATGTTGTGAGGTTGCTCCCAGATATTAGGTCATCAGAATAGGTCAGGAACATCATAATGTAGCTGGGCGTCTGATCTGTGGGACAAACCTGAATGGCTCATTCCTCATTGTCTGCTGCAAAATATTAACAGGCATTCAAAGAGTAGTTTCGTGCCTGTTCATGTTCATTCATGTTTCATTTGTTTTATATACTGGTAAGTGTGGGTGAATCTCCCTTCTTTCTACTTTAATTTATAAGGTTAGCTAAGTGATCTAGCTTAAGTCTGCTGTATGAATTTCACATAAATAAGGTGAAGGAGAGGTTAAAATATCAATGTTGCTCTACAGTATATACAATGTACATATTTTAAGGCTGTCTTAAACTGTACTCTGTGCTTTAGTACACTAATTCATACTGTAGGTATTTTAAGAAAACACAAAAGGATTGAAAAAGTGAGTGATCATCACGCAATCGATAAATGCAGAATGACAAAAAGTGTACAATCTCAAAAGCACTGTGGTGTTCCAATTAAATGATAGTGCTGGGTTAAAAAAGTGATCACCCAAGCCAGTAATTAAATGATAAGATCCTCTATTACACCTCCAAATGAAACTGAGATTCAAATTAGTCTGTTTATTTATCTGAACTACTTTCTGTGGTATGTTCTTGGGAAAATAGGCATTTGTGTTGTCTTGTATTTCTGTTGGTCTTGATTAAAAGTGTTAGGTTAATGTATGTAAAATTAATGTTATTTCACTCTTTTTAGTGTCGTAGTGCATGTGTCATTTAAGCTCATTATGATCCTTTAAATGGATGAAAGTGTATTTTTCTTTTTTTAAATCATATTTTTAATCATATAAAGTCTTTAAAAAGCACTTAACATACCACCTTCACAGTGACAGAGTAAAAGCACTGTGTGCACTTGGAGATGTACAGTATCAGTGTATAAAACAATGACCAGGTAATAATTAAACTGCATTGTTGATAGCTTAAGTAGAGCATTATTCCAATATGATTGGAATCTGTAACCTGTCCTGCCCAGTGCTTGAATCCTCTTTAATCCTCAAGTCCTAACCAGACACGTGGATATTTTTATCACAACCGGAAGTAAGAGAAAGTGCAGTTACAGCTTACTGGGAAGAGGAAGTCTGTTGCTAAGGGTCGGTGGTGTCTGAAATAAGCTGTGTAGCCATTCTTGTGAAGCCAACTTCTTGGGATCTTTCCAGTAAACATGAACAAGATCTTCAGATGAATACGTTACTGGCAATCAACAGAAATACGATGAGTGGCTTCTTGTTTCTTGTTTCCTCTTGCAAATATCACTGCTCTGTTAGCGGCAGTAAATACTGTACAGATTGGATGGTATGCCAGGATGATTGGAGACCTATAAGACCTGGTTATGGGCAGCATAGATTTCAGCATGGCCAATTGAATAACAAATAATTATCAATAGATTGAATAAAGCCTTTTTTAAAGCCTTAATAGAATTTTCCTGGTGGGTCGCTGATTAGGTGTTCAACTGTAAGCAGAGATGCAAATGTATAAATCCTAACTTAGGGGTCTGCTTTTATTTTGTTTATAGCAGTATTATCATACTGTATGTAATTTTTAATTTGGAAAGTAACCTTTTATCTTTTTACTCTCAGACTTGAAGCACTGATTACATCCATTAAATCAAATGCATTTTGCATTGTGATAGCTTTTATCACAGCTCATTGAAGTAAGGAATCATAAATGCTCTTCATCTTAGAATATGGAACTTGTATTATGGGTGTTAATGATTAATTGCAAATTTGTAACCGCTAGTGATTGTGAAGCACTCACTAGTATGCATATGATCTGCTTGGAGTAAGGAATTAGCTAGGTGTACAGAAGAAGTGGTAAATAATGATAAAAATGATAAAAGAGGAGATGCACCAACAACATAAATTCCCAAATATTATCCTAAAGACATGGATGGGCAATAATCATTGCTACTCAGATGCATACAATCAAAGGACTCTTTTTAAAGGTCATGTAAATATATGAATAAAAAATGGTTTGCTCACAGCTAAAATTTCTCACCTAAGACATCTCTAGAGAAAGTTACAGCGGGAAGCTGATGTCACCAACCTGGAAAGAGGGTTTCACTTGCAGACAGACCTATACCCCCATTACCCAGGGGAGACAGAGGAGGCTTAGGCTGCTAATTAAACTAGCTCACCTTGCAGCACAAACAAAGGGTCACATTGCAGCCCTCTGAATAATTCACGCTGACCTGTTGTAAAGAAATGGAGATGTAATAGCTGCAGTTTGATATCTTCTTGAACAGAAATCAGGAGGAGAAAGTGATGCTTATTGCCACTGTCATTAATTTGGGGCCTTTGATCACCTATTGAGCCAACAATGGCCTAGACCTGCCCAGTTGAAGACCCCACCATCCTCCATTTGAAAGTGGGGTCTGCATTTCTAATCTTCAGTATTTGATCAGTGCAGGAATCAGAGGGCATGGAGAACTGAACCAATGCATTGCACATCAGCCTGGAGGAAAAAGCACAGTATTCTTCCCAGTGTAAAGACTCTTTTATTGGTTATAAGTTAATCAAGTTATGTTTTTGTTTTTTCCATTCAAAATTCTATTACTTTTTGTCCTTATATTGTATTTCATAGCCTTTCAAAAAAGTTACTAACTTTATACCAGCCAGAGGAGATATTATTGTTCTTGGTACAATACTAGACTTGACAATAATAAGGCACAGTGGATATTTTCTTCCTTATTTCACACAGAATGTCAAAAAAGGGGTATTTATGGAAATATGAAATAAGGTAAAATTGTATAAAGTTATTAGACCTTGAAACACTTTGTAAAACTTTGAATCTAATTGGAGTCCCTGAGTTTATAGTTAGAAACTTTGTTAGGGTCGCTTACATTCACATACAGTACAAGAGAGCTCTGATGCTTCTGAATGGGTTGTCTTGACATACTCGACTATTTCTAAGGTTTGAAGACTGAATATTTGCTAGAATTAAGCAGTATATTGTACACTTTTTTTCAAAATATATTATTAATGGATATACTCTACTAGGTCCCTAATAAGCAGTATAAAGGCAGGAGGTTGGTGTGTCCATTAAATGATCTCATTTATCTCAGCACTTTTTTTTAGCTCAGCCTCGGTACAGTGCATCTACTCTGCCATCGAATGTGTTAAAGGAAAAGGATTGTACCTTGACCAAAGGGAGTTTTTAATCAAGATCCATGGAAGCCATTTGTAAGAATCGCCTGCAGGTTTGCTGCTAGCTGTCTGCTTTGGCATTCAGTCTGTCATTTGGCACAGGTTTCTATCAATCAAAGCCAGGCAGGTGAATTAGGGGGGTTATGCCCAACCTAGCAATCAGTTCTCAGGTAATGTTGGTCTGTAGGGATGGGCTTTAGGGAAGTTTAGTGCAGTACTTTGTTGGATGCATACAGAATTTTTTACACAATGAAGCAGATGTGTCAATCCTAACGAATTATAGGCTCTTATATATTTGCATTTTAGTGCAAGCTAGTGTTAGACTAAAATCATAAAGACAAAAAATTAATGTCATAAAAATCTTCCACATATACAGTATACTTGTCATATGTGCTGAACTGCTTTAATTTTGAAATGGAGGGTTTCTGTCTCTGCCTAAACCTTTTGTGGGAAAAAGATGTACACTTTGAAGCTCACTGTATTGGAGTAAATTTAATGTAATATTAGTACTGTATGTGTCAGCATAGTATATTAGTATATTATTGTAATGCTGATTAGGATACTACTCCTTGTGAGTGAATATGTTGCCATTGTCTGTGTTGGAATACAAACTTCCAGCACAGTTCTCTTTCATTTCTATGGAAATAATGACATTTGCGCATGTCAGTAACATGCAGTAACCAAACTCAAAGTGCTCCTGTGTTTTAATTAAAAATTATCCTGATATTGCTTTTTGTGCTGAGAGCCCAACAGTTTTTTCCTCACATCATGTAGTATCTTCTTGCTAACTGAATCGTTGGTCTTTTTCTACCTTATTAGGTGTTGGATCATACGTGGTGCAACAATGTGGGTTCTTGGGAGGGGCCACGGTGAACACTGGTAAAAGTTAACGCCCTGTTGGGGGGGGTTGAGGCACTGGTGTGAGGTCAGCAAAAAGAATGAAAAACAAAAAAATTAGAAAAGGAAAAAGAAAAATACACCACTTGGAACAGTGGCCTCCAGGCTGGACTGTCCCTATTTAGCGGGGTCCAGACTTGAGTAAAAAGAGAGTGAGGCCCAAAGACAGGGGAGGAGAAAAAAACAAAAAAAGACGGCCTTGTGCTCTTTCTTCACAATCCCCTCCGGGACTGTTGCTGTAATGCCTCCCCTTGCAGGGGTTCAGGACAAGAGTCCTGTTAGCTAGTCCCTCCATGGAAGTGTTCAGTCTGTTCTTAATCAGCTCGCACAGCTGTTGCTAATCCAGAATTAGCCACCTCAGCTGTGGTTGTCAAGGTAACGCGTCACCCTTAGACAAGGGCTCCACCTCTACACTGAACAAGCCCCTCCTAATAATAAATCCTTACGTTATATAGCACTTTTCTGGACATTCTACTCGAAGTCCTTTACAGGTAATGGGAACTCCCCTCCACTAACACCAATGTGTTCCCCCACCTGGATGATGCAACAGCGGCCTCAGTGAACCAGTACTCCCTCCACTTGTCAGCTATCAGTGAGGAGGAGAACAGAGTGATGAAACCAATTCATAGATGAGGATTATTAAGAGGCCATGAATGGTAAAGGCCACTGGGAAATTTGGCCAGTACGCCAAGGGTAACACCCCTACTCTTTTTGAGAAACATCCTGGGATTTTAATGACCACAGAGAGTCAGGACCTCGGTTTTATGTTTCGTCGAAGGACGGCGCCTTTTTACAGTATAGTGTCCCCATCACTTTACTGGGGCATTAGGACCCACACAGACTGCAGAGTGAGTGCCCCCCAGGAGGTCTCCCATCCAGGTTCTAGCCAGGCTCACAACTGCTTAGCTTCAGTGAGTTGCCAGTTGTGAGTTGTAGGGTGATATGGCTGTTAGCTATATCTGTCTCAGCCACAGTGGTTTTACATAAGTGTTTTTAAAAGCCACAGATGTCATTTCCACATATTTCTGGAATACTAAATGTCAGATGGTAACTTTCCTTGTGGCATTCCAGTTCATTATTAAAGATAAATAGACACATAAGCTATGAATGACCACTGCACAAAAATGGATGACAAATAACTGGAGGGTAGCCTTTATGCAGGCATGAAAATACATAAGCCCTCACTTAACCAGAATAATAAGGGAAATGGCTAGCTGTCCATTAAATACCAATGAGATATTTTGACCCAAAAACCACTCGTTTATGAGAAAACATTATATATACTGTACTATATACAGTGTATGCTTACTGAACCTAAACTAATCTGTCCTCTTCGTTCATCTTATCCTTGCATGCCTTTTTTAACTCAAAATCAGGATTGAGGATATGAAGCAGTTTTGCTCTATCCATTCACCAGTGTTAAAACTGTAACTGCCTTTCAGGAGGCCCCCAAATTCCTGAGAGCAGATTTCATTCTGTTATTCCAGAGATTTCCCAGTGTTCGCTGCCCTCTTATATTGCTTATATCGTTTAACTTCATGCCATGGGCTGGAATAATGCAGTGATATTTTGAGGAAAAATAATGGTCCTTTAATGGACCTTTTTGCAGACATTTTGTCCATTAAACCCTTTCAAGTGAAATCCATTAAAGCGAGGATTTACTGTACAACAGGTGCTTCCTGTTTGCCTCTGGAGTTTGCCTTAGATGTATTGAGTATTTACATGCACAGTCTGATAGATTTGCATCCATTGCTCATAAAGCCAGTAAAATTAAATGTTCATGCATATATAATTGGAAACATCAGTATCATGTGTACAGGCAATTACATGATCCAGCAAATAAAGGTCACATCAGACATTATCACTTCTGTCACCATGACACCAGTTTTCTGCAGTTATGAGCAGACTTGTGGCATCCAGGCCATTCCTAAACATAGATGGTCAAGATTGTCAGGCTATGAAGGCAGATATCCTGCTTATTGCTGAGCAATAACAGGCTCTTTCAGGCAGGCAATAAATGCCTCAGTGCAGCAAGCTTTTATTGGGAGAACAGAAGTTAACAGGTAGTTAACGTGTTTCTTTTTTTAACTTTTCTAACTTCTTCACTGCAGAAAATTTGAGCTGCAAGGCTGCAGAGTTAAAATGTCTTAATCAGCTATTGATGTTATAATGGATCTTGAGAAGTTTTTGTTCTTTACTCAGTACACTTTACCCATTACTAATATCCCATATCCAGATTCTGTACATTAGTTTCAATAGATGTTCTTTCCTTCTGATCTAAGTGTCTGATTAGCTATGTCAGTATATGTACATTATTTTATAGTTGAGAATTTAGGTTTAAGTGTTTGGTCTTATTTGGAACATATTGATCTGAAATTTTAAAAGTTGACATTTCTTTCTTAGAAAATGGCCGTATATAAGTATATTAAATGTTTGTAAGGGTAGTTACTGTCACACAGCATGTAAAATTATATTTCTGAATAACATGTATTACCTTGACAAGTGAAAAATGATTATTTTAATAGGTCTTTGTGTTGTTTTTGCTGTTTTCTGGCAAGGAGAATTTAATTTGAAAAACCACAAAATTTAATTTAATATCACCAGTGCTACCCTTTAAGTGAGCAGACCTTTGTAATTTCTGCTCTTGGGGGTATGAGTAAGATGAATAAGAATAATAATTACACCCCTCCTGTGTCTCTAAGAGAAGAAAAAACTTTCAAAAAAAACTTTTAGGTTTTCCTGGAGACTGCCAGTAGAATTTATATAAGGTTATGTCCTCCTGATGTACAGCTTAATTTGTCTTTTCTTTTTTACCCCTGCCAGGTCTGTGATGTCAGTGGACTGTGGAAGCTCCACTTGTTACCACTTGTTACCACTTGCCCGAATGTGGACTCTGAAACAGTGTGAACAGCCCCTGCCCCTAGGAGTCCTAGGCTCCTTTTGGAGGCACAAGAGATAATTAGTGACCCATAGTGCTGGCCAATTGAAGACAGTTTCTTCTGCTAGTTCTTGTCCTTAACTCTTTATTAACTAAGTTGGTTAACAAAAAGTTCCTCTCAGATGTTAAACTGGAGGAATGAATCCCATCCCATTATGTCTTTTATTTAACTCTCATTATTTTTCACAGACTGTATTATACACGTAACCGCACATCCATACTCCATAGAGTCATTGTTATCCTAGTCTCTCTTCATGTATCTTACACAGGTTAGAGCATATTGTGATTTTAGCTCTTTAAAAGCACTAGTCTTTGGTGATTAATACCTTAACCATAAAGTATTGGCTGGGTCAGTGTGTAGACCAACATTTAAGATTGTTAACTGTCCTCCATTAAGTTATTGAAATACAAATGAATAACCTGAAGTGTACCAAATCCAAACAACAATCCAGATTTTGTATTTTTAATTTATACTGTATAAGCATGCACTGCATGCTGATGCATAATAGAACTCTACTCTCAGGTTTAAATAGATTCAAATAAAAATGTCAACACAGATATCAAAGAGAATTACAAACAAAAATCCAGATAAAAGAATCATGATAAAACATGACATTATGAAAATAAAAAATATATATGACCAAATTAGCATTGGATATGTTCTGCCTGAACATTGACACAATCCTGTCCGTGTTGACACGTGGATCTGATCATCCTGCTGTGAGTATTAATTATAATACACTGTACATTTAGTGGCTGTTTATTTTGATTCTTAACTCGTTATTGTCATTTTAACTCCACTACTAAACACTGGACATTTTTATAAAATCATGTATGACTTGGCCTCAGTATTGTGTTATCCAAAATACAAAGGAACAATATCAATCAAATGATCTACAACCTGCTCACCATTATACAATATATAAGTGTAAATAATGTTTTGGCAAATGAGCTAATGGCATGAAACATAAGACATTTTCATTGTGCAGCAGTGTACACACTGTATATGTATTAGAATAGGCTGAATTGTGTAAATGACTAAAACAGCAAACAATATGTTTAAGTGATGAAAATTTTTGTGATGTTTTGGACAAAATTACTACTTCAGCTGTATTGAAAGAAAAGTATTTCATATTTGATCTTTGTGTACACTACCAAAACTTATCATAACATATAACAGCGGAAGTTATGGGTTGGGTAGTGTGTTTTGCTTAAAAATTCTAAAAATGTTGAAGAAAGATACAAGATGTTCCAGAACTGATTTGTCTGTTACTACAATGTTATCATAACAGCATTGCACAGAGAAAGTTTCAGAAAGCACCCAAGAGGGCACTATATATATATACTTTCAGTGAGGAGTAAATTACCAAAAACAAATCATGATAATCATGAACCCACAGTGGAATGCATTAATAATTTTTATTTTTAAATATGTAGTAACTTTATGGTTCCTTGTGTCTACACACAACAGTCACACAGACACCATCTCAGATTCTGAACATTTTATTGTCTCTTGGTTTAAGAAAAGAACTCTCTCCCTGGACCATGAGGGACAAAGCATTGAACCAAGTCTCATTATTACATCAGTGGACACACAGTAGCCTTGTTTCATTGGTTCAATATAATACATAAACCCACAAGAAATAAGTCTTTACAGTGTTAGTGCGACCCGGATTATGAATAGACCTTTGGAATGAAAAAAAAGTACGGTTTGCTGACATTCTGTCATCACTGTTTATCTACTGTTAAATTGAAAAATATCTTTGGAATGAAATGGGTAGATTACTAGTAAAAGATCAAGATCATCTTGGAATTTTTGTATTTCTATCTGGCAGACCTTTGGAAAGGAGAACTTTTAGGAAACATTCATAATTGACAAGATATGTGCAAATAATTGGGTAGGACTATATCAGAAAGAAGCACACAGAGTATAGTCTTCTCTGTAGGTTTGCTAGCAGTTGGCAGTTATGCAGTATTCGCACCTGTGCTCCCCCTGACAAAAGGTTCAGAACCCTTTCGTGAAATCAGCTATTTCACATTTAGCACAAAAGAATAAGGTAACAATGTGTCTGTACTTATCTGTGGGGTTTGCCTGTCAATGTTGTGAGAAGCGAATTCTACTGCAGCTGTTCTAATGGGGTTTTTCGACAGACCTGGGCTTTTGGGGTTCTGTAAGATTGTATACTGCGTATGTTTTATAGTGTATATCAATTTATCAAGATGTCAGTTTTAGAGGGGCAGTCTGTTTATTGAACCATGTCATTTGTTTATCAATTCATGTCAAGACAGCATCATTAGTTGTTAATTAAGACTACACAAAAAAGAGAAGATTTTTCAATCAGTGGTGGTTAGGAGATGGGAAGGTAATTGATTTACATACTGATAACACTGTGTACAAGTGCTAGTTAATGTATTCATGAAGCCCAGTCGCATTTATTCTCATAATCGTATGCACTGGAATGTGAATCTGATGTCAAGGTGGAGGTCTGCTCATTGTTTTCACAATTGTGTTGAGCAGAGCGGCAGTCCCATTTGTTCAAAAAGACACAGTCCAGTCTGTCAATTTGTTTTAATAAAGGAAAACACTGCACACCCAGTATCCATTGTGCAGAGAGCTTAAGTCATATCATTAACTAATGAACTTCTTAATGGATTGAGACAGGTGAGTAAACCTGATATTTAATCAAGCCTTGAAAGGCTTGGACTGGTTCCACATCTTGCATCCATCACCTGGAGCAGAGATGGAGAGATGGGACCCCAGCAGGACAGCAAAAAGTGTAGGCATCTAACCAAGCAAATAAATAAATACAAAATGACCAAACATAATCAAGGGTTCAATATGGCGTTTAAATTCACAAAGCCTTATTTGACACTGCAGAAGAAAAGTTATTTGACTAGAAAAAAGCCAAATATACAGTATGGCAGATTCAGGTAGCAAAGTTCAAACCCCTTTGGAATTTTTCATGTGTTTTTGATGTTACAATGTTGTAGTCTTTCTAAAGACCATGTACAGTACACTGGTTCTTTCAAAACTAGTGTTATGAAGAAAAAGAACATATGTCCTGTTTTTGAAGTGGCATGCTGATGTCTTGTGAACATGGTCCTTTACTTACACACAAAAGATGATCAGGACTAAAGACGGTAACATCTAGAAACATCTGCAAATACCTATGTACACTTATAAACAAGAGGGGAAAATCTAAAACTGGGTCCATCAAAATTGGTTCTTCTATGTCCATATTGTTGTCAACAGAAGACAGGAAGTTAAACTTTCCCCTCAGAAAAAAAGCTTTCCATCTCACCTCCTTTAAGCAGAAAATAAGAGTCTGGTCCACTGCAACACAACAAACACGTGAACTGTGCAAAGCACCAAGAAGTTGTTTAGGTTCGAAATAGACCTTTGACATGACTCTGGACAGCTCTGTAATAATAATAATAGAAAAGAAGTCACTTTTTGTTAGGAATCATCTGTTCTGTACAGTGTCTTCTTTTGTCTTAACAACACATAGCAGTAAGGCAGTTATTAGTTGCAAAGATTCTTCACTGACAGGAAATCCCAGCGATTTACTGGTGAGATGCCCGGTGAGAACAGGAGAAGGCGAGGCTCTAAAAATGTCTTGTTTTCATTTTTTTCCACATTTGAAATTGCAGGTAAGCCCATTATCCAAGTGTAACAAAAACAACGAAGTGTGTGTTTTTTCTGATTTTGGCACAGCCAGTAGTCTCGAGTCCTTGTGGTCAGGGTCGTGCGGCTGAGTGCTATCTTACTTCCATGCACTCTAGATACTCCAGAGCCAGGTCATAACAGAAGCGGTACTGTTCCTGTGGAAGAATAAGGAATGTTAAAGATGCAGAGGCACATTTCTAGAGTTTGTATGGGGCCAATTGGTTTTGACTCTTGTAAAGAAATGTAAAGACATGCTTTCTGTTATTGGTTTTAAATACACTTCCAATCTAGATTATGTGCAAGTTCATTGTAGAAAAGAATGGTAGATAAATGATAAAGGGTTGAGGGAGTTTAGAACGAGCTTCTCAGCCATGCGGTTGAAGCAGATACCTCGGCTTCTTTCGAGAAAGAGCTGGATGAGATCCTTGGATCAAATGGAATGAATGGCATCTTGTTTCAGTACATTTTGTTTTCAAAGATCAGAACCTTTGCCGAAGCAGCTTTATGGGAACAGTACTAAATAACATCAATAATTGGGGGGGGGGCGTTTTTTTAAACTGAATCATTGACAAGAGAAACAGTGCGTCTTTCAGTCGGCAAAAACGTGGACACCCACCAAGGACTCCACCATGTTGGGCTTGGAGTTGCGCAGTGTTTTGACAGCGTAGAAAACATCCACCATGCTCTGGTACTGCATCATCTCCAGGAGCGTGGTGCAGGCACAGAATGTCCCACTGCGGCCCCCACCATTCCTGAGCAAATAGAACAGCACAGCCAGACTCAGTCCAGGATAACACATAACACATAACACATGCTTTCATCTGTTCCACCTTCACTCATCTCCCTGTGCTCCTCTGTTTCAGGTCAGAGGAAAGTGGACAGTCAAGTGGTCAAATAACAAAGGTCATTTATAAACAGTCATGGAAATGGATGATGAATAACATTCATAATGTCTTTAGTTGGTCATTATTATTTTAATTGAATCCCCCCCAGCCCCATGTTATTTTAAAACTGAAGGAATGTTTAACATAGGAAATGCTGAAGAAATAAAGGGTGTGAGGGCTGTTGAATGTCCAAACTGGTGAATGGGGATGGGTAAAGCCTAGATTGCTGAAGTAGGGGAGTTATTATTGCTTGTCATAGCTAATGCTCTGGGGCTCTGGATTGAGTGTCTGAGATCAGGGACACAGAGCATGACCTGTGAAAGACAGGTCTTGTTTAAGATGAACTGTGTATAATAAGCAGAGTGAATACATGTTCGAAAGGTGTGTGAAATGGAGAATTGACAGTGTTCTGGGAGTTACACCTAATTGATGTGGGGTGCCTGTGAGGGCGATTAAACAATCATGCTCAAGTATCTGGGCACCTTTTAAAATAATGGGAGTATTTGCCTTTCTCATAAACACTCAATTAGAAGACCTCCTTGTTTCCATAAGCATAAACATTCCTCGTTACATTTTATTTTCTTCTTATCATTGACATTTTGTATAATTTAGAGCTGTTTGTGAGCCACTTATTATTATATTTCCTCATTATGCACAAACAGCATGTTGCCTTTTATGTTCATCACTGGCACTGTCAGCCTCTAGCATTTTTGTTGTGTAACCTTCTCGGTAAGATCTTCCCTTATTGAGGTACACTGAAAAATTCCAAAAGCTGTATTTATGAGTGCACATAGTACAACTTCCAAAGCAAAGCAAAGTAAAATTAAAATGTCAGTTCCAGCACTATCTTCGCAATTCAGGATTCATGATGATGAAAGATGGCATTTGATATTGAAAGTGCAGGTTATTCAATCACCAATTTTCTGTTTTTTTTCCCCATTAAATTATCTTTGTCATAACAAAATGCTAATGTGTTTGGAAGTGGACAATGAAGTGTTTGAATTTATCTGTGATGTTATGGATGCAGCATGCAGGCAGCTGCCAGCAGTCTCTATTAAGAGAGAGAGGAAATGTGCCTCTTTATAAATCCTGCTTGTGTGCAGCCAGAATTAACTATGAGGAAGACTCTCCATGAAAATGATAGACTCTCTATTGACAGTATCATGATTCTGAGAGAACCACTGGACAGAAGAATATATCATTAACATATGCTAAAGCTATAGTCGTAATGATTTTTATTTGAGTAAGTGGTTTGAAAATAACAGCCTTTGGAGTTGCTAAGATTCATTATCATCAGCGTGAGAGTCTGCAACATCAATAAAAACATCTGTTTAAGCATGTGTGAGAACCAGCAAGAACAGTGGAAGAGTATTTTCAGTGTGATTTAATGTAAGTAGCATGATAACAGTTGGAATTAAAATTGTACATCTTGTCTTGTCTGAGAAAATGAACATTGCAAATCAATGTTATGACTGTATTGTGGTCAATGATATGGCCCTTAGGCTCAGTATTATGAGAATGATCGTATGACTTTGTGTTTATGATGATTGAAAGTTGCCCTGAAACAGTACAACACTAACTTTTTAAAATTACAACTTTGTTAAATTGTCAACTATTGCTTTCTTACCCACCAAAAATCCATAAGAACAGCAAAAACACTCATATATTATTTTCCTTGTAAATATATATTTTTTTGCAATTATTAGTGTGATGAAGAAACTAGTTAGCTTTTATTAATGTTCCTACGTGAGCCTCTCACAAAGATCTGCAGCACTGATAAACTGCTCACTCTCTGTAATATTTGGCAAGAATAGTGAACAGCTGCTCTGGATTATAATTTACTGAAGACAGTCAGTGTTTACTGTATGAGTACTCATGGGTGTCTGTGTAAGATAAGGTAAGGTGCTCACAGGCAGTGCACAATAGTCCGTCCTTCCCCACATTCTCTCTGCCATTTGTGCACATGGCCCAGCAAGTTCAGAAAGGACTTCTTGGAGTCAGGCACCTCGCGATAGGCAGACCAGCGCAGGTATTGGAACTGCCGCACCATCAGGTGACCTTCCTGCAGCTGGGAGAGAAGACAGGGGTCAGAGTGCACCAAGAGTTATTGTACCTTAGATTCATCAAACACCTGCCCTCCCCAGCCCGACGCCCTATGACGTCCTGTGTTCATGACTTATTTAACTCAACATAAAGCATGTTTGCACATTTGCTCAGCGATGCTTTCATATCAAAGACAGTTTCCATCATATCCTCAGGGATCTGATGTATCTGCCTTGTTGCCATCTGGTGGAACATGACCGCTGGCACAGATTTCAGTCTTTTGAACACTTGGAACAGTAAAACAGAGCACTCTGACTAAGGGAAGTAATATTTTCACAGCAATAATATTCAATCCAGATATTTAAGAAGAATTGTTTTAACGGGACCAATTTTTTAATTTTCTATTCTTTTTTCCAGTTGTGAATAAAATGAAAAGGCACTTCATCTCTAAGTGTTGTCTATCAGGTTGATAAAGTAGGTTAATTACAGCAGTTAAGCTAGCCCATACTGATTTTTAGTTTATTACACAATATACATCCATTCATTTTCTAACCACTTTACCCAATATGGGAATGTATCTCAGCAAGCAACGGGCACAAGGCAGGATAGCCTGGAAGAGACACCACTACACTGCAGGGCACACACAAACACAAACACAAACACATTCACACCAGGGCCAATTTTCCCAGAAGCTAGTTAACATACCAGAATGTCAAATGTCTTTGAGGAAACGCACGCGAACATGGGGAGAACATACAGCACAAACTGTGTGCAGCCAGCACCTCAGGAATACCACCTAGGGCCCCAGTGCTGACAGGCAGTGATGCTAACCACTGTGCCTCCATGCCGCCCACAGTACACATTTCCTTAGATATTTTCTGTTCTCCAGTGTTCTATTTTTAGGGAGCTGTGTGGTGGTACTGTGTGTGAGATAACAGCCTTCTTCCAAATCTAATCAGAAGGAGCTGCAGAGTTCATACTCTCATGTCTTAAGCCTCTCTCTGTGGGTTTGATGGACGCCTCCTAGAAGACCCTAAGCTGACAAGGAAGTCCTGATACACCAGCTGATATGGCAGTTTTCTGAGAACAGGCATGAAACTGGAGGTGTTGGAGGATACAGGCTGGGGGGTGGGAGTGAGGGACTGTTAGGCATACTGTTGGCACAGAGTACTCACACTGACTGGGCAGTTTGCACTAATAAACTGTGCAGCTGCATTATTCACAGAATGAGTAGCAGAGAATCTAGGGAGACAAATCTGTACTGTATTTCATATCACCGAAGGCTGTATACACATGATAAATATTTCACATTTGACTGGTCAAGATTATGACTAGGAGAAGGTCTGCATGCTTCTTGACCAACTGTACTGGAATAGTAAGTTCTGTATGTAGTTTTCACTGACTTCGTTATTGAAGATGTCATGCCAAAGGTGCTGTCATCAAATGTGGAGTTCCTGGTCAGCATACTTATGCAATCAACACTTTTTTTTCTTGTAATCTATTGCAGGCATTTGCTTTAACTTATCTTTTATCTTACACTTACAAAGTCTTTAGGTTGAGTATTTAGGTTTTGAATAAACCCCTCTAGTCAATGTGGGTTGACATCTAGAGGTCTGAATTTGCCCCAGTAAAGTTCTTTTATTACAAATAATTCTGCTTTAAATTTTTGCTGGGTGTCAAGGAGCTACACTGCTCACAGCTGAGTAATATCTGAACAGTGGGTGTACGTAGGATTGCTAAAAACAACTTCCCTATGAAATTCTTGATTAACATCAGAAATCATTCTGCTCCTTACACTGGAAATAATTAAATATAAGGAGCTCAAAATACTAAGTGTTCTGTTTGGGGTGATCAAAAGACCAGTCTTACCCGGGTCACATTCTTGACCCGGAAGAGGCGAGTGATAACGTCGTCATCAGAAGATCGGGACAGAAACTCCACCTGCATCGGGCCGTACTGCTGGAGGCCAGGCTCAGGCCAGTACTGCACACAGGGCTGAGAGGGAGACATGAATATTAATACATTCACAATTATACATTATAAACACTGAGATTCACAGATAAAGGGAGTTTATTATAATCTGAGAACAAGACAGATACAGTATAGTCAGAAAAAGAAGGATATGAACATGCAGACAATGTTTAGAGAGGTGAAAGGGGTGTTACTAATATGATGCCAACAGGACTGTAAGACAGAGTGAAAATAATGTCAAAGAGAGAGGAACACTGATAATGTGTTGTCACACAGCCTAAGAGAAAGAGGGGTATTAGCACAGTACCACAGGCCTGCTAGACAGAGTGATAAATGCTAATACACATGCAAGCAGGCCTCAGCTCTGATACAGCAGGAATGAGAGAGGAGGTACCAACACACTACCACATGGGCTTTAGGAAGAGATAAATGTATTAAAATGTTAACAAACGAGCTGAGAAACAGCGATAGAGAAACATTAAGGCATACTGAATTTGTTTGAGAGAGTAAGGGGGAGTGGAGGTATTAGCAAAGTGGCACATGAGTTCTGATTACAGCAGCAAGGAAAGGATTACTTCACTAATGTTTTCTCAGAAGTGAGAGCGACATGTATTAGTTCACCTTATCGCCATATTTTAACTTTGAAACATGTAAGGGCCTGAGAGAGAACAAAGCTGCAAAGTATACACACACATAGATGAGCGTTAAGCACCATGGAACATGGAAAAAAAGGAAGAGAGAGAATCACTTCCAAGTACTGTATGTCAGGCTAGCAGAAATGTCATTTTTAAAAATACAGCTGTGAAAGAGACTCTTTGGACTATCTGCATCTATCATTATGTTTCTTGTTTCAAATTAAATGATGTGTTTTGTGATCCTTCACCACTGCTGCTTAGATTAAATGCCACTTTCTGCATAACAATCCTGAGAGGGTGATGGGGATGAATCTCACAAAGCCCTGATAAGTAGGCTGTGGGAGAACCTACAGATGGGGGACCGAGAGACCAAAGTTCAGCTGTCACTCTGTGAGGATCGGTTACGGTGACTGACCCAAGCTGAGTTGGACTGGTTGAGCTGGTTGAGCATGACCAGGGAGGTGCAGCCGTAGTCGAAGACCAGCCTCCAGAAGTCCGTGGTGGTGCCGGGCAGCGGGTGGGGGGTGACAATGAAGGCGGCAGAGCGGAGGAAGCTGTCGGTGAGCGCGGCGTTAACGTAGTTGTTGCTCTCGCCCTCGGTGGTGATGAGGAAGGGCAGGCAGCGGTCGGGCGGCAGGACGTCCATGCTGCGGTTCTTCTCGCGATTGCGGGGCAGTAAGGCGATGCTGCACTCCTCCACGTCCAGGTGAGGGGTGACCGAGTTCAGGGTCTGGGGGGCAAAGGAGCAGGTGGTGGGGTGTTACTATCGTTCTAGTACTTGGGAACGGGTGGTGTGGGTAGGTGGGGAAATGGGGTGCATGAGATATAGATAATACAAAAGGTCCAACATGATAAAAATCCGGAGAGAAGATCTCTGACAGTGCCAGATTGGTTGGGGACAGTTGAATAGGCCCTTTGGATAGCGGGTGAATGTACACACTGCATACAGTATGTACTATTGAGAACCCAAAGAAGAAACAGAAGACGAATGTTATAACCCTTGATCTAACACATAAGAAGTAAGGGGTAACACCCTGTTTCTAATATCAGAAATTGTATTACAGTACCATAGACTTGGAAATTTTAGAGTAATCTGAAAATGTTTTACATTTCCAAATCTATCGGGTACAACACCTCTCACCGCGCGAGAGAGAGTTTGTTTACTGAGATATAGATTTTGTTCTTCTACAAAGAATAATACATTATTCAAGTGCAGGAACTATAAGCTGAACATGTTAAATAGTTCCCCTTTTCTTTTTTGGTCTTTTTCAATATTCTCTTCCCTGTCATTGTAAACCAGAACAGACATACAAAAATTCAATATAAAATATCCAGCAAAGTAAAACGTTTAAACATGAAATTGAGAACAATGGGAATTTAATGACTTTACTATCTGTATGGTGTTGTGATTGAATTGCTTCAATATTACAACTTGCCATATAATTCAATATAATGCCTGCTATTATTAGTAGCAATCATGACCATCATAAAAATTAATATCTTAAAATAAACAACTCCAATGATTTTAGCTGTAGGGCTTTAAAGACGCATGAATTTGATTTTTTATTGCAGGCTGTATTGCTTTACAAACATCCTCCTGTGGCTAAAGCTGTGCTGTAGAGATTGTGAAGCAAAGCTGACTGCCCAAGCTCACTGCACACTAGGGAACACTTGCCCATGTTATTCAACAAGCATGTAGGCTCCCTGTTTCATTCTGATGGAAGCTGACCAAATCAAAACATATCTCATTATATCATGTTTTTGTTCACAGTGCATGTGATCTGAAAAAGAATAGGACGTATTGCTTAGGAGACTAGACTAAACAAAGTAAACCTGCATGCCTCTCAGATTATTTTACAGTTGAACAGATACTTATTGGAGCCTTCTGTAAAGATGACTTTCAAAACAGAAAATCTATAAAACCCTGAATTAGGTGTAAAAAAGCACAGTAGACTAACTGAATAATGGGTAGATCATCGACCACCAATTGTAAAACCAGGATTCAGAATTTACAAACTGTGGTTCCAATAAGTACTTCTGTTTTAGGTGTGTGCAAGTTTATGGCTGCTGTTGCATATGAAATACTTCACCTCATCTTTGTTATGGTTAGGGTTTGAGATATTTTATTCAGGCAATAAATAATTCACTTATAGTATATCTATAGAACTCTTTTGTTGATGTATCTAGGAGCAATGGAGGACTTCAGAGATTAATATTAAACCTTAGTGCTGGTCCTCCTCCCTGTATCACTAGATCAAGCCCACACACTTCTCACTGAATTATACATCAACCAAGAAATGTCCAGTTCAATACCAAAACTGGGCCAGAGAATGCCCACCTCCATTTCAGATGCAATTATCTGAAGCTATTAATATAGTTAAATTAGGAAAAAGAATAGTATTCAATATAATCCATTTCTGGAGAGGATTTCATGGAAAAAATATGGGCCATCTTCATACATTATGAATAAGTACATTTTTAGACTTTGAATGTAATTCAAATGAGAATTATGCACCTATTTTCTTTGATGAGTATAATGTGTATTTGCCAATTAGCTATAACTGTATAAAAAGAATATTCACATAAATGAAGCACTACTGTAATAATACATTTGGGGGAACATTTTCACATTGCTCATTATAGTCTGTTATGAAGTTATATATGTTTTCAGTGTTTATAGGCACATTGTAAAGCTTATTGGCTATATTGCATTGAATGGATGGCTAGTAGCTGAGAGGAAGCCTTTCACCTTAGGATTTAAAACCATTTTTTTGTCCAGATGAGGACAGATGTTTCAATAAAATATATAATCAATAAAAAGGCAAATAAAATACAATGTTTGAAATTAAAAATAAAAATGAACAGGATTATTCTGCACATGTACAAACGTTACTCTTGCATATCCATATGAATTATTCCAAATTAAACTACTGCATGCAATTAGGATGAATTTCCATGAGGTCGACCTATAGACGCATGTGGTTAGCTCTTTTGTGGCTAAACCACGTCCAGCAGAAAGATAATAATACTACTGAGTAAAGTATGACATAGGAGATGACTTGTCAACAAGTTATTTAATGGCTAAATGGATTAACATTTTAAATTCATATTTTATGAAATGCCAAAAAATTACCGGTGCTCAAAGCTAAGAAGAAACAGAAAAGCTTGCAATGCAGAAATTTATAGGAAAGGATGTAATGTACAGATTTAAAAACTGTTGGAAAAATCAACTTAATCAACCAGATACCTCATTCCCAGTCAGAAAAGAGAGGACATCTAGGTATGTAACCTAGCCATGGATTCATAGTGTGGTGGCTTCCAAAATAAATTCAGAACAATTACAGGCAAATGGAAGGAAACAGAAGTGTACTAAAGTTTGATTGTCTGTGGGTGAGCCAACAGACAATCAGGATGTCTGTGCTCAGGATGGGACTGCTAAATCATTTAAACTTCTTATAGATAATGGAACTGAGAGCAACTGATAATACGATAATCAAAGCTTTTTTAAGAAGAATGAGACCTTCGGCTGTGTTTGGAGAAGACATCAGAATGAGCTGATTATAATGAACAACCAATAAGTAAAATTGCACCATGCATTTGGAATGCAAAGATGTTTCCTATCCTAGATAACAAGAATGTTGACGTACAGGTATGGAGCAGTTCAGAATATGATGAGCCATCTATCTTTGCTATCCTTGAAGCTTTAGAGAATGGTACATATCATGGGTGGGCTGTTTCTTTAAGTTCTCCCAGTGAAATATGACAGAGTTGTGAATCTGTAGTGCTAAAAAGTCATCACAATTTTGTTAATTATTGCCGATTTGGTGAACAATTCTGAAAACAGCTCATGACTGGAAGTCACATGAATGGTACGATGATGACAATTTCCAGCCTTAACTTTCTGTTCTCATATCTCTTGATGTAAAAAACTTAAGTCAACAAGAAGGAAAGATTTCTTGCACTTGTGGAACTAAGTAACATACTGTATGTTCCAACAATCAAAGTCCACAGTACCCAAGACAGAACTATAACCATGTTACATTGAGCGAACATGCTGTCAACAAAGACATTCAATAAGTATACTAAAAGGAAGTTTTGTATGTGGTATTGCTAATAAATCAAAGAACAATTTTAAGAAAAAAGCACCATTCAATACAATTGAATCCAGGAAACACTAGCTAAAATCATTAAGGAAAGGCAGCTGGACCTGATCATCGTAAATAGAACAATTAGCAAGGAAACCTTGACAACAGAGTTGGCTGTATGTAAAATGCATGAAAATAAAGAAAGCCAAAATTCCATGCCACCTGTCCATTACGAAGGAATAAATCTAGGAAACAGCATGCTTGGACTCACTTTTATGATGCCCAGGGTTAGCTAGCTTTTCCTACCATCATCGTGTGAAAAACTACATTTGAAACACTACCAGGTTCATGATTAGCATAGAGCAAGACACTGCAATTGATTAAGATCAAGGGAGCAGTAACTTTGACATTCACCAGCCACTTGAGTGGGTGTGATCTTATTGCATATTAAGGTGAAATGTTTGTTTTTTTACATTACTGAGAATTACACACATAGTTGATTGTTGTAAAACCCAAAATAATACACATACAATATACAATTTCACAATACACATTTTGCTTCCCAAAAAGTATTGAAAAAACATCACCCAATTCCAAGCTCTTTTGATATGGAAAAACATTATGTTCTCTGAATGGCAGGAGGACAACTGCCCAACCAAGAATTTTAGAATTTTCTGCCTATGTGGCAAGATCTGTGTTTTGGAACCTGACCTGGAATTCCTCACGAAGCTGGGAGGAGTTACTCTGGGAATCAACTCTCAGCATCTCTTTGTAGGTGAGGCTGAATTCTCTGACAGGGATGGCAGTCTCTCCACACAAACATGCCTCCAGGATGGCATCATGGATGAAAATGTACTGCTCCTAGAGGGGAGGAAGAGAAAGTCATGTATTAAAACCCCTCAGAGAAACACACAAATACACACAGACCACTTCATTCCTGATTCCCTTACACAATGAGACTTACCGCTGCCTGTCAGATTTAATATATGCACCCACCTTGAATACTTTAAGACAAATTGTTGAAGAAAGCCTTTGAGATATTGGATTCTGTGAATGAAGTATTTTCATGGTGATCTAAAGGAGTTCAACAGTGTTGGGAGAGTACTAAAAGTATCAGCTCTGTGCTTCCAACATATTCTACTGTTATTATTCACAGATCAAAATCACACTGCTGTCACAAAGTAATATTATAATATTGCTTCATAACATCTGATTATTTTGAGAAACATTGCATTGCCATGTGAAAGACCTTCGAGTAGGTAGCTGTATTAGCATGCACAGGCTGCAAGGAAACTAAAGATTTAATCGTTTCAGCTGTGGAGTCTTCTCCACAAAATGAAAATGTTGTTACCAGAACGTAATGTTTCTTTTCAGCATGGAATAAACCTTTACCTATTTCTGTATGTGTGCAGGTTTATTACGTTTTATTACAATTTATATTATTGTTCATTAAATCTATTTCCTGCAAATAAAAGTCATTATCATAATGAAACAGACCAAGAAACAGGGTTTCAGAATGTGGATCACCATGGTAATTTGTAGATGTCTTTAGAAATCAAAAGAATAGAAGTTGTGGCATAAAAAGCATAAAATCAGTAAATCTGTTTGCCAGATTTGATAGTGTATGTCTATTAGGTATAAGGACCTAATGTACTGTACCAAAGCATCTAGATTATTTACCCTTTATGAACTATCTAAAAGTTCATTTATCATGAAAATCCAGGTGTACACACAATCTAAAGACTCACAGTGCTGCCTAAGTTAAAGTAAAATGGAAAACAGTTCCATATAACCTACATGTCTGATTCAGAATTAAACATTTCCCCACATTTGTTCATATCTGGGGAATCAGTATTTCCCTGCTTTGGCTTTGAAAGCCTCATGGAGTTTCTACCTTGTGAACAGTTATCTGGTTCTTAAACGCCTTGTAAGAGATATTCATCCACTTCTCCAGACCCTCTTCTGCTCCTCCAGGTTGCATCATTTCATGACCACACATTGGTAAGGTAGCATCCACTGAACCATTAGCCTTCAACCTCCTACTGCTGAAACTGGGAAGACTTGCATTCGTTTTAAAGCTGTCACTTGCTGCTGAAGTTGATAATCTTTTACCTTATGGCTTTGGGCAAATCTCAGTTTCCCCGATGATGATGTGGTATCAAGGGATTAAGCCTCCTTTTAAGGCCTTAATGAAGGTTACTTCCAGAAATTTCTGGGAGTTTCTAACCAACCACAAAACTACAAAAAACATAAGTAGATTGGATTTCCAATATTTTCAACATACTTGAGGGGAATTAACAAAATAGGACATTATAGGTCTATTTGGAAATATACAGTATATTTTTTCAGTTATGCTACTGCCATATTGAGAATGCATTTACATACATCACATTATAATTCATAAATACAGAAAAATACTGATATATGCCTACACTTTCTTTACTTAACCAACTTTTATTTGCAGTTCATCAAGGGTATGAATATATTTGGAAGTTATTGTATCTTTCAGTTTCCATTTTTTTCCTCTGTATATATTTAAATACATTCATTTAAAACAAATCTTAAGCAGGTATACATACAGATTTCCATGGAAACAAGCACAAATGCCATAAAAATTTACATTTTGTTTGGAAATGATTAGCATAAACCTGGGGAGAACAAGCTACTGCTGAGTCTTCAGTTGTCCAGCATGATATTTGTGGAGTGAAAGCATCACAAAAGCAGGTAGGCAGATAATAGAACAAACACCCTTAAGGTTAGGGTGGGATTGAAGACCATCTGTTTCAATTTTAATTTCCACTGTCTATGAATATCAATTAGCTCTTTGTCCAATCACAACACAAGTGTTGTCTCCTGTTGTAATTGGACAAAAAGCTAACATTTATATCCATAACTGGTATTAAAATAAACTTCAGTATGCTTTTATATGGATTACATGTCATTCTACTTATACTGTATTTGTTTTACAAAAATGAACCAACCAAAAATGTCCATCTGAATATCTGCATAAACTAGACAGAGGGGTGGCATGCTGTTGCAGTGGTTAGCATTGCTGACTCACAACACTGGGGCCCTGGGTTCAATTCCAGACCTGGGGTGCTATCTGTCTGGAATTTGTATGTTCTCCCTGGGTTTGTGTGGGTTCCCACCAGGTGCTCCAGTTTCCACCCGCAGTCCAAAGACATACTGGTAGGTTAACTGGCTTCTGGGAAAACTGGCCCTCATGCGAGTGTGTACGTGGTTGTGTCTTTGTGTACCCAATGATGGACTGGTGTCCTATCCAGGGCTTATCCCACCTTGCACTTGAAGCTTGCCAGGATAAGCTCTGGTTCTCCCAACACCCTGAATTGGATGAAGTGATTAGAAAATAGAAAGATGGATTAATTAGACAGAGAGAGACAGGTTATCAGACAGACCTCAGTCTGGATC
Organism: Lepisosteus platostomus; assembly: GCF_059453375.1. Lineage (NCBI taxonomy): Eukaryota > Metazoa > Chordata > Actinopteri > Semionotiformes > Lepisosteidae > Lepisosteus > Lepisosteus platostomus. The sequence continues at coordinate 6,174,203 of NC_142623.1, read as the reverse complement.
ATATTGATGCGTCTGGAGCACAGGGTCTTCACACAGTTATAGATGTCCACTACACCCTCGCACTCTGCCATATCCAGCATGACATCCAAGACAATGTAGCAACCTGTTCTGCCAGCACCCACACTGGCACAGAGAAGAAGAGAGAACAGAGTCAGTGGGCATCACATTCTTGCCACATGCTTTCTGACCAGCTTACACTCATAGGCACACAGAAAATGCAGTGTCAATACACAGCATGATGAGTTTGCTCTCAAGAACAGATCACTTCCAGGCTTACTTGGATGAGAGAACAAAGTGTCAGCACACAAGTCTGGTCTCTACTATGCTGACGGAGATAAAAAGAGACAGCATCTTTTCCTAGGCAAATTTACCTTCCACTACTTGTATATACCCACATACAGTACATATTGCATATACGTCACGTTATTCAAAATAGAAAAGAATGTAACAACAGTATATGAGTAATACATTTAGTAAGTTATGTCCTGTCTGTGGGACAGAGAGGTCTTTTACAGCAGCCATATCACCCTGCAACTCACAACTGGCAGCCCACTGAAGCTAAGCAGGTGCGAGCCTGGTCAGTACCTGGATGGGAGTCCTGGGAAGGTTACTGCTGGAAGAGGTGTTAGTGGGGTCAGCAAGGGGCACTCACCCTGCAGTTTATGAGGGCCCCTAATGCCCCAGTATAGTGACAGGGAAACCATACTGTAAAAAGGCACTCTTCTTCGTATAAGATGTAAAATCAAGGTCCTGACTCTCTGTGGTCATTAAAAATCCCAGGGCATTTGTCGAAAAGAGTAGGGGTGTTACCCCAGCGTCCTGGCCAAATTTCCCATTGGCCTTTACCCTTCATGGCCTCATCTATGAATTAGTTTCATCACTCTGTTGTTCTCCCCACTGATAGCTGACGTGTGCAGAGAGTTACTCATTCACTGTGGCAGCTATCGCATCATCCAGGTGGGGCTGCACATTGGTGGTGGTGGAGGGGAGTCCCCATTACCTGTAAAGCGCTTTGAGTGGAGTGTCCAGAAAAGCGCTATATAAAAATGTAAGAAATTATTATTATGAAATCACTTTTATCGAAAAGTCAGATTGATCTACATGGCAGCTTTTTTCCCCATCACCCATGTCCCACAGTAGAACCAATTAATAATATGCCAGCTTATTTAAGTTCTCTTGAGGGTGGTCTCTCGAGGTCTCCCTGTGTGAACTGGGGTAGAGGTAAAATACGCCTGCAGGCAGGTCTGTGTTGCCTTGCTGGGGTGGCTACCTGCAGTGCACCACCACTGGCCCTGCGTCAGGAGGGGTGGAGGCCTTGACCCGGCGAATGAAGGCCAGCAAGCCAGTGGCGTGATACGGCACCCCATGCTCAGGCCACGACGTGAAGTGGAACTGGCGCACTTCATGTTTCGCGGAATAACCCCTCTGGAAACGAGAGAAGATTGGTTTAAAAGGAAAAGCAGCCAGCCTTACCGACAAAGAAAGCAGTCTGCTAAAGACAGGAACTCGTTCAAGACACCTTTCCAAGCATCTGCTGTAATGTGCTGCTTCTTACATAGACTGAAAAAAGATGTGCTCTATTTTTAAAACTTTGCTCTCATTCTTCAATAAAATCTATGCCAGCCTCAAATTTCTGCATCCTTTTCCCTGTGACCTGTCTCTCCGTGCCCTTATCCCTGATATTGTATGGGTATATTTAATACCAGTGAGACTTAAACTGTCTGCAGGGATTTGACGTTTTCTTATTGTGTCACGACATTAGTATTTTTTAAAACTCAAGACAATAACATGAAGTGGCAGAGAAAAATTTGAAGAATAAAAGAACACAATGAAAACCACAAAAATAAACTGTCAGGATTTATTTTTTCCTGAATCGTATGCTGATATTTCATGTTAAGCTCCATGGATGGTGTACAATTGTGACACTATAATGCACCATCTCTGTAACCGCACTCATCAGCTCAGTGTGCTGTGGCAATCCTGTCAAACACTGCGGCTGAATATCCCATTGACTAGATAACAGGATACTAGAGCAATATGGAAATCTTGGAAACACTGTTTTGCAGGTGGGTTAAAACAGGTCATTATCAGAAAACCAGTTATTCCTGGTGAGGTCACTGGAGCCAGATGCCTATCCTGTAATCCTGGAATTAAAGCAGGACTACATCTAGAAAGTCTATCACAGGGCACAAGCACAAAGAGACACACGGACACAATTTAGATACATTATATATTGGGGAGGAATAAAGTACAGTACTTTGAACTGAATTGCCAGCATGTCTTTGAAAAGTGAGAAGAAAGCCAGAACCTAAGACCTGAGAGGCAACAGTATTAACATCCATACCACCATAGAATCATCAGTTCAATCAGTTCAGAATGTCTTTATTTCAGAAACATTCAAGGTAAGCAGAACTTCTATTAATATCCTGTTACAGCTACATTGGAAATATTGTAAGTGCAAAAAACAGACAATGGTGAGCTATAATTTGAGATAAATTGAAAGCACCATACTACTGAATTTAAATAAGGGTATCGAACCATTTGTTAGCAGTAAGTTGCTTATTCTCTTGTACATGACTGGTCTACCACTGGATATGCCAGCTGTACATGGAAGGGACACTATAGAGCATGTCTTTTGCAGGTAGGAGAAAGCAAATACCTGGAGAAAACCTCCAGGGGTCACCCCAACTCAGGCTGATGTCTGAGGCCAGGACTGAACCTGGAGTCACTACCACCAGCCCTAAATAAATCTGAGCAAGAGCAGAATATAACTATCTGTTATTGTCTCATTTTTGCCAAATATTTTTGAATAACACAAAACACTTAAACGAATAATGTATCATCAGTGCTTTCAATTTTTTGACAACTGTGAGCAGGTGGTACCTTTCTCAATTCTCCAGCACATTTAACATTATTATACTTCTGTTGATGTTCTACCTTCTTGTTGACAGGTAGAAAAATAATTTGATGGTTTATCTGAATCCTTATTTTAATGTGATTAAGAAATACAATTCTAAGCAAAATACATAAACACATAAGTAAATAAACTGCAATTCTAGCAATTCTTCAAATACTAAACATGTTATGAAAACAATCAAGATCATGTTTGTCCTGCAAAAAAGGATTTAATCAATGTTAGCTGAATAAAAGAATTTATACCCTCTCCAAAGTGAAGGTGCGGACTGTGTACTCAGCCAGCGTCTCTGTCTTCATAAGCGTGATCTTGATATCACCATACATATCGCTGTCGTCTGGCCAGTACTTGCAACATTTTACCTTCAGAAAACAATGCAGTTCATCTCTTTAGTTGGGAACAAAAACAAAATAGTCTAAAAAAGTCAGTCCACCCACTATTCAGAATCACAAATTAAGAAATGAAATTCTGGATTGACAACAAGAAATAATTCTTTACACTAAGAGATCTACAGTAGGTGTTTAGAGCAAACTACCAACCCCTGCTACAGAAGCTAATTCACTGGAATCCTTCAAGAGCTGCCCTGATAATTTTATTAGATGAATAAAAACTATATGGGGAAGGGGTAACCTTCTAGTGTATAATACTTCTGATGTTATTGAGAAAACACTGGTCAAATACTCTACTATTCAGAAATACTGTGGTGGAAAATGTCAAATTTAGACATACAAGTCTTTAGAATGGATATTCTTTCATTAGCTGGAGTTTGGAAGCATTTCATTTTTTATTAGACACACTAAGTGGCTCGGGTCCAGTCTTAGAGGGCACATATAGCTGAGACAGGACACCATTCCAGTTCCAATAGTTTAAAAATCAAGATCCTTGATTGTATAGGGATAACTGCATTTTTCTGCCTTTAAAATGATACAGAATATACACAATCTGGCAACATCACTGAAATTGACAAGTATTTCAAAATATTTTCATATTAGAAGAAAATTAAAAAAGAAGAGAGGTGTTTCTATTGGAGATTCGATAACAAAGAACGGTACTGATTTGGCAGCACTGGGAAAATTATCTGATGAAAGGGAAGCATTCAATATGAGGTGTAATGACTGCACCTACTCTTCCCACTTCTACCAGCTTGGTGATCATGACGATGCTGAAACAGTTCTCCTGCCACACCATTCTCCAGAAGTCATACACCGTCTCTTGTTTAGGCCCTGGAGAGATAAGAAAATACAGCAACGCATTAGAGAGACGCATATTTAGAGAATGTGCAGTCATGCCTCAGTGTCAGGTTGAATAAGGCAGTCATAAGTATGCAAAGTGCCATCAGTTATGTTTTCCCATTTAAATGATGATATTTCTCTCGCTCCCCAACCTGGGATCAGACAAATGTTGTGCCTGGGGTGACATCACCCCTCATATCAGCCAAATTAAATTTTGGACTGATGCAGAGCAGTCTGGGTCTATGAGGAGTATGATGAGGCATTGTCTTCTAAAGGCGCCCCCTGCAGAGACAAAGGAGTGCATCCAACATCAAAGGAAAACACAGATAAAGATGGAGTAGTGAATTGCAAGGATGAGAACAGCTGAAGAACAAAACAAAAGATACTAAGGTAAACATCACAACAAAGCCCCAGAATTGTGGAGTCCCACAGAAGAGTGTAAAAGAAAAAAAACAAAGTCCCAGTGAAACCAGAAAGCTATCCAAAATAAAGTCAATTCATTTATGGTTTCAACACAGTTTGTGTATTGCCGTACTATCCTTTCTAATAACAGCAGGTTTATATTTATTGCAAGAAGCATCAGATATTTTAACATTTCTGAATGCTGTAAGAAAGGCAAGCAGGAAGTGCAAGATCTAATTTTTAGCAACTTTTAACACGGCTGTCACTTTGAAACCCCTCACAGATGTCTTTTGAAAGCATCAGGTATATCTTGTGATCATGAGGCATGGTGTGCAAAGAAATGTTTTTCAATCTGTTTGCTAAACACGGAGACAAGTAGATTTAAGTATGCCTTTACAGAAAGTCCTCTGCCCTCCTTCATCAATTTCTGCACACTGCATAATTCTTTTTTACATATTTTTTTCTGCACTTAATACTGTCCGTCAGAATACTGCCAAAGGGGCCTAACCAGCAACGCGGGATCTGCAATCACTGATCCCTGGAATGTGACGAATTAATCTGCATATTTTAGTTTCATTACTTGGACACTGTTCTTTGGAGTAAGACAAGGCCCTCCGAAACACAAGACCAATTATTCCTTCTCTGCATTCCTTCAGATTTTTACAACACTCTTAATGAAGCAACAGCCAATTTAATTTGCATTGATTTCATATGTATATTTTGCTACTGGAAAGATATTTTCAACTCCTCAAATTTAATTCAACTGGGCCCTAGAGGTTCCACTCCCTAGGTGCTAGGAGTCTGATTCGTGTGAAGAGGAACCTGGGAGTGTGGAGGAAAGGAGGAGACAGGGGACCTTCAGAGAATGAGAAATGAATAGTTGTCTGAGACTGAAATGAATGGAATGGGGGGAGGGATAACAAATCAACTGTAAAAGAAAATGGGGCGGTTAAATAATACATATACACATTTACATATACACATATACATGCACCCCTTCAAAAGCCATGGGATATTTCTGTAGCATTTCTCCAATGTTTTTAACATGCTTACAACATCCATTCTATCCCGTCACCTTTCTCCACTTTTGAACAAGTATTATTACTCAAGAGGTTCCTTGCACACACATACACACTCCAACAAAAGGCAAGTCGCTTAGTTTGCCCGCTGAATCTTTTTTGGGTAGAAAAAAAAAAGCTTTACTGCTGTGTTAACTCCCAGAATGACAATTAAGATTAAACGTGGAATCTCACTGTCCACCTAGACAGTTCACTCCTGTAGGCCCCGGTCAGAGAGAATTGCTATTGAACAGGCCACAGACCTGAAGAATATAACTAATATTATAGGTACCTTAAAGAGCTAAATAAATTAAAGGGTATTCTCTTATGTGTAAACTTTTAGATATTCTGAAAGACAGCCTGTTAAGAGTACTTACTAGACACATCACCCACACTCTGTACAACAGGTGTGCTACTCACCTTGTGTGGCAATGAAGTGGTTTGAACGGTGATAGCCCTGAAAGAGAAGAAAACACTCATGTTCAGTCCAGATTAGACAAGGCTGTGAACTGTGGTGCAGCGCTAACCCTGGCATCAACACCCTTTTCATCTGACATTCCTGAGCTCCAGGGTAAGGACAAGATGACAATATGACTAAATGTTGACCTTTTATCTGCCCATTGAAACAGTAAATACAGTACAAAACTATCAGAGGTTAAATGCGTGTCCAGAACCTTAAGACAATAGACTTCAGCTGTTTTTTTTTTACCTTCAATATGTTATTTTTATTATTAATAATAATAATAATAATAATAATTGCTTACACTGAAATAGCACTTTTCTGGACACTCCACTCAAAAGCTTTACAGATAATGGGAACTCTCCTCCACCACCACCAATGTGCAGCCCCACCTGGATGATGTGACGGCAGCCATAGTGCGCCAGAACGCTCCCCACACATCCGCTATCAGTGGGGAGGAGAGCAGAGTAATGAAGCCAATTCATAGATGGGGATTATAAGGAGGCCATGATTGGTAAGGGCCAATGGGAATTTTGGCCAGGACACTGGGGTTACACCCCTACTCTTTCTGAGAAACGCTGGGACTTTTAAGGACCACAGAGAGTTTTACATCGTCACTATATTGGGGCATTAGGACCCACACAGACCGCAGGGTGAGCGCCCCCTGCTGGACCCCCTACCATCTCTTACAGCAGCAACCTTAGTTTTTCCCAGGAGGTCTCCCACCCAGGTTCTGACCAGGCACACACCTGCTGAGCTTCAGGGGGTTGCCAGCTGTGAGTTGCAGGGCAATATGGCTGCTGGTCATTTTTTTACTAAAAAAACTAAATTCTTTTGAAAATAACCTGAAGGTTTTTCTTAAGTAAATGCAGACTATTTTAAACATTTATTGAATGGCTGGCTTTTCAAATGTTAAATACACAGCTTTTTTTGTTTTTGAACCAATGACCAAATCCTGAAGACCACCTGACTTTGACAATGGCAGAACAGACTTCCAGCACTACTAATGGCAACAACCCTGCATGATTTCACAGTTACGTCAAGGTCTGTCCTTTATACACCCGAGGTTTTCAGAGAGCAACTAGGAGCAACACGCAGCTAGTTTGACGAATCACATGTGATGTTACTATTACCGCTGATTTTCATGAATCTGTGGAGACAGAATGGAAATACCATATCTGGCCACCATTGATATTATTCTCCATGTAGATAATTAGCACCACAGTATTTCCACATAAACCTTTTCAAATCACAGCTCAAAGCTTAATCAAAGATTGTTTTCAAGAACAGATGACGTAAAAAAGCTTCCATACTGATTTAAAACTTTTAAAAAATAAGTACATTTCCATAACCTTTTTTGCTGTTGTTCACAAATGTATGGAAATCAGGCTTTGTGTTTACAAGGATATTTGACAAACTGTCTGAATTTTTCTTGTAACATAAATTCTGCTAAGTGGAGTATGTGGGTGTCTTTTGTGTATTCAACAGACATATTCAACTTGAATATTTAAGTCACAAGAATTGCTGGCTGAAAGCACTTGTATATACCAGACTACCTTTTTTTTCCAAGCAGATATTAAGATGACAACAGTGCTTTTTATTGTATTTTTATATATCGGTAATGCAGAATGGGTTAGAAATAAACAGCTAAAAGCCTTTCTGAATGTAATCCACTCAAAAGTGAAAAAAAGACCACTCGTCACTTTTACTTTTGCCTACTGACAAATCAGTCATTTCAGCACTGAGGGCACCAAAAAGCACCATTTATCTGATGTGCAAGCGAGTTGACATGGAACATTTGCGTGGAATGGAGACAGATGACAGTAACTGTGCAGTGTGCACTGGCCTTTCTGATGACTCTTCCCCATTTACAGATGCCTATCCTGCACTGCAGTCTGAGCTATAGTCCCACTGAAAAGGCATACAGACTGTGCAACTCAGACAGAGAACACCCCAACTCAGACAGAAAAAACCCCAGAAGAGATGCAGATGGTGATGGCAAACACAAATCTTGCTAATACTTAAAAAGAAAAAAAAACAGTAGCTCAATACTGTAAGCTGTAAAATGTGTCCTTCACCTGAACGATCATTTTAATGTGTGTAATTTTTTATATTCTTTGCCAGAAGGTGACAGTGAAATTAGGTTTTTATTTAATGATTTCCTATTTGCTCTCGCAAAGATTTTATAAACGTTGGCACAAAATACATATTGCTGCATCACAATACTTTGGCCAACTACATCTGAGACCATTGATTCCTCTGGTTTTCATTGTATGTTCTGCCTATGTTTTCAGACTGGTGCAAACCTGTGTTTGTTTCACAGTATTCTTATCACCTTTCAAGATTTAAGCCAAAAGTTCCCTTTGTGCCAACAGCACACATTTGCTGTGCTACATGAACCAAGCTCAGTAGACCACTTGCCAAATGCTGACAATCCCACAAGGCAGGGAGACAGAAAGGGGAAAGAAAAGGTAGAAAAAAGAGCAGTGAAGTACTTACTTCCCTGTTTATCCGAATCTAAAAGGTCCACAGAGTCGAGGAAGGAAGGGAAAAAAAGAGACAGAAGCTAATTAATGAGATTCTTGAAGAGAGTAAAACAAGGGCTCAGTAACAGACACATACAGAAAACCTAGAGGAAATTGAGTTCTGGAGCAATCAAGTCAGAAAACAGAGGATTATGGGAGTCTGGGACAAACTCCCTAGGCATGTGATTGAAGCTGACTGCATGGGATCCCTAAAGACGTGAAATTCTCTAATCGATAAGCTACTAGCAACAAAAAGATAAAGGTGGGTTGCAGGGTCTCATTTTCAACTTAATGTAGTATATCTACATGACATATTTAAAGTAAAGTGAACAAAGCAGGCCTTTTCATTTTTTTTATTATTTCCAGTCAGAAAAGGGCAGGAGTTCTATCTTCACCCTAAATTACAGGTAGTCTGAAAACAGGCCACAACATGGGATCTATCAGGGCTCTGTTTCTGGAGAAATGTATGTGAAGTCTGCCGGGGTTTTCACTCCAGGTGAAGTTGTGTCAGTGTTTCTGGGAGGAACTGGATGGAGCTTGTCTCACTCCCAAACCTCAGTCTGCCCAGGTATTAAACAGTGGTTTCACAGAGTGAGAGAGATATAAATAAAAGACACCTTGATAATAACTATGATGATGAACATCACCAGTGAATCCCAACTGAAACATGATCAAACAGAAGAATGTCATGATCAAAAGGGATGATTGAATCTTCTTTACTTTTTGTAAGTACCAAATTTCATATGGAAAGGCAGGGACAGGGCACATATTTATCAAGAGGTATTTTACAAGCCATCGGCAATACACTAAGTGCACAAATCTTTGTCCATTTTAAAATCACACGATTTGAAATAAGAATGTATAAACAAAAAAATTTAAGGTATTGTTTACGGTAAAGTCATAATTTAATACACTTAAATCTATTTGCAAAGCCTACTAAATGTAAATGCCAAGGCTAATGTATATAATGATGCATCCATTCCATGACAGCTAAAGACAGTACAAAGCAGACATGGTATAGCACCAGAATTCCTACTATCATAGATTAAAGCAGAGAAATGAATGATGAAATACTAAAAGAAACCTACACAAAAATGAGCTTCTCTTTCATTTAACCTTCTGTGAATGGTAATAGGCTCTAAAATGCCCGCAAGCACACAATATTCATCATTCACAGCCCTTTCTCACCTGCCAGGGGCCAGACATTATATGTAAGAAATAAATGTTGAATGTAATCTTAATGATGCATCGGTCCCCATACCCCACACTTTAATAGAATTCTAACAAAAGAAACAACGTAAAACAAGAACAGTGCCTGGTACTGCTGTAAAGTTAATGAAGCCTCTAACCTTTCGCAAAAGGTTTCAGATTTAATAAGAGGTACATATAGGGTGTTTTTTTTACCTTTTCTTGGTCAAGGATAAACATATTGTGAACAAAAAATAATTTTGTTAAAAAAAACTTTAGAAAGCATTCTTTTGAAGAGGGTCTGCTGTTGGAATCTGGTGGTTCACATGTGCAGCCTGTTGCTCTGAGGAAAAACCACTAGCTTCAGTCATGCTATTAGGATTGCATTTCTTATAAAAGAAATAATGGCAAAATTGTGCAGTGAGTCATAACTGGGCTTCTCACATAGGAAACAGGTAGCACTTTTAACAGGAAATGATGCTCCACCATTGCTCAATTTTCCATTCTTCCAACTTTGGAACACTCAGATTAAGTGAAATAGCATTTGGTGGAAATACCTCTAATTCCACATGAGTACTCAAATAGCTATAAATCTCTTGACTACGCCTAAGGCCCTGCACTTACAGTGACTTCATGGTGACACTAAAACTGTGTTTACACATTGTACATGTTGACAGGAGCCACTATACACAATAAAAAACACCATGCTCCCAAAACCAGATGAGGCATATCCAGTATTTACACATCTATTGTATGATATTTATTCAAGACGCTGCATTTCAAATGAGCACTAAAACTGATGCAAGATTATTGAAAAAAGAAAGCTTATCTCTGCTTCAGATTTCTTTGTATTAGTCCATCAAAATTCATAAGGATCCTAAGATGAGCTGTCTGATTTTTGGAGTCAAAAAACTGATGTTCAATATCAAATGGAGAAAAGAAACAAACATAAAAGGCCTAGAGCTGTTTCAAATCCACATACAGTACAACATATAGAAGTGAAGGTGTTTCTATATGATTTATCTTTAAGTTTATTCGTTTTACTTTGATGTAAATTTAGCCTTCGTCTCCAATGGAACTCATCCTTTCTACTGCTATAAAATACCTTCCCTAATTAGGACTTGCCAGAGAGAATAAATCTCAATTTCTATAAAAATGAGGAAAAGAGAAGAGATTGATGCATAGTTCACAGTAATTCTGCTGAAATCCCGAGTCTCAAGGCACATTGCACAGGGATCTTATGTCAGCGTAAAAGTGAAAGCCTGTCCAAACAGAGATTGAATAACTACACTCAAGTCTATTTTAATTCATTGGGATATTGTACATGTAGAACAGTTTATCACTGAGATCCGGTATTGATTTTTTTTATTAAAACATTCCAATATAACCTTGACTGCATCCTGGAAAAACCTCACATACATTAATTACAAGGCACATCAGCTTATAGATATTGTTTGGTTCCAATAGTTTTATTTTTCTATTATTCAGTTAAATAAATTCAAATCAACCCATAACTATTCTAACAGTTCAGCCCTCTTAACAAAAGGAATGTGAGGCCCTTTGTCTTATAGGTTTGCTACCTGCATCTCAAGCCTCTTGATAAGTTTAAAACAAGATAAAACAAGAAAACTTTTCCCACAGCAGGTGTTTCTGTTAATTCATTCAGACCTTTAAACATGCTGTTTAAAGCTTTACTGGTACAGAATTTTTTAAGAGCTCTGTATCAGGCTCTCAGGGAATTCAAATATATTTAACAAATATTCAATAACTACAACATCTGTTGTCTCCTGTGGCATAGGCAGTTAGCACAAAACCTCCAATCCTATTCTGATAGTTTCCTACTAACATGATAAATATCTGCCGCTGCTCGCAGTGAAGAAGCACAGAACTCACGTCAATATAGTTGGCGTTAATGTATTCAGAATTGGGGTCCCCCAGTAATGGATGTAGCTTGACCCGGTGGCGGTCATCTGAAACAGATCAGACAGAGAGAAACTCTTAAATGCAGAGTAACACAAGTTTGCCTAACTTGAGTGCCACCATCATCTTGTCCTCTGTCCTGCTCATGGGTGATTCCAAGAGTGAGTGGTGTTCAGTTTGTTGTCTTTCTAGAATCCTATCCTTTTACTCCTTTGGAATCTGAAATGCACACAGTGCTGGGCTGGCCTAGATCTGTAAAACTCTACTACAGCACAATGTAGGCTCTGGTGTATACAAAACACTCTGCCACTTACTTTTAAAGGATAAATGTAGCTGCAGTGGAGATGGAGAGAAAGTTAACTTACAACCTAGAAGGCTCTCGTGTCTTCCCTTGGTCTTGTCTTTCTTTTTGGAAACATCCCAGCCCTCAAAGAAACTCTGGAAATAAGAGACAAGAAAAATAATTAGCAGGAGTAACAAAGAGATGAGATTGGTGCCCTAGCAGAAATGGAGCTGATAATAGTTCTGTCAGATGCCCTGACCCCTGCCTTGAAGGTCTCGTTCCTTCTGGGCTTTAGCTCATAGGAATCAGCTGTAAGGAACTGCTGGCAGCCACTACTGCAAAAGAACCTGCCCTTTCAAGAGCATTAAGGACAATTTAACAGCGAGAGATAAAATGATCGTTTATACTGCCTGATAAGACCAAGGCTTGTGGAATTCCATTAGGCCTTGGTCAACTTATTTTAAAACCAAGCGTTGCCATTTTGCACAAAGTTCACAGAAAGACGGTCAGCCTTTACAATGCTGGATTGTTCCTGAAATGCCTACTTTAGTTTGTCCAATTTCAAATAAAAAATGCCTTGCTGTTTTGAGTTATCACCAGCCACTTTTTTGAGTACCTTTAATTTTCCACTACATAAACACCCAATTACCCAATTACAGATTAAGCTCTCTTGTTGTTTTTGCTTATTAAAAATATACCTGGCTACATAAGCAAACAAACACTCTGTGAAGCTTATAAAAACTAAAGACCTTTAACAACAGTGCACAAATTCTAACTTCTCCTCTTAAAAATATGAGAATTTACTTTATAGCACATAATAACATAAGGGTTTGACTACACGTATCCTTCAATTATCATTGTAATAACACAATGTCTAGTTCTGTGTCGTAAATGACTGACTATGCCACGATAGCAGTATTCCTGAGCATCAAAGATCCCAACAAACATGATGCAAGTGATAACAACATTTGACGAGAGGCTCTATCTCTGGTGATGTCAGATCTACTCTAAAGATGGCAGGTTTTTAGCTGTGTTATTAATATTTCTATCTTAGACAGTATTTGCAAATGTTTTTCAAATAATTTTCAGATCATTCGCCTCTAGGTCATCAAACCCATTTCAAACCTGTCATCTTCAAAGACACGAGAAAATGAATGGATACATTTCACCATCTTGAATAAGTGGTAATTCATGGGGGTGTTTGTGAGTGCTCACCTGAGTGGATAGTGGTAAATATATCTTTTAGCTGTTTGAAATGCACTTGAAAAGATCATTTGGATCAAACTCTTGATTCCATAGGCATAAGCCAACAAAAGAAAACAGATTTAGTATACTAATATCTTTTACCAAATAAAACATGTGTGAAGAAAGTTATAATTATTTAATAAACCATTTTTTAAACTTAAAATATTAATTAGGATGTTTTGACACAACACAGCCTGTTGGGGTGAGACGTCTGTGCCAAATTAGAGTATACTCTAAATGTTTACTGTCAGATTTAGGGTTTATAGATTGTAACATACTGTACACTCAGATCATATTCCACTCAGGCTATGGATTATGTTCTCTCTTAACCTCTAGTGGCCTTTTGTCCAAACATGGAATGTCATGTTCATTAACTCATAAATTGTGGTCGAAATACATCAATGAAAAGGGTTTCAAATGATCCACAAGAGATAGGTCAAACTCTGTCAGTGAATGCTGAATAAGGATTACAGGAATGTCTTTCAAAGCCAAGATAATGCAGTTTCTAATCCTAACCAAGATTAATTCATTTCTCTTCAATATCATTGGCACTCTCATATCTGGAGTGTGCTGCCTTATCTGGTTTTCCAATTTAAACACATGCAGGGTAATTCAGATGAGTAAACTGCGGAAGACATCGATTAATTTTTTCACAGCAGGTTTCAAAAGAGTGACATGTCTATAAATTGGATATGAACTACAGACCCACAAACTGTTGAGGCTGCCCCAGCCAGGGTAAGCTAGCAGAGCCATATGAACTTGTGGCAAACAAAACCAATTCTGAGCTTTAGCTGCATGTGCCATAGAGACAAACTATACCTTACCAATGATATCAAGGCATAACTGGCCCAATAACATTGATTGTATTCCAATGCACTGTTTTCTTTCATCTCTTTATATGAAAGCCTCACACTACTGCAAAAATTATGTATTTTTTCAAAAGTATTTACTGTATATCACGCTCTATTGTACTTAATTCAGTGATGAAATCTAGTAACATTAAGGACAGAAAAACAATTTTAAAGGCCACTTAACAGTCAATCATCTCCCACAAGGCCAGTTTCAGAGCTATAAACTTGTCTAAATTCTTATTGATATTTATGAATAATACTTCAAGGTGGTTTATTACAGCCTTTTCAAGCTCCCTTTCTTCAATGTTTCCCTGATTCTAGGTTTTGACATATCATTCCCACTGTTCTCACATTTTAAAAAGTAGCTCCCTACCCTCCCAGACACACCAGTAACAGAATTAATAAGTGTCAGTTGGCCTTAATGAACCTCTGCTCTTCTATATTACTCTTAACATAGAAAAGCAATAGCCCTACCTTTTTCAGGCCAGAGGCCCTGAAACATTTCATGATTTGCTCCAGTGCTCACACTTTATTGTGTGTGTGTCTCAGGTCAGAGTAATGACTGAGCTCCAAGGTGCTATTTTGGGTGTTTTACATCTTCCCCAGTGCATTTAAAATCCACCATCCACTCCAGGGACCTAATCAATTGCCACAAAGCATTCCACTGGGAAACGGGGGTTATGAAGTTTGACATGAATGCTCTCACTGATACTCTGCATCTTATTATACATTTTTACAGTCAGACAGTTTCAGAAAAAAATATAGATTTACAAAGAATCTGTTTTTCCTCAGGGGACAGTTTAATGAATCTAAGAGTATGCCGGTATTCCACAGAGACAACCTTATACCACAGCAGAGAAGAGCAAAAAAAAAAAAAGCTTTTTTTGGCATAAAACTGCAAACACAAAAAAGTAATTGAAAACCCCATCTTTCAGAGCAGACTGCTCCGCAAAGGAGACAGTTCTGATGGTTGAGTGTCAACAAAAACAGGGAGGTTTCTATAGCAACCCCATAACAGCAGTGATAGCAAAAATAAATTATTAAATGTATAAATATTGAAAACAAAATCCCCCAGAGTGCTTTTCTTCTACACAGCAAGCTCGCCATTAGGGATTCCAGATGATAACTGTTTTTTAAGAGTCCTTTTGCAGTTTTACACATTTGTCACACTGAATTCTCAATGTTTTACTCAACAGGTTGACATCATCATGCCTCAAGGGCTTGAAGGTCAGCTTGGAAAATTCACATCACTCTGCTAAACACAGGGCACATCACAGTGTCATTCAGTATTATTCAACCCCATTTCCACACACACCAGCATTTCTATCTTCATGGGGGCAGTGGGCATTGTATTTATTTTATATCTTATCTATTTTATACTTTCATTTAGTATTTTACACACAGTGAGTGAAAACAGACCCTGAACAACTGTTTTTAGAACTATCAGATTCAAGAGAGAAATCATTGCATTTTCACAATAAAGGTTGTTTACAATGTGGGGATGTCTCCAAATCGTCTCCAACCCTTCCAATGAATCTTAAAATAACAAGAAACTCAATCCTGTATGGTCAGTTCTTTATCAATGTGCTACTGCCTCCCCTTGTTTATCAGCATCACGTATTGACCACAAAAGTTCACATTTAAAACCAAACACTCTTGTACCAAGGTTGTCTTACCTCTGTGTAACTTGAATTAAATGAGAAAAATGAATTAAATTATTAAATGAGGTGGAACCTACTTAATCCTTGCATCATAAGAACAGGGTCATCTACAGTGACCATAGCACTCTGTAGAGCCCACATTTCCAAACCACTGCAATTAACTGTCATTCTACACAAATTCCACTTAGAATTGTTTAATATAAAACACAACTGCTTCGAGTCCAGAACTACCGAAGTAGCCACCTTTACATTGTGGGGAGGCTCTAGCCATGGTGTGTAATCAGAATGCTTAGTCCTGTTTCATTGGTAACCTTATTCTAATCACGTGTCACTGGCAGTGCTAGGTCACAACACCCCAAGGCAACAGCTCAAGAGGAACACTTTGTTTCACTATGCCATTCTGTCACTCAACAATGGCATGAGACATGTGGGGAATGGTTAAATTTAACCTTTTTCCTTAGGACATAATGATTTCGACAGATAGAAAAAACCTCCTGGATTATCGCCATTAGAACCAACAGCTGAGATCCTTTAAACAGAATGGAACCAAGATTTCTGTTTGTCTTCCACAAGCTTAAAAGCTCCATCATGCATTTTGTTAGCAGATCTAACAAAACTGACTAGTAGCTCTGCCGAAATGAAGAGTCAAAATCTGTCGCTGCAGTAAAACCCAGAGGAATATTCTCAGTCTCTCCTTTCCGGGCTCTGATGGCTCACCTCATACTCCTGTTTGAAGCCATAGCCCTCAGCCGTCTTCATCTGGTTGATGTGCTGGAGCAGGTCAGCCACCCTGACAGCAGGGTGCAGCTGACCGGTGTGATAGGGGGAGCCCTTCCGCCCGCACTGCCTCCGCGGAGAGCCTCCCAGCAGACTGCTGGACTCGTTCACCGAGCTGCGCTGATCACCTGCACGTGTGCACATGCATACAGGACACACACACGCAGTCAGCCCCAGTACTGCACAGCACTGAAGACGCTACTGTATGTAAGTAGGGTGAGGGCAGATATAGGAAAGCACAGGATGGCGCATGCTGACTGCAGAAAATAAATTCCATTTCTCAACGCAGTGTACCACATGGAAGTGATTTGCAAATGTCTAAAAACGTAATAAAAAAGTGAAATGATTTGCAGCAAGATACTGTTTTGTTCCTCAAAATAAAATTTGATTTTCCCATTATCCTTCTTCAGTAACGGCCAACGTTTTACTAACCGCTATCCAGACAAAATTATCTTCACTGCCTAGAATCAAAACTGAACCTTCGGAGAGCCACAGGCGACCAGCTTACTTCTGCTGCTGCAGTTGTGGGCATCCATGAAAGACAGAGCCATGCGCTCGTCTTCCTGCAGGGTACTCTGGTCAGTGAAGCTGCGGTCCATCGAGCCAATCATGTGCGTTTTCTCCTGCCGGTAGGTGATGGGCGTCTTATTGATGTTCACCGGCTTCCTGCAAATGGGGCAAGGAGCAGTTGGGAGGGGAGGGGAGAGGGGCATGGAGAGAGGGAGAGAGGTGGGGGGACACTGTTTACTGCAGGTGGGCCTCAGAGGGGGGAGCACTCAGGGGAAGGTGGCAAACAGGGTTGAAATCGTGGCTGGAGAAGTGACATAGAGAAAGTGTCAGCACTTACGGGTAGTAAGAATAAGAATAGTAGTCCCTTCTGGAAAGCATGAGAGGAGGAGAAAAGAGAGCAAGAGGGAGAAGAGAAATCAGAGCTCGTTTTCAAAGTCTACACTGCTAGTAGCCCAGATTGCTGATCAGTCTTTCTGTTCCTTGACAAAATGGACCAATGTACAGCCATCTTCACGGGACGGATATATTACAAACTTATTGACATTGTGGAAAATTTGATTCTAATATCAATGGCAATTTAAACTTGGTGCTTCTCAAATTAAAACAATATTTTGAATTAACAGTATTTTTAGTTTCTTTATGTAGATAATCCTGGCTGAAGTTATGTGCATCAACAACCACAGAGAGTCTGTGCCCTGCACAGTCTGTATTTATTTTTACTTGCATATATTGTTCAAGTGATTGAAATCTTGGATTGCAGATGGGTGAAATGCTCAATAGGGTGAAGAACTTGGGGTAAACAAATTACAAAAAGTAAGGAAGATACTTCCATTTTAGGAGCTCTGTGATCATGTGGAAAACAAGAACAATATTGCATTTTTGGTTCCTCAGCCCTAGTCTCCCACTCTGCGCTGATAAGTGCAATATCTTAAAGATCCCAATAATTAGCTAAGACTAGCTTAAAACAAAATAACTACTCACCTGCAGCAGATGCATACATCAAAACAATAGAGCAGACAATGCACAGCTCATAGCTATGAAAACCTGGACACCACAGTGAAAGCACACCTCTATATGTCATTTACAGTATATAAGACACACTATGCAAAGATCCAGGCTATTTGCTGTTTGTCATTAAATGGACCAGTCAGATTTGAGGTAATTAAGCACTGAAAACTGCTCAGCTACAATACTCCGTGGTCAGCCTACAGACCCTTGGACCATTTCATATTTAGCACCTATATAATATATAATGAGTCATGGGAGTCTGGAACATACAAGCCAGTCAAGCTGTCAAATACTCTGGCTTTTTTATAAGAATCACCTGGATGAATGCTTTAGATTAATTGGGTCCTAGCAGCCCAATTTGCTAGGTTAGCCACTTGGATTTCTTTCATTTGCAACCTTTATTATCTTCCAATGTTCCTATACGTCTTTCATTGTAAGTACTTTATAGCTTGTTATCCGTAAAGCAGTCTACAAATTTGTTCAGTCACTTTATGAACTGTAACTGCAGTTTAGCATTAAAATCCAGGTGTACATTTAGTATTTTCAATACTAATCACAAACTGAAGGAACATGTGATTCTCTATGTATATGTTTAAACATGACATTTGACACATGTAGTTATGCATTTCTGAATGCATAGTGTTCAATTTTAATCATACCCTGGAAATCCATCGTTTGTGGATTTCCATATTTATAAATCCATATTTGAACAAATTCACAGGGTACAAATACCTTTAATGCGAACCCTGGATTTGTAAATTATCCTTAACTGTTATTGTTGTAATTAAAGTTTGCTGAAAACATTCAATGTGCACCTGTATTTTCTTTGCTAAATAAACTTTTAATTACCATTATAAAAGGTGTGAATTTGGAAGTGCTGGTTTAGAGATGTGCAAAGGACTAGAATACAGAGCACAACAAGACTAATTCCTGGTCTGAAGGAAATGCCCTACTCACATACTGTATAAGAAACTGAAGCTTTGAAGCCTGGAACACAGACGATTATATGGACTCCTTTATTCAGACTCCTGAAAGGCATTGACCAACTGAACTCAGGGGAGTTCTTAAAGATCAACAACAATACAATAAGACCCAGGGACATGACTGGAGATTTAGTTTAGTACCCAAGACAGAAAACGGGAGACACTACTTTACATACTGTATTATCTGGATCTGTTCGACTGGCTTGTCCCATTGCTTTGATGTCACATGACGTGGTCGTGCTGCAGTAACCTTTTGCAGCATGATAAATCAAATCCCAACCAACCTTAAGATGAGAAGGGAACTTTTCCATTGGGAATGGATGTCATCTAGTAGTCTATGTCTTTTAAGAGCATCACACCATGTTTTAGTGATAGGGGAACCAATGGGACTGGAGTAAGGCGAAGCTAATCATTGACAAAGCACACCTTTTTGTATCCAATTACCTGCTAATCTAAGGGTCACACAACTGCTCTTGCCATATAATTAAGTGAGTAATTGAATTGCATCCTTCTTAATTAAATATTTCACACCCAGATAAGCTCTTTCGATTAAACTGCTTGGTCCCTCTGTGGACCGTGAGACAGGAAGATGACAAGGGTCTTTCTTTCCGTTCCACATTTTTCCTTTTAATTTATTTTTTCTTCAGTATTTCCACTGAACAACCTTTGAGAATGGAGAGTGAATGTACGTTCACTACAAAAGGGCAGATTTTATACTTTCTATTTTCCAAATGGTTTTCAAATGTGGTGATTTTGAAGAGCAAAATACTGTGCTTACATTTCAAACATTTTGAGAATATTATGCAGCCCTAGTGAATCAAAACTATTTGGGTCCTACCAGGGAAGGACTTATTATTTTTTCTCATTCAAAGATTTGTATTCCCATTTCATTCTATTTGCCCCTTTTTACTTTTTCCTACATTACTTTCTTACTAGGCCAATGAGAGGGGGCAGACGTTTTAGTGGTTGTAAACTTGTTGCTAATGAAATAGCTAAAACACCCTCAGACATCTGTTTCATCACTATGCTGGATTGTCGGATCTGTTTTTCTTCAGGTTTGGTTTTGACACTTTTATTATGTAGGACTGGTTAAAAAAAGTTTGTTATAGTGTAATTGCAGCGTGACTGCATGTGTTACAGCAATGTAGTATATAAACAGATCAAGCAGCCTGATTGTGTGGATAGGCAGGTGCACCCTACTCACCCCTTCTTGATGATGATGATGATGGCCCCCATGAGCAGGATCAGTACGACCAGCCCTCCTGCACACACTCCCAGGATCAGACCCATCTCCTCTGAGTGCTGGGTCACTTCCAGAGCTCGTTTGGCATCCTTACACGCCGCTGAGGCCCAGCACATGGGGAAGAAAAGCCCAGAGACAGAGGTAAATGACAGGTTTACATCATTACGCGTGCTATTACATGTGCTCTGTGTGACCTCTGCTGTTTTTGTGGGTTGGCTTACAGGTTTGGTGTTTTGCCTGGAGCGTTCTAAATTCTAGTTAACAAAAAAAAATCCTTTCCATGACTGGGAGAGGCAGATCAATCAATCTTTAACCTTCGCAAAGAGCCCCAGTGAATCCCCTTTATGCCCCCCAATAAAGATTCCTATAAAAATGAAAAAGATCTCAAAAGTGTATAGCTGCCATACATACGGCATTACAAGTATTATACAACAGTGACATTTGTTTCCAATACAACCTGATTGTTCTGCAGACCTAGGAGTATGTTTGCTCTTGTCAAATTTCATTCTATCTACAGTACTTCTATTACAAGACTTAATTATGTACTGTTCAAACAAGGGCAATTCTTTCAAAAGCCAGACTTGTAAACATACAGTACCTGTTGTTATGTGACTGTCCACAGAAAATATATTCACGCTGTGCAAATGGAAATTTGTCATCAGGTTTATTCAAAACAGAGACTCCATTGAAATTAGGGAGATTCAAATCCTAATGCCTTCCGGTGTAATACAAATTTACAACCTTTTGAAACAGTAGCGAACCACTAAGCCCGTAAATGTTAGGGAAAATAAACTGTTTAACTGTGCAAAAGGCATTTAAAGTCCCAGAGTCACTTTAAATTCCACAGATCAGCAGGGAACTCTGAGAGTAGGTTTGTAAGCTTGTACAACATATGTTAGTGCCATTAAGATATTAGAGGCAGATATAAATAAAATACATCTGTTTTTGTACAATTAATATATCGCTAGAAATGTTTAACGGCATTTAAAGTCTGGTCCATGTAAAGCAAATGTGAATTTAAAAAATCTGGACTCAAGGGATCGGAGTTGCATCTCCTGTGAGTGAGAGTAACATGAATGCAAATGTGCCAAAGAAAATGTAGCTAACTAGGAGACATATTTAACTTGAGTAACAGCAAGAAGAAAATTTAATTTTCTTCCCCCAGAACTTTTTTTCTTGAAGTAATTTCTTTTCTTTCTTTACCAAGTACTTGGAAACAGTTTTGAGAACACTGTGCTACATGACTCACACAAGTTGTTTTGTTTATTATAGAATATTTTTGGTTCTTGGCACAAAAATAATGTGTCAATCAGCAGTACAAAGCTAGCTGCAGTTATATTCTACTCTGCCAAACTTGATTGAGCAGTGTTCACAGTTCGTGATAATAAAGGGCTAGGAAGGGCTTAAAATAGAAATGGAACTGTTACGTTTCTTACATAGATCTCTGATGCCATTTGCATCTTGCCTGGGATTTAGGTACTTAATCATCACACCTTAGAGGAGAAACTTAAAGAGACTGCACTAACGTGGGTCTAATTTTATTAATTGTGGTTGCATGTCCCATTTTATTAATGACTATTTGGTCATTGATTAATGCCATGGTGCAGCCTGTAAGAGTGGAGGTGGTTACATTGATGTCATGGCTAAAAACACTTTGTGCTTATATGGGCTAGTCTACATAACATTATCCCTGAATGCTGTTTGGTGCAACATTTCCTGACTTCTCTTCTGAACTGTTGTAGAGTGGACTGTTGCACAAGAACAAGAACAGGTACAAGAACTGCCAGGTGTCAAAGCGCAATATAAAATGCAAGGGGTTGCAAGGGGTTGTATTTAGCCTAGCAGTTATTAGTCTTTGCTTGTGATAAGATAAATATTTGCCACTCACACTAAATAATGAAGGAGGGTCACAATGAGCCACATAATTTTGCTTCAGTTTTTGGAAGTCTTTTTAAGTCATCACAC
Organism: Lepisosteus platostomus; assembly: GCF_059453375.1. Lineage (NCBI taxonomy): Eukaryota > Metazoa > Chordata > Actinopteri > Semionotiformes > Lepisosteidae > Lepisosteus > Lepisosteus platostomus. The sequence goes on along the minus strand of NC_142623.1, from coordinate 6,151,978 downwards.
TATACATTACATGTAACCTGCCTCTCAGATAATTATTGCACCACAGTGAGGACATTGGGATGAGCAACAAGGAACGTGATAAGCCACTTGTATGAAAATAAAAGAAAAGCATTAAGGTATATAACAGTGTAAAATATTGCTTAAAACAGTGATGGGAGAATGTTGAGATAATTTCTGTCACATTGTATTACCATGTAGGCTGCTAGGTCATTAAAAACATTAGTAAATTAAATTTGTTTCCCTAATCTTTCCCGCAGCCTTGCTGTTGTATGATGTAACCCTTAACACTGACAGGGCTTGGATATGAAATGTGTTGTGACTCTGGGAGACAGGAGAGACCATGGTGGTTCCAGTATTTATATACTGGAGTATGTAATGTACCAGTACAGTACCTACAGGAAGAAAGTCTGAAGAAAGGACAACCTTAATAACTATGACAAGAGAGCTGAGCAATTCACCATAATTGGTATATGTGATCTGACAGGTACTGTACTTATGCTGATTGAGGGGCACAATTGATAAGTTGATGGTAAAAAAAGAGAAGAACACAGACCCCGTTTGGTCCAGCACTAACTCAAATAGCAGCTAGACAGATCCGGCACAGATTTTAATAAGGGCCAGTTTCAGCATAACATTCAATGGGTTTGCTTAATTGAAATAAGAGAGGTCGTGTTTGTTGACAAAATTAAAAATGCATTATTTCAATGTAAGGAACATTTTTATCTCATCATTCTTCATGATAAAACATCATAAAGTGCATACAATAACTAATAGGGCTTGAAGTACCTAGTGTATGCACAATTATTGAAACCAAAGTTATTGTGGGTTTCAACACTAGTTTTATGGGTATCATAGTTATTATTATTGCTTATTTATTTGTACCCAACCACAGGGAACCCTGCAGTGTTGATCTATAAAAAAGTATCCCTTGATTTTAGATCTGAAGAAACTAAAGTCAGCAATGTCCCGGGGAAAGTGGGTTACTTAACATCTACACATGAGACACAGCTAAAAATAAGACACAGTAAGTGCTCTTAAACCTGCGACAGTAATTGGAAACGAAACTTTAAAACACTTGACCAGTTAACAGGCAAAAGGCATTACATTAACTTCAGAAATAAAAGCCTCTGAAACATTGTCATTGTCAAAAAGATGAAATGTCAAAAACAAAAGAGATGACACCATAGTGCCAATGTTTCCAGACTCACAGAAGGGACAATTTCCTTTTTAATCCATTTCAGAGTCAAGATGCAGGCAATGGTTTTAAGATCTGAAGATCTAGGTCCTAGAAACTGTGGAGCATCCTTGCTAATGTCCATGTACTTGCATGTGATGCAAGATTTGCTGGGATATCATGGGATACCCAATCAAGATGGGATGTTCCACAGCTGGTAGGATTTAGATCTTTACAGGTACACAGGTATCTTGTAGAAACACATAAAATATATGTGGATGTGAAGGGGCACTATAAAAGATAATGTAATAATCCCTAATTGAATCCCTAAAAATGTCTTTCCCTACCTGTGAAGCACATGTGATGGATAATGCACACATTCCATTTACATGCTCACTTAATTTCTTTCACATGTAGTATCTGCACTTAAAAAGTTTTAAATTATTGATTCGTGAACTTACATCATAGACCTGCCATATGTATATTAACTTTTTCATCTGACAATAATAAACATTAAACTTACTTCTTAATAGATTCAGATTTGTTGCTTTTTAAGAAAACCCAGTAACACGGACGCTAATTAAATGCTCATTTCATGAAATAAATGACATTGTGAACTCAAGCCCTTCTCCCACTGTTCAGCAGGCTTTCTGTGCAAAGCAGCTCTGCATGAGCCATGCTCCCCAGGATGTGGAATCAAGCTGGGAAAGGAAGATGCAATTGCTCTGAACAATCAAACAGCTGTTGCAAACAAGTTTTATAGTCCTTCAACATGGAATCCAGTTCTTAGCTTTCTCTCTGCCTGGAACACACAACTTTTCTGTCACTTTTTTTTAAGTAGCTTTTGACGGTATAACCTTGCTAAAAAGATTGTTTCTTTCCATAGAAAATACATGAAGTCTCCAATGTGTACGTAAATTTGTATATTTTTGTCCAAATAATTAACAAATGGATGGTTAAAACACGTGAGATTTCTCACAAATCAGGTAGTGTAGGTGTGAAATCTTAAAAAAAAAATAGCTAATCCAGAAATGGAAAGGGTTTTTTTGTGTCCTTTGGACACTGTAGCTTATTTTATTCAGTAGCCAGGATGTGTAGGCCACTGTGCACCTGACTGACTGAAGTGGATCTTCATTGCCATGGAATGTTTATACTGCACTACTTTTCTTTTTGTATAAACTTCAGTGTAGGAGGATGTTTTATCTTCATTGATATGTTCTGCAGTAATTAATCAGACTCTAGTGCACTGTCTGTTAAGAGCACCTGAAGTGTGACATGAAATTAAATGACTTGTCTGCCTTTTGGCTTCACGCTTGACAGCCTCTTCATCGTTTTCATTATTCAGTCAGAAGAAGAGCCCTTTTTTAAGGCTGCTCCCCCTTAACTGGAAAATACGTACACAACTTCAATGTAGCTGGAGGGGCAGGTACCAGAGCACATTAAAAAATAGTTGCAACAAATACAGAAGCCATTTTTTTTTTCCAATTTCAACAAGCTATTAAAACAGACAATGGGGGAGTGAGACCGTTTGAAGTCATAAAACTTCAAATATGCGAGTGAGGAATTTAATTTACACTCTTCTGAGCTCCAAAAAATAAAGTACATTTGATCAAAAAGAGGTTGTAAAGAAGAATTTCTTTTGCGTCTGATTCAAACAGGTCATTTTCACTTTGGGACTCAGACGGTGGGTCTTTCACCATGTATAATGAGTGCATAGGAATCTTATCTTACATAACTTTGAAACGTTTAAAACAGCCATCAGGTATTTTTGGAACCCTTGAAAAAAGGATAGTTACAAGACTAGCCTTCCTAAATTGTGACTGTCTAAATTGTGAAATTCCAAAATTGTGAAAGTTGTCTTTTTATTACAAATTCTTTTGGAATGGCTATTTAAGACTTGGCTTCATGGCTACCACTCCTTTACAAAACAGGGAGAATAAGGTCCTGCAGATGTGCTCCACTGACCCACTCACGTCAGAACCATGCATCCATGAATCTTACAATACTGAATAAAAGCTACACTGAGAGTTAGTGTTGCATGGAGAAGCAACAGATTTCTCAAAGACACCCCTGTGAGCCTGCAGTCACCCATTAAGTTGCTGGAATGGCTTTTTTCCAAAAGCTGGGAGTCCCTGACCAACTAATACTTCACCCTACCCTGATTGCACCTTTTGTCAATCATGCACTGCTACTTCGGTAAACTTGGTCACAGATACACTCAGTTACAGTACTGACCCAAGCTAGAACCAACAACATACAGCTGAACATCATATTCCTCACCAGGTTGACATTTTATGACTCAACCGTAATCAAGTTAAAATACAAAAATACATGTAAAGAAACACTGAAATCAATTGTTATAAGCAATGCGAAAAATACTATGGGGGAAAAAGGTAGAAAGAAACTGATATCAGAACATGTCTGTAAAATATCGAGGGATCTTGTCTGGTGATATTCTGATCATACAGTATCATCTTTTTTGAGATGATATGAAAACAAAACAAAAAATCTCCATAATTCTATCATTATCTGAGTGTTTAATCCTGAAACTAATGGAAGCTAGATTACAATAGTAAATTGTACTTTCCTTGGTGTCCACGTAAACTGGAAAGTAAAATCTGTTAACCTGCCTACAAAAGTGCAGTCTGGCAGAGGTCAAGACCTGATTCAGTGAGAAGATCTAGGTTTTAAATGTTATTGTGTGTTTAAGAACTGAAACACACACTCATATACTGTAGGCAGGGCTTATGGCCATTAAACCCTTAGATTGAGGACTGGATTAGTGCACTCAGATCCACATCAATACAACACTGGCTCAGCACTGCTTTGATAAGAGTTTCCAGTAATAAAATCTGCAGACTACCAAGTGGTGTTCAAAAATTCCTTGCTGGAATTTTCAGGATAGAAGAAATGACTGAAAGCACAACCATGTTGGTTAAGATGCCACAGGATCAACTGTTACACCAAGACTGGTAGCATCCAATAAGCTACAGTATCTCCCCAGTTGTCAGAAACACCAATAACAGTGGTTTAATAATGTTACAGACACTCTCAAAATGTCTTGTGGAGTCCGTGGCATTTACAGTATAATGCATATAAATAATAGATCCCCCCTGAACAGGTGGCATTCCTGTTAGCAGGAACACAAAATTACATAAAGCCAGCATAATGGCCTTTACCGCTCTAATGAAGTGGGCATTAATTACGTTCTAAAATAGTCGTTTATTTCTTTAAAATAAATAGAGACATCTGTACACCTTGTTAAACTTCCAGAGCAATTTTACAACTAGTGTAAAACTGGGTAACCATTGTATTCTCAGGAACCATATTGGTTTTAAAATCATGTCTCAAGAGTGGAATCAAGCATTAGAATGGATCCTACATGCAGCTCTTAGTGTCTGAGGATGGATTGTGAAGACCTTGAAGAAGGCTGCCATGTGAACAGCATTTGTGTTTTTTTCTTTGGTCCTTCACTTTAATTTTAATGCACAACTCACTGGGTTATTGTTTTCCAGCAAACTAGAACTATGCATTAACTTTTTAGTATCAAGTACACCATGTTAATTTTGTGTGTTTCTCACAAACTACTAAATACAATTAAGTTTAAAGACCTTATTAGTTTTATAGGGCTGTTTGCAAGCACATTAAGGGACATTCTAGTCTAATCCATTCAAAGCTTCCTCCCAGGTGTGGACTTGGAGACTCAACAAATCCATTCATCCATCAGCAAACAGCTTTTTACCCAGAGCACAGTGCTTGTGTCCATAGTGTGTGTGGAGGAGTAACAAGCATCAATTCTAGTCAAACTCTGCAGGATCTACTTTAAAGAAGACAAAGGTTTAAGTCCATCATCTGTGTTTGCCCTGCCCAGGATGTTGGCAAAAGTATTCCTATTTATTTTCAAGGAAAAAAAAACATTTCTGTTACCCTTTCTGGCAATCCTGATGCAGTTGATCCTGGTCTCCTGAAACAGAAACAGAATGGGATGAGTTAGTTCAGTGCCATGTGCAGATGGATCAGGATTATGGAAACACTAGGCAGCTTTGGCAAACTTTGCAGCTCTGTCATTTGGAACCGCCCAGTGTGTGGGATAAGTTTAGGAAAAAAGAGTATACAAAAATTACATTCAGTGATGCTGCCAGACAATGATGAATTCATGTAATGTGCTAGCTGTGTCTCACAAAACCATTGAAAGTCACCAATCACTTGCCTGTGCTTTTTATTGGTTTGATTTCTCTCTCTGAACCAAAGAAGACATGAGAATTAGAAAATCTGTGGAAGGGATTTTTGCAGGGGTGTGAGTGTGGAAGCCTCAGCTCCTGACTCTCCCCCTCCACGAAGTCTCGCACAATAATTTGGTTTAAAGATCTCATGCAGTAGTCTGCTGCACTGTAATTAAGAGGCTCTTCGTCAAACATCTTTAATGAGTTCCTGACCGTAATCCAACTCATCTTCAGCACATTCATAAGAAGAATAATTATCAAATGAAGATTTGTGAATGTTAATTCAGGCATTTTGGACAATTATGTAAATCAGATCAGAATTAGAAGAGGCATTTCCTTAAACTGTTGGTAAATTGCTTCTCTGACTGAAAATCCATTGCAGGCAGACTCACAGGCTGAAACTCAGTTCTATTTTCCATTTATTGCACTGTCTTCTGAGTTTTTCTAGGTTTCCCTCTCTGGCATGATGGCCCTAAGGTCTCCACACAGTATCCTGAATTATGGGATTAGATTTAGAAAGTTTGTTTACGGTATTACCGACTGCTTCAAATAATAAAAACTGTGCACATTACATTTCTCTTAGATTCGTATTCCATTTAAGAGCTATAAACCTGTTTATTAATATGATTAATCTGTACTGTATTGGTGAAGAATCTCCTATTAACTAGAAAAACTAATATGCCACATCCAAGTATTGTATAAATTATATATGATACATATAAACAGTACAGAAATCAAACTTTTTATATATAGAAACAAACAACTGAACAATACACTGCATGGGTCAAACCTATGAAACAGTAAACTCTGATGTTTTGTGTACTCTGAATGCAGAGATCTCCTAAGCAGAAGAACACAAAGCACTGAAATTTCAAAATCCTCCTGCTTTCAATACATTTTAGCTTGGTTCCTTTTTTTCAAAATGAGACCATCAATGCCAATGGATAAAAAGGACACATTCATGTTCATACTCTCGGCTGCACACAGCCGGGGACGTATCCTGAGAAAGTAATAATATGAACCTGCATGAGTGAGCCAGCAGAACTCAAAATAACGAGGACAACACAATTTGCTAAGCGTGGGCCTCCCTTAGGTGTGTTCTGAGGCAACTCTATATGACTGTGCATCAGGACATATTACCTAGAGTCTGCAGAAGCAAATTAAAAGGCAGACTAACTGTTGAGAAATTCTGTTACATAGTGACAGGGCACTACAGCTCTCTTGTTTCTGTTCTGAAATAGCACAACAGGAAAGGATCGCCAGTGCACAGGGCCAAGACACTTGCGTGTGGATGTAAATTCAGCACAGGTTTGCATCAGAACTGGTTTACAGCATCACATACTGTAGATGGAGAGATGTTTATAGAGATGATTGAAGTGCAGGGTGTATAATAATTGATTAAGGAAAAGAAGGTTTTTATGTTGTGAGCTTTCTGTATAGTTTAATTATTCAAATCTTATGCACAGCTAAAATCTTTTTTTCCCCCAATTTGTTGATTTAATATTACTTACCCAGCATCCTAGAAATATTTTATATTTTAAAAACACTTGCGAATGTTTACCCAAAAGCCAAATAACCCTGCAGTGGCAATTAAAATGTTTAAGAGCTAAGGTACTGTAGGTATTTATCAGTCACAGAGTGCAGAAATGTGACTCTGGCATGGGGTCATTGTGCCTGACTGGGCTTAAAGAAATTTAAAATAGACACCTGCCACTGCATGTGACATCTCAGAAATAGCTGGGACATCAAAATATCATACCATACGATGGTATAACATCATCACTAGGCTTTAAGGGGAATGGTCACTCTAAAATGCCCATTTGTGGCAATAAAATGGCTGGACTAGGAAATTAAAACTGTCTGTAACACAGTTGTAATTAAGGACACTGTGGGAAATACACCCTGTGTGTGTGTATCTCCTCACAGTGTTGCCAGAAATGGACATTTGCGTCATAACTAAACTCATTTCAAACTTTCAGCAGACTGCGCTGTGACTCCTTGCATCCCTACACAGAATGAAAAATTTTCTTAATTTTTCATTTTGACGTCACACAATTGTAACAGGTGTGTGCTGTTGTTCATACAGTTTGTCTTTGGCCAGACAATCCATATTGCAAGCTGTCAACTGATTTTTATGAAGAGGTGGCAGGCTCTCATGCAGCTATCACTGAAAACTGAGAAAATTCACACTTACAGTATATTCAGGCAGAATATAATAGTAATATAATATAATGAAAAGTACAGCATCTGAAAACCATACTATTGCAAGAACAAAAAGAGCATCTTCTTTGTAGTCATAATATTTACACTGCATGTGTTGTAAAGAACTAATGAAAGATCTCAAGTATTTGGAGTAGCAGTAAAAGCCTTTCTCTTTTCAAGCTGTGGCTTTGATATTTCTATCAAAGCAATTACCGGGTAAATCCAAAGAGACTCCACAACATGTTAAGACTGTCTTTTGCTAATTAACTGGAATTATTACCAAAATAGTTATTCTTAAGCAAGTCTTATGTTTTGAAGGCTACCTGTAAATATCCAACTGATTCAAAAAAACAATGCTTACAGGAGGGTTTCAAGATGAAAATGATCACAAGGCTGGAGCAATTCATCCCACTTAAGTTATTCAGCTGCGGGGATTTACAGGGAACCTGATCTCGGGGTGCTTCATGTTTCAGCTGTGATGACCACATTTTGTCTATGTTTGATATGTCTGCAATGAAACTGCTGATTCCAGATACACACCAAACCTGCTACACAAATTCAAATCTCATTTTACTGAACCAAGGGCACAAGGACATTTACACAAAAAATCATTAATTTGAATAAGCTTCTTACAAAATGAAATGCTTAGATGCAATACTTCACCTCTTACACGATGTAGTGAAAATCTTCATTAGTACCCCGTATCACTTCTATAACCCCAATCAAGCAACATTTTGTACCCCATTTATCTTTTGGATGAGATCAACAGAGCAGATACCTCGATAAGACTGATTTAGTTGTGAGGCCCATTTGTCTTCAGAAGTGCCATGTGTGTAAGCAAGCATTTGAACCAAACTACCGCGCCACGCTGTGCATGCTGATTTGATGGGATCGCTCAGTCAGGAGCCTGAAGTTGTTCTTGGATCAAAATGTTGCTGACAACCAGATGTTGAGTATGGGGCCAAATGGCCTCCTCTCTATCCTATTATCCATGTGCAAACACAAATTATCTTGTCAAAATAAGTAATAATGACGACAGATCGCTTTTTGGGGGAAGGGGGTGTGTGCTTTCACCCTCCTGCAGTCATGTTAGGTATTCAAGTAGAAATCGGATGTCTTAAGCAGAAGCACATCCTTAATGTTAGAACACTGCATCGGTGACTCAATTAAAGTGGGGGTTTGTTCTAAAGAGCTCTGAAATTCCCAGCGGTGAGAAAAAATTAGCTACATCCACATGGGCTCTGCAGGGGAACATGTATCTGGGAGCAATGAGTGTGAAAGTGGAAGCCAGATATTTGTACAGCTAGCTACTTTTTCTTCTTCTCCTGTGATGAAGTGTGACATGCAGGGCCTCCAGCATAATTCTGCAGTTATTTCAATACAAATAGCAACATAACTGTTTTTCCACTGATACAGGAGGTACTGTACAATACGTTACATGTACGGAGTATGCATGCTGTAAGCATTCAAAAGCTGATAAAATATGATAATTCCTGTGATATTGAGTACTAAGTAACAGGTGTGTTAATGTTCAACAACTGCCCGGCGACTAGGGAAAACTGCATTTTCATAAGTTTTAAGCACGTTTTAAATTCATCACACGTCCCTGAAAACAACTAATGTTAACTCATTTAATAATTTTGTCTAATGATGCCAAGTCTTCAGCTTCCTTTCAGTGATCTACTGTACACCCAGCAACATTAGATTATACTTAGGCTACTGGTTTAACTGGGGTGCTCTGTGCAAACGGTGGGAATATATCAACTACCAAAAACTGAATACAGAATTGTTTTTTACAAAGAAAAAGTATAAAATAGTACGTATATTTTCATGTGAAATGAATAAATATCTTTATGCCTCTCAGTAATTAACTTATTATATCAATTAGGCACAAGATGAAGGCTTGCTGTACTTTTTTAGAGACATGTGCAGTATGGAATCAAAGCATTCCAAAACTAAGCATGCAGGTGACGACCCTAAATTCTACACCTTCCTGTCTTGTAGAGACGTAATGATATTAACAGTACTAATAATACATCTCCATGTAAACATAACCTACCTCTGCTTGTTATAGGCCAGAGCTCTCTGTGTATTCCCAGATTCACTTTAAACCATTATTATATTTTTAGTGAAGCTGTGCATCCTAATTTAATCCACAGCAAATAAGCACTAATTGTTTTCAACCGTTGACATTAACATCAGAGCAGTTCCTTGCTAATGAAGTGCAAGAGGTCGGGAATGTGGATCGGTTGATAGTGAGTGGGCGTGAAGAGTTCCTGTCTGAGATGAAGCAGAGCCGTCACTCTCAGGACTTCATGGGAGGAGTAGCTCTAAAACAAACAGCTTACAGTCACAAACCCTGAGAAATCGTACCCTGATACACCTGTAGGTGCATGGCAGGGAGACAGGTTCTGCTGTCTAATTACCTACACGTGTTTAACTTCACATTCACACCAATTACTACTCTCATTGCTTGGAATAAACAGCATCAGGAGTAGCAGCCCTGAAATTTTTTCAATGAGAAAATAACACAAATCACCTGACGTAAAGAAGATCGTTCGTTTAAATCATTTTGTGTTTACTTAATTTCTAAATTAAGTTAGAATGGTCCTAATTCCTTGGCTAAACTTGTTTCAGAAATTACTAGTCTGAGGAATTCTGGGATGAATGGGAGGACCATTCCTCCAGTCTTGATCGTGTGAACAATCCAAGATAATCACTTGGCATTCGCTTACAACCACTAATAATGGCTTGTGTAAAAACATCTTCTGTATCCAGTACATTAGAGAGAGGGTTATTGGAGTTCAGGAGCAGTGGTAGACAGTCTTGCACACTGCTTTTCACAGGAAAGGGGGTGGCTGGCTGTAGCCCAAAACAGCTGGAGTACAGCAAGTTTTTTAAGCAATTATCTTCTTAAAAGCTGAGAAATCTAAGGTGTTGGACTAGTCTCAGCAACTAGATTAAACTAGAAAAAAATACAGAAGGTCTTTAACATTGATAGACTAGTCTAAAACCAAGACATTAAAACACCTAAAGATAACTGAACCCTTTCTTACTATGTAGTCGCTCTGCCCACCAGTGGTCCATTTCCAAGACAGCCACCCAAAAATGCACACTCTGAACTCACCCCTCTGAAGTTGCTCATGGCCTGGAAGTAGATGAGGTAGTTCTTCCTGGGGTCAAGCGGGCTGTTCCAGTAGCCTCTGTAGGTCTGGTTGTCTCCCACAGTGAAGGGTGTAGCTGTGGGCAGGCTGCTGGGTGGCAGCTCAGCAGTGTAGTAGTGCAGTGTGCCTCTGGCCTGGGCCTCGTTGTGGGTGGTGGGAATGGGGAAACAATCCACGTTGCCCAGATCCCTCTTCACCTTCTTTGGCCTGTCCTCCTCCACTACCACCTGGTAGGTACTAAAACAGAGGAAAGAGTAGGAGAAGGACATGTCCAGTACAGCTTCCATCACAGAACACACAAGTGTAAATACACTCATTTTACTTGTACAATGTTCGTTGCTGAAGAGCTCTCAGCAGCAAAAAATTGCAGTAATCCACAGAACTTGTAGCTCATGTATGATGATGATGTTCTTTTCAAAAATCAAAGTTTACCTTAAACACCAAATGCCAAGCCCTTATAAACACAGCTAATAAAAATGGTAATACTTTACATTATAGTGCTGCTTACAGAAGTAAGAAGTTACAACATATCCATAAATCATCAAAGGTACATCTTTAAGGCACTGTAATATTTTCCAACAACTTCATTGAATAATTAAATAATATAATAAGAACTGTAATGTTTTAGAATTACACAAAGAGCTTGTTTCTCACAAAACACAGGCAGAGTCTATTCAAGTCCTTTGGAGGAAGAGTGTCCTGTGCACCTAGTCTCTTAAATCCTGTGCTACCCTTTCTCTGCTTGCCTGTGCAGACTTACCTCACCGGGGCTCCCCGGCCCTGTGCTGGCCTAAGAAGGACTGTGATGGTACTCTCAGACTCTCCCAGAGGAGGGGGCATATCTCCATAGTCAAACATAGGGGCTGCAGGTGTCAGTCAGCGAGACAGAGGAGATGGAGACATGGAGACAAAGAGAGAAAAAAAAAAGGTAGCAGTTTTCAAAAAGCGTACAAGATGTTTTGCACTAAACGTATTCAGATTGTAAAAGTACAGTTCCTAGGAGAATGATGCAGCCTGTAGTTCTGCCAGCTGATGCAGATATATATGGAATACACTGTGGGATGAATGCAGGGGGCTCCACACACACACCACGTGACTGGAAATCCCATTTTGCCATAAAGCTGCAGAGATTTCAATGCCATTCACTTTGAAACTTCAGTTTGAGCAACAGGCTCTCTGCCAGATTAAAAGTGACAAGCAGCAGCGTGAAACCAAACTGCAACACACAGTTTCTACTGACTGTAATTTCCTGTTGTTTCACATCTTGCCTCCTCTTATCTTATTAGATGCATATTGTGCTGTTGCATTGCTGCATCTGAAACCGTTCTTGTCTACATGAAGTAACGCTTTTCAGAAAGGGCATGCTGCTGTGAAGCTCATTATCAGGAAGTGCATTGGGGAAGCAAATAACCTGCGCACTAGTTAATTAAACTGAGAGCACCAAGGGAGATACAAGACTAATATATTTCTCTTGCCACCAACACATTTAGCTTTAAGAAGCCTTAATCTTTGTTATCATTACGAACAAAACCAACAACACAGATCTCGCTGAATGCAAATACCAGTATTAAACATATGTTTAAAAATAAAGCACCATGAAAAACTGGCAATAATATTACTCCTTTAATTTTTAAGGACTACATGAAGATTTGTTCAGGCTTCTCTGAAGCACAGCAAAGTAAGGCCAGGCCAAAGGTCCTAGTTGCTCAGGAGGCAAAATACAATTAAAACGAGTAAAAGCAAACATCAAGAAAATGTTACCCAAACAAGCACTGAGGATCTTATTTAAAAGGGATCTGAGCAGAAAGACACAGCACTATAAAGAAACCCCAGTGAGCAATAACTGCCATGCTCTCATCTTTGTTTAATATTTGTAGTCAATTAGTGAGAGATGCGAAAAGCAAACAATTATATGGGAATCGATGATTAGGATATTAAAAAGAGCTCCTAGGAGTCATGCCAGCAGGAAAGGTTTATATTAACAAGGGGTTGCAATAACCCTGAGACTCAACACTCAGAGAACCATACATACACAAGTACATTTCCATTAAAAAGGAAGCAAAGAAGATGCTTCTTTCATTTTCCCCATCTCACTGCCAAACTCCCACAGTTCTCCCACACATCTCCAGCACATTCGTATTCTGCTCTGTGGCTCCTACAGTAGGTGGGGTTATGTGTATGTGTAATTGTTTAAACCTTTGCAAAGTGCTGGCTGCTAGCTGTCTCTGTTTGAAAACATGAGGCACCTCCTGGTGAAATAAAGGTTAGTTAAATTAAAGGCAATTTAATCGTATAGTTAAGGAGTATGGTCGAATTAATTCCATTGCAGTAAAGAGCTCTTGTTGAATCTGTTGAATATACCTTTACTGTTGAGAAAACAAAGATTTGGTATCTGACAATAGAACTGTTTTCACAAAAAATTAGCCAAATAAAAATAAGATTCTAATTTTGACCCACTGGCTTCTTTCCTTTTTTAGTTAAGATTCCGGAAGGTGGACAAACAAAATCAAATTAAATATTTGTTTTCTTGTCTTTTTCTTCATATTATTGCAAAAATAAAATAAAAGCCTTGTAACAAAATCAATTCAACTTTCTTTTTTACCGTCTCATCATATTTGTGAATCTTATTCAGTGCTAGATGTTTTATTTCTGAAATCAAGCACAGACACAATAAGTGTGTCTCTCTCTGTAGAAGTGACTGTTTTGATGTTCTTCAGAACATGACCTTAATCATTCTAAGTATTCTTCTAAACCACTGCCACATCGCACTATCAATATTTTTTTATAAAACAAAGAAGAAATGCTTTGGTTGTTCCAGCCATGTGAGCTGTCAGTTATGAAACTGTTTTCTAAACAAACATTCTATTTGTTTGTATGCTCATTTTATTAACATGCTCACAGCTGCAAAAAGACTCGAGGCTTAAAACCAATTGACATTTCTGAAAATAATTTAATTAGCACAGCTACCCTCAATCTGTGTGGAGTAAAGGTTAGATCTTGTGATGTGAGGGTCCTGGGTTCAAATCCCAAATAGCGCTCTGCTGTTGTACCCTTGAGCAAGTTGCTTCATTCCGATTGCTACAGTATTAATATTAAGTATCTGCTGTATTAATGAGTACTCTCCAGGTTGTCAGAGCAAATGAGATATTGTCCTTGTTTTACACAAAAATCAGAACATCATTCCGCATGTCTGTGCCAAACTCAGTGAGGTCTGCACAAACCCATGATCTATCACTAAAGTAGACATGGTTTCACTCTTGTCCACCTATGACATGTCATTGTACAAACCATACTGATGGTGTGAAGGTGTTGCTCTAACTGGACGTTTTGGTTCCAGTCCATGTTTTTCTTTCTGTATTTCCCCAGGCTTAACATTTAAAACATTTAATCAATAGTTAAAATCCATAGGCCTTTTGTTTTTAAAACATGCTGGCACAGAGCAATATGTTTATTTGGATGCTCAGCATATTTACACACCTAGAGGTCATACATCATTATGCTGTTTAGAAGGCATTATGTTTCATTTCTCACAACACCAACAAGACCCTGATAAAGCTACTCTTGAGTGAACTCAACAGATAAGAAGGGTAGGGCCTTGCTAGTCCTTTAATGAGAAGAATATCATGTGGTACAGGTTACCTCACAATAATAAGCAACCTCAGGGTCTACTGCTTAGGAAGGACAAGTTAACTTTCAAGGATCTAATTATAAGCTTTGCAACAAGCACTTTGCCTGTCAGAAACAGAAAATGTCACAGACAAAGCAAATAATGATGAACCACGGCACAGCTCCACAAATTTCAGAAATATTAGCAAAGAGACTGTACCCATTAGCAGTCAAGATACATATTGATTTTTTTCATTCCCAAATTCACAAAGCAGAGTAATCAAGGGACCAAATCAAGCCATTGTGAGAGAAAACTAACATACAGAAGCTCTTATTATACTCTGTACCCATCGAAGTTCTCCCTATTTAGTCAGTAATGAACTCAGCAGCCCGTAAAGCTGAATAAGGGGAGCATCGACTGAAATTTATCAGCTGCTACCTGAATCTCATTTAGCGAAGTCAATCCTTGTTTTTTTCTCAAAAGCCCAAAACATTTTCTAGATTTGTAATAAAAAAATTGTCATGAGGGGGTCAGAGGTGTCAAAAACTTCAATACAGAGTGATTTTCTAATTTCAAAATGTTCGCCCAAAGAATAACCATTCAGAAAAAAAGGCAAGCATCAAATTAGTTTTTCTTTGAATGTGTTTCTCAGAGAAAAGCGCAAAATCCGTCACACGCCCCTGAGATAAGATGGTTGGGTATAGTCTGACATTGACTGTCTCTCTCACACACAGGGGGACTGCTGATTTTCTCATAACCTAGAGGTCTCAGACAGATGCTTTAAATTGTCTGAAAATAAACTAATAGCATGAATATATCCCTGAAAATACCTTGGAGGAAATAAAGACAAATTTAAAAGCACTTTGTAATCAGTTTTGTAAATGGAGAGCTCTACATTCAGCTCAATAAGCTAAACTCAAGTGTTTCAAAATACAAGGAGCTCACATTTATCCTTCACTGTTTTAAGAAAAGCCAGAGGTTTGCCCACACAAAAAACTGGTACATTTCCCAGCTTCAAATAAATAAAATAACATGAGTGGGAGCTGTGTCAGCATGCAAGCTGCAAAGGAAGAAGTAGAGGTTAAATCCACGCTGAACAGCTCAAAGAAAGAGGAAAAGGCATTTTTGTTTTTCTTCCTTTTACTTTACAGAGAGGAAATCACCTCTGCCTGTTACTGAATGTGAAACATTTTGCCTCTGCATGCAGGCATTTTACATATGATATAAGATCAAAAGCCTTTGGAGTGGAGGTTTTGACAGGATCTTTCTGGACACAAGAGGGTAACTGAGTCAATGAAATACTGGCAAATAAATCATTCATCTGGTGTCTTTAATTTATTTCTGTGAGTTCTTTTAAAAACTGTCAAAATGACAAGTTTGTTAATGAAGGTTTTCTTTAGTCATAATCACACATGGGTGTAAAATTTTTAAGATGTGAGTTTTCACATTATTAGATTAGAAGCAGATTTGAGAAAGAAAAAGTTTTCTTTGGCAATAAGTATGTTATTGAAAAAAGAAATTCCATTTTAACCCTGCATCGTGTGTTCTTATCACGATGTTATAGTGTTATTTTGGTAGCAAACCTGTGAACTAGATGTCATGTATTTAATAGTTAATTTAGACTTTTCTTTTCACCCACAGTAATGATGAGTAATTATATACTATTCAACATTTCCATCCTCCCATGTACCAATTAGTTCCTTAGACAAGTTACAGTGGAATAATTATACAGCAGTTAATGTTGGAAGATTGGGGCCCTCTCCGATCCTTACAACAAAAGTAGTGCCCAGCAGATTTATCAACAAAATTATACCTAATGGTTGTAGCTAAGCATAGTTTTTAAGGCCAATTTTTAATTTTATGTTAATTTTGAAGCAGCAAATACAGAGCACTTTTAACATCATCACAAGCCAGGTGACAATTCAACATCATGCTTATGAGGCTCAAGCACTGAAAGTGACTGAAAACTGCATTTTTTACTGGTAGACATGGTACTTTATTTGAGATCCATAAAGGAGTCATCACTAATTTAACTATTGATCAATGCAGTCCTTCATTGCAGCCACAGTAAAATGAGCATAAAGAATGAAAACCCCCATTCTCACTGCAGCGACACATATTCGAGCAGCGCCATACCCGAGATGTTGGTGGTGATCTCTGTCAGGGCTGTTTGCCCGAACCCCTTGCCAGTCCGGGCCCTCACAGAGATCAGGTAGGTGGTGCCTGGGTGCAGGTTGGAGAACATGTGGTAGGTCTCATTGCGCAGCTTGGAGACAGTACGCCGGGGTCCTGGAACATTGATGCCGGGGTCTGAAGACTCAATGCTCTGGTAGCTGATCTGCAAGCCAAAGTCAAGAAGGAGAATCCATTACCAGCAGCGCAAACAGGAGGTGGGAGTAGTGAAGTTAGTATACAATTCAAATTCCTTTGCTGCCTTGCAGTAAAGGGGTTAAACACTACTGATATTGAAAACTTGTAAAAACTTGAAAGTTTGGTTTTCAAGTAATATAAATCCGAATAAGTGTCCGATTGCAAACTACAGTATTATTATTATTATTAATCCTTCCTAATTCCCACTACTCTACAGTACCGCAGTCTACTTGGGCATTTAATGAAAAAAAGAACTAATGGCAGGAATGATTGCTTGACTACTGGTACAGCCAAGGGACCTGCTTACAAACATGGCAATTCTGTGTGCTACTTTAACACAGCCTGAATGTTTGAGTACATTGTTTATTTCTTTAGAGTGCCTTCAATTCCAAGGTGTGGTACAGAAAACCCACGGTTGTCTCGACAGCATCACCTTGAACCTTTGGCAAAATGTGGGATGAAGAACAGTAACAGCAGTGCGCAACGGCGAGACCACAGAAAGTACCTGTAATGTAGGAGGAGCAGTAAATGACCGTTCCTTTTTTTGATCTCTACATTTTGAATTGCATTTTTATTTTTATTTTAAGTGTGTTAGTGCTGCTGCAGGGTGGTTGGAAATGGCAAAATATGGAAAATATGTAGCTTTCAATAAAAATGCATAGTGGACTCAAATGATTTTGTAGCTTATTAAAGTGTTTTTACAGTACATATACGCTGGCTGATATAACAGTATACAAAATGTTTCAACTTAATTTGCTGAACCACAGAAACATTACAGTCTAATAATCCTTGAAAATGGCTTTTTAGTCCAGTCTGTTTTCGTATTAAACCTAGCTTGAGCAATTTCACTGCATGTACAGTATACTATTTATTTTCATAACTCTTAAAATGAATGCAAGCGGTACTTTTTATTTTTATATGTATTATGTTATCGACTCAATAATTAAAAAGACTTTGACTTTTTAATACATATTTGTGCATTGCAAAGAGAGCAGAAATAAGGCAGTTTTCACATGGCTGATCACATTTGAGAACAGAGCTTCGGGCAAGAACGTTTCTTTATCTGACTTCCACCCAGAAATCTCACCAGACATGAGTACCAGATCTTCAACCAGCTGTGTCTTGATGGCATTAGTAACCGAGGTGAACACACACAGACTGAGGGCTACAGATTGAAGTGAGCCCACTTTAATAAACTGTTGTTTCTACAGTAAGGCTTTTTCAGGTGCACTGAAGGTCTGATCTTCCTTAAATCAACTCTTATCTCCATGTCAACATTCAAGCAGCAAAATCCCAGATCTTAGCAACACAGCCTTGTTACTTTAAAGACAAGAGAAATAAATTGAAAGCGTGCACCTTAACAGGAGAACAAAAATGTGCCAGTTTTCCATGAACATCAAATACAAATGATTTTCCCTTTAAACTTTATAGCGGTTTACGTTAAACTCACAGGCTTTTAGTTCTTTATGTTGATGTTAGAAATTACATCACACAGACCACCATCCATCCATTTTCTAACTGCTTTATCCAACACAGAGTCATGGAGGAGCTGGAGCCTATCCCGGCAAGCAGTGGGGCCAAGGCCGGATACACCCTGGATGGGATTCCAGCCCATCGCAGGGCACACACAGACACAAAGACACAAACACACACGCATGCACACCGGGGCCAGTTTTCCCAGTAGCCAATTGACCTACCAGCATGTGTTTGGAATTTGGAAGGAAACCACAGCATCCAAGGGAAACCCACATAAACACGGGGAGAACGTACAATCTACACACAGATGGCAGCCCAGAAATTGAACTCAGGTCCCCAGCACTGCAAGGCAGTGATGCTAACCCCTGCACCACCATGTCTCCCTTTCCTAAAACATATTATATGCAAAACCAAGTCAAGACAATAGACCGTCCAACGGATCAATCAAAACTCCGTCAAAGACTATGTCACATAAAGAGTAGTTCATTTCTGGCCAATTCACACTTCAGATCTCCCAGACAGGGATTATTAATGAACAGAGTGAAATATTCTCCTGCTGAACGCTCGTTAATGTTTCCTCTTTGCTGATCGCTTATGCAATTACAAACCAGTGTTTGCCACTAATGAGCCCTCCCCAGCTGCCTTCCAGCACTGGAGGCTGGAGGCACTGCCTAGCTTCCCTTCAGAGGGAGGTTCCAACCATCACTCACAGTGACTGTCAGTCCAGGGACATCATGACTTCAAAAAGAATAACCCTTCAGAAGTGCAATCATAAAGTCTCCAGTGACTTAAGTGATCTAAGAGTTTCCAATTATTTTCTCACCACTATGCCTGCTACTATCCCTTCAATCATAGTTCCTACTACATCAGAGAAAGGCTCTGGCCAATTGCTCTGTATGGTTGGATACAAATAGCATTAATGATCTTTGTTAGACCTTTTTTCATTTCAACTAGATCTATTGAGATCGAAGGGCAGCGATATCTGGTTTAATTGCTGGAGCCTGTGAGCTTAGATTGACCATTTGTGTTCAAGTTGAAAGGTCATGTTTGATTTATTGATTTATTTAGCATGTGCAAGACAGTGTGGCAGAAAGTGCAACTTCCAGGCTAGCTGCTCAGCAAAAGTAAGGCAGGACTGTTGGTTTCTAAAGATTTTTCTTTTACCCATAGAAAGGGACAATCAACACCTGCTGCTATAAAAATCATTGGTGGATACCAACTGGAGGCAAGTGACAGGAGCACAGTCTTATCAAAATCAACAGATACCACATTAGGTCCTAACGGAGTTATTTTCTCACCTACAATCATTCTGTCCAGCTGTATGTTCAGGACTCTTACAATCCACTGCATATTAAACTGAGTACATTGAGTATTACTCAGTCCTCACGCGATGATAGTTCTCTAATATGAAATTAAAGCAGTATCTGCATTAGAAAGTTTTTTTCTGAAGATTTCCTTAAACACTGAAATCTTTTAATCCCCTTTAGCTACCCCTCTGAGAAAACACTGTCAGAAAAGGGCAGGGATAATTCCAGATCCCAGTTAAATAGACCAAAGTTGCAGAGACTTTTAGAACCTAACAAAGGTATTGCACATTTGCTCAGGCCGGAAGTGCAAAATCTAAAAATGATCAGAGATAAATGACAGGAATGTTCAAACAGGGGCTTTATGTCTAAAGGATATGAAAGGGCTAATCCTCTATGAGATCATGTTAAATCCAGCAGCCCTAATAGAGATGATGAACAGTGGGTCATATTTCTGTTTAATACAATGCTACAGATATCAGGAGAAAGCGAGGTTACAGATGTTTATTCCACGAACTGTGTAATCAATACAGTTGGTGAAACAGCAGAACTACTATATCTATTTCTGTCATAAAGACACAACCTCTTGACACTTTAGTATGCTTGAGTGCATGGAATGCTTTAGTTTTATGTTCATAAACTATATGTAAAATTTTGATATTACTAAAAAGCTTTACAAATGATAAAAAAGGAAAGTGTGAGGGTGAGGTGCATTTTGACTTTCATAACCGAGATGAAAAAGAAACCCCCATCTTCTTTAGATATCTTGGAACTGAACAGTTACCTCATACTGTGTGATCAACCCATTAGGCTCCACTGGTTCCTCCCACTTCAGGAATATCATGTCTTCCAGAGGGGTGAAGGTAAGCGACTCTGATGCAATGCCACCAGGAACTGAAAAAATGGGGGGAAAATCAAATGGTTTAAAATATACTGTATAACATGAAAAAATGTAATTTCACGTCATTCCCTTACAGGGACCACTTTGCTGTTCTGTGAGAGACTACTGAGAAACACTAAACACCGTTTCAGAGATTTATTCCTCATGTTCTTCTGTATGGGACTGATGTAAAACATTAAAAATAATCATCCTTATTATATCTAGTCTATTTTGGGACATTGATTTAAAGCACTTTATATTAGAAAAAAGCAAAAACATTAAAACCCCTCGAATACACACATGGGTTTTCTCTGGAATACAATTCATTTGATTAAATTAAGTTTAAGCAAGTTAAATACAATTAATTTAACATGTACTGTAAGCCAGAATATCAAGTAAGCTTGAAGAAATATTTATATTCTATTCATTTTTCTATCTTCTGACCTCTTTATCCAATACAGGGTCACGTGAGAGCCATAGTCTGTTCCGGCAAGCAAGGGGAGCAAAGGCAGGATACACCCAGGACAGGACGGCAGTCCATCACCGGGCACACGCAGACACAAACACGCACACACTCAAACCAGGGGCAATTTTTCCACAAACCAGTTAACCTGCCAGTGTGTCTTTGGAATGTGGGAGGAAACCAGTGCACCCAGAGAAAACCTACATGAACACGGGGAGATACAAACTCCACAAAAATAGCACCCCAGGAATTGACCCTGGGGCCCGAGCGCTGTGAGACACCAATGCTAACCACTGCACCACCATGCCATCCATTTACATTTAATACTAAAATCTAATATAGTCTGAGGGATTATTTTTTAGCCTTAGATAAGCAGAACAGAAGGCACTGTTTCCTAGGATTTAGAGCCATGTTTGGGGAAATTAAAGGAGGTTAGAATCCAAAAAGAACAAAGGACCAGCAAGTTTAGAGACAACAGTTTACAGATATAGACAGGCATCAAAACATTCAAGCCCTTACATATGAGCAGCTGTATTTTAAATGTTATTCTGAAATGCATGTACAGCCAGTGCCAGGAAGCTTAAACAGGATACATATGATCATACAATGCAGTTCAGATCAACAGTATGCAGCGGATTCCTGAACAATGATGCAATTTGATAAGATATATACAGTGCCTTGCGAAAGTATTCGGCCCCCTTGAACTTTTCAACCTTTTGCCACATTTCAGGCTTCAAACATAAAGATATAAATTTTTTATTTTATGTGAAGAATCACCAACAAGTGGGACACAATTGTGAAGTGGAACGAAATCTATTGGATTTTTGAAACTTTTTTAACTAATAAAAAAATGAAAAGTGGGGCGTGCAAAATTATTCGGCCCCCTTGCGTTAATACTTTGTAGAGCCACCTTTTGCTGCGATTACAGCTGCAAGTCGCTTGGGGTATGTCTCTATCAGTTTTGCACATCGAGAGACTGAAATTCTTGCCCATTCTTCCTTGCAAAACAGCTCGAGCTCAGTGAGGTTGGATGGAGAGCGTTTGTGAACAGCAGTTTTCAGCTCTTTCCACAGATTCTCGATTGGATTCAGGTCTGGACTTTGACTTGGCCATTCAAACACCTGGATACGTTTATTTGTGAACCATTCCTTTGTAGATTTTGCTGTATGTTTGGGATCATTGTCTTGTTGGAAGATAAATCTCCGTCCCAGTTTCAGGTCTTTTGCAGACTCCAACAGGTTTTCATCCAGAATGGTCCTGTATTTGGCTGCATCCATCTTCCCCTCAATTTTAACCATCTTCCCTGTCCCTGCTGAAGAAAAGCAGGCCCAAACCATGATGCTGCCACCACCATGTTTGACAGTGGGGATGGTGTGTTGAGGGTGATGAGCTGTGTTGCTTTTACGCCAAACATATCGTTTTGCATTGTGGCCAAAAAGTTCGATTTTGGTTTCATCTGACCAGAGCACCTTCTTCCACATGTTTGGGGTGTCTCCCAGGTGGCTTGTGGCAAACTTTAGACGAGACTTTTTATGGATATCTTTGAGAAATGGCTTTCTTCTTGCCACTCTTCCATAAAGGCCAGATTTGTGCAGTGTAAGACTGATTGTTGTCCTATGGACAGACTCTCCCACCTCAGCTGTAGTTCTCTGCAGTTCATCCAGAGTGATCATGGGCCTCTTGGCTGCATCTCTGATCAGTCTTCTCCTTGTCTGATCAGTCTTCTCTGAGCTGAAAGTTTAGAGGGACGGCCAGGTCTTGGTAGATTTGCAGTGGTCTGATACTCCTTCCATTTCAAGATGATCGCTTGCACAGTGCTCCTTGGGATGTTTGAAGCTTGGGAAATCTTTTTGTATCCAAATCCGGCTTTAAACTTCTCCACAACAGTATTACGGACCTGCCTGGTGTGTTCCTTGGTCTTCATGATGCTCTCTGCGCTTTCAACAGAACCTTGAGACTATCACAGAGCAGGTGCATTTATACAGAGACTTGATTACACACAGGTGGATTCTATTTATCACCATCAGTCATTTAGGACAACATTGGATCATTCAGAGATCCTCGCTGAACTTCTGGAGTGAGTTTGCTGCACTGAAAGTAAAGGGGCCGAATAATTTTGCACGCCCCACTTTTCATTTTTTTATTAGTTAAAAAAGTTTCAAAAATCCAATAGATTTCGTTCCACTTCACAATTGTGTCCCACTTGTTGGTGATTCTTCACATAAAATAAAAAAATTATATCTTTATGTTTGAAGCCTGAAATGTGGCAAAAGGTTGAAAAGTTCAAGGGGGCCGAATACTTTCGCAAGGCACTGTATAGAGTACTTAGGCTGATTCCAAGTCTAACAACAGTGAAACAAAGCTATGCTCATTAAAGAACCTATCAGCATGACTTCCTGTTATCTTGTCCAAGTTCAGATATAAGCATTCCTATACATCCATTGTTTCGCATGAGGCATTTAAAAAAGGTATTAAATATTAAAATGTAACTATAGTGTTAAAAAATGTAACAATGTGGCTCTTTGCAGACTTCATCATCCAGTTAAGAACACCCTAATGGTAAAGAATAGTGTCCTACAGATTTTGTCCTGAAAACTGACAATCATCATGATTTCATACTGACCAGGGAGAGCTGCCCATGCTGGTACAGTATATGGAGAATATTCACTCTTTTGTTACAAGGGAGAAGAGATAAAGAGAGGGAAGGAAGAAAGGAGAGAGACCACAGAATACAGAGAAAGAATAGGAGGGGTCAGGTCTATCACTGCCATAAGGGGCAATTTCACTTAACTGTAGCAATCCTTAAGGCCAGTTACTGCTGCACATTGGATAAGCTGTTTTGATAACACTGTGCCATGGCCCCAGGGCAGAGAGTCTATTTACTTGCTCTAGACTTTAAATCTACACAAGCAAGACAGGTCACATTGTCTAGAGTGAAGCAAGGTGTCAGAAAGAAGGGAAATGGCCTTATCAGAAAAATAAAAGATGAAAAAAGCAAGACAGGGAGCAAAGAAAAAAGGTTATCTTTAAATACTGTTACTTTAATTGCACTACATACAGTACACATGTTTAAAAAAATATTTTGATAAAAAATATGGGAGTGAACAACAGGAATCTACAACTAGAAAAATATTTTTGAAAAAGTGATTGTATTTGTATTGTAATTGCTTTGCATTTTGCACAAGTGCATACTAGCCATCTTTATCACTGCAATTTCTATACCATGTGAAAGCCCATGGCTTTTGATTTCGGCTGCTATTTTGACGTCTGTCCTAGCACATGCAGTCCTACTGTATGTGATTATCTGTCACCTGCTCCGCTGGGGTTATTGTCTGCCAAGTCAATTGATCAGTCAGCTGGTCAGGGATGTTTGTCGGTGTGGATGTGTTGCTGACGGCACCAGCAACAGAAGGGACCAGAACAGGAAATGGCTGACTGGATGAGTGATTTGGAGATAGGATGTACTCCAGTTGCATGACGTGTATAGACTTTTGGCTGTCTAATCAAGCTCAAGCTGGGCTTCTTTTGTTTAAAGCTTCACAATCTTGTTTTTGGTTCATTTTTTTCCTTATTGAACCAGAAACCACAACTACCCCAACAGACATGTTTTAAAGAACTGTCCCGTATCTTTTAAAATATGTATGTTTTATAAATATTCCAGGAAGGTGACTGAGGGTTAACATTGACAACCCCCAGCTGCTTTAATTATCATCGTCTTCTTTCCAGTCTCATGTCTCTTTTCAAGCAATAAGCCCCTCCTTGCAAACTAGCTTACTGACTAATACCTACTGGGGAAACGTTTTATTTTTCTAGCACCAATCAAAGGAGTCCACAGGTGTATGTCCTAAAGATGAGTAATCATTAACCAAAGTTTTTACATTGAATTACAGACCGCTGTTCAGATCTTTGATAAGGCCACCTCTGAGAAGAAAGGTAGATTGTCAAGATGATGCAACAGAGCTCCTAACATGATAAGGGTGTTCTTCACAGTGGAGGTGACTGTCTTGTCTCACTGTGCCTCTGCCTGCTGTAAGGCTTTGCTCTAATGAAAAGCTCAGTCCTGCTGGAGAAGCTGTCTATTTGAGTGTTTTTTTTTGCCAAAGGCCTATTGCTGTACTAATGAGGTGTTTTGTCTTGAAGTTGTAGGTGGGCTTGAGAGCTGCTTGATGGGGAGAGGGCTGAACGTTTCCTTGTACCTGAAATGATGGCTGGATTGGTATCGGACACAGCTGCACAGGAAAGGAATTAAAGAGGACTTCTGTGGACTTGAAAACATTAGCAATAACAAGGGCACTAGACAATCCATGGGGAAACTAAAAAACAACTAGTTTGAAAAAACTGCAATATTTTAATTCTTTTTAACTGCAGAATTTTGTTTTTTTTTATGCTTAAAGCTACCAAAACACCATGCATCAAGAATCACGGCACTTTCATAGCAGATACGGTAGTTTTGTTTTTGATTTCTAGTTTTTATATCAAATTTGATAGCAGAGCCCTCGCTTGCCATGAACCTTGATGAGAGATGAGAGAGAAAATTAACTGACAACTAGAAGCATTCATTTCAGTTTTACTTGTGTTCTAAAGCAAGAGTTTTTCTTTTGCATTGTCCAAGGCCTTTGAACAATGTGTTGCAATTAAGCAGCACTTGCTGTTTTGTGTCACGAATGCCTTTAAGTCAAAAGCTAGGTATTAGGTGGATTAATTTGTCCTTCAGTTTATTTAATTGCAGTGTATTTTTATTACACGATATATCATCCTGTATTGCATGTGGGCATCGATACACATGGCTGTTAGATTGTTTATTTTCTGGCTTTTGAAAGCAATACTGATGCATTTCATTAACATTTTATTCACCATTTAAAAATAATATGGTGTGTTCTCATAAATGCTAATGTTTTCCCTATACATAAATTCCAAAATGCACTTTGGAAAGACTCCGAAAGACACACGCAACTTATTTGAGAATTATTTTGTTATTGGGGAATGTTGTTTACTACTTAAATTATCTCTAAATCTAAGATGGACTTTTGCATTCTATACTTTTTTCATGTTAAAATCTTTCATTTTCCTTTTCTTCTGATTTCGAATGGATTCTCTTGCGTTTTTCATGCAGGAAGTAGACACTCACTATCTTCCTCCGTCTGGAAGGCCACCTCCCGGCTCTCCTTCTTGCCCTCGGGGTTGGAGAGGGCCAGGCGGACGTGGACCGTGCGGTAGGGAGGCAGATCTCTGAGGACGAAGCGGGAGGCGTTGTGCTCCACCGCCAGGCACTCTCTCACGGTGGTGTTGTGCCCAGCGCCGCTGCCCCCGGCGTAGCGGTAACACAGGGACACCGAGTAGGTGTGGCAGCGCGTCAGGTTGTAGCCCAGCGGTTCCCACTGGAGAGACAGCTGCCGCGACTGGATCTCCGTCGCCGTGAGGGCACGAAGGGCCCGCATGGGCTCTGGGAAGAGAAACACACCAACACCCAGGGCTGTGAGCTAACCCCCATCAGGAAGAGTGACGATATAGCTGTTCATCCAAAAACGTATCCAAACGTATCCACGTATCCATAAAGCCTGCACTCCCTATTCCAGGCTGTTCAAGATCAGCCAGCAGTCTTACATTTTAAATCCTACTGATAAAAGACACATGGAAAGGAGTCATGGCCAACATTTATATAATAATAATAATAATAAACTTTATTTTATATAGCGCCTTTAAAGGTGGCTTCTCAAAGCGCTTTACAGGATGACAATAACAATAAATAAGAAGACTACAACAATAAATAAGAAAATTTCACAAGACAGGACACAATTATAATTACAACAATACAACAATAACAATAGAGGAGACCGTGGAAGATGGTATTAAGAAGAGCAGAGGGGTGAAGAATGGAACCAGTTAAGTAAAGGCTTTTCTGAAAAGGAGGGTTTTGAGTCTGGATTTGAAGGAGTTTAGAGAAGGTGACTCTCTAATATCCTTGGGCAAGGAGTTCCAGAGCTTGGGGGCATAGCAGGAGAAGGCCCTGTCGCCCATACAATGTAGACGGGCTTGGGGGACAGTAAGGAGGGCAGAATTTGAAGAGCGGAGGTTGCGAGGTGGGGAGTAGGGCGATAAAAGTTCAGACAGGTATTGAGGTGCCAAGCCATGTAAAGCCTTGTAGGTGAGCATGAGGATTTTAAAGTCTACGCGGAATTTGACCGGAAGCCAGTGCAAGGACTCCAGGATAGGAGTAATGTGAACACTTGCACTAGAGCTGGTCAGGATTCTGGCTGCTGAATTTTGGACATACTGCAGCTTGTTCAGAGTAGATTTAGATACCCCAGGGAGCAGAGCATTGCAGTAGTCAATTCGAGAGAATACAAATATGTTGATCAGCTTTTCAGCCACAGTTAATGATAGCATAGGGCGTAGTCTTGCGATATTTCTAAGGTGAAAAAAAGATGTTTTGACAGTATGCTGTACATGTGGGTCGAATGTTAAGCCAGAATCGAATATAACCCCAAGGTTTTTCAATTTTGATTGGAGCTCAAGTACAGAGCCATCTACAGACAGGGTTACAGGACTGGCTTTACGAAGTTGATGGGGGGTACCAATAAGCATGACTTCAGTCTTGTCACAGTTAAGATGAAGGAAGTTTTGAGTCATCCAAATTTTTATGTCAGAGATGCAATTAGATAGAATAGAGACAGCCACATCAGTGTCGGGTTTGGTATGGATGTATATTTGAGTATCGTCAGCGTAAAAATGAAAGCTGAGGCCATGTGATCTTAAAAGCTGACCAAGTGGGAACATGTAAATGCTGAAGAGCAAGGGGCCCAGTATTGAGCCCTGAGGGACACCAGACTTGACAAGACCAATTTCAGACCTGTACCCATTGAGAGAGACAAAGTGACAGCGATCAGTGAGGTAAGACTTAAACCATTTGAGGGCAGTGTCAGAGACTCCAAACACAGTCTCGAGACGAGAAAGCAAGATGTTATGGTCAACAGTGTCAAAGGCAGCACTGAGATCAAGAAGGATGAGTATGGAAAGAGAACCAGAATCAGAAGCTATTAGGAGATCGTTGGTGACTTTGACTAGGGCGGTTTCTGTGCTGTGAAGTTGACGGAAGCCAGATTGGAGGGGTTCGAAAAGGTTGTTTGTCATGAGGTGGTTATGTAACTGAAGTGTGACAGCACGTTCTAGAATTTTAGAGAGAAAGGGTAAGTTGGAGATGGGGCGAAAGTTGTTAAGATTGTCGAGAGCCATGTTAGGCTTCTTTGGCACTGGGGTAATAGCAGCAGTTTTGAGGACCGTTGGTACAATGCCGGTGCTCAAGGATTCATGTATTATATTGAGGACAATGGGACAGAGAGAAGAGATATGAGAGATATATATCTTTTGTTTTCAGATATGGCCTTTTAAAGAGAATGTTTACAGAAGCAAATTCGATACTGGCCTCTTCCCACCTGTTGCTCAACTATCTTGCTCACTGTAGGCTTCTTTCCCTCCCCTGTTCTACCTCTCTCTCCCTTCTTCCTGCCCTCCCCTTACTTCTTTCCATACCTAAAAAAGTCTCCATAGTCCAAACACTGGGAGTTGTACTCCTACTTTCTTCATTTTCAGAGTGGAATTAGCCTCAACTTGTTTGCAGGAGCTGACGCTGGGCCCCACACAAACCCTATTGGTCAGCGTACCTCTCTAAGTTTACTTGCCTACAGTAGGTGCTCCTCAAAATCAAAATCATCAAAATGTATCTAAATAATTAATCCATTTAGGATGTCAAGTGCAGATGCATATGTTTATAACTGTGTCTAGGGGATATAAAGTACCATTTTTACCACATTCACCAGTGATATACATAGTTTCTGAAATGTCAGGACTACCAGGACTTTTCAGTTGTAGTGCAGTTGAAACAAGGCAGCAGCATCACAATCATCATTAATTTTTGTTCCTTGCCATTACCCAACTCTCTCGGCAATGGAGGAGACGATTTACAGTATGGCTTCTCATGTCAAGACAAGCTGATATATCTGTTGCTCTGTTGCTTAGTTAGGGGAACAACAGAGAGGCCACAAGCACTGACCTCAAATACTGGGTGCAGGGGAAGATTGGCACAGCCTGAGTTCTCACAGTATCTCAACATTTCACTGCCCTGACTGCCTTCACACCAAGAAGCCCACTGCAATGGCATAGCCTGCATGGGCAACACTACCAATTTGAATAGTCCAGCAGGCCACAGCTCATGGAATCCCACGATCCATCACCTTGTCAGAATCCCATTCCAGTCACGCATGTCCCCCCCTTCTCAGCATCTGTGTCACTGAGCAAATTGACCGGCCAGTTATTCCTCTGCCCAGAGGGCAGAGGGAGATAAAAAAATCCAATCTAAAGTCCAAGGGCATTCAACTCCAGCCATTGCTATTATTGCAGGGTTATTATGACAAGTCAGATATTTTTAGAAACCTCAACTGTTACAGCCATAGTTGGCTAACCCTTTCCAGCTCATGAGTAGAAGGTATGCCCCTGCACATTCTCCATGGTCCATGGATGCTCATAACCAGGAAAAACAAGGGTGGGAAAACTGACAAACAGGTGATACTCTCCACTGATGTAAAACCATTTATTTTTACCTCTGTTGTAGCAAATGATATGTTATAGAGACCTGTGAAGAACACTGAAAAAGCATGCATGCTCATCTAATATAGAAGCAATGTGTTTCTGTAAAGCATTACTCTACTTTATGTATTAACATTTAGATGTTCCATTGTTCCATTATTAGATGTCATTATTAAAGCAATGACTTTGTATTGTGAAAGGCTGCACTGGTTTTCTGGAGGTGCTCTTTTTTGGGATCTTTAAAGATCTCAGTGTTCTCTTATTTGTGCTCGTGGGATCATAACCATAATCGGGGCCTCATCCCATACAGGTCAAATAAATATAATTACTACATTTATATAACGCTCTTTCTCCTAAAGGATCCCAGAGTACTTCATACATAGGAGGATCCTCAATTTATCTACTGCTGAAGTGTAGCACTCACCTGGGTGATGTGCAGCCCATCTACATCACAGCAGATAATAATTTAGAAACTAGTTCACCATTTGAATTAAGAGTGGCATGTAGAGAGGTCAGAGTATTCTGCCCAAAGTGGGGCATAGCCAGGACACTATGGCTAACATCCTTGTTCGGGACAATGCTTGGGAACTTTAATGACTAAGTTGCCAGAACCTTGGACTGCAGCTCCTACAGTATAGTACTGTGTCCATAGTCATCATACTGAGGCACTTGTCTAGATGTTCTGGTTCAGAAAAAATAGGGCCACCAACACTACTCAAAGCAACAACTTGATTTTTAAAGGTTAAAGATCTCCTACCACCATACTAACCAGGCCAAGGCCTGCTTAGCTACAGAGATCTGACAAGATAGGAATTGAACAGGATAATGCTGATATCAAATTGAATTCTTCTAATTTCCTAATCTCAATCTAATATTTTCTTCTGTTCTTCAGAGTTGTCCACTATATTGTGTGAGAAGGTTCACTGGCAGAGGATGGCTGCCACCTATAATAAAGATGATGGCACCACAGGGCACATGTAAATTGATTCTGATGGACAGCAGGTCATGAAGAACTGTGCTTAATTATGCAAAGCTGTTGCTGGACTGGCACATTTAAGGACAGTGCTGACATTACAGTGGACCTTTTTCATAAAGGGCAACAGGAGTTCCATCACAGCCTCTTGGGCTGCGTGTTGTGAGTTTACAGAGAAAACGCTATAGTATCTCCCCACTGGAGAGAGATCTAGGAAGACGGTTCCTGTGAGACGGCAACTAACACAACACCATTTCCATGAAAGCAAACCAATTTTCAGCAGAACAAGTGGCTAGCACACAGGGGAAATTCAGAGCATTTCACATTTCCAGCAATTCTTTTTCAGACAGAAAATATTTCTTGTTTAATGCTGCAGTCATTGAATCAGCTTGTGACTAGGCATGACAATTCTCAGAATCCTATACAGAAATGCATGCACATCTTTACGAACACAGTCATAAGCACACACATTTACAACTACACATGAACACCATAGCCCTTAGCTGTTTACTTTTCTTCTGTTTTCTTAGCACTGATAGAGAAAATTGGTCAAAGTGGAAATGTTTCCTACCAATAAAAATGTTATGCAGTATTTCCGAATCCATATAATTTAAAAAGCGTTGAAAGCAGAGTATGTAAAGACATTCTTATACAGTATAGGGTAGGTCATTTCCAGATCCGAGACACTGCAGCTTAGTGGGCCAGAGCTCGTGGTGGGTACTGTAGAGTTAGGCAGACTAGAGAACAGTGGAAAGTTCAGTTCAGTTGTGAGTCCAGAGACTTACCCATGACATTATGCTGGGCCTGTTCTATGTGCAATGGAAACACCAATACAATGGAAACAAAAGCTCAGACCTAGCCTGACCTTGCCCATGCTGCCATGCTGTTCTCAGCTCATCGTGTTGCCCACAGAAGCTGCCTTGGCTTTATTTTGATTTCAGGGGCCTCATCCAGGTTCTCCCTGCCAGGACATTCGTCAGCCCACAGAACAGCAATCCTTTCTGCTGGATTCCCGTATGAATAATGTGGCAGGACTTTGAATCCCATATGCAAACACACCAGGGCAGATGTGTGCTCTAATGGATAGTTTCCACTTTATTACATTTGCTAATATTGATACATGAATGTGCCTGTGAACATTCCAATCGTAGCATATTGGACCAGTGGGTAATTGCATTTCATGCTGTTGTGCTCTGCTTAGCTGCAGCCATGTGCCACTTACTGGTGCCAGCATCTAGAAGAGAGAAACAGTGCCTTGTCCCCCGCTATGGCAGAACACTACTTTTGAACAATGCTTTTTTATCACATGCAATAGGTATTGTTTCGGGACAAGGCTGAATTCCTTGTTTGTTTCATGGTACATTGGTATCCCATTAGGAAAATATAGAAGACTTTGATGTCCTCAGGATTCGGAAAACAGATGTTCACTAATTCCTTAAGAGAAAGATGCAGGTTACTTGGCACATTTATTAGGTCCAAGGGATACGCAAGCGCTGAATGTTAGAGCAGGTCAAGACGTGGAGGCTTTGAGTCCACCTCCACAAAGCCTGACTACATAAATGCTTATTGAAATATATACGCTATGCTAAATATTAAGATAAGATCTCTTTATTGGCCATATACAATTTCTTCTTTTCACATACCACAACTTGCTCTCCATGAGACACAAAGACACACAGACAGGGAGACAGGGTCAGAGCGCAGGGTCAGCCATTTATACAGCACCCCTGGAGCAGGGGTCCAACAGAGTAGGATTCCTCTACCGGCCGCAGGATACGGAAACATCAACCTTCCAGCCACAGGTGCAGATCCTTAGCCACAGAGCTACTGCACCGCCCAAGCATTAAACTTATAGCTACATAAAGACAGACTGAACAGTAACACCAGAACAACCCTGGCACACACACACACACACTCAAAAGAGACCTCCTGCAGTCTGTCTGTTGCTGTTAGTGTAGGCTGGCCTCGGTGTTGATTTGCTTAAAGAACTTCAAGCTCTGCTAATTGCAGCACAGAATCACATAGATAATTAAAATGATGCTTCATCAAGCACACCTGCCCGGTCTTGTCTCCAACCAACATACTAATGAGTAATGTGCTCTCTTTTGGTACCATATCACTCCACTGTGTGAAGCAAATCAAGCTTACAAGTGCTTTTCTTTCCTGAGCCTGTCTGTCACACTCCATGGCTGGGCTTAGTCTGGATGGGTCACAGCCAGCAGTGAAGCTGAGGAATACTGTGTTCCAGCAGCACTCCAGGATCCATCCATTGTGATCCTCTGAGAATCCATGTTATAAATGCATACAAAGGAGTGCTTTAATGACATTAAATTATATTTTACTGTGGTTATTACAGCACCCCATCAATGGAATTCAATTCCAGTTAATATGAGGAGTGCCAGTGTGATTGCATAGCTTAAATTCTAATATGAAAAAAACACACTTGCTTGAGCTGGCTAATTTACATCAGATTGCACCAGTGGAGACAAGTGGTAGTCTTGCAGCTTTTTTTTTTTTTTTAGCAAAGCACACCTCAATGCACACCGAGAAGAAAGGCTACCTAAGGGTAGGTGACATTGCTGGAATGCAGAGAATTCAGCATTTTTAGTACTTTCATCGAGCTGAAATTATTATATAGTCAAGATTGTTTTAGCAGCAATTAAGATGACAACGGTATACATCTTTGAAGCACGAAAAGATTTTATGAAGACATCACAGCAGGAAAGAGTTGAGAGTAAAGCATTACATTTAAATTCAATTTTATCTTAATCTTCTTGTTATAATTCCTTAATTTATATTTTTTTAGAATTGATGCTAGATGGCTAAGAACGGTTTAGTTATCAAGAAAGATAACTGGTATTCAGTTAATAGGAATGCCAGGGAAAGTAAAGCTCATAACATTTTTACAGTTGTTTTTTCTTTGTTAAATAATGAAAAACTATTGTTTGTACTTTTATAGCAAATTTGATATTGTAGCATTCCACCCACCCCCGGAGTGGACCAGCTCAAATACCCCTGGCCTTTTCCCTTGCAAAGCTGGCTACTTCTCCTTCCTACCCTATATAATGGGGGGAGGTCTTATTCTCTCCTTGCTTTGCCATGTATGTATGCGATACTGTACCTCTTCTGTCTCTTTGGCCTCTCATCTGTCTCAATGGCAT
Organism: Lepisosteus platostomus; assembly: GCF_059453375.1. Lineage (NCBI taxonomy): Eukaryota > Metazoa > Chordata > Actinopteri > Semionotiformes > Lepisosteidae > Lepisosteus > Lepisosteus platostomus. The sequence goes on along the minus strand of NC_142623.1, from coordinate 6,118,398 downwards.
GACTAGCATGCCCTTTCGTAGAATAAATCTGTATGTGGGCCTGAACTCACCCTCTCCGGTCTGTCTTTGCCAAACTGCATAAGTAAATGGGATCACCACAACATAATAGGCTTGTACCAAAACCAAACAGCTAACGTACACCTGTCTATGGGGTTTCAGTGCGGAGGTAGAAAAGTACAAAGGAGTCTCTCACAGCAACTCTGTGTGGCAGAGAGGTTATGTCAGTAAGCTATGAACTGTCGATTCCAAACTGACTGGGTACCAAAAAGAAATTGCAGCTGTTCAGCCTTTTAAAAATATAAATGTGACTGGGACACTCCCAGCCAAAGACCTGTGATCACACTCTGCGCCAAAAATAATGGAGTCTGAGAGAACATGTACATTATAAGTTATGTCACAAAAACAAATGGAGAATTTCTTTTGCTCAGCCAGTGTGGCTGAGGCAGTGGGATACTCAACCACTGAGAAGCATGGCGTGTTTGAAAGTGCCAATCTGTTAGCTGTGTCCGGCCTGCTTTCTTGGTGCATTTGATGAGACATGTCAAACCCCCCCCTCCCCCACCTCAACACACACATAGAAGCAAAGGAGCTTTTTAACAATGATGAAGTACTGGTCTGTGGAGGGTTTTAGCAATAAAGAGCTGGAGATGTAGAAGCAGATCATTGGTGATTTAAGGTCCAGTGAGCACGCCTTCATTCAGATACAAGGGCAGTGTGGTTAAAGAGCACACAGGATAATTAAGTCCCTGGCAAGCTTTTGTAGTATCAAGATATATAGTGAAAACACGAGCTCCCCAGAAAACCAACTGCACAGGCCCCAAGAGACAGCAGCCAGGCAAACTGGATACCAGCAGAAGCACCTATTGCGTTATTAGCTAAAAGGCTTCTCAAAAAATAAAATATTTGACAATCTGGAAAATAAGAACCTGGGAGCTTGCCATATGTTTTTTTTTCCATTTGACTTTCCCCAATCGTGCACATTTGAAGCAAATGTTAAAAGCAATTTGAATTTAAGACAGTATTTAAGGGCTTTCCCTATAATCCTACATTTTGGCATAATTTATTTTAGATTCAGACTTGAAATTTTGCCCATTATCACTCATTACTTTAACTTCACTGTTTTCAGTCCAGCCTTTGGACCAATCAGAAGTTCCAATTTCATCAATGCAGCTTTAGAATTCATATAGCTGCCACCTTATAATCAATCAATCTGGCCTCACATTTATCCATAGCCAGGAAATAGACAGAATGCCTCTGAGCACTTTGCAAGATAAATATCACTCAGTGTGAGTCTTGTCAAAGAGTGAAGTCTGAACTGTGGCTTTACAAAATGAAAATTTTAAAGAACACATTTTGTCTGCACTCTAATGGATTTCTCTCTCTATTCAATTCACAAACAATCTGCAATTTGTGCTGTACAAAACAGCTACTGTAAGGCATGTTGAAAGGGGCAAAGTATTTTTCCTCTGGTTTCCTGTTAGTTTATTACTTGCAGCCTATCCAAGATGTATGCTAGAGTGCACATGCCTGAAAAAAATGATAAACCCTCTGTATCACTTCTATGCACATCCATTTAAATAAGGACTAAGTTCCTATGGATACTTAAAATTCCCGTACTACATTTTCCCTGTTAAGTCTACCATCATGGAACGGGCAATAGATAATTAACCTGCCGGTGTGCTACAGGACCCGTACAATCATGGGGGACACACCTCATGTCCCCAGAAAGCAGTCTCCAATGCTACTGTGCCAGGCAGGGGACAGGTGACACTCAGACTCACTGCAGCCTGACTGCACCGCCATGTTGTGAAGCAAAGGCCACCATGCTTTGTGAGCTTCAGACAGAAATTGACTAATGGTAGAACCAGAGCGCCTAATAGCCTCCGTGGTGAAGCTCATACTGCAGGTTATAATTTGCTGGGGGAGACTTGTGGGTGCTACACCTCCTCGAAAAAAAATAAATAAAAGCTATTTTCATGGTAAAATGTCATCCCTGAAGGTACAGAAAAAATAACATGCACAGAGCAAACAGTACAGAAAATAATTTTTATTAAAAGCCAGAGCTGTATATCGGGAAATGAAAATGATGTTCTTTACTCCCGTGACAGTTTTCATTCTTAAGAGGTGCAGCACTTCATCGCTTGAAAGGATAACATTTTGCAAAACCTTTGAGTGAGCAATTGCAAGATATGACAAATCAGAAACAATGTGATATATGGGTATATCTTTTCTGCTCACATTCAAATATTTCCATAAAGAAATCATGTTTAGAAATGTATTTGCTGCCACACACCAGTTATTGGTATCTTGTGGTACATCAGCATTTCAAGGGAAGATTAACTGTGTAGAATTATTAAAAAGGTGGAATAATGAATACTATCAGATGATATCCGTCACTGACTGATGTCATGCCTGTTATCCACACAAAACTCGTCTAGTAATGAGTGATGAGATGATATCCTGTGGAAATTCCCATTATACAACGACTGTGCAGTGGAAAAAAAGTTTCACTCCTCTTCCTATCCAGTGGCTGTGGGCACATTGTAAGGCACTGATGAATGATTCCTGGCTGCAGACTGCGACAGAGAGGAAACGTCTGACATGTGACAGCCGAGAGATCCAAGGAGCAGAGCTATGGCAAGTGAAAACAGTGACGCACCAGAAGTAGTGGCGCAGACAAAATGGATGATGAAGGCAATCAGAAGTGGGAATGGGGGTGTGATGCTGAATAAGGGAGATGCTGGAAACTAGAAGCCTTGGCAAATGTTGCAGCAAATTCTTCATTTGGCTTAAAGAAAACAAAATTTATGAAAGTTGAACATTGCACTATATTTGTGCAGTTCTTCCATGGTTTGGTCATGAGTGTTTTACCATAATGTCCAATGCTTCATCAGGACTACGCTTTTACTATGAGCATGTCTGTATTCACTCTATACTCTATTCATAACCAAACATTATGATAGTGATAATTGGAAGTACTTTATGGCTGCACTTTTGTGTAGAATATTATTTCCTGCACATGCATCTTTACCATTCAGTCAATAACTCACTCGCATATCAGGTCATATATTAAACCTTTAAAAGTGTAATTTGTTAATACTCCTCGACCCATGTTAAAGCTAACCAAGGTATTATTATAAATGATGCCTGTTGCTCATCGGTGTGGTACTGTATATACTGCAGCATCACTAATTGCATTCATTCGAAAAAAGCTTTATCTAAACAATTGGGTGTACTTTTGTTACTAAACCCCTGAACCATCATAGGTTACTTGTTTTTCCTACCAACTATGCATTTTTATCCAAATCCGGCTTTCTGCCAACATTGAGTTTCAGGTTTTTTGTAGCTCCACCAGGGATATGTGCCAAGAAAATAATGGGGCCACTACTGAGGTGGAGGAAATCTATATCAGATTCTCCCATTTCTTTGTTTCCATCGCTGGAGTGCTTCACTGCACCATCATGTTTTAAATAAATCAGATGTCCAAAGGAAATAAAACAGCATATGTCTATCTAACAGATCTTGGAGGGGGTTTGTTCTTGAAATCAGACCAAAGCACATAACAAAACAAAAGGATCAGTTATGTGTACTGACCCAGCTTCCAGCATAATTGCCATAATCAATCAGTAATCAAAATATTCCAAAAAGAGAGGGAAGCACTTAGATTGAGATAATGGTTATTTGCTAATTAAATGGTAATTGTGTGGGAGGTCTGGCAGGAGAATATGATCCCCATTTTTAAGTTTCACAAAACTAGTCTGTATGCCAGGAACAACACAAAGTACAGTTAAAGACATACAAAAATAACAATCTGAATAAACCAGCCCTTTATCTTTCCTGTACCACTGTGCTATATACCAGGATCACAATAGTTAATATTGTGTATATTATTCTGATATTCTTAAATTATGATATCCTCATATTTTTTACATAACATGTAACCAAAAGCATTACTTGTTTCATATGTAGTGTCAATAATTATAAATTCATAGCAGGCTGCATCACTATCCTGGATCCCTGGAGACTAGAACTGAGAACACCTCAAAAAATTCAGAAGAGTCCATTGGAGATGAGGAAGGTGAGCAGAGGTCACGTGGAAGATGTGAATAAAGCTTCAAAGGAGTTTGGGATCTGAAATCCTACTATTGAAGTACCACATAGTACTTTACATGAGATTAGCTGATAGAACATTTATGGAGTTCTGAACAAGTGGGATTTTTAAAATTGGAATAATGAACATAGGCTAAGGAGAGCACTCCAGGCGTTAAAACCAGTGCAAGAGAAGCTTAATCGTTTAAAATATTTCAGGAAGGCTGCAGGAAACTCAGGTACAGTATATGCAGCTTTCCTTATTTCATCATATTTATAGAGCAGAGGTCTTCAGGGCAGCACTGGGGCTGGTAGGAAATGGACGATCCATTGATCTTGAACTGAGTTCTCCTCCTAAATTATCAGCATGTCAGTACTTGATGGCTGCCTCAGCTCCCTGCACTGCCTGTCCGCACTCACCTGCACACTTGGTACGGCTGATCAGGGGCGGACCGGGCGGCCCCGTGCCCCCCTCCCCTGGGCGGGTCAGCAGTACACTGATGTGGTACTCCGTGTCGGGGTCGAGGTGCCACAGCTTATATGTGGCCATGTTGACGCCGTGCACCTCTGACCACGGCGCCTGGCTGGCGCGGTACTCGATCTCCCGGCGGATGATGGGCCCGTCGCCAAGGATGGAGTTGGTGTTGAGCTGTATGATCAAGTAGGTGGACCCTGCCCGCAGCAGCTGGGGAGGTGCAATGGGTGATGGAGGTACTGTCAGGAAAAGACAAGTCAACGTTAGGCTGGCAAATCCCCCCAAAAAAAGATTTTTCCAACTGCAGCTGATATTACTCTAACTTTCACCTGGTCTTCCACAACACATCTTTCGGTTTATGCATTTTTTTTTTGCAGTGTTTTCTGCTCGTACCATATTTCTCATTGCTTACTAATGAGATCAGCGCAGAAAGTTTATTCAGGATTTTTCTCAGTGGCACCCCCTACGGTTTTTCAGGTGTGAGCGAGCTATGTTTGGAGCCTCCTGGGAGGGAAAAGAAAAAGAATACACCTTCAGAAATCAAACTGGCAAAATCAATGTTTTTTTTTAAAGAACCATGACTGGGGTCAGGCTTTTCTAGAGCAGCACTGGGTGTTAAGCGATATAGCATTTTTTTCTAAATGTCAAAATACAAAGCTTACAAGAACTGAAGTGTTTAACATTCGGGTGGACTAAAAACAGCAAACACCTTGCTGATTGAAAGAAGTACAAGTAAGAGGGCACCACTGAGAACATAAAAATAGATTTCAAGCAGAAAATGAAGAGATTCAATTTGAAAAGCACATTTGCACCGATACTCTCTTAGCTGATTTAGCACACCAACATGTATGGCAATAAACATGCTTATCACACATTTCTAGACATAAAACGGTTATAACAGAGGTAGGCAAAATTATTTTCTGCTCAATTTATGCTCATAGCCACAATTGTACAAATGCACAAAATATAAAGATAAAGAAACCAAGCTTACTGCCAAACATGAAAATAATATCACTTTTTGAGTCTCATTATTGTTTAATTCTCCTTCTGCTTTGGAAGACTGCTGTATTCAAACCCTTTATATCAGCAGGAAGAAGAAAAAAAACAGTGGCCAATATATTCTATTGGATTCAAAGCATTTCATGACAGAAGAGAGAGAAGACTGATTAAAACTAAAAGCTCGGAGAAGAGAAATAGCAGGATCTCTTATTACTGCAACACTGATCAAGTTGTTTTAATTCTTAGCTTGAATCTCTTTTCTGCAGATATGGGCAATAAATTATTGATTAAATTATCTCAGCATCAATAACAAAGCAAAAGGAAGGAAATCTACTTGCAGACAAGATTCCTTTCATGAAATACAGTATTTACACTGGCTTGGGATGTGATTGGTTTAGTTCCAATCACTACTGTTTTCCCCATAAATTAGCGTGCAGTGTCTGAAGCAAGGAATATATATTTATTTATCCTAGTTATGAATAAGACTTGGATAACATCAACCAATTGTATTAAATTCAAAGCAGTGCTTTGTAAAGTGTATTAAAATGGTGTATAATGCCCACCACAAAAGGCATTATTAAAAAAATGACTGAAGCTCAATGATTTCTATTTCAACGTATTGGCTAAAGAAAGCCAGGCTTTGTAGAAAGCTTAGAAAACATTAGAACTGTAACTAAAATGTGACTCATTTAAATATAAATCACAAATCACAGAAGGCAAGATAATAAGTGAGGGAAGAGCAAAAATAGAGAACAAAACAATTAGAAAAAAATATTTGCAATCTTTTCCACAATAAATCTCTAGTTCCAAAGAGACTGTACTGTCAACACATTCTGACTTTCATCCAAGCTGCTGTGGTATTTTTCCCCCAGAGAACGACCTCCAAAACAAGGCCCATGGCTGTGATGCTAGATGCTACAGCATATAGATGCTAGATGCTATATGGTCTTTGTTCTTCAGGTCCCCAACATTCAACCTCTGCTTCGAAAAATTATTAGCACTGATACCTCATCTTTTACGCCCTACGATGTTGAATTCCTATTGAAACTACATCATAGCTGCAACCTACACACCAGTTTAGCAGGAATTAATGCAGCAAACATCCTCTATACAGGTTTTGTCAATGCTTCACCTTCTCACACCTTGGCACCAACAACAGCATTTTAGGAAGGACAGAGGACAAGCCTCACTGACTAGCACTGAGACCTGCAAGTATCCAGACCTGCTTAGTTAGCAGGCTATGGCTAATGATTAATGCAATGAGCTAGTGACAAAGTGTGGATTGCAACCTCTGGGCTACGTGATATCTCCCATCATGCACTCCAAGCACTGTAACTGCTCTGTAATGTTATAGATGTTGCATGAATTTAAGATTTCTTTGCATCACTAGCCCAAGCTCTTTTTTGAGTCAGCTCATGAACAAACGTATCTCTATACTCTTTGGTCTATACTAATGGCTGATATTTAATACATGCCTGTCAGCAGAGCAGAAATCCAAGGCTGAGGTTAGATGCTTATCATTACATCAAACCGAATTTCCATGTTTGCAGGCACAGCTTTCAAAGATTGAATGGTAAAATCTATATTTTCTAAAAAATCTCACACAACAAAGAGAGATTGAGAGAGAGGTTGGACAGACAAAGATAACAATATCTACAAATGAAGTGAAAAAAAGCTGGGAATTTTGCTGCTCTACCCAACAAAACCCATGCTAAACTCCAAGATGAGTGTAAATTGTTTTGCAAATTGCTTGCTTAAGGCACAATCACTGCAATCCCCCTTTGAAAACACAGCCACGGAAAAATAAACATTCTCAAGGCACCGGCACACATATCCAGACCTCCAGCTCATTTCCAAACTACAGACTTTTCTTCCTTGTTTAATTGAAAACTAATAACGAGTTTTAAATAGGCTCTCCCTGCTGGGTGTTGTAGAAATGCAGCCAAGACACCAGTTTTGGGATCTGAACTCCCATACAAATTCGCTTTTCGACACTTAATCTAGCAGTGCACTCCAAGAAACTTAGTCAACGAGGGCAAGAACGTTTTGCTGCAGTAATGAGCCTTTTCAAAGAATTAATTTGTATCTGACACAAGGGGAGCCATGAAATGGAGCAGAAAAAACACTGAAATATGTGGCGGTTTGACATAGAAATCTGATACTTCCGATATCTGCAATAGTCCACAGGGAACACTGGATCACTGTACTATGTGGGTCCCCTTAACATAGTAAGGCTCTGTGCCTTATGTACTAAAGCATTTGCTGTATCCTACACTCACCAGCTCAGTGAAGTTTTCCTTTCATTAAAGAATGTCACCCTCATTATCACCTGTCACAACTTCTGGTAACAGCATAACAGGTATGTAACCGAGCAGTTGTTGCCATAGCATTCCCACAAAGTGGAACATGTCATGTTGTTCTAATTCTCACACTCATACACACAAGCTCTGCATAGCGAGGGGCTCCAGCATGCATCTGTTCTCTAGGCTTTAAAATATTAATAGAACTATGAATTTACATCTAAGTAAGACGTTGCCACATCATTTCAATTTGCACTTATTTTTATGCATTACAGTATCTGAGAATTTGTGCTTTTGATGAGCCATGCTTATCTTAGCCACTAGACAAGTGACTTTTCAAATTTTACTATATAACGAGCAGCTGCATTCAAATCATCAGTCTAATCCACTCTAGTACAATTGCCGACCGGGTAAGCATGTTCCTGGCCACAAGATCCTCTAGTATGGAATTTGCAGGGTTAAAAGGAAAGGGAGCGAATCTGAAAAATTGCACCGGGTCTCCTGTCATGTGCTGCTTTGTCCTAGGGCACGGTGCCTTCACCGCCACCAAACACACCCCCAGGGAAAAGGAGTGGGAAACTCGGCAGCGCACAGCATCATGGTCCGGCTGGAATGGCAGCTGGGTCAAGGGCTCTGATTAATCTTCCAGGCTCCTGTCAGAGAAGGCATGCAGCAGGGAGAGTGGCTGCGGAGTGGGGAACAGTAATAAGCTCTCCTTCCAGCCACATCAGACTTGGCCCTTTGTGGGAATCATCACTGAAATTCAACTGACAATATGAGTTGAACTGACTTTGGGTTGGAACAGCAGAAAGAACCAGAGTGAAAAGAAGGAGCAGTTTTTATTCAGAGGGTGCTACCATTTCTTATCAATCCAGAAAATTCGCCAAAGTGCATGACTGCTAGTACATTTCTTACACTATATCGTGGCCATTTTGACTCTTACAGTATTTTTGTTTGTTTTGTTGGTTGCTTTCAATGTAATTTTGTGGTTGTAGATAGTGTGTATTCTCACAAACTAGAAGTAGTTTAATAAACTCCAGAACAGTCCCCAGGAAGAACAGAAGCTTACCTGCAGCTCTCAAGAAAGGTTAAGTGGGAGGTCAAGTTTTGAAGTCATTAAAAAGGAAAAACCAAGCTTCTGCTTCCAAACAATAAATCGATGTAGCTTTCTTGGTGGATTTAATTAAAAGAGATACTAACATGGCTCTACTGCACTCCACTGCTAACACATTCCTCAGTAAAAAGAAAAATATGATAAATAATATCAAAACATTATAGTTTTCCAGCCTGGAAATCCCCGAGATCCTGCCAGCACCAGGGAGCTCATTTTTCATCTTATTTTTGTAAAGCAGACAGGATGCCCTTCAGGTCAAACACAATAGTTCAAAAGAGACCCACTCACGTAATCCTGCACTGAAAGGCATGCTTTGCACCTAAATATTAATATGTAATCATATTACAAGACAGCAATGTCTCTGGCCACAAAGTGGAAGCAGGTTCAGGACGAGAGCTTACATGAGCTCCAGTAACTTCAGAAATCAGTTTTGTAATCTTTAATCTTTTGTCATCACTTGTAGAGTCACTGAAATTGATCAGTGTTAAACCTGTTTAAGATTAGATCATCTTTGTTTAAGATTAGATAAAGCATAAGTAACTTTAAGTTTGCTTATAATTGTTAAACAGCGTCCTTCTTTTTCAGAATAAAAGTAACAAAGGTAACACTTGGCAGAAAACCAAAACATTTATATTCCACAATTTATTAATTGCAGAATTCACAGCAAGCGGCAGTGTGCATCATTTACCGTTCATAACTTGTTCGTAACTCTATTTAGCACTAATGCTTGAACAGGAACATCATGGCTTAATTCATCAGGTAATTAAAAAGAAACAGACGCTATTCTTCTTAGAAATGTGAGTGGGAAGAGTGAACAGGCCACCTCTGTCAAAACCATCTGCTGAAAAGTAATAAGATTTGTTCTCAGTGAATGGACACCTGTTTCAGAGTTACTAGATTTGGCTTTTGAATAGCTTGAGATAATTCACTTTGGTCTTTGCTGACTCTATTTTGATGCTTTTTTAATTTGTTTCAGGGTCATAAGATAATGTTTTTAATTGTCACAAAAACTATATTTCTGTATATAGACTGTAAATGTTGCATGGAATTCAAGATGACTATTTTAGTTGTGAAAATATATAATAAGGGATAAGGGAATCCTGTTAAGACTGCACACTTGATCAATACCTGTATTTCTTTAATTACTTAATCTTGTACTGCTGTATTAGAGTAATATAAGCATAACCACATATTTCATTCTCTACCAAGCAGTAAAGGTTGCCAGAAAAATAATATAGCCTACAAATAATTGGTGATTTCAAATTAGGGTTGTTATACAATAAAATCGATGACTTAATCAACCTGCTTTTTTCAGCTTAGAAAAAGAATTATCATCAAAAGTTAATTGGTAAAAGAGCCAATTAAAATATCTTAAAAACAGATACAGAAGCTTTCCTATACTATTTTTTAGAGCATTCAGTATATAAATACACTACAGGAAAGCACTATTTCTGACGCAGAATGTCTGAAGCATTTTATATTGCACAGGATAATCACTGATCTGAAGAAATCCTCTGCATTCACTGGGGAAGATACAGATGATTTCATCCATAACTTGATTGAAGAGAGAAATAAATCATCTCAGCCAGGGATTATTTAATTCTCTGCTTGCATTCACTCGACTTCCTCTTCAAACAGGTGGTCTATGCAGAGCTGGTGGAATGGTGCCCCATCACCAGTGAAAGGGAAATGGAGCAGGACTTTCTGGTTCCAAGGTTCACTCCATCAGTGTTGCTACAGAAGAAAACCCCAGCCTGTCTGAGCTACGGGGCTAACAAACTCTAACCACCACGGTAACACTGGCCGTTTAGCTAATCCCTTGGGCAGGATATTGCATGGAAAAGGGAGTTTCCTCGCCAGGATCGTAAGCTGTATATTTTCCATTGGCTTAGTGAGAGAAGAGCCCTGTTTGGAAAACATTCCCCAGAAACTACTGGGGGAATAAGATGCCGCTGGTCTAAGTCACCTGACCAGTTGCAGGAAGACAATTGGTCGGGTGACTGTTTAAAAAGCAGGAAGCAGACGCCTTCTGGTTGTGTCTGTACAAGTGAATGTGCTGTCTAAGGCCGTCTTGCAATTCTCGCACTGCGCATTAAGCCCTTTCTCCAAGTCCGCACTTCTGTGCGCGAGTATCCGAGGGCGCATCGGTATATAGAGTAATGGGACACCCTCGCATGACGGCACTAAGTCTCTCTCGCTGGTTACCGGCTCAGGGTCAAAATGCTGTCTATTGTTGATGTTGCTTTTCCAGGGACTAAGTGCATGCAGGCAAATTATTTTTAAAGAATTCTACATTCTCAGCTGGCAGTTTGATTAAATTGAATTTCATCTCGTCTATCCCTGCACAAAAAAACACATCGTGTTCATTCGCGTTGAGCAGGCTCGACTCAGTACGGGCGAAGTAAACTACAGATACTTTGGCAATACCACTGTTTATTCAAAGCTGTGTACTTTCACGGTCATTCAATGTAAACTATATAAGGTAACCTTGGCAATATCTCAAAGCTTTGTATTATTAAATATGCCTACTATTAAATATTCCTTGTGCAAAACACACCGCAGGTAAACGAATATTCATCAGTCAAAAATGTGGAAACGAAATAAAAGCTTTATGTCAAAACTTCATATCTAGAATACATGCAGTATGAACCTAAAGTAGCCATATAATATTTTATTTTTACACAACATCTTACGAGTTTTAAAATGGTAAAAACGTTTACATTTACTAACATGTGAGTGTTTTATTCTCTGTGGCATCTTCTCTCCGCTTTGATAGGTTAGAAAGTGAAACGTCACCGTTCCGCAAAGAATTCCAGGCAATTCCCTTCAGCGGATTTCAGAGAAGGGCGCACTGGGGGCTCTGCTGAGCACACAGATTTAGAGATGGGGCGGCGAAAGCCTTTGCAGACCTGAGCCAGAATGCGCTGTACCCCAGTGTGGGTACAGGGACACGGAAGTGGTAGAGGGCAGAACCCTTGTGAGATGCACTCACCAGGGGGAGAAGGACTGACCATGGCCCAAGAAACTGTTGGAGGTCTTTAATACTGCTGGAACTGAATACCGTCTGAGTGAGTAGTGTTGAGCATGTGGATGTTTGAAAGCCTGCCAATTTTGTGAAGAGTCTCAGTGGAGAGTTTATTTGAGGCCAGTAAGAAGTTTAGCTGCTCTGCTGTAATAGAGAGGGACTTCAAGAAGAAGTTGAATTCGTAGTTAAAAAAGGATCTTAGGCTTTTTTTTATTCCTTGCACTGTAAATAAAAATTCACTTTTTTTTTACCCATTAGGCTGGGTGTTTTGTGCATCTGTTGGCCTAGATCCTCCTATTTTTAAGAATCCCTTTACAACACACCCAATGGGTTTCGCACAGTGTGCACATGTGTCTGCACTCCATTCAAAGCATGAAAAGACACTTGAAAACACAGGGCGGACAGGGAATTATCTCAGCACAGATTACTGTACTGGATCTGGTCTGCCCATTTGCAGGTGCCTTTGGATTCATCCTTACCCGAATCGGTGCTCGTCGTAAGCACCTCACAGTCAGAGGGAAGTGAAAGGTCAGTGTGGATGTTTGGGGCGCTTACCTTTGACGATGAGCTCTGCAAAGTTGGAGACCCCTGAGCCGCGGGAGGACTGCGTAACGCAACGGTACAGGTCCTGTCCGCCCCGCTGGACCATGTCCAGCTGGAAGGAGGCCAGGAAGCGCCGGTGACTGAGGTGCTTCACCGATGAGGCCAGAGTCACGTCCCCATTGTGCCGCTATTGGAGAAACGCAAGGGAGTCAGACACCCAGCTCAGCACCACTTACCCCATCACTCTCTCAACAAGAACGACTGGCTACCCAGGCAGAGAACAGAGTTCAGGATCAATATCAACCCAAGTAGCACAGCTCTTTGTAATCCAACCTTGTCAAGACCTGAAATTTGAAGAGGGTGAAATCTTCACATTCACTTCAAACAGAAGGGAGCCCTGAAGCACATGTGCCATTTTCATCATCTGTCATGTTACAAATTAATGATCTGGAATTTTGTTTTTATTAACGACAAATATTAGTAATCCATTATTCTAAAAAATTATTTATGCAGAATTACACATGGTTCAGGATGCATTCTGTGTGCAAGGTGATCTATCATACATTTCTTTCCAAGACTACTGACAGTTCAGTACAGTATATCCCTTTTCACATTCAACATAGCTGGTACCCATAATTTAGAGCAGCTAAACCACCTCTTGGAGTTGCCTAATGATTCAGAAGAATGCTGAATACACTTTCTTTAAATGGTTATCTAAATAAAACTATAACTATGGTTTTGCAAGTTATTTATACTAATGAACAACAGTTTCCAGACAGATCTTTATTAAGACCAAAATGTGTTTATTGAAGATTTGTCTGATTACTGTTATCGACAGAATCTTCCAGAATGAACCTCTATGATCATTGCATCCCATTCTTATCATCTTTATGTATTGCCTTGTTCACACTGCATGGCATTTCCACTGGCGGCATTTCTGAAACAGATGAACGTACATCAGTATAGTAGGGATTCCTTAGACTGTTTGCAATGTCTAGTGTCTGCCTGTTCCATCTTAAAAGTCTAACTAATGGCACTTATGTAGTCCAATTCTAGGATCCAAAAGCATTTTACAATATAACCACTACTAAATGACAAACTGTACATTGAAATTATGGTTCTAGAGCAGGAAACCCACTTTGAACCCAATTAATGCAAGAGGTCTTTTAAGGGGGTAGATTTGGTTTCTTTCATGTTTGACTGTGATACTGTCACAGAATCTTGTTTTAAAGTTTCGAGACCTTCATTGTCCACAGTGTGGACAGGATCTCAAACCAATACAGTATGTGATTCACAAGGGACATACTGCAACACATTGCCCTCTGCCTTCATATTGGATCATTAGTTGGAATTTCAAATCTATTCTAACTGAAACCCTTTCTTAGATCAATCTGATTTTCTTGTATCCTTATCATTTTAGTGCCTGCCAGTTCCAGCCCTGATTCGCATTAAATGAATGTGAAAATCATTGACCTCAATATTATTTTTTTGCTTAATTAAACATCTTTAAGAAATGGAAATACAGAAACATCACAATGTTTTCATTAGCTCTTAAAATCAATACCAAGAAACTGAGAAAACAATTAGCAGGAGTGCATAATTCAGAATATAAACAGGATCCAAGAGGAATCTGGAAAAAGGACAATTAAATAACATAAAACCGGGGGCTAATAGAAGGCAGAATTGAAGACCACAGAAAAAAGTATTTGTCTGATGATAAATCAATCAGAAACGATCAATGAAAAAAAGCAACCCGGTTATATCTGCGGTCAAGAAGCAAATTAATTAGCCATAAATCAAACCAATATAAGAGATGTTCAATAATTAATGTCATTCATTAAAACGTGTGGAGATTTTCACCTCAGAGTAAAACATTGTTAAATTATCTAATCCATCGTCAGAATGCCAATCCATTGTCAGAGTTATTCCTGTAATCCTGGAAGCAGAGGGCATATAGTAAAATGGATCTACACCCTGGAAATCCTCACAGGACACAAATACAGGGACAATTCGGACACACCGATTTGACTGAAATCTGAAGAATGTGTTTTAAAATTATGTATTTAATGTAATTCTTGATAATAAGAAAAATATTGTCAGATCATGGCTTTATTTAACATGGCAGATCATGGCAGAATCAACATCTGCCTAGCATCACCCAGTTGCCAGGAAGGGAAACACCCCTCATACCAGACTATTATAAAACTACAGGACTATGCTGCTAGATTTGGACTAGGGTTATCTCCATGAAGTGATACACTTCCTCCGTCTATCACAGCTAACATCCTTATTCCAGCCAGAAAATAGTTTATGAGCCCAAACGTTTTATTTTCATATTGATCCCTAATTAGTTAATTAAGGGAAGCAAGCAAGCTTGTAACACCTGTTGGCCTGATCTGGAATTCAACCAAGATGCTGACAGCAGGAGAACATGAGAATAATGAACTGATGAAATAAAGAATTAACTCTGTTCTTACAGAGTGATAAGCAAGGTCAAGTGAGGCTGAGCCAACCCCTCCAGTGCTCTGTCACTTCTACCTGTGCAGTCTAAATAGCCCAGAGAAAATGAGGCAATGTTCAGCTATACATGACTTAATATACTGTATAACGAACACGTAACTCAAATGTCACAACTACCAAGCACCTTTCCTTTACAGGCTCCTCAAGATCTGTGTTTCTGTACAGATGGATATTATAATGTACTCCTTCCAGGAATTCAGTTTTAGACTAAATATGTTTTTTGAAAGCAAGGTTATCATCATAGTAACATAACCCCACAATCTAATTAGCTTTCTAGCTTGATATGCACAGAGGTTGAACAACGAAAAGCTCAAATGGGATAGTGGAGGGAAAATGGAGGCTTGGAAACTCTCTCTTTTTATTCTCTTTATGTATTTCATCCTGCAGTAAAAAGCAAAACAGAAAGGGCAGTTCTTTCAGAGTGATGAAAAGTAGCCTTTTTAATTTACAAAGGGGAAATTTACATACAAAAGCCTTCCTCCTTGGAAAAACACATGCGTATTGAACAAGGAAAGAGCCAACACATATTTCGAACAAGGCAGAACCTTCATGGGTTACGTTCAGAGTTTTTGCTGTTGCATTACTGTGATCTCATTTTTGTAAAAACTCTTTACTAGTCACGAAAAGACTGAACACTTTGCTAGAATAATGCATTCGGCTTAAAGCCTCGACAGGATATGAGCCACTTTTTCCCACAAATACACCTTAGACATCATGTGAAATAAAACCAACCCAAGATTTTGCAAGGCACCATGGGGGCTCCCATTCTGCGGCACCGCTGTTGTTGCTAACTCACAGAGTCAAACCAGACTTAAGTAGGATTTATGTAGATTTAAACATGCCTTTAAAATCTACTTAAAGGAAGATTTTCAGAATATATTTCTTTACAGCCAGACATCCTACAGTGCAGAATTATTATTCTGAGCAAAACCATCATTTGCAGTGTATACTGTAGAGTACCTCCTGTACTGTACATCATAGAGAACAGAATCAGCTTTTTCTAGATTAAAAATGAAAAAAGTGCATCACTGAACTATGTAAAAGATAGCAATGTAATCATGCACACCTAGGTACACCTACAGTAGATTTCATTTTTTTTTTCTGTAACAAATTCAGCATGTAACAGTTATTTCATTATTATTCTACACAGAAGCACAGTTTTAAAGAGTATTTAGTGCTGGAACAGAGACAGCCTGCTTTACTCTGCTCCATACTAACCTCCAGCAGGAACCTCTCAGTCTCCGACGCCCGCCCTGATGCCACACACTGGAAGGTGGCATTTTGCCCAGCATTAACCTCCACATCACCCAGTCGAGAGAAGTGGGGGGCTTTATCTGGAGAGGGGGAGAAGGAGAACAGAGGTTACTGACACAGCACAATAGGAACTTACATTCAAGCAGTGTACTGAAATAATAAGTATTCAGCTCAGGTGATGGACCATTGAATTTGAAAACCTTCTGCGAACCTTTTTACTGTAAATACAAAATAACTTTACCGTTACAATTAAGGACTTAATAATTGCACCCTAATATTTTCGGTCTAAAATACACACACTAAGTTTATTAATGGTGCAGAACATAAACCCCTACAATTTACAAAATACAGTGATATGCATACAACATAGATTATGCTTTCCAATCTGAAAGGCAGTGTGCTACGTGCAAGCTTGTTTTCTTTTCAATTCTCTGAGGGAATCTGTCTGAACACTCAGTCCAGCTCACAGTTAATAGTGCACTGTTTGGAATCGGAAACTGAAATTGGCTAAAAAAAAAGCCTAAACAGTGAATGCAGGCTATTTACTGTCAACTTATTTACAAAAGCAACGTGACTCCGTCAGAGGCTTTTGAATGTGCAGCTCATTGTAGAGAATGAAAAAGTGAATATACAGTATTCCAAAGCAATGGTAAAAGTAATAGCTGTGAAGAATTGTCAGTGTTGTTCTTTATGCATTGGAAAAAACACTCACTTTTGAGCCTTTCTCAAAAATTCATCTCAAATTAGCTCCAATCTCTGACGTCCTTTCACATTCACTCCACTAATTCTGAGGCTTGAGCTTTCCACATGATCTTCTGTGTGTGTGCTCTCCTGACCCATCAATTCCTTTAGCTCTAATGGGCTTTGGGAGATGGTTATCTTACTTTTACTGCATATTTTTATAACATTGCTTTAGGTGTCATATTGGTAGGTGTAACAATGTTTGACACTGGGATTCAAAAATATTTGTAAAGCAAACAAGTATACAAGTAACACAATGATAAACTTTTCTTGAAGAAGAGGATGTGATGTGATGAGAGGTGAACATCAGATCGATGAATTAATTAAAGTGTCCACCCACCCCTCATCTAACTGCATTATATGTCGTGTTTGTGGGGGAGCCGGAGTATGTCCCCAGAGGCACTTTTACCAGAATCCAATTAACCTACCAGTCTGAGTTTGGGCTGTGGGAGGAAACAGGAGCACCAAGAGGAAACCCACACGAACACAAGGAGAAACATACAAACTCCACACAGATAGCACCTCAGGAATTGAACCGACAGCCCCAGTGCTGTGAGGCAGTAAAGCTAACCACTGTTCCACCATGCTGCCCAATTTTATGTGACCTTTTAATGTTTTCCTCATAATAGGCCTCAGCACTGCGGATTAGTTAAAAGGTTCTGGACTTGTAACTGGAAGGTTATAGGCTCATATCCCAGGTGGGACAACACTATTGACTCCTTCAGCAAGTTGATTTACTCATACAGCAAGACCGGCCTAACTTTATAGGTCATCTTTGTCAATTATTATTAGTTGCTCACTATTGATTTAAAAGGTTAAATAAAAGTTTGATTTAAAATGTACATGGTAAGAATTTCAGTTCTTGCTGTTTTAATTTTACTTCCTAGCTTATTCAAAATGCACACAAAAACAAAGACAAGCATACTGTATGTAAATTATTATTTTGCCTATCAACACCGATACATGCAAAGGGAAAACAAATTACATTGCACCATCTCCATGCAATGGTGTATTGTGAATTTGCTTTCCCAAGATACTTCTTCAAACATGGATTTGAGAGATATCCTCACTCTGTTTATTCTGTGCTGCATTCTAGCATGGCAAACTGCAATCGCAGAGGAACACGTAAGAAAGGAATAAAAGAAAGAAATAATCAGACAGAAAAATGCAAATCTCAGATTCTCCTTTAATATCTCATGAGAAGCCTCCCAGCATATTGCAGAATTTCCTAAGCAGGGTGTCCAGTCTTTTAATTATGGAAAATGGGATCCCTAACCTTTTAGAACACAATAGCAGGTTTGTTATGCTTTAATGCTATAATTAGTGATAACAGAATCTAGTCCACATTGCCAAATGCTGTCGAAAGACAGAAATACAATAACCTGCAATGGAAGCTAAGCTGAAAATGAAAAGAGACAGCCAGTTTTGCCTTAAGGTTCTGAGCCTGCTGCTAATTTCTGGCTAGGGAACTGGCAATTTGTTGGTCTTATTTCAGCAAACAGACAGGAGGGATGCTACTCTCATGAAATCTACAGATTTCAGCTTTTCCTATGGACACAATCCCGCTAAGGGACCCCTGGTTAATTTATAATTCATACGTCTTTACAAGTGCAGAGACAAAAAATATGGAAAAAAAGGTCTGCCTTTGACGATCGACTTGTTATTTAAATATGTCAGATTTTGTCCTGAGGCTTATATAATATGATAAATATTTTATTTTACTCGAATGCTTGCTTGAAATAAAAACGTGGGCTCAGGAGAGCACAATAGAAATGTCATGCATATTTCCTCAGCAAAGCTGTGTAGTTTGAATTTAAAGCAGGAGATGATTTCTTTTTTTTTTTCTGTGGGCCAAATGGTAATTTCAACACCCTGGAACACTGCCACTCAACACAGTTCATCCAGGTCCATCTACTGACTCACTGTGCCCTAATGAGATTCTTAATTATTTAATGGAAACAGCAGGGTTCAAAAGAAAGCATCTGCAATGCACTGGCAATTCAGAAAACGATCAACCCTGTACCAGGCACAGGCTACTATGGAGTGAAGATCAGACACATTTGTCTCTGCCCATATCAGGTGACTAAAGGAGGTTCAACCCAGTGTGAATAAAAAGAGTCACTATACATGTAGGTACCCTCACATAATTGTACCATGATAACAGCTGATAAAATAATACTATAAGCAAAAGGAACAGTGAAAAAGGAAAAAAACAAACCAGGGGACATCATCATAAGCCAAATTAAGTGCATGCTACAAGTGCAAGAAAACCATGAAAAAACTTAAATTATCTTTATGATTTCTAATTGACATTTACAGTGCCTTGCGAAAGTATTCGGCCCCCTTGAACTTTTCAACCTTTTGCCACATTTCAGGCTTCAAACATAAAGATATAAATTTTTTATTTTATGTGAAGAATCACCAACAAGTGGGACACAATTGTGAAGTGGAACGAAATCTATTGGATTTTTGAAACTTTTTTAACTAATAAAAAAATGAAAAGTGGGGCGTGCAAAATTATTCGGCCCCCTTGCGTTAATACTTTGTAGAGCCACCTTTTGCTGCGATTACAGCTGCAAGTCGCTTGGGGTATGTCTCTATCAGTTTTGCACATCGAGAGACTGAAATTCTTGCCCATTCTTCCTTGCAAAACAGCTCGAGCTCAGTGAGGTTGGATGGAGAGCGTTTGTGAACAGCAGTTTTCAGCTCTTTCCACAGATTCTCGATTGGATTCAGGTCTGGACTTTGACTTGGCCATTCAAACACCTGGATACGTTTATTTGTGAACCATTCCTTTGTAGATTTTGCTGTATGTTTGGGATCATTGTCTTGTTGGAAGATAAATCTCCGTCCCAGTTTCAGGTCTTTTGCAGACTCCAACAGGTTTTCATCCAGAATGGTCCTGTATTTGGCTGCATCCATCTTCCCCTCAGTTTTAACCATCTTCCCTGTCCCTGCTGAAGAAAAGCAGGCCCAAACCATGATGCTGCCACCACCATGTTTGACAGTGGGGATGGTGTGTTGAGGGTGATGAGCTGTGTTGCTTTTACGCCAAACATATCGTTTTGCATTGTGGCCAAAAAGTTCGATTTTGGTTTCATCTGACCAGAGCACCTTCTTCCACATGTTTGGGGTGTCTCCCAGGTGGCTTGTGGCAAACTTTAGACGAGACTTTTTATGGATATCTTTGAGAAATGGCTTTCTTTTTGCCACTCTTCCATAAAGGCCAGATTTGTGCAGTGTAAGACTGATTGTTGTCCTATGGACAGACTCTCCCACCTCAGCTGTAGTTCTCTGCAGTTCATCCAGAGTGATCATGGGCCTCTTGGCTGCATCTCTGATCAGTCTTCTCCTTGTCTGAGCTGAAAGTTTAGAGGGACGGCCAGGTCTTGGTAGATTTGCAGTGGTCTGATACTCCTTCCATTTCAAGATGATCACTTGCACAGTGCTCCTTGGGATGTTTGAAGCTTGGGAAATCTTTTTGTATCCAAATCCGGCTTTAAACTTCTCCACAACAGTATTACGGACCTGCCTGGTGTGTTCCTTGGTCTTCATGATGCTCTCTCCGCTTTCAACAGAACCTTGAGACTATCACAGAGCAGGTGCATTTATACAGAGACTTGATTACACACAGGTGGATTCTATTTATCACCATCAGTCATTTAGGACAACATTGGATCATTCAGAGATCCTCGCTGAACTTCTGGAGTGAGTTTGCTTCACTGAAAGTAAAGGGGCCGAATAATTTTGCACGCCCCACTTTTCATTTTTTTATTAGTTAAAAAAGTTTCAAAAATCCAATAGATTTCGTTCCACTTCACAATTGTGTCCCACTTGTTGGTGATTCTTCACATAAAATAAAAAATGTATATCTTTATGTTTGAAGCCTGAAATGTGGCAAAAGGTTGAAAAGTTCAAGGGGGCCGAATACTTTCGCAAGGCACTGTACAAGACAAGTTCTAAAGTGCATTTAAAATGGAGATCAAGAAGCACTTCTTGACATAAAGGGTTTTGGCACAAGCTGCCCAGCCATGTAGTTAGAACTGATTGGCTTTTTTTTTAATCAAATTGGTGGATTATCCTTGGATCACTTATCCACTAAAATCAAACGTGTTTGACAGGCTAAGGGGCTCATCACATTTGTAAAATATTATCATGTTAGATTTTCATAAGATATTTTACTGAAGGACAAGGTCAGTCCTATGTAGATGTTAAAATGAAACATACAGAGCAAAACTGCTTATATTGCTCAGTCTTGTTAATGGCACAGAATGAGCATGCTAAAGTTGCAAAAACCCCACACAGCTTTCCCTTCATTCAAGTAGGCACTGGCAGGTTATGCATTTACCTCTGATCTGTCAACTTTGTCTAGGAATGTCTAGGATATACAGCTGGTACAATTTAGTCTTGCTCTTCAGAAAAATCTGAGTCAATTAGGGTGACTGAGTATGCAAAATTAATCCCAAGAAGCACAGATGATCAGACTTTATATAACCATGGTGTCACAGGAAGAACTGGAGGGGTGCCCAAGTGCTCTTTTAAAATAGAATAACAGCTCAGCCACAATAGCACTTAGGTGCAAAAGTGGTGGTTAACTTAGACAGTGGTCCCCACAAACCAACAAAATAATTATACATAGTGCAAAAAAAAATTTAACAAAATAGAACAAAAATACACAAACCCTTCCTCCAAGAGATATAAACCAAGCATCCAAACTCACTTGGAACCTATCAACTACCTCTCCCCAGGACTAACGGAGGAACCTCCTAAATAGGCACAGTATAGCCCTGCCCCCTCGGACCGTACCATTCTCACATTACAATTAAACTTATCATCTCATTATCATATCATTAAACTTATAATTTATACTTTTAACAATAGACTATACAAAATGTACAAATAAAACAAAGAATCATGAACAAAATATGTTACTCTGGTATCTGCACAAAATGGTACTTCCTATACCGGAAGATGTGCCCATGCACCACTCAGCATTGACACCATAAAGCCCAGCTGAGAAGAGGGGCTGGGTTTGGACCTATGAGGCCACCATACCCGGAAGTCAGGCTGCCCAGGAAGCACAGTGACCACAACACGGAAATAATTTACAGTAGACAGGTGAACAGAGCACTTTCGAACACAGCTAAGTACAAATAAACAGAAAACGTAACGTTATCCGTGAGTTTGTCTGATTTTCTACGAATAACCGGAAGTGATTTCGAGGTAAAATGTGGTCAGGTTCTTGCGTGTATAGAATGGGAAACTGCAAGCCGAACCCCGAGTGTGCACCCTCGCGAGATAGCTACCTAGATAGCTGACAGGAAAATGGATCCGTGGACGCGTGTCATTTAAGTTGGATAACGTGTGAGGTACTGTGGTGTCCGCGGACAGTGAGGAACAGGCCACACTTCATTACCATTTCAGAAGACGAAATTGCCAAGCTAGTTCCTAGATAGCAATTCACTGTGATCTTTCAACAATCTAGAACCAAAACGTAAAAGCAGATTAAGTTCACCTGATATGACATAACCTTTTATAGTGCTCTTATCCATTTCTTCTGAAGAACTGTTTGTTGAAGCAGCAGTAATTTCACCTGAAGTCAATCTAAAACGTAACTTTGCTGGTTAAATTTAAAGTTAGTATAACTAAACAAGCAGTGTCTTTAAGATTATGGCTTTGGAATTGTAGCCTGTATTTTCTTTTAATATTTTCTTATTGCATATTCTGTTATGTGTTCTACTAGTTTGTGTTCTTTTAAAATTTTCATGTGCCACGATAAACTCCTTCTGCCAGTCAATTTCTAACAGGATTTCTCTACCTTAATGGGAGGACATCACTGTGTCCACCACTGCAAACTGCAGCACACCTGAACACAAGAAAGAAGCACAGAAGGGCAGATTTACACTCCCTCAAGATTACTTGGAAAGAAGCCCCAAGAAGCATTTTTAGAGATCGATTTTCTTGGAATTGGTCATTAACAATGAAAATGACCTAATCAGGATGAACAATCATGAATCACACACTGATGCTTATAATATGAACATGTAATGTGTTAGAATGAGATATTTGAATATAAGCTGCTTTAGTGTAAAGGGTTAACATGTTATCATTCCACTCATGAGCCCTGTGGGTTTTGACACTGCAGACAATCTTTTCAGCAGGAAATTTATCTGCTGTTCTCTCATTCCTTCCTGAAAGGTCACAGCACATACTTACAGCAGGGGTAGTTCAGCAATAAGATATCATCCATCCCAATGTAGCCCCGGCGCTCCTTTGAGATGGTCGCTTCAAACAGGACCTATGTAAACAGCGGACATAAAAGAAGAATAAATTCAGAGCCAAAGAACAACAGAATAGGATTTGAGATGCAGCCCCTGTGACCACAGAGAAAACGTAGTTGGCATTTCAGATATGCTGCCTCAATCAGAGGTCTGCATCAGATACAAGTTCCAAACCCAACCATCCCACGATTATCAGAAAACCTCTTATTCCTGGCAAGGATCTCAATATCAAGGGGCTTTTCCAAACGAACAGGGCGCAATGCGGAACTGCACCCTGGATGAGACAGAAGTCTGTCTAGTGAACATGTCTTTGGAAGTTGGGGGCAAACTGAAGAGAACCCATGGAAAATAGAAAGAGAACTTATAAACGCATCTACACACAGTAGTTCCTAATGAAGCAAGATCTCTGAGGCAGCGGCACTGAGATGTGCCACCCAGACACCAAATCCTATTTCAAATGCAGTTCAAATCCATGACCTAAGCACTCCCCAGACTCCAGTCTGAACTCGTCTCTAACTGCACTTTCATGTTATCTCACAAGGTGATAAACCTTTTAAAATGGGGGAACAAAAAAACTAAATAGCAGGCATTGACCTGATTTCTAATATTGTATATAGTTCTTTGTAGTCCCCTTAATTTAACATTGTTTCCATGCTATTTTTTAATCCTCTGATTACTTAATTCAGTTATTCAGTTCCATTCCATCTTAATTCAGTATATCAGAATATACTGCTGTGTGACTATAATCCTGGTGGGATGTACATGGGATGTACCTTTCACAAGATTACCCTGTAGACATTTAATCAAATTGCTTTCATTTTTAAAAATGCTTTTTTGATTAAGCAAGATGAGAGCAAATTTTTATGAATCTTTAACCTGCTTCCCCTAAAAATTATCATTTGGGGCTAGATAAGCATTAAAAAAAGGAAAGGTGCAGGTGGTATCTTCAAATAGAGATTTTAACTATTTTAATTTTTTTCCAATATCACTAACAATCCAAGAAGAATGTTTTCAGTTAAGATCAGTGTGCATCTTTTTAAGAATGAACAGCTTATATATGATGTCAAAATGCAATATAAAATAATTTCTTGCCAAAGAGAGTAAGTCTGAATTTATTACATAAGTAATGTGAATTTTCCTGTACTATGAACTGGAGTGGATTTCTACAATTGCATTTTGTTAAACTGCTACCCTTAAATAAACCTAACTATGGGCAGTGTAGTTCTGGTCTTGTAACACTACCCTGCATCTAATTCTATCAGGAAGGGAAGGCAAGCAGATTCCTCAGTAAAGTGTAAAAGTCATTTGGAATACTAGAATTTTGTCAGCACGGCTTAGGATAAACAAAACACTTCCTAGAATTATAAATGATGGAAAACAAAACAGTAATGCATAAATACTTGTAAAAATACTGTAACTACAGGAATTTATCTGGCAAGACATGGCTAATTTATTCCAGTTTCCATAACATTTTCCAGTCTGTAAAGTTAATGTGCTGGCACAGTCATGTAAACGTCTTATTGCCTCAGGCAGAAAGGATCCAGCTCTACACTACAGATGGCTTGTTTCAGGATTTACCACAAAGGAGAAAACAGGCAACACCTTACACTGCTGACAATATATCAGCCTATAACTGCACTCCAAGAATCCTCATGACACCAGGCCCCTGATGATCGACACAGTTTCTTTTTCTTTTGCAAATGTATTTTTACTTTAATGGGTAGCCATTAGAGTCATCCCACTGATTCGCTTTGCAATACATCACAGGCTGACACGCGTGCGATCGATTGGCTTGAGGTTTACGGGAGGGAGCTTACTGCAAGGCTCTTTGAGATCAGGTTTGCCATAGAGAGGCAGTCTGTAAAATTAACACCCACATGAACACTGACTGTCAGGGCACCACTGATTCTTCTTGTTGACGAGGCTTTTTACCATCGCATCCTGTGAACAACTGATGGATTTTTAAAGTACCAGCAAACACATTGCAGTCTAGCCCTGCCACCCTTAATTCCTTAAGTGTAAAGGACTGTCTGCTACTTACCATCCACTGTGATCCTATTATACTTTATCCAAACGTGTGATGTTTTTGCTTTTTAAAAGTTTTGAGAAAATGGATCTACTAAATTCCAGGTTAAGTAAAACTGGAATTGAGCTACAAAGTAGCTCTCCATTTTAGTTCTAGAACTGATTTGCTCTGTGTAATTAACTGATATGTGGCGAGAGTACTGGTCCACTATGGTTGTCATCGCATCATCCAGTGGTGGTGGAGGGGAGTCCCATTATCTGTAAAGCGTTTTGAGAGGAGTGCCCAGAAAAGCACAATATAAATTTAAGGATTTATTATTAAAGCTCTCCCCACTGAGAATGGATGCATCACGAACATTTTGGAGGCATTTACATAAGCAGGGATAATTGGAGTCAAATGAGAAACAAATGTTTGGAAACTGCCATGTTTTAAATGGAAGATGTCCTCTGATTCTACATAAAAAACAGTGACTGTATGAACCAAGATGTGCCTTCATTTCTTTTCAGAGTTTGACATTTCAGTCAAAAATGTTTTCTGTTAAGTAAGAATGGTCCAACAGGGTGGTAAAGGCTAATAAACAAAAGTTCTTCAAGTCAGGGAATTAACAACTTCTTCAGCAACTAATACATATTTAAGGAATGAAAGGCTAGCCATGAGATTTTCAAGGTTAATTAACGAACTTCTGTTTTCAAAGCATATTTATTATGCACAATTAACTCCTGCACGCAGAAATGCGTGGCATACCCAAATGTACTTTTTGTGCAGTCTACTGCAACATCTGTCTCTCTGTGCAACAGGACCAGGAGATAATGCCATAAGGGAGAATGACCTTTTTGTCTGGAACATCCGATTATCCTTAAATGATGAAACAAGACACAAGAGAGGACAGCAGTGGCACACACTAATGTCTTTATAGAAAAGGGATCCTCCAGAAGCTGTTCTATACCCTAGTCACATATGTTACAATGAAATCTCAGGTGAAACCATTAACAGCACTCTGCATCCACTGTAAATAAAAGCATTCATCCAAATGCTATAATTTTACATTCGTATAAGCAGTCTCCAATTTTAATGTGCATGGTAGTATTGTATTGAACTGTATTGTACCCAACTTCATTGCTGATCAGGTGCTGTTCATCACATCATGATACTGTGTAAAGACTGTTAATTCAGTTATTTTTGATATTCCTGATGACTGGGGCTGGCATCCAAAAAGGGTAAGTAAGAAACTCTGGAATGTCGTGTCAACACTGCCTTCGTCTGCCACAGGTCCCCAGTCAGGACTCAATGACATTGATCCAACAGTGTGAGAAAGCATTTGTTCAAACTGGATTTGTACTGCAAGTGACAACAAACCCACACTTGCTACTATGTTAGAAATGGTAAAAATGCATCATTCTTGTATCATGACACAGATGGTTGCACAAGCAAACAACAAACCAACACAAACCGAATATGCTCTGAGCCAACTGTAACCAAATCACCTCAGAACACCCAAGGTCAACAGTTAGGGACGTTTCATTGCCATAAAACAGAGCACCAATGGTTTTAAGGGGTCAAGCAGAACAAGGATTTGAAGCACAGATTTAAAAAGCTTTTGTCACACTGCTCGTCTGTGTACTTAAATTTTTTGGGGGGAAGCTTCTAACAAAATCTGTTAGAAGCAATTCCAGTACCTTCCACAGTCCTTTTGGCTTTGACATACTAAAACCATCTCCCATTTCCTGCTCATAATACAGCAGACATTAGCAAACGAGCAGCAAAGGAAAAATAACATATTAATCTGGCTCAAATGTATTTAATCATTACTTGTTTGCCAAGAACATCACAACTGGGACAGACAGGCACAGACAACATAATAAATATAAAGATGTAACATGTATTTCTTGGTCTATAAATATTTTAATTGATTGGGGTTAAACTACAAAAGCAATTGATTTTCTTCTAATTTGGCTTTTTCTCAGTTGGTTTCGTGTTTGTATTTCCTGTGCTAGGTCATCAGTTCTGTTTTTAGTTGTTAATTTCTTTTGTTGACTGTTGTAGCTTCGTTGAGTAAGAAAAAAAGCTGATGGCCTTTAATGCAACCATGGTTTTTTATTTTTAAACTTTATTTGAAGAGGGTAGCCTTCAAGATGATTGAAAAAGAAATTGCAGGTAAAAAAAAGAAAATTGCAGAGAAGCAATAAAGGCTTGAATTTAAGTGTATTTTTGTTCTGATGGCTGGGACCACAGAATGAGAGATTAATAGTATGTTTTCATGTAGGAGGGAGGGTTTGGCTATTATAGCTACAGGTTGTAAAAACAAAAACAGCTAAAGCAGTAAAATAGAGTTCTGTTTAATAGAAAAAAACATTTCAAGGTTCTAGAGAAGGACACAATTTCCCTTTGATAATTCTATATGCAGAATGTGTACTTTTAAACCAAATACTTTGTAATGTTTTGCATTTTGTGGACAGGAGGCAACAACAGATCAAATAAATTTGTGATTGATGACTGCAATTAAAACTAAATTAGAGAGCAGACCAAACATTTGTAAACCTGTTTTGTTCTGAAAACGTAATGATTTAGTTAAAAATCCAAACACACCAGAAAATCCTAATGGCAGACTCTGGACCCACTGTAAACGTTTAATGCCTGAGACCTGCATTTACTGTTTCGGAATAGCATGAAAATACGATAATGGGGCTTTAAACGTTCTCAGATTTTATGATAAGTGCTGTGAGTCTAAGTGATGGTTGGCCAGCTTGTAGAAAACCCAGTTCAATCTTGATGGAAGCTCTAGTCAGGCCAAGCCAGCTGGCTGAAAAGGTTTCTCATTAAAAGACTGCAGACAAGAGTCAATTTCAATTTGTCCAGATAATGAAACACTTGGAAAGAGGTTTTGTAGTTGGAGAACAGAGAGGATTGGACCTGTCCCCAGGAGAGCTGGCATAATTCAGGCCCCCCTTTTTTCTCCCCCCTGCTTCAATCAGCTCCACTCAACAGCCAACAATGCAATAATCAATACTCTGACAGGCCGATTATAGGTCTGACAGATGTGCGTCAGTTAATGAAAAGCCATCTCTGCAAGTGGATATCAACGGCAGAAGGGGATACTAGAATATGGCTCCATTTCAACATCTAAAACGGTCTTCTTTAGAGCTTCTTTTAGAAGCCATGTTTTGTACAGAGGTCCTCAGAGAGACACTCCTCAGAGAAGCAAGAAAATTGATTATTGACTCAAGGGACTAGTGATGTAAGATGGGTAATGCAAGGCTTCTCAACCTGACAAAAATATCAGAATACAAATAAAAGCGTTTCAGGCATCCTCAGATCTCACCTATTGCCACATGCATATTCTTCTCCTGTTCTACTTAAAAAGAGTACACCCCATTCCAGCTGAGAATGCAGACATGGATAATTAGGTTTGTTTTCTCACAGTCCAAAGCCTTTTTAGTTTCTGGTTCCATCTTTGTTATTAAGACTAAGCTTGCAAAACACTATACACACACCTGAGTACAGCGTTTATACAGAATACCAGATTTCCCGGTACAGATTCTGTAATGAGCCTCCTACACTATCAGACTGAGCCTTTTTAGTCCTGAACAGAGAAGACTGGGAGACCTGATCCAAGCATTCAAAATCCTTAAAAGCACTGACAAAGTCAACCAAGTGGACTTCTACGGATTCCACTGAATTATGAATCGGAGGGGACGAACTGAGACCCTTGGGTCAATCAGCTGTGAACTAACAAATGTGCTGGAGAAATTAAAAAGTTACGAATGAGAGGAGGCCATTTTTATGTTCTTATGGGCCAGGAAAGGCTCTTATCTTTCAGACCAATAACCACAAAAACAAGTATTCACACACTCATACTTAATCAGTGTTATGAATTACTTCAGATATAATCAAGAAGTTTTTTTATAAAGGTTTCTGTTTTTTTATCATTTAGCTATACAATTAAGTTATATGAATGACTTTTAATCTTATAGCAATGCTACCAGAGGCCCATAAGAGCAGGGAAAGATGGGCAGTACAGCTGCACCTGCCTGGCACTTGCCTTTCTGTAGCTAAACTACAGCTCATCTCCAGCAAGGCATTCACAGACCTGCTGATTTCCATTAGCCCTCTGGCTGGAAAAGAAGCTGAGTTATTGACACAGCCAAAAGCCTGAAAGCAAGATGGAGACATGGACACTAAAGTCACATGTATAAACAGTAGAAAATTCATAAACATATAACTAACCCTTAATCCCGTCTCCAGCCACTTCAGCATTCCACGTGAGACGTGGAGTAAGACACACGTTTGCTTTAAAGCCATGACAAAGGAATGGATTGGAAAAGAAGGAGCACAATCTTGCATTTGTGGCTAGTCTTTTCATAGCCCGATAACATCTTTAATATTTGATAAGCGTCTCCCTATCTCCGACACCTACACCAATCACACATGGATCAGCATTGTAGCACAAGACAGAGAGTGGAAACATCAAGCAAAATGTCTGAAGTTCAAGGTGAACTCTGACTTCACTTTCTTTTCCCCTCTGTGATACAATAAGCCGCGGAAAGATGGCAGGCGAGGTTAGTGCTAAAAACAACACAGGAGGCACAGGTATGTGGAACTAACAAAGAACATCCCATTTGCTGTTTCCTCTGTGCATGATGGAGGAGAAACTTTCACATTTGTAGGGGGAAAATCTGATTTACACAAAACATGAGCAAAGAAATTCCACACAAAAGACATTAAATATTTATGCTTAAGAGTAAAAACCTCCAGGGTTAACCAATAAGCTGTGATATGTGTGTGACTGCTAACCCTCCAATTGTTTCAGTTCTCAGAAAATTAAATTACATCCACAAATTCCTATAAGGTAGATATCTAAAACAAACAATATTTTAATATTAATATTCAAACTGTATTTTAAATCATTTCAGTCCAACAAGTTTTTATGGCTTCCACTTATACAGAAGTGCCCAAGAAGTTATTTTAAACTGAAGTTGCTCCTTTCTGAGACTTGATAGAAAACAAATAAGCCATGTAAGACATATGCTCAATAATACTTGAATCCAATTGAGCTAAATGAGCCCGCCAGCAGGTAACTGTAATTAAAGAACAATGTTAGTCTCACAAATGATATTATATGAAATAATATATTTTTAATGATTATTGGGAAAATTGCTTATGCATGTAGGCATGCTTGTTAATTAAAAAATGCTTGATTTGTGCACTGTAAATGTTGAACAATAAAGTCCTATTGACTTACTTCACTTACTGTATGTCTATACTATATCATATATGTCACTATATGTAGACATTTTCTAACCTACAGAAATCAATGTGCTTTTATCCTGTTAAATTGTGTTTTTGAAACACTGAATTGTAAAGTCCTTGTTAATAACTATTATTGGTTATAAGTGAAAAAATAACACTGTAAAGCTACTGTATATGCAAATGTAATGTTACAGGCGGAAATATAGGTACATAGGGGACTCTCTATCTGTTACTAGTTTTTTTTCAAATATATTCAGTGTGATATTGTTTGTTAAGTTTTGTATTTACTTAACAGTTTACTGAACAGTTTACAGAACACTAATTCATTCCAGAAAGTGACAGTCACAGTCACAGAGCTTTCTCAAACTGCAAACCTTCCGGTCCTGTGCAACACTTCAGTGCAAAATTAATTGTTAATTAATTGTTAATTGTTAAACTCTTCTTATTATCAATTACTGAGAAAGGCCTGAATTAGCCAATGTCAGGTACGTGGACGCCTACCTTTATTTATACATGTGATTATAGTTATACTTGTGTATTACTAAGAATTATGATGGACAGATAATTTGGAGCCAGGTCAGAGGATGCCCTTTTATTTCAAAGTGAAAATCAGGCAGGCGAAGATCTCAGTTTCTCTTTGGCATTTGGCCACTTTCTCTCCCATATCACTTCCAAAACCACAAGCTGTCAGAGCGTCTGGATCTGCAAGTTTGCAGCAAAATAAAATATATTTAAAAACACACGAAGTGTTGTCAATTCTCTTTGTTTGTAAGAGCCTGCAGTGAATACTGTGAGAACCATATGGATATGAATTGTGTAAAGCGAAAACATGATTGCAAATTTCAGTTTTTCCTGCCAGCATAATGCTATTTATTACGTTTTGTGACATTACTGGGTAGCTGTTTAGATATAGCTGCCAAAAAGGTCCTGTTTATCTGTTGTGTGTGTCTGGGCTGCTTCCAAATTCTTTTTGATGGTTTTCACTATAGTTGTAGCTGCAGCACATTATGAGGCAGAACAGCCTATCATTCACTATTGATTTCTGCTGAAAGAGTGAATCTGGGATTTGCAGGATAAACCACCTTAGGAAAGTCCGTCATTTTCTGGGTCCACATTGTGGAATACATTAGCCAGGAATACATCAGCCAAGAATGGAGCAGCCCTGAAATAAGGAATCCGGGAATCATACTAGAATTGGTCTAGAGGCCTCGGAAAGCATCAGCTTCTTGAGAAGAATTAAAATAGCATAAAAAGCTTAAATGTGCAAAAAATTATTTTCCATTACAATTGGAACACTTGCATCTAACTACTGACACAAATATATAATTTGATCATACAGTAGGTGACCATGTGACACAGTGTTAACAGATATTGCAGAGGTCAAAGATTTTAATAAAGAACTTCATTTTATTACATTTTATTAGATTATTTCCAAAAGATTCACGAGAACAGGAACCTAAAACTGGACAGTAAAGCCTTGCTATTTCAAGGAGGGAGTAGTAAAAAATGTAAATCCATTCGTTCTGAGAAATACCCTTCTCGCCACTGAAAATCTCAACAGAAGACCTCCCATAATGATAGAACAGAAACTCAGAATGGCCCAGACTAATATGGCTGTCAATAGAATATAAAACACTATTTTGTACACGTAAATATAGTTTGATAGTGATTTGAATGTCTGTACACTGCAGTGTCAGAATCAAGGCCCTCACATGTACAGTACAGTAGAAATACAGAACACTGAGACTTCCTACCTCTCTACCTCTAGTCTAGCATTTCCACACTTGCATCTCCCATTGCTCTTTTCTGGACCTTGTTGTTTATAGATTGTTTCTGCTACGCTGCAATGATACTATGAAACTGACACAGTAGCACTTTTAACGTCATTGTAAAATCATTAAACTAAATCACTTTAATTGTTTGTCCTAACTCTGAAAGAAAGGCAGTGATGGCGTTGTGCTTATCGGGGGGAGTCAACACGCAGAACGATTGCATTGATCGAGGCAGTGTCTAATCTCATTACCTGGCTTCTGATTTATTGAAAAGGGCCCTGTGTGGAATAAGGTTATGAAAGCCAACCTCAAGAGCACTTTGCACGAGTCAGCCGAAATTGAGGTCAATTGAACGCATGCCAGCTTCTCTTAGTTACAGATATTTATTCTTCATTAATGTTTCAGAAAGCAAACACGGTCTGGGGTGTGAAAATGAATTCATGCAATGTGAAATACTATTAGAAGGAAAGGAAGTTCTACTTAATTGATTTGCAAGTTCATACTCCAGATACATTTAATAGTAATGACTACTGTGTGTGGTGCTCATTTTGATATGGTAACCCAGAACTATCTCAGGAATACGTTTATTTTGTAAAAAAGGATGCAATGTAAATATAAAGCTAAACAAATGTATAACTAAAAGGAAGTAATCCTTAAAAACAACATTAAAACCATCTATTAACAGTCATTCTCCATCTAATTATATTTCTTAAGTTTTGTAACTTTTCTAAGGGAAAAGCTAAAGTTGTAGCTCATGGAGACTTCATTAAGACTCCAGAGACACATTTCCCTGTTCTACAGACACTAAACAATCTGGTGTATCTACCTGCTGGCAGTGGTACTGATCTAGAGGTTAGGAAAAGGTGTGAAACTGTCACTCAGACTACCTCTGATCTGTCACCTTTGACCCCATAGCATCAGCATCTTCTCATTTGGACTGGTTTGACTTTGATTAAAGAGCATTGAGGTGCTTCTGTCTACTTCCCCCACTTGTAGGCTGCAACACAGAAAAAATACTAGCACTGGCAAAAAAAGACAGAGACAACCCTAGCTGTGCTGTGTCACATATGTATGGTTGTGTGCATTTAAATCAAGTGTCAGTACAACAGGGAAACAAAAATGCTGAAAAAGAATATCATCTGCTCATTTTCTATTTACATAAAGCTGTATGTTTACACGCATAGGTATTTTATTACAGCTTGGAAGTAATTAAGTATGCGAATTAAAAGCACTGTAGATACCTGCTACTCATTTCAATAGCTTTTAATTGGCAGTAGTGAGAATAGGAAATTGAGTTGGATGACTCCTCTGACACACACCCAAACGTATGATGGAACAGAACCTGAGGCCCAGACAGAAAAAGCAACAGGCATCCTCGATCAATAACCTCAGCCCAGCTCTTTCAATAATGAAATGAACTATGATGGAGACATTGCAAAGCAAAATGCTGTCAAGCTGTGAAGAATGGAAAATCTATATGGATGGATATTGTTGGGAGAAATATGAACTCTGTCCTCACAAAGTCCAACCCCTTCAGCACTGACCTAGCCCACATTGTACGGGAATCAATTGTAATTAAACGAAGCACAGGGCATAATTAACGACCAGGTCACCCTGCAGTGGCCTGCAAATGTCACTGGTTTGCAGAACAAATTCCTGTATTTGAAAAAAGCTACAGTGAGCCAGGAGGGTCTCCTACAACTACACCTCAATGCAGAATGCAGCAAAAGGTATAGAATGTTTCAATGAACATTTTAAGCATAAACTTTTCAAAGCGCAAAGCGCACTGCCTGTTTTCAACACTAATTGCCAATAGCCTTACACTCTGACACAAAGCAACCGAAAACACTGCAGCCCTGCACTCTAGCTGTAAGACAAAGAAACCCACCGAAGTTCTGACAATGAAGCTTCTGTACCTGAAATCAAGCTACTGCCATACTGTACTCAAACACTCTAATAACGAGCTGATTAGCAGCCTAGCACTCTAACCTGGAGCTACTGGAACACACTAACAAGACAGAAGCTACTGTAAGACTGGAAGTCCTTACACTTGCAGATGATTGTTTCAAGTCAAAGGTCTCCAAGACTGTCAGCTGTATGGTTTCAGAAGCGCACTGTGACTGATAGTAGTAATGACTGGCCCTGCTTTCCGAATGAACAGTAAAGGGTGTCTTACCTGGTACTCATTGGGCCAGAAGGTGCTCACTGCCAGCTCCACCTGGTGCCACTGCCTCCCATGGGATCCCGACACGTTCCAAACGGGGCTGCCCAGAGGCCCAGTATTGACCCGCACATATGCCTTCAGGTCCCCTGGACTGTGCCCATCCCTGCTGTAAAGGAAGTAGCTGAACTGGACACAGTGCGTGTCATTCTCACTCAGGGTCTGCAGCAGGAGGTGGGCACGCTGCCCCTCAGCATGCTCGGAAGAGTTCACCATCATATAAGACCCTGCAAACAGAAACCAAAACAGAAGGGTCACATAAAAGCCGAAGCCAGTCAAATATCTATGGAGGCCAGTGTGGTGTAGAAACAGACAAGGACAATAAATTTAGACAACAGACATTATAATACAGCCAAGACAAGACATAGTGCAAACAGGGCAGTACCTTATAGTGCGGGTGCTAATTTGAGCTGTTTAAGACGCGGACTGCTTGGGGAAAGAAACTGTTTTTGAATCTGTTTGTCGGTGTTCTGATACTGCGATACCTCCTACCAGAACCCAGGGGTGAAAACAGATTGTGGCCAGGGTGAATTGGGTCCCGAAGTATAGCTTCAAGAATGGCTTAATCAGTACTAACAAAACAAACAGGCGCCTATCCAAGAAGTCTTCAAAGGAAGCAGTGTTTTCTTGAGGGTTCAGAGGGTGAGTATAATGAGCAGTCAATACTCCTAAAACCTTCCTTGTCAAAACACACAATAGGCAAATGGTTCACTGAGATTGAGAATCGTCATGTACATTGAAGGAAAAACAGCTCATTTCTGTATGTTTGATTGTGTCATTTTCTTTTTGTCTGGGTGTTGGTCTTTGTGGAGTCAAATGTGAAAGGTCTTTGTCTGCGGTCTAAATATCTGAAGACTTTCCCAGTTAGCATATTTCAGCCCTGGCTTAAGAAAACATCTTTAGCAGACTTAGTAAGAGTACCATGTGGTTTAGATGTTCATTTTCAAAGCTTAGATGCAGAATTGGGGGAACATTAATGTAGAGAAGTTCAAAAGAGTAGTAGCATGTTCTGCATTCCAAATTTATCGGTATAGCTTAACTAAGCAAATCAGGCCAAAGGATCCACCCAGCTGAAAACTAGGAAAAATATTAAAGCAAACTTTCATTTTAACAGGCTCAAAAGAAAGTACAAATATTTTTTCTAACTCTGGATGTTAATAACAACAACAATCAAATAAAATAATAATAATAATAATAATAATAATAATAACAATAATAATAATTATTATTATTATTATTATTATTATTATTATTATCATCATCATCATCATTACAATTGTGTCTTTTTGTAGTATAATTAATAATTACACAGTACATTAAATGCCAAAAATCTGCTTCATGCAATTTGTAACTCAGGGTGTCAGGTAATCCAGAGTCCAGTGTTAACAGCTGGTACAGTAGGTGCAAATCACAGGGATGAATTGGAGGTCTTACAACGGCTGTCTGAAGTGATGATTTCTGATCAAACACTGTAAGGGGCCTTAGTGCAGTCCTAATTTTGAGTTTTTACAAAAGGTATATACCGCACGTAAGTCAGAAATGTTGGACTTGAAACATTAATGTGTATGTCCCTCTTTTCTAATTTATTCTGTCTGATAATCTAAAATGGATCACAACTTTTTATTGTTGGATACATTTAATTGTGAAGGCTCAAAAATCTTCCTTTTTTTCCTTTCTTAAGAAGATCAAGGGCATTCCGAGATCCACGCTCTCCACACACCAAAGGAAGTATATCGAAATCTAGAATCTGTGCAGCTGGGATGACCTGCCCCCGTGGGTCCCCCTGCATTAATCATTGAGACAATAACAGTAGCAGAGAGGGTGGTTAAACCGGAGAGGAGAGGCAGAGGTGGGAATTAATTACAGCACTGAAACGCGAGCTCAGCCCAAAATCTAAACAACCTCCATAGGACAGCGTGCCCTCATCTCCATATGGAGCTCACTTGTACCCACGCCTCCCGTTACAGAAGAGTGGAGCACGAGGAGGTTAAGTATCTGTACACACAATGAGTAAGTGGCAGAGTCCAGAGTTTGAACTTTCAAATAGCAAGGTCTTTTCCACTAGGATTATAAAATGCATATTAAAAAGGGCATTCAGTACATTTCCGTGTGTTAATTCCTGGTTTGGATCCCTACTGTAACACTGCTTTGGCAACAATGTTTTTAATGTGACTTATGAAAGCATTGCAAGCTACTGTGGAGCAGAGTTCACTTGCTGTAGCAGATAGCTTTGAGCGTGAACACTAACCTTACAGTGGTCAGACAACACTGCGGCGGAGCACTGAGCCAGATGAAAGCAGAAATGTATTTCTTGCTGCGTCCAGCGCACCTCAGGGATGAGTGCTGTACCAGCTGAACCTTTGCTCTCCAGCACTTTGAGATCACTGGCTGGGATGAATCCAGCTGCATAAGCACAGATTGCTGCTGCAGCTGTTGCTATGCATCATTTGATCTCCAGCTATGTTTCAATGTAAAACGTGGATCATGCATTTTAGTTTTATTTGTTGATGCCTTTGTTTTGCTGAACAAAGTCAGCCTGTGATGGGAATATGATATACTGTATAGCTGTCTATAGAGGAAGTAATGAGATTGCACCTAAAGCAACATGAAAAAAACTGTACTAATCCATGTTTTTTTTTCTAAATTTTCTAAAATTTGGATAATTGGTCTTTGCTCTTCCAGTTCCTTCCACTAACTGTCTTATCACTAGTTTTAATTAATTACCTGTGCTAAAGAGATGATATCACACAACTGTAACAATCTCAAAATGCATGGGGCAGATGTTTAAGGTGAATTGAAAAAAAAGAAGTAGGTAACTTTACACTCATTAGATGTTTCTTATTGATGTGAAATACCTGCCAGGCGGTATCTCTGACTGTACCCTTTATTTATAGCTCCAGGTGAAGCATTCAGAAACACTGTGATTTTAATCATATCTTCGAACTTGTGAAGCATCAGATTGTGGAAAGGCAGGGAGAAGAGGGAAGCTGATAGCCAGAGCAGTGTACTCATTTGACTTTGTACAGAGATCAGTGCAAAGAGATCAGAGCTGGCAGAACAGGTGCTGCCAAGAACTTTAAGGGCATTTTGTCTGAACATGAAACGAGACCCTGCTGGAAAATGAGAAGGATGCTACCTCTTTGATATTTGCAGTTTTTCTATTAAAAAAGCAGAACAACAAAGAAAAAAGTAATCTGCTAAGCTTCACTGCTGCAGATGTCAGTGGCTTTGATGAAATAAATAACAAGTCAGGTCACCGAATCCCTCCAGTCCCAAATGTGAAAATACACAGAACTTTCACTGAAAACATTTACACTGGATTTTTAATTTAGCAAACATATAAATCTTCTGTATGTATGATGCAAACTTTCTACTGGGGAGAGAGGCAGCAATAAATGCTCAACTAGTACATTGTTTCTTTTTCTGTCTTTTATTAATTTATTTTGCATTTAATAAATTCTTACTGCTTTCCAATGGGACTCTGAGCTGTAGTCAAAAGCAGTTAACAACAATAAAAAATATTAACATTAAACTGCTTGCCGTATACAAGATATAATATAAGTAATGCTGACCTTCTGATTGTTTGAGGCTAGAGACACAGGTGTTTTATTGAAACTCAAAGCCACAAAGTTCCTTATTGATCCCAATGTTAATTTGTACAATTTCTTTCTAAAATCACTCAGGAGATATGTGCCTGATCCTCAGCAAAGAATAGTTCTGGATGCTTTCGTGAAAAACGTTCCTAATTAGCATGTCTGATTGCGTCCCTAAACCTCACTGTTGTGAGTCAGTCAATTTGCATGACTCTGAATTTTAAGGGTCATGACAACTGGGGACACACACAGCAGACAGCATTAATACAAGATGATCCCAGAGACCCCTGGTTCAAATCACTAGTCTGTCCCCTGCCACCCATAGCTCCGATTGTCTGGTAGACATGTCAGACTGTTCTAGCATTGCTAGGGGGTCCTCAATTCATCACACAACAACAGCTCCTGCACCACACCTGGTATTATCAGGGAGGCCGTGTCTTATCCACCGTCTCTCATTGAAGCCTTGTTCTTTCTGATCCTCCTGCTCACTTACTGTAAGTGAAAGGAGCACATGTGTATTGGGTACAACAGGGGGCACACAGTCGGTGATTTTAAATTCAATTTAAAACAAAACAGGTAGGTGTAGGTAGTTTGTCTTTTAACACCTGCTTCTGACTACAGTTATTGCACAGAAGAAAACACTAGAAACTGAGCTCTCCATACCCACCAGCAATATTTCAACTTCTATCAATCAGCCCCCGAATGAACACCAATATATGATGCTACTTTTATGCAGGCTAAATCAAAGCACTTCAGCGGAGTATCAACCACTCGGTCAGTGGCATTGATTGACAGAAAGAAGAAAGAAAAAGAATTACTGTTACTAACCAACATTTTTTTATTTTCCTCCTGGATAAGGTGATTATTTCAGATAAATATCTCCATCCCACTAGAAGCATCACCCTAATTCCAGACTGTCTTTGAGCATAGTGGCTACACACTGGCTGTCAGTCTTCCTCTCTTTGACAAGAACAGAACAACTCCACAGACATGAGGGGAATAGCTGAGCTCCTTACAGGACTTGGAGAGTTCTAATTGCTCCAATTTGACAGTATTTTGCAAGCCTGGAGGGACTACA
The DNA here is from genome assembly GCF_059453375.1 of Lepisosteus platostomus. Taxonomy (NCBI): domain Eukaryota; kingdom Metazoa; phylum Chordata; class Actinopteri; order Semionotiformes; family Lepisosteidae; genus Lepisosteus; species Lepisosteus platostomus. The sequence continues at coordinate 6,079,120 of NC_142623.1, read as the reverse complement.
ACCTTGAAGCCAATCACTCATTACATTGAGGGAGTGGAGCTTTGCCAAAAGTTCTTTACAAAAGCCTCCCACGTCTTTCTCCTGAAGAGACAGTTATGCATAAAAACAAAACGATACAGTACTAAACAGAAAAACCTGATTTTATAATAAGAAATATGTCAGAAAACATAAAATTTACATCTCTCCAACACGTTGCTGAATTATTTCAGTTCCCATTTTGCATTTTTCTTTCTTTTGAAGAATTAAGGGAAAGATCAGCTGCCTTCCACAATGAAAAAGAAAAGGCCATTGTTACATAATTATTCTCTCTTGCTCCAGAACCTGACAGAAATGTTACTTTTCCCCCTGTTCCCATTGTATTTTCTCACAAAAGAAAAAAAGATATTCATCTATGAAATTCTGTTGTGACTAATTTAGCTCAAAGGGGAAAGATCTTACATTATGGAGTTTCTAAAAATAGCAAAATACGAATATCTGATTAACTGAACACAGCTGTCCTGCCAACGACACAGTCGGCAAGATAAGATTTTTAGGTTTTATAGTAGAGAAATAACATGTAAAAGTGTTTTTTGGTGTTCTTTCAGAGGACAATAGCACCATGACAATAGCAGTGATAAGTAAACTGAGAAAAGAAAGACAATAATCAAATACCTTATCATGCAAACCTTAGCTATAACACATTTCTCAACGCTTTGGACAGTGTTTGGCATTGCAAGGGAACTCCGAAGTATGAGTACATGTTTGTCTTGCTTAAGTCTTCATCCAGAAAGTAGAAAGCCCCTACATTTTTCCCCTGCAATACAAATTTTCTATATATGTTTTGACTGCTATGTTCAAACACAGGTGACACAGAGAAGCCTAAGGTCAATTCAGCTACCTTAAATATTTATTGCTGGGAGTATTTGTCAAGGAAATATGCCACAGAATTCACACAATTACAGAGATACTTTGTTTCTTTGTTCAGCCAAGCTTGAAACACAGCAGACAAATCCCCTACAGACACATATTTTCAGAAAGAGGCGGTGACTTTATTCAAGAGCAGAGTAACTAAAAAAGACAGTACTGATAGCAAACTGCCCACAACTCCCCATTGAACAGTCTTTTCATCACAACACGTGGGGCACAATTTGTAAACTAGTCATATGGAAAAAATCTTAACTTTCTGTTTAGACAGATATTCTACAGGGCTTTAGCTTTAATAAATTAACAAAAATGGAAACAAAACAAAATACAACCTGAGAATTAAATACTATACATGTAGATTTGGTCAGAAATATTGGAGGAACAAACAGCATATTCAATTCAATTCAATTCAACTTTATTGTCATTATACTTACACAGGTGCATAGTATAATGAAAAGTGTTTCTCATTAGTCAGTCAGGTGCAGTGTATAAATAGGACAGAAGATAAGACAATAGACAGTAACACAATAACAATAACAGTAACGTGTAATAACATAACATAAATAATATGTCATCAAGTATGTAATATAAACCAAGTATCTGATTTTTCAATTAATTAAACTGAAATGCAAGAAAATTGATAAACTATTTAATCTGCAGAAAACCATCAAGACATGCACATATTTAAACGTTAAGGTACTCAAAAAGGTACTGAAGGTTATAAATTGCCTTAATTGACCACATTAGACGGAGTACTTCAAAATGGCTCCCCTCACAAAATATTGCTTTGGAAAAGCGTATTGGACGCTGTTTACATTGGTTAGTATTTCAAAACCTGTTTGCGATTCTGTGATCTAAAAATCTTTGTTTTCTCATGCTGAGCCCCAATCCAGCAATGTACTGTACACGAGTATGGGCTCAAGCGGTACGTGTTTGTTACCGTCTGTCCCACTGAGCAAAGAAAGAGTTTCCAGTGCTGTTCAGTTTTGTGGAACAGTACACACGCATGATCCTACTGTGAAGACTGCAATATAATTATATGTAAATAACTGAAAATGCAATGATATAGTCCAGGTGATACATACTTTAAACCACTTCAAACTATTGTGGTTAGATAAAACCACTTACTGTAGTTCTCACATAATAACATTACTTTTTTATTTACAACAAAACAGGCAGTAGTCAAATTCAAGACAAGGGTTGCTGTTAGAATGAAATACCGCACTGTATTACGGTACAGCAATGCAGCAAAAGGACAGCAGTGAGTTTATCCTCCCACTTGTGAGTTAGGTTTAAGACTGAATCCAGTGTTTATAGAGGGTACTGAGGTTTGTGCCACACGTTTATAACTGGAAAGGCTTTCTCACTGGAATATCTTAACAGCTCTAATTATTTCAAATGGCCATTTCTTTGTCACATGACTTGTATTAGCATAAATTGTGCCATTCTAGTATGGGTCATTAACATATTACAGTCAATGAGGGGTGAAAATAATTTTAGTCCTTTTGTATGCACTGGTGATGATCCCTGGTATTTCCAATCTTCCAAGCAAGTCATTCAATTCTAAAACTAATACACTACCGAGCAGCAACCCATGAACTAGCATCCCTGAATTCTGTGAGAGGGTGAATTATGCGTGCAGTATAACCTTCTCATTTTTTATTTAAACCCATTATTATTTTCAACAGGAACTGAACATACAGTACATACATGTAAAGATAAATTAAAATTCTAATATTATAATGTAATCATAATTACACTGCACAAAGCAAAGCCTTATTTGTCATAAATAACTAGATTCCAGAAAACAAGAGGATCAAAGCTGATTCATAACTGAAACAATGTCAGACACTGTCAACAATGGTCAAATTAAATTGAAAACATGGCTTTTCAGTCATGTTTGTCAGCATTATGTTTGGCTTAATAAACCTAAACTTTTTTCTCTTTAACCTCTCTCTCATACAAATAAAAGAAAACACACAAACTTCCACAACATGACAATTTTCTCTTTTTTTTGCGAACTAAACAGTTCTATACACATATAATACCGGTGTGGCTTTGTTACTGATTTTTTTTTATTTTCATTTTTTTAAGTTAAATAATAAAGCTCATGCTGAGAAAATACTCATGCACACTATGAAATAGTGTGGGGGAGTCTAGAATAATGCTTTTCTGGACACTCCACTCAAAGCGCTTTACAGGTAATGGGGACTCCCCTCCACCACCACCACTGTGCAGCCCCACCTGGATGATGCGACGGTAGCCATAGTGCGCCAGAATGCTCCCCTCACACCAGCTCTCAGTGGGGAGGAGAACAGAGTGATGAAGATAATTTATAGATTTATAGATTCAGATTATTAGGAGGCCCTGACTGAAAAGGTCCAATGAAAAATTTGGCCAGTGTAACACCCCTACTCTTTTCAAGAAACATCCTGGAATTTTTTATGACCACAGAGAGTCAGAACCTCCATTTAACATCTCATCCAAGGACAGCACCTTTTTACAGTACAGTGTCCCCTTCACTATACTGGGGCATAAGGACCCACACAGAGACTGCTGGCCCCATTAACACCTCTTCCAGCAGCAACCTTAGTTTTTCCCAGGAGGTCTCCCATCCAGGTACTGACCAGGCTCACACCTGCTGAGCTTCACTGGGCTGCCAGCAGTGAGTTGCAGGATGATATTGCTGTGTTTCTATGTTTCAGGCTTCAGAGGAACTCATGAACTCCAACAAGTACTGTACCAGTACATTTTGGCCACATACCTGTTTTTTTCTGGCAAGAAGCTCAAGTTGGACATTTTCAGTATGACAATGATTAAAAGCATACATCTGAATGACTAAGGTTAACAGGACATAAAATACATCTTCTTGACTGGCCATCACAATTTTTGTTCTAAATCCAATTGAACACATTGGATTCTGATTCAAAATGGCAATTCAATAGGAACTAGAGCTAATTCTACATGACGGAATGATAATAAATTTCCAGTGCCTGAACCCCTATAGCACACTGCAGGAGACATTTAGTCATACTAACTAAAGAGCTGTCAATAAATGTGACCCTTGTGTTTTCTGAACTTCATTTATAATAAGACTTTTCTCTGTGCAATCCTGTTAAGATGGCTATATAACATTTTTATTTGTTTTAAGCAAGACGCTTATATTATCCTATCTGGCTTTCTGTTTTTAGACATTAGTTGCCCTATCTCATCGATATAAATATCAAATTTATTAGTATGAATAAATGTCGATTTTACTGAATATATATATCTAAAGTGATGTCCCTCGAAATATCAATAATTGTAGAATTCAAGAATTTCTTATTCTTCTTCCATCAGCAGAAAACCTGTGTGCACAACGGCCATGTTGTTGTGCACACAGGGCCAAAACCTGACCTGTTCTAAAGGTTAGCCAGTCATATACCTGCAATGTGATAAGCATGCACGTTTGTAGTCAATGACTATACTGATCATGCATAGTGCATGCATCACACACTGTGCACACGTTTTGCTTTAACACTGAGTTAGTAGCAGGCATCCAGCAGTAGCTCCAACGCACAGTACAACCTATGTATGCACATTCTTGTACTGGTGTTGATACTGGTACAGCCAGCTGGGCTAAAACCAGTCTGCTGATCTATTTATTTATTTCAGATGCCTTCTCTTTTCACTTCTACATGCCAATTAATAATGGCTTGACAAAAGAAATATTCAATTAATGTTGATAATGTTTGTAAGAAAACAAGTAAAGGTTTATTCCAAGTTGAAAAGAGAAGAAAAGAAACAACATTTCAGCTGTGAGCCTTCTTCTTCACACCCGAAGAAGGCTTCGCAGCTGAAACGTTGCATTTCCTTTCTTCTCTTTTCAGCATAGAATATAGAATAAACCTTTACTTGTTCCTTTGCAGCCTACACATGCTGACACGGCTCCCTACTTGAGCATGTTTGTAAGAGGCTGCAGCCACAATGTTCATTGTGCGAATGTTTATTCGGTGAAGAGAAAAAAGTCCTCCCTCCAGCCTTAAGGCTCATAAGACCATAGCTTATTTCAGTTTCTGTAGCAGTCGGCAAACAAAGAGTATGTACTAAATGCAATGGATTAACTCCAGCAATGCCAGAAGCCACTTTGTACAGCTGGGCAGACTGGAGTAATTATACCTGTTATACCTTACTCAAAGGTATAACAGAACTGTGTCAGTTATGAATTCAAAGAACGCACTTATGAGTTCAAAGGTCTAAGCACTATTCTATACATCTTCCCCTTACAGTATATTTACACACTGAGTATGATATTTTTATTTACAAATGATAATCTGATACACAAAAGCTAATGCTATATGTTTATGTGAATTTGGACCAGAAATAAAAGCGAAACACTCATACTCAAGAGCACACAAACTCTTATTTTCTCCTGTAGACTGTAATGATTTTTGCTCTGGTTTTCTTCCTGGCTCTCCATCTCAGGTGACCTCACATAAAGCCATCTAGTGGCTAAAAATGAAAGTACATCTTCAACATACATTAGAACAAAATACAGGCCGTGAAAATGTTAATAGTGGTTTTACCAAGTTTAAATCTACACTATTCCAGATTTAATTTTGAAGAAGAATCTTTCCAAAAGTGTCTATGACTATAATATACATAAACGTTATTCTCAGTATATGGAATAAACGTCTAACTTATATGTATCTGAATTTAGATGAACTATTAAAAGACATTCATTTAAATAAAACACACAAAGGCTACATACATTTTATTATTCAAAGAAATTTATTTTTCTTGCAGGACAGGCACAGAATAATGAGCTCCTTTTAATGTAGAGAGGAACTCTCACAAAAACTTTACAATTTGAGCAGAACTGGGAATAGTGTGAAATAATGAGCACCTCGTCCCACTTTCTTTCTTATTATTAAAGCAGTGAACAGCTGGCCTTTTTTTGTAATATGCTTCCTTTTGAAAACATTGTATAGTAATTTAGAGTTTCAATAGAAAGAAAAACACACCAAAAAAAAAACAATAACCCATGTGATTTTAGATTGCTTTTGCTGGAGAACAGTTTGAAATGCCTCACATGCACTAATTGCTTCCTCTCCTAGCAACCAGACGAAAAGACACTGGAATTCAGAAAAATGGATCATCCAAAATCTGCATCACACCTAACTAAACATTATGGTTGGCAGCATTCAGGTTACAGAATGGTTCTCATAGCAAAAGTGACGCCAACCATTAAGCAGCTCTTTGTATTCAGACAGACCACCTTTGTGTACGTTGGTCAAAAGAGCTAAAAAGGAAGTGTCAGGTTCACTCCAGCTTTGTTTCTTGCCTCTGTGGGGTTCAAGTGGTATGAAAAATAAGTGCCGCAAGCGAAACTGCCAGGATTCATCTTTGCAAAACATTACCAATATTAACAATCAATATAGCGAAGCCCCATATCTCCCCTCAATCATACTTCCGTCTTCACAACCATGAAATTCACCATGTTCCAGGCTAGTGATAAGTACAGTTACGTGAACTGAATGAGGAGTAAGCAGTGCAAACATTACAAGACTGTGCAAACAGCATCTATGAACAATAAACACAATATAAATTTCTGTTACCAATACACAAATGCTAAGACGAATTCCTACAGTTCATAGATATACTTATAGGCCTTAACACAGGATATTAAAGAACCAAACACTTTCTGTAATAGCACAAACTGTACCTGAATATTTTTCCATTTTCTTAATGAAAGCTTTGTGAGCTGTATGTTCTCCCATCCCATTCTTTATGTTCTCTTTATTCGGTGCACAGCAAGTGTTCAGAGACACTGTATACAGGAATTATTTTAATATCAGAACATTAGCATAGCCACAAATCAGCCACAATGCATTTAGGCCATTTTGCTATAAGCCCCAAGGATATATTTATACTGAATTTCCACCTGCAAAGGGCAATTCAGAGGAGCCAATCAAAGCTAACATGTGTCTATTTTTAGGGGACTGAAAGAAAGCAAGATGCCAAACAAAAACCCTAAAGAACATGGGAAAATGTGCAAACTCTACATCGACAGATGCTACAAGCTGATGTACCCTGTAGCTCTGAGACAATAATGATAAATAACTTATTTATGAAACACCTTTCCAAGCCCAAGCACACTGTACATAGTGGTAAATAAAGACAAAAAATACAATACAATACTGCTAAAAACAGGAAATTGGCACCATGGGTGCTTTTCTAGCACCAGGTGCTTTTTTAGACAACTACACAAGACAACATTTAAAGATCTCCAATATACATTGGCACCATCAGGATACAAAGTGTCAAAAACTGGGTTGGAAGGAAGAAGCCTCTTTTGAGGGTGAACCTCAAAAAAGGTGACTAACAGTAAAGGAAAAAGAAAATTTAACAAGAACAGACACAATAAACTGTAGGGCAACTGGATATAAGCCCTAGTAAAAAGGTGTATTTTAAGTCTGAAGATTATATTTGAAGAGAGCGAAGGAATTCGTTCCTTGAATAGTCAGAGAAAAGGCTCTGTCACCAAAAGTTCGAGATTTAGTCCTGGGTACAGTGAGCAAAGGTCCAGCCTCAACTGAAAGCAGCGATTGTAAACATAAAGGAGTTCAGAGATTTCAATAACAGGATCTTACATTAAAAAAGTAACTCTATAGGTAACTAAGAGATCTAAGTCTAGGAGTGATATGCTGCCAGGGTCTGGCGTGAGTTAGTAGCACTAGCTTCAGAGTTTAAGACATATTGCAACTCACCATAGAATAATGTGTTGAAGTCATGCCTTGATGTTAAAACATGTGAATCTATTACGCAGCATTAATAGAAATTGCCCAATGTGGGCAATATTTCTAAGGTGAAAAAAAGATGACTTAATCAAATTTTTCACATGCGGCTCAAAAGACAGGAGGGGATTAAGGAGGTGAATTCCCAATTCTTGCATTCAGCTGACGTGAAGGGGGAAGCCATCCACCATTACTGTGAAGCTCTCCAGCTTTTCCAGCAGACATTTGCTGCCCACCAGTAAAAGTTCTGTTTCGTCACTCCTTAGCTTCAAGGAATTTGATATCAATCGGAGTTTGATGTCAAGCAGACAAGAGATAAGTGAAGGAGGTAGGAGATCAGTGGGGAAGGAGGTTCTAACATAACTGAGTATCACCTGAAAAACATCTGACCAAAACAACAAAAAGCATTGGACCCAAGACTGAACCCTGCAGCACACCATGATTAACTGGGGCCATAGGGGATTTGTAAGGACCAAGAGAAACAAAATGCTGCCTGACAGTGAGATATGAGAGGAACCAATTAAAGACAGCACAAGCTCCAGAGTAACACTGAATGATATACTGTTTTGAAAGCCACACTAAGATCAAGGAGCATAAGAATACTTATAGCAATAAGTAAATCTTTCACAATCCTGACAAGAGAAGTCTCGGTACAATGATTAGAGGAAATATCCAGACTGGAATAGTTCAAACAAATCATGAGCTGTCATGTGAGCCTATAATTGATATGCAACCACACGTTCTAAAACCTTAGACAGAAATGTTAAATTCAAAACTGGACTGTAGTTCATCACTATATCAGAATCTAAGCATGGTTTCTTTAATATCGGAGATATTTATGCAGTCTTTAAAGCAGTAGGGACCACACCCATGGAAAGGGAACTGTTGTGGATATTGGCAATTAAAGGGCGGGCAAGTTTTCAGTTAAGAGGTGGGGATGGGATCAAGAATATGTTTACAGCTGTGAATAATTTCTCAGTTGATCTGAATTAACAAAGCTAAAATCAGAAGAATTTGGTATAGAGGGAAAGTCAAATGTAAAAACTAGGACTCAAATATTTGTCCGAATCAAATACAGGGCTAAAGCTCGATTCAGATAATTGTCCATTTATAGCATCAATCTTGGATTGAAAGAATTTCAGTGCTAATCACACCACCATGCCTGCATACAGAGTAAGAGAGAAACATGCACTGCATCTACTGTAACAGCAGTCTGTTCTGAAGACTTTCTCACATCTACAAGATCACCTGCAGGAAAATCTATTCCCTCCTGACCCTTCCAAGGACATACGAACATACATAAGATTAGGACAGTTCCAGAATGTCATGATTTACACCATGTGTTACAATGTTGGTCCACATATCTCAGGTTCATGTGATTCTATCTAATGTATGCCAGGGAAAGAGAGATAGCAAGGACAAAGACACCATTATCTGTCAGTGCTCTTTTCCCTTTTCTCTTTTAAAGAAAGCTTTTATACAGTATATAACCAAAACCATCAGCAGTGTTTTGTTCACTGTGACATCGTAGAGGTTGAGGTATAATAAAAAGGGAGAAACAGAATACATTTGGATCAATAGATGTTTTTTTTTCTTTCTGAAAGCAGTGCTTTGTGCGTGTCTGATGTTTCTATTGCTCAGTTTATTTCTCACTCATGTCAGAGTTGGCCTTGATCGTACTCTGTTAGAACTGCCACTCGCTCTGTCTTGCTGTAGATTGGCTGGATTTTTTAGTAGTATTTCCAGGGAATTCACACTATCTCCAAGAGACTTTTTTTTTTCTTTTTGCACCAGCAGCAGCTTTCAAGTCAGGTTTTGTAAGGGTTTCATAGGGAGTTAGCAAATAAGTATTTATTTTCCTTTAAATCTTATTCCACATATTGTTTTTTTCTGATGAGTTTTGTGCTTTCTTCTGTTTTTTAAGTCACATACTGTAGTTATCCTGCCATCACAGGAAGAAAGCTAAACCTTTTAAGAGATTTCATAAAGTTCTCATGAAAGAATATTTGAAGATGGGAATACTAAACTCCAAAGATATGTCTCACTTCTACTCTTTGTTTTTATATCAAGTGTTTTGTGGCAAAATGTGGTTTTTGAAAAATACTTTGAAATGCTGAAACAATACAGCTATGCCTATCTTGTGAATCACTGTTTCTAATACTTTCTAAATAATATATATGTAATAAAAACATGTACTGTAACTGTTGTAAATGTAAAAACGTTAGGGGTATTAATTAAGTTTATATGTTTTTTTTTATTTATGGATAAGGCTTTTATGTGGATTCCTGATGCTGAATTCAATTCTTACAAAGCAAAATGGCCCAACTGGGAGCATTCTGTGCAATACAGCAAAGCAAAGCCTCTCAATAGAAAAAGTGCAACTAATCATATACAGTATTACCTTCCATTCCCCTACAGGCAATGCATACAAGCAGCAAAACTGAAGAGCGCTCCAGAAATTGAAAACCTCTAAAACTAATATCAATGACTTCATTTTAATAGAAGATCACAGGCCATACAGATTGCAAAGAATAAAAGGAGAGAGACAGAGCAGAGGACTTGTGTACACAGGATTCAAACACAAAACTGTGCCAAGGAGACTGAGGTGCACAATGCAAACTCAAAATCTGCCTTTGCAAGCATCCAGAAGTTTCGGATCCTAGAGAGTGTGTAGTACTACACACGCCATCTCAGCTTGAAATCAATTTGCAACTAAACTGAAGAATGCAGAGTGCCTGAAAAGAGCAGGTGTGAGTACAAGACATACCACATCTCTTAACACCAAGAGCCCTCAGTGCAGGTGAATTAAGCAGTTGGATATTTGATTCCCTAGAGCTGTTTGATTGACTCATTGACCGGCAAACACCTTTTTCACCCTTTTTCTCTTTGCAAGGGTTTTTAGTCAGTTTTATATTTGACTTGCATCACCAGCTGCATAAAATAGGGAAAAGGATTTCTAATTCAATGTAGATCTTGCTTCCTAATGTGTAACAATGAACCTTTTGTGTTTTTATTTTTTTCCATGGGTTATTTATAGTAATTTAAGATTATTCAGTCCCCACAGTATGGTGTGGAGTTAGTGAGGTTAGTGTCTCTTAGTGAGGTGCTTCCAATGTTGGGCAGTGTCAGAGTAACAGATTTGCCTGCTCTCTTTAGTTCATAAAAAGGTGGATACATAAATCCCTTCTCAAGCAGGTATGCAAATTCAGACAGATAAACTCCGATGTGCAGTAATAACATGCAACACAAGCACAATCTTACAGACTTTCAAAGACATAAATCCGCAGACACTTAGACACACTGACGCAGACCAAGCCTAATACTCACACTCTCCCTCTCACAACACTCATACAAAATACTGCAGTGTCAAAGATAAGATTGAAGCTGAAGAGTGTCTAACACAGGAGACTGGTGTGCATTCTCCATTGCAGAAATCAATAGCACATTAGCAGGCAACCTGCAGTGCAATGTAGACCTGACAAGCCTTTACTTACTCCAGCTGAGAGCCTCCTTAGAGCACCTGTACATCTCTCACTCCCTCAATTTGTTTTCCACTTTCCAACTCTTTCCTTCCCCCTAACTTCTCCCATTACTGTGCCCTGATCAGAGTTTTCCCAATCTATTGCCTTTTATATCTCTTTTCCTCTCCTTGTTTCAGTCTCCTTGTCGGGGGTTTCACAGGTGACATTTAAACCCCGAAAGCAAGTCTACAACAGGCCAATAAGCACTGGCTGGCCTGAATTGCAACATCAGAGAAAACAAGGAATCATGTCAGTTCCAGAGATACTTCTCTGCAAGTAAAGTGGCCCCAGTGGACCTTCTGGTTTGCTGTTGTGAAACCACTGAAACTTGTTGATTTTAGGCCTGATTTTTCCTAGGGGAAAACCTGCGGACAAACTCCTTTATTATGGAGTAGGCAGTTTTCTCCCAGTGAAAATAAAGGCTCCTAGAAATGGATATTTTCTTTGTCCTTCTTCTTTTTTTCAGGTTACCATGTACCATGAAAAAATATCATATACAAAGAAAATACAGACATCCTTACACCTCTTTGAAAACTCTGAAGAATAGCAAGAGGTGTTCATCTGAAATGCTCTTTTAATGGATAATTACAACACATACTCATGAAACAATACATGCATACAGTACCAATCCACTTAAATGTACAAATAACACACTCTCAATCCCTACCACACATATAGTAGCTGACTAATATAAGCTCACAAAACTCCTTCATAAGTATGGCCACACATCTACACTAATGTACTGTAATATAGCAGGCAAACCCCTATTTTATCAACACATTTTTCAAGACAACATCTCTACAGCTGATAATGCTTCTTACCTCTGGACATTTATTGAAACTCCAAGCAACATGAAACAGTAATACAGGTATTTCTTTAATACTGTGACATGGTACATATTCAGACGTTGCCAGGAGAAAACTACTAAGCAACCAGTCACTCATTTCCTTCAAGCAATGTTAGAAAACTGCAAGCAGTGTTCAGCTTCATTTGAAGGGAACTGGGTTACATGAGGTGAGGCTGTTCAGAAGTTTGAGTTTGATCATCTCCTACCAGAAAGTTAGGCAAAGAACATTTAAAACAGCAAGATGACTCAGAATCAATTTTCCTATCTTAAGAAAGCCCCCGAGACCATTAAATTAGCCCCTGAAAATGGATCATGATAAGACCCTAATCATTTTTTTTTACAAGAGGGGAGTGAAACAAGTGAAATGTATCTCTAGCTACTAAACTGCAAATAGTTATTCTTCTTAACTCTTCAAGGCTCTTAAACAAATATCCGGAGGTGCTTATTTTTCCTCTTAGAAACTTAGCTGTTTTTGTGCAGCCTTGAATACCTTGTTCATATTTCACCAGTACCCTGTAACCCACTGGCAAAAGAATAGGGCTCGTGGAATAGCCAAATTAAATACTGGAAATAAAGGTTTTGGTTTGTTTTTTTAATTTATCAGGGTTGAAATTCTTGGTGAACTCAGATGGAATGTCATGAGGAGCTCCGGTGTCTTCCCATCTGCCACTCCACGCAGTGCAGACACACAGACACACACTTACAGCTAGGGGCAATTTTCCCAGAAGCTGATTAACCTACCAGAATGCTTTTGGACTGTGGGAGGAAACCCAAGCACCAGAGGATTTTCATTAGGATTTTAAAATGGTAAGACAGTAGGGTATCAATGATGATACAAAAGCAATCCAATTTTTTTTAAAGCCTGTCCATACTAGATTAGATATCCTCCAGCTCAGGAGACCACAGCCTCTGACCTTTTCAAAGCAAATGCAAGAGTGTCAGCACTGTTTTGACATCTGCACTAATACCTTTGGACACAACTTCCGGATTGTATGAAGAAAAAGGCAGATGAAGACAGAGAAGCATTACGACACTCTAAATTATTTTTATTGCATCATCTACTTGTGCTGTAAGGACAATTACAATGAGATTAGAGAATCTAACCTGTATTTACTCTAATGCAGTGAATTTAAGGATCAACGTGGTAGTACAGTGGGTCATATTTTCTGACTCAAAGCAACCTGCAGTGTAGCTACTGTATGTGCTTTAGGTTAACAGTTGTGATTTGTAGGCACAATTAAACCAGAGCCAACCTGTTTGAAACCGAAAGTTGTGAATGAGCAAGGAGGTCACTTAGAACAATTCTGAGGCCAGAGAGCTCTTGAATTGGGCAGCAGGAGAGCACTAATCCACACATTAAACACTCACAGGCACTGCCAAGCACAACGTTAATCCCACAGGACTCTGACAGCAGTTCATTCCAATTGTCTCTGGTCTTTTATAGTGCAAATATCACTGTTTGCTCGCCAAGAGATTCTGGCACTCAGCAAAGTAGTTACTTGCTATCTGACAGTTTTAGAAGCCCCCTATAATAAAATTGGTAGGAGATGTCTTCTGAAGCTTTTGGAACTCCTGATCTGGGCAAATCTTGAATTGTTTCCTAGGCAAGTGTGAACAAACATTTTCTGAGAAATGCCTACTGTCACTGAATTGGTATATGAATGTTTTGACTTTTCAAACTGAATTTGCATTCATTATATTACCTTTGAAGGTTATAGATTACTGGGGTCTCTTTCCAGGTTTCATGAGTACATGAGGCATCTGTACTCCACAAACAAAAGCAAGAGCTCTTGATCTTCTCATGTGTCAGTGACAAGATCAGTTTGTTTACAGCACTAATACGTGTTTTTGAGAAAAACAAAAATACAATGACATCAGAATAAGAGAACTCTGAAACAATCATGGTATTGTAAACTTACTTTTTCACCTTCAAAACGTGGCTATTAATACAATTGAAATATATTTTGTATCTCCAGCGTCTCCTGTCTGGATATCAAGTGTTATTTCAAAGCCAAACTAAAAAAGTATAGAGTGACTGTGCTGAAGCTGGGGTGTGTTTTCCATAGATATTGTTGTGTATTCCCTCTTGTCCTTCCTAAACAGTGCAGTAACAAGGAGAGTTGTTGTAAAGCCCTCAATTCGTTGTTTCACTCTGAATCTCATTGCATACAGATGAAATCAATAAAGTCAGAACTAAGGTGCTGCTTTTTTATAAGCAAATAAACAGCATGCACAGTAGAATATTCACTGCCTGGCCACAGTAACGGGCCCTGACTATTAATTTCAGATTATTAGAACCTTGGGCAAGGAAGGCTGTACAGTACAGCACCCACTTCAGCTACCCTTTAAATCTGCAGGTCTCTACAGTAATTTAGCAATTCATTTTAGATTACATTATCCAAGGAAACAAAGTGAAACGAAAGTTTCAAAAACCATCATGCAGAGAGGGGACAAACAACAATGTTGTCACCAATTCCAAAACAAAATTAATTCACAGAAACCATCAGAAGACGTTTAAACTAGCTCGAACTGCAAAAGCAACTGACAGAAAGGCAGTAAAACACAAGACAAAAATTACACAGACAAATCATACAATCTCACTATGCCAGTATGGAAAATCATCCGTTCATTCTTATCCTTCTTCTGTGACTAAACGATTGCAGGAATGTTAGTCCAGATCAAACTACCTAACTTGGGTTGTGGAGGTCGGAAGAAAAACTGAGAGACAAAAATATTCTTATGAGCCCATTTCAATATTACTCTCTTCCTGAACATTAACGAGTAGATTCTCCCTGATGACTGATATCTTAAAGCACCCTGCCAATACTTCTGTCCTTCACGTCAAGACCCCTGATCCACTAACAGGGACCCTCACAATTCCATGCCATTAGAAATGTTGTGGAATTCATTTTTAACCTAATTGGCATCTTTAGGCGAAAAGAGTTTCTACTAGATGCTCATGGAGTTGATGTTCTCACAGATCCGCATTTTAAATGGCAAACAACTGTTGATGGCAAGTAAATGCAAGTGACTACGATGCTTTTTCAAGCAAAGACGTTTGTTCTATAAAAGGTTTCAGTTTAAATAAGACTGTAGACTGTTAGGCGCGTGCAACTGCGTATATCTTACCAGACTGAACATCCATCCTATTCCCGCCTGCAGCCTAAGCAACATTTGGGTCCTGAGTATTTGGATTTCTGAGTTTTTCATTTACCTATGATTAGCTGTCAATCAAAATTTAGCAGTAGCTACTCTGTCTTAATTAGGTGGGCTCATCTCCTGACAGCCTGTGCGAGGGTGACCTTGACAACAATATAGCAAATCTGTGTATGGCTATAGAGGAGGAAGGAGAAATACAGAAGGTACAGCTTTCCCAGACTGGGCAGGTGTTACTGAAGCTTATAAAAAACAACTGAAGCACATGAAGCAACAGGATGACTGTGCAGCACATTGGCATCAAGTTGTAAAAGTATGCGAGTCACAAAGAACCTTAAAATTTGCAAGACCTGCTTATCAGAGGAAATTCTATATATGCTGAAGATTAATGTAGAACTCACGTGTAGTTAATGTGTTCACTTAATACTGAGCATATTGTCAAACATGTCTATAATACATTAATGCAGTAATAACCATGCATGAGATCTTTAATGAGTTATCTAACCTTGAGCTGAACATTCCATCTTTTTTCAAATTGTATTTGAAAGGTCCTTTAACATAGGTCACTAAAACAGATCTTGACCACATAAGTAATGCATACACACAGACAAATTTTAGATCCCCGTATCAGTCAAAAAGGAGTTCACGAATTTTTTAGTACATTAAATTACCATTCATTTCATATATCAAAGTAGTAGTCAATAAAGTGAATTAACATGTCAGAAATCAAATGCTGTTTAAACAATATTCAGAGGTCTCAAAATAACTTGATTTCTTTTGCTACTGGAGTTTCCTGATTTTCCAGTTTATACCTTCACACGGTATTTTACATCTGTGTGTGCCTATTGCACATCTGCTTATTAACATTGTAAGCAATGATGATGTATACTCATCATAAATAGGCTACAACAGATGAGCCTAGGATAACAACATTCAGAAATATTAAGTACTGTCTGCTCGTGGGTATTTCATTCTCAGAGCTTCACCTTCTCCTGTTAGCAACTAAATGCCACTGAGAATCTGCCACTTGACACAACAAGCAGCAGGAAATGTTGTCCAGTCTTAATCATATCGCCATAAGAGTTCCCACTGGCGCAGGCTGGGGGGGAATACTAGTACTCCTTCCTTTCTCCGCATCCTTCACATTGCAGACAACAACAGCCGTGACAGCCTGTGACAGCACAGCCCAGGAGGTCTGAGTTCACTCATTGTTCCTGGCTGTTGCTGTCTGGCGGTTGACAAGCACTGGAGACAGAAGGCCACCTCAGGCCGGGCCTGTGTGCACAGCCCAGCTGAGGCAGGGCGGGTCGTCCGTGAGGCGGAGGGAGGGGCAGGGACGCAACCATATGGATATGGGTCAGGGGGTCCAATTAATCCTCCACAGGACCACCCATCTCTCTCTCGTGAGAGATGCCAACCATGGAAGCCGTAGAAAAGCACACGCCTGCCTAGCGCGGGCCACTGCTTGGCTTCAGCACACAGAAGTGCATCGTTTTTAGAAGAGTCAGCATATAGCAATAGCAGCGCTGTGGAAACTGTGCCTCATTGATGTCTAGTGTAGAGAAACTTCAAAATCATGTGGAAAAATAAGACAATCAACAATGGTGCTTTACAAGTAAAAGATGTCCACTCTTTGCTAGGGGGAATATTAAAGGATGACTGACTACTGGTAAATTGCTCACAAAAAACTATATAGAAAACTTGAAATGCAGAAAGACCGGCACTTTCAAATGTCCCTGTTCCTCAATATGACAAACAATATTAACAAATCAAAGCAATCTGAAACAAACATCTGTAGAATCCTTGAGTTCCTAACATTTTGTAATATTCATGGTTTTCGGTTTGTATTTGTCTAAAAAGGAGCGTTAATCATGTCTGTTGTGCTTCCAGACGCTGCTCGAGATTAGAACACCTCAGCTTGATGTTAGAAATGTCATTGATACATGCTCTGGCTTAATGAGAGGCTGCATCACAGATAAAAGGTGTAATTGTTTCAGTTGTTATTGCTGTTTTTTCTGCATGAAGTATTCAGGCAAAGCGTCCTCTATAAAACATATTATGAAATAATTAGTTCTGAAGATGCAGCTTCTTCTTCCTCACCATGTTTCTGTGCAGCACGACCCATGCACTTTCATTCTGGCCCAAGTGTATAATTAATTTAATGTGTCGCATCTCCCTTAGGAGTGTAAGAATGCAAATAATTACTCAGCGACAGGATGACAAAGGGTCATGCTTCTGCATGGAGTGTGAAAATCTGAGTCTTTTGGTTAATGACAAAAATAATGGTGGCAATGCAAAAAAAAAAATCCAGAACAAAACTTTAGTATAAAGCAATGAAATTGATTGGTCTGGAAGTGGAGGGCATTCTGTGGTATTATGGTGACCACGTTTTTTCAAACTTAAAAATATTTTTATATAATCAGAAACTTCAGACGAAAATCATCGCCCACACCGTTTGTATGTTTTTTTATATCTGTGCCCTACACGTAAATGGTCAAAAACGTCCAACATAAACAACTCTAAGACCATTATAACCTTTGCAGTCCAATCTAGAAAGTTGTACTATTTTTCAGCCGATTCTGAATTCAATTCGAAACCCCCACTGAGTAATCTGTCTCAGGGGCTTAAGTACTGATTTGTGCTTCAGGTTCACAGCTTGTTTTGAATTAGGCTGTGCATTTCTGCTACACTTAAAGGACAAGTGCTGGTGCCTGTACTCTATCTCATTCCAGAATGCAGACTCTAAAGCTTGTCTTCTTAATGTAGCAAATCCTGGTGTCTCAGCACTAATCATTCTAAGAACAAAAACAAGTGGAATTTTAGCTATGGCAATTAGAGCACTTTGAAATTCATCTGAAAAAACATTTAAGATTTTATAGAAGATATTCTATTCATTATATTCTGCAAATACCGCATATTAAAGTGAGTTATATACATATGAAGTATCATATACTACATATACTGGGGTTTGAAACAATATATAACTCCGGGCTTTCTTGTCTGTCTGAAAAAAAAAAGAAAAGTTTATGTAATATAGCAAAAGAAGGCATAATGGGAATCAGTTACCAGGAAAGAATTACAATTTTCTTTTTCAAATAAAACTGAGACTTTATCAGCGTGTCATGTCATTTTGCTTTGCAGAACAAAACAACACAATTTGCAAGCCAACAGGACACGTCTGATTGCAGAAGCTTCCCCATTGTTATTGTTCATGGCTGGAACCTGGCCTCTCATCTGCAAACTGCCACAAAAACACACTTGTTTCAGCATGTTTAAGGGGGAAATCAAAGATCTACTGCAATGGAGCAATCGCCAAAACATGGCACAACCACAGCATGAACATGTCCAGAAGAGTACAAACAGCCTGAGAACTGATTTAACCGTGACAGGCTTTTAAATTCGATTAGCCTTTCACCTCAATATTACTGTAAAAACCAAAAAACCTAGTAATATGACTTTCTAATGTATACAAAACCCTTATGGAAGATGTCTTTGTCTGATATCGTTACCAGTCTGGGCTCGGTCCTGATCAAGACAGGATCCCTGATGAGTCACTGATGCGTTGGTACCTTACACTTCTCCCATGCTGCCGCACTTCCCTTTTTTAGGACCATCAGCTGCTGTTAAGGTATCAGTCTTTTAGCTTCACCGCATTAATGGACTCGTCTCGGCAAATTACCAGGATGGGCTGACAATTTGCTAGAGGTTTCACTCAACATTACTGTCAATCGCCCTTTCCTGATGAGAATCCCATTAAATACACATTTCTGCCTTGCTACAGCGGTAGTCCTATTACCCACACTGCACCCCTGCTATCCACACGCGCTGCCTTCTCTTGCACATCCAGTGCTCTGGCCTGACGTGTGCACGCACAGCTGAGACTCATGGAGCACTGTTTTCAACAAGTTTAAAAAGTCTGGGTGTTTTTTTTCTGCTTGCAGAATCTTACAATGGCAATTCATTTTCAATTGTTTCAGTACTGGGAGCGTGGGAGAGTGAATGGAAAAGAGCAAAGCTTTTTAAATCGCTGGCTCTCGGCACTGCTCATATTTAATGTTGGTTTCTGTCTGTTAAAAGCTGTTAAAAGTGCCTAGCTTGTGATCCCAATTCCACTTCAAACAGACCTCCTCCTGGTCAGATGCCAAGATGTCAGTCTGATCTTCACTGTGGAATCAGGGAAGAATGCTCGGATAACCCCTCTGAGAGTGTGGATTTCATAAGGACACTCTCCCATTCAATTTATCCAGCCAAATACATAATTAATTTTGTTGCAGACTTTTGTTTGTGGGAAGCCAGTGAAACAATGTTTTAACAACTGAATTTTTTAAATATATTCATTTGCATAAAAATATCAGATCTCACATAATGTAAAAGATGTCTAAACCAAAATCAAAATTTGTCATATTCATAAATACTACAGTGTGCCTAATACTGTACCTCTCACCAGCAAATGAATCTTTTCTTCAAGATCCCCATTTCTCTTTTTTGGAACCCTGGTTTCCCTGGTGGGTCAGCACTTTAAGAGACAGCAACTTCTTTCGGTGTCTTATTAGTTTAATGGGTCATTTTTCGCAGCTCGTAATCCCATGTCATGTCTTCACTCCTCCAGAGCAGAGATATACAGTAAGCATTACAAGGCCTATGTGAAGCTAAGCAGAACAGACGTGGAAGATCACTGTGCTGAGCGCTGAGAGAGAAGCCTGTACCATGTCAAGTCTTCAGTTCATAAAACTGAGTAAACTGCTAAGACAGGGTGCAGTAAAAAGATCTGTGCTTCCTTCACTGATACAGCTTTACTAACCCAGACTCCTGCAAACAGAATTTATCATATTTCTTTCCATCCAACGATTATCGAGAAGCCATTTATATTTTGTCAAGGGCGGCCAAGCCAAACCCTTTCCCCAAAATATAGGGTGAAATGTGACACTGACAGCACACAACTCTTCTCCCCCTGGGTGCCAGATCATTACAGGCTCATGGAGGAGGGGGCAATTTCAAACAGCCAGTCTAAAGTAGCTTGTTTTGGGGAGGTGAGAGGAAACTGCAGCACCTGGGGAAAATCGCACATCAGTTATTAAATTCTTGGATGGTTTAAAAAATCTGTTTCCCCTGTCTATTTCCAAAACATTTTTCTTTGAGGTATCTTCCACAAGTGAGTGGGTTAAATACAATTAAAGCCTAAACAGGATTATCAGCGCCCCACTGTCTAATTAATCGTCTGGAAGTTTAGCCAATAAATCCTGGTTATCTTTTCTTCTAATCATAGCATGAGATAGCATTCTCCAGCTCTTGAAATTCTAAACAGATTTCCTGAATAATGAAGCCTGCAGAACGGATGAGTAGATTTATTTTCCTCATGTAATTGAATTAAAGAAATAGCTGCAAATGTGTTTCATTTAAAAGTTCTGAGCCGCCATGTTTGGGTTCCTTAACTAACATTTTGTTCAGTAGTTTGGAGTGGCTGCAAAAGTTTTAGGTGTTTTCCCAAATTGGACCTTGCAATCATTGTGTTCACAATGATTCACATTTGATACAAGGGAAAATAGTCCAAATATTTTTCACTTTTCTATACCTACTTCAAGTTTCGAAATGTATTATATTGTATACAATGGTTGTTGTACTCCCGTTTTGAGTAACATGGATCCAGTGAGTAGACCTGGCACTAGTGGGCATCTTACAGGCATGCAGAAGTTCATCTGCCTTCAGGGTGCCTTTGTTACCAAATATCTGTTGCATTTCCCTAATTTAGCACTACCACTAGGAGCTCTCAGTTATCATCAGTGAATGCAGATCAGTCAGAATTCAGATCAGAGATGTCCAGGCCCCCAGATCAGGCAAAGAGTTGAGAAATTACTTTAACTACTGAATTAATGGTAAACCTTTTAATTTAGGCAGGCCTAATTCCAATAGAATTCAGCCTGGACACCAAGATAACCACCCTGCATTTACGTACAGTGCCAAGGGATGTTTAAGGAACACTTAATTTAGCATCATATCCAAATAATGACACCTCCAACATTATAGGGCCCTGGGCACCGTACTGGGACATTGATTTGAAAATATAGCCACATATAGGTGTTATGCTAGCCCCCGATAGTATGCTGCTACTATTGACATGACAGACAGCCACATCCCCACTTACCTGTCACTCCACTCTGGTTGACATGGATACCTATCAAAAAGGAGACCTAGACCACCTGGAGGCTATTTTACCATCATGCCTGCTTCAGGTGGTTCAGGATATTTATAGACCGCTCTGAAACGGATCTGGGCTCTGTCATAGAAATTCGCTCAGAGCCTCTCTCTAGTTCCCAAGTTCCTAGTTCGTGTGCTTGCTTTGGATTCCTGATCTAGCTCTGTTCCCGACTGCACATTTGAATTCCCCTTGTGACTCACTACCCTGTCTTCCTGGTTTGAACGGATCTGGGCTCTGTCATAGAAATTCGCTCAGAGCCTCTCTCTAGTTCCCAAGTTCCTAGTTCGTGTGCTTGCTTTGGATTCCTGATCTAGCTCTGTTCCCGACTGCACATTTGAATTCCCCTTGTGACTCACTACCCTGTCTTCCTGGTTTGAACTTCGCTGGTTCTTTGAATTGTCTTGAAGATTTGCAACATTAATATTCGGTTTTGAACTCTGCTTTGTCCCTGTTTACTGCTCTGCAGTGTGTTTGCCTGTACCATGCTTGCCTGTGCTTGCAGCAGGGTTCACCCTACGAGCCACAGATCTAGTGCTTCGGTCCACCTTAAGCAATAGATATTACAATATGACAGAGGCCACCATGAACCCAGAGGGCTGAATGAAACTGTCTGCAATCTTGCCTGTCGAGCCTCAGCCTTAGAATATAGTCAGGCAGGTTTGATTAAACAGATGCCTTTTCCGGTTTTTCTTTAACTTTGTCCAATGATATGGCACTTTTATAGCCAACTAAAATTCACCTAGGCAGAGCCGCTGCTGAGCCTGCTCCCATGGTACCCCCACCTTCACCCTCGGGTCCTGGAGTTTCCCTTCCTGTAGTGTCCAAACATCACATTGAGCAGAATCATGAAGAACCCTGTGCTTTGAGTCCTGCTAGCCCTGAAGTAAACAGTTCAATCTTTCTTACTGCAGCAACCATGGAGGGTATGTCCTGGATACTCCCTTGCAAGAATATTTCTCTCATTAGTCTACATATAGCTGGGTAAAGCAAGTAGACATATAGCCTAAATATAGAAACGTCCTCAGTTTAGATAAGTGAAAGTCTAAGAATGAGTCTTTACATCACAGGACATGATCTTCTTCAGCAAGAGTGAATGACTGAGAACCCCTTGAGTATGGAGGCTGAATTCAATACCTGTCCATGTTCTTTTGTGGTGTGGCCCTACTTTGGCTATTGTGAAAGCTGAAAGCAAATCAATGTAGGGATAAAGAAAAACAGCTTTTATTCCTAGCTACTGTCATTGATTAAAAATACTTAAGTGACATTACTAACGAGCTGTTCATCAATATGGGAGGGGTTGAATCAGTTGACAGGTGGAATTAACCAACAAAGGCCAGAGACAGAATGCAGTGAAGTATAAGATGCTGGGCATTATTAAGAAAGGTTGGTATATGTGAGAAGAAAAGAAGAACATCACGTTTTATGACCCATATTACATGTTTATCAAAGCTGAATGCTTTCAAAAGGAACTACTGATAGGAACTGTCACTTTAAGGAGGAGAAGGGAGCTCTCGTGCAAACTCCTTTTATCCTTATTATAAATATTTACTCTCCAAATATATTAATATCTTGTCAGCTGTCTGCATTCTTGCAACACATTTTTTACAGGGATTGTATCAAATCCCTGTTCTTATTCCCCTCCTCCCATAGATACAGTACTGTATGTCTTTCCTGAGGCTATGATTACTATTTATTTTCTTTCTTTCATATCTATACAAAGGCCTACAACAAATAAACTTTACAGCTGTCTGTCCCTTCAGAGCACTGCAACTGCAGTGAAGAAGACATTGTTTGCCCATATTCAAATGAGACACCCTGCAGGAAGAAATCCAGTCTCCACAATCCATAATGAGCAATGTGGTGCTCAGACCTCCTGGGTATGTCTTAGCTGTTCCCTCTCACAGATTATTTTTTTGTTGAAGCCGTGTATCTGCTAATCTCAGTCTCAAATTCTTTAATCCCAACGTGGGATTCAAAATCCTACCACATTAACACGCGGTTGGGAAAATAAGATCCGTGCATCTTTGTAGAGGGACCCCACCAGTCACTTCACAAATAAAAAGTCCCTGGAATTACAGAAACAATATTTTTCATGAAAGTTCTATTGATTTAATGTGAGAATGAGTGTGAAACACAGAAGGGAAAAGAAAAAGTTGTTGGAGCCCTATGTAGGCTAAACAATGAAAGATTGTGAAGACTGGCTAAAAAAGGTTTCCATACTTAATGACATGCCTCAGGGACTGTCATCCTACTGAGACTGAATTATTCCTTTAACTTCTTTTTGCAAACCTTATTGCTTTTGAAAAGACTCTGGACAGAAGGCACTGGGGACTGAATTTCATCTATCTGGAACTCCTGTTCCTGTGAGAGTCACTGCAGCATCATATCTTGACTCTCTGTTACTCTTAATCTGACCCCTACCCTCTCCCTGGCTTTTCTCTAACCTAATAACTTTTTCTCCAAACCTTGCCCTACTGGTTCTCATGTAACTTCTTGCACTAGTAAGGCTTTATATGAATGAGGCCTTTTGTATTCATTCTAATAAATCCACAGATGTTACATAAACATGCTACACTAAGATTCAAAATAATTTAAAACCACTTTTTTTCTGGAAAACATAAAAGGTACATAACATTCTAATCAAAACCCTTTGCTGCGACAGATGCTATGTATTATGACCACTTATGTATTTATGCATTTTGGATCAATGGTCATAAATAATTATGAATGTTACTGTATTGTCTTACAGAGTCTTGCCAACAGCGTAAGACATAAAGCCTGCCCCAGCATATAGCATCTGATTATATGCAAGATCTTTGCACAGCAAATTTCCTCATAATAAGCAGGAAAAACAATACTCTGGGAGAACGGCATAATTTTGGTGCCACGCAATTTCATCATAACTAATCTTTATAAAGACCTAACCCTTCAACCATGAAGTCTTAGGTCAGTGTTAAAAATAAAACCAAAATCAAATATGAAAAGCACTGATTGCACATTCACCCAATCTAGCAATGGGTGCAGCTGATACTGGCAGTGTTTTCAAATTGCTTTCTCCTTTGACACATACAGTATCTCACTTCATGAATTCTGCATGACTCCCACTTGAAGATTTTTGCTTAAATTGCACTAACATTTCTGTGTTTTTTCAGCAAAAAAACACTTTTTTGAAAGGCTATGTTAAGTTGATTGTCATTAAGTGCACAGGAGATGCTAATTATCAGCACAGAAGCCCATGCTTGAGGAATTCTGAACTCAGCCATCAGCACCACTGCTACTCGTCCGTGCCAGATTCTCTCTCATCCAGATTTCAAAAACACTTTGTAGGAGTTCCTCATTTTAGGTTTGCTGGAACAGTTATTGAATATGGAAAATAGCAATCCTAGTATAAACAATAACCAGACAAAATTGGGTCCATACCACAGAATTCTGAAGGAATTAAAAGCAAAATGTTTCAGACAAACTACTCCTTCAAGTTTTTCTCTTTACAGTCTCATTAGCATTTTTCAGGCACAAGAGTTCAGCACAGCAGTAGATGGAGACTTCACAGAGCTCAAAAGAAATCTCCCAGAAATGCTCTTTGCTCTAAGCTACACAGATTCATTTCAGTGACCATATTTCAATTTCTATGCTCAGGATCAGAAAGATTTTTTTTTCCTTTGGACTCTTTTTAGTCTCCCTTTTTATACTGAAGTAGCCACACCAGTTCACACTGCTCAGAACGAATATGTTTTCTCTTTCCAAGGTATCTTATTATTTCCATAGCAACTTAAAAAGTAAAACAGCAATATAGTGCTACAAAATTTTAAATATATAAAAAATAAATTGGTTTGCTATGTGTCACATTGTTATACCTTTTGCTGTCACTCATGAAGAAGGTTTACTGTCAATCAGGAAGACGAAAAATAACAATTTCAGTTTTCTATTGTAAATAATGAAAGCCTATGGAATACAGTTTGTAACATCCTGATAAACCATCTAGGCAAGATATAACATCCAGTGTCACCAACCAAACTTTTCTCCTTGAAATAATATCAATAAAAACACAGTGGGAGGCCATTTTGTTTCATTAGCAACCCTGCTATCACATAACCTTTACAATAAATGGTATAGATGGCTTTCAATGCAAGGTATTCAACAAAGTAAAACACATTATCCATTTATTCCCCCTCCATCTGCAAACCGGTGTTTTAAGCAATATAGGCACATATTCATCATTTCTGAACCACCATAAAACCTAATTTAAAAAGCAGTGTGCTTATTATGAACATTAATGGAAAATAATAAAGTGCGCTAGACCCTGCGCTGCTAATTATCAGAAGCTAGGTTATAAGAACTTGCAGTAGAATACTAAGAGGGTTAGAACTCCAGTCGAGAATGTAGACAATGTGGATGGTCTCGTGGCGAGGATAAGGTGCTTTTGTTTCTACCTGAGGAAGCTGTGGTTGGGAAGATGTGTCTTCTGTTTGCAGTCTGTCACATGCTCCTAAATGTCATTTCCACTTGTGTCCACAGGTCCTTGTGCTGCTGTTGATCTTGAAGAATTTAGTTGCGCTGGCGTGGTCAAGGACTTTCAAGATTTCGAATACATTAAATTAAAGAGATCTAAAGAGACATACTGTAGTTCTCTCAGTCCAAGTGTGTCATTTTCTTCAATATTGCACATAGTGCTGTCTGTACAGCAATACCTTCCTTGCAGTATGGTGACCTGCCCAAACAATATCCAAGTGAGATTTGACTAAAGTGTTGAGTACTTTTAACACAACTTCCCACAATTTAAATTCTACACCCTTAACAATAAATCCAAACCTTGTATCACATTCTACATTTTGTCATACAACAAAAGGGTCTGTTTCCGTGTCAGTTTAAAAAAGTGGTGTAGACTGCAGTAGATCTAAAGGCCTATTTTTTCCTATGCCTCCTGCTTAATGTCTGTCATGCTCACTAGTTATTTCCAATTATTTGGAGAGGTTCACTTGTAAGCCTGTATACAACAAAGATACGCTTCCATAGCATACTTCCTCCCACAGAAGGCTGAAAAGGTCCCCACTATTTTTAAAACTTTAACTTTCTTCCTATTTTGATTTGCTTTTAAATGTCCTCAAAGAGAAGTTTTAGCATCTGAAAGCAGCATACTCATCAAAGCAACAGACACTGTCTTTCTCCCTCTCACCCCTATGACTTCTTCTCTTGACCTCAAAGCATTACTGTTGCAAATGAGAAGGATTTCAAATCAGACAGCTTCTAACCTGTGGCCTGCCAGAGAGTACACGAGACAATTAAAAGCTTCATCTATCACAATGATAAAGCAGCTTTTTAGTTGTGTGTGGTACGAATATGGCTTGTGGGATCCCGTGTTATCTGCAACTGCAAAATATGCAGAGAGAGATTGTACTGGTTAATGCAGCCTGACATAATATATAGTGTATTGCGTATAATTCAAATTCCAATCCATCTCAGAAATGTGTTTAGCTTATATTAAGCTTTCTGCATTCATTATCATATCAGTTAAGGCGATTATATGCAAATGACTGTACCTAGCAACCTACAAATCAATCACACTGACAGAGAGATGTTTGAAACACAGGTTATTATAGTAATTTTCATGGAAATAGAGCACACCTGTTTGCTGGAGACAAAAACGCTTCATCCCTCAATGGCACCTCACTTTCACTTTGACTGACTCCCTAAGCAAATTATTGTCCTGTTATTGTACATGTTAATTTAATTTTAATCACAAATGACTAGATCTGGACATTTTTTTATTTAGTAAATGTAATTTATTTAACCATTTACACATTTTTATGTTGCTCCACTCCAAATGGAATACAATCAAGCAACTTCAAAGGCCAAAGTGTGTTTTTTTTTTCTCTTCCCAATTCTACCTTGACACAGGCTGGGCGAGCTGTTGTTCGGGATTAAACTGCTCTGCACAGGCTTCTAGGAGTTAAAACGCAAACTAATGGTTATGGGGCTTTATGATTGTGAGCTCCAAAAAACTCTGTTTTAAGGCCTTTACTCACAGACCATTAAACACTGGGATGGTTTCCTTGGCAGAGTGCACAGTGTGTGGGTTAACTGTAATAAGGTTCAGACTGCTGCCATGAGAGACTCATTCCAGGAGAGCTTGCAAGGGGTGAAAAGACTGAGCTGTTCCAGGTGATGGGGTTCAAAGAGCCAGAGCAGACATCCGGTGTCAAATGCTTAAGTGGGTTTGGGCTCCATTGATCTGACACCATCACAAAGTCAAAGCACCACTAAATGTAAAAGAGATCAAGCGGAAACATTGCTTACACTGTGCAACACATGTTGCAATTATCTATAAGCCTTCAGCTTAGGCATTGTACAGTAAACGACATTTGCGAACTGCATAAGAAACTTTTAACACTACATTGTCACATAATAAAATGTCTATGTGTGAAACAGTTCTGATTAATCATTAACCACATGTTTGAAGGTAGCTGCATCAGCAGGTGTAGGGTGAAAAGAAACAGATAAGGGTTAGTTCTATGCTGAAAGGTGAAGAAGAGAAAACAAACACCTGTGGACACCTGAAGAAGACGTTACAGCCGAAACTTTTCTCTATCTTTCAGCATGGAATGGCCCTTTACCTCTTCCTTATTAATCATTAGTAGACATCAGTTATTACTGAGTTAATAACACTCTGTTAATGCTCTATAAACTAGTCTTTCACAGGTTCTAAAGGATATATGAATGGAACTTGCATTCACTAATCTAAACAGTTACTCAGTTATCAAGTACATCTTGTTTAGGAAGTAGGACAGGGGAAATTCAAACACTGGAGGCCAACAGTTCCATAGATATTACAGGCGCTGCTTAAAACTCTTGTTATTATCACTACCTGTGTCTGAGTTGCCTTTGTTCATATTTTATGTCTTTTTCACAATCTGGATTTCCATTTTAAAGCCCTTCATCTACCACAGTGGCATCACTCTCACTCTGGTCTACACAACAGAGCTGCAGAGGCACACGTTTAATTTTTCAGATGAAGCAATTGATTTGTTCTATCAAGTAATATGAGGCGAAGCAGAAAACCAGAGGACCCTGTGCCCCTTGCTGTCAGGAGTCAAGACAGGGAGATTATTGAGCACAAATCACATTCTTCTCTCATTTATGAGAGATTTATGGTCCTTTTATGGGCCCATCAAAACATCCAATGGTGCAATGATAATGCAGAATCACAAAGGACAGCCCATCAAGATGTATATACTGAAAAACAAAAACAATCTAAAGAAAATAAAATGCCTTTCAATTGCTCATCCTGTCATCCTGCATCATCTTCGCTTTTAGCCATCCAATGAATTGCTGTTTCCTGTAAGTGGTGGATTATGCATTACTCTCAGCAGGTTTTTTTTTTCATTTTTAAAGAAACTGAGATGTTTTTTTTCAAACAGAAATCAATACCCACATTGCCAGCAAGACTTACTTTGTATACCTATGCTGAACTAGATTACTTTATAAAAATATGCATATATTCTTTAAATGTACATTGTACAGTATATTAATAGGGACATTAGGAGCTATGGTGCTTTCAGTGCAGAGTAAAGAACATACAGGTTAAAACTTTAGCAAAGGTGTTTCAGGACCATTTCATATCTCATAGGAAAGCTTGCAATCGCAAACTGCTGTTTTCCCATTTGAATTAACTCCAGTATTGCAGGTTAATATGATCTCCATCACACAAGTGATGAGGTTTAAAACACCAAAATTTAGAATACATGATTCTTGGTTTGCATTGTCTAAAAATTGTTTCTTTTGACAAATTTTGAAATACAAATTCCCCAAAAATGTAACTCACATGAATTAACTTTTAAAAACCTAAGTTAAATTTTGATCAATCAAAACTGTGCTTGTGGGGTATTTTGACATATAAAGAAAACAATGCATTCCTACAAAAATACATATAATGGACTAAAAACATTCTTTATCAAGCGCAGACTGCTTTGATTCTATTCCACTTAAGAAGATTTTTCCCATATTTCAGTTTTGGAGAATGTAAAGGATCTGTGCTCCTAATGAGGGATAGCAGCAACAACCTAACATTCTGAAACAAAACATTAAAAAAAAACAGGCTAATTGAGGATTAGATCAACAAAAAAACTATTTTCACAGTCCATAACAGCTATAGAAAAATTCTACTGAACAATCACATGATGTATTATAATTTGCATCTGGATACAAATACAGCAACATAATGAAGAAGCACTGGTATATTGCCAGTTCATATTCACTCACCGAGTCATTTTTTAGGAAGATTCCTTGTTTTAAAATTCATGAGCTACTAGGATTTAAATGATCTGTCTGTGACCCATCTTCCGACCTTAGCCTTGTCCACACTGTCAGATAACAAGTGAGATTTGTGTTCAGTGACTAGTTTTCAGCACTTTGAAGAAACAGTGTATTTTTTTCTCTGTTACAAAAAACTACTAGTATATATTTAAATGACAGTTTTAATAAGTAAGTCTTCTTACAGTGATGTTTGATTAATTTACTTACTTTTTTAAAAAGAAGTAGTATTCGTTTTGGCTACAACATACAATTTATAACCCTTCAGAGACATCTGGGAAAGCTGTGACTAACTCCCAAAACCAGCCCACCTGGAGAGAGCTGTTAAGCAGCTGTGAAGAAAATGTATGCCTAGTTAATGGGATTTATAGAACATGAGATTGGAAGAGCATACGATTTATGTTTATTTTATTTTTATATATTGAATTTCAGTTCCATGTAGATCAAGACAGCGGTGGAGTATTTGAACTAAACATCACTAAATATATGTACAACCTACAGTATGAATGATTTTAAATCCCCTCCTCCCTCACATTCTTTGTGCTAGAGAGATGTCCAAGCCTGTTCATAGAGAACTGGTATGTCTGAATGTTTTCCAGGTTTCTTCAAAGCTACACCACCTGAAAAGCTGAGAGAAGCTGTAAAATTGGTTCAATAAAGCCAGTAATGAGCTACTTTAAGTCATTAAGTGCTGATTTGGGATGAAAATCCATAGACACATTGGGTCTCTGGGATCAAGATTTGATACCCCTGACTTAAGCCAACCCCCTAGATAGAATCACCTGCTCCAAGGCACAGCCTGACTGCCACTTTAGTACGTTTTTAACTTACTTGGTTGTTCAATTGCTCTTCCACTGTTTATTTTCTCTAACACGTTTCGTACACCTCCTTATGTTTATTTTTTTACTAGTTCTTTTGGTTATTTCTTAAGGCTACCAGCTGCAAGCTCCGGTGAGGTTACACACGGTTGGCTGGGGGCTTTATTCATCATTGTTTTCTCACCCTTTCTCTTTTCTGGGAGGTCTGCTGCAGTCTCTGCTACAGAATGGACAGCCCTCACTCGCTGAGGTCACCTCCACGCTCTGTCCTGTTGGATTCTCACACTGCTGCAATCTGCTTGGCCTGGCTCAGTGTGTCTCACTTGCTGTTCTGCCGAATTCTGTGGTTCAGCATTTGCCACCATGCTGTGTGCTGTGATCATCTCTGGTAGGCTGCAGTCCCAGTCCTGCCTCTACAAGCCTCTTTGCTTGAGCGACTCATACTAGCTGAGAGATTCTTTCTGCTTTGTGGTCTGTGCTGCTGCTGTTAATGGCATTTGTTATCTGTCGTTGGCCTAATCTTTGCAGCAGTTAATGCTGCCAATTCTGGATAATAGTAGAAGAGACTGCATTCGCTCTGGAAAGGCTATGCGACTTTGGTTACACCAGTGATATTGTGTTTTCATTTTATAGACCTATGCTATAATTTGTGAATGGATCAATAATCATGATCTCTAATTCTGCCCCAAGATTATTGAGTCTATGACCCCTCACTTCCTTTGTTACTAAACAAAGAATTCTACACAGACAACCTTATCAGCACAGGAACTCTGGTTGCAGCCAGGTCTATAAAAATACCTTGAACTACAGAATTAGTACTATCTGGTCCTGTCAGTGTCAGTATTCACCTGGGGGCTATGGTATCGATCATGGCCGTCTGTGTAACATGTCTTCCCCAAACTGCAAGATGACCCACCATTAAATCTAAGCAAACTTTAGCAAGGATCTCTAGGAAGTTTTTTCTTTTTCATATCTAACAGTGAATATGTGGATATGTAAACAATCGAACATTAAACTTGGTTAGTCCCTGTGGTGTTGGCAATTCTAACCTAAAAGCATTTGAACACGGCATTTCTGACCACAAAGCTGTTTCAATAGACCTGGCCAGTACTCAGCCATCTAGAATTAGTGGTTTGGTTGGTCAGATCAAGACGGTCAGATCCTTGTTATGTATCACTCTTACTGAGAGAGATCACTGTAATCTGCCAGTCGCTGCTACGAACATC
The DNA here is from genome assembly GCF_059453375.1 of Lepisosteus platostomus. Lineage (NCBI taxonomy): Eukaryota > Metazoa > Chordata > Actinopteri > Semionotiformes > Lepisosteidae > Lepisosteus > Lepisosteus platostomus. The sequence goes on along the minus strand of NC_142623.1, from coordinate 6,047,370 downwards.
AATGATGTGCTTGATCCAGTTAATAAATGTTCTTTTCCACACTCTACTTAACGGTGTAACACATTCAAGCTAGTTTTTCAAAACAAAATATATAATATTAATAACCAGTTGGTGGCCTCACCTCCTGCAGTCATGACAACTACACCCACTCGTGCTTTCACAAATCTGTACTTCTCTAATTTTACTGCTCCCGATGCTACTTATGTGACTGAGTTTGTATCTAAATTAAGACCTACTTCCTATGTTTTACACCCCATTCCAATGCCCCTGCTGAGATTTAATTTCTCTGCTCTGTATCCATTAGTCATCTATGAGTTCCTGAAATCTGTTCTTGTACCTGCAGGCATACATTTGCTGTTATCACACACATGTTATAAAAAACTGGCCACTCTGCGTACTTACAGTAGCTATCATCCAATCTCTAATTTGCATTTTTTCACAAAAATCCTGGAACAGGTAGTGGATGCTCAATTACAATCTTATCTTTCACTCAATGTTCAGACAAGGATACCAGTATCGAAAAAGCACTTGCTAAGGTAATTAATAAAGAAGCTGGTGAGTTCTGACTCTTTAAGATCACTTAACATTCTCAGAATTTAAGTGCAGCTTTTGAAACTGTCAATCACAATATTCTACTAGTGTGCACAGAAACTTATCTAGGTATCACTGGTACTTCATTTGTCTGGCTGCTATTTCGTTAGGAGGAGTGTGGGTCTTGGCTTTTTTCCTTAAACCTGATGATGTCCCACTTACTCAGGGTGTTCCACAAGGGTATATCTTGAGACCTATACTATTTAGTGCTTGCTCAGATTTGCCACTGGTGACCTGGGTTATGAATGACAAATATACATGAAAATCATACCAAGTACTACTAGTGCAGTTTCTCTACTTGCAGCAAGTCTATGACATTAAGATATGGACACAACAGAACCCCCTCTCAAGCTAAACTGAGAAGACTGAGGTAATACTCCCAATAACAGGTGAGCAATGTTGCTGACTAGCAGTGTCATTATCAACTGTGCTAAAACTAAAATCTTTGTGGAAGGTAGAAACCTCAACATTACTTTTGACCCTGTGTTGTTATTTGAAGCTAATGTTAAGAACATCACAAGGGTATTTTTTCCCTCTGAGTAACATTGCTCATTAAATTCTCTTTTCTCTGTATGTGATGCCAAAATATTGACACACACTTTCATTTAATCACGTTTAGAGTATTGTACTGCCTTATTTACCGGAGTATCTATGGAGGTAGTAAATAGACATCAGTATGTCCAGAATTCTGAGGCTTTTGTACTAACTGAAAAAATACTTGCACTTGCTCCCTGTAAAATGCAGAGTGAACCTTAAGTGGTCTAGTTCTGCGTTATTTAAAAGGCTAACTGCATAGCCATCTTAATTTTACAATAGCTCTGCTGTACTCTCCCAGCCTGCTTACTCTCCCAAAAGCAGGTTCCACACAATTGTCAAGTAGAGCTTCCTCTTGTGCAGCACCACACCTGTGGACACCAAATCCATCAGAGATGCTTTAAAACTTGCTTGAAGACCTATATTTCTGATACATCTTTAAATATATATTTTAGTGTTATTGTTGGTTTGCTTTTTTCTTCTTCTTATTGATTTTATTATACGTGTTTGCTGTGTAAAATAAAATACTATGAACTACTGAGTTTTGGGTTTTCTGAAACACACTTATGAATAAAATGCATTGTTATTAATATGACCTTCATCCCCATAATCGTGGGTAGGTCTCAAAGTGAGAGCTAGGACCCCTAAAAACAGAGCTGGCAAAAATGGTAGTGGGGGGGATTACACATTTATCTCATCTCCCCACCCTTAAGAATCTGTTGATCTACAGTAGTCCCAGAGGCACAGAATGGCTGGGATTTCACTATAATTTTGTAATCATAATAGCCACATAGGTACACCATTCAGTGGGAAGGAAAGTAATTAGGATGTCGATTAGGCTGTCAAAATACCCCGCAAAAAGGCTTTTTACAACACAAGTGTCAAATTCTAACGGGCCAGCTGCTGCTGTCTGGATTCCTGATTGCTTCACATCACATTTTTTTGTAGATACAGAGCTGGATACTGAAGTTCGTATTTCTGTAGTGCCCAGCATACCATACCTCATCACTAGTACACATGGCTTTGAACTGTTTTTCCATCATACCGGTTTACATTTTCTGGACTCATCTTATCCCAGAGAAATCACAGTTGCCATAAGCTTTTGCACTTTAAAGAAAGCAGAAGCCCCCCAGTATTGTTAAGTTAAGCTGTTAAGTTTCCATCTATCAACACTTCAAAAAGCATAAAAAGAACAACTGAGTTCTCCTTGCATCCAATTCATTTTTCCTTTAAAAATTCAAAGACAAAAAAAAGTATTCACCAAAGCACTGGCAAACCATGTTATTTTCTGTATCATTTAGGAAGGAACCAGTACTGGCTGTTGGTGATGACTGGCTGGGACTCGGTAAGTCTCCAATAGAAATCACTGGCTGAGCTTTGCTACTTGTAAAAAGGCAACATGCCATTACCAGGCTGATTCACTTTGGATAAAGTAGACTTGCTGTCTATCTGGACCTGCCAAAAAAGCACTAGTTATATCTTAATTTCCCTGTAAACAGACAGAGTGACTCATATAGGTCACTGCTTCATCTTAAAAAGTAACATTCATTACTGGTTACGTAGGAAGGGGTCACATTAATATTCCATTTTCGAACCCATCACATTTATTAATGCCATGTCATGACGTGGAGGGCAGGTTTTAATTTCATTCTGTGGCTTTTGTCTTTACATTTATATTCAGTGTGCTACTTGATCGTACCTTATGTGGAACATGACACTTCACCTCATCCCTCTCTCCACAGTTACAAGAGTAACTGGATGATTGCTTACCAACATTGTTTTTGATGGGGTCATTTTAAATTTGTATTTTCCTTCTAACCTGTTCATATAATATTGTAATGCTTTCTGTGCAGTTATCTTTTATATTTCTACTTATCTTCCATGGAAAGATATTGTTCTATCAAAAATACCTTCAGGACAGCTACAAGGGAATGTGTTTGAGGGTGTATATCGATGCACCTTCTTTGCTGGACTGGACTTTGCTTTTCCTCGTCTGTATGAGGAGTCACAAAGAATCACTTGTCTCACAGATCCACAGATCACAGATCCACTGTCCACAGATCAGACTCTGCATTGCTATACTGGCCCAGTACAATGGGGAACTTTGATAACACAAGGCAATTAAATCTAATATTAAAAAACGGCCTGCTGTCGTCCTTGGAATAATGTTCTACTAGCAAGCAAATGAGCAGAATGAAAATAATGGCCTGTTATCTTTAGTACCCTTTCCTACCTTTTTATGTGATATCTGTGGGTTTCACAAGAGTCTCTTCAGCTACTTCTTTAGTCTATCAGGGGATTTCCTCTGACCCCTGAGGTCAATTGGTTCTATGGTTTGCTCACTATCCAGGGTCCAGAATTAGCCTCCATGAGCATTCTGGCCTCCTCTAGTTTTGATCAGCTTTGATTCAGGATTTTTTAAAGCTTCTGGTGCCGTCTTTGTTCTAGGCTAATGAGGTTTAATTCCCTAGAGATCAATATAAAACAGGACCTCCCTGTACAGCTTTACAAAGATTATGAGCCTACAAACAATAAAAATGTATGCAGAACACTACCCTTTGCACAACACTCTAGGGCATTATAATTAATGTGCAGTGAGGCAGCATGATTAAGATGTACCCACCCAATCAGATTTTCTCACCAGATTGTTAACTATTTCAACTTGACTACCTTTTTGAGTTGATATAGTATGATTTAACTTTATTTCATCATCAACAGCGTCACCAAATGCATTGAAAATAATCTCTGCAGCGTAACAAATCTGTAGGAGCAACAAAACCAAAATCGAAAGGCGAAAGGGACAAGATCTCAAGACATTCATCAAAGATGCATGACAGCACACCCTGGCAGAGGCACAGGATGGCAGAATTGAAGGATAAAGCCACCTCTGGTCAGGTTGTCATCCGAATCTGTAATCTCACAGCTCTCTAGGATCCATTCATTCTCTCACTCTCGGACATAAATTCCAGCTTTGTTTTCCGTTAACAAATCAATGGAGCTCATTTGTTTCTGAAGCAGAGCAGCCAGGATATTTTTTTTGTTTTCATTTTCACCTCCACAGACACCTCCACTCCTCACTGTGTGTTTGTGTGAGGCTCATTTCCTATGATTATAGCTAAGCAGTTCCTTTTATTTACATCCTACAGACACAAGCATTAAACGATGGAACAAAAGATGACACCAAAGCAGATGGAAAAACTCATGTTATAAATGTTTTTTTTATTTTTCCCCATAAAATATCAGAACATCAAGACAATATAGTTTGAAATATTCTCCCATAACCCGTTAATAAAATGATCAATTCTGCCTTACACATTATCTTCAGCAACAGAGGCATTTCTGTCATAAGGCCTGGGGAGTCTTAAGCTGTCCCTTAAGGCAAAGTCCCGTCTTTTCAAAAATGTGTAATTCAACACTATTTATCCTTACCTGGAAATAAAAAACTGCAAACCAGAAGTTCAATGTTTTGGAAAACTTACCCCAACATGTATTATAATTAATAATAATAATAATAATAATAATAATAATAATAATAATAATTGTTATTACTTCGCTGTCTGTGAGATCACTGAGATGTAAATTGGCAATAACTTGCTACTGAGGCTTCAGGGCTTCAGCCTATAGAGCACTGCTTTTACAATCAGCAAAACTGTTGTCTGTTAGGTAAAGAATTGCTGACAGCACTGATGTGCTAATGGAGCTTCATAATAGCCCTACCTTTAACACTTTCACACTTACGTAGTAAATTGACATTTATTTAATACCCAGTAATGGCATTCTGCTTGACTCTGTGGAACTGTTTTGGGACAAAAAGCCAAAATGATCTTCTCACAGGATCAAAAACAGGGTTTTTTTTATAAAGAAGCACAAAAACATTACATCGTACCTTGTATTCCACCACACAGGTGGTGCTCACACCTAAAGAAGGCTCCACGGCCGAAACATTGGGTTTTCTTGCTTCTTTTTTTCAGCATGGAATAACTGTATTAATTCTGATGTGTAACCAAAAAAAGAAAAATATAAAGCTTACGTTTCCAGCATTAATCTGTTATTCCCAAAGCTAGTTTGTAGTCTTAATACCATTAAGAGTCCTGGCTAGATTCCATTCTGGGTCTGCAGTCTAGCCTGCCTCAAGTTCTCCCGTAATGTCACTATTCGAGCAATTCTCACTTCTCTACCTGTGTAGTGGGGCTGCTGGCACAAGATGGCTGCAGCATGTCACCCAGGCAGGTACTTGCAGTGGTGGATGAAGCAAGTTTTTTCCTTCATGTTAAGTGCTTTGTGATACTTTGGGATTAAAATAACTATATAAATGCAAATAATTATGATTTGAATAAAACTCATTCTAGATCAAGGATTTGGGACTCTAGCCTTCATGTACTGTATAGCTATACTCTATTTCTACATGTTCATAGGGTCTAATGCCCCTCTTTCCCCCTCAATCACTTTTAAAGAGACATCATGCACAAGGGGTGTTTTTATGATAAACCATAGCACCATTTGACAGTTCAGGTGCCGGACTGTTCCTATACACCATGCATTAATTAGCACCACTGAACGCATTACGAGCAAGCTGTACAGTGCAGCACTGTTAAACCGGGGGCTGTTTCAACCTTTTTTCCTGATCAAGGCCATGCTACAAATGTAATTTTTAGGGTCACCCGAGTATTTCAATGCAGTTTCTGACAGCAGGACTAACTCACAAACCCAGTTCAGCTCCCTCTATTCTGCAGCTACTGCATTTTTCTCCTTTCAGGTTCCCCTAAGGATTACCTGGTCTGCTGCAGAGTCTGGTGGAATTAGTGTGAACCTCAGACTACATGCTCAGGCACTGAAAACCTAATGAACAGGATCCCTTGAGAAGACAAGGACTCGGTAGGTTTAGTACAGAAGCAGATACAGTTGTGGAAGAAAGGTCTGTACACTGCCCTACCTTTTCAATGCAAGATGGTTTAAATCAAGTTGATATTATTCCTGGTGCCAGTTAGGAAATCTAGTTATCACTGCACTGTATATGAAAATTATTCAAAACATTTGTAGTTTTGAGTGAAGGTCAAAGCCATTTTACCACACCAGAGAAAAAGGGTGAAATACAGAAGTCTTCAGCTTAATTCTTTTTGTCAGGTACACTCTCCATGGATTCCAAATGAGAAAAAAAATGTTTGTAATTTTAAATAAGATTATTTAACATTCATCAACAAAATTGAATGTTGTTTTAAATATGTATGACTAAAACCAGCGATTCATTGATTTTTTAATTCCATTTTTCTCCTTTTCCAGTTCGCTTTTGTACAGCTCTACCGCTCTTCTGCATAGTGCAGAAAAGAAATGAGAATTAAATAAAGTTCACATTATCTATCCACTGCGGTAAACCCTGGTCTTGGCACAGGTGGTTTAAAATTTCATTATTATTGTTCCCTCCCTTCAAAAAGCATTCAGTACAATATTTCTGGCACAGAAACTTTACAATCAACTAGCCATCTATTTCGGTCGACATCACTGCACTGCACTCATTAATACTGTAGTACTATGGTACTCCACTCTGTCAAAGTCCCATAAATTTGTGAATTTGCCTGCTGAAATGATTTCCAACAAGCCCAAATGATTTACTGGTACACTAACACACAGAAATGACGAGAAAAAGCAATGCTACCCTTTTCCATTATTCAAAGAAGGAGAATTTTCTGAAGAGAATTGGAGACCTGCAGAGGGCACGGACACAAGGTGGTAGACAGAACAAAAAGTCCCAAAGCGCCACTCAGAGGGCAGACGAGCAACAGCAAATATCCAGTTGCGCAGATGTCTGGCATCGACAGTGTCATCTTTCCTCATTCATACAGCAGACACACAGCTCAGCCTGGCCCAGGAGGTGGAAGTGAAGTCAAAGAGCTCAGGGCTGAATAAATAAGAGTCAGGCAACAGGAAGCTGGCTCTGCTCCAGGGAACATCAATGTCGATTCTGCTCCGATAAGGCTGCGCATTATACATCGCTCGGCGGTAAGTCGCATATAAATATTTTAATAAACCAATGAGGAGAGCTGGCTTGGACTGATAAGGAGACAATAACTTTCCAGAACAACACGCAGCTCCAGCTACAGACTAAACAAGCCCACTCTCCCCCTTTTGTATCCATCTGGAAATGAAAGAAGAGGCCTCGGGGGTCTCAGGCTGAGATGAGCCGGTCGGGTGGGACCGACACTGTTAAAAACCTGGTGAATCCAGACCCGTTTGCCTTCCCACCCAAGGGATTTTTGTTGTTGAGAATTCGTGTGCACTGAAAAAAGCTGGCAGAAGCTAAGGTCTGTTTCCATCGCAGGTATAGTCACAATGTGACCATCTACACACTACACTGCCAATACAATAATGAGGCCATTAGTGACATGAACAAAATTTAGAATCGCCACTCCACTGCTTCCACAGGTGGCCAGCTGTGGGGGAGATTTGCTTGGGGATATGATCTTCACTGCAGCTAGTCCAAGTCTAATGAGCTCACGGGTATCTTTTTGTGCTTTAAATTCAAACAAGGTAGAAAGCAACCGCAATGAGCCTTGCCACTGTCTGGCTATTATAAAGCAACAGAAAACATTTGCTTTGCTTGAGTTCTGAATGTATTCACTTCACTGAAAAAGAGAAATATTAGTCCTCCGAGTGCAATTTCTACCTTTGTAGCTGTTAAGAGTTATGTGCGTGTGTGTGTGGAGGGTGCCAACGCCTACCTGTGCAACTCCAGCAACCACATCACCTGTAACTGCACAGCTGCAGGTCAACATTGACTGCATGAGGGCCTACTGCCTAACACAGAGCCAGAGAGTGAAGGCCTGTCACCGCCATTCATGTTAGGGTCAGAACAGCCCAATTTGTCACATTCTCTCCCAGGCAACCACCACATGTTGTGCTGCTGTTAACACTCTGTGGGTTTGGGTGGTTTATTCAGTAGTTGCCAGTCAGACGTTGACAGCCAAACTATCCCAACCCATTCGAAAAGCACAAGCTGCTCCCGCCAGCTCTCTCCATCTTGCGATGCATCTCAATGCTATAAAATCAGTAATAAAGAACCATTCATGGCCAAACCTTGCAGTGAAGGGAATTCTGAACCTGGGTAACCTTGCTATAGTGAGACCATGCGTCTTAAACCACTGAACCAGTTATGTGCCTCACTCTGTCAGTTCCTCTCATTTCTCTTTGAAATGTCTTTTCAAAAAGCCATTTCAGCAGAAACAGTGAAAGAAGAAAACAAAGACAGGGGAACCACACGCATAGAACAGGAGATGCATTAAAGTGGGATTAAACAAAATGGAGGTTCTGCTAAGAAACAGCTTGTCGCCTCACTTTGGAAGCATTCCATCCTAAACCCGTCTGTACAGGCCAGACTTTTATTTCACAGCAATAAGGAAACAGCAGCAAGACACCACAGACGAGGCAAGGTAAGTTACCTACATAAGAAGTAGTCAGTAAGCCTTTAATACAAGTGAAATGATCTATGCAACATGAGGATCTACAAAAAACCGTATAGAGTGGGGGGGGGGAGCATTCTATCCTCAAACATGGAAACAGAGCTGGGATTTAACAAACCATCTCCACCCTCTGGGGTTTCTACAACAAGACCCGCTTGGGAGCACCTCAATGCTTTGTTTCCTAAGCTTTTCCAGTGTATTTTAAGGAAACTCTTGTTTTTTTTCAACTTGAAAGGAACAGGCCTTGTGGATTTTTTTAAGCTGTGTTTCTTGCTTTTTCTTAAGGCATCTGTGCTTTCAGAGGCGGGCCATGCTACTAATGATTTCTAAGAGGACAGCAAGAAAATGAATTTAAATCCGGTTGCTGAAGAAATCCTATTAAATCATAGTACTTTCCCCTCGCCCACAATCTCCATTTTTCCCCCAACACTGCGATGCGGCTATCGTATTCATTCACATATCTTCGGGCTGCACACATTCTCGCCCTGGAAGGTAACATTTGGTGACAGCAGCAACCTTATCTGTACGAGTGTAATCCTGCCCCTGCTCAGTTACACTGGTGGGGACTGGTTAAATGCTAGATGAGATATGGAGCCAATACACAAGCAGATGTGGGAGAAAAGCATGAAGAAGAAAATAACATAGCAAAGGTCACAAAAACCTTCCCGGTGCCATCAATCTGCTCCATCTTTCTGTAAAGGATTACATCTGTCTGCGCCAAGCTGTGATTGACACAAACTTTTGTTTCTATTTTTTTTTATTTTGGATGGTTTTAAATTCCTTTAAATATCCTTTGAGAAGTCTCTGAATTTTTAATTAAACTCAGGGGAAAGACTATTAATTACCACAGAGATTCAGTCATCTTTGCTTCATAGCTTAAAAGAGCCTGTGTCTAGGTTGCTGATGAAAATGCACAGAAAGAAGGTAGCCTTTTACACAGACTACTGTTGATCCCCTATCCCATATTTAAATGTTTAAAGAGTTGCCTAATTTGGCCTCCCAAACAATTATTTGTTTAGGCTTTGGCATTCTCAGTCTGCCACGTGCCATCTCCAGGAAGGATTTTGTTCTTCTCCTAAAGTATAGAGAGCACACTACATTAAGAACAAAGCAATTATTGAATTAAAATATCCTTTGAAGTCTGGAACAGGAACACTTGAACTTTTAATTACACACATACCCTCACATAAATTAAGGAGTGGAGATAAAAGAAAGTGAAAGTTACCACAAAAGCCTTACTAAAAAAAAATACAGCAGTATAAAAAGTTGTGAAAAAAGCCTTTGGTGTGATTGAGAAAGCCACTATATCAAGAAATCTGGGAAATATCTTAACGAAGGAAATTATTAGTTCATAAGACAGTCAGATTCAATGAAATCTCACAATGACAGTTTTAATAAACTTCAGCTTTCAGTGACATATTGAATGCCCCAGCATCTTTATTACATTTCTTATGTTCTTCTCTAAACATGCTGGCAAATGTTTCAAAATGTTTCTAATGATAAGAATATCCATGTCACAGCAATATTTTATGGTTGATTCTTTAATGCACCTATGTGTTCAAAGAATACAATGTTTCTGTCCATTAATTAGTCTAGAGTTATTAAAATGTGCTCCCTGAGATCCCTCTATACTAACTGCTAATTACAACCAACAAAATATAACATCTGTACATTAAAACTGTTGTGATAAGCCCATGAAATTATTCAATTTAAACCCGTAAGTGTAAAACACAATATTAAAATGCATTATATCATAATGGAAATGCTGCCTTTCAGCTTAATAAGCTTTCAGGCTTAGGTAACATCTGGATACAAAGCCTTTAAGACTAACAAGGACTCTGTGTATAGTTCATTGCATATTGTGAGGTACATGTTGTCCTTGCTTGCTTGTTCATGTGTCTATGTTCTATTCCGTCTTGTCTCTGTAAAGGTACACACACATGGGTTTCTATGAAGGTGTGAGTGGGTGGGATCACCAGTGGGCTGATAAGAGTTTTGGCAAGTGAGAACTCTCCCAGGGACTGACTTCCCATTATCGGGGAGTCCAGTCACTGCAGGGTTGGGGTGCATGCAGGTGTTGTTACAGTATAGCTGAACCGTTACATTCTCCTTCCCTCCCTTTCCTTGTGCAGTACAAAACTGACACACACTGAGATGATCAGGTTCGTGTTCTTAAGGGTTTCTTGTCCTGAGAACCCACCAAAACCATAAATTACATTACAATATTTATTATCCCCGCAGTGAAGTTAACCTGGGAATGTGGTAACAACTATTTGATAACAGTGAATGAATTATGTACGTTAGATGTCTGAAGGATAATTTCCATGCGGTCATACATCCTTGATGAATCGCTGCCTGTCTGAGCCAACAAAATTCCATTAATTTTGATGGCATCTGAGCTCATGGGGAGAGTTCTGCATAAGATGTCCTTACAATTCACAACACATCCCCACCTTGTTATACATTGATTATGCTTTTAAAGCAGCAAGAATAATTTGTGAACAATAATACTTAAACAGACACACATTAGCAAAGGACATGTAGTTAAACCTATGTGGATGGACTCAGAATAATAAGTGGGCAATATTTGTTTCCAGCTCAGAAAATCTACAGAAGATCCACAGACCTGAGTCTTACATACAACATACTCCAGAACTCCCCGCCCTGCTGCATCTACTTTCTTCACTACAATCGATGAGTCCACAATGTGAATCACCTGGCACTGTGGAAGACTCTATACTGACACGTGATGAGGCCTTACCATATAGGAGATCAGAGGTTGAGTGAGGACTGCTGTAGGTTCTCATCAGCTGCCAGTCAAAGTCATCCTCCTCCCCCTGGCTGTATTCACACAGGCTGGGGTCTGAGTCTTCATCGAAGGTGCAGCCTCCTGTGGGAAAGATCGAGGTCAATTATTGAACACGAAGAAGAACTGACATCAAAATGACCCTAATCCCCTTATAGAATCCATTTTATTTATTTTTTTACGATAGAGAAACCAAGTTCCAAACACTTTTGCAAAAGTAATCACAGCTGGGAATACTGAGCTCTTATCATGAGGCGCAATATCGCAGTGCAATACTGTGAACTCTCTGCTTATATACTTAGAGCCAAAGTTTTAGCTTACAGAAAATAAAACATCCAAAGTAAGGTCTTATCAGTGTGGAATTGCTGACCTAAACAACTAGTCCAGGGCACATTCATAACCAATATTTATTAATATACACACCAAATGCTGCTATTATTATTATTACAAGAGCAGCTATTATTGCTCATTACTAAAAATTGCTATGCTTTACTGCCCATCGGGTAAGCTTGATATGGCAGGTTGAAATGAAATACGAAGACCCCCCAATGTTTGTCCCTTTCAGGATCCACAGCTCATTTACACTTGGAAAGAAGAGAGCAGTATTTCACCATGATAACCCCACTGATCTCATTTCCACAACTGTCTGGGGAGATACTCCAGACAAAAAGCAGCATCCATCTCTCGCACGGCATGTTTCTGTAGACATCAATTAATAACACCCATCCACCATCCACCAATCAGAACTGCAATAACACACACACACACACGCAGAAATAAAAGTTTTGAAAGGATGAGGCACTCGGCATAGCTTTATTATTGCAATACATCACAACTTGACGAATCCCACAAGCCACAAGCTAATTTGCCAAAATTACATTTAATCGCTGTAGCTCTTATAGCCTTTAGGTCCGACTTAATGGGCTCCATCTATTCCCCTTGCATCTGTTGCCCTCTCTCACATTAGACCAGTGGTGTGAAAATTAGAGGGCAGAAAACATGGGCAATCAGAATGGAACAGAATACCTTTTTGTTTCAGGAACTACATAATAAGGACAAAGGTGACCCAAACTGGTTCGAGACGACCTTGAAGACACATTCTCATGTCACTTCTAATCAACAGTGTACACAAGGGGGTGGGGGCTGTTGGAGTCAATGCCACCCCAAAACTAATACTGTACTATGTAGACAGTGTAAGCACAAGCCCGCTTCCTGTGAGGGGAATATTTCACAGGCAAGGGGAAGGGGAAGGGGCATAAAAACTTAAAAACATAACGGAGCCAGGCACAACCAGGTCCCAGGCTCACACAATATGGAAACCAACGAAGAGCCTCAAGTGAAGTGAACGTCTGGCTTTTAAGGTTGAACTGAAATGGGTAGGAACAAGGAACAGGTGCGGGGAATGAGGCCAACGAGGAAGGGCTGGAGCACCCTTAAGAGGAGGGGTTTGCGATCGTGACAATTGCAGCTCACTGCATAGATGAAATGACATCAAGAGGCCCATCTCAAAACACATTCAAATTCACAAAATAAAGGATAACTGAGCATGATATTTGACACCTTCCTCTGAAGTACATGTCCTGCAGCACATGTCCTGCATTGCAAGAAAGTGGTTCATTTAGTGAACCTCATACCACTCACTTACTGGTGTTGCAATCATTTTTGGAAACCTTGCTTTCTGGATGTAGTTTGGACAAAAACTGATTGGCCAATTAATTCTAAACTTGGTAGGTATCATTATAGTGACAATGCAATTAATGAAGGGTGATTTGGGGTTTCTTGCATAAACAAAAATAGCGAACTGACCACCAATTTGCACTATTGCAATCCTATGCAATCAATCAACAAAACTGGCAAGTGTTATCATGAGGCAATGCAATTTAAGTACTTATAAATGGTGTTTCTATTTTTTTTCCATCTTCCTTGATTACCACACACATACTAATGGGTTAGTGTGATATTGGTTACTATAATAGCAATTATTCCAGATGACATTGCTGCCCCCTGGAGGTTCATATTAAATTGAAACCTGGCACCCTTTCAAACAAGACAAGCTCGTTGGGCTTTGCAAAGAGAAAATATTTCTGTCATGGTCAACATTTGTGGAATAGATATCTTTTTACATGAAACTATGTCTTATAAAAACAGAATTATATTTGTTTAAATCTCCCCATTTCTATATCATTACAGGGCTAAAGGTCAGCATGAGCTTTTTGTAAGGGCTTGCCTTAGTGTCCTTGGCTATGTCAGTGGTTATTTAAAGCAAATAAAACTCCCCTTACACTCTTTTTTGTTAGAGTTTAAAAATGGTTCAATGTGGTTATCAACATACACTACAATACCCATTCTACAGGAACCAAACTGTGACACTGATTTAGTGAAGGCACAAATAACTGTGCATTCTTTCTTCGGTACTAATATCTACTCCATTAGAACTAGACAACTATAGGGTTTTATTCTAGTATTAGAAGACAGGGGAACATGCTTGTCAGGCAAGAAAAGTACTTGTTTTTCTTACCAGAATATTTTTTGTGATAGAGTGACTTTGTAATTGTAATTTTAGGAAATCCCTTCATTCATGCAGGCCTAATACGATCAAGTGTATTTAGTCTTTGAGACTTTGTCATCTTCTTGGACTGCCTAGTCTGTGCTGCTGGCAACAAGTTTCCTCTTTATGTTCCTTGAAACAGATTGGATCTTTCCAGGTTTGTAAGCTGACATGAAGTTTTAACTGCCCTTCTTTCCCGAGCTGGACAAACGGATTGGAATGGTTTGAAACGCAAGCTTCTGAAGACCTCCCAGAATTGATAGGTTTCAAAAGAAATGTCTCCATCTGCTATTCAGCGATTTCTCTCATTAAGTAGCAGCATGCCTTCCCAGAGTTCGTTAAGTGTTTTGTTACCATGCGGGTGCCTTTCAGAGTTTGAATATTTCTGCTGGAGGTTGGCAGGACTGCCCTGTTTTAATAGGATGTTAAACAAGCTGAGTTAAGTTTTAACACAGGAATGCCACTTCTAGTTCCATTTCAAGGAGAGTTTCAGGTCTTGAGGCATGTAAAGAGGATTTATCTGTGTTAAGAAAAGAAGTGACTAAATGCCAGCCATCACATTGAGTGCACTTGGTAAATGCCTCCATCTTAGGTCTCCAGAGGCCCAGCCGAGCAATTTAGGAGGTTCACTGAAAATAGGCTCCAGATTCAGGACACCCACTGGAGAGTCAATGGGGTTTCCAAACAGTCCACAATAATTACTGAATTCTAAACCTATACCAGGTTCATCTGGTGTTGTGTGACAAGTACATCAGAGATTTTATCAGGTCGGATCTGGGTCAGACGGACTTCGTGATCCTATCTGTTGTCTGCCTATAGGCAATGGAAATCATTTGGTTTACCTCACAATGGCTCAGCAGCATAGAAACTAAACTTGAGTGAAAGGGAACACTCACACTAAAGGTGAGGACAATTTCCAGATCCAAAAACTGCACCAAAAATTATCTTCTTCAAAAACTCCATCCAAATCCTTAGACTGAGACTGACATATTGACCAGCCCCCTGCAGCCCCCTGCAAGCAGCAGTGACATTATTGAATAATTAGGAACCAATTAAGCTTCATTAAGACTCTAATGTGCAACTGGGAAACCTAAGCAAAAATGTAATCAAGGTAGTTAGCCTGGAGCACTCTAAATATAGAGGCAGCATTCACAATAACCTCAGTGGAGTTACAATAACCTGAAGCCACCAAGATCAATAACTCACCTGTTGAGGTTATTGTTTTTTACCTGTTCCAAACATCATGATCAATGTTTTGTTAGATGTTGTGACCGATATATATATTTATTTATTTATTTATTTATTATATTAAATCATTATATCAGACCTTTTTGAAAAGGTCAATGGATGGAAAATGGTGACAGGAATGAAATCATTCTTACACATAATGTACACTTTTCGACAACATAGCTAAGGGCAATATTATCCTGCTTTTCCTTCAAACAAGTGTAGTCAGCAATCGCACTAAATAGTCACTTCGCAGGGTGCATGCTAAATACATCTAGCAAACAAAAAATGGAGAATCTTTCACAGCACATATTGCAATAAAGGGAGGAAGCAAAGAAAGAACAAGAAAATGCAGGCTATATAAATTGAGAGTGGGCAAGCTAACCAGAAACGGCTTTGGTCTTGGATGAAATGGAGAGCGTTCTTCCAATTCCAAGAAATTACCCAGGTACAGTAAAAACCTTGCACAATTCAACCCTGCAAAAAGAGTCATGGCAGTTATCGATAGGTGAGAAACTCACGTGCACTGCTTGGTAAATTTTGTTTGTAAAATTAAGCCCAAGGAAGAAATAAAGACAGAGATTTCCTTTCTTCTTTTTTGAGCTTCTGATGAAATCGAAAGGCAGTGAGACGGCGTTTTGATCCAGAAATGCCTCATCACATCCCTCACGAGTGGCACAGGCCTGCGGCTCCACCACCTGCATTTGCATTAAGACTGCATGGCCCATGCATCAGCCTTGACAAGTTTATTTATGCAGGGAAAACTCTAACCGTTTCTCGCTATCTCTTCGCCCATCAATACAAAATGTGCAATGAAATCATTTCACAATCCCGTGGCACCATTAATAACTTCTAACACTCAATCGATCTTGATTACAAAGGAAAAAAATACAAAAGATCCACTGCCTGTGACGAACTGATAGTTTCTCTCCTGTTCTTTCCAAACTGATAGATTTGTTTCTTGAGTTTTATATGCTGTATACTGCAGAACCTATTTATGTTCTTCCTGGCCATTTTATTAGAACCTCCACCTAATCCCAGGCAGAGACACCTCTACACCTCTTGGTACTCATGCACTGCCAGGTACTGGACATCTGAAACCTTCTATCCTTTATCATTGACACTAAAAACACTTCACAACATCCCTATCTGTTAACCCTGTCTCTCACTTACTTCATTCCCAGTACTAGAGTAACACTGTACTGCAGCAAATCTTTTTTTAGTTCTCTTGAGATCAACAGCTTACGATTTGTTAGAAGGGTTGAATTCAGTGGCAGATCCAGAGGGGTTCTGACAGTATTGGGCCAATTTCGCCCTCTTCCTCCTCCACAGGTGGTAAGCTTTTGATGATTTAAAAAGAGACCTAACAATTACCACCTGCAGACATTTGGGAATGGAGTCAGGGCCCCATGATTTAAAGCCAACTTTCCTTAGAGCCTGGCATTGCTTTGAGCTTCTTGTAACATATTCATTAATAAAATTATCACTACTGTCGTCTACATTACATACGTGCTCCGATTACACGATGCCTTGGAGCATCGTGCCAACATCACTGTTCTGATCCTGTTCCACTTGTAAAGTACCCCATCATCATGCTTCTTGCTAGCACTGCCAGATTGTATTATGGCTGATTAAAACTGCTGCTACTACAGGTCTGAATAATAACTGGCATTTACAAACTGGGTGTATAAGAGGGGGGAAAGTGGCTCTCAATTCTAGAAACAAGTGCCATCCAGATTTATTCACACCCCCAATGAAATAGGAAAAATAACATCACATAATGCACAAGGAGTTACTCATCTCACAACACAGTGAGTCACAGATTAGATAATGTGTCTTGCTTAAAACTACACTAAAAAAGTCAGACTGTAATCATAACAGCATTTCACAGAGCATATCCATATTAACTTATTAAAACAGTATTTTAATACTAACCTTCTCCCTCATTTATTGCGTGCCATTGCATGCCTCCAGCAGTGTGCTATGGGGTTCTGCCCTAGGCCCTTAACATCCTTCAGAGTCCATTTGAGAAATGCCTTCTGTAAATCCATACATTTTTCATTAGAGGTGTGAATAATCTGGAGGCACTGTCTTACATCATGTGATTATGGTTACTTTGGAAAGAGATTAGGGATTTTATGGTGACACAGCAGTTAGCAGCACCGGGGCCCTGGGTTTAATTCCTGAGGGTGTTCTCCCTGTGTTCTCGTGGGTTTCCTTTGGGTGCTTCACTTGTACTTGCACAGTCCAACAACACACTTTTAAGTTTATTGGCTTCTGGGAAAATTGGCCCTGACGTGAGTGTGTGCGTGTTTGTGCCTGTGTGTTCCAGGGTTATCCTGCCTTGAGGCTGTTGCTTCCCCAGATAGGCTCAGGCTCCTGTGCAACTCTGTACTGGATAAAGCAGTTAGAAAATAGATGGATGGAAAGAGATTAGGAGGTGGGTTGGTAGTATATAAGAGAGCCAGTTTAGAAATTGAGTATGTCATGGTGCTACTTGGGACCTTAAAAGGCTTTTCAATCTCCCTGCATATTGTGGCCATGAGGCATGAGGTTCAGAGAGGCACCAATGCCAGCTCTGACTGTACTTTGGTGACAAACCTCAGATCAATGAGATCGATGCCTATTGATCATTGAGATTGTTACTGAATTTGGTAGTGGAAAGTGTGGCTAATTCTGTATATGAGCATGTTACAGTGACATAACCCCAATCAGGAGCTTGGAAGGAGGCTCATATGATTTGGCACTTGTTGTAGATGTTCGATTTTGGGGTTCAAAGAAGTATATTGAGAACACAATTGAAGACCCAGCTGCAAAACCACCTACCACACGGAGGGCTTTACACTGTCATTGTGAAGATCCTGGCCAAGAGACTGCAAGACCTGAGAGCAGCAGGTTTCTGCTCAGTCATACCACAGTGCTTCTCTCTCTCCCACCTGCCCATGGGGGACAGCCACATCTTCATTTTTAGCATCAGTGTCTTCAGACTTGGGGGACCATAAAATTAGTGAAAGGGAAAAATGGAATTCGCTCTAATTTTGTTTTAAACGTACCGAGAGATGCCTGTCAGACAGTGGTCTTCAGTAGAGGAGATGGTGTGATTATTGCTAGAGGAAAGAAGCTGTTGTGTGAAATTGTTTCAATAAAGCTCGGGCACAGTTCTCAAACTACACAGGGTAAGATGAGCTCAGTTAAAGACAGAGATCAGGGGAGTGGGGGGAGGAAAAACTCTCCCAGCCTCCAAAAACAAGAAAACTCAAAACGGCATTAATTATTTCAGCCTCCAATTTGTTGGTAGGCGAAATCTTGTTTTTTTTTAGCTTGAAGCGAGATGCTTTAAATTATTCCAGTTCTATCACTTGCTTTTTATTTCACCTTTGTTTTCGTATATCTCAAATTACCACTACACTTTTTTAAAAATGCATTTCATCAGTTTTGTGCTAGAACTGTTTGGCATCACTACATATAAATGGGGAACCTGAGTAGGAAAGGATCCTAGCTGTACATAAAAAACGTTGTACAGTAAAAATAATTGGAAAACCCCAGTCTCTCCAGAATGACTTCACTGCTCCCTCAGCAGATGCTTCAACTTGTTTTAAAATCACATTATCACTGTTCTGCACAAATACTGGAAAAGAACAAAATAATCTGCACATTTTTACGGCCAGTAGCCATATCACTCTGCAACTCACAACTGGCAACCCACTGAAGCTCAGCAGGTGTGAGCCTGGTCAGTACCTGGATGGGAGACCTCCTGGGAAAAACTAAGGTTGCTGCGGGAAGAGGTGTTAGTGGGGCCAGCAGGGGGCGCTCACCCTGCGGCTCATGTGGGTCCTAATGCCCCAGTATGGTGACGGGGACACTATACTGTAAACAGGCACCATCCTTTGAATGAGACATAAAACTGAGGTCCTGACTCTCTGTGGTCATTAAAAATCCCAGGGCGTTTTTCAGAAAGAGTAGGCGTGTAACCCTGGCGTCCTGGTCAAATCTTCCATTGGCCCTTACCAATCATGGCCTCCTAATAATCCCCCTCTATGAATTGGTTTCATTACTCTGCTCTCCTCCCCACTGAGAGCTGGTGTGTGGGGAGCATTCTGGCGCACTATGGCTGCCGTCGCATCATCCAGGTGGGGCTGCACATTGGTGGTGGAGGGGAGTCCCCATTACCTGTAAAGCGCTTTGAGTGGAGTGTCCAGAAAAGCGCTATATAAGTGTAAGAAATTATTATTATTAATTATATTTTTCATTGTTGTTGACTCTCTACCTTTACTTAACATTTGTAGAACTCAACTCAAAATAAATAACATTTCCTAAAAATAACTCAAGTTAAGAGCTCTGTCAGAGGTGAGCTTAAGTTTATTTTGGGTTGCTTTATTGATCAAAGACTTTTCAGGTAGTAGAGTAACAACATTACATCCTTTTTTTTGCTGTTGATCTGTTGGGTTGATTTTACAGGTTTTATGCACAAGTGCCTTTCCTTTCCACTGTCTTAAAACATGTGTGTTGTGGTTTTGTTTGGGACACCTTCCCTTATTGCAATTTGGGTAAGACAACCTCCGTGAATAGCTGGAAGTTATCTTTTGCTAATTTTATGCAACTGGGGCAGAGAGACACACAGAATACCAAGTGGCAGATGCACGGGTTATGAATACCTTACAGACAGATGCCAACAGGACTGCCTGTGCAACTGTGGCACCTGCTTTTCCAAGTACAGTTTGCCATTCCTTAGCCCTGGAGAGACTATCTGTGGCTGTTCAGACTCGGTGGTTTCAGAGGGCAGCAGGGATCACATGTCATATCTCATGATCAAACTCAACAATGTCCCTCATTTAAGGTGATGCCAAAGCCAACAAAATTGATGAGCCATAAGAAACTGGCCATGCGGTATCTGCATTATATCTCTCAGTTATACAGGTAAATAAGACAGGCAAATAAGTACACAGTGCATAACATGTATTATGCACATGTGAATCTATGAATTGGCTACATTACTCTGCTCTCCTCCCCACTGAGAGCTGATGTGTGGTGAGCGTTCTGGCGCACTATGGCTGCCGTCGCATCATCCAGGTGGATGCTGCACATTGGTGGTGGTGGAGGGGAGTCCCCATTACCTGTAAAGCGCTTTGAGTGGAGTGTCCAGAAAAAGCGCTATATAAGTGTAAGCAATTATTATTATAATTATTATTATTATTATTATTATACCCATGGAAACAGTTTACATTTGCACACAGACAATGCTGTGTAAAGGTCTAATAGACAGCTCATACGGTTCTATTTTCCATATATTCACTCAGTATATCATTAGGCAGAAACAATTCTATGTCTATACTAAAATTGTAATTTTTTTAATTTTGGTTAATGTGATGGATTCTGTGAGGTAGTACCATACATCGTAGTAGCTGTGTAGTGATGTGACAGTTTGTAAAGGTTCTGATCATGTAAATTAAAGATTGCAAAATTGGAAATAGGTTTGGTTTCGCTTCACCCAAACTGTAGTTCTAATGGTCAAACGTGTCCCGACAGAAGACAGTAGCAGAGGCTGTGAGTACGTCATTTATGCTCACTACATATGGCTACATGGCTACAAGGCTCTGAGCCTATGAAAAAAGGTGTAATCATCAACTTGGATCGGGATAACATTGATTCTCTCTCAGCTGGAGGCCCAGTGTTTTGGAATATTGGAATTCATCGTGGTCTCCGGAGTCAAACCAAGTGACTCCAGAGCCACATTCATCATTCATACATAAAGAGGTACTAGACCTCTGCACAGTAGTGTATGTGTAGACACACTCAGAAACAGAGCGATACAGGCAAACAGACCCAATATAGGAAAAAGGAGTAGACAGGCCTAATAAAGCATCCAAAGACTTTCGACTGTACAATGTCTCCCTATCAAAGCTTTTTGGAGCTGACTGTTCTAGAAGCCTGAATTGTCCAGTGAATTAAAGAATAACTCTTTTGAAAGCATGCTGACACAGTTGCTCCTTTACATCAGCTGACCTGGCCCTGATCGGATATAAAGCCTGTTTTCCACAGACATCACCCCCTGGTAAGGAAACAGAACAAAGTGGCACACTTAAAAAAAAAAATCAAACAGCTTCTTTTTAACTCATCAGAAATTACTTTCAAAACTGCCTTTATAGCTTCCTCCCACGGGGCTTCAATAAAACCTACAGAGGAGAGGCGGCAGCTCACTTCAGTCAAGTTTGCAGAGGTAGTTATTCAAGCGTCATGCCCATAAAACTCTGGAAACTCATTCCTGATGGACAGGAGAGTATCAGGCTAAAATTGCCTGCCTTTGTGCTCTCGTTTGTTAAAAGGCAGATGGAGTGTGACCAGTACCCGGGGCTATGGGACCATCTTTAATTTGCCAAATTAAAGACTTCCAGTACTTCAAAGAGCGCGCACAAAACTGCACCAGGCAAAACTGGTTTTGACATGACGTGTACAGAGATTATTTCATCCCTGACATCACATCTATCTTTGTAACATGAATATGATTTATTGCAAACTCTATCCAAAAATGTAATATCTTGAATCATCTTTTAAATTGCCAAAAAAAAAACTATTAAGTGATTGATTACATACAGAGAATTAAAAAATATGGGCACACTGAAAATAAAACATTTTGTGCTGAAAAGCGTTATGGCTTAGTGTATACAGACATACTCAAGCATCTGCAGATTGTATAAAACAAAACCAGGTTATGGATTAAGAGCTATAGTTTAAATGCAGGATAACTGACAAGTAATTTGTCAAAACATCCTTGGCCAATCTGCCCTTAGGATCTGCGTTCAACCTACCCAGAACTGGCAGCATTCCAGCCTTCATGCAAGTAAAAGGATGATCAGAATGTCGAGAAGAGTTTGTTTCTAATTGATTTCATTGCATTTCATGAAGATGGACCGATGCAGCCCGTTGATGAATTGTGGTGCAGCGTCTGACATTGTGCATGCGTTTTTCTGAAAGGGTCAGCTTTTGTGTTCAATGAACCTCTTTTCTTTTATAAGTTTGTTTTGCTATACAGCATTTCTTAATTTCTGTTTAGAATTGCTAGATAGGGTGTAATTCCAGTTGGAGTGCAGCGAATCTGAAAATAACTGCTGTACATTCTTCCTGCTGGACAATCACTCGTACTTGATTGCGAGATATGGTTTTCTGAATACTTTGACCTTATGTCCAATTCTTTTTTCTTTTGCATCTATACAATTTCTAATTCAACTTGTTTTTATATTTTTAAACACAACTTTTTACAGCACCGGAAAAAAAGATGGGGCCAGTGTCTGAGGTTCATGCATTATGCTGAGAATCCAGAGGTATTTTAAGATATACGTCTTGGTGTGAGACGTGATATTGCTATCTGCCAGTTGCTATTTAGTGTACTGAATTCTTGAGCCCGGTAACAAAAGTAACCAACCAGCTGGGCAGTATTGATGGCCTCTGACAGCTCCTGCACAGACAGATAAAGTTGCAATCTGCAGCTGTGATTCAGCTCTTTTCTTAGGTTTTTGAAATTGAATCTTTTCATAATGCCCTCCTCCCACCCCAAAGCACAACCTAAAGACAACATACTATATAGAATACTCTCCTTTTTATAACTGTATCTGTACTCTCAAGGGCCTATGCTGTATATTAGGAACCTCCAGACAAGCGAAATTTTCCCTGGCCAATATCTATATCTCAATATACTATATCGCACTCCTGCTGAAAAGCTGTGAAACTGTTGAAACGTGGTCCAAACCCCTGATCACAGCCTCAGCAGAACACAGTCTTAGTGGATGAATGGGATGGAATTAGGCTGCATATATTTCAAAGCCTTGTAGAACACCCACCACATCTTGTTCAAGCTGTTCTTCCTACTGGAAGTCCAGCATGTTAGTCTGTAGGGCTTTCTTCTACTTTGTTCAGGAAGTGTACAGTATTTAAGCCATTAAAGACAAATTTTGTTTTTGCTATGCTTATGTGTTGTATCCTTGCATCTTAAAGAAATATCTATTTTTGGCCATCTGTAGTAGAACAGTTGGATCTTGGAATGTCTCCAGAGAGAGAAAACAGGGAATCAACTACAGCTGATATTCATTAGGGTTCCCTATATATAGGTTTATCACACAAGAGTAGGGGATATCTTATCCTGTAATGAAAATAGACCTCTAGAGAGAGAAAGAACCTTGATTAGGTCGGTTTTTTTTCCTGACACAGAAGTGGGCTAGTGATAACATCCAGTGCCTACCCAGCAGCTCAGCTAAAAAAAAGCAGCTGAAGAAAAGGTTTACCTGTGACCAGTTAGCTCACTCTCTAAAGAATGAAGGTAGGAGGTCTTTGTTGCATGGAGACATGTCAGCTAACAGTTTACGAGCACCATAAGGCTAAGACCAATAGGGAAAGTGGAAAGACTCGTAGGTTTGGACCACACTAGGGCTCAGAAGATTATTACACCAGGGTTGGTCCGTCCTCAGTGCCAATTCCATATTACCTCATAGAGAACTGGGTTTACTGTGCATATACTGTTTACTCAGCTGTACTACCAGTGAAAGGGAACATGCTGTGTACATGTCCCATACCCTCATAGAGTGATCAATGTAAAGCTCTTCATTTCCTGACCGTCAGGCTAAGGCCTTATGCTTATTTACAAATTACAAGGAGAGGAGCTGTTACTTGCTGCCACTTGCCAGAAAGGGCGTCACCAATAATTAAGTGATAATTTATTTTCCAGCTTATGAGACAGTTTAATAAACAAGCAGCATGGGAAAGATGGCTGTTTCCTAACACTGTTACATGGGTCCGGAGCTTTAATAGTTGATGTCATCATGTTAGAGGTGAGGAGTGAAACCTGGATAATTGTGTTAGTTCTGTGTTGGCTCAGCGCTCCGAGTGTCAGCGGCTAGAGCTCTGATTTAAGTGAATTAAGTTGTTGTTGCTCATGGAGATGAACCAGATGACACTCACCTGGCCTCATCAGAGGACAATAGCTCCCTGTCACTAACAGCAGTCTACCATGGCATGGTCACAGTAGGTAAACAATATATAAAGCCATGCATTTACTAAGAAGGAAGGCTTGTCAGTCTGCTCTTAAGATAATAAACCTGTTTGGATTATCGCATAATAGTCATCTGCCCATACAGAAATTGAATGTCTGGTATTAGGAAGGTGTGGTAAATTTTAAAGACAACAAGAAGCCCTAATTATATATTGCACTGATCCTTCCAAGAGACATTAAAAATGAATGGAAGTTGGTGGTATTTTGGTGCTTCTGTTAAATAATTTATCAGTCAGGCTATTCCAACTTGATTGTGAAGTGAAAATTAGTTTTTAAAAAGATTTCCTTTCACTGGTTAATACTTGGAGCTCAGTCCGTGAAACCGAATGTCAGCCGGTGTTAGCCCAACCTTTGCTGGATTCTGAGTGTGCCATACGACCTAGGTTTGTAGTGGAGTTGAAATGAAAATGGAGGTGTCACTTGAATGAACTGGCTCAGATATATCTCTTCATTAGCAGAATGATATGCCACTTTTTTTTAAAAAAAACTTTTGCCAAAAATCAAAGGTTCTGCAATGTTGATAAACAGGTAGTATTATTTTAGGTATAACTGCTGCCCTCTTCTGTTGAAGGAGAGACAGGAATTGGACAGTTGGAAGGCCAACTGGTTCAGCTAGGAAATTGCTTTCCTACTTTTAATACTACCAACACTGTTCTGTAAGCTGAAGCTGCAAAAGGACAATATGATGTAAAGACATCAGCACCGCAAAAACTCTGGACCTGTCTCATCATCTCATCTTCCAGAGGGTCTCCCAGCTGTCAATTTGTTGTTCTTGCAGTCAATAAAAGTAGCCAGCGAAACACACATGAACATGATGCATTTTTTTTCACACCACTGCACAGACACATACTCGCAAACCCTGCTGGACAGTAATAAGATCAGCGTGACTCATCCTGTCGTGTTTCATTCCCAGCGACACTATCTCAGCGCGGCGTCCCAGTGCTGCGCAGTTTCAACACCACCCTGCTCAGCAGTGCCCCCACACCTCCCCATCTGGGCAGCGGGGAATCAGTGTGTCATTACAGCCCCCAGCTGTCATCCTTACTACTTTCTGGGCTTTGCCTACTGCATGCTCCTTCCAGCCTCTGAGACTGTCACGGGCAAATATACAGTGCAAAAAGAAATGATCTCCATAAACAGACTGTTTCTTGAAGAAAGCAATAAGCTTAGGAGAAACAGTACGCATACATCAGAAGGCTAAAGATTGTACGGAACTCTGCCTATTTCCTTCTTGTAACACATCCTGTTGTATACTAAACTACTGTCTACAAATGTCCCTGTACCGGTGTTCTTTCTTGACAGGTCAACATGAAAGTCGAGGTAGTTGCCTGGAGCCACTGGTACAGTAGGTCAACTCACAATGGTAAAGGATGTAATCATTTTAGATGTAAGAAGATAATAGATTTAAAAGTTGTAGGGAAAAAGACCATTGTTTTCCTGTTTCCACAAACACTTTCCATGTTTTCTGTTCCATGTTATTTTGTAGATGAAATAGAGAGTAATGTTACTTGAAGCATTTAGTGTGATTTTGACAAGCATATGCTGCTGGGCATTAATAAAGACCTATTAAAACAGACGATTTACCTTATCCAGTTTGTCTTGTATTTCGCTTTCCAAAGATACACCCGCGGGTGTGATTAAAAAACTAGCTAGCCAATATGGCAATATGATCAAAAAAAATGTTGATCCTTCTACATTCGTGTTCACACTTCCGCAATTTCTCTCTAACCCAAAAAAAACAGGCCCGCCGAGCCTGTCAGCAATTCTCCACACTGGAATCGCCTATCAAAAGTAGCAAGGCAACTACCTAACCTGGAAAATCGCCACCTTTTTTTTTCTCCCTTACAGCATCTGAGATGATCTGGAGGTGAAGATTAGAAAGAAAAGCAGGGAGGGCAGGGCAACAGAAAACTGCAAACACCCACACAAAGTCGCACACACTTTCACCCATACAGCAGACACGCAGCTAGATGGATATACAAACAGCAGCTGTGTCAGTTGATGCATGTTGACGAGCTGTAAATAGGCAGATGGAAGAGAATAGACGCAGACAGAGATGGACAGACACATAGATGGAAACCAGCAGGCAGAATTCATACATAAATATCTATTTACATAACCTGCATTGCTAGAGAAATGACTAGACATACAACAAGCAATCTGAAGTAGAGAGAACAGAGACACCAGTACACACTGTCCCTTTGCATCAGCCCCAAACAGAGCAGTGTCTCTATCAGACATTAAGGCAGGAAGATAACATTCCCCCACGCTCCCAGAACATGCATTTCAAAGAGTCACAAACTAGAAAACATCACAACAGGAAAATGAAAGAGGATCTGCATGGCTTATCCAGTAAAATTCATCACGCAGAGCACACGGTGGCCTCACTAGTTGCCATTTCTGATCGAAACTGGCCGACAAGCAGGATGTGCTCAGGAGTTCTCAGAGGGAGCCAAATAACTCGAATTGGTAAGGGAACCATTTTCCACGTCCAGACCGGAGCCCAGCTGCTGTGGGGGCACCCCTTTACCACAAGATTGCGGCACTGGCACTGAGTGCAGATGATTTTTTTAACAGGGAGCATTCTTTTTAAAAATATATATATGATGGTTAAGAAGAAACAAATCAATGAGATGAAGTATCTCATACAGAGCAAAGCACTAAACTTAACTCTAATGAAAGGCAAAAAGAGACGGAAAGAAAGGACTCTCTCAGAACGGTTTCAGTAAGCTTAAGAATTGACACTGAGTAAATTAAGCAAACATTTATTCACAATAAAAAAGACATTATGTTATAAACAGGAGATCTTTAAAGGAGATAATCACGATAATGAATATAGTTCCACCATGACAGGGGGGTGATAAAAAGGAATAGCATATTGGTCTTGGAAATCTGAAGCAATATCAAAATCAAATCAGTCATGTCCTGACATCCAGCAGTGTTGTAGGTCTTGAGATGAACTGGCAGAGATAGATGCATTTTCCTTGCCCGAGAACAATGAGGAAAAAAACAGATTGAATGTGAACTGTTTACACTGGTGTTCACTCCTGACGGCTATTTCTTTAACATCTTTCTAAGTGAATACACATCTTTCATCTGCACTGGATGTCATGGCAAGACAGAGAGCTGATGTATGCAAGGATGACAGTATGACTAGGGAAATGGGAAGAGAGCTTTTGCTGTGTTAGCTAGTCTGCTGAAACAGAGAATCAGACAAGCCCTTCCCAGTGTCCAAACACTGTTGCAAGGAAAATCTTCAAACCTCTGAAGGCTTACACTGACAAGTTTATTTAGAGTGGAATCTAACCTAACTGGACAGAAATAGTGTTTCTGCTTTTGATGCTGATTCTTCCTTTTGCAGTTTGACTGCAGTTCTATTGAGCTATTCTAATCCTCTTCATCACCTTTAGTCCTTCATTAAATTTGAACAAAAAAGAGAGTCTTGTGTAGGGTGTTGCTATACCCAGCATCAAAAGAAAATTATCACTCTGTTTATATAGATGCTTTAGAAATATAAAGCATATGGACATTGACAATTTATTACATTTTGTATAATCATTCTAATTAACTGGTCATTCACCAATGACCATGATACAGCACAAACCAACACACCCTGCTTGTCAAGTGAACAGCATTGTTGTGACAACAGTATTTTGGATAAACGCCTAAGGCAGACTCACCTTCAGCAGAGCCAAGTCCTCTTTCGCAATGAATCATGGTTCTTCATAGACCATTAGCATCAGAAATTAGCAAGTGTGTATCATAAGGGTGGAGAATGAAACAGTTTTCTATAGCAGACCAATCAATAAGGAAATACGAGTATGGTGGTCAGGCCAGGAGTGTCTAGTCGTTACAGAACTCGGAAGGGATTGATGGCAACCTGACTGGATAACATTACACTGAGCTCGGAGATTTCATTTACTGCCCTTCCTGTGGGCTCACCCTGACGTGTCAGCACCCATATGTTCGTGTGTATTTGTAGAATGAGGAAGGGTAATGTCTACAGCTCAGTTTCTTAAGTCTAGAGCTCAGAATCTTAGAGATTAGACTCTAAAGTGTCGATATAAGAGACCCATGAAAATGCATATGCTTGTCCAGGGACTCCTATTCCACCAGAAGAATAGGACAGAATCCTACAAGACAGCATCTGCATCCTAATGCAAAGCATGAGTCACAGATGTACAGCTTGTATGGCTTCCAACAGTGGTCAAAGAGGCTGCTAGCCTGTGACTTACACAGTAGACCCAGTACTGATCAACTCTGTTGATAAATGTTAAAACTCCCCAAGCAATTTAATTAAATGTCCTGTCTGTTCCATATAAATTCAGTGTACCACATACAAAAGGATATCGGTATCTGAAAACTCATTTTCTACATTATAGCTTGGTCAATTTGTAGCAGTTATGTATCTTTTGAATCCGACTGTTTTTATGGACTCTGGTTTCACTTTCTTGCAGGGATAATTCTACCATTTATGTGTATTTAAATGTCAGAAGGTAGGTGGGACTCCTTTTTTCCTTTGCAAGAGGGTGGGTGAAAAACAAAGCTGTGTTGAAAAGGCTGAGTCACTAGACCCTTCAAGAAACAGCTTACTAAAGCTTTCATACCGACACCAATGTGTAGACATTTACTTGGTCCTGGTGACAAGCTGTAAGGGGAGATAAAAGTAATTGAGAAACTGAAGCTGGCTCCTGTGGCAGGCATTGTGACTGGACAGGCAAGCTGGTGCTGTGCCTATGATGCAGTTCAAGGTCAATTAGTAAATACTGCACAGATGCCAGCAAAGAACAGGGACCAGTAAGAGCAGGTGTGTGATCAGCATGGCCATACGTCTCACTTTTACAGGGACATCCCCAAGACTAATGCAGAGAGTGTGTGGCGGCATACCCTAATACAACTCCTCCTGACCTCCACACTGGCAGGATCCAACAAACACTATCAGCATGTGGCTCAGAATTTCAGCCAAGACAGTGTAAGGGGTCATCAACAAAAAATATTCTCAAAAAAGTTGTACATTATCACATTAACCATAGCTTGGTCTATGTTTTGAAAACACCCATCACCTCAACTGGCTGTGAATCATTGATGTCTTTCAACAGGCCTGCCTGCTGTACAGGGGTAAAGGCAACACTTACTCCCTGACAAGGCAAAACTCCTTGTTGTCAATATGCTCTTTCTCAGAAACGCCCTCTCTCTCCACCTTCTCTGCAGTGCACTTCACCTGGCAGCTTCATTACAACCTTTGGTAAATACCTACAAATACAGTAATTATGATGAATGGCACGAATAATAGAAACATTAACTGGAGTTATAGATGTAAGCAAGTGTGAACAACTTGTATAATAGCAATAATTAACCACAAATTGTGTTTGCTTTTGTTAATTGATTTAGAAGTCTGAATCATTAGAATATTAGCACAATTTGTACAATGATAACTCATGTCATGTTGCAGATACACCCTCTTACAATACACCCTCTTGTCCTATCACTTAGATAACTAGACTGGAATCCCCTCAGAGAGCGAACTTGCTGATCATCGCTTATTTCATTTTCACAAAATCAAGACTCCCGTGTGGCTAAGGACTTCTTTCCTCTCCATCTCGCAGAAATGCAATCCAAACATGCAATAACATACCAGGCAAATCATTACCATCAGTCCCTCATTGTTTACCTGTCTCATCTCATGTTGTGGAGCTGCTGAGCTCGGAGTGTTTGATCCACACACACCTGGCTTCAGGACTGAGCAGGAACAGTCACCGACATGCAACGAGTTGAGTGAGTAAGATGAAAACTTACTGCCCACCTCAAAATCAATATTTTTTCTCCCTACAAACCCTGTGCCAGTATTGTCAGCCAAAACCATCAGAATGCATGACTATCCACAGGAAACTTCCCACGCGGAGAATTGCATTAGAGCGTTTTGGGATATATTGCACACCATATAAATTATGGTGATCTTTGATAATAGGAGGTATCATGCCTGATACCTCACTGGGGGGGCTCCTCAACTGGCACTGTAATTCCAACAGAGCAGTGATGCATAGTAATGGACAGTTTTACAGGCTGTCAGCGGGAAGTGTAGCTTTTACATTCATTGGCTTTATTTCTCATTAAGGGAAAGAATGTTTTACACCCTTGAGCTTGACTCCTGAAAGCTTTCATTCTGCTCTTTGTTCCACGCCACTGTTTTTTATGCCTGATTCTAGAGTCTCATTTTCACTTAGAGATTGACAGATTGACCAAGATATGCATGATGTTGTCTGAGTCTGCACACTGCTCTGCTCACTGTTTCCTACAAAAGGAACAAACTGTAAGGCTGAGAACACAGTAAGAAAATAATCTTAAAGCTCATTTGAATTCTATGCTAAACACAATCAGGGACAAAGAGGTGTAGGATCTGAAAAAATATCCTTAGAGAAGAACCACATTTGGTCATTTTTCTAGCAGATCAATTGTGGAATCTCTAATGGTCTTAACCATTCGTATTTATCATTTGTTCGTTATTATTCTCCCATATTCCCAGAAAGACAAACAATGCTCTGCCAACATCAGATACATATAAGTCAATTAATACAAGTAATTTTGTGTGAAAAAAACAAGACAAATCCTAAATTGATTGCTAGCATACAATTCATAAAATTTAGTTTCAGCATTTCCTCTGGGCACCTGCAAAATTTAAATTTGTAGCTGTTAAATACAACAATCTATATTTTTAATGAATCTGTTAATAGCATAAATAGCTCAAGAACAGATGCTGTTATACCGATTACTGTTGTTTTTTGCAGTACTGATAATTTAATCTAACACAAATCCAATCAACAGATTGTTTTTAAAACCGACTGAAACAATAAAATTTAGGGCAAAATCGGACATTTGCAGGGAAAGAAAAAAGGCTCCTGCTCCATTTGTATCAATTACACTTACATAATCATTACATAAATAGGTATGCGTGTGGTACTGATTAAGCAAAATAATTACTGCAAGTTAGTAAACAACATCCAATTGCTTCCAAAACCTGAATTGACTCACATTGCAGTGCTGCTAGAGCATTTACTCCTATCCTTGTAGATGCATGAAATTTTATGAATACCTACAGGAATAGGCCATCACTTGCAACAGAAGGCTGATTAGATCAAGTGCAAGATCTGTTCACCTTCATGCACACTTTACAGGTATTCCCTGGAGCTTAATTAATTGACTACATCCACTCAGAACACGTGGAAAGATCAAAACTAAGTGCCTAATAGCAAAACAGCAGCTATATTTTTTTTTTAAATCCTCTATTCTAATAAAAAATCAAGGTTGTCAGAATAAAACATAAAAGAATATTGAATTTATAAATCACTGCTGTCTATGTTTGCTTTTAATTCCACATATTATAATGCAGGGAGACCGATTCTGTTGGTTTAAAAAAATTGTACCTGTACAGAGAAGCTGTAGCTTTAGTTAGAGAAATAAAAAATGAGGTCCCAGTGATGTATTGCTTGCTCTTAGACATGGCTGTTTTAGAGCCAAGAAAAATGAATGTGATGCTGGAACAAATGAATATACAGACAGTCATACCGATAGTGATTGCAGCAAAACACATTCACTGAGGCAATCTAGTGCACTCTCTGCACAGATCAATGGTATGCTCTTCTCTTCAAGCGCTTCTCCATTGCTGCAATTCCAAACTGAATTAGATCTTCTAATGTTACCCGTCAGTTTCATTTCTTTCAAAACCCATTCCAACAGTTACAGTGCCAGAGCCTCTGAGAAAAGATCAGAGGGGGATTCACTTATCTTTTTAACTCCATTACCACAGATTTTATCTGCCCTACATCTAGCCAACTGCACACGAGAGGACTGGACTGTCCTGTGAACGTGGCTGCTCAGCTCGTGATCCTCAAGAACAGCCCACAGGTCTACATGTGAGCTTGTGCACACATAACCCACTCCAGTGGTTGCAACAGCCCACCCAACACCTATAAGCAATCTTTCTCTTAGATACAGGGAACAATCCCTGGAAAATAACACTGTTATCACCAGTACGTTTTTCAACACATTACACTAGCCAAAGTCTGCCTGTCACCAGTGAGAGAGGAGTTCCTCCATCCCTGATGCACAAAGTCCAAGTTTGCCAGCAAAAAAGAAACATGAATGACTCCTAGAAAAAGCAAAGTCTTTGATGCGCAATCAAGTGGCTTGTGCCCTTTTCTGCTGCTTGCCTTTATTGAATTTGTTATAAAAAGCTTTCTGTCCTTTGATATTGAAATAGAGAGCAGGCTGTGTCAGACACTGGAAGTCGGGGAAGTCACAGGGGCTCCACTATTTCATTAGGAAGATGGCCTTTTAAGCTGCTCTCTGCTCCCCTTCAGCAGAGCGAGCCTATGAATATTAAGTTTTTGTATGGTTTTTTTTAAAGCAAGTGACTATGACAATCAACGAAAGGATTGGTGTCAGGCAATTCCTAGATCCTCATTATGAAAATAAAACCTAATTTTTCTGAAAGATTTTTAGTACTGGGTGTTTTTCTGTAGGTATGTATTTTAAATTTTATTCCGGCGGATATCCGTGAATCTGAACTGTAAAAAAGTCCAAATGCTCAAAGCACTTAGGCTTCTAACCATGTTAGAACTGAACTAAAGGTTCACATTATCGTAAATAAAAGCCAGTGAATACCAAATCACTCACTCATTGGCTAATCTTTTGTTATAAGCACCGTTAAATCAAGTGCTGTACGATAGAAGAAAATGTCTGTTGGCCTACTTAAAAACACTGTCAAGAAGTGGGGGAAAAGATCAGATTACCCCTTAAAGCTCTGCGGTGGTGGCTGGGGTTTAACAAGTGCCACTTCACAGGCTTTTAGACTCCTGCGTGAACAAACAAACTCTCCCTGATTTCGTTTGATTTTCCCATTCTTTTCATTTCTTTCTCAGTTCTGTCACTGCGTTGTGCAAGCTTGCTTGGACTCTTGTTACTGCTTTCCCTGCACTACACTAATTAATTGGTGATGAGGAATAAACCAACTTCTAAAACGTGTTCCTCAGTGATGAATATGACAAAATGAGCTAATCTGTATAGTGCAGGTTTCATTTCCCAGTGACAGCCCAACAGGAATGGAGTTACTGTACCACACAGATTCCCTTCCCCACTGCAATATGTCACAGTCTGCTTTCAGATTTCTTTTAGCATACATAAAGTTTGATTACATTCCTTTTCTTCATATACTATATAATTGATCCATTATATATCAGCACACATTGTTCAAATTTGTCTAAAATACCGTTAAATATGCACCGTCTTCATCTTTATGTGGCTGCAGTATTTCTTCAACACGTTTTATATGCTTTGATCCTAAGAAATACGCTGGGTCTTTCAGATGCCTCTGCATTGCCAGCAGTGCAGCTCAGTGGGCAGCACAAGAGGGCACAAGCCAGCAGGGTGTGGGCAGACTGTCTGAAGTGCACTGACCCACCGGACCCCTAGTCTTTATTGAGTGACCTAGTCTTTCAGCAGGTTGACCTGGGTCTGAGGCCTGCTGCTGGTGTGGTAATTAAAAGTATAGGCTTTTGTGTGAAAAATCAGGCACACCATGGGATCAGAGACACCAGCCCAGAACAGAACTGTAGTTTCAAAGAGAAAGCCATCCAAGTTGACACTGCACTGATTTAAAGTGACTAAGTGGTTTGGACAACCTCTCTCTCCGATTCCCACTCCACTCGGTCAAAAAGCAGCATTCAAAGTAAAGAAAAACACATATCAGTAACCGAAGTTTTTTTCTATTATCTGTATACAAAGAAGGAAAAATAAGAAATAAAATGAAAAGGGAATAATCCCTGGTATTTGAATGCAGAATGCATTTGTTTTGCAGCTCTCTA
Organism: Lepisosteus platostomus; assembly: GCF_059453375.1. Lineage (NCBI taxonomy): Eukaryota > Metazoa > Chordata > Actinopteri > Semionotiformes > Lepisosteidae > Lepisosteus > Lepisosteus platostomus. Next base: position 6,013,310 of record NC_142623.1, on the reverse strand, counting down.
TGTTTTGCTGTACGATGTGTAATGATTGCATAACATAACATATAATAAAACAGTGCAGCCTTGCTAAGCTGTTTTCAGGATATTACACTATACCCCGAACAGGTTACAAATGAATCCTCAAGCAGAACAGCTTAGAGGTTTCTGTATATTAAAATCACAACACAATGTTTGCATTGGCCAATACAACTAATACAAATTGCCAATGCAACCAAGTACAGAATAGAATGAAAGGATGCAGCTGTGGAGGTCTTTACAACAAACAGCAATACTGATAGTTAAAAATGAGCTTTATTGTTAGGAAAATCTAGAGCCCTCAGTCCCATCTGACCCAAACCTTTGTTTTCAATAAACAAAAATTAGGTTATTTGAATTGTGAAATCTTGCACAATATAGAGATTGTTGTCAGATGGATGTAATGCAGAAAGAACTACATTAACTTAATAGCTATCCCACTGTTAGCAAGAATTACCCTAGTTCTACAAAGAAACTAAAATATGGCAGAAATCCTTTGTGATTTTAAAGACATCATTAATGTTTTCTGTTTCCACACACTGCAGGACTTGGCATTGGAGACAGTGAGCTTTGTAATACTTGAGCAAAATAATCTGAGTACTGCTGCAAATGAGATGAATACCTGCCCCTAGTGGAGAAAAGCTTCACTTCAGAGATAAAAAGGTCATTCTGTGATCCAGAATTATTCTGACATGAGCTGAATTTCAACTACAACCAGCAACTGATAAAACCACTATAATAAGCATAGAGGTTGTCCTTTAAAAATTTGAGAGCTTTCACTGGAACTGAAAGGCTATGAGACCATTTCGATTCCTGGAATCAACATGGACTAAATCAATATGTTCAAAAAAAGATCAGCATTTCAGATGTGGTGCAAACTTAGCCTGATAAATAATGTTTGAGTCTCAGATAGTTCAATCCCACACCTTTCAAGGCCCATAAAAATCCAACAAGTTTGACTGTACTAGACTTGACAGCCGCCCTATTAAAATTATGCCCTTCGTTAGACCAGCGTCTCATGTCATGCATACGATTTTAAGACTGACACGCAACTCTGACTGAAGAAGTGGCTGTGCCAAGCTGATGATTTTGGCTGGGAACCCACAGGGGATGCAAAGCAGCAGAGGATGAGAAGTGAAAGCCATCTACTGCTAATATCCCTTCATATGTCACTTTGCTCATTACTAAATGGGCAGCCGTTGAGGCAAAAGAGATCCAAGTAGCTCCTCCATCTCCAGAGCCCAGAGTGTTGTTCAGGCTAACTGTGACTAAAAAAAGATCCATCTAGGCAGGGATCCTGCAGAACAGAACCTGCATCCTCACTTCGAACCGGGTGTTGAAAATTGGTAAGAAATATAAGGGTAGATTTTAAGGCAGAACCCAACCCCCTCGTACTGAGACAGATATTTTAGATTAAAGTATCGTGAATAGGAAAATGAAGCTCTAAACGAACAACACAAGAAAGCAGAATCTCTGAGAAGGACAGTGTATTCACACAGGATGTACCTAGTAATGATGTTATTTAGCTGTGGATTAAGTCACTGTGTATTAAATCTAATTTCTTCTGAGAAACCAGCTTGACAGCAAATGGAACTATAGGAACAGTGTGCTCATTTGTTCCGGAAAGCTGAACGGGATTTTTTTTTTTTGCTGTTTCTTCCAAACAAAATGTTTTGTCCCCATTATCCATCCCCTGTGCAGTCTCTTTGAGATGTGCCAGGCTCAAAGTCAGAATTGCTCGAGTTACACAGCAGTGCACAAACTGTCAAAAACTGCAATATAATTAGACTGCAGCATGCAACTACATTGCTCAGCCATTTTCAAAGAGCTATAATGTTAAAGCAAATGATAACAAAATCCATGTCTAGGCTCTGATACAAACCAATTGCATCTATTTTATGCGTAAGGGTGACATACAGTACATTATATTATGAGTAATTTAAAACTGTGACTCTTTGTTCTTTGAAAAATGAATGCCAGGCACGTCTGTTTTTAGGAGACTTCTTTAAATATGTCCAAAGAAAATTATTCAATAATTCTGTGTCCAGCAGGGAGCATAAGGGCAGCATTCCAGGTCTTGTGCATACTGTCATTTAGAAATTACGTAGGAGGAACACTTTGGTTATTAGATATGCTGTGAGTTCAAGTGGGCACAAATGATGAGATTTCTTAGGCTTTGTAGAAAGTGTTCCAAAATGCACAGAAATATACAAGTACCTACTTAATACCTTAAACTACAAGAAAAAGCAAGCTCAAAGCCCTCAATATCACCCACAGCAATTCAAATGCAAAAATCTGTGGGAATTTGATCTTTTTAAAAGACACCATCACTTAGTATTAGCATTAGACTTGGGGCCACAGCCACACTTTGAATGGTTCAAGAAAAGTCCTAATCTCTTTTGGAGATGGGGAATTGGCTGGCCCAAGCTTGTGGAGCTGGTATCCGATTGTTCTAATTCTAGCAAGACAAACACTTGAGGCCATTTCGCACCTGCCTAGCACACTCTCCATTTCCTGCCAACACCCACCTCCCACTCGCCCAGAAAATGCTATTTGGAGAGCGAAATTGGATTAAGCTTGAGAAGGCGCCCTCGGGGATGCTGATGCGAGTCAGGGTCGAGAGATCCCACAGGGGTCGAGATGCTGACTTTTTGCAAATGAAAAGGGACAGCCCCCACTGTTGGAACTCTATTAGTGCTGTGCTGCTGAGCAATTCTTTTTCATAAGTGTGCTGTGGGACAAATTCAAATCATTCTGAACCCGCAGAATGTTTTCAACTAGGACATCGGCCAATTGGTAATTGCAACTACAGTTAAATTAACACTGCCACAATATATTTATATAGGTGGGTGTGCTGTAAAAAAGTCAATATTAGAGTCCAGGTTTTCTGTGATTTTGTTTTTCAAATTATAATTCAAATGCTCTGACCTCAAGAGTGAGATCACCACCCACATTTTCCCAGCAGGCACAGAAGAGACACTACATCAAGGCCTTTGTCGCTGTTTTTCTTGTTTGCATTTACTTGAGCTTCAACTACTGTATACCAGACATGCGGAAAGGGAAAAACAGCAACCATTTTGTTTTCATTTTGTTTATCCAAAATTGTTTTTAACTTTTAATCAATTTGTTTTTCTTCCAATCACTTGTATCATCTGTGCCTTGTCCCCCCCACTAATTCCTAGTTCCAGAGACTTAATGAAAAAACTTTAGTTAACTAAAAGAGAACTTTGTGCTGATAAAAAAAGTAACGTTCAGATTTCGCAAAGGAAACAATAAAGGAGGACTGTGTGGTTGGCTTTAGACATTGTTGACACTATAGGCAACTCTTCCAACTGCACAGTGCTCATCACTGCTTCCTGTAATGTCTTATCCATACTGAACATAGCACTGTCAAACCTGTAATAATACACTGAAATGCTTCCCAGAACTTCCAACTAAAATACTGCTTCTCCAAGGGGAACGGGAAAAATAGAAAAGAAGATGAAAGTGTTTTTTTATGCTTATATTTAAAAAAATCCCAGTCTTTCCAATGGCACTGGGGGAAATACTTCTCCACTTCCCACAATCCCATGTGATTTTCCATGAAAATATTGAACATCGGACATCAGCGTTCCTTCACTATGGATCTCACAGGGTACAGAAGACAGGTTAATCTAGACACAGTTCCCCCTATATACCATCATTGGTTTGGGTTTTAGATTTCAGGAATTGGAGAAGAGAGCAGGTGGGTGGGGGAGAGACAGAGCCACCTGCTGCTCCCAAGAAGCAACACATTTACAACAGAGACTCTTATTCAAATTGTGACACACCACTGCCATTGCTTAACTTTTTAGTTTTGACAAATTTTGAAAACAAAAAGACATCAGGCTGAATTCAATCACTACTACTGACCCTTGGCTACTTCATTTCACAAAGGCAGCCAGGAATAATACCGACAAACTGTATACTATATGAATAATTTTTATTATGAGTAACACTGGGGAAGAAACAAATACTGAATGCTCAAATGCTGCTTGTACTACTTCTAAAGAATCTATAAAGAGACAAAGCGCTTGTTACATTCACTATTCTCAAAAACCTAGATACAGATAAATCTGTTTTAAACCCAAGGTGAAAGCCTTACGACCAACTCCTGTACAACCCAGAGCGTCTTCGGTGTATCAGGAGGAGTAATAAACTAGTTTGAGTTCAGTATCCGAGCATATGTCTGGATCAGGGATCAGAGAGACTAGGCTCTTTAACATGCAGTGGTTTAAAAACCATACCAGCCTGGCTCAGCTCCCACTTCAATTCAGGCCTGAGGACAGTGATGTACAGTACATAGTGAGGTCAAAGTACCATCTACAGTGAGTCAATTACAGCTTTCAGAAAAGACCAATTTCTGTCCAAATGGAAGAAAATGACACATACATGTGGGTCTGTCAAAAGGGGGAAAACCAGCCAACCAAGCAATGACACCCAATGACAATATTACACCTTATTTAAGAGTATCCAAACATTAGGAAGTTACAGGATTCTCATTAGCCCACATTGTTTAGAAAGAATTGCAGTCTGTTACAAGTTATTGATGAGGACCACCTTGCTTTTTTTTCAGTCTCTATACAGCTGAATCCGAAAATACTGATGAGCTAATTCTCACCTGAGAAGTGTTTTTTTTACACAACGATGGAGAGCCTTTTGTAAGCAGAATGGCAAATAAGCCATCACCAAGACGAGCCTCAAAAATTAGCATCCCTGTCAATGAAAATGAGCTTTGCAGTCACGTGGAATAAAAAAAAAACTTGGTCTCCGTATGGAAGCAGTGTGGAAAACAGGATGGGACACAAAAATTTAACTCCCAATTTTCCATAACAAGAAGGACATTGTGTAACGTTCTCCCTCAGCTCAACTGGTGAAGACTTTGGCACAATTTACCAAAATCTAAAGTATTCTCCGTTACATCAGGTCTGTTCAAAAGTTCAGAGAGTGTGTTTATTTCAGTGGCTACAATTTCAGTAGGGGATTGCCCGTTTTGCAGAACATACCTTAGAACAGTTAAATTTGTTAGCATAAAAATGTGACACTCCATTAGTTGTTGGGGTTTAGACTCCTGTCGTCTTCAAGCAAATGTTCAATAAATCGGGGGCTTGTTTGAGTTGAGGGCACGGGAGGAGGTGCAGAACTGTGAATATAGCCATTCCCCCTTCAAAAAACTCTGGTTCAAAATCAAAGGTTCACAACCACACAGATTCTTCAGTATGATCCAGGGGGAGTTTAAGATTAAACACAGTTCCACAGGTAATTCATAATACTGTATGTCAAAACAAGAATGGAAGTTCTCTAAATCAGATATGCATAAAGACTGTTTCAGAGCTTTGATCCCAATATTACTGTCCAAACTGCACAATAAATTTTATTTTGACTGATTAACAGTTTTAACTTTAAGCATTACTGAATAGATTGTTCGCTTTATGGTTTTTGGTATAAAATCATCTAAGGGTTTTTTCATGTTATTTGTGTTGAAATATTTGAATACTTATCAAAATGTGTGGGGTTAGACTTGACAAAATGCCTGACAATATTTTATACTCTGTGTAACTGTAGTCTGTGTAACATTAAAAAAACAGTGAGCTACTTCTCTTTTCCAATTTCAAACCTACACTAAACATGTTACTACAGTCAATGGTTTAATTCTGAAAAACATTAAAAATGAACAGAATACAATTGAAAAATAAAAATGGTATCAGTTGTGCTTTCTCTTTCACATGTACACCAGTTACTATTTTGCAATATATAGATTTAGAAATACCAAACTGTTTATCCATGTTATATACAAAGGAACATGACAAAGTTCTAAAAACAATCCCTGATGTTGTTAACAATTAGCAATCAAGCATTTTGAGGAAGAGGAATGGTGAAAAAATGAAAAACACAGCAGGTGGCTCCAACCACAGTGGGGGCAAATACACAGTCTGCACCCACCTAGCATTCCCGTTTGCTGAAACAGAGCTGGATGCAGCAGGTCCATGCAGTGTAGTTCACTGAACAATCGCGGGCCACCAGAAAGAGAGTTTGGGGTCCCCAGTTGGGGAGTAATACCAAACTGGAATATATTGCAATGTTCTTCACACACTTAGAGGGCGTTAGAGGGCGTTCCCTTCTCTGAAACCTAAATTGGGGGTGTATTGCAGTATCTTCCCTGTGATATTGAAGACTTTTTTCTGTATACTGAAAAAAAAAACTTCTGTTCTGTCTCTCTCTGTGCCCCTTTCTTACTTCCTAGATTCTTTCTTTCTTCTGTCTACCTTTTTCCTGCACAGTAAGAGTCTGCTCGAATGGTTTGCCTGCAGGAGACCCTCGACTTGCCCTTGACTTGGACTTGAGAGAGCTGCCGCCTGTTTTTTGCAGACCAACACGAAGCCCGAGTCCACTGCAGGCTATTTCAAAGTTAGCAGCTAAGGAAAGGAAGAGTGGTCTCCTGATAGGTTTGTATGGTCTTGTGTTCCAGCTCTACCCTAGGGCTGGGTTGCAACAGCTAGTTTTGCAATTGATTTAGATATTTGGAAGGAAGGGTTTTGAATTCTTTTCTAAAGCCCTGCCAGCAGCAGCCCATTGATGCAGAATCTGATAAACCCACAAGCTGATTTGAAGACTGTGTGCAGGCAACATGCTGCAGAGAAATGTGGCTAACTAGGTGTCCCTTGCTGTTCGCCTGTTGAAGTCCACATCGTGTAAAAGGACTCCACGCAGGAGGACGTCTCGTGTTGGCATGCATCTAAATGTGTGGTTAACGTGCCATTTAACGGCTGTCTACTTTATGTAAAAAGTTTATGTATTCTGTGGTTTAAATGCACTTCCAGTACATTTTTTTTTCCTGTTTCAATTTTTTTGCAAACATTTTATAATACGTGCAATACATTGCGCTATGGAACTATGCTTCATGTCAAATGAAATTACAAAATCAGGACTGAGTTTAATATGATTTGTAGCCTTACAGATCACAGGGGAATTTAATGTTATTCTGGTTTTATTGTTGTACAGCGTAGTAGGAATTTATCATGAACTGGTAGGCAGACTTTTCAGGAGTTACCCATTTTTAATGGCAATGTGGAAAACACTGGGCAGATGGCAGAGCAGGGAAAAGGCTCCACCATTCTCTCACAGCAGATGCTGGCCCTGACAGCTGTCAAGTGGTGCTTTTCCCACACTTGTCCTGGCTGACGTACCTCCATCAGCTTGTCTGGGCAGAAACTGAAAGGGATATTTGCACTCAACTCCAAGACAAATTAGGGTCTCTCTCTTCAAGCCTTTGCCTCTCAAACTGTCAGGACATGCAGCTTGTGGTGAAAAATGTGCACCAGGATGTGGGATGAGGGCCTGTATGAGCATTAAGATGAAAAACTGGCAACTGATCTCTTTCCCCGACCCCCACCTCGAGATGTTTTAGAGCGCTCACCTGTGTCTTTGTGCTGTAGCTGCTCTAAAGGCATCTCGCTTGAAAACGCAGGGGCAGGTCTCTGTTGTTAATCTGCCTGTTAACCCAGTCCGTACAGCTGGCGGTGCTAAATCTAGGCCTACAAGCATCTGTTTAGTAATACAATTAGGAAATAAATAAATGAAATTGAATAAATCAAATCAATTTATCCCATCTGCTCTGCTTCTGTCAAGCTGAGAAATTTGTAAACCACCCTGCCACAACTTCCATTAAATGCCCTTGCTTTGCACATAGCTTGAGCAATACAGGGCTCAAAAGATATACTCCTTATTAACAATTGAGATTTTTTTTAAAAACATAACATATTAGTACTGTATTATCCAAAGCCACTACTACTTAAAGGAAAATGGATGAGAGCTCTCAGGGAATTAATGACAATATTGTTCTCTCTTGATGTAGATACCGAGTGAAATTGTTTTAAGCAAATTACACGTAACCACTCTCTTACAGGATATAGTAAAATTAACAGGCATTCAGCTGAAGTCTCAACAGTTTCCTATTTTGTAACCACAAACTATGGAAGTCTTATTTGAATAAAATCTTCTAAAACTGAGAAGGTAAATAAAAGGCTGATTAACAACTACTGGCATCACTATGGAAACAGACTATTTTTATTTATACAAAATCAAAACAGAGGTATTGTTGTACATTACAATACAGTACATCAAGTTAATGTTCTCTGTTAACACAATTTGCATGCAGTTTGCATCTTGTGTGACTTCCAATTAAGATCAAGGGTGTTGAAAAAAAAAATTAGAATTCAACATGTTTTCAGACAAAGATACACTGCAAAATAGGCCACAGGCAATGCCTGTTGGGTTAAACCAATAACATTTACAGGAAGAGCACGTGCTAAATCTATTACTTAAACAGTTTGTGCTTACAGATGTGGAATTTTTCTAAAATGCATAGGAAGACTTTTAGTACGTCGATGGGTAAATAAGAATATCTCAAGAAGGGAGTAGTTATATCTTGTAAATGTCTCTAACGCTATCTGCAAACTCCTGTAAAGGTTTTTTTTTCTGAATGTGCTCATCCAAATGTCAACTGAATGTACCATGAAACAGCAGCATTCCAGTGGAAATTTACATGACAATATATACTTAGCTTTTTAAAAAACCTAATCATCATAACCTCTTGAAGCAGAGATGAGAAAACATTCAAAGATCCTTTTACAGGGAATTATGCTGATAGCTGGAAAAGGAGTTGGATTTTTTCTGAAACCATAACCATGCATTAACTATCATAACATGCTAGAGAGGCATGTCAGGTGATTAAGCATACAGCAATTTTCTGTACTATAATTTAACTGATCCTACATATCCTACAATAATGTGGTATGAGGTTTCCACAGGGTAAAACCAGTCCAATATATTATTCATTAACTCTCTCACGTCTCGCTGTGATGTGATCAAGTTAAAGTTATCATCTGGAGCAAACGTGCAGCAGGCTGGAGGGGAAGGGCCCCACGGTGCTTCATATTTAGACAGACAATAAGCATTCCAAGAGCAGACTGTGATTAAATCACCGGTCTCCCATGCAAGCAGACGAGGCAGTTGACTAACAATCTATTGGATAAAAGGGTGTGCAATGACGTTCACGTGCTGCGCTTACCTCTGTTCCTTTTTCTCATTGTCCATGATGCCCCTGTTAATTGAAGTGAACGTATGTCTTTCATTTGCTTACTAAGAAATAAAAAGCCTGGATTAAAAAATTCTAAAAGGTAAGGGTGGTGTAAAGACAGCGTTTCTTTAAGCTGGGTGGCCTTTTCTTTGTCTTTCGTTAGAGAACAGTTGCAGTCTCTTTCAGATCAAGTCTGTGATGACCTTCTCAGCACCAAGCAATTACTGATATTAATAAACATTTGCAGATGTCATTTCACATACACAGTTGAAGAGTTCGGTACGTGACAGTAGCAAAACTGAGATACCAAAAGCCACCTGTGGAAAAGAAAAACGTCTAGGTAATGTGGAGAAGCAATAAATAGGCAAACAGAGCTAGGGTAATTAAGGGTGTAGAATTTATGTTATGTTGAAATTTTACAAGGCATTAGTTAGACCCTATTTAGAAGATTCTATACAATTTTAGTCACCACATTACCAAAGGTATTGTTGCTCTGGAATCATTCCAGAGAAGAGGAGCCAGATACATTCCTGGGCTTAAAGAAATGTCCTACTTTGACGGGCTAAGAGAAGAAGATCTCCTAGGGAACCTGATTGGTTCCCATTTTTTCAATTATTATTATATTAGAAGTTTTGGACCTGTTCACAATCAAAAGTGAAACACAAGATGAAGGAGTCGAAAAGATAGGGAAGACCATTCAGAGCCGAGATCACAAATCAATTTTTTTACAAAAAGGAACTGGGAAGGTCTAGAACATAAAATCCCACCACATTGTTGAAACGGCCATCATCGCTCTTTCAATAGGCAACCAGATGAGATCCCTGGATCACTTGGCTGTCTGCAACCAAAAGTGTTTAGGTTACAAACGACAGGAGGCCATTTGGCCTCTCTACAGTATGTGTTTATGAAAATAGCAACGTTGTAGCTATTCATCACAAAATAGCATCCTGCCCATAACTAGCTTGGACTACATAATTATGCTTGATATTTTCATCCCCCTGTGCATTTGAAGTCACGTCAGCCTGTCTACAGATCTTGCAAAGTTCAGCCTCTCGCTCGGAGGAACGCCGGAGAGGTAACGTTACATGCTGGTGCAGGCAGACGGGCACGCCGCCTTCTATTAGCATCAGGGGTGGTGCAGGCAGTGGCACAGGGGGCGGGGGACCCTGGTGGCGGGCGAAGCTCTTCTCCTGCTTCTCTGGATCAGTTAGAGAAGCGGAGCAGCGAAGCAGCCTGGGGCTCCCACACCCTGCTGACAAATCGAGGCTGCAGGACGCAAGGTATATGCAAGAGAGACCTTTTTTTTTTCGGAGGGAGAACGTTTTGAGTGTAAACAAGTTGGCACGTCTCAAGGCTCTCGAGTACCACGGAGCTAGAAGAGTCCTCCGAGGAGGCGCCCAGAGTTTTGCAGAGCTGACAGGGGTCGTGGCACAGCTAACGCAGGATGGAGGGCCTTGTCACTGCAGCTATGTAACCAGGAGAGAGACTGCTGATTTAAATTTGCCCATGCTGAAAATTACAGAGCCCTCTCCTATTAAAACAAAAAGCCCTGACAATGAAATAATACAACTGTGACATTTTAAGCACAAAATGGAATACACACAGAGACAGCAGTATGTGAAAGCCAGGCTTTGTGCATCACACAGAGCCTAAAGCAGACAGTCATGCAGAAGACTGATATTTATATAACAGAGACATGATCTCTAGTCTCACAAAGAATGATCTTCTCCCATTGCTTTTCATCACTGTCTCAATTTTCAGGAAACAAAGTTAACCCAAAAACAGCTAAAACAACATTTGCTGGTGCTGATGATGATGTTGCTCATACTGTAGTAACAGAAGGATCTTCACTAGTGATTTTTTTAAAATAAATGGTTGCTTAAAACTATTGAGCATTTAAAAGCTTATATGCATGTCTGCTTTCAAAAATGAATTTGCCTTTTACCTTTTACACAGTCTGTCTTTGCGTCACAGCTACAATTTGTGCACTGGATGCTTATAATAGTCAATTGTAAGTGACATTTCAACATCGCTGATAAAAAATAGAGGATAACCTATTCCATAATAACAAGAACCTTCCAAAAATCTTTGAAGTTGTACAGCTTTCTCTCTCTATCTCCAAGTATTGGGTAAGGCCCAACACACACCTCAACAATTAGTAATTAGCAATTAATTCAGCGGCCTTGTTCAGCCAGAAAAGATGAGTGTTTAGGTTGGGGATCTAATTATGTGGTTGCTAAATGATACATCTGCCCACCCGCCACCACGGTCAACCATCCAGTCCCAGAATGCACCCTCACTGTAGTGAAGTAGGGGCACTTGCATGGCTGCTGGGAGTTAAAACTCTATTAATCACACTTTGCATGCCTGTAGCCCAAGAGGAAAATGACAGGGATACTGTTTAAATGATTAATACTTAATACGGTGTTTAAGACAATGATTTATGCCATCTGTTAGCGGATGACACAATGCAGACGCTGCTCTCCATTCACTGGGAGATTTCTGTCAGCCCAGATTAGAGGAATAATTCATAACTTTATCGGGAGTAATGGGTCACCTCTAACAGTAAGGTGACATTGGCCGGGTGCACAGATTGGTTATGGTCTGTGATGTGAAAATGTTTTGCCTATGACTTTATTTGTATCGACAACGAGTACTTTCATATTCAGTTTTTTTATAAACTTATTGCAATGCTAATCTTTAAGGAGCAAAGAGCAGAGAGTTTAAAGAAGCTGGTGCCTGATAATCTGACAGAGAGATCAAGAACAGGACTCTTCCACAGTCTCAGACCTTTAAGTCTGTTGAAGGCTGAAAGAAAGTTAACAGTGAATCTAACAAAAGTAAAAAGTTTGAATTTTCTTTCCAATGCTACTGCTACTGTCTTAAAACTCTCTCTCTCGTGCCACATTAAGGCTGATGCCATCAAATGACTAAGAAATAGGTACAAACCTTTTGCTTTTTATGCCCATTTTATATTTTGTATCACCTACAGGTAAGTGCAATTGATGCTGCAGGATTTGTACATCCATGATCACAAGATAAGTGTACTTCTCAATGGGCAAAAGATTGTTGCATAAGGCAGACAGAGAGACCAACTGGCTCCATTGAACCTCTCCATTTCTTCTCCAAGACCCAGATCACAGACTTTACTGTCAGTTCCTCCTGCCAGCTGTGGGTCTGGCCTCTCTGATGTTTTTGGACTATGTTATCCAACCACCTCCTCCTGCTCTCGCACAGGTCTCGCATCTTCTGCTGGGGAACCCAAAACCTGACAAGCCAGTTCCTTTCAAGCCAGCAGAGACACTGCTGGTCCCAGGCCAAACCTGTGTCATCCCTGACTGCCAGAGAAAGTCTGTCGCTGCCTGGGACAGACAAGCAGGGGCTTGTCCAACAGGAGGCATAGGAGGGAAAAGCTAGGATCACGATCTTGATCCTAATCTGCCTGACTTATTATCCAGCTTTAATCCTCCCTGCTAGTAGAATTACAGACTAGAGGGTTACTCTAACTCATACTTTTCAATCACACTGAGGTTTTCAAAAGTCTTAAAAGGTACAATCAATGCCACTAATACAACAGACAAATTCTAGGCTGCAAAGTGTTACATGCATGAGACTAAAGTTTTACCCTCTACGGTAAATCCTCTTTTTAAATTAAAATCTATTTACACATTATGCATCCTTTGTTGAAGAATATTCATTCACCCGCCTTGTACTGGTTTGGGTTGTGGTAAGGGTTAACACCTTTATGTTCCTTTATGTTACAAAACTGATCATAGTAAAATGCACTGAATGGAAGGGGAAGATTGCAATAGAATCTCTAACCTGAAATCCACATTCGATGGATGAGACAGTTTGACTTCACGCTGGAAACCAGATACCTGCACTTTCCTACAAGGATAGCAAATTCCACTATAAGGGAAACAAGATCATCATCGCAGATTGTTAAGGCATTTAGAGGCTGGATTTATTAATACCAGTAAGTGGATTTTGATTAAAATTATCGACTGCTAACCTGTTTTGTTATTGCACTGCACTGTTGCTGTGCAAAATAAAAAAGAGATTATTAGTTTGAAAGTAAAAAAGCAAAACATTTGTTGAAATCTTGAGCTGTATTACAAGAATATATATGTATGTACAAGCATAGTCCTTAGTTAGAAAGACAACTGCTGCCTGAACCATCATTATCTGAGGCCAGGACTTCCAATACTAACGAAACATAAACATTCTGTAATATGCCGTATATGGGACAAATACAGTAGAAATAGTTGGCTGGCCATGCAAATGCAAAACTAAGGACTCATTCATTCCACCTTTTTCAAGCTACACGTTCGTGTAAAGACCTACATTACCAGACGCCAAATATCCCATGTTAACCATTTTGTATGTGTAAAAATATGCAGGCAGATATGTGACGAGTCCAATATGAAAAAGGTTTTGAAACTTTTATGAAAACGCTAAAACATGAAATGGAATGGGGTTTTTTTTGTTGCTGTTGTTGTTGTCCTCCTTCAATTGCCTTTGTGTAAGTTTCATGTCCCCAGTGTAAATCCACACCATAATGATCTGCGCACAAGTTTGTTTGCTTTTTTTGGGCTATGGTGGAGTTGCACTCATGAGTCGGCCTGAACTGCAGTTTCTGAGTTGGTATTGGTGGTTCTAAATTCACATTTCAAAGAAAGAACACCAGTGACTGAATAAAAATGAACATCTCATCAAAAGATTTTCAATTCTGCCACAAATCTTAAAAAACACATACAGTATAGACACTCAAACTAAATTATTGAGTAATTGATTACTTATATTCTTAATATGAATACTTACAAAAGGAATCTTGGCCAAGCTTGGAAGACTCTGGAGATGAATACTCAAGTGTTCACTGACTTCCTTTAGACATAAAAGACCTTATTTAAATATCTCACACAAATTTGTATGATGCCGCACTCAGCCAAGCAGTAAACACAGCGACACAAAATAATGAGTGGAACAGGCTCCAATAATCACATTACATCCTGCTTTGATTGAAGAATAAATAAAACTGCCTCCACGCATCATTCTTCCTATTTAGCTGCCAATGAGTATTAATGTGTGTCAGACAGGGTCCAATCAGAAGCTACAAAAATAATTGCTGCCCCAAATTGTATAAACAAGTATATAATGATCTCAGGCAGCCACGGGGGAAGTCAATTAAGGAAAAGTAACACGCAGACCATGAATGAAGAGCCAGCAAGTCCTCAAAAGTGTCTTGAAAGGTTGCACCTGATTCCCGCTGGCAATTTCCGAGTCGCGGCACGTTACAGCGCAAAGCCAGGAGCACAGTTCCGCCTGCCTCAGGAAGAGGAGCACTCTGAGCAGCAGTGTGTGTGCCATCCAGCCAGCATCTCCAAGCCTCACAAAGGGGCCTCTGTGGCATTCATTTCTGTCTTCCCATTGTCAGCGAGTCTCCTGAGCGAAGGACGTTGCTGGACAGGAATCATCCCTGGGTTCCATTTTGTATCAAACTCATTGGGCTCTTACAAATGCTGAAATATTGGGGTTTCCCCGGACACAGAAAAGCCCCAATGTTGAAATGACTGGATTTTGCCCAACACTGTGAAAAACACTGCATTACTTCTAATACTGAAAACACCAGGTTTACTGTCATGTGGGAAAAAATGAGAGTGTCAGTGAGGGTCCTCAATCTTTCCTTCCCCAGCACAGTTTGACTAGCTCTCACAGCCCCTTGACCGTGACAGCTTCAAGGATGAAGGCCGTTAACGTGGCGCACTTTCTCCGAGCAGAACTTTGGTTCAAAACCCGGCCTTCGTTGTACTGTGCATGATGCATTGTGCTTCAGCCACACTCCAAAGAGATCAATGGATTCCAGCACTGATATGAAAAGTTCTACAGCACTGGCAACCTGATATGTGGTTCTCATGGCGGGAGGGGGCCTGGGGGCAACACAGCAATCCAAACACACCCTGTCTCAATCAATAATAACAAACACAGCTCTAATAAGCCACTGATTAGGAGGGAAAGTGCAGCTAGTCCCATGCGAGGGAAGCAGTCCCCAGCCTGAATGCATTATTGACTTGTCTGTGATTAATTCAGTAAGGCATACATACAGCACCTTTATAAAGGCATGATAGGGGGAGGGAAGACTCAGAGAGTCCTTGCTTTAAAAATCTCATTAGCCACTTTTTTTATTTCTTCTAGACCCGTTTCAAATTATAACACTTAAAATAAAGAATTTCAATTCTGAATTCTAAAAGAAGTCTTCTATGTGATCTGCATTTCTCTCCAGCGTGCATTGGTACACAGACAGAGAAAAAGGGAGAAAAACTGCAACCTAATTGCCATTATTAACTGCAATAGATGTTTTTCCTAGGATGCCTAGTATTGACAAACCAGGCTCAGTAAAGAAAAGCTTCTGAGACCTGACCGCATCAAGGCAAAAAAAAACGAAGGATGAGTACTGAAAAATAAAATTCACTCAATAAAAAAGGATAGCCCCTGCCAACCTCTATCAAATGCATTTATGTGTTCTAAGTTAAACAGGAAAAGAATCTTCTGATTTCTCAAGCCTGGGGCAAGCTTTCACAATAAAAAAACTAGCCTTCTAAGGAGCAAGCCAGCTCACAGATACTGACTGATTCCCAGGGCTGTCTTTCTCACAGCTCTGTGAGTAATTGCTACGGTCCTAGAAGGCTGCATGCAGGACTGGGCTAGACGGTAGGCATCCCCGAGTGCTGGCCTAGAGTGTAAAAGATCTGCAGCCTGCCTCTCTGTGACAGACCAGGTTATTAAGAGCTACGGTCTGTGGCCAACGCTGTCTGCTAATAAGCTATGAGCATCCTGCCTCAGTGCTACCATGGAAGGCATTAAGTGTGGACTGTGCATTCCTCAACAAATAATACAGTCTGTCAGACAGAGCTAGCACAAAGGAAGCCAGGATATGAAGCTGGAGATGGAGTCAAAAAATACACAGGTTTATGAATAGACCTAATGGTGTTTACAAAATGCACATGAAGAAAGATATTTGCTTACAGTATATTGTGTTTCAGGGTGACTTCCATGCCACCTCTGCTCTGTTTCTGAACAGACCCCTGCAGCAGGAAGCCTTAGCCTGCAGAGCAATGATGGAAGGTGCCCAGTCGCTGCAAAATGAATGAGCACACAGGACCAGACCAAGTTCTTGCATGGTTTGTCTGTAACACAACAATGCAGGGGAAGGATAAAACGAGCACAGAAGAGAAGAGAAGAGATGGTAGGCACCGTAAAAGAGCTCTTCAGAAAATGTCACCTCCTGCTTTATATTAAAATGAACTGTATGAGTTACAGTGAAAAAGATCATCTCAGGTCATCCTGAGCCTTTTAGTAATATGTAAAAAATCTGTTTTAAAAAAATAGGCATGAATTTGTAACTTCGGTAGGCCTCTTCAGAAAGAATAAGAATAAGAAACAATTCAGCTGGGTGGAGTTTGATCTATATTCATAACTAAATCCAAGGAATGATTACAATCAGGCTTTTTCACCACAAAACATCCTGAACTGTATCAAATTATACAGGGCAGCCACTTCACCCAGCACTGAAGTGCCTGGCTGGCAGAGCTCTGATGCCTGTGCCAGCAGCCCTACTACACAACTTTCTTTATCAATTAAACTAAGGGGACATTTTAGTTTAATTTTAGGCTGGCCAGATGGTGCAAGCTCAGATCTTTTAATGACTAAGTAGTCAGGGTTTTGGTTTAAAGTGTCATCAGAAGGAAATTCTGCTCCAGAGGGATGAATTCCACCTGCTGGTCCACCAAAGAAGGTTTGTAACAGATTAGGTTCACATTTAAAAAACCCACGTCACTCACCAAGATACAGTACAGAAAAACAAGCACGCGAGAGGTAGTATGAAGGGTTGTTTTGAATATCTCCTAAAATAACTCCAAGAGTGAACTTTTTTATCAAATCTTTTAACAATATGTAGACAAGTTAACAACTGTGCCATCTCAAGACTTTAATGAGGTCTTTGAATTCCTACAGATCATTTCAGGATCAGCAAACTGAAGAAGACCAAAGGGCAGTGCTGGGAATAATGGGGGGCAGGACAGGAGGCACCTCTGTGATGAAGAAAGCTATGAAGCCTCAGTGAAATATAGTTATTGTGCAACCCCTTTAAAATGCATTAGGCTTCTACTGGGTCAGCTCAAGAAAACCACAGAGGAGCTTGAGTCTTTTGAAGAGTTTTATAGAGTAGTAAAAGGTGCCCTTTCTAACAAATAAGACTCCAACTGCGAGAGATACTGCTACTGACGGCTGCAAAAGAGCTCTGATGCCCTGGTGAATTCTGTCACCGCCGTGTCAACTCCTCCTCTCTGATTGGGTAAGAGAGCCGCGCCAGTCACATGACCTACAGTAAACACCGCCCCTGAGCATGACGGTCTGTAAAATTCTCATGGCTGGAAAAGGTTTCAGCATCCTGAATCTAATTAAAACAGTGCTCCCATTGGCTGGACCTGCTGCTGAAGGGGGCGGGGCCTGTGATGGTCATCTTTTGCCCTCACATACAGGTGAACAGGCTCAAACACTGGCTTCTAATAGAGTACCGCCATTTCCCCAACCACTGACAGACATAATTTAATTCCAGGTGGTTCTAGGCTGAAATAAATAAGAACATAAACTGAGAATGAACACTGTTGCTTAATTGCTTCAAGAACGCACACAATACATTGTTCCCATATAAATGAAAATTAACAATGAGCCCCCTTGAATAGTCTTTAGCCTATGTAACCTATGTTACAAATTTGCTATTGTCATACCTTGAATGCACAATTTACACATACTGTTAACCAGTAGTAAATAACAGTATTTACTTATTAACATGGTCTGCCCAGAGGCAGTTAGCTAGTAAATAGGACTGTCAGAAATAAAAATAATAAATGAAGAAGCTGTTAAATCACACTCCGATTCCTTACCAATTTATTTTAGTTAAGAGGCAGTTCCAGAAACCAAGCATTCCTCTAAATGGACACACAACCTGGGGTGATGGTGGTCACCTTATCCCTAATTCAATAATGCAAGTCCTCCTACTACGGATCTTTGTTTTAAGTACTCTAGTTGTCTACCTTATGTGCCACTAGTGTAACAGTCCATGTCTGCACAGTCCTCCTGCTTGCCTTTAGATTTTGCACATACTTTTTCAAAGCTAATTTTCAGCTAGCCTGCCTTTGAGCTACAAGATTTTCCTCTCTGGCTGTCAGCTGAGCCACATGAGGCCACTCATACATCTTCCAGGCTGAAAACTTCCTGTTCTGAATCTAGTTATGTCTCTACTAGATGTTGTGTTCATTTCTTTCGCCCATTTGGTCTGCCTGACACCTGGGACCATTTAAAACAGCCTCTCGAGTGGATTTCTGTGTAATGCTTCAGACACTTCTTCATTTTACTCACTTGGTGTCAGTTACAATTTCCTCAGAACTGAGTGAAGAATTCAGTTACCTATTCTGAAGGTAGTTAGGATATTTAATTTTATTAAGCGAAAAACAATTAACTTAGACTAGTACGTGGGTCAATAACAACAACAGACATTTTTCTCCAGAGTCTATAATAGAAGTACAGTATTGCTTACCCACTCTTTAATCAATTCTTTTCATAATGATTAATTTTTAATTTTAGGAAGACTGCTTTCTTATTTAACATATCAGGATCTCACAATATCAATAACAGAACGCCTGCAGAAGATAAATGAAATGTACAAGTTTAAAAATCAGGACAAACGCAAATCTACCCCTACCTGGCTGCTCCAAAACAGGAGAATGGACAAATGTGTGGTCACAACGAACAGACAGTGATGATATGACATGCTCATTGTTTTTTCTGTGGTGTGATGGCTTGAGGAAACTCCCCAGTCATTACGAATTTTATCTTTTCCAGAACGTGCTATTTTACATGACAAAAAAGTACAATTAAACTCCAGAGGCGAAACTAGAAGGGATCTTTTAAATGGCAAAATAACAAACAAACATGCTTTCCTTTATGAGCTCTTCTAAGCACAGACTAAGAGTCTGAGTACAAATTCTGCTTCCTTCAGTCACAACCCAATAAAAACAATGACTCTAAGCCATAAATACAGTGAGTGTCAAAGGGGCATAATCACCCATTATTTCTCTTTTTTGTTGCTGGGGAGATATTAAAGCAGGCCAGCAATTTCATTTGCTAAATGCTTCATTATTAATCATGTTAGCCTTATCTTCAGTAGGCCCTCAGATGCTCCTGACAACATTAATAGCACAGTCTTCCCATTTAAGGAGCTGGCACTGATGTTTCCCCCCACATTTACATATTCCTTTCACCTTGATTTCAGATGAAGGGAGCAAAGAGTTTTTTTTAGGTCATAAAAATCTGTTAAATTCTGCCCTTGTAGCGTTTTCTTTTCGGTCAGTTATGTGTAATTAGGTCACCCACTGCTTTTCATTTCTTCAATCTCCAAAGGAGATCCTCAGAAAGAGCTATGTGTTACTCATTCTATTAAGCCTCCCTGTACTGCCCAGAGAGAACTTAACAGAAACAAACAGCAACACCAGTCCTGCCTCTTTCCATACTAAATACAAGAACAGAAATGGACCAGATTTATCGCCCACAGCTAGACAGGGCATTGACTGCATTCTCCTGCCCAGCAGTAGAGTGGAGCAGTGGTTAGCTGTTCTAGACTTCTAGCTGGTAGATGGTGTGAATACAAATCGCAGGTGAGGCACTGCTGGGTGTACCTTGAGCAAAGCACTTAACTGGAATTGTTCCAATTAAACAGCCAAGGGAGTGCAAAAGTAAGTCCCTTATATAAAATATACTAAAATCTAGCTGAATACAAACATCCAAATATGTGTAAGCACACCAGTCCAGCAAGTGCACAGTGAGCTGGCTTCTGGGTTTAACTTTTCAGTTCTCAATGTCTGAAGCACTCAGAAAAGATCTTTGACTATCCTTGTGGTCCATTTATTTGTGAGTATTATATGTGGTGCAATATCAATTTAATAGATGTTGGTTTTGATAGCGAGAAAGCTAAATGCACAACACAAATGGTCTGAAAATTCTTGACAACGCCCACTTAACCTAACACTGACTTGTGTTGAATCAGGTGGCTGTGCTAGAATGTTTTCTGTGCTGACTGTCCACAAACCATTCCTTTGGCAGCACCCTAAAGTCATTGAGCCGCACAGCTGGGGTTTAAACCAGTGTCCTCCAAATTCAACACAGACCCCAGGCGCAGCCTCCAACCAGAAGAGCTGTGGAGAAGCCTGCGCTGTAACAATGTATGCACAGAGAGGGGAAAAAATCAATACACCAATGCTGAAATGTATCAAAGGACTTTTTGCTCTTTGTTGTTTCTTTTATCGGTGACGGCTAAGCTGTGCAAACATGAAACCCAAAAAATGCTTTTTAAAAAATCTCCTCCATTGGTTGCTTTATGTATGCAGGGTAATGTGATGTTACAATAAGCTTTACATAACAAGGAAATCAATAAGCCATTGTTTCGCTAAAAAGCCTCTTTGGGTTTCATCCCAACAGCCATCCCACCAGACTCAATGTACGTTCTGTGAGCCCACAAACCATAGGCGGACTGACGAACCCACGAGCACAAAGCATCCAATGTACTTAGAAACCCAACAGTTTCCTAAAGGCTGTATGTGGCCTAATTGCAATATTCAAGTCATTAAAAACAAAAGCCTCCTGCTGCTCCTGGGCATTGCGACGCCACATGTCGCCACTAACATCGTGTGGTTTCCTCCAGACACAAGTGCAGGGCTAGCCTTATAGGGAAAACTGTGCTTTGGGCCAATCTGTAGTCCCCCCCGATAGCCATGAGCCAGCACTGTGGGCAGTGTCCCCTTTCAGAGGGTCTGAAGGAACCTTACATCATGTGATTTTGGTGGGGAACAAATTACCATCAAAAACCCTGTCTCCATGTCTCTACTACATAATGTTTTCAGATTTAAACTTCTCTTAACCCACCCCCTTAATGTCACATACGAAACTATGTTATCAGATTTAAAGCACATATTCGTATCTTTTATACAATAATTCTTCTCTTGACCCCAGAGCACCCCTGCTTACAGTGCCCTGGGTAGACGAGCAGGTCACCCACTTGGTTTGTGTAACAAGAATTGTGTTGTACAAGAGAGGGGACAACTAGTATTGGATTACAACATGCCTGTTATTAGTTAGCATCAAAACATTCTCAAGCCTCTCGTCAACATATGACATACAGTACTAGTTTTGAACTAATTATGAACACCTCCATAATCTCTAGTCCTATAACTTCATATGATGGAGCAGTCCAGCCCTGTTCCTATCTCCGTCCAACACCCATAGCGAACACTTAAGAAATCTACTAGAACATTCGGTGTATGTCCACTGCCTTTCATCTGTACTCCAACTTTAAAAAAGAAACGCAAGCAACTGTTCTTGACTGCTGATGGAAAGATAATTAATGATTTGTGTCTCCTTCCTTTCTGTGGTTCTTTTAAGTCCTCAAAGTGCACTTTCTCCCCCCCCCACCCCCCCCACCCTCGGCCCCCCAAGAGTTTTCAGCCTCCAGGGACAGCAAGGAAATTTTACAAGGGGAAGAACCCAACTCTCATTGGGCTTAATTACACAGGAAGGGAGACTGATCAACACAGACCAGCAGCCTCTCATTACTGGCAGTTCAATCAGCTCCTGGATTACAGGGTCAACACTACAGAGACCACAAGATCTAGTCTCCCAGGTGCTGCAGCACGAACAGCCACACAAAGATCCTCAAACTGCAAGTTTCCCGTTAGAGCCAGCAGAGCTACGCACAGGTGGAGAGCTGCTCTCAAACATAATAGATAGGGCAACATTCTCTAAGGAGTGAGGCGTGACATCTATGAGAGAGTTTTTGAGTTTTTAACACAGAGCCTCTGAGATGAGAAGATTATGGGGTGACCTGATACAACTATTCAAAATCCTCAAGGGCATCGACAAAGTCAACCCAGAGATTTTCTTCAGAGTTAACAGTGAAACACTAACCAGAGCATACAAGTGGAAACTACGCGGAAGTACATTTAAAACTGAGAATACGTGATTCTCCATTACACAAAAGGATGCGAGAGTACGGAACAATCTACCCAGCTATGTTTTTGAAGCCAGTACCCCAACTTATTTCAAGCTGGATGGCATTTTAGGATCAAGTAGACACTACAAGACAGGACAAATGGCCTGCCTTCATTTGTAATCTTTACAGTCTAACTGTAAGAACGTGCTATAAAATAAGAAAATGAAGATCTTAATATCCTGTAAGGACTAGAATCTGCATCAAATGCAGATGCAGATGATTTAAGAAATTAAGCCAGATGAAATCATAGACAATAATGTTACTTTAAACCAGTATAAATAAGTGGAATATACATTATATGAATCCTCAGATCCCAATACCTACTGAATTTTAAAAATGTATTTCTTGAATAAATATTCACGCGCATGCACAACAATTTCCCACCTACTCTCCCGACCTTAAAAATGCTGCCAAATATAAGTTACTGCCACCTTGTCATGTGAAGCACAATCCCACAACACTACAGCATCACGTTTCTACAGCTACTGACTGTGAAACGCGCCTTGAAAACTCTCCAAGCAATTACATTCATTACTTTCACCCACTTGCGAGGGCAACATCTGATTGTGCCTCAATCATGAGGATGCTAGACACTTGGACAATTTGAAATTTCTTTTAAGTTCTTTCACTCAAAAAACTATTGCAGTTGTTTTTTGGAGTGTCTAAAAGCTGTTAAATGATTATCCATGTTTATATTCAACTGCTTGATATCTTAGTTGGGGGACAAATTGCAAATGAGCTAATACGAACACCAAGCACTATAGTGAGGCAATTTTTACCAAAGGATATAAACTGAGATTGGATGTTCAAATTTCTATTTACCTGTGGTCTGCATTAAACTATGTTCATTGTGGTCTGTGGTGGAGCATCTCCTATTCATACTCTATTGCATCCTTCCTTTAAATAACATGACTGGATCTCACCACCTCTAGATCTATTAACATACGGATATCGATATTGATCAAAATTGCTCCTGTGTAGTTTTTTTTTAAAAATGAAGGGATTTCTTTGACTCGGTCAATGTCTCCTGTATTGTATGGCACACAGTCCAGTACTCTAATAAAGACAACTCTACTGTATTTGCCTCAGAATTGCTCAAATCTCAGCTTTGTAAAATTACTAAACTAAAAACCATGTTGCCTTTTCCAGAGCACACTCAACAAATCACATCTAATGCCCTTGCATTATAAATCAACCTCGTTAAACATTTTTTATTAAACTTGCTACTTAGACACCATGCACAATTTCTTAGACATAAATCATGGCAGAATTAAGACTTCATTAGCAGTCAATCCAGGTATTTACTTGCTTTGAGATTCCACAGCAATGAACACTTTGTAGATATTCCTTCCTGTTTGGCACAGGAGGTATTGTTGTCATATCCTTTAAAGATCAACTCCACATTTTTCCTTTTGGATTCTAAATTACACAAGTATGAACATTCAGTACAAACAGGAGATTTCTATGATGTTTCTCCAAGCTCTTCATACACCTAAAACTAAGTGCACTGACGAAGTAGTCCAGGAAGCAACATCGGGTCTCCTGGCACAGATCACAATTGGTGGCATCCCACCAAAATGTTTAGTAGGGTGTTTTTTGGCACCAGTTAAGTCAACTTCTGCTTGAAATGATACAATCTGCCACAGAGAAAGGTGCATTTTGTTGGAAGGGGAGTGTTAATTATGTTGTCCCTGCTTTTGGAAAAAGACAAAATTATTTTCCCAGCTCTCTGATTTATACCAACGTTAAGCTATATGTTAAGGTGCAATCATAATGGTTTATACTGTATGACTAAGTTTCATCTATCTATCCATTTCATTTATATGACACAATTAGTTTATCTAATACATTATTGTATGTACAGTATAGTACATATAAGTAGGTTGTAATATATACAAAACTATATTGTATCTCTGAAAATGTTCACCATCTCCTCCACATGATGTACTGTATCTAGCTACAGTCATTGTCACTCCTTGGATGCTGAGAACTTTTGTGGGAATATCTTATTCCCACATGGGTGGTTCAGCATGTTTCATCAATGCCCTTCAACAGTAATGTCAACTTGAGTTCAGCGATATTCCCCATTTGCGGTTTCTAGGAACACTTGTCAGGGATGCCCACCAGCGCAAGCTGTCCAATCTTCTATTTATATCCCTATTTATATAAACACAACTCACCGTTGTAAATCTCCACACAGTATTGAGAAATGTTTATACAGTATATCCAATGTCACCCTGTACCAGCCATTGGTCCATTAGTCCCAATGTGCATTACTGCAGGTAGTATTGGGACTACTAGCAACTCAGAATTGCTAAATTCATTTAGAAAGTAACTGCATTCACATTTCTCCACTCTGCAATACAAGCCATCTGTATGGCATCTGTTGCATTTCTAAAACAATTAAATTTTATAAAAATTGGCAAACAAAAAAAAAAGAGGATAGCTCCCAGATGTTTCCCCTACGTCATCACAGCTGCAGCATGGTTTGAGGATAAAAGCAGCATGGCCAGGTAGGTGAAGGTGGCTCAAGCTGAGCTGGGTCCTGCAGGGCTCAACTGCTCACAAGCAACATCTCATGATCAGAGGCTGAAGAGAGATGAGGATCTTGCAAGAGCAAAGAGATCAGAGGGCACCCACCCACTTTCAGCCTTCATGGTTCCCACTCGAGTCAGTAAACGATGGGAAGTAAGAACAGGGCATTTCAGATTCTGCAAAAAAGCTGGCAGAACAGAAGCACACAGCCTACAGCAAAAAAAGTCCAGTAATTATTATTTAAGGGGGGCATTAGTTAATAAAAGTTGCATGAAAAGCCCTGCAAGCACATCAAAAGGGGGAATTATGTGTCCTTTATTTCAGTTCTAGTCTCTTATCTGTTCTTTCTCAATGAATGAGCTTGGTTATGCTCCTTCCATTTGCTTGGGCTCCCTGCTACAAGTTTAAATCCTTCAGCATAACCTTGCATCACTCTGACCCACTCGTCTGGAATAATCCCGTCCTGTGGTCTCTGCATTGAATGACCTTCGCCCCAAAAATCAAAAGAGAGCACAAATTCCCCCTAAATCTAAGCCAATGGACTGGAAGTGCCTTCTCTCATTAGAAAATCTGCTCTAGTTAATTCTGTCTCCATAAATGATGGCCCAAGACTTTCTGAGCATCTGTTTAAAGACTCCCTGCTCACCCCCAGCCTCCTGAAGGAAGGAGATTAATTTCTTTTTCAATGTTCTTTTATATAATATTCTAAAAACAAATGTTGCTGGTTCCTTCTGGGCTATTTATAAAACAAGGCAAAAACAGAAATAGCCAGTAATCGCAAGAGGTAAGAGTGTTTATCGCATAACCATGCGTTTTACTTAATGTGTTCATACAACTGCAGGACAGCCCAGGCTGTATTTATGGGTATGGTCTAGAAAAGTAAATGCGTAAATTCAGTAACTTGTGTAGTCTCAATATCTTGAGGAAAAGCAGTAGAAGCATGAAGGAAGTGATCATGCCTACATGCCTTATATACATGAACATCCCTGTCCTTGCTATCATTATCCTGACGCAATTACTGCTCTCTCTTGTCAATGTTATTGCTGTTTTTTAAGCCTTTAAAATGAGCTAACAGCAAGCAACGCTTGAGCTGTTTTAATTTAACTTGTAGGTTTTTCAAAGCAGGCCACTGAGCAAAGGTCAGACGCCTTCCAGTCTTTTGAAAATCCCATATCCTCTTCTTTCTGAGGCAAGGACGAGCTAGAAGTCATCCCTGAATCGTCCACAACCGCAGTGGGAATCCACAGCCGAGAACGGGCAATGCAGCTTTAACTCGTGGCCTACAAAACACCTCTCCTGTACAATCCTTTCGACAGCAGGAGTCGGATTCCAGGTCTCCAGCAACCCTGGAGGCCTGCATTGCTGAGACTTGTATCAGAAATAACAGGCTTTCTGATAACAGATGGATAGATGGATGTGCAATTAAACGAGACAAATTAATCAAATTAAGTTACAAAACTCAGGCTGATAAAACAAGAGCCCGAGAGCTTAAGGCCCTCCAGACATCCTAGGCCTCCCGAATGTCAGCTTTGTCAGCCCTTCCATCACCAACAGCCCATTTCTCAGTCAAACCCTTATTTAAGAGGCGCTGCAATCGAAATTAAGGGCGCTTCGTTTTAGGCTCTCAATTTATTTTGTGATCGGCCTGCTTTCTTTTTCAATTCCTCCCTTGAGCCGCTGCTTAATTAAAGCTCAAGAGTTCGTTGCGCAGTTTAGCTGGGAGCGCTCCCCGTCTTGAAAGAGCCCCCCGTGACGTCGCTGATTGAGAGAGCAGAAGAAGGCAGACCTCCTTGGGTGTCTCAACAGGTTAACAAGTCCATCACTCATTCCCAATCCTATTGAAAAAACTGTCACTTGGGCAGATTCCCAATCTTCCATTCCAATTATTTCTTCTTACAACCATGATCTGGCAGACCAGGTTAGGTTATGGGACTACTGCTTGAATGCAGACTAAAAAAAGGAAGAAGCTGAGTTCCAGGCTGCTTATTTATTATTCCCTAAAATTATCTGCCAAAAAATGGGAGAAAACAAACTTCTCCTCTGATTAACACAGCAGAGCTTTAATTAAGGCAGTGCCTGCTGTATAACAAATGTAGTATGGAGAGTGGCTGCAAAACAAACCTTAACATCTTTTGTTCACAATTATAAATCAGGGTATATGTGGAAACAAAGAAAAATGAAAGAATTTGATTATGGAATCAAAGTAAAATGACAAATTGTGTTCGTTTTTACAGAACATTTCATAGAACTGCATAAAAGCTAAAGCGGTATTTAAAAACCATAGTCTGTGTTTTCCAATAGAAATGATCGTAGATATTTGGATACAGTGAGTGAGAATACTGAATGAGCACTTACAAACAAGAAATCAACACTTTCCATCTAGAAAAGGGACAGAAACCTATACTGTAAGCAACAATCTGGCCAAACTTGCAACATTAGAGTTCAAACTCTCTTTATATCTTAGTGCCTACTGTCCCTATTTCCCTGCAAGTTTTCAATTACCACAAGGAAAGACAAGGCTGTGGGCTCTATGGTTCAGTCACCATTTGTATTTTGCTGTACAGACCTGCTATCTGGCACTGTAGTTGTGGAAGCCTTGGTTTGCAAAGGAGAAAGCTGGCAGCAATCCAGGGTCCAAGTAGGTCTGGTAGGTGACTATTGTTTGCTCCCCCCTCCCCTCCATTATCTAATCCTTCACAAAAACCCATCAGGGCCACAGTGCACAAAGAACAAAGCCGACCTACACTAATTTGAGCACAAAGGACAGTCTTAAAAAGCCTGAATCTACTGCTTCAAGAACAATGCTGCTTAATAAGTCTGAGCAGTCTTAAGAAACACTTACGCTTCAGTTGTAGCTACAATAGAACCCCCACATCTTCCTACAATGCCATTTTCTAAATTACCGCTCAGAGGTTAACTAATTTTGTTTGGCTTCTTACAGAAGCGCTCATTCAGTTGCTTTTAGATCCCAAGAG
The DNA here is from genome assembly GCF_059453375.1 of Lepisosteus platostomus. NCBI lineage: Eukaryota > Metazoa > Chordata > Actinopteri > Semionotiformes > Lepisosteidae > Lepisosteus > Lepisosteus platostomus. Next base: position 5,985,592 of record NC_142623.1, on the reverse strand, counting down.
CTTGATTGTTTAATCACATCCCTGTGTTTATGCAGATTGTGTTAGATGACATTAAAGAACAATTATAAAAACTCCTAAAAGGTCTTAATATGCTGTGGCATTATTTGTTCAGCTCTCTTAGGCTTTGAAAATATTAACCCATTACCTTGTTGCATATTAATATAATGGTGGACAAATAAAAGTGACCCAAGGTTGTCTTGCAACGCTAGTTCAAGACTACCGCCATAATTCATGGACCTAAATCAGCTCTTGTCCAGCATTGCTGAGGTACAAGGGCAGAGCTATATATTTTAACGAATAGACTAAGGCTCTGCTGCCAGCTGTTACTCTACATTAGCTCCAATGCCAAGATTCACCAAACAGTTAATAGTCAACCAAACTGCCAGTTGACATAAAGAACTGGAACTCCAACCACAGGTTTTAGCACTTGAAATTTAAGGATGAAATCTTAGGTTTTTTTTTTAATTCTGCCTGCTCAACTTGGAATTAACGAACTTGAGTCAGCACTTAAACAGGAGCACAAGGAGAATGAGAACTGCGCAGACTTTCCTCTGACACATGGACTGTCATGGTTAATAGCTTCTTATTCACCACCGGCTCTCTGACTGACAGCTCAGAGCCACCCCAGACGTCTCACGGGTCATGACACACAGGAAGCCCAGTTTAGCCCGGTCAGCTTGGAGAGTTCCACGCACAGCTAGCCCTGATTCTCAACAGAACTGCCTGCAGCACAGGGCACACATGGGGGCGATGTAGAAGACAGCAAGGACTGTGGATCCTGCGTGCTCCTACACCAAAATCCGCCCAATTTCAAGAATTGGGGCTAGTTTCAGTGGGGGTAGCCTTGCAATGAATTAGCATCCCGTGCAGGGGGTGGAGGGAGTCCCCTACTGTCAGTGCGCTGATCCCTGCAGAAACTGGAATGAGCCTCTAGTCTCACCAAGACTTCCATTTACACAGCCATTTGATATCCTCTGAAACAGTTCCCTTACCAGTTGAGGGACCTGGATTTTAACAAAGACTTTATTGCACTTGTCCTTCCCAACATGATTCTTTAGCTGAATATTCACAGTTCAAGTCTCCAGATACAGCCTGGGCCACCCACACATGCCTGAAGTCTTAAGGTTAAAGCCTCTTTTGCACTATCACCTACCTAAAGCATTCAACAGAGCTTTAGGAAAGCTTGTCAAATCAATATGAAAGCTGAAATAAATCTGAAAGGAAAAAAACGGCACATCTATAAAAAAGAATTCTTGATATTTAACATTTAAATAATGATTGATGAAGTATTAATTCCACAATCCCCCTCCTCACACATCCCTAAAAAAAAACAAACTCTGCAGGCATTTTTGAATAAGTAGGATCAGATCTTCCCACCACCCAAAGCTATTAACTCACAGTATAACTTAATATATATTGAAATAACAGCTAAAAACAACTTCAAACTTACAGACAAAAGAAGAACATTAACCGGGGAAAAAAAAACGTTATGTGGTCAGTTTCCATCTATTAAAAAGATTTGCAAAAACATGCTTGTTGACATTTATTTTACACTGAATTTTTTTTTTCTGAGAACTCTGAAGAATCTATTTGAGAATTGTCCTGAATACAGGACAGAGCAAAAGCAATGCTTTGCTGCACTGTAAACTGTCAGAGCTGAACGGTACCACTGCCATTATTTGTAGGGAAGATGAGATTTACTCCCCCCTCTCAGGCGTCTCATCCATCATCTTTCAAGGCAGCGCTTAGTGGGTTTGGAACGAAGAGAGACACTGAATAATGCCCCAAAGATGAAAAACAGAGTGCTGAAGACCTGAAGGTGTTAAATACTGCTGAGACCTTCATTCTTCTGCAGCTCTTAACACCACTGGCCTTTACACTAAATCCAAAGAGGAATTTGCTCTGCTTTCTCAGCGCTACCTCTCCAGTCCTGGCTGGAGCTGGAGCCCCTGTCTCCACAAGCTCTGATGTCTCTGCACTCAGAATCGCCTCACATGCCACACTTAGGTCTCACTCTCACTGAAAGAGGGGAGGGGGCTTCATTTGTCTAGGCGGGGAGATCAGTTTTCTCCGGCTGACCTCTGCAAATCAAACACTATGGAGCGATCAGAGCAGGGAGAGAGACTGAAGAAGACGCCTGCTTTTCCACTGCCTGATTACCCTTATCTGTGCAGAAATCAATGCTGTACTTCAACTCTCTCTGGCATGCAGATTTTAACAGGACAGCTCCTATCGTTTGTATTCTTCTGTATTTTCCCCCTATGTTGTGATATGGTGTCTCTGCTCCTCTTGAGACTGCTGGTATCTGAAAATCGCTGCTCCATTTTAACCTGCATCTAATGGTTTGACTGTGGTACCTGGGGCAACAAATAGCAAGGTCGCCTTGTCCTAGGACTTCACTGGAGCTAAATCCCAAGTAAAGAACTCTATATGCTCCCCCACACCTTTGTCTAAGAGCTTTTCTTTCTCTCGGCTCTGGCAATCTGAGCCAGCACCTCTAATACACAGGGGGACAGCCCGGAAAGGTTCTTCCGCTCCCTGAACACCCTCTCCTGGTTCCTCACTAGTAATGTGAAATTAATAACCTCCAGAAGCATCTGTACAAATGAGGATAGTTAGCAGTGCTGCCTCACAGCACCAGGGTCCTAGGTTTAATTTCAACAGCAGGCAACTGTCTTAATGGATTGTGTGTGTTCTCACAGTTGTTTGTATGGGAATGTGCTGAGTGCTCTCTTTAACTGTGGTCAAAAGCCGGACTGGGAGTCCAGCTGAGAGTGGACAGCCCTGTCTTGTGTCCTATAGCTTCTGGAACAGGCTCCAGCTTGGTGCAGCTATCAGCAGGATAAGCAGCTTATTGATGATAAAAGGAAGGATGCTAGCAATGTGCTTGAGGGTCCTTATTCACTGTTGGACAATTCAAGGGCTGTATCCCCGTATGCATTATAAAGTAAAATTCAGTTTAATAAAGCAAGAAGTATAATCAGCCTAATTAATTAACTCACTTATGTACTGCTCAGTCTCATTGGTGCTCATATTCGATCATTTTAATTACTTAAATAAAATATGTTAATTGTTAAATACATGAATGATTTATGTCCTTAAAAAATACAAAATGTACAAAGTCTAAGGGGAAATAAGGGACAGAGAAATGCACCCATTACATGCAATAAAATGTGTATTGTTTGCAATGTCCACATACAATGCTCTTTCTGGTATTTAAGGACATACTGTAATAATGGCAAGAAACAACTATGATTGTGAGACTACTGATCTTAAACTGTGTAAGACAGGGATGTCGAAACCCATTCCAGGAGTGCCAGTGTCTTTTGGGATTTTTATTCCAACACGATAAACCAAGGTGTTACTACCCTAACTGTATCCGTTTCTTCCAGCTTTTCAGGTGCTGCTGCTGCCGATTTCAAAAGAAATGCAGACGCACCAGGATCGCACAGCCCTGATGAGCACAATAAGAAAGCAGCATGCATAGAAAGTTCATTTGCAAAAATTAATTTGTTGTCAGTTCTTCAAATGACTCTGGCTGGTGTCTGTGAACTCACATCATCTGCAATAGAAGATGCATTTATGAGTACATTTTTATGTCCCACCTTTGCTAAGCTGTTGGCCTCATGATGAATGAGTTACCAGGCTAGGAAACAAACATGCATGAATCACAGGAAGTTCAACAAGGGAAAACTCCTTTAACACAAACCCCTACCTACCACATCTAGTCAAATGTGGATTTTAAGTATTGAGGCACAGGTATGATATTTCAGTTTGGAGCAGAGGAGATAGGGGCAAATTTACTCTTGGAAAATGCTCAATTAAAAAATAAAAATAAACCAAAACATTTGATCTAGAACACATCTTCAGTTTTGCGAATCTGCCAACATTCTAATAATAAACACACAGAGTGGAGTTTCCCTGAAGGAAGAAAAAAACAACTTGAAGCATCCGTCTTGCAGACCCAATTTCTCTGAGCAGATAACTTTCCTCTGGAGGGCTCAAGAGTGTTTAACATCTGAATCCGAGGCAGAAAACTTCAGCTTGGCGAGAGGAGGTGTGTGAAGGCTGGGGCAGTGCCAGACTTTGGCTCCCAGACTATTTCAAACACTGGCTACCCAGTATTGATCTACGGGCTTACAAACCTTAGATATTTTCATCCCTACACACCTAAGAAGTAAAGACACCTCAGCACAGTCTGTTTTCATTTAAAGTACAGATGGAAAGCTGCACCTGAACATTTCAGTCCAGCATATATCGCACTAAATTCTTAACACAAAACTCCAAAGTTCCCCTGTGTGCATCAAAAAGAAGGGCAGAATTCTTAAGGACAATGTGACGTTAACATTAAATTCATAGCATGTAAAAATGGTTTCTAGGTTGCTGGTAACCAAGAAGCCATTTTTCTCTTTCGATTAGAAAAACAGCAGTCGTGCCAAGCCACCTTCATTGTGGCAGTAATCAGCTGTTTGGATATTTGTTTTTCTTTATTGGCAAAACAGCAGTACAACTACAAAGAAATATTATACAATAATAGGGGTTCCCCATGGGAAGAATCTAAACTGAGGTTTTATAAGAGTTATATGATGCCATACAGTATTTCTGTTCAGTAAATTCATTAAAGAGGAATACTCTTGGAGGAACAAGATGCACTCACACACAGCTAGTGTCACAAAGCTTCATTTGACAGGATACAAGTCCCAACACTAGCCTGCTCTTTCTTGTATAAGAAAGGTTTGTCCCAACATAGTCAGCAGGCTGCCAGTTACAGGTTAAGTAAAATCGTGTATGGTTGCCAAGTCCACACAAAATTTACTGAAAGCCAGTCCCTGTGGATTATGCTTCCAAACATCTATGGTTCACTGAAGAGGTGGAGAACCTGTGTCTCTGTTGAAACTGACATAATTACTTACAGATTCAGGAAAATCCAGATGTCAGAGTTGAAAAGCAGAAGAGCTGTACACAGCTATTCAGATCCCAGACACTTTGGTAAAATTATATCCTAAATACACAACACAAGTCTGCAGGCTGAGAGGGTTAATAAAACACACAAATGGCTACACTGAACCAGCTGCCAATTTCAGATGCCAATTCCTTTCCTCCTTTCCAGAAATGACTTCCCAAGGCTCAAAGATCGATAATCCATTATTAAGGACTTAGGACTCAGGAAACACCAGCATGGCACTTTGAATTTTTTAAAGCTGTCTGGTTGTTTAAACAGCGGTGGGTGTGGCGAGGCTGTAAGGACACAGACCTGACAGGTCCGTGACCGTGAGGCCTGTTCGGTCACCAACACTAGATCCCCACTGTGGGTCCTGTGTCCATTTACTGGAATTAGTGCAGCCACTGGGAAAGAGATCTGAAATAAATTGCAGTGCACAAGCAGCACTGCAGACTCACACACCCCAAATGTTGGTTAGGATGTCTGACTGGAATAAAGAATTGTTTCTTGGAGGAAAAATTTATATGTCTGCATTTTTTCATGCAAATCAGTTAGTAAAAACACATAAAAGGATAAACAACAATTAGAAATAAATGACAGTGAGAAAAGGATGTTAAATGCTACTTTTAACAACTGACACTACTTCTTTTATTCCTAACCCTTTCAGAGCCCAGTGATGTCAGGATCAGGTAAATCCTGATAAAATGTCCAAATAAGGATTATGCTGAGACCTTGTTTCTGTAATAGTGAAATTCCTCATTCCGCTGTTTGTATAGCTTGTTTAACTTAAGGGTTATCAATTATCTGCAAATCCTGCTGTTTCAGTTGGCATTTTTTAGGTACCTCATTACTTGTGCTTCTCTATAGTCCTCTGGCGTCATTTCTGATTAAATTATTATTTGCCTGTTCTTTAGGTGTGGAAGTTGAGAATGATTTGCCATTTTCCCTTCGGTGCAACATGACACTCGGTAACAGCACAAGTATGGCCTGCCACTGCAAACACTCTATTACAGAGTCAGGACTGCAGTCCAATTGCCAATAGAACTAGATCGCAATGTCTGCATTGCACACACTGTACAGTATATCTCTCACTGTCATTGCCACTGTCCCATTGCCTCTGCATTACCCATTTGCCTCATGCAGACAGAACTCCTATCCATGTGCAGCTCCTATTCCGTGTGTGGACAGTGTATTGAGACTGAACTCCAGCAGCAGGTCCTGTGCACACAGTACATTCAGAGAGATCTGTACTCTGAATAAACAGGGAGAGCCCCATCTCTCACCACAGAATGGTAAAAAAGGCTTCTGTTTTAAGATGTGTATTTCTTGTGCCAGTTCCCTTTCGGATGCTTGTTTTGTTATGACAGTTTTAAAAAAGTGTGATGGGAGCAAAGTACAGTATTATTAACTTAACAGGTGTGCTTAGACTATCTTCAGCTGAACCTAGGTGAAGCACTCTTTTACCAAGGGGAGGTTTCGCAAAAGAGGAAGCCATTAGGCCCATCTTTCTTGAGCTCAACTTCTACAATATGGCTGGGTAGTCTGTTCCAGACACCCACACCCTTGTGCAATATAGAGCCTCTTTTTATTTATCATAACTAAGTACTTTTAATCCTGAGCCCTAAAAAAGATTTTGATGCTGAGTGGCATTTGTGATGCTTCTAAATTACTTACAAAAGCAATTTAAAATTTAATTTAAAAAAAGAAATTTAAATTACTGAAGACCAATTCACAAAGAAAAGGATTTCCTTCTATCACAATAGAGCACATCTGGCTAGCCCCAGAAGACAGTAAAAACCTCTCCAACTGAAAAGTTAATGATAATTCACACTTAGTTTTACAAAAAAAATCTAGGAGAGCTTTAGAAATAAAATGTTTTATGAAAACTTTTAAAGACAACTATTGCAATACTGTCATATCTTCCAGCAAAGAGAATGTTTCTAGTGGGCAGGAATATAAATCACTGCATTTGGCACTAAGATGAACTTATAAAACACCATATGAATAAGTCTGATTTAATGTGCCTCTTAGTTCAATAATAAACTCAAAGACTGGCAGACTTCCATGCTGAACTACAGTAGCCCATATCCAAGGGTGAAGAAAATTATGAGAGTGCTTGTCTTACAATTATAATTTAACAATTACCCAGATCTTAATGTCCAATTCTTGACTCCAAGCTGTATATGGGATGTATTGCCACACTGGAATGTATCCAGGGAACAGAAACACAAAATAACCAAGATTAAAAAGTGTATTACAAATGGAATGGGTTAAAATGACCCAAATCTTTTTAACCTGAAGTAAAAGGTGAACTTGTGAAATTTCAGAAATGAACTTCAGCTTAGAAAAGCTGATAGAAAAACTAAAAACATTTAAAAAAATAGATGATAGACAAATATCAGACAGACAAAAAAGGCACATTTTTGTTTATTGAAATTTCTATAAGAAGTAAAAATCAAAGCACATTACATAAGGTGGCATATCTGGAATCTGTAGATTCAGGGAAGATGGGAAAGCTGGATGACACCAAATAACTTCTTCTCATTTAAAACTTTCTTGCAGTTCTTGTTCCCCTGATCCAAATTGTTGATTGTGCTTGGCCGTGAAACTGGATGCAAATAAGACTGTGTGCAATTTAATTTTCTCCTGCATTTCTTAATGGGCACGGGAGCAGCACTCCTTCAAATAGCACAGCAGAGAAGGGGAATGATTAGGACTGAGCGCATTAAAGTTTCCTGGACGGTGGTTTTGGCGAGGCAATTAATGGTGCTGCCAATCACATTTAACCAGAGTGAAAAGCACGTCAAAGAAGTGAGACAAATAAGGTGGCAGAGGAGGAAAAGGGTGTGAAAGGCCTGTGCTTTCTGGGAATAAATGAATAACAGAAAACAAATACAACACTAATCCGCTACTTGTATTAGTCACATCCTGTGGTAATTCCTGATAACTACAGTGTCTTCTTACAGCTCTAAGCAACCTGTTGAGAGGTCATTGCTGGAACACCCAGATAACAGGTGAAATTCGTTTGCACAATATATTCTGACTATGTCAATGAGGAAGTGAACCTCACTGGACTGTAAAAACCTCCTGACCCTTCTGCTGCCAGGATGCCTTTGGCAGAGTGCAAAAACAAAACCCCATCCATAGTATAGAATGGTACAACACCAAAATACACTCCCACTGATTCCTACACATTGGAAAAAGATTGGGGTTCACAGAGTCCTTTACTGAACCCGCAGCTCTGATATTTTTAGTAAAGTGTTCAAAACAAATGCACAACAGGGGTACTGAGTTGACCTTTGCTTATTCAAAACCCAGTTTTCAACTAACAAATCTTTAGCCAAGACAACATAGCTACAGCAAAATAAATGTATGCAACGATAATCACAATACTTTCTAAACTGCTAAGGTGAGCAAAGCGTTTGGCCATTAAATTTTGTGTTGAAGAAATCTTGTCTAGGCCCACAGGCCAGGAGCACTCCAATATCTTCAGTTTTAAGAACAGGAAACAAAAACATACTATAGCAAGTCTGAGATAATAAAGATTCTGTCTACTCGAAGTCTTTTTTATACTTCTTATTTTCAGACATTCCTGGATGCTCCTCGGCTCCTTCAAGTAAAAATTAAAAAACAAATCAATTCAAAGTTTCCCCTTGTGTGAACCAGAGACCCGCAAGGCGATTCCAAAGATCTCCTAATAAAAGCAAGCATTTTTTTTGCAAACTGTGGTTAATAACATCCACATGCAGGCACATACCGCCTCGAATTTGTCCTTCAACTAGGTGAAGACAAAGAGATACACAGGGAGAATAACTTTTCAAATAAAAAAGGTGGTTAGACAACTGCAAAAAGGTACGCCTTGTGGGTGTGGGGAATGGTGTTAAACGATGAGGATGAGTAACATTCCATTATATACAAAAAGCCAGACTGCTGAAGCATAATGTAGCCACAGTCAAAATAACAGTTAGGTGCGAGTAAACCTGCAATTAACTATGTGAAAACAGCTTTTTACATTTTGTGCCAGAAGGACTTATTTTGATGTCTTGACTTTCATATGTTAAGGCATCAGCCTTTTCCTTTGAATTGTGAAGGAATCACATCCTTCCTGACCGCCTTGCTCCGAGGTGTCCAACTGACTTTGCTTTGAGGATGAGTGAGGGGTTTTCTCTCTGGCTCCATGAAAACCCAGAAGTGAAGGCTTCACCAAACAGAAACTTCAATCTTTTTAAATCACCAATTATTGATTACTGTATACCCACAAATTTGGAAATCTGCATTTTTTTTAACTAGAGCCTACGCTGTAGTAGTCCATTTGCCTAACACTCCAAACTCCACGGAATCTGACAGAGGAGCTAACACTGACTGGAGGAAGGGCATACAGTATTTCTCTGGCCTCACTACATGTATTCCAGGAGACACTGTAAGGTCAGAAAGCAATACAGCCTTAGCTAGCTAATCCCACCGCTGCCCCCATCAATCAATGCTCAGTCAATGGTGTGCTGCCACTGTCATATTACTGTAGTTGTCAAGCAATTGTCTCATGTCATGTTCACCTAGTCATGTTGCCCAACACTTCAGATGAAAAATCTCATCCTGGAGTAAAATTAAGAGTCATCCCCATGGCTCTACCACTCAGGAGCCCAATTTGTCAATAACGTTCAAGCTACCTACTGCTAAAATCTATCGTCACACGAAATCAATCCTCTAAACGTTACCAACACTAGAATTTTTGAATGGCATTATATTGCAGAAACTGGACAAGTGCCACCTGGTTAAATTCCAGTCCAGGCAGGTCTTGTATTGTTTCCAATACCAATAACATTTCCACTTAAAAAGAAGCACGAGATCAGGGTCTGTACGATTAAAAGCTAACAAAGCCTACCATATCTGTAATAGGATTCACTTCAGAGATGCCCTGGGAGGCTTCCACACACACGCCAGCCCTCTTTCCTCCATTACATGACATTATTCACTAGCTGGCTGGTGCACTGAGAGCTGTGGACACGTGCACATGGCGGTCCACAAATTCAATTACTTCTCCTCATTGTCCGCTGCTGCGGGATGTGAATGTCACTCAGTGATCGGGGTTTCGGATCTTCCTTCCTGCCGAGAGAACTGAGCGGCGCCACTGCAAAATCTTTTGATAGCATGAGAAATGCAATAAAGTGATGCATTAATGTCGTCTTAATGTATGTGTCCGTTTAATCTAGTGTTAAGCATTTCAAAGCGGGGGGAAAAAAAATCATTAGTTCCATATCTGGGCCCTTTGGTCTAAGAAGAGGATGCTGTGCCTTGATCTTCTTACAGGCAGAATCATCCAGTTTTTGAATTACATCCAATTCCAGATTTTGCTGTGACAGTAGTGGGTCATTCTGTGGATTACTGTGACATAACCTACACTGTGACACCTGTAGACAACAGGAAACAAGAGGTTTCACTGAAAAGCATCTCTTAACTGACACGACAGGTCAGGAAGAAAAGTGAGAATTTGAACTTAAGGATGGTCGGCTGTCAGACCCCAATGAAGTAACCAAGGCGCAATGTGCTCTCTGTTACCCCTGCATTCAGGCTCTGCGTCCCAGAACAGAAGCTCATAATCACTAAGGGGACTTCCTTCCTACAGGTGCAGAACTTTCTTCAACGCACCATGTGCGTCAGCAGCCCCACTGCACAACCGACACACAAGTGAGAAGTTACTGGACTAATCCAGTTCAAGGGGGAATGGAGTTTAACCAGGATATCAGAATTATTACACCTAATCATTACATATCTTTCATTGGCAAGTAGTCAGGACCTTGGTAAATGTCTCATTTGAAGGACAACACTTTCTACAGCATAGTGCTCCCAGTCGGCACACCAGGGCACTGGACTGGAAATTCTGGTTCTTCTATTGGTGCTACTTACAGCACCAACTGTTGTCCTTACAGATCATGTGGTAAGAGATTGTGTTCTGGCATGTATTGCATGTTACTGCTTTAAAACAGGAAACTTTTGCAAGGAGAGAAGATTGTCGACACACATATAAAATCCAGTAAAGATAAAGCAAATGTTAAAAGCAGTTTGCTATTCTGCATGTACTATAAAAACATTATTGCAGGCTAATACAAAAGCAAACACACTTTGAAGAAATGTTTTGCTTTATAACTAAATGGGCAGTGTTGCTTAATTTCACATTTCAATTGATGAACACAGCTTTTCTATAGGTTCTGGACAGCTAATTCGACTCAGCACTATTCTAACCTTCCACCAACTCTCAAACTAGAATAATCACATTGTATTATGCAACTCTGGCATTTAATTTAAGATTTTTAATGATCCTGGAAGGGTTTTAATTATTTTTTTAATCAAATGATTCATCTTCATTTTAATGTTGCAGGCATGTATTTAGTCATAATTTGCTGCATTCTCCTGGTGACAGAAGGCACAATTGCTCAAAACATTTCTTAATTCCTTTGCATATGTGCAGAAATATGTTACACATAGGTACACAAGAAGTTACAAGTCCCAGATAATTACACAATCATAATTATTCCTCTGTATTTTTTTACATAAGCAAAATTAGACATTCTAGGTTAGGGGTTTGCAAACTCAACCCGGTGCTGCAAAACTGCAATCCTACAAGTTTGTGACATTCAATAAGAAAACAACTGGAAGTCATGATTCAGAGCTCAGATGTAATGGAAGCCAGAAGTCCTGTGGTTCTCCAAGGCTAGCAATGGTGACTGACTTTTCATAAGTTTCAGGTAACACATTCCTTCCCATCTTTACATGAATGTAGTCCTCCACTTATGACCTACTGTACCTTAAAAAAAGACAAGAGACCACAAGGTCTGAGATTTCCCGAGCATTCACTGCAGCCTAAGCGAACGAAGGAAAGTGCAGTGTTATTCATGAACAGCATATTTCACACACCTGCTCCTGTGTTCGCAACTGTAGTTGCATTACTCCAAAGGAAAACATGGTGTAGACCATTGTATCTGTATTTCATTTTGAGCATTTATGAGGAGATGTACAAGTACTTTCTGCGATAATCGTTTGCGTCTGACGCTAGACGCTGTTATTGTGATTGTGGTCACAGCCTCGCTGCACGTCCTGTATAAAACTCAACACGCTGAGCTCAAGTGCAAAACGACTGATCTGCGTCTCCCGGCGCACTCCTGCCTCAGCTACAACTGTGCGGTCAGGTATTTTTTTTTTAAGTCAGACTGCAGCAGACGGATATGTTTTTCATTCTCTGCGCTCCTGGCACCAATAATATAGGTCTCAGGTTTCCTCGAGTCTATTTCTACATCTATTTATAATCCTGCATTCCGGTGATGTGTGGCTGCGGCAGAGGGAAGAGTCAGGGCAAATACAGTATATGGATTAATATTTTAAAGCGGGAAAGGAATAAGGAATCGCAAGATAAAAGAATCAAAGCGACTGAGCAGAGCAAACATTAGTTAGTAATGGCGAGTAGATTCGCGTTTAACCACGGCTACAGCCCGAGTCAATTGATCCTGCTTGTTCAATCGAGCGAGTGAACAGCAATTTGTGAGCTCTGTGAAGTTGGCCCCTCACGGGGCTCAATTAGCGATGCAATTTAAGCACTTCCGAAAGAAATAATATTTTAAGCGAAATCTCAAAGTCGTCTGAAAACGTGTCTGGAAGTAAATTTAAAGCGATTTTTCCTCCCGCAACGTTATTTTTAACATTATATAGCCCTTAACTGTATGCTTGATACTATTTCCTAATCATTCTAACCTTCATTAATCAGCGGGGTGTACGGCTCGTTTCTGTGAATGGAAGTAATGCACTGTGTGAACAGGTTGTGATTGAGCAATAAAATGAAGACGGGTGGGTTACAGCAATTTGCGCTTTTTACACCGTTAACTGGAGTATGTATCCCATCTTTATGAGACCTCATTGGCAACATACTGTAGATGTCCGAACTCTCCAATTACCACCTGCAGCCATTTCTAATAGGCACATTGCCTGGTGTAGCCGCGTGTAGGAAGCGAATCGCAGGGAATGTAGATATTGAGTACGGCAGCCCAAATAAATATTTAAAATCCACTAATAGCTTTTCTGTTAAATCACTGCGGACAAGAGGGGAAATCAGCTTTCTAAGTTCAAAAGAAGCACTGAGCTGACATTTGAAAGAGGCAGCAATACAACCGTCAGGTACAGGTGAGATAAGGAAAGGAACGCAGTACGCTTATCGCTAGCAGTAAATGACGCACTGTAATAACACAAAGAAAAAAAGAACTGTTTATTCCTGTACAAGCGCCTCACTGCATACACAGCGAATAAACTCAATAAGAAACACATAAACTCGGAGAGCTATATATATATACACACCTTTCATACTGGAGCTTTGAACACTACATAATACAATCATTCAGTTCAGATCAATGACATCAATCATATTTACACATTCCTCGAGCAGGAAAAAAAAAGATCTGTTCATAACTGCCTGAATCGTTTAACGGCCCTCTTTAAAATGACACGGATATGAAGGGGTTAAAGCGGAATGTCGTTTCAGTTGCTTTTTATCTTATCATCAACATTTCAAGCGGGTGAGAGGGGGCATGTTCCCCAGTGTACTATATTGAATGTTGAGTGCCATCAAACGAACGGCAAATCGCAGCGCTTGTGTACGTCTATGAGCTGGGAAGAAAAACAGGACGCAATAATATTAAGCAAATAGCAAGTACTTCGGCTCTGTCATTTTAGAGGCGCCCCCCACGAAGAATTTTAAGATCTTCAAGCCCCAACACAGCTGCGCGCCGCTCTGGGACACTCGATCACCCCCTGAATGAGACAAACATTTATTACACATTCCTGGAGAACAGGTGTCTTTTTTTCCCCCCAAAGGAAAAAACAAAAAACAGGAAGATCAAACAAGAGAGGGAGCGACTTAAAAGTAGTCCCTCAAAAAAAAAAGTTTCTTGAATTATGACTTTTCTTTCAAAGCATGGGGCGGACGAGAATTAAGAACTGAGAGGAAGGGGCTTTTGTTTTTTTTTAAAAAAAAACTCCTTCAACATACTATTCCATTTGGCTCACACTGCGAGGGGGAGTCTGGTTTTAATAAACTCCTAATTGAAAACAAACCCCGCGCCACGGCTTTGGAACGAACGGTCGCCAACCCGAGTGTAGCTGATTCAGAAGAGGAAGTGGCCACTGTCCAAAATAACACAGGATTATAGTCACAAAAGTCAGACAGAATGGGACGGTTCGCGACGGGGATTTAAGGGGACAAAGCGAACGGGGGAGGAGGCGCGCACACAAAAGCGGGCACGTCGCCCCCCGACGCGACAGGTTGCTAAATGCGGACCACTTCGTCAACTGAACCTCGACCGCTATCCAAGATGACTGCCGGTTACTATCTGCAACAAAATACTTCCCGTCTTTGCGTCACTTAACGGGATATGTACAGGATAGACTAACCCTATGTTTTCTTATGAATGAACACTCAATGTCAATTACTCCTTAGGCTGTACTCGGTAGCATTTTACATACACGATCTAAATGTGTGAGTTTAAATATGAACTACACATAACTTGACTGCAAGTAGCGTTTTTGTGATACCAGAGTCCTTTTCCATGCGCGCATAGCCTTCTTTCTTTCAAATGTCTCAGTCTGAATTTCAGATGAACTACTCCATCACAGGCAGGTAGTCCACACTGACGTTATACAAATGTTGCCAGATCAGTGGATAGTTGTTTTCACGAGTGGCTGCATCGCTTTTCTCTCCCTCTACACTGCAGACGTGAAGCTTGGGCGTCTGAGCGCGGAAACTAGAGCTTTCGACTTTGAATCGTTTCAACATCGAAAGGTTATCAATAAAGGGGCCGCCATCCAAATGTAGTGTAAGCATAATTCACCAATGCCTTAACAATGGCAATGAAACCGCTCTTAATTCCGTCACCTGTCCTGAAAAATGCGTTCCTATGTGAACAGTTTATCACTGTAGTCGCAGACTATTAAGACTGTTAGCCAGCTGTAGACTGTGAGGTGCACTTAAAAGGGCTTCTTAAATAACCTGTTCGTATTAGCTAACTGTAGCCCGCTTTAAGCATTGTCAATGGTGGTGTTTCCTACAAAAGAAACGAGGAATCGCCCATTATCTCTCCATTGATAAAAAAAAAGTACATAGTTCGTACACATTAATCAGATCCTCGTTAATCCTATTGGCTAAATGCTGTTGCCCTCTTTGACAATAGTCAGGAGCCGACGGAGCACTGCGTAACTATCACAGGGTACTTTAAATATTAGCATCCGCAAAGGATGGATTAATGGAAGGTTAACTGCATGAGTGGGAAGGAAAAACGAATCACAGAATCATAAACGACTTTGATTTATTAACGGCAGCAGCAGATAATTTCTACGAGTTATTTTACTAGACGATAATTGAAAGTATAGTGTATGGCCGTCACATATTTCCTAGGGTTTTATGAAACCACAGTTCACGAGATTTTAACACCTTCTCGTGTGAAAAATCAAAAACATTATGCACACAGCTAAACAAGGCAAGTTCAACACAGTTAAACACGGTAACTAAAGAAGTCTCATGAACAGATTCACAAGTCTATAGTAAGCGGTATGAATTAGTATAATCAAATGGTAAATCATGCACAAGAAAGGGGAGCAGTGAAATTGTGTACAAATCCGAAAATGAAGCTGTTAACCACAAAACAACTGCTCTTTGATTTTAATGACAATTTTTCCAGACTGAAAATGTCCATATTTACAATCGTCCCTGTTCTCTTCAACCTTTCGGAATTCAATTTAAACGCCAAATCTCCGACACTTAATTTTTATTTAAAAAAAAACACCCTTAATAGAGCACCTAGCATTCAGTACAGAACTCTGCGAACAGCATTCAATTAATCTGCCAAACAGGGTCACTGGTACGCTTGAAGTATGGCTAACGGCCATCAGCTTTCAAATCTCACACCCGCTCAACAGCTTGAGGCTACCTTTGGTCCTTCCTTATGGTTAAATTAGCATCAATGAATCTGACATCTTCAATGCCGTACAAAATATTGTAAGAAAGGTGCCCCATCAGAAACATAGTATTCGTAATGACCGCTGACCGAAAAGTAACGTATTGACTGTGAAAGTAGCCTTCCGAAATCTGGTGCAAAGTAGAAAGAACACAATGAGACATTAAAAGCATGTTCACATTTCACAGGTTCGCTCTGGTAAATGTATTTTATGTAGTATTTCTGAAAAACAGCTTCGGTTTTTCGGTTGGACGGTTAAAGTACACCCCCTAAAATTCACACTTTTAAGGATAAAAAGCGACACCGATACAAACTGACACCAGCTGCACGAAAATTACAGTGTCTTATTAAAATGAAACAAATCGCTCCTGTGAGGTTAGAAAGGTTGAGAACTTAAACGTATATTAAAAAACACCTTAAAATATGTTAAATTGGCAGAAGTATGAACTAGACACCATCTCGTTTAACGATAAAACACTCAACGCTACCAATGCAGTGACATTTCATGAGTACGAAAACTCAGCCGAGACTCCTAGGCTGATCTGTCCCAGTCTAGAGGGAGCGCAGCACGACCTGTCTTCACGTATTTATCAAAGGCGCTCCGGCTCTTTCAATGTCAAAATAAAGTTGCACAACATCCGCAAAGCAAGGTTGCGTCCCATTTTTTTTGTCAATACGCAGCGCTACGGTGTATCCAAAAAGTTATT
Organism: Lepisosteus platostomus; assembly: GCF_059453375.1. Lineage (NCBI taxonomy): Eukaryota > Metazoa > Chordata > Actinopteri > Semionotiformes > Lepisosteidae > Lepisosteus > Lepisosteus platostomus. The sequence continues at coordinate 5,968,952 of NC_142623.1, read as the reverse complement.
TTCTTTTTTTTTTTAAGCAGAGGGGGTGGGGTGGGGGGTGACTTCGCAGGAAAAATTCTCTCCCCTTAGTTCCTCTTGAGACCGAACAGGAAAGAAAAGGCGAACTCCGCAGTAATAAAAAGCAGCGGACACTCCCCCTCTAAGGGAACAATTTTCGCCACAGTTAAAGCGAAATACCATATGTCACCGAACCGCATGAATAACTTTGCAACTGAAGTACCCACCACTGTTTAAACTTAACACCCAGCGAATGCCTTACCTGTTGGCGCTTCTGAGCCATCAGCGTAGATGCGTACAGCAAGTATCAGAAGAAAAGCCAGGGTATTCATTGTACGGTTTTAGTCCAGTTCGGTTTTTCAGCAGAAATCATTACAGTGTCTCCGCCAGGACTGGTGCGAAGTTGAGGACTCGAGCCCATTGATTCCTGATTTCGTGCTGAAACGATATTGAGAGACTCCGCGAGCGAGGCTGTAGCACAACGGACCACACAAACTGACGTCAGGATAAACACTTCAAAAGAGGATTTTTTTTCCCTGCCTTTTTTTTTCCCCCCGTACAAAAAGCTGACCAAAAGACAAGCAAACGACGCCTCCTTGTGGTTATATCCAATGGTGCTGGGGGGAAAAAAAAGTTTTTTTTTGTTGTTTAGGTATAGTGTATTTGTTTAGCCGTTCCAATTTCAAAAACCAGGCTCAATTGGTTTTAAATCTGTGGCTGAATCACTTCATGACTGCACTTAAAGATCCTGCCTGGAGACCGCAGAAAGTAAAAGATGTGCAGATGGCAAAGTAAAGCTTCCTTGTTCAATGTCAGTAAAAAGAAAATCGGGAAAACCCTTTGGATGGATACTATTATCCCAAGAAAAAAAATTGGAAGTATTTTAACGTTTGTTCAACATAGATAGGTCCATTATGGAAGAGGGGGGAGGGGGAGTTTTAAACGGAGCCTCTAAGAATAATTCAATTTATTGCCGACTTTAAACTGTAGGATAGTTATTTATTTGCGTACTCCGCAAATATATTTAACAGGGACAATCTAGCTATATTTAACAGCTTGCCGGGTTTGTTAGAGCAGTAGGGGCTCCACAATTTTGAACACCCCCATTGGACCAGGGAGAGTTCAATTTGTCTCTAATGCCTCAAGGGTGCTGCTTGAACCTATTTAAATGGAAAGAGCCTTTAATGATGAATCCGTCATGAAAACGTACCGGCGCTCAAGCGTGTTCCTCTGCGTGCTGGTGTAGCTGCCATAGGGCTGTAAAGACTACATAAAGTATATTGACATGCTCGCTGATTAATCGAAGGCATATGTGTCTATACCAAGGGCATTCTTTTATTTTACATTTCTAGTTTTTTGGAGGGAGCACAGCACAGGGGATAACCCTTATCTGCTGACAATCACTATGTAACATTATTGTGTGTGGTGCGTGTTGCCATATAGATTTGTTTTGTTTTTTTTAAGTAAAATACTTAAATGAGGAAGCATGTCACAGTCAGAGAACGGAGACTGAACAGCAAGCAGATAGCCTCCCCTGTTTTACAGCCTTCCTTGGGTTCTTGTGTTCTGATCACCCTATCATTATTCTTATGATCTCTTCCTTAAGCGATAAGGCTGGGAACGGGGCAGTAAAAACATAAACTTTTCTTGGAAACAGTTTTTTTTTAGGCCCTCGCGCCAAACTGCTGCCATTGCGTCATGTGTGGAATGGTGGCGGAGCTGTTGACGTGTCCCGGTTGCGGTGACGCTATATACCGTACTCCAGTCCGCGGGGTGTACTGGAGTGTTCGTGCAGGTTCGTGCTGGCGTCTGGCCGAGCCCTACAGGAGACTGGGTGACTGGAGGGAATTTAGACGTTCAGCCACTGTTCTCATAGGAGACGCCTGCCTTACGTATATCAATAAGTCAACGTCATATGTTTCAGATCAGCAAAACTGTAGACTAATTTCTTAATCATCATCTTCAACACTGGCATGATGCATGGGAACCCCCCCCAAATCCTGTACAGAAAACAGATAAAGGCAGCTTATATAAATAGTCACTGTTTAAGAGAAAGACTATGTTTAATAAACACACAGCACAGCATTCCCTTTTATACCATACCCCGAGGGGAAAAAATATATATTTCTGACGCCATCTGTTGGCAAGATCATGGAAATAAATTTGTTGGCACGCAGCGAAGTCTTCTGGCCCGCTGCATAATATTTTTTAATATCGGTGTCACTTATTCCATGCTCTCCCGAAAGGCTCTGGAAAGACCTAGAGAGAACACCTTGATCCCAGGGAATGACTACAGTTCACACACTCTCTCCTAAATTAGGCTACCTTCACAGCTGGGGTAGGCAGGGGGGGTGGGGCTGGACTTTAGCCTCCAGGCTCATCACTCACCTGGTTCCCTTGCTGTGGAGCGGACTTATGACATCTGCTAAGAGTCTGGGTCAAGAAGCGCAAAGCTGGACTTGAACCCTGAAACACAGCCCATCTTTCAGATAAAGCACACACGAAAGATGTGCTTGGCTGGTGTCTTTACACATCTCACCACAATGCCAGTGTAAAACCAGACTGCGATGACTCCACTAAAAAAACAGACAGGCCCTTATTCAAATAGGCCTCTCTGGCTATATCAACAGCCCCTTCAATAGATTGTGAAAAGAGTCACTGTTACATGTCCCATCAGCTCAGAAAAGATGGTGTAGGGGGCCAGTTTCACACAGACACGCACGAACCCCTGTGCTGAGTATGGGAATAAAGATTTATTTATTTATTAATTTGGCTTTATTTTATATTTTATTTAATTTATTTGGCTGATACTTTTTTATCCAAAGCAACTTACATCTACACCTGTTCATAGAGCCACATACTAAAAGAACTTGTTGCAGGGTGTAACAGCTGTATTTGAACCCACAACATTCCAGTCACAGGAGCAGAACCCTACTCATTACTCCTCCCTGCTGCACAAGGTGGGGGGGGTAATGGGGGGTTCTAGTGAATTTGTAATAGTCTCAAGTCCACTGGTCAAGCTTCTAAGAGCACAAGGTCACTCCAGTAGGAGTGAGCAGTTCTATGACATGAGAAGTGGCAGCTGTAATATATTAACTTCGTCATGCAGGCTGACCATTGAAGAATGAAATCGAATTCAGCTAAACTCTGAGCTTTCTTGCAGGTCAGTACCAGGCACTGGGCTCCTGCAGTCTAGACTCATTATACCACTGTGCTTCACAGGATTAATTCAGACTGTGATACTTTCTTTTAGTGGGACTGCCGCTCAAGATAAGATAAGATCACTTGATTGGCCATATACAATGTCTTGTATTAGGAATTTGTCATCTTCACCTACCCCAGGTTGCTCTCCATGAGACACACAGACAGGGAGAGAAGCTTGGGGTCAGAGTGCAGGGTCAGCCATTTATACAGCACCCCTGGAGCAGTTGGGGTTAAGGGCCTCGCTCAAGAGCCCAACAGAGTGGGATTCCTCTGCCAGCCACGAGATACTAACCGGCAACCTTCCAGCCACAGGTGCAGATCCTTAGCCACAGAGCCACCACTCCACCCTTTCACACAACTGAAAGGTACTGTGAACACACAACCACGAACCTCCAATAGCTCCCACAGTCATCGTGAAACCAGAGACATGAATAATTATTGAAAATGCTTTTATGCCTCATTTAGAAAGCTCAGATCTACCCTGCTTCTCTAATGCATTATTTGAGATAGTTCCCTGCATTTTCCACATTGTGATGCTTTTCATGGAGCCAGCACAACTCTGAGCAACGGAAAAAAATGGGACAAAATATGTATTTCTGTGCCCAGTAAATACCGCTGGTAGGATCAAACCGTAAATCAGCAAATAAATTCAAATTCCCGTCTCTTTGCTAGTTGTGATGCACACAGATGGCTAAGGCCTCTGTCATTTGCAAATGGTTAACAAACCTTCGGCAATAACTGCACTTTGCTTTACAAACACCATTATTACAAGTGTTCATAATAAAGACCGAACACAGAGCTGCTCAGTATTTCACAGATCTGTTGTTCTCTTGACCCAGGCTGGTGCCCTGTCTGCACGGTGTGGATGTTGTCAACTATATTCGACAAGAGGACATTTGACATAAGGCTTGCTAAGTGCTTGTTTTCTCTCCCATTGACTATTAGGTTCAAGCACGTGACCTTTGGCCTTCACACTGTTATACCAAGGGGCGTGCTGTTTGCTCAACTATTAATGCGTTTTCACCGTTTCTGCTTCACCTTACCTTGTTTCAAGTTGGACTGTATATATCCACGACTTCACCGTCGCGCCGAGAGGAACAGGACAAAATAAGTGTAGAAAAAACTTTTATGTACCAATATAAGCTGACCCTGAAAAAGCAAACATTACATTTGCTTAAGAAAGATAAATGAGATAATGCTCTGCGACCAGTGATTGCTCTCGTATATTACTCAGAAGGAACCTTAGCAGTATAAATTAAATTATTGAGAGAATACTGTGCAGGATTAATTTTTCAGCGATCACGCCCCTGACCCCTTTTTTCTCACAGGACACCGCCTTGTTAAGAATGCATATATGCATGAGTCATATGTTTTAAGATCAGCTAAAAAAGTAACTCTAAATCTCGAAATCCCTATACAAGATATAAATAAAACAAAACTGCTCTTCACCGTGTTCGACCACCCATTTTAACTGCAACAATTTTCAACGAAAAATAACAATGTTTCATGTCGTAGTATTTACTGACATACTTACGCAAACAGGGACATTTACTCACAACTAGATATTTCCCGTTTCACAGTTTAATTAGGTGAGTTTTAGAATAGGTGGAATGATTGCAGTAAATAAAATTTTAAATTCACAAAGATTATTAGCATTGGCTTGCTGTACAATGAATGAAAACAGTGATATAAATTGTGCAGTATTCTAAAAGTATTTTCCATTTTTGGCTGCATACAGAAGAAAGCAAACGACAACGCGTTTTACGTAATCTCTTATTTACAATGGGTAGTTTAATAAAGTATCTTATAAGGAGCTATTTATAGAGTAATAAGTCTAGCAATAATATTAGTGATGGCGACGACGTTCTTTCTTGCAACCTCCTGGATGCTGTGAAATCGTCTGGGAAACACCTCCCCCTAGTGTCCGTTTAAGGCATACTCGCTTACCGGGAATTGGAGAAGATGGATGTTTTTAAGTCTATTTTCCTGATGGCGCAGTTCAATTTTTTTTTTACAATTTTCTATTGCTTTACTTTTTGTTCCTGTTGAGATTATGTGTCATTGCTGGGAATAGGATTTTATATAGTATTTTATACATTTTACGTACTGAAGTAGAGCCTGCATATATGAAGCCTTTGACACAACCCCTGAAAGCAAGCTGAGAAATGGTGACAAGTCAAGACATTTGGCACATTTTATTTGTATATCACACACTCAGCCGTCTAATGGTTTGCTAATGCACTGGCATAACACAGATTTGCTTTCCTCCCACACATCCTGGCATTCTGTAATCCTTTCCAGAATTATGTCTGCTGAAACGATCACAATGGCTTGATCCAAGCTACAGAGGACATGCCTTAGTGACATGCAGGGATGCTTTAACTGGAAGTCACAGAAGTCTTACTTTTGCAGTTATTATTAAGAACCTTTCCATAAAGAGTTGTGCGCTGAATTTAACTTCATCCATTCATCCTGTGACGCTATCGCATGGGAAGAGGGAAGATTTCAGCAAGCGAGGGGTGCAAGGCGGGATACACCCAGGATGAGATGCCGGTCTATCGCAGGGCACACACAGACACACACTCTCTCTCACACACACACACCCGGCCCAATTCTCACAGACACTGAACCCACCAGCATGTCTTCGGACTGTGGGAGGAAACCAGAGCACCTGGAGGAACCTCACACGAGCAGAGGGAGACACACAACCCTGAACCCAGGGCCCCAGTGGCGAGAGACAGCAGTGCGCCTCTCTGCAGCTCTGTTTAGCTTCCGATTCTCCGATTCTCTTTTTTCTGTTAATTGAAAATCACCTTCAACCCCCCAGGAATTTAGAAATGTCACTGCGACAGTTTGGCACATTAGTAGCCCACGTGCCTAAGGAGAGGAAATGGTTTGGATCTGATTCTCACCATGCCAGGAAGACCTCCGTTGCAGACGAGGGCCATCTTCCAGGGATTAAGAGCTCAGCAACAGCACTCCCTCATTGGAGGGGGTCGGAGGTATTTGGCAGGGCAGGAGGAGCAGAAGACACTCTCCAACCTTCAGTTTCCTTCGTTTGCATACAGGAGTTCACGGTGCTGAGGCAAAACATGTCACTTGGACAAATAAAACTGAGCAGGTAAACTTAAACAGGAAAGCTTTGAAAGGCCACAACACTTCAGTGGCTGCAACAGCACTGTTGCAGAGGAATATCGATGGATACCATATGTGCATACCTGCATGCACAGTACTGCCAGGAAAAGGCAGAGAGGAAGAGAGGCCTAGAGGATGCATTTGAATGCAAACCAGGTACAGCAGCTTGATAGGGCACTTCATCTTTCTTTCCATCCGACACAGCCTGTACATCAGCAGGCCTATTTCCCTGGCAGCCTTTCTCTCTGTGACTTGCTGTGAAAAGCTTGATTTTTGATAAGGAGAGGCTACAGAGCTGTCACCACCAGCAAGGGGCCCTCGCTGTGGTGTTCCCCTCCAGAAACACCATGCTGGGCCACACTGGGCCACGCTGGGCTTGCACTGGCTCAGAGCCGCTAGACACAGGTCTAGGATGGAGTGTCTGAACCAGCATCCGGCTGCTTTGGACACGAGAGCTCTGATCCTTTGCTCTCCAATTTTCCTGTTTCATCAACCCTAACTATTTATAAACCAGACACAAATAGTGTCTGGTTAAAGGCACCAGAATCTTTTGCTTGTATTCCACTTGTGAATGCTGATCACCTGTTTGGAATAATCTGACCATTTTCCAGGTCTTAAAGTGCAGGTACCATAGAGGGCCCGACTGGTGAAGACCACTATCTAGCAGGCAGGTTGCATTCGGGCTGTGTTGGGGATTGATCCAGAGGCAGTGCACACTTGGTTGTGGACTGCAGGGAATAGCTGCCATTGGGGCAGGGCACAGCGTTTTCATCAGCTTGCTCTGCAATAGCGACAATAGTGCCACCTGTGAGCCTACAGTGGCATCATCGGCTGCCATTGGACAGGGACCACAGTGGGTGAGAGCAGCAGGACCTGACAGTAGATGATTCTCGGGACACATGCTAGTGGTCATCCTGTCTCCAGCGCTGTGCGGCAGAGCTGAGTTGAATTGAAGAAAAACCACCGATGCTAAAATGTGAAAAAGAACCAAATAGTGCTTTGGCTGCATTTAGAGGTTTCAGAAACCTATCGGAAAGCATAACAAGAACCAAACAACAACCTTTAACTGATAGTCAAAGCTGGTCTGACTGATCTTTGCTGTGGGCACAGCACCGGTGGTAACACCAGGGCTCATATTAGCAGCATGACCACAGCCAGAAAACAAAAATCTGAAGGAGCATAAGGCAGAAAAGGGTTTCAGCAATAATCATAACCTTGGCAGACTGTTTAATAATAAATGCAGTATGGTTCACCATGCTTTTTAAACGTGTTCCTTGAGCCCAAGACTGATTTATCAAGTTCAAGCCTGCTTTCAGAGCTTCTGCTATTAGAAGAACAGAATTATTTGCTGAAGTAAATTTATGGCCACCATAAATTCTGCCATATGAGGTACTCCTTGCAAGCTAAATCTCCCCCTTGGCAGTGGACAAGAGCTGTGAGGTCTGTTAGGGAGGGTCTCTCCTGATTCAACATTAAAAAACCAGTCTCAATGTGGGCTAACCTTGCTAGGAAAAAGAAAGTTTCTTTAAAAGTGTTTCAGAGTCATAGTGGTAAAATAATGGGAACTTGAATGTAGTGCCTAGATAGACCATTTCACGTCTCCTTGCCAGAGCAGTGGCTTTATTTACTTATGTAAAGAGCAGTAATCGCTGTTAGAAAGAGCTTCTCAAACAGCTTGGTTTACAGCAGGAGAGAGTAATTATACCAATCCCCTACGGGTCTGGTAAAAAGCATGAAGAGAATAAATTTAACACACAAGAATGATGAAGGTAATAGAGAACACATTGTGTGAATTTAAAAAAGGGGGTTTATTTTAACTTGTGACCACACAGAAGAACAGCGATGGTCACTAGAAGATCTGCCATACTCCTGTTTGGGAAGTTTGGGAACAGTGGGCCTCAGTCTGTAGGCTCCAGTTAGGAATGACTCTTTTTTCCTGGCTCAGCTAGAACAGATGCCTCCCGTTGGTCAGATGGACTCATGGCTGTTGTTTGTGCCTTAACGCCCTGGCTGCATTCCTGTGATCAGGGACTTTCCTCTTAAGCAGAAGCATTTGTCTCTAGGGCTGATTGTTGTTGGTTTGTGCTCTATGGATACGTTAAGCCCAATTTTAGTCTTCACACAGTAACAACTTTCAGTTTCAGATTTCAGGTTTAACAAAATTATGTATCTGAATGTGTGTGCATGCTGCCATATGAAATTGAGCAGCTATGACAGCTGACGTAGCTGCTGAAGAACACAATGCACAACATGGAACAGGTACAATACACTTATGATGCAGATGGTCTCGTAGAAGATTGTTAAATACATTGCAGTAATGTGTGGGAATTGAACAGTTTAACTACTTTGGGGGCCTCTCCATTCATATAGCACTGCATCAATACTCACCATAGGCGAGCTCTTTAATTATAGAGATCCAGAAGAAAGATACAGCAGCACAGGAGATAGTGGCATCTCTCCCATGCCAGTGACCTGGGATAATAAGGCCAGGTGGCACCCCACAAAGTGGCACAATGCCATAGTTTGTACAGAGCACACTGTAATGCCAGGCATTGGCAGTCTGCACACGTGCCCTGCCAGATACAGGCAGAGCTTACTCTCTGTAGGAGAAGGAGATTCAGGCTCAGATATCAGAAATTAATTAAAGAGACAAGGATGTCGTCTGAACATGTCAGTGAAGCGTGGAGAGGACAGCGGCTGAGGGGAACAAAACGCACTTCAGCTGGCTTCGGCCTTCCTTTCCTGTTTGATTAGAATCCTGCTTTTTTTTTCTTTCTTGCCTTTTTCTCCTCTGCCCCCAAGCTGTGCGCACGTCGTCATGTCTGAGTCAGAGGGGCAGATGCTCTCCAGCGAGCAATGGCAGTCCGTCCTTAATGAAAGGAAGAAAAAAAAATTAAAATCCTAATCTCTCCTTTTCATCGATCTATTTTCCTCTTAAGCACCCCATAATGGGAGTTATTAACTTCTGAGGAATCATTTCCTCTCTCTCACAAGAAGGTGAAATAAAGTTTGAAAACTGGTACAAGAAAACACGATAACTGCCTGACTTATTAGGCCTTTTTCATTCTGGAGCATTTTTCATTCCCAAAAGAACAATCTAAAGATCGCACCGAGCTTGTGACTTAAGACACTGATGCAATATCTGTCAAATGCTAAAAAGATCTCAGTGTACAAGAGAATTGTTATGGGGACTGCTGCAAAAAGCTGAATTCTGTCTTTTTTTAAATTTAATTGATGATCAGCAAATTATAATGTGTCTTTCCACAGGCTTTAATAGGTCAGGTTAATGCAGGGCAGCCTAAACGTTTATACAGAATGTACAATAGAGTACAATCTTTCTAATAGCTCAAAAGACTGATAAAAATGGCGTAAAGCTTTTGTTTTCCGGCATTCAGTTTCAAGTCATAAGATTTTGGAAGATGGAAATTTCTAAGATAGGTGCTAAACCAGGGAAAAACAAGCATCATTGTGAATTTTGTAATTCTTCTTATTATTACTACTAATAAAAATGGGACAAAAAACAGGCAGGTCTCTATATAAGTCTTATAACAGAATACAAGAGTGGTGAGTGGGCAGGGGTGTATGCAAACTATCAATATATATTCCCTTTCACTGTTATTTTTCATTAATGATTAAACTCTTCATTCCACTAGCTGCTCGTAACAAACATGCTTGCACTTCTTTCTATTTCAAAATCCTATGTTTTCCTTAACAGAAATATTGTTACTAGTGTTACTGCCGCTATTGCTGCTAAAAGTATTAAACTACCAGGAGAATAATAATATGGAGGTTCTAACATAATTGCAGTATATATTGGACAGAAACTGCTTGATTTTCCCTCATAAGTACAAGGTCTTTTTTCTGTATTTTCTTGTGTGTCCTTACCAGCTGCTCACCAACTGCGGAGTCACATGACAAAAAAGCCCAGAGTTCACCATGGTTGGCCCACATCTGGCAAACGAAAAAGTTCCCTGCCTACTGTAGATGGCACACCCGCACATTGGAGGAGTACAGGGGCAGGGACAATTTGCAAACAGAAAAGACGTGGGTGTGGAGCCGGAGCACTATGCAAAAATCAACCAGCTCTACTCAGACAGATGCCAGAGGATGGAATCAAGGCCCAGACTCTGAAGCAGAGAGCTCACTAAGTTGCCACAGTATTTTTTTTTTGCAGTCTTGGCAGATTGAGGAGATGATGAGCCTTCAACAGCTCATCTCCTTCTGTAGAGAGATAGCCACTGCGCACAGACTCCCACTGAAATGGCCCTTGTGAAGCATCCTTCTGCTCCCTTAGGTGCCTGAAGGAACGATATGACTTACAGCCGATGATATTAACATCCGCCCACCTATTCATGTGGAACAGCGGGTAGGCCATTCTCATTGGGAAAGCGGCGCTCGCGATGGTAGACGCTGGCTGTAGCAGAGGCTGAGTGTCACACTCAAGGGACCACAGCTCCTCTTCGGACAGCTGCGAACTGGCCGGGTCTGCGTGGAGCTGAACGTGGGGCGTCCTGAGGGTGGCAAGCCCTTCCCCGAGGCCTAGAGGCAGTGCAGGGTGAGCTTCTCCACCCTGCGGACTGACAGCAGGAGCCACCTCACTGACAGATTAAGAAGGAGATGCCTTGAGAGTGTGAAGTAGGGATCTTGGGGGTTATTTGTATGAAACTGCACCCGAATGGCACCATACATTGCTTGTCACATCCAAAAGCGAAAATACAGAAAATGAAAGTGCCAGGATAATCACCCAAAGGCACAGTGTTCCCCATCTCCATCTGCGAAGCCCTGAAGTGCGAAGACTCCAAGCAGCCCAGCACTGCCCCCCTGCTTGCAGAGAGACTGAGGCTTGGCAGGAGGCATCTCCTTCTTAATCTGTCAGTGAGGTGGCTCCTGCTGTCAGTCCGCAGGGTGGAGAAGCTCACCCTGCACTGCCTCTAGGCCTCGGGGAAGGGCTTGCCACCCTCCGGACGCCCCACGTTCAGCTCCACGCAGACCCAGCCACTTCGCAGCTGTCCGAAGAGGAGCTGTGGTGCCTTTCTGAGCCTTCCCTGCACAGCGCTGCCTTTCTGCCAGGCAGGCTGCAGCCTTCGCCTTAAGGAAGCAGTCTCTGATGTAACAGTAGAGACATGAAAAACCTTTAAAGTTGTACTAAATCAAGCACATGATTAGCTCTCAGATTCAGAACTCAGCTGGAAAGGAAAAGAAACTGCAGCTATCCGGGATCAGGGTCATAAATCCTAGACCTACAGTATGTGCTCCTTATATTTTCATGCTCTGACTTCCTGCATGTGTGATTCTGTATCTTTCTCTGTTACTGCTTCATTCCGGGTTATGGTTTCTAAGGCCAACTACCTATACCAGCAAGAATACAAGAACAGCATTTCAAAACAAGGGATTCTTCTGCAAACCTCCAGCTGCACTAACAACTACACTCCAAAGTGCAGTGGACACACACACACCATTGCACTGGAATGCAGTTTGTCCCCTTGTACAACATAATATTAAACTGAGGCTCTGCAACAGCAATCGGATGAGCCGCAATCCAGGAGGGTTTAGGGATGACTAAAAGTGAATTTGTATGTGTTTTTTTTTTCAAAAACTGGTTTTAACTTGGTTCAGCTCAGTAAACAGTTGTGTCAAATTCATGTTTCATAAATGTAAGCAAGTGAGTGAATGACCTCAGGTACATTAAACAGATATTATAGCTGCTTTTGCAGCTACTGTACTATACAGCTGGTACACTGTCTTAACCTGTGGATCAGCAGCTCGGACTCACACCAGACAGATAAGAGCACATATGAAACAAGTTAGAGCAGAAATCTAATCAGACACAGAGGCATGCTCCTTCTGCACATCAGACACACCTGAGATTTGGCATATTTTTGCATGGGGAGTTTCAATTACCACCACTAACACGATCAGCTATGCAGAGCTCATTTCTCCTCCTTTCTGCTGGGCGCAAATGTAATGAATTAGGCTTCACATCATTTAATTTAATCTCAATTAAAAATCACAGAAATGTAAGCTAAAGCAAACAGAGATTTAATTTAATACAGGAGGGATCAACAGCCGCAGGGCTGCAGGAAGATGAGTGCCTTGAGACGACCGTGCTGTAGGTTCTGCTATCGACACAAGAAGACGATTCAATCAGATCTAATCTATCATCTGAAAACAGCTCTAGAGTTCAATTTATAAAGTCAGTCCCAGGATACACTTACTGTACGTCCACAGCATGTTTGTCACCTTGTTCTAATTCTTTCTGGAAGGTAAACTTCAATAATGTTATAATACATAATCCATGTCTATCAATCCAAAGTCATTAATGCTCAGTAGAGGAATGGGGTACATTTTCCCCACAAATACAAAATATAAGATCATTCAGTAATCACAGTGACATCAGAAACCTTTTGCACTTAAGAAAGAAAATGTATTTGACCTTCAAGTACTGTATATACAGTGCTTGTCAAAAGACGAGCATCCAAAAATTGTTTCTTTTTAATATCATCACAGTGTTTTTAAATGGAAAGCAGAAGCTGGCTTTCATTAATGATACTTTTAAAAATGAAGTACAGTATAGAGAAGAAAGAAGCAAACATGATTTTAGAGAAGAGATACAGAGCATACTGGTACTGCCTGTTCAGTTCATCTCTGAGCAATGAATGCGGAGTTTCTGTGCCATATCTAGTCTGCATAGAAGCAGACAAGTACACTCAAATGCTTTTATTGATATATATACACAGTAAAAATTACACAGTTGGAAATTTGTTCTTTAAGCAGATAGAATTAATATGATCTGCTTTTTGGGACTTTTGGGAAGTAAAACCACAGAAGTTTAGTCTTAGACACAATCAAGAGTTACAATATATGTGAAGTATTGTAGTTCCATCACCAGTCAATTCTTACTCATTGTAAGGAATTCTATACCATTAACATAATAGTTTTCTCTCTACACAACAACCAATCTACATGGGGTGGCATAGAATAGTGTGTAAGTCTCTGCACTCAAGTCAGAGGTTGTGGGTTCAAGTCCCTGCTACAGACACTGCTGTTATAATTTGAACCAGATACCCAACCCTAATTGCTACAGAGTACCATCAGTACGAAAGGGAATCATGTGTTCTCCAGAGCTCATAGTCTTTACTTTTTACACCTGCTACACATAAAGATTTTGTACAAGAGTGTGTTACAATTGTGTGTTTTGTTTACAGTTACAACTGTATATGTGTTTTGTAGACACTTATGATACGTTACAGTTTCATTTGATGCTCAGTATATTTCATATCATTTCATCCTCCTTGCAGGTGCATCTGAGGTTTTGAGGCAGTTGAGGTAGTAATGAAGGTGACCGGTCACAATCTGGGGATTATTCAGGCCAGGTTAAAGACGTCTATTTCATGCACTACCTTATTTCCCAAGCCCAGTCGGCACTGAGATTCTATCTGTTTGATTAGAGGCTCCTAATACAAAGTCCAGTGAGTATAAATCCCAATGTTTCATGCCTAACCTGACAAAACAAATCTTTAATCATTCTTAAATTTATGGTGACTGTTGTATTTTCTACACATCAAAACCTTAGCGAATATGCTTAGAGACAGGTGCTGGGGTGTTTGTATCAAAGCTTGACACAACAAGGTAGATAGTCAATTTTATCTTCTCTTTAGTGATATTTCGGTCTGTAAAGAGCACAGGAGTGGACTGAAGCACTGCCTCACCTACCTGCCAATTTACAGCGCTGGACCAGAGCCAGGGTAAGAAGGCAGTTTCCTGTTCCCGTAGCCCAGCTTCGACAGACTGCCAGAGGCTGTTGACAAGTGCGATGCACAAGACAGCAAGCTAATAAAGACACACGCGGGTAAAAAATAAATAAATACTGTTTCAGGCACCCTGTAACTGCAGCATCCTCCCCAGCGCACTCCTAGGTATCCGTATCAGAGAGAAATAATTATATGGGGCCAAGACATACTGTCAGTGCTGCTCAGTCCCGCAGACAGACGAGGCAGTTTGGAGCAGGGCTCTCAAAAATACGCAGCAATAAAGATGAGGGATGGCAGTACGGAGATTAAGGGACTCCAGATTCCACAGCCATTGATTACAGAGCTGCCAACCTCTCTTCCAAGTAAATCTGTGCTGCCACCTGGTGACATCAAGCTGCAAATGCAGTCCAAAGGCTTTTTCCTTCAAACACTGAATGCCTCTCATGTTTCACACAGAAGGGAAATTAAAGGGGGGAAAAGTATCAAGGTTGTCTGACACGAAAGTTTTAAAATGCCAAAAATGAATAGCACAAAAAATAAAAATCGGGTGATATAAATGCAAAGAAATGTAAAAGTATACAGCTGCAGTTCATATTTTCAAGAAAAAGAACAAGCTGTTACACCTCCTTCTGTGTAGAAGATCCTGCACACTTGTAAGTAGGATGTAGGTGAGTTCTGCTACACCAAACCCAATGGGTGAAGAGACAAAGTAATACTCTTTGGCTTCAGGGATTACTAAAGAGTATGTGCACAGCCTGATCACTGTTACTGAAATGTGGTTGATAATGTGTAGATATCTCCCCATACAACCTGTAAAGCTGAATTTAAAATCAATAAAAGGTCTGAAAGTATTCATCCCACTATAACTTTCAATGTAAGAACTGTCACTATGTTTCAGCAGAGGCTTCAGAATTTTGTATTTAAGAACAAACACCAAAGCAGTCAAGCTAGTTACCTCAGAGGCCCTAATGAAATTCTGTTTTGAAGAAAACACCCAATGAGAGAGTTATCAAGTTAATTCAACCAAATAAGAAATTTGTATACAGATGAGGTCGTGAAAATATCTGAGTATTAAAGAACAGAGATTCCAATTTTCCCATGCAGCTGGTAGGTGAAACATCTTTCTGAGCCAAGTTAAACTGAGGACAGCATTCTCCTCTTATTCTTTTACTGATCTACCGCTCACAAGAATTGTTTACAATTGCATTCCTTTTACATCCGACCTGGTCTCACGCTTTGATTTCCAAGCATTTTACTGATGAAGATGCAGAGAAGCAACAAAATAGCTGCATCAGCGCTCATCTCGAACTCTAATTTTAAAAATGCTCTTCCATCAGCCTGCCTGTCTCTGCTTCAGTTTTGAGATCAGTGCAACTGGCATCTCCAGACAAACTCTCCCTTTATGAGCCCTTCGCCAGCAAATGCGCGTGTGGTGAATTCCTGACTTGGAATTTCAGTGATTTATTTCAATCTTTCATCTTTATTAAAGACGGATAAAGATGAAGTACAAAATATCTTAGAGCAAATTTACACAGCTCAGATCTATTGAGCAGAAACACTTTTAGAGAATCCATGAGTTGAACGGTTGGAAATCTGCATGATACATCAGAAATGAAGAAAAAAAACTATTAATGAAGAAATGGAAGCATCTTCAACTTGACAGCTTTAAAGGCAGATAATCCATTACAAAAATAAATTTGCCGTCGTCACGCCAGTGTTCCAGAAACAATTTTAGTTAGAGGAAACAGAAGAAAGAAAGATGTAGTGAAAGACCAACTTATGTAATTTGCTGTTATGACAAATTACAAGAGATAAAAGATCAGATTCTTTGATCTCATCAACTTGATGGATCAGATGCCCCGCTAGCAAAATAATTGGTTCACTGACTAGACATGAACTTCAAATGGAGTGTGACTCATTTCCATAGTGTGTGATCAGACATTAGTCTTAACAGCATGATTAACAAAAAGGGAACAACAGCCAGAATCTGGTATATGCTTTAAAGTATATAGGCTTGGATGACTAAGACCTATTTAGGAAATGTGGGCTTATACTTTTTCTACTTACATATACAACATAACTAATGTGCAAATCAAGCAATTTTGTCACCAACAGCATTTCCATATTTGCAAAGGGAGAAACAATATTCTTCTCTACAACTTTCCTTATCTAACGCAGCTGCTAAGCAAATTTAGTTAAATGAAATACAGATGCAGTTTTTTACCTCTATGTGGTTTTAATTGAGCTTTACAAACAAGTCTTTGTTATGTTAGCTGTGAGATACAGAAACTCACTTGATGATCAAATACAGTGCAACTCAATCACATTCCCTTACAAAGCTTGTTACATTCTTGAAAAGCTACTGTACTTCAGTTTATAGTAGTGTCAAGGAGAAACAACATTATCTACTGCTTAAACAGATTCTGCACAGACGTGCACTAGATTATGTTAAATGCATTTCATTTACAGTAAATGACAGTTAACTTTGTCTGTCCTGACCCTCCCCTGGGTAATTCTCAGATACAGCTGGTTCCCTAATAAATCCTCCTTCAAGTGAATAAAGATGGAGGTGGACTCTACCATATTACCCTGAAAGCATCATTTCACATTTTGAATATTCTCAAACTGTCTCCTGCTTTCCCAAAGAGTGCAGTAATATTACAACCTGGAGTTCACATGTTCGAATCCAGGCTGTATCCGACTTAAGAAATAATAAACACAGCTCCATTCTGCTTTTGTTTATGCGAAGCAGAAGGACAATCATCCATCATGCCATAGCATCTCCTGATTGCAGACAGCAGCCTAAGGCCGGGCAGAACTGGAGAAATTCCCCACCTGGCCTCTCCAGCTGTCACCTAAGATGCTGTTGCTCTGTATATGGCAGAATGAATTCACAGTGTTGTGGTAGCAGGTGCCAATTCCAAAATGGGGATTTCAAAAATGAAAAAATAATAATTGGAGACATGAAGCAAACTTTTTTTTTTTTAAGTCTGGATATGTTAAACAGTGATCCCATTTAAGCACTAACACACAGCTGAACTACATTTCATGATGAAAGGGCTTCTCCATGTACAGCACAGTTTCTTTCTCTGGATATGTACCCATTTCGGTTATTGTTTCTGAGCACTGGACACCTCACCTCACAAATCCTGATCAAAAAGCTTTTGGTGGTGATTATTCATCTGTGATGAGTGACAGTTCTCCTATGGGCCTCCAGTGCAAGCAGTGTCAACACAGCCACGTTCTACACCAGCCTTTTGTCTTCTAAAAAAACACTCAAAAGTCCCCCCTTTTTAAAAAAGGGTAAAGTGTTAAGCCCTCCAATGTATTTAAAAAAAATTGTATTTACAATGATAGAAAATGTGCATTTGTTTTTTATCAGGACAGACAGGGGCATTTTTCTGCTATTAGATTGTGCAAATGCAACACTGATTAAGTTGAATGAATCTTTCCCAAATCCAGCTCTGCCTATCTGTCACGCTAATCCCTGAAATTTCAGTTTCAGCTCCAGTCCCAGAGGGCATTAGGGCCTTGTGGTTTTGGGTCCGGCAAAAAACACAAACTGAGCATTTCAGATGAATAACAGCTCTGGTTTAAGATTAAATAATAGCAAAAGTAAATGAAAATTAAATAAAATCAACCAGAAAAGATGTGCACAAGAAGAGATGCACCACTAAAAATGTTTGTTTTTTTCCATACCACTTCCTTGTACTTGTTTTTGGCATATTTGAACCTTATCTTTATAAAAAAATTAAAATAAACATATGAAAGCCTTTACAGCAAAAAAGATTGAACATTATTTTACATAAATAACTAATGCTTTGATGAGCATTCACTTTGCGTTTTTATACTATTGTTCTCTGCCTCAGCCTCAGCCTGTTGTAGCAAAATGTACTTTGGAAGTTAAAAACCCCCCTTAGCAATATAACTAATTTCACGTGTTCTTAACATTACACTCCAAAGTATTTCATAGCAAGGTTTAGTATGAAAAGTAAAGGAAAGCTCAGTGTAATACAACACTGGTTGACATCCCAAATTTTGATTTGAAATATGTCATGTTTTACTACCATCAAAAGGGGCTAAAAACCTAAAGGTCTTCTCATATTTCATGCTGTGTTAGAAAATAGGACATGAATTCTCAAACTATTTACAAAGATGGTAAAATAAGTATAAAGATATTTTTACCAGGGCAGTAATTTTATGCACTCAGCAAGTCAGTTTTGGCTTTCTGTCCCATGTAAACTCTCCTGACCCAAACCTTCATAGCAAAAAAGGGGAATCTTAAAAGCAAAATATCCATGTGTTACTTAAATGATTGAGGACAAGCTATTAAGCAAGCACAATGGTCTTGCCCTGTAAAAATCCTTTCCCAATTCTTCAAAATGAAGTGTTACATTTCAGAATGTAGAAAACAAAACAGTGATACAAAAACTGAGAACCTGTTTATAAAGTCCTTTTCCTTTTTCAGAGAAAAAAAAATAAGAAAAAATAGAGAAGCAACCCAGGTTAGCTTGGACAACTAAATCCAGTACAGTTTAACTTTGTCTGTCCTGACCCTCCCTTTCCCTGGGTAATTCTCAGGTACAGCTGATCTCCCAATAAATCCTCCTTCAAGGTTTTGTCACATGGTGACTGATGTCTTGCTACTGTATGGTTGTATGCCATAGGTGGTGACTGCACTAAAATTGTCTTGCATTTTGAAATCAGGTCACCTAATTGAGGAAAGATTGAACATGAAGGACCTCCAAACACTGGGACTTGTTTTTACTGGTTTGTAATCCTTGCTGATCTTTTCAGCACTGAGTTCACTTAGCCTCTGGTTCCTCTCCATTTTCCTCCTCAATGACGACGATCTGCACATCGTGCAGCTGCTCTTGGTGTTCAATCTCTCCTTCCACCTCCTCCATTTCCCCCTGGACGACCAAGCTGGCTCCCTCCCCCTCTCCCATCTCCATCTCCCCCTGGACCACTATACTGCCTTCCTCCCCGGTGCCATCAGCGAGCTCCAACCCCATCACTGTGGCGGAGTGGTGCTGCGATTCTCCGTGCTCAGGCGCTGGGTCGATCTCGATGACAGTGGTGTGGGCTTGGCTCTCATCCTCCACCTCCCCCAGGCCTTCCTCAATCCCCTCCTGGACCAGTACTCCCCCTTCAACTACCTCCTCCTCCTGCCCACCCACCCCTTCCCCTGTCCCTCCTTCGTCTTCCTGGGAGAGCTCCACCAGCTCCACCGGGCTCACCATCGCCCCAAGCTGAGCGGGGTCCTGCACTGCCGCGGCACTGAGCAGCGTCAGGCTGGAGGAAGGATGGAAGGTGATGGTGTCGGCGGGTAAGGTTTTTGTGCCAGGTGCTGCTGAAGTTGTGGTATAGCGGGTGAAGAGCTGGGAGCCAGCCGGGAGGGTATGGAGAGTGACGGGGGTAGCCTGCTGGGCCAGCGTGGCCACCGGCAAGCCAGCCACGGTGAAGGGCTGCCCCATGGAATTGATGGTGATGGGCGAGAGAACGGTGAACTGCTGGGACTGCTGGCCCTGCTGCTGCGTCTGGGAGGTGGTGGGGCTGAGGAGGGTGGTGGAGGCTGGCCTCTGGAGGCGAGGGCGCTTGGGGGGCGGTTTGGAGGAGCCTAGGGACATGAGCACCACGTTCTGCAGCGTCTGCGGCCGCAAGCGCCACTCCCGCGTCTGCTTCTTCTGCTCCTCCAGCTGACGCTCCAGATCTGGGGTAGGGGAAGAGGAGCGGCGATCAGCTATCGGCCTGGAGTCAAACACGAAGCCCTGGGCTCTACATCATTACACCATTCAGTGTATCAGCTTTTGAAGCATCATTATGGAAGATATTGCATTATTCAGCTGCTATTATGTTATTGTACATCTATCCTGTACGACTGTCTCATTCTAGGTTTTCTGCTATCAGACAGAAAGTAAATCATAACACTCAACACAGCTGTGAAAAACTGGGCCAATGGTGAATTAGAATGAATCATCAGAAAAGGCAGAGGACACAACATAACAAGAAGCGAGGTAATATTAACTTGTAATAATAAACTTCAAAATAAGATTTGAAAAGCAAAATACTTATGAACCGTTCTAGGGACATCTTTGAACAATGGCAACAGAGCGTGAGCATCAAGCTTCTGACCTGACAGTGTGCTATGAACCTGCTCCTGGCTCTCGTCAGTTTGGCTTCTCCGGTTGTCCAGAGCTCTTTTCACTGTGTCCAGCAGCCCGAACATCTGGGCCAGATTATTCAGCACCGCTGCATCTGCCAGGAAGGCACAGAGTAATGAGTGAGGTTTTCATCGGCAATGCACGCACAAATATGCATTGATAGCACACAACTCAAATTGACCGAGAACACCAAACAGGCCATTTATTTTTTATAAGCAATATGGATTACTGAGGAAAATCCTCTATTGTGCAGAGTCCTACAGTGACACCAGCACCTCATATTGTTCTGGAAGGCAAAAACTCTAGTGAAAAATAATGAAAACTATATACTATCACAAAATATTTTTAAAACCAAAAATGGCAATTTATTCCAGAACAAGTCCTTCATTACATTTGCCTACTTGATCACCTTTTATTATAAAACAAGCATAGAATGCAGATTATTTCTTAATCTCCCCACACTTATCTTCAGAATGTCTTTTTTCTTACTCCTTTCTATGCATTAAAGCAATTAAGTGCAATACCTGGCAAAACAGCTAAATATCTTGCAAACTGTGGGCTACATTTCAGCTTTTGCCAGCAGCTGGCAGTGCCTACCTGGCTCCTGTAGTGCCGCCTGACCACTCCTCAGCTGCACGCCTCTGAGCAGTGCCAGCAACTCCGTACGGATGTTGGTGACCACCTCCCCCATCAGCCCCACGTCCGCAATACCCTTCCAGAAACTCAGAGTCTCCTCTGGGAGATAGGAGCAGCACAAACGACAGCCTCAGAGGAGCAGGTAAAACCTCCTGAACATTCCCGGGGTTTTCATTTCTAGTTTGCACATGTGCTAATGAGCGACGGAAGAGATTGTTTGCTGTTGTTTTGTTTGATTTTACATTTGGCATGTCATGCCAAGGAGAAACAAAACTCTGGAAAGACAATCTCGTAACGGACTCCCACACAGGATGCATGGGAATGCAAATCAGCATCTGTCAAGTGACTGTGTGTGTCAAGTCATCATATACATTTTCTCCAGAATACTGTTGAGAAGCCTTTTCGAGGAATTTTTTGAGGGTTCCAATACTTCATTATCATGGAAAAATGACTTCAGCAGGAAAAAACAGCAAAGGACAGTACACACAACATAATTCATTATTTTTAACTGCATCTACAAATGCCAGTTATAGGCAAAAAACACAGTCAGTATTTACTCAGCAGCTTGCACTGTCTTGCACTTCAGTTTTTCTGAAGACCGTTTTACTCTTTAACACATAGAAAAAATATTTAGGTGAACCACGCTGTCTCCTATATATTAATATAAACGATTATATGCTTTGTCATGCTATCTTCAGGAGAATTATCAGTGTTCTATAGAAATGATTTCTATTTTTACAGACTTTCATATGAAATATATATCTCAGCACACAATCACATGATGTAATGAGGCATTCGGCTGGGAAGTTAATGAGCTGCCTTACAGTAGGAAAGAGCTGCCAATTCATGCCCACAGGGAAAACTTGCAATGCAGAGCAAGGGAGAAAAACACTTGGGTGGGGGCAGATTATATACAGATTAACAGGTTTCTCAACAGCTGGCAGTGCATTCATTCAAGAAGTCAGTGCTAACAGGGCAGGACTGGGTGGACTCACCAGAGATATCGTCTGTGTCTTTCTTGTTTTCCTGCTCAGTGACAAGAGCCATGCTGCTGGACACACTCTGGCTCCACTCCACAGACTCCTCCTGTGTCACCTGGGTCCCGTTTCCTACACAAATGGAGAGGACAGATGCCCAGTAACTCTAAGGAAGGCCAACCTCCAAGCAGTTATGAGAGTGAACTGTGGTCTCTATCCCCAAAAGAATCTAGCTTTAAATGTACAGATTTCCTTAAAGAAGAAAACAGCCCATTGGCTGAGTTAGTTTCAATGCTCCATTTATTTGTTTGTGAAAAACATGTACTGTAGCTTGTTTCTATCTTGGTTATAACTTTTCCCCACCTGCTGAAACACCATCTTTGAAGGTGTGGAGAAGCCTGCTGGCAAAGGACACAGAAAGAGATGAAACAATGAGCAACAGTCATGTACTTATCAAACTGGGCTCTTCACAAATAACTCCCAAAATGGGACAAGGACAGGTCCTACAATTCCAAGCCTGGTGATACTCTGTATCATCTGATACCTTTAACATTATCTCCATTATCACAATCTTTTTTTCTATTTTCATTTTTTTCTTGCTGATAATTCCACCTCATCGAAAGGACACATGTTCAGAATCTGTTTAATTACAGTGAGACGAGTGCACAGATTCATCAAAAATAAGATTTCTTCTTGTTTTTAAAAAAGCCTAGTCTCTGTCTTACTTTGTGGGGAGGTGGGAGTCTGCACCACGCTGGTCTGCTGCCCTGGGAACCGAGTGTTGTTGATCAGCAGGTCAAACTTGGTGCTGCGACAGGTGTTGGTACAGACTTGGTCATGCTGGTAAAAGTCAATCTGTCCTGAATCCATCATTTTCCTGAAGCCAAGGAGGAAAATAAAGTCATTAGGGAATCAATTTCACAAAGTACAGAGCTGGAAAATATGGTGAGAATAGAGGGACTTTAGTTATATAGACATACTACGGCTTCAGAGGTAAAGCTGAGACAATGTAAGACAAGGAGACACTGGAAACCAAGACATAATGCTGAAAAAAACAGGAAAAACACTACCTGGATTCATAGAGTAGCTGGATCAGCCACCACAAGAAGGCTAATGTCCCAGTGGCTCACCTGAGCATGACCCCTCCCAGTCGAATGGCTCTCTTCCAGTCCTTCAGTGTGGCCTTTCCAGCTAGATGTACAAACTGCTTTGGGCTGATCAGCTGGTCATTGTACTGCACCACAAGAAAGCACGATCAGAAGAGCAGGGTGGTACAAATCTGACAAACAACAACAAAGGCACTTCCAGCCACTCCAATCGGCTGCCACAGATGTTTTATTTATGGATCAGATATTTATTTGCAACTGTTGACCCAACAAGAACTGAGAACGATGCAGCTTTTTGGCAAGGTTTTGGAAGACACACTTTTGCATGCCTCTGTTATGTCACAAATGTTTCATATGTATTTTGTGCCACACTGTTTAAAACAGGCAATTCACGTGTAACAGAGACAAAAATGCTAATTTAAGTTGATTTTTATGACATTGTGACTATAGCAACCATTTTAGAATATTAAAAAAAAACAGAAGAAGCAGCATCTTATCTAACCTTGACACATTTGACATTGATTCCAGGACATACAAACTTCTTCCACAATAACACGGCCTTGCTCTCCCCACAAGTGATGGGGTAGCCAAACTCCACCTCCTCCCCATCTGCTGGTGGCTCATCTGCACAAGCAGACATATCAGAAGGTCAGCTCTGTCACAATGTCACCTCAGGGCATCCGCCGGACTATTTTACATTTATATCCACCAGTTACATTCTCATCACTTGACTTATGTGTGTATGTATTTCTTGTGTTTGAAAAATACCTTAACACTGATAAATAAAGGTGATATAGAATAATACATTTTGTTTTACAGTATATCAGAAAGACAGAAGTGCTACACTACAGAACCATATAAGTCAAAGTCTTTATTTTGGTTTTGCATCTAAGGTAAAACATGTTCATGTTTTATTTGATGTTTATTTATAGGTCAGTTGGAAATGCCTCAGAAGCTCTGATACATTTAGCTGAAGCAAAAAAAGTAGTCAGTGTTTCAAATTATTCCAAATGGCCTTATCTATCAAATCAGTGTAAGAGCACGGAACTAAATCAAAGACATAGAATTGGACATGTTTCTTTATACAAAAGGTTGTGAAAGTCTCGTCCTCACTGTTAAAATTGATACCTAAGCAA
The DNA here is from genome assembly GCF_059453375.1 of Lepisosteus platostomus. Taxonomy (NCBI): domain Eukaryota; kingdom Metazoa; phylum Chordata; class Actinopteri; order Semionotiformes; family Lepisosteidae; genus Lepisosteus; species Lepisosteus platostomus. Next base: position 5,944,846 of record NC_142623.1, on the reverse strand, counting down.
ACTTTCTACAATAAACAGGTGACTGAGGTCCTTGGATCAATTAACAAGAAGCAGCCAAATAGTTAAATACGTCAAATTGCTTCCTCTTGTTTTTAATATCTCTTTTGCATTTGATCCCAAAAAATAGCTTGGATCTTATCAGTAAAACAATAGCCAAAAATATTAGTCACCACTTCTAGGATTTTCCAATAACAAAAGTCTTAACAAAGAAAGATGGAAAGTCACAGGACAAAAGCAATAGTGCATGAAGAAAGAGAAGGGTGTCTTCTTTAAAACAGGGGTTTTACAGGGGGAAAACAGCATGTATGAGATTAGTAAAGCCGATCAGAAGAGCCATGACATCACCCACCTGGATGTGTCTCTACAGACACAACAGCAGCATCAGTTTCAGCTGAATCTTCACATATCCTGAATAAGGGGAACAAGAAATGAAATCAGGCCATTTCACCCTCCTCGTGCCTTGTTTTCACTTCCATTAGGAGTGGTCTACTGTATGCAGAACATCTGACACCATGTGATGAATAAAATCATACTTCAGTCCAGTTTTAACTCAAATCCGAACAAAACAGGTTTCCTAATTCTAGTGCATGGTACACACTATAAAAAATACATAATATAATATATATTCAAAGATGAGTGGCATTTAAAACACTTCATGTTTTATTAATATTCTTAACCTCCATTGTTTGAGAATTATTCAACATAGGCACCCCTAGAATAGAAAAAAACACAGTCATTATTTTCGATAAAATGGAAGGAAAACACTGTTAGTGGATGTCTGGGACAAGATCCGATCCTCCTTCCCCAGGATGGAGAGGGGCGCTGTGTCTTACCCCTGCTGAATGGGCTGCAGCTGCAAGATGACCTGTGTCTTGGTGCTGTCAGCGGGGTCTGCCTCCTCTCCTGCCGCCTTCACCACCACCACGTCGCCCATGGAGACCGTCACCTCCGTGTTCGCCATGGCTGCCTGGCCGAGTCGCAGGGCACTGCGGGGACAGCGACAGGACTCGCTCGGTGAAACCCACCCGTCTCCCCAGCAAGCACCTACCGGCGCAGCTCAGTGTGCAGAGTTCCAGGCCTACATGCCGTCAAGGAACTACAAAAGGCAGGGAATGGATCAGCATTTCAACGCCGGCAACCTTTTCTGTCCCAATCAGATGCCAAGATACTGGTCAAGGCCTTTTTTTCCTCAAGACTGGACTACCGTAGTCGTCCAAGAACACTTAATCGTGCACTACACTTCATAGTGCACTACGAACAGACTTCAGCATGTTCGAAATGAAAGCACACTTAGAAGAAAAAGGACAGGTTATTTCAAAATAATTTATTCACAGTACTCCTTTGGTGGTTTGTCAGATTCAGATGTAAAAGGTGACACTGGGGTGTTGTGTGACTGAACAGGTTAGAATGTAAGTTTATTCAGTGCTGTTAATTTCCACACTAGAACGGTAAGCTCCATGGCAACAGCTCTTTTTCAGCTTAGCAGTTTATCAGAAAATTACTTTTGGCTCTTATGTGCACCAAATTCCGTGCTACTAAGATGAAAAGAAAAGTTCATCTCTTGTTCTGGAGTTCATCACTACTCACAGAAACAAGACAAATTGGGGGCCTTTCGTCGGTTACATTCAAACCCTCTTTTGTAAAATAAAATATTGTATTGTAATAAAGACTTATATTTTATACATTTCTAGGTTTTTAACTAGTATTCCCTGCAATTCCCTATGATTGATGCTTGTATTATATCTATTAAGCTACCAACTGCAGTTAATATATATATAGGCTTACGTGATATATTCAAAGAAGCCAAATGAATTACATAAATGGCATCACTATCTCCCCCTACTCCCCCTATTAAAGCCTCATTTCAATTTAGTTTTCAAATCAAAGCACAAAAAGACAGCATTCCAAGAACTCAAACAGGCAGGTAGCCTGGATACTATGTAAGACAGTATTACAGTTTCATAAATGGAGACATTACTGAACTGCTTATAGCATCTTTTCCACTTCATTAGTTTTAAACGATTTACCAAGACATCGTCTTTCTACATTAAACATAATAATAATAATTGCTTACACTTATATAGCGCTTTTCTGGATACTCCACTCAAAGTGCTTTACAGGTTTTTCCTGTTTTTCCCAGGAGGTCCCCCATCCAGGTACTGACCAGGCTCACACTGCTGAGTTTCAGTGGGCTGCCAGTTGTGAGTTGCAGGGTGATATGGCTGCTGGCCATATCTTATGATCTTATGATCTTTAAAAGACTTTACTACCTGTTCTTTTAAACCCTGACCATTTACACTTTCCAGTCGAGCACATAAAGAATCGTAACATATAACAGTTCTTTTGCAGGGACAGGAATTAGGAGACCAATATACATGGGCTGAAGCCTCTGTTTATTAAAAAAAATAGTTGTAGTGACCAGCGAGCACTCTCTTAACTTCTGCTGTTATTAAAGCCAAATGTCCAGAGCAGAACGCTCCAAGCAACATAACACGTTTTGACCTCCTGCCAAGTTCAGCAACTGAGCCCAGCCAGCCAGACCAGACTCAGAGGGCAACAGGTGACAAGATCAACGAAAGGAAAAATACAAGTGAAATTTATTATCCCACCACAGCTGTGTGAATCTGGCTTAACTCCTAAACACTACCAATCCTCCCTTCGAATGCCTTATCCCTCCTCCAGCATAAGACACCGTGCTAACTTGCTAAATTCAAGACCGGGCTTGCTAACCGTGGGCTACGCCAATACGAATTGCAGCGTGTAACATAAAAGGCACAGATTTCAAAAATCGACAGCGAGTTTGGAGAGACGCTTTTTTTTTTCGAAAAAAGGGAGGGGACTCCAGTTACTTTCAAATTACGTGACTTTGTTGCTTTTTGTTTTGAAAAACAGGCAACGTCTCCCACGCAGCGCACCAAAACAGCCGGTCTTTTGTGCGACGACGCGCTCGCTGCTCGCTGCTCGTTGCTCACCCCCCCCCCTCCTCCTCTCTCTCTCTTTTTTTTTTGTTGCTTTAACCCAGACATTGCTCGCGTTTATCTGCGCCCGGGCTGTGTGGGTTAGTCAACGCTGCCCTCCTCTGCGCCAAGATCCCCATGTGAGAGAGAGAGAGAGAGAGGTGGTGGTGGTGGTGGGGGAGAGACTGTTCCTGTTGCACAGCAAATGGGCGAGAAAGGCAGACGAGCACAATCCCTCCCCTCGTCCTGCTACACTGTACAATGTAACACTACCAACAAAGGTTAACAACGCACGGCGCGCTGCCTGTCTGGCCCCGGCCGCCAACGTGCCTCCGTCTTTCTTCTCCCTCTCTCTCTCCCTCCGCTCCCCCTCTAACTGACGTCTCCCGGTGCGGCGGCACGTACACTAACAACAAGCGCAGCGGCGACGGCGTTGCTCCGCTCCAAACGGCCGTCCGCGCCGCTCCCGGGGCATTACCCCCGCACAGACCCTCTTCCCCGCCCTCCCCCGGCGCCCCCTTCCCCCGCAGCCGCCTCCTCGCACCCCGCTGCAGGCGGCGGGGCCGCGTTTACTCGACCCTCGGTGTCTTTTCTTACCGTTTTACAGCTGCGAACACATCCCCGGAGCTTCCAGGAGAGCCCTTTGAGCATGCGCCGTGCCGCTCGGCTACACTTCCTGCTCCGAAGGCAGGGAGCAGCGCCTGGCTGTGCACCATCTGTCCCTCCGACAGCCGCCGCGCTGGGCGGCTCGGGCGGGCGTGAAGTTTGCAAAAATAGACCGCATTAGCACATTGGATGCCCACAAAGGTATCGTGGCTTGCGAAACGCCAGACAGGCACACATGGCCTTGGGAAAATGTGCGTCAAGTCATTATGTTTTATGCAATAGCTAGTTATTCATTACGGTCATTTTATTTGCAGCTGACGAGCCGTACTGTGGAGATCACTCAATATCTTATACAACCGCGCATATGTTGCCAGTGCCTGTTGTTATTCGCGTTCAATTTTAAGTATTAAGTTAGCATTGATTTCTCTCTTACGTAAAGTTAGACAGGTAAAGTAATACTAATCCTAATCGATATTTTTTCCTTTCGATATAGCGTGAGATGAGCCCAACTCAGTTCCGTCTGTCGGAACTCTGAGGTTTCGCTGTGGATTATTTCATTTTAATCCTGCCTGAGACGAGACTGCTTGTACCTTAACTATATGTGAACACTATTGTCAAGCTTTGCATTCTGTCGTGATTAGTAATCGTTTTCCGATTAAAAACGGTGAATGTACTGGTTTTCAAATAAAATATGATCAGTCCTTCCGCCAGATGTCAGGCTTTTTCAACGAATGCTGTTTAGCCATCAACAGGAGTACACGTACGTTTTTAAGCATATTTTATCATTAAAGTATATCTATCAATGGTGTTCTCTTGTCTGCTGAATTAAAGGCATGCAATTAGAATGCTGTTTAATGCTTTTCACACTGTTGCTTTTATTGAATTTTTAGTGGGACTCGGGTTTTGCTCTTGGATACAAAATTTGGCATCAATTTCCATTTTCTTCCAGGAGGTGCTTCCAGTAACAAAGTTTGACCTGACACGTTAGTAAAGCACTAAACATAGCACTCCTTTGAGCACTGGTCAAATCGTATTCCATAGCACTTTATCCTGATAGAACCGTGTTCATTCAGGCATGCAGAACAATCTACACACAAAGAACGCCTTCCTGTGACTACGAATAGTTGCACCCTCCATCTCATCAATGTTTAACACAGATTTATTAAATGGAAGTAATACTATTTGTAATTTACTCATTTAAGACACTGTGAGCACTCAGTTTTACTACCGTGGAGTATCCGTGAGAGGCGTAAACCTGTCATTAATTCGTATCATTACAGTGTTAGAACTGGTAAGTTCAGCCAGTTTATTACGGGCCAAAACTGTTTAGACAAAAGTGGTATGGACCCAGAATGACAAGATTGTTTTATTAGTTTTGCTATCATTTTAACAAAATTCCTCCTATTTTAGGTGCACATCGATTTTGCATGCGTCTAAATTATACAAACTTTCAACCATTATTCCAGCTTTTGAGGGCCAATTTTTATCCGCTAGCTGCATTGATAAAGGGGCCGGCTCACAGCACTTGTCTGACCTCTGACACAGAGGTCTTAGCTCTAGCGTGTGGGCTATTTACAGAAAGAAGACAGTCCTATCTACAGTACAGCAGGGCAGTTATTCACTACTGGCAAGAGAAGATGAACAATAATATTATTTGCATTCAAATTCAGAAGAAAGCAGGTCTTCGGAATGTGAGCGTACAAGAGACTGTCGAGCTTTAGTAATAATATTTGTATTAGTTCAGTTGGGTAGCTGCGTCACCATGCGTAGGCTACAAAGGAACAAGAAATAGGTTTATTCCTTGCTGAAAAAAGAAAACACAATTGTTCATATTTGTATTATGTATCTACGGTAATTAAGTTACGGTGTTATGTAGTTAAATCACCCAATAAACTCGATTCTACCATAATAAAATGTTAAAGAAAAGCAACCACTAAGCCGGGATAGTGAAGTTCATTGAGAAGCAATACATTACACTGCAGGATAAGAGCGATAATTTTCACAGAGTGAGCAACAAGTGTTTGTCTGGATTTCTGATCAAACTGTACTCAAGAGTCCAGGGAGGGAGAGAGGGGGCTTGAGGCTCTGCTCAGCAATGACTGTTTTCTAAACGCATGCTGCCCCCGCATCCCTCGGAGACTAATTATCCATGATGTCACAAAAAAAAACGGGGGAATAATTTGTAACACAGCAAAATTCCCGCAGAGGCTCGACCTTATTTGGACAAGGGTTCTTGGAACTGGGCTGCCTGACTGGCGTCGTCCCCAGCCAATCCCGGAGCGCTAGCTGCGCGCTCGGCCAATGGAAAGTAGTCAGCGCCTCGGTTGTTTGATTTGTGTCAAGTAAAGTTGCAACCTGGCTTGTATTAAAGAATAAACTGTAACTGATGGCTGATTTGCAGGGGTCGCGGTGTTGGAGATAGCTCATCTACACCATGTATGCGACACCTGGAAGCGTTTTGGACACTGTCGATTTTGTAACCGGATTTTTGCTGATTTTATTTGTTGAAACTCAGGGAATTCACGGGCAAGAAGGTAAGTCGTTTTTTTTTTTGGACGTTCCTATCACTCGATTTTCACATTCAAATGGTCAGCAAACAGCTCAAGACTAAACCAGGCATTTATTTTTCTTCCTTTCTCCCGAAGCGTCTTTCAAACACTAAAAGTACGGTGTTTTATCCTGTCGGGGTGAGTTCTGTGGGAAGTGCAGTTAAACTGTACTGTTAATGAATAACTGCTTCTCGGATACTGGGTATGTTCGCCACTGACATATGATTTCTGTTGTAGTCTATACTGTTCAGACAATTTTCATTGCGTCCAAGTACAAAAAAAAATAAGAAAAAACTGTGTTAAAATAGCAAAGCGACAACAGCCCTTTCGCTGTCCGAGAATAATTTTACAGACGGTTCTCACTGTTCAGGAGAATTAGGAAAGGGAGTAAAATAAGCACCACGAGTTTGATATTCTGCAGAAGCACAGTGTTTATCTGAGCTGTAAATTATCATGCGTCGCTGAGGTGAGGACAAATACACCTGCCCGCACTGCGTGCACTCTGGGGAGGAATCTAAACTGTAGTTTGGAGGGGATGAACAACAGCACATACTGTACAGTACAGTTCACCACCAAGAATGTCTGCAGATCGCGAATGGTTCTCTTAGCGCTTTTGCTTTTTTTTCCCATTGATTGCTTTATTAATTATTCTGTAGGGATTTGTAATGGCCTACCTGGCTCATACAAACAATATATATCAATGACTTCTGAGCATCGGAGACGATGCAGAGCAGTTGAATATTGTTTCACCAATACATAAACTGATTAGTATTGCCAATTAACATAAAGCTTTGTCAATCAAAACAGTTACAGTTACTGCCATCAAGGGCTAAGAGCAATATAATGTTGTATCGCTGTTTTGCTAAGAATACGAGCTGCAAAAAGAAATAAAAATGCAAAACGAGAAAGCAGTAGGACGTGCAAGAGTGTAGCCAAATAACTATTCTAGTGCTTCATAACACGCTGCTTGGAATTCTCTGGTTTTGACAAGGAATATCACTAGATTTTGTAAGATCTTCTAAAAACGACAAAGATACGCGCGTATTGATTTGAAGTGATGCACAATTCACTCCTTAACACATCGTTCGGTGCAATGTTAATAAAATATATCAGGTTATAATTACGAATCAAAAATACTAATATTTAATATAGGTTGAACTGGATATATGGCGCATTTGTAGGACTCGATCTATTGTATGCAGCAATTATTAATCGCGCATTCTGTATATATTAGATAATTGTTCATACACCTCACCATAATGCATTGCATCATTTTTGGGGATTCGTTTTTTTATTCCGTCAACATTTGTAGTCCTTTCCTTTTTTCACTTTAAGTAATTTATGGGGGAAAACCCTTAAAACTATTATTTTTATGATGCGTTTCCTTTACTACGCAAGAGAATGGTTGTAGAAATTAAGAATGATTTTCATGCTTTCAGTACAGTTGAGGCTGAGCTCTGACTGTAAAATCTCGCAGAAATTATGGATAGGACCTTGTGTGACGAATACATTCAAGAAGAATTGGGTGCTAAGTGCACCCACAAAATCTGTTGTGCCAAATTTGATGTGAGCAAAATTACAGTCAACTCGCATGTTAAAAAAAAACAAGTTTGATTAGACAGTTGCCTTATTGTAATATAGGTGCTTTTATAGTAATCGGTTGTTTTACCTTAACATTCATTGGTTGTTTTGGCCTGTTAAAAGAAATGGTATTGAATGATTAAACTTCCGGTGAGGTGAAGCAGACTTATTACACTGTAAACACGCTGGCTTGTGAATACATCTCTTTTAATCCATATAACAATATTGCTCTCAACCTCAAGACAGTTTTGCCGACAAATGCTACTCACTTGTTACCTCTGTGTGCAGATCACTAGGAACACTTATGCAGTGAAATGTCAGGTGCACAACCTGAGCTTCTTCACTGGTACATCACATTACATTAGTCATTACAGTGACTAGTGAGCAGGAAGGGCTGCTTCATGCAATTCATACAGTTCACATTATATTCTCGCTCTTGCCTGTAGCCAGACCAGGAGTTCACAAGTTTGTGTTTAATTCAGATTTTGTAAAATTTTGCGATGGCATTAAATAAGTTATTTTGTAACTTGCAATTAATAACCAGTCTGAGAAATTGAAACTGCAGTTCACCTTTAATCTAAAACTGGAAGTTGACCAAGTCTGGTTTCCTCAGTGTCAAACGCATAAATGTACGTCTCCTTCCATCACCACCAACCCCCTACACCGGACACACACATGACGCACTCCATAGCTGTCTAGATCTTTATACAGTACATTTCCAGTCATTCTGACTCATTCTGAAAATTTGGGCTAAGAGTTCAGAGTCACTATGTAACTTTTCAACGTACTGCATGTCCCCCTAAAATGAGCTACAGCACTATTTCTTTTCCATCATTTCAAGAAGCACATTTTCAACAGTAGTAAATATTGCAGAAAATGTCGGACTGGGCTGTTGGACACAGACCGTGAGCAGGAAGTGGGGTCTTGGACGTGAGTGTAGACTGTGTGTTGCACCGATGCCAGCTGTGAACAGAAGAGTCCTCATTAACAGCATGCAACAGTGAAGTGCACAAGTAAAGTTACTGTACCTGGAGGAATTCACATTCCTTCTCCCCCCACAGATGTCTTGCCACTTCTCTTGATGCATGTGAGCTGTATTTTCCCTCAGGATGCAGGATTTGTCTGGTTTCCCTGAATCACTATGGGATGGTTGTCATGAGTGTTGGATGGCTCCAGATAGCACTGGAAAAGAAAATGTCTCTTTAGTCATCTCTCACAAGAACACCAGCGATGGGAAAAACCCGAGATGAAAAAAAACATGGAATGATCATGGCCTTTTTATGGTTTAGAGTGTTACAGAGTCTTTGAGCTGCTTAGAACTATTATTTGTTCCACATCCTTTAGAAATGAGGTTTTACTGAAGCCAGTAGATATAAAATAAAAAGGAGTCTGGCACTTGAAGACCACTCTAGGCCATCACTGCAGTGGGGTGCATGATAGAGGTATGTTTTTACAACCAACATTAAACTGCTTTAAGAGACTGTTCTGCAGGTGAAGGAGCTGAGACACCAGGCTAGTGATGAGCACCAAAGGAGATCTGAGTGTGGGCCTCTCAGTCAAGGCTTCAATACTTTAAGATGGGGATACCCAACTAAGGATGTGGCTTTTGAGACACCACAGCATTCCTTATATACTGTATATAATCATTAAAAGCGCAAGAGCACGAGTATGAGGTAAATTGAAAACAATTTTTTTCCTGAATTGGATTATATAGTAAAGGTAAAACCTTTATTTGGAATATACAGATATTGTGGCATTGAAGTACTGTACATCAAAGATACAGCACCCATCCTCAAAGACTAGAGGAGCTTTCCCATTCAGTTCAGTCTAAGGTATAAGGTCCTTTAATGAAATGATAATTTGCTCAGTTGGATCCTAGTATTAGGTTGTTGATGATCAAAGGAGACCTATAAAATGAGTCGCATGCTGTGCCAGAGGCTGCAAGTTGGAATCGAGTCCATATTCCCCCCTGGCGTTTTACCATTTCTCCTGGTTTTCATTCTGTCCAAGGCAATGACTTAACTGAACCCATTATAAACTTAATTTCATCTTAATCTGCAACTCCTTCCACCTTTCAGTTGTAGAGTGGTTTAACTGCTTCTGCATAGGGTTGTGCCCCACTGCAGGACTGGGAGTGTAGAATCTCTCCTCAGAGGTGTCACAATGACGTCCCGTTATTATGTTAACTGTTGGAATATGAGCAAATTAGCCCACTGACAAACGTGCAGTGGCCTGGTCTGCAGTGTTCTGGGCACATGCAGAAAAATGGGAACAGCAGCAACAATGGGGTTGCTCAGGAACTCAACATGTTTACATTGCGTTGAGCAACAGGCCAGAACACTCAGGAGACAGTGTCGTGAATCACAGTGGGCACATTCACAGACGGAGTTAGTCCAGAAAAAATGCGCTCAGCCTCACCACCAGAAATGAACTTTGAATGTGTTTGTGCAGCCAGCCCAGCTGTGTTCATTTTTCTGTAATGATGCAGAAGATGACCACAAAAGTCAAACCTTTAAGTTCATAAGTATTCTTTCGTCTTTTCAAACGTTAATTTAGAATCCTTTAAATGGGCTTTGTTTATCCTCTTTGCACACGTCCTTTTTGATTTGTTTGATGAAAAAAATCCTCAGGATTTTTTCCTTGCGTGCGCTTTGTCATGGTAAGTGTTCCAGATTCCACAAAATTCAATGACAGGAAGTTATGTTTTGACATGCATCTTGTTTGTGCCTATCTTATATTTAATGGAATTCTCGTCCTAGTTTGATACTATTTTTTGTCATATACTCTTCATCCCAAACATCCACGTACACAGTGTTTGGAATCTACTTGTGATGGCATAGTTTGCTAGTATGGTGCAGTGTCAGCTAAGTAGAAAGAAATTCTCACAAACCTACAGAATGATAAAATAAAGAATGGAACAAGCATGTAATGATATAAAAGGAAATTACTGCACAGACATAAACTACGGAAGCTGGCTTCATAAGTATGCATTAGAGCAATGTGATTGATGTGAACTTATCCTTCACTGAAAGGAAACAGTCTCCCATCCTGTCAGGGAAAGACAAAAGCTTGTGAAGACTTGCTTATACATCCTCCGTGGCTGAAGTCCTGCTCTACCTTTTTGAAATATATAAAAAGGGTGATTCCCACCATTCAGTACAAGGATTAAGGGTTTGGCAGCTGACTACAAAAACACAGAATTGAGAAATTAAATGATTTTTAAAGTGTTGTTTCTGACTAAGTGGAAGTTACTAACTGAAGTTCAAGAAGAATAACAATGACAAGTCATTCACACAAAGCTGTTCCGAATCACCATCATTATGAAAATAGCTCTGTATGTCAAACACAGTCACCCCCCCCACATTCGTCTCAAGCATCAGTCCTCCACCCCATCTGTACCTGAATTGGGTTCGAGCCTTCTTAATCTATGGCCAGGAGGCTACCCATTAATGAAGGGGTTAAACCTATCACACCAAATATTCCAGACATTCACAAAGCATTCATTTCTTTGATGTCGATGTCCCTAGTGAAATGTAATTTGGTTGACTTTTTGGTAAGTTTCATTTGGAAGTAAAGAAAAGACCAGCAAATGCCGCACTGGAGTACAGATACTCTAAGATTTATCTTGTATTTTATTTGATCAGTGACGGCCAACATCAGTTAGCCACCTCTCTCGCGGACTCCCAAACTCAGACCTGTTTGCTGAGCACATGGCATTTGTGCATGCTGGAACAAATTACACTCCTAGTGCAGAAAGGCCTGTCCAAGCAATTATACAGGAAAACGCAACCAGTCTGTTCCCATACACTCGTGTGTCCCTGGAGAAAACACGCTTGTTAATCTGACTAGACTCTGGTGAAGGTAATGGTCTGTGAAGTGGTGTGGAAGATTACTCACACAATATGAAGCAGAGCACCGTAAAAGGGTGACATGGCTGTAGCAAAATGGCTAGATTTTACAACCCGCTATACGAGGAGAGATGAAATCTTGACTCCTTCCTCACGCCTTCCCTGGGATTTCCCTTTGGAATTTTAATTCCCCCCCTTCCCTTCAAGTTCAGGTCCCTAAGAGTCTGATCAAGTGAAGAGTGCTCAGAGTCTTGCCCCTTTCTTTGTTTTCTGTTGTAAAAAGATGTTTCTTTGAAATACTTTCCAATGTTTTATTGCTCTGTAGTCCAGACATTAATCTGAGCGTAGCTCTTCCCTGGATACTGAAATTCAATAATGCCCTTATTTTATAAACAAGCCTCCCAGACTAATCTCAAGTTTCTACGTGTCAACACGAACACTAGTTCCCTGTATTGTCCCTGCCCTCTATTATGTTGGATATACAATTCTATGCTAAACCAAAGATTAATCCTGGCGTGTACAGTGGGCTACACAGCAGTTAGAGCCCTGCTCTACCCATTTATGAACTGCTGTATACTCATAAAGACCATTTTTGAGAATGGTGTTTGCCCTGCCAGTAGAGCCCTACTATATAACAGTTGGCAGTCACAGCTAGTGTGTTGTTCTTGTAAAGCACCTTGGGAACTTTGCTGAAGCGCTAGATGCACCTGGAGGTAGCGATGGCATGCTCTGGCATTTCTAATGAGTTGAACAGAGGGAAGTGGTTGATAGATGGCTTCTGGGTGGCAACAAGGAGCGTTTTGAAAACCACCGCAGCAGGACGGGACGTACAATTTAGGTTGAGCGTGCTAAGGGGTTTTCTCAGAACAGAACTGACTCAGCTTAGTTTTTACTTATTAAATGCTTCACAACACCTTTATTTAAAACCGCAAGGGGAGGGCAGCACCTCTTTATATAGCCTGAGGGAGATCCCAACACGGCTATTAGACAAAAATAAAATCTGCTCCAGTTTTGTAACACTCTGGCTTGGTCTTACTTACAAGACACCTGCAAAAACCATTGAACCCTAACCACGTCATTATGCAATACTTAACTTTATTTTTATTTTTCCATAGTAAGGACCCCATTCATTCTAATATTTGCCAAATATTTGAAAGTACATCCAAACTTTTTTCGGTGATTGCGGGTTCAAATCCAAGCTTTTCTTACAGGGAGCAAGAATGGTCAATAGATGGGGTAAAGCTGGAGTGATTTTGGACTCCTGGGTTGCCGTGCAACAGCAGCTCCTGAGATTGAACATCCAACGAAACACTCTTCAGACTCCAGGAGTATGACAGCCCCGTACCATAACTATAGCCCATTGTGACTATGTTTGTTTGGTCTTGGATAAAGTTTGCAACCAGGTCACGAGGGCCCTTGTTAATATGATAGATTGCCAGATACTGTGGGTTACACCCAGGAAGAGATTAGGTGTAATTGTAAGATATTAGCAGACTGCTTTAGGACAGCATGGTGTTTGCTGGGTTCTGTGTTTTTGTCCAAATACAGATAATAAGTGTGGGAATGTTTGTCTGCAGTGTGTGCAGTGGCTTTTTGATAAATTAAAAAGACTCTGCTTTGAGAACAGGAATGCTGACTTAAGTCTCATATTAGCCATTTTTCAGTCAAGGTTGATGAACAGCTAATAAGAATCCAGAATAAACTGCACAGGAAATCATATCAAGCACTTATTTCAAGTACAAAGGGTGAAATTGCCAGAAGCAATTCCATATTGTCAGCACATATGTAAGTAAATAAGAATGGGATGGAGAGCTTATTATTTGTTGTTTTTTCATAATGAGGTTATGATCTCAGACTACTGGGATAAACAGTAATTTTATAATCGTGTCAGAAATTTCCCTGCAATACAGCATTACTCACCTAACCAGATCTTTTAATACACGGGTATCTTGGCCACCCTGAAAAGAATTAGTTAATATAGCTAGCAGTGTGATTCATTATTTTTAACTCAGCGTGATTAGTAAGCAGCACCAGCTGTCTCTCCCGCAAAAAAACATCCCCACATTTCTTGGAGAGTGTATATGAGTTCAGTAGTGCAGTCTACAGGGTTCAGTTTGGCTTCTTTGATTAAATATGTGCGACTGAGCTAGACACCTGGGGTTTATAGAAGCAGAAAATAATTTCTTGTTCCCGAATAAATGAGCCGGTTCAAAAAAATTATTAATTGGGCATAAATATTTTGTCTAAAAATATTATAGTTGGGAAAAGTTCTGACTGATAGCTGTGTCTCCGTGACCTTGAAATGGAATGGTTATTGAAATAGAGCAGCATGGTGACAGGGCAAATAGCTCTGCTGCCTCTCAACTACAGGGTCCTTGGTCTGATTCTGAGTTCGGGTGCCTTCCTCTGTAAAGTTTGAATCATTCTCCAGTTTCCCTCTTCCTCTCACAGTGGGAGTGAACTTGCTACAGCCAATAAGTTCATTCGAATGGGAGAATGAGATGGTAGAAGAAGAATGACAGTGGAAAGAAAAATGGAATAGGAAAATGAAGACCAGAGCAATGTAAAGGAAGGCAATGCAAAGAAATTCTTCATGTAAGCTGCCATTTCCTCCCTCTGCAGGCGATGGCTGTGGGCACACGGTGCTTGGCACTCAGAGTGGCACCTTGGCTTCGCGAAACTTCCCAGGCACCTACCCCAATGGGACACAGTGCGTGTGGCGTCTGCAGGCAGCACAGGGGAGGACGCTGCGCCTGGTGTTCGGGGACTTTGACCTAGAATACTCCCCCAACTGCAGCGCTGGCTCTCTCACCATCATCCCCTCCAACGGGGCGCCCAGCCTGGGTAAGGGGCACTGTGCCCTGCCATTCCGCTGCCGTTCGCCCTGCAGCAATCCGATCAGAATGTTTAGTCAAGTGTTTTGTTATATGAGGACAGTGCCATACTGAAATGACCTAAGTGTAAGCAGGGATGATATAAACTCTACCTGTTGTCAGCATCCTGATCGTTCAGAACAGGGTAGTGCATTTCAATTTGAAGTTGTGTATCTACAGGTTATACCCAGATTGGTAGCAAATTCAATTAAATAACTGTTTCCCTTTTGCAGGATACCTCGCACTTGTATCAAACTACATTGAGAGGTAGCCGGAAAAAAAACATTTTGAATTCTTACTTCTCACTAATGGGGAAGAAGCAGATTAGCTGAGCAGCTGAGGTCTTGAAGTCTTCAGTGGTGTTGGGCGTTGCTGCTCTCTGCTGTAATGACTCCTGCGGTAGATGGAGCATGACTGTCACCACAGCCACTTGTGGCAGTGTCTGAGATCCTGCGCGCTGTGCCAATCAGAGGGACATTCCAAACAGGCTTGCCTCATCAAATATTTCCTGCACACATTTTTAACAGATGGATTATGAGCTTGCTGCCTTTCTCCCGGGATCCCCTCGTGAAACCTCTATCCCACGCTGCCTCCCTGATTCCCAGACACTCAGACTGACCTCAGTTTCCCACTCTTTAACCTCAGCGACACACATTTGCAAAATGTTCCTATTGTTTGACAGGGTCAAATAAGGTGACCACATAGGTTTAATCCCAATCGCACTGTGGGGGTGCAGCATTTACTGTAGGAACATCCCCCGGTTTCCTGCAGGACTAAGTGTTCAGTATGCATGAGGACAGAGGAGGGCTGTTATACCTCTTTCCATATCTGGAATTTGTGTTTTGAAAAGACCAAATTTGTTTTGATAAGAGTAGTTCACAATGAAGAGAGAACGACGACAAATGACACAGAATGCAGCCCACCTTGTGGCTTTCCAGACAGAAAGGAACATACAGTGGTTTGAGGTGAAAAGAAACGAAAAAGCTGATGGGAACACAGTTCCAGGAAACCGATTGGGGAAATATGATTTTCCTGGTATTGTGTTCCCATTCATCTCCGCGCTCCTACATGCCTCAGACTCCAGTATGTATGGCAGCAGATTATTTCTGTTGTCGCCTTGCATCCGAAATGTAAGTCTGCCATTTTAAACTACTATTTTCTAGAATCAATCCAGAATCAATAAAGTAAAAAGAGATTTTATGACAAATTTATTTGAATTATATTTATTTATCCTTTAGTGATCAGCCTTCTTACGGGGTTACAGAAAAGATATATCTTATAAATAACATTGAAAGAACACATACATATTCATTCCCATAAACCAATATACTGTGTATAGTATGTTCTTTAATTCTGACACATACTATATGTACCCTGTCTAGCTCACTACAAACACCCCTGCAGTTTATTTGCAGATTTCATGCACTACCGCACCAGTCTCTTTCTTTATGTTATGCCCTACCCAGTGCAAACGGTGCTGCGGAATCACTCTTGGTGTTTGTGATCCAGAAACTGAGCCCCTGTGCCTGTCCTCGTTCAGGGCCGCTGTGTGGGACGATGCACATGATGGAGAAGAAGGTGGCTCTGAACTCCAGTGAGGCGACACTGCGGTTCCTCTCCGGGATCCATCGCTCCGGTCGAGGATTTGTGCTGTCCTACGCCACTGACCAGCAGCCAGGTATCTGAATCTCTGGGTCTCTCTTGAGGGGGTGTAGATTCACTTTTAGATTACAAAGGTGCCAAAAAACTGCACCTTGGAGATGTTGCAGGGTCAAACTCGGGGCACCCCGCCCTCTCTGACTAGGGGCTGGGGGTCCACACTGTGTGAAGTGAGTAAGGTTTTCTTAATAATTATTCCTTACACTTATATAGCACTTTTACACCACCAATTTTACCCCCACCTGGATGATGCAACAGCAGCCATAGTGTGCCAGTGCGCTCCCCACACACCAGCTCTCAGTGGGGAGGAGAGCAGAGTGATGAAGCCAGTTCAGAGATGGAGATCATTAGGAGGCCATGATTGGTCAGTGGGAAATTTGGCCAGGACGCTTGGGTAACACCCCCACACTTTTCAAGAAACACCCTGGGATTTGTAATGACCACGGAGAGTCAGGACCTTCGGTTTTATGTCTCATCCAAAGGACAGTGCCTTTTTACAGTATAGTGTCCCCGTCACTACACGGTGGGCGTTAGGACCCACACAGACCATGCTCCTTACTAGTCCCACTAACACCACTTCCAGCAACAACTTCAGTTTTTCCCAGGAGCTCTCCTACCCAGGTACTTACCAGGCTCACACCTGCTGAGTTTCAGTGGTTTGCCAGTTGTGAGTTGCAGCGTGATATGGCTGTTTGTCTGGACTGGGCAAGCTACCTTAACTAGTAAGGGATGTAGCTTACCACCTTAAAGAAAGACAACCATGTTGGCGAGGAGAGCTGAATTATCTTGTCTCGCAGTGTTGCTACTGTTCTGCCAACAAGCACTGCAAAAGAAAACCTGCACAGTGCAGAACTTTGCACCTCTCCTATCTTCAGACCATGATGTCATAGTGTATATGTACTGTGCCTTTTCAAAGCAGTTGTTTTCTGGCTTTTGGACAAGATGAACTGTAAAACCCTCACCCCTCAGTAATTACCTCTTTGATTCCACTTATTTTTATTGCTGTTTGTCTTGGGTTTTTTTTTGCTTACCACATATGTTACTTATAACCTGCAATGTGCTGTGCAGTGCATACATGTGGGTAAACAGCTATTATGATGACATATGGCCAGCAGCCATATCACCCTGCAACTCACAACTGGCAACCCACTGAAGCTAAGCAGGTGTGAGCCTGGTCAGTACCTGGATGGGAGACCTCCTGGGAAAAACTAAGGTTGCTGCTGGAAGAGGTGTTAGTGGGGCCAGCAGGGGGCGCTCACCCTGCAGTCCATGTGGGTCCTAATGCCCCAGTATAGTGACGGGGACACTATACTGTAAACAGGCGCCGTCCTTCGGATGAGACGTAAAACCGAGGTCCTGACTCTCTGTGGTCATTAAAAATCCCAGGGCGCTTCTCGAAAAGAGTAGGGGTGTAACCCCGGTGTCCTGGCCAAATTTCCAATTGGCCCTTACTAATCATGGCCTCCTAATAATCCCCCTCTATGAATTGGCTACATTACTCTGCTCTCCTCCCCACTGATAGCTGATGTGTGGTGAGCGTTCTGGCGCACTATGGCTGCCGTCGCATCATCCAGGTGGATGCTGCACATTGGTGGTGGTGGAGGGGAGTCCCCATTACCTGTAAAGCGCTTTGAGTGGAGTGTCCAGAAAAGCGCTATATAAGTGTAAGCAATTATTATTATTATTATTATCATCACAGCAGGACCTGTGCAAATAGCTCCAGTAAATGTTGGTGCTGTGACTGTGAGATGTCATCGACCCGGTGGGCTGTAACATGGGGCCAGGAGTGTTAGGAGGCTGCTATTTTATTAACATAAGGGATCAGGGAACACAAGAGGAAACTAAGCTGAGGTGCTTTTAAGAGTGAAATCTGGAGGCCTTTCTAAACACAGAGTTGTTAAATTCTATAAACATTGATACCCCAGAACCCTTCAAGAAGTGGGTGTAGGAGAGAGTAGAATTAATTAACTATTTCTCTGTATTCTTGTGAACTGTTTCTTGAGAAGGATTAGGAAGCTTTAACAAACTATATTCACTCTGTATGTGGCCAGTTCTAGGAAACACAAGTATGTTTTCCCTGCGAATCTCCAGTTGTTAGGGAGTGTCCCTCCGTACGCATGTCTGCAAAGCCATACGCTTTGAGCACACTGCATGACTCTTCTCCCATTGACAGACAAACTGTGGGGCCAACGTCCAGCTGGTGTTTGTATGAAAGATGCCACATGCCTGTATCTGAAAACGATGTTCAGTGCAATTGGCAACATTGTGTTTAACCATGTTCTGGAATGAAAAGCATTTTTCCACATGTGCACAAGGGTATCCGGATAGAAGAATGCTGGGCAGGTCCTCAGCTGTGTCCTGTCTGCCTGTTTACTGTGGGCCTGGAGGAAGCCAGGGAGACAGCGACAGGGAGAGAAAGAGAGAGAGAGAGAGAGAGTGTCATGATAATTAATATTGTTGCTCCTTCTGCTTTCGGTCAAGGTGTGTTTTGTTTTCGTCTGTTTATAGGCTGATTTGTCAGAAGGCTGTTGCATTGCTATATCAAAGGATAGAGGCGCCGTTAAAGAAAAATACCTTTCCTTTCATTAAAGCAATTTTTAATTTCATTTTTCATTAAAGAAAAATAATTGAATTGAATCATAAATCTTGAATTCAAAATGACACAAACTGCAAATGCATGTCCCTACTAGTATCAAATAGTATCTATTTAATATAACTGTAGTGGAATATGGTTATGTGCAGGTATTTGGCTTCTAACATTTCCAAAACACCATTTAAAAACTGATGACGACAAATAACATACATTGGGTAATTGCATATGGCTTTTAAATTCATCTTGCTTTTATTTAGTTTTGATTTTCATTTTATTAGTGTTCTTCTTTGAGCTGTTTTAGAGAAATCACATCACACGTATATATACAAATGTCTTTTCTTCATTGCTTAAATCCCTGTCTCCTTGTAAAAACCTATTGCTGAATACCAAGCAATAATGCTAAGCAATATCTGTTAGCAACAACCATAATGCTGCGTCTTAATTTAAGAAACACATATAATCATAGAAAGTTTTCATTACAATTAATAAATACAAGAAAACATCAGTATAGCGTATTACATTCCGATGGAATGCTGTCTGGCCTTTTCGAAAAAGCCAGGGTGTATTCTTGGTTTTGTTTTCTATAGTATAAAGGTTTGGAAAAGGAGTTTTTGGAACCCCCACATATCACCCGAGCTAGCTGAACTAGCTGTGGAGATGTTTGTACAGAGATCTGGGATGCCGGCTGCCTTCCTTGCTCTGAATGCAGAGAGGCCCCAGGCCTCTATCCCAGACTGTGTGGGTGGAAAGCTATGTGCACTTTGTTGGCTGAGGAACAGCAGGTTAACTATTGCCTGACCACACACAAGTATCCACACAGCAACTGCGGGACAGCAGGGAAGGAGAAGTCAGGAACATCTGCGGTTATGTCTTAATTCATGTCTTTCATGTGTAGAGAAAAGTAATGTGTGTGTTTTTCTAGGCATGTTGTTTGACCTGTGGATTCACTTGGGGTTCATAAAATGAAAGGGGATGGCACAGGCAGAAGAATTAATGTTGCACCATCCAAATACTTTACTGAGAGGTTTCAAACTCAGGGGCCAAGATAAACTCCCACAACGGTTAAGCTCTTTTTCCGCTATGACCAGATCTGAACCCTGACCTCCATTAACAGTTCGACCAACTGTGTGTGATCAGACTAGGAGACTGTAGTCACCAATGCAAGTAGACAAATGTATAGACTAATTTATAGTCTATAAACATTCCTACATGTGTTCAGTCTATAAATTAGAAAATATAAACATAACAAATGATTCAAAGCTTAGTCAAGTGGGTATTCACTTGGCGTGCAGCTTTGCTGATGAGGTTTTGTCTGACAAAGCGCACTGTAATAATTGTCACAGACTTTTCCTGTTGAGCTAAAATCAGGGAAGGCCTTGGAAGCCAAGAGGTTTGATAATTGTGGGGCGGTGTGTCAGTCTGCACATTGTCTCCGTCTGTCTGTGGGCCCATGGGGAGAGTTGTGGTTGTGGTAGGGGTTGTGAGTCATCCCTGTATGGATAGCAGCTCTGGGATGGAGGGGGCAGGAGAAGGGGGAAGGGAGCCGAGACCTGATACGTCACGGGACAGATCAATCCCCACATCCTCTTACTGCCAATATTTTGAAGGTTCATCCAAAAAGTTTTACAAAAAATAATCCTCTAAGAATGTTTCAGCAAGTAACATTTTCATAGTCCTGGCCCCTAGCTGTTCCTTTTATAAATAAAACTGCTCTCCTATCCTTAATGGCACATCACCTACCTTTCAATAAGGTTCACCAGCTGAAAGAGGCACCTGGGAGTCAAGTGATCCTCATCTTTCCACTTCATGGTTCAAGAAAGGTTGAGCTTTGTTTTGAGTACAGACGTTTCCATGTGAAAAAACGTATCCACCATTTTCCTTTTTCCAGTTGAACTAGCTGCTCGCTTACTGACCCAACACTCTTTGCTTGGTTACAGACCTCATCTCCTGCATGGAGAGAGGAACCCATCTAAGCACACCGCAGGTCAGGTGAGTGGAGATTACTTTATTCTACATAGCACCAAACATATCGACTGCTGTTTTTCCTCAAATTTCATGGAAAATGCTGTCAAGATACTGCTGTGCTTCTGTTGCAATGCCCTCCTTGTTTCTTGGGGATCCAGTGGATTGTTGGGGACCTAGCTATGGGTGGTGTTGGGCCCTTTGGAATGGTAGTCTGATTTTGCCTGGAGTAGAGAGGCTGTGAATGTTGCTGATCTCTGGTTGCTTGCTGTTTTCCAGCGCATTCTGCCCTGTGGGCTGCCGGGATGTGAGTGGGGACATTTGGGGCCAAGCTGTCCAGGGCTACAGAGATGTGAGTCCATCAGTTCTGTTTCCATTCAAACCTCCCCATAGCTACCTAGTGAGATCAGGAAGAGATGCAGAGGCAGAACATGCAAGACAAGATACTCAGCTAGTAATACAAGAAATAACTGGGAAGCTTGTCAACTTCTCCTTAAAGTAAAAAAAAAACAGTCCAGTGTTTCTTTGGGGGGTATCACTCAGTGTCCCAGTTCCCTAACAGCCTTCAAGAACTGGCTTGATATGCAGCAATAAGGTGTTGTGTTACCAACCTTTTCCATTCATGGGAAACTAATAAGAATCCATACTCTAGCCCACAGGCTCATCAGGACAGACCTAACCCTGGCTTCTGTAATGTTTAAGCTGAGTAGTTCAGGATTAGGAGATGGAATGATAGTCAGTTCTTATATACCCCTAGAAATGCCAATACCTCTTTTTACAGCTGGGTAGACTGGAGAAATTGGAGTAACATGCTCTGGGGAATAGTGTTTGCACAGGGGACACAATCCTACAACCTTCCAGATGGGAATTCAAACTTTAACTTTCTACAAAATACATAGGTTCAAATTCATGACATCTGTCCCAGTCCAGCAGATAGACGCAGTGTGTCAAACCTGAAGAGGTGCCCTGACACTGGTGCCCCCCGTGTCTCTGTCTCAGACCTCCGTACTCTGCAAGGCTGCCGTCCATGCGGGGGTGATCTCCGACTCGCTGGGGGGTCCCATCACTGTGTCCCGAGAGAAGAGCATAACGCTGTACGAGTCTAGTTCTGCCAACGGGGTTCTTTCCAAAACGTGAGTTCAATTTTCAGGCTTTTGCAAGTCTGCAGGTGCTTGTTCCATATCGACGCTGAAATTGTGCAAATCATAAGTAATGTTACACCCCTGGTGCTTCTTTCTCTTGACAGGGGCTCACTCTCTGAGAAGAGGCTCGTCTTTAGCAGAGGTAAGGCTGAAGGGGCTGTTTCAAGACCTCACAAGAAAGAGAGCTTGACTGTTAACACTGACCTGCCCAAAATGAGGGCCATAACTCTGCAAATACGGCTATTATTTCTTACAGTCGATACAGCATTTGAGATTTGTGGATTCCTGTGATAAACTGATTTTTGTCAAGGGCCCTCATGGGACATCAGTGGGAAATCAGTGTCTGAATAAAGTGCTGTGAACATCAAGCATGGTTGCTTATTCTGGGGTCTGTGTCCTTTTATTAATGCCCACTCTTGTGTAGAGACCATTACATTAGCATTGTGCGCGGGTGTCAGTATATGAGAACATTCCTCAGAATGAATCACGCAATTCCACAAAATTGTCAGTACCGGAATACTCACTGCATGCTGATTATAATACAGTATGTGTAAGTGTGCTCTAACTGTGACTGTGATCCCTACCTCCTCTCTGCAGAGTGCCAGGATGAGCTACATGTGTTCCTCTTTAATGCTTCCTCCTACTGGGAGGAAGTAGACAGCCTGGGCCGTCATTTTGTGTGGTCCCCAGCAAACAAGGGCACTCGTAGCATCTGGGCACCTAAGAGTGATTCTGCAGATCCATGGCTCGAACTAGACCTGAGAGACAGGAGCAACATCACAGGTCAGAAGGCCCATCTGCCCATTTGCCTGTGCATTTGTTGAATTTGTTTGTCTGGTCTGTTGATCTGCTGGTATTGTCATCTTTCTATTAATCTGTCTGTTCACTGCCCAAAACCAATGGACTTCTCTTAAAAAGCAGGCACGCAATCGAGTCTACAGTCTTTATCATTGACACCTGAACCCTACCTGGCTTAAAATTTGGGAAGTCCCAGTCAAATGAATAGATTCTCCCACTGGCTGCAAATACATTATTGGCTTGAGGAGAATGAAACAGTCATTAATAACAGACTTATGAGACATATCATTCCCGTAGAAAACTGGTGGAAAAGCTGGAAAATGCAGTTCAGTTCCATATATCCTCAACAGAAGGTGATTCTTGAAAAGTGGGATGGAACTGGGCTGAAAGTATTCCTTAACCTGGTATAAAACATGTCCCTTTCTGTTCAAACTGCCCCTGCTGCTCACAGGGACCATACTCGTTATTTGGTGGGGATTCATAATATTTTGGCAGGTTAGGGTATGCGTGGATATGACGTGCTTTGATTTCAAGTTTAAATTTTTCCTGCACTCAGAATAAGAAACAAATAAACAACTTGCCTTTTAATCTAGATGGACTGTGATAATTTGTTTATTTTGATCTTTTCAACTGTTTAATACATGTGAGCACTTTCTAAATTAAAAGGTATGTCCTTCACCTTTTACAGATATCACAGCTATTGTGCATTAAGACATTACTATTTTTTTAAATGTATAATTTTTAGCCCCCTTTTTTTTAAATGCTAAACAAGTCAGTTCCTCCCTCTGTGATCAAATGAAGTCATTCAAGCAAGTTTTCATTTGATAATTAATTCAAACTCTCATGCAGGCACAAATTAAAACGGCTAATTAATCAATAGTTATCACTTTAAATGGAGAAGCCCCCAGGCTTCTGGACGGACTACGAAATTAAGCAGCATGTGTGAAAAGTCATCGTGACCTTTTAATTACAAGCACTTTCTTAGGAAGTTTGTTTGCAGTAATAATACAAACAGTGAACCCTGTCGGGTCTGAAAGTAAATCATCATGCCTCCAACACAAAATGTCTGAATAGTGTTACAGAATGAAATGAAAAGCTGAAATTTCGTAGACGAAGCTGAAAATGTACAAATAAAACTGCTCTTAAGACAGTACTAATGGTGGTTCAGTTTTTTTCTAGGTATCATCACTAAGGGCTCAGAAGACCGGAATGATTTCTATGTGAAGTCTTATACTGTCCACTACAGCAGAGACCGCAAGCACTGGAAAGTGTATAAGACAGTGGGCAGTAAGGAAGAGAGGGTAAGATGGGCTGAGAGTGTGGCATCTCCCGGTTCTGCTACTACGGTAAACCCCCTGATGCGTTACTCTTTCCTTGAATGTAGGGGTTCTTTTCCATGCTTCATCTTCAATCTACTCACCTGCAGCACCTGGGTGCAACCACCACTTTAATTGCTATATTGATCTGTTATCAATTACAGATAAGATCAAAGTCAATGGAGCAAACTCGCAGAACTGCAGGTTGAATATCCCTTTTGTTTTTCTTCTGTGGCAGACCCTAACCCAGGATTATACAAAAACACACGAGGATGTACAGTCCAGTGAAGGGGTCTTGAGCTGCAGAGAATCTCTGAAGCTGTACAATGAGTCTTCTGCAAACAACCCAGCCACCACTATCAACACGCGCATGGTTTATGCATCAGACAAACCCCTTAATTAAACCCCATGTGGGAATCAGCAATTGTCACCCATCACCAATTATAAAATTAATTCATCATCACACAGTTCCCCTTATTTACAATAACAGAAGCCTTTAATGGCCTCTTCATAGCCCAGCCTGAAACATGTTCGTTATTCCTTTTGAATCAAAATGTGCTTTTAAGGACCGGAACTGCCCTTTCTTGCCCTAAGCTGTCTTTCCTGCCCCCTGCCCCGGCCAGGTGTTCGAGGGGAACTCGGACAGTATTCACGAGACGCAGAACAGCCTCATCCCATCTGTGGCGGCACGCTACCTTCTCCTCCGGCCTCGAGACTGGCACAGGAGGGCCGCCCTGCAGGTGCGTGTGCTGGGGTGCCCGGCGCTGCGGACTCGCTCCTTCGGTGAGTCTCTCCGAGAGATGCCACCATGTGCGAATGCTCACCTCCGCAATCCTTTAATCCACTCCAGAATCTAGCTCCAGCCAGTCCCCTGTGTGTGTGTCTAGAGCATATTTATATTTACCTTTGTACTGCACTGTACAGCATTTATGTGCTTGTTTTAGTACATTTGTTATGTGGACATGTTTAAAAAGGTTGAGAAAACGTCCCTTAAAAGAATAGCTTCTTACTGACTGCATAAGTGTGTTCCTGCAATGTAAACTGCTTGTTTTTAGGAACTAAGTGGTATCTTCTTTTAAATCTGTGCCCAAATTGTTGGTTTTTACATTCAGGCTGTGGCGAGTTTCATTTTGGTGGAAAACAGAGAACAGGAAACAAGAACTGGAAGTACCCACAGCTATAAAACTCTTTTGCATTCCTAGACGTTTGATATTCTAATTATCTGTGTATGTTTGGCATGTATGTCTGCTTCATTAGCGATAATGAGAGACTCCAGTCATTAGTAATTTACAAGGATTAGAACTGCTGTGTAAGAAACAAGGCAAGAAAACAAAGTTTTCTTGAGTTAAAATACTTGCAGTTTAGCAGGAAGTTGTATAAAATCACCTTGGGTCCTATGTTTACAACTCCATTGGAACCTTTTAGGGCCTCTTAAGCTTAATTTCCCCCCAGTTTTCCCTTAAATGTTCTTTCGCTTTAGATGGTTATACGGCCATATAAATGAACTTAACTATTTTAGATAAAGGGGAAGGTATGAAATGAGGACATGGTGATTCTTTTTTTCAATGAATTCCTGTTGGATCTGACTAAACCTGCTGTGCATTAGACCCATTGAGTCAGAGCTGACTAGAGTCAGACCCAACAGGAAATCATTGAAAAAAATAATTTTAACCATTTACTCACTTTTTTAACCACGTGCTTGTGTGAATTAGAGAAGCACGGTTGTGTGTTGGGCAGTTTGTTAACATACTTTCTTCTCTGGACAGCTTACAGCCCCCCAGGAGTGACCAGCACAGCAATGTCACCTCAGGAAGTGACCACATCCAAGGGCCCCTTAATCAAGAAGACTCCAGACTCAGGTCAGAGCCCTGTCTTGCTGGAGCAGAGTACTATACACAGACCAGACGAATGGACGCATGCTGTCACCACAAGATCTGAAGGACAGGATGAAAAACCAGTAACTGATGTTTGACGGCTGTGGTTTGATTGAACAGCCCCCTAAACGTGTCCTATTTTTGGATTTAACCAGGAGAATGTGGTTTAAAATTGTTTAGATTTTGACACCACCTTCCATGAAAAGAGAAACATTCATTCCCCCTCTGTGCATCTTTAAAAGGCAAAGATAAACCCTGGTAAACCCTATTTTTACTGTCGTGCTCATATGAAAGTACTCGCAGAATGACAAATAAAGGAGTGTTTTAGAAATAAAAAACATTTTATAACATTTATAAAGAAAACTATAGTGACAGTCTCATCTGTTGCGTAACTTCAGCTGTTTTCCTTCAGTATTGATAGAAATAAAAACCTCAGAACCCACATCAGATCCTGTGCATGTATTCTGAGACCATGGGCCTGATGTTCCACTGTGGGGAAAAGTTTGCCCAGTTGATTTTTTCTGCTGTGGAGTGTTCGATTTGCCAGCAACTCGCCCACGCTGGAAAATGAATGGTGTCAACTGAGGTGTCACGTAGTGGGCGCTGTGCCTGGTGTTTGCTCTCTGCCAGTCTCACATCCCAGTATTCCCACAGAGTCCAGTCGGCCCGTGATAGTGGTGGTGGGGGCAGCTGTAGCTCTTGCAGTCTGTGTGGGTCTGCTGCTGGCGGGCATCTGCTGGAAGAGAAGGTAAGGGAAAGGAAAGGGACTTGATTCCTGCAGGCAAACACATTCCCAGCTGACTTCAAACCAGCGTGGATTCAATTACCTGCAGCTGTGCAGCTTGCCAGGACTCCTCATGTTAACCCTTTCTTAATTTTTTTTTCCAGAACAAATGCTGCTGAAGTGAAGTGCTCCTTAGTAAAAGGTAGGCTGTTTTTCTCATCGATTTCCTGTAAAATCATTTCATGGGAGAGCTGCTGGCCTACATTTCCTCTGAGAGAAGGAAAGGACACTGCTCTTCCAGCGATGATGATGAAGATGATGCTGCTGCTGCTGATGATGATGATGATGATAATAATAATAATAATAATAATAATAATAATAATAATTCCTTATACACTTTCTGGACTTTACACTCAAAGCGCTTCCCAAGGTAATAGGGACTCCCCTACCACCACCAGTGTGCACCCCCACCTGAATGATGCAACTGCAGCCATAGTGCCTCAGTGCGCTCCCCACACACCAGCTCTCAGTGGGGAGGAGAGCAGAGTGATGAAGCCAATTCAGAGATGGGGATTATTAGGAGGCCATGATTGGTAAAGGCCAATGGAAAATTTGGCCAGGACACTGGGGTTAATAACCCAGCGTGAATAACATAATGGCCTGTGAATAAATGTTCTTTTATTTGCTACTGTGAGAAGAGTGTTAATTATCCTGTCCAAAGCTCCAGTGGGATTTTGATCCCTCCCCAAGGCAGCAAGAACTTTTTTTCAAAGCTGCATCTTCCTGTGATCTCCTTTTCCAGGTTGTCAAGGTTCAGCGGGAAAGACTCAAGACTGCTTCCACGGTAACCTGCCTCGATCTGAATCGGAGCTCATTGCGTACCCTCTGGAGAGGGGGGACACCAACAAAGACCTGGCCAAAGCTGTTCTGACAGGTGAGGAATTAGTTCAGGAGCTGCCATTGCCTCTCAGCTGTCCGTTGGCATCAATCATCTAGTGAGAAGAACCTTTTAAAACGTTCATGTACACCTGTCAGTATAGTATGAAATATCCTACTGTCATTTCAGGGGCAAAAAATGCTTGCTCTTCCTCAAAGAACTGTGTTTTGCAATGCTGAAAGATGGGTATATGCTGTTGGAACCTTTGAATGAATGTGGTGTTGGTAATTGTGATATATTAGCCACGATGAGCAATAATTTAAGGTCACCTGAATAGCTAATAACACTACTCCCTGAATACTATACTTCCTGAAGATGTGTACTCAAGCACAGATGTAGATCTTTGTTGTTTTGGCATTAAATACTGGTTCCACTACTGACAATCTGTTGATGAATGACAGTCTATGGGATTAAATACCAACGGATTTCCTGTCACTTCTTAAATACCTGGGCTCTTGTCACAAAAGGTGACCTGCTGTACATTAGACGTATTGAAGTAAGGACTGGAAAGAGACAGACAAGGGAAAGCAGCCAAGTCGTGCAGTATAGTCTGGACTGGACTCTAAGCACCTCTCTGTCTCCCAGCCCTGGTCTGGACATTGAACGAGACAAAAACGAAGTTTGACAAGTGAACAGCTTTTCTCTGGGCTGCCTGTTCTCTCCCAGCCCCGTCAATTACCCTGGAGTAGCATAAACATTTCTTTATTCACCCAGTGCTGCTCTGAAAGGGGCCTTTAATTAGAGCCCAATAAAGGACACACACACGAGGCACGCAGTGTTCCCCCCCAGACACTGGCTGTATAGAGAGAGGCTCGGACCTCAATAAGAGACGCAATGATAAATAGGACAGAAGGTCAGTAGCTACAACAATCGGGGCCCTCTCTCAGCCTCTGCAAGTAAAATTACTTAGCCTTTAAGGCTTCCTGTTAGGTAAAGTGGGAATAAGGGGCTGCCTGTCAGGCAGTCATACTGCAAGAAGAGGTGCTGTATTTTGGTTTCCAATTGAACAGTTGCAGTAGTTCACCAAAAGCTTAACATAAACCACTTTGAGATCAAAGCAGATAAAGTCTGGTGATGTATCAGCTGATGGGCTATCAGACTTACCATTTTGATTATCATCACATGCTGTACCTGCTCAATGTAGTTTTACTAAGATGTGAAGAAGTGTTTGTCAATAAGCTTGATTGACTAAGAGCAATCAATTGAAAAGCAGAAGAAAAATGAATTAATAATAAAAAATACTCCAGCCATGAATTAAAGGGGAATGTTTGCCAGCCCTGACTGTTCTATCTAAGGGTGGAATTTTGCCAGGACATGAGGGTGAATGTCCCAATTCCTCCTAGCAGTGAGAACCATGAGATCTCTAATGACCAAACAGGACCAAAGTCGAAAATCCTGTGTGAAGGATGGCATCTCCTACAGTATATTGCCTCCTGACAACATACCAGGGAACTGTTAGGAAATTCTGACCCAGAGGGACACCTACTAGTACGACTTACAACAGCAACCTGGTCATGCAGCAGGTCATGAGCTTACCCAATACTGACCAGGCCTCGCCTTACTTAGCTTCTCAGATCGGATGACCTTCGGTTGACAGCAGTTGGGGGTTAAGGGTTGTGGAGTCGTAACCTGTTGGTTGTGGGTTCAAATCCCAGGTGGGATGCTGCTGTCATGCCTTGCTCAAGGGTATTTCACCAACATTACTTGAGTAAAAATGTTGAGCTGTACAAAATACTCATCTATAAAATATATATGTGTACAGTATATCAAGATATAGAGTGGTAACAAGATACCAGAGTGGTAGCAGTGTAGCTAAATGATTCCATAAACTGGATTGACAGGTATACTTCTAAAATGATTTATCCTGAGTTCCAAAGGCTCTGACAGCAGGCCCAGGTACAAGTTCAGCTGCCTTGTGTGCCAGTTACATTATCAAGCTGCTGATATGAGCACAGCAAGCACAGCATGAACCCTAGAGCGCACTGCTTCAATGATCTATGATAAAATGATCTCCAGTGGGATTTGGATCCTTCCCCATTACAAGGCAACAAGGAAGTTTTCTTTTCAAAGTTGCAACTGCCTGAAGTTAGTCTATGTCAGGATTTTTACAAATGTACATGTGTCTTTATTCTGATGGAACTGTAAAGGAAACACATCTCTCAGACCATTAGTTATAGCATGTTGTACTCTTCCTGTCCTCACATCCTCTCTTTTCCCCTTGCCTCTGTCCCCAGATTATGCTGAGCCGGATCTCATAGCAGCAGGACAGAAGCTGGGCTCCACTTTCCGTCCTGCGGCTGATGAGGGCTACACAATCCCACTCATCCTGAACCATTACGACGTCCCGGGGAAAATCCACGAATACGCTGAGCCCCTGCCCCCCGAGCCTGAATATGCCACCCCCTTCAGCGAGCAGTCTGCAGACCTTTTCGCCGCGGGCCCCAAGAAGAACATCTGTGTGATCCGAGTGGTGCCCCCAGCACAGGCTCCTAGGCCCTTCGTGAGCCAAGAGCCGTCCAATGACTCTCCCATGGAGCCTCAGTATGACCGGCCAGCACAGCAAGGACATAGCGGCTACTGCACTCCCCAGACCTCTGCCAATGGCCCACGTAAAGCCAGCGTGGTATATGCTGAGCCACAACCAGCGTGCCATGTGCCCAGCGACTCCCATGGCCACATGTATCACGAGCCATTGTGATGACAGCACGTTGAGTAATGGACCAATCTGGCTTGATGTGCTGTACCTTCAAATGTGCTGTAATACCACAGCCTTGCTGATCACTTACTGCCACTCCTGTGATCTGGAAGGAATTG
The DNA here is from genome assembly GCF_059453375.1 of Lepisosteus platostomus. Taxonomy (NCBI): domain Eukaryota; kingdom Metazoa; phylum Chordata; class Actinopteri; order Semionotiformes; family Lepisosteidae; genus Lepisosteus; species Lepisosteus platostomus. The sequence goes on along the minus strand of NC_142623.1, from coordinate 5,914,613 downwards.
ATAAGAGAGGTGCAGCGAGTATCCTCACCGATACTGATAACATGAATACACTGACTCAATCAGAGAGCAGTGAAGGTCCCTTTAGGAGGCCACAGTCACACAATATGTTACTGTTATACTTTATTTTAAGGATCCACTATAAGACTCCCTTTGATCACCAATCACAGACAGGAGTTCAATGACTCCGGTGTACAGTATCTGTGAAAGGAGGCACACAATGAAATTTGTATTAAGCAACCATTTGACTATAATGGCACATCATGGCCATTGGTTAAAAGATACTTGTTCATCATATACATTGAACACATGCCTTGTTCAGTTAAGTGTCAGGGTTTTCAAAAAGCATACAAGAGTTTTTGTATTACAGTTTTGTGCCATAATAAGGCCATGTTAAGCTTTTGTAATTCGTGGATCACCACAATAATGTTCTCATTTAATCCCCAGCTTTGTGGCAGTAGAGAACACCTAGAATACAATCGAGAGCAGACAGGTCCAGACTGGAAGAGGAGGATTCCAGTAGTTCACAAAGGTGTCTTTGAATTTGCACTTGCTTGTTAAGTACAGCCAGTCGATGTTGTGGAGCCTCAAGGATTGGAGTGGAGAAGGTCTGTGCCAAGCATTTCCATGAAACGGTACCAATGTTGTACCAAAGCATGTCAGAAAAGCCAAAAACAAAACCATGCAAACTGGCCCGTCAGGCCTGCGGACTGGTCTGGTTCTTTGCAGATTGAACTTTGGGGAGCCTCTATGGAACACATTTCATAAGATCTTGGGCAATCTGGGTCGTACAGCACAAGTGTTAGGAGTTACTCAACAAAAGTATAATGAAGTGCTTCAGATATCCAAATCACATTTCATATGTGCCCATTTTAAACACCATCGAGCATCGATCCCAGGTATGAGAGATTACTGCAATCCCATTTTGAAACATTTTTTTTATCTCGAATATAATTGAACACAGTACAAAATGAAGGGAAAGATCGAGGCTGAGCTGCAATAAAATGTGTTTTTTTTTTATCTCACTGCACACTGCACTTACAACATTTACACTTGAATTGGACACACGGGCAAGAGTGTGCACTTTCTGGCCTTGCAGAGAAAAAAAAATGAAATATAAAAAATAAATCTCAATGACTTACAAGCAAATTGTGAGATTGTTTGATCTTTTTTTAAACAAAAATATGGTTTTGAAAACAATTTTCTGTTCTTATTAAAAATAAATGACTCAGTGTGTGAAGCTATTTTTAAGATGATGTAACCCTCAACACACCTAATTTCCCCACTCTTTTTGTGCATGTTCTGTGGAGTTATATATGACTAAGAGTTTGCTCTGTGCTTCAACAAAGTGATGAGATTATTATAAAACTTGTTGCATTCATCTCCAAAGCCCAGAGGCACTCTTTAATTTGTTTGCTGTGGCCATACCTTTCGTATATTTAATAGTAACCCCAGAGAAACAGATCTTAACTAGTCTCTAAAACGCACTGTCCAAATATGAAAACATGGATAACAGCTAATAAGGTTTAGTAGCACCTTGGGCAGATTCCATTCTGCAGAAGGAAAAGAAAAGGAGAAAACAGAAAAGGACAAGTCTGAATTTGGACTCATTGAACACTGCCAGAAACAACTTCAGGTTTTGTAGTCTTTCATTTCCGTCCACAGCAGAAATTTCAGGATGGCGGTAGCGACGCTGTTTGTTATTGAAATCCCATGCTAAAATTGACACGGTGCTTTTGAGGGGGATATTTTGGGAGGCTAAATTTTACACATCCCTTAGTAATCATGAGAAATAACACTTTGTTGGAAGCAGTATGATTCGTAAGAAAATATCATTAAAAATCGGCAAAGTACTGCAGAGGGTGGAGAAGTCAGCACAGCTCATCACCGACTGAGAGCTACCAAACATCCAGGATATCTACTCAGCTAGATGTCTTAGGACGTCCAGGTCCATTCCTGGGGACCCCAGTCATCCCAGCTTCTACCTCCTGGCAATAAGACTGCTAAATAGCCAAGCTGCAGTTTCTTCAGGAAACCATGGACATGGACATACAGTTTTTATTGTATTTGGCATACTGCACTACTTGGACATAAAGTATTGCATACACCCTGGACATATAGCAGCTCTATTTATATTGAGTTTATCTTATTCAATTTCTATTGCACGATTAGGATTTAACTTTATTTTGTAACTTTTTTAGCCCCACCCAGTGAGCTCGTAGAAAAGACATTTCATTACCAGCAATTAATAATAATAATAATTGCTTACACTTATATAGCACTTTTCTGGACACTCCACTAAAGGCGCTTTACAGGTAATGGGGACTCCCCTCCACCACCACCACCACCAATGTGCAGCCCCACCTGGATAATGCAACGGCAGCCATAGTGCACCAGAACACTCACCACACAACAGCTCTCAGTGGGGAGGAGAGCAGAGTAATGAAGCCAATTCATAGAGGGGGATTATTAGGAGGCCAGGATTGGTAAGGGCCAATGGGAAATTTGGCAAGTACGCCAGGATTACATCCCTACTCTTTTTGAGAAATGCCCTGGGATTTTTAATGAGCACAGAAAGTCAGGACCTCGGTTTTATGTCTCATTCAAAGGAAGGCACCGTTTACAGTATAGTGTCCCCATAACTATACTGGGGCATTAGGACCCACGTGGACCGCAGGGTGAGCGCCCCCTGCTGGCCCCACTAACACCTCTTCCAGCAGCAACCTTAGTTTTTCCCAGGAGGTCTCCCATCCAGGTACTGACCAGGCTCACACCTGCTAAGCTTCAGTTGGTTGCCAGTTGTGAGGTGCAGGGTGATATGGCTGCTGGCTACTTATTGCTGCATGCTGTATTTTTGTGCATTTGATAAACTTTGATTGATTGAAAAGAGTAGGGGTATCCCTGGCATCCTGGTCAATTCATAGATGAGGAGTATTAGGAGGTCTCCCATTCTGTGAACTGGCTTAATCTCTGCTCTCCTCCCCATTGATAGCTGGTATGTGGTAAACGTACTGGTGCACTATGGCTGCCATCACATTATTAAAGTGGGGCTGCACATTGGTGGAGGGGAGTCCCCATTACTGTAAAGTGCTACGTAAGTGTTAGGAATTATTATTATTATTATTATTATTATTATTATTTATTTGGACTGTTGGTAGGAAACCAGAGCGACCTGAGAAAACCAACTAGTGAAAACCCACACAAACATGGGAAAAACATTCAAATTTCATGCAGTTAGCACCCTAAGACCGGAATTCTACCAAATACCCTGTGCTGCTATACAGAGAAATAGCATTTAGCAGTCCGTTAACTTTTTAACTTGAATATTTAATAAGTAGTATAGTGTATACTACTACGCATCATTTTAGAAAAGTTCAATTTTTATCGGTTGAAATTAGTTGAGGAAGACCTGTTTCTACTTGCACGTGCGTATGTCGACACCATGTGGTTAAGCAGCAAAGCGTCTCACATCACAAATGTTGAGTTGACACGATAAATATGACGCTCCACAACTACGTACAATTAATGACACTACTTCCATCTGTTTTTAACACAGCAATGTAGGGCGCCAAGAAAAACGATCATCAGCAGCCCAAATTCACAAAAATTGTGCTTCCGAAATCTCTTGATATCGATTCCGCAGAGACGGGGCGAGATCCCCACCCCGTCCCTGTGCAATTCACAGCACAAGCCCTTTTTACCGAATGCTTCCGCAGGTGGAGTACCCTTGTCCTTGCATGAGTAAGCGGTTTGCGGTGACTATTGTGCGAGAGCTCAAAACTAGTGTTTCTATCACACTGTATGCAAAACAACTATTTGTAGATACAGCTGTTGAAGCCAAAATGGTGTTTTCTTAAATACTGCCATTTCTATATCATTGTTAAAAAAAAACGAAGAAGAGTTGTATGCAAATATGGAGGCATCATGGGATACCATACAATTCTGAGGCGGGGCTTCAGTCAAGATTGTCGGTCGCACAGTATCAGTGAACGTTTAAACTATCATTTTTGTGATCCTGTTATATTTGTTAGTAATGTTGATCATTTTAAGAACTACAACTATGAAGACTAGCAGCGATAACTTACTATTAATAGTATAAAAATAATATAAATATATTATTAAGTATAAGAATTCTTAAGAATAAGTATTCTTATCCCTTCTTGTTCATCAGGGGATAATTATTTGCTTAATTATCATGAGACTCTGTTAATAAATATATTAATTATGGAATCTTAATATTTTTTTTATTTGCACTGTTTCATTTTGCAATCACCCAAATTGCAGATATGATTTATTTCCTCTGACAAAAATAAAGTAATAAAATGTAGTTCTACTTAGTTTGCACGTTAGTTTGGTTCAGTAACAAGTAACATGTAAGGTCTGTCTTGTCTCAAAATGATCTGTTGATTCTGGTCCAGTTTGCAACACTATGTCCAGGAAACCTCCTAGTTCTTTAGAAACAAGGGGAATTTTAGCTTGTTTATTAAACAGTTTATCTTTTCCGGCGGAGTCTTCCAAGGGCACTTAAGGGGAGTTCTAATCACTCGCAGTTCAGTTTGAAATAAGTTCCAAGAAACAACCGTTTTCTTTGTAACACTATAAACTATATCACATTAGAATCAGAACATGTATTCTGTTTTTTGTTTTGATTGGATGTCTAATTCAGAGGATATAAAAAGAGACGTGGAAAGAAAGGTTGACAATGCCTGGTTTAACACGAAATCAAGGACATCAAGGAGTAAAGACCAGGAGAATGCAGCGTACAAACAATCACACTTAAAACTAAAACTATTTCCAATAGTATGTGTGAAGAGTACATCATCGATAATATAGCGAAAAAAGCACCGTAGTAATTTCTTCTGGTTACAGGATACAGCCTTAACGCCCGCCATTAACCAATCAGAATGGACGTTAGGGAGGTCAAGTGGCACCGGAAGTAATTCCGGAGAGACAGGAAGTTGGTTCAAAGAAACACAAAGCTGATACTGGGAGTCACGGTGTTCGACGTCGGTGGCATCTAAATAATCTAAAAGCCAGAAATAAGGCGTGAAACATGGGGAGATAGAGTTGAGATTGGAATGTAAGTTATATTCGAATTCAGAAGTGAATCCGTGTGCACTGCGGACGGCGGGAAACGTTTGGAAAATTACTTTTAAGTAGATACAAGTTAACCGTCTATTCGAAATAGCGGACCCCGTGTTTATTTCGGCTTCATAAGGAGCGTAATGCCTCCTTCCTTTTTAAAATTATGTAAAAAGTCTAACATTTGGCGTTGTAAAAATGTCTGTTTGACGTGTTTCGTGCTTTACTCAGTTCGCATGATCGGAGCTGTCTCAGTCCGGTTTGGTTATAGGTTTGACAGTAGAAGAATCAGTAGAAACATTAAATACACAGGACCGATGTGTGACGGACGATTGTTTACGGCGGTTTGGAGATCTTGATTAATTTTGTCCGCTGGTATGTGGGAGAAATAAATAGTTTTATTTGTCGAGAGTACCGTAACGTAAACCACTATTTCGAACAAATTTACAATGCAGCGCACATTTCTTAGATGTCACAGGAACGCCACTTTTTTTGGCAATCCTTCAGTAATGGGGAGAATTGTTCAATTAAAACCTATCGCTGTCTTTGTGCATGTATGCCTCTTTTGTGTATTGCAGTTTTAATTTGGATGTTATTTTCGTAGATGTTTCTATGATGTATGTCGTCTTTACCACTTCTGGTTGGACAAGCTTATCGGTCCGTTATTACTGTTGAGAAACGTGAGTTTTAACGTGTTCGTCGTTGCAATTAGGCTCCACTTTGACATCGAGAGAATTATTTTCCATTTCAGCTAATTTAAACAATAGAAGTAAAATGCTTTAGGGATGTTGCACCCAAATGACCAATAATACACTTGATATCGTATGTTGATTATTTTTCTCTCTTTTACTTTTTATGAGTACAGGTGGTACACACTGCTACCTCCAGAGTTCTCTCTTATTGCTTGTAATGTTGTCCGTTTAAGGGAAGGTAAATACTGGTAGACTGTAGTTACTGTACATGTTGGAGTAGCAGCTCTCCAAATCAGTTCTTCGGGGTTTCCAGTTGAGCTTTTAAATATTTTTTAGGAACTATTTTCAAATACCATCGGTGCATTTGAAAAGGTGTTATTTGTAAGGTAACTAGTTTCAAAGTTAGACTTCAGAGCCGTAAAACAACTGTTCTTAACCCCAGCCCTCACGGAATGTCTTAGTAGCATTGCTTTGGTTTGCATTTAGCTTGCTGGAGCAGCATCAGGAGGGCTACAGTTAGGATCTAGTTTCAACTGAAATATTTTTTAAAGAGGCCCTGTGAGTTGAGAGTCTTAACTTGTTTCACTGATTAATTTAAAAAGATTAGTTAGGTGCCAGGAATGTATCACCAAGCAGACCTCAGACAGAACAATGGCAGATTGGAGGGCTGCTTGTATGTTACTTAAACAGTTGGGTTAAGAGAGAAGGGTTAAAATATGGTGATATAAACATGACCCCATCACCACCACCACCAAAGGCAAACTAGCTGTGTGTTGCCAGTGTCATGCAGTAGCATTCCTGCGTGATTCTTAGAACAGGAGCAGAGACATGTCGCTGAAGGGTCTCTACTCTTATGTAGCCTTTCATATACCTGTGTGCTGTTCTGGCATTGACAGTGCAGTGACAGTAACATGCTGTTTGTTTCCAGGTACAGTAGCATGTGGAAATGGCCTCCCCTATTACTGGGCCTTCAGCTGTAGCTGATGTTATTAGGGATCTAGACACTCAGATAGCAGTAAGTACAGTAGCTGTGTGAGCTGACCTTTGCTGTGTGAGGTTGCTGTGAGTGCAGCATCAGCTTACAATGCATAACTCACTCACTTGGCCCAAGCATACAGTATGTTTTACCTGGTTATCTTTGTAGGATGCATTTATATTCATTATTCACTCTTGTTTTTCTAACAGCCAAACAGTTTTCAAAATTATTGATTCTCTGGAATCAGTGCAGAGGAGAACAATAGATGTGTTCTTGGATTTAGAGGAATGTTCTACTCCAGGTAAAAAAAAACATCGTTTTAGTTATGACCAGTGAAGACTAAGCAAGGTCTTGGCACAAATATTCAAAATCAAGAAATGCATTGACAAAGCCATCTAAGTGCACACCTTCATGATTTTCAGGTGATTCTGAAGGTGATACCCTGGCTTCATTCAACAAACAACTGTATGGTTTGTTGGACCTTGGAATGGTTATCTACTAGTGAGCCTACCAAGCAAGACAAAGGGGCCAATAGTAACCTCTCATTTGTAGTTTTATGTAGGTTTATTTGTGTGTTTGAGCAGAAAGTTCAAAGGTCTCTTCCTTAAGTTATTCTGTATTCTTGTAAGATATTTATAGCAATTATAAGGTATTTGTGGCATTTAAAATTATTTATAAAACAGATTGATCATGTATTGTTAGAAGTTCAGGTGGGTAGCTGCGTCAGAATGCGTATGCTGCAAAGGAACAAGTAATAGGTTTATTCCATGCTGAAAAGAGAAGAAGGCTCCACACACCTAAAGAAGGCTCCATGGCCAAAACGTTGTTTTCTTTCTTTTTTTTCAGCATGGAATAAACCTATTACTTGCTTATTTATTGTAAAGGTCTGTTAAGTGAACAGCTTTCACCAGCAACCTCCTGTCTACTTTAATCCTGCCTTACTAAATGGCAACAGTAGTTTTGTTATTTTCTTGTTAGGAAATTTGGCAGCAATTTTTTGAAAGACATTCGACTCATGCGGTGACCTGTTGATGAGGTCATTTAATTTCTGATGACTATTTGCCAACCGTAAAGAAAATGTTTCCTTCCATTGTCACGTGTTCACAGGGTAGTGCTGTCATAGCTCTGAAAAACTCTTCTTTATTGGGCTTCAGAATGGTCACACCAGCTATGAAAGTCTTCTCTTATGCCTGGTTACTTTTATTTCTTATTGTATTGTTTCTCAAGACTCCAGCATGAGTTTTTAAGGATCCCACTATACGCAATAGGAACACCAACTTCCACCCACACATTATTCTACTAAAGAGTATGTTTTTACTCTTTATATACTCCCCAACACTGCAAAATGCTGACATGCTACACTGCCCTGCTTTCTTAGTTAATCACTGCCCCCTGCTGCTTTAGACCAGCTTGTCTTTAAACCTATATAATGTTTCTGGGAAGCCTCAGACCTTCCCATTTTTAAGCCAAGATATATCACTGTTTACAGATTTTTTTTTTTCATTTTTAATTGCAGCTGATTGGACCTGGTCCTTACAACTCCAAACAGCTTCAAGACCTCGAGAAACTTCATGATCTAAAGGCCAAAGCCCAGCAGATTATGACCCAGTACCAGCCACAGGCTTTAACCAACCTTTCTAACTTCTCCACCACTGTGAAAGCCGAGCCCTCTGCCACCCCTCCTCTCTCCACCAGCATGGCCAATAGCACTGCAGCTGTGGTACCGGGCAAAGTCCCAAGTACCCAGATACCTGGAAGACTGAGCCCCGAGGGCACACAGGTACCCCTTCCCAGTCTGTTATCACTGTTTAATGTGTTACGCATGGGTTTTGATACTTCTCTGCCATGGTTTTTGTGTGTGTAGGGGGATTCTAATTTCTTCTATCTTTCTGGCAGCCTTCAGATTAAGTTCCTTAACATATCATTATTTGCCAGGAAATGATCCACTGGCATATTTAAAAATGGCCAGATGAGGTTCTCAAATGTTTAAGCCACTGTGTAACAGGACAGACATGACAGACAGGAATCTCTCTTCTGGCTCATGATGATGTTGCATTGTTTTTGTATGTCTTGGAAATTATTTTTTAGGCATTAACCCACTATCAAATTTCAGTGTTCTGTACTAGAAAAGGCTAGAGAACTGTCCCTGCATCTTTTTCCTGAGCCTTTTTATAGTATGTAGTCACAAAGTGACAATGAGGAGCATCTGCAGTTGGATGATAAAGCTGTGCTTGTGTCCTACATCCAGGTGCTTAGCAAGAAGAAGCTGCAGGACCTGGTTAGAGAGATTGACCCCAACGAGCAGCTGGATGAAGATGTGGAGGAGGTGAGTCCCATCCATGTGCCTGTGTAAGACTAGTTTCAGACAAAGTTGTAAGATTGCATGTGTTAGCAGTCAGGTTTCATTAAAGTTGGTTTCTTTTGTGCTGATGGTGGAGCTGAAAAGTCTTGGTATATTAATAGTGATAATAGTTGCATACACTTATATAGAGCTTTTTTGGACATTCCACTTAAAGCACTTTACAAGTTATGGGGACTCTCCTCCACCACCACCAATGTGCAGCATCCACCTGGATGATGTGATGGCAGCCATGGTGCGCCACAATGCTCACCACACATCAGCTCTGTGGGGAGGAGTGATGAAGCCAATTCATAGATGGGGATTATTAGGAGGCCATGATATGATTGGTAAAGGCCAATGGGACGTATGGCCAGGATACTGGGGTAAAAACCCTACTCTTTTCAAGAAAGGACCTGGGATTTTTAATGACCACAGAGAGTCAGGACCTCGGTTTTACGTCTCATCCAAAGGACAGTGCCTTTTTACAGTATAGTGTCCCAGTCACTGTACTGGGGCATTAGGACCCACACAGACTGCAGGGCGAGTGCCCCCTACTTGCCCCACCAACACCTCTTCCAGCAGTAACCTTAGGTCTCACATCCAGGTACTGACCAGGCTCACACCTGCTTAACTTCATTCAGATGCTCCCTTTGCTTTCACTGCATCTTATTGTGTTTTTGATTTTCCTTGGTCTTTAATGCTGGTTCTGTTGGTTTGTATTGCAAATTGGTTTTAGATAATACATGGAACAAGTTAGATTAAGATACCAGGGGTTTGGTAGATTTTCTAAATGGCAGGGCATCATGATAAATGTCTTCTTGCTGATACAGATACTCTGAATCCAGAGTTGAAGAATGCATGTTTCTAGCCGGAATCTCTTGTACTGCCCTTGGGAAGTGCCACTGCCACTGATTAATCTCTGTGACCCATTACGTAGATGCTGCTGCAGATTGCAGATGACTTCATTGAGAGTGTAGTGACTGCCGCCTGCCAGCTCGCCCGTCATCGCAAGTCCAACACCCTGGAGGTGAAAGATGTGCAGCTGCACTTGGGTAAGTGGACAGCTGCCACCAGATGTTACTGTGAGGGACAGTGCCAACCTGCTTTTTATTCTTATAGTATCACCTCTCGTATCCCTTCTTATTCATGTCAGTGGTTCAGATTACTTGAAGACTGATGATACTAGAAAGATATAGATACACTATATTACATATAGTGTCACTGCATTGGGCCTTCTAAGAGCATGCTGCTGTAACAAGTTAGCTTTTAAAAGCTGTGAAAATGATCATTAAGGATTATAATCTTTCCATTCTTGTTAAGTCATTGTAAATATAAGCGCCTTTTTTTAGCACGAAAATGGAGCCTTTTGTCTTTTTTTTTTCAAATGAGTGATTATGAATACATCTACAGTCAATTTAGTGTTGATTCGAGAACTGCAGGGCCGTAATCCGTAAATCCATGGTATGACGGTGTCAGTTGTCCCCATTGCCAAGTTTGAGGTAAAACTCTTTTTTTTCTGGGATGCTCTAGGTCCCCAGACCCAGAGTTGGATACAGACTGAAGTATGGTTTAAAAGCCATATGTCTTTTTTTACATTTTAACAAAGAAAATAATTGTTAATAACTGTTCACAGGTGTCTTGGTTATTAAAGTAAACAACGTAGATAAGTAGGGAGCTGCGTCAGCATGTGTAGGCTGCAAAGGAACAGGTAAAGGTGTATTCCGTGCTGAAAAGAGAAGAGACAACGTTTTGGCTATGGAGGCTTCTTTAGGTGTCAATAGATAATATTGGTATTAACTTCAATTTGACATCAAAATTGCCATGTAATTCACTATTGTCTTGACTAGTTGAGTAATGCAAACACATTTGACTGAGGTATGTTAGAAAAACACAGATATTGTTTGTTACTTCATTCTTCCCTAATCAAGGCCCTGTTGGGTTAAAACACTTTTCGTTTTTGAAGTGCATTTCTGTATTCTGTGGATATTTTGTCTATTTGTGCTGTGACTTTTCCTTCAGTGCTCCTGTTCATTTGGGTGCTGTGTATATTTACCCTTGCCTTTCGGACTGCGTCACCTTCTCTTTCATGTTTTGTATTGAATGTGAAAGTGACCTTTCAAGATATTTGGAAGGTTGCATTTTAGAAATATGTAATATTTTTTAAAGATATTATAAACTATGAACCACAATTGTCTGGCGGTACTTTGTTCATTTGTTGTTGCTTGGAGCAAAGTAACCTTGGTTAGTCCACTCTTGTGGGCTTTGGATTTTGCTTTAAGTTTAAAAGACTATTTTGATCAGAAAATTCGCTGTAAAGCCCATTGCCAGGAAGGGAAGGAGAGTTAGGTTGTTCAGCTCTGATGCCTTCCTTGTCTTTGTTGTGATTTCTCCCTGTAGAGCGTCAGTGGAACATGTGGATCCCAGGCTTTGGATCAGATGAAATCCGGCCCTATAAAAAGGCCTGCACTACAGAGGCCCACAAACAGGTCAGCTTCTCTTTGTGCTCACATTTTAGTCCCCAGGGTGTCAGCAGTGTTTAAGAAATATAGACCTTCTGGTTTCCTTCTGACTGACTTGTGAAGTGGCACTCCTCTGAGGCACATAACTCACATTTTTAATATATCTGTTCCTATCCTCATCATCTGATCACAGCCTCGGGAACAAAATTACACGGAAGTTATCATTTACATTTGTAATTTTTAGTTAATATTAATAAAAATAATTGCTTACACTTATATAGCGCTTTTCTGGACACTCCACTCAAAGCGCTTTACAGGTCATGGATGACTCCTCTCCCCCAACACCAGTGTGCAGCCCCACCTGGATGATGTGACGGCAGCCATAGTGCGCCAGAACGCTCACCACACATTAGCTATCGGTGGGGAGGATAGGCAGTTGTAATTTACAATTGCATTGAAGTAATCAATATTTAATACTGACTACTACAATCTCATTTATAATGCTGCTGAAGAAACTGTCCTAATAACTGTACAGTTTAATTCTATTTAGGGGACATACAGTATCTGTTCTTTAGTTTAAAGAATGGGTTATATGCTGACATTCATTAAAACGTGAGCTCCCCAATGAGATCAGTATGCTTTTTGATTCCCAGTTCAGAGAAAAGAAGGCAGTTACGTCAACAATCTGACCTAATGCCTGTTCAGCAATATTTGTTCAAACTTTGAGTCAAGATTTTGATTTATGGTTCCTGTCAGTTCTCAGACCACTTTACATATGGGGATGGCACAAATATATTTGTGTGGGAGAAGAAATGTAAATACTTGTTCAGTACATATAGTGTGTGCAGGGATGTTCGGATGAGATTTTCTAATCCTTCATCATGTCTTTGTTTCAGAGAATGGCACTGATCCGCAAAACAACCAAAAAATAGGAAGACTTGAAGCAGCTGGAGGAAGACCTTTCAGAACTTTGTTTTTTTATTGGGGACTGGGTTGGGGTTATGACACAGAAGTGAAATAAGGGTATTGAATCCTGACATTTCCTACTCATTTAAACAGTAAATATATGTAAATGTCAAGGCCTTGATAAATTTTAGGTGGGGTCGGTGAATCTGCACAACCCCATTGCAGGAGGCGAATTGGTAACTTTTTTCTTTGTATAAGATCTGAATCACTCATCATCAGATGTCTTTTGAAAGCAATGTGGTATCTTAGGTTAACTCACAGGTTTGTTTACTGGAAGGATCAATCTAGTCCAGGTATAATGTGAATTTTCTCTCCTTTGCAGTTACATTTACTTTGGTGTCCTCATTCATACTCATCACAGTCTCTCTTTGGCTCTTCTCTGCAGTGCTGCTGTAGGGGATTTGGACTGGTGCTGAAAAAATACACGTGAATTAATCCTAAAGAAGTTTCTTTTTGTTTATTAAGTTTAATTAAGTTTATTGAAATCCACATATTCCATGTAACATAACAAAATAATTAAATAAACTCTTAAAGAAGAAGACCAGCTGTATGTTTTTTTGTGTATTGCACTGCTGGTTACAATGTAAATATTGTGCAACGTTTCAACAAGTGCTTGGAATTATTCTGCCTCACTGCTGTTTGTGAAGCCACAGGAGATCACAGCGGCACTTTTGGTTTGACAGAACCTCCTTCATTCCTACAGTGCCATTTATTTCATAACCAGACATTGTTTTGGAACATTTCTGAAGGGCCACTCCTTTTTTTCCTGCACTGCCTCCTCTCTTCCTTTCCAGGAGATAGAGCATGGTGCCATGGCAAATGAAGAATTTCAAATTAGCCTGTAAGGAAAAGAGATAACAGCACCAACCTGAGCTGTAGAGCTGAAAGAATTAAGAGGTAGAACTTATAGGTATACATTGTGTAACTGAAATATGAAATTGAACCATATTGCACATACATTGCAGTGCCTCCAGTTAATCCAAGGTGCAACAGAAAAATACTGTGTGACACTGGGACAGGGCCTATAGGAAAAAAAAGAAAGCATTGTGGAATTTCAAAACCATACGGGAATGAAAATTTTAGTTTTTGGATTGTGACAAAATCTTAAAATATGTACAGATATGGGGTAGTGCTGTTACAAGATGTTCTATCCAATTTGATACCCCTATCTATACTGTTCAATTTTAGGATATTCCAAAACCAGATCAGGGTTGTGATTCATCAAGTAAGATGACGCAAGTTGTCCCTGACCCATCATAGGGTTTGACGTCTTCAGTAGATGTCCCAGAGCTGTTCCAACAACAGTGTAACTCCAAACTAACTCTGGAATGTCAAAGGGGCCTACCTGCACCTGAGCTAGAAAAATAAGTGCACAGGAATTACAAGTTTTCTTGCTTTGTGAGAGTATTTTTGAATATGGAATTAAATTTTTAAAAAGTGCCTTTTTATTACAGTTTTTCTTGCACAGAATTTGAGATGGAAATTTTGTTTCAATTGGGTTTCAACACTCCCCTGATATTCAGGTAGAGAAAAACAATTTTATATATTTTCGTTCGTGTAATATTTCCCGAAATATCTCAGTGTAATATTGTAGCTGGTGCTAGATTTTGCTGCATGTCAATAACCCCTTAACAGACTAATTTACAGATGTAATATTTATTTAGTTCTGTTCTTAAATGTTTTATAGCTAGCAACAAATGGTGAAGTAATATTCCGTCTCCATGGTTCCAGTATCAAGTTCATTTTTAAAATTGAGAAAGTATGTATATTGATGGTTTGGATGTTTGTTTAAAGTCCTTGTTGTATTTTGAAAAAATGGCCAGGAAATCCTGTCGGGTGTAATTAGAAGGGTTACTAAATAGTAACTAATCTCCAGTCCATCCATCTTGGCTGCACAAAAAATAGTTTGAAATATATTTGCAAAAGTTCTGCCTGTTGAGTTTATGCATCAAGGATATATTTGATATTAATGATAAGAATGTATTCAGACATATTTTGGAGCGTGTGTATATTTATGGTATATATGTCAGTGGTCAAACAGTGTAAAGTCAACCAACATTCCACAATGTTCTTAAAACGAGGCAAACTTAGCAGTTTGTTATAAGAATGTGTAAACAATTGATAATTCTCCTGTTTTACAGAAATGCTTTGAGTTTCTTGGTTAATATAAAGTGCCCCCTATTCTATGTGTGAAAATAGAATTTGAATTTAGTCCTCTAAACATTGTGGCAGTTTGACAGACATACTCTGACTTGAATTGGGTTTTGAATAAAATGCAAATCACTGTAGAGGGAGAGGTGTTTTAACACTACAGTAGCAGGCGGGTACAGTGCTGTTGGGGAAGTTGCTTTGTGTGAACAATGTCACTGTTGTTTCGGCACTCAGAAAACAGATGTGCACACTCAGGTCAACTACATTGTGGTACAGTAAGAGTAAAGAGGGTTTTGTCATATCAGAACATCCTTTGCTGCATCGTTAAGTGTTATTGCAGAAAATAATAGTGGCCTCTCTAGCACTGAAATATTGGAAAGTTTTTTGCACTCCACAGACACCAACCGGACATCATTTCTCCAGAGGAAACTGACACAGTGGTCTCTCATATATGCCCTGTCTCAGGTCTGGCACCCCCCTTGCTGTTGAGCTGTACCCCAGTCTGAACAGCCACAGTATTGTAGTGGTGTTCCCATATTACACAGGTATTCCTCTGGTGCACCATATTGTTTGCCATGAAAAGTAGGTATTTGATAACAGAGGTGTGATTTATATGATAATGCAAAAGGTAAAAATAATTTAAAGCACACAAAATAACTTCAAGAAAAAAAATCAATAAGGCAAATTATGTCCATTTCACCTTCATGCTCATGGTGATGGTGAAGAGAGAAGACCTTAGCTCCCTGGGGCTTAGTTAATGTAGTTAATGACTTTGTCAAGTCTCACAGATGCTGCAGAACTTCACACAGAAGGAAACACTAAGGAGAAGAAACTTGGAAACAAATATCAGGAGACCGATACAGACCTTTTATCTGTAGAGTGACTATTCAGTGCAAGTGGAGAGACAAAAAATCGTTTTATTTTTCATTATTGAAGTGGAACATTTCTTTAAATAAAAACTCAACATGTCCTTGGGCACACCCCGTAAGATGCATGGACCTGCAAGGCGACCATTATACACAGGCTGTCAGTTTGTGAGGATAAAACCTTGAAAACGGTAATTCTTTCCTTTTCAAGAACATATTCCCCTAGTGCCCGGCTGTTTCGTAAAACTGAGCTGTTTGGTAATCGATGCAGTTGGAGAATCACCCAGATTGATTCCACATTCTAAACATGACTGCTAAATTTATTTTCAAGTTTTCACAATGGATTCAAAATAAAAGTAACGTAATGCACCACAATGGAAGGTTTCCATACTTTTGTATAGATTTGCAATGCTCGTGATATTTCGTTCTCTGTAGTTTACCACTTGTTTTCGAGTCTTTGTCCCTTAGATCGACGCCTGATGAAATTATCAGCATGCAGAGGTCTCGCAGAACTCGGACGCGGCAGGGATGGAGGAGACTGATGGGAGCACGAAATCATGAAATCGATTCGGTTTGGGGTTTCGATCGATTGAAATATCACAAAAACGAATAAATTACGTATAATACTGAAGTCCAAATTCATTCGGGTGGAAAAGGATCTGCTGCTTTCTAGAGGAATTCGCTTTTCATTCCGGGAGCCTTTTCCCAGAGAGTATCGGAGTTCTTAGCTCTTTTGTTTTCTCCAGAGGGTGAAGCTAGCAGGGACAGGGCTTGTTGCTCTCGGGGGGCTTCTCTGCGGGGGGTCGCAGCTCCAGGGCCCGCGGGGCCGAGCACTTGATGCCGTCCCAGCCCTCGCGGATCTGCAGGTCCCCGCTGCGCAGCGCCTCGTATATCCGCCGCGTCAGCTGCTCGAAAGCCCCCGTCACGTTGGTGCCGCTTTTGGCCGAGGTCTCGACGTAGGGCGCCTCCAGCTCCTGGGCCAACAGCTCGGCCTCCTCCCGCTCCACCGCTCGCTCCCCCGTCCGGTCGCTCTTCTGCCCCACCAGCAGGAACAGCATTTTCTGGGGGTGCACTCGCTCCTGTACCTCCCTGTGCCACTCCCGCACGCTCTCAAAGGAGCTCCTGTTGGTGAGGTCGAACACCAGCAGCCCGCCCACGGAGTTGCGGTAGTAGGACCGGGTCACCGACCTGCGGGAAAGAAGCAAGAAGCTCTCCTGACACCCAGTCCTGTAACACAGTGCCACAGCCCTAGTCCGTCAGTTTTTCCATCGTGTGTGCGATTGTTTGCCAAATGGAACAAGGAAAGATTTGAAGCAGGTGCTGAGGGAAACATGCAAAGCGAGCAGGATCGCAGCCCTCTCGCATCGCGGGTTTCTGCCACCTCTTCTCTAGCCCCGTCAATTCAGGCTAGGATCGCTCATCACAGAGAAGTCATTGCCAGCACAGCACAGCAGAGAGGACACTCGCGTCCTTTTGAGGCTTGAGACTGGAAGTGAAATCAGCATTATAAATAAACTGACAGAAGACGAGTGAAAGGTAGCTGGACTGGTATCCCGCAGGTTGTATATAAGGTGTTCATATTTGCAGCTGCGACCTGGTAGCCCCTGATCAGCTGTGCCTGAGAGCTGAACCGGCTCCTGTTTGTCCAGCCTACTGAAATACAGCAAGTCTCCTACTTCAGTCCTGACACTGGCTGTGTGAATCAGGGAGCAGAAGTGCTGGGAAAGGAGCTGAGCTCTAGTTTCTCAGGCAGCTCATCGCAGTTCTCTCAGAACAGGGAAAGCTTTTTTTTTCTGAATCTAAGCTGCTCCACCTCTAGCCTAACCATTTTAATTGTATCAGCTTGCGGAAGGAAGAGTTGCCTTTCTTGTCGGCTGGAAAAACAGAACTTTCCCCCATTATCTCTGGCTGCAGGCATCCTCAACATCACTGTGCATTGCAGAGATGATGTTCATGCTGTTTTGGGCCTTTTGTCTACAGGGGCCACTATCAGCGCATTACCAATAAGGCAGTATGCCAGTTTTAAAGTTCAGTACTTCATGTGCCAAATCCATATTGGAATGAAACAATATGGCGAATGCTCCCTGGCACATTGGTTGTATGATGATAATCAGCTGTCATGAAGTTATTGATAATGCCTTGCATTGATTTGTTAATCGTAATCATTGTTTTCCTGGAATGATGAATCAGAAAATTGCCATCAGTAAACTTGTGACTTAACACTAGGTCTGCATCGAAAACATTGATTTAAATAAAAGGTAATTAGAAAGATCTGAACTAGCTGCACGGAAGTGTCTATACCATGAGATGCCAAGCCAGTCCCAGAGAGCCATGTGTGTCATGCAGCTTTTCATTGCAGCAGAAAGCCTAATGATCTAAACGGACAAGATATTAGCTTAATTAAGCACTTCAGCAGCTTTTCCCAGCTCGTCTGCAGCTGCTGGTTTAAAGAGAGCTATAAAAACCAGGAGGACTGTGTGGAAACCATGTGTTAATATCAATAAAGAACTTGAAAAGTGCAGAAATCCTAACCCTAAGGATTTGTTTCAAACTTTGATTTCGATATGCTCCAAGACATCGGACATAGTTTAGTTGTTCATCCAATGCTTGCGATTATTTTCATAACTTTTAGCTGCTCCATCCAAATTCTCACCTATTTCTATTCCAGCAAGCAACAGAGACAAACAGGATACATCCTGCACAGGATGCCAGTCCGTCACGGGGCAGACACTGAAACACACCCACTCACACCAGGGCCTGTTCTCCTAGACGCCAATTAACCTCCCAACATGTCCTTGGACTGTGGGAGGACTGCACCCAGAGAAAACCTGGAGGAACACCCACATGAACTCAGGGTGAACATACAAACTCCCCTTCAGGATAGCACCCCAGGTCTGGAACTGAACCCAGGCCCCCAGCTCCATGAGGCATAACTCCATGTCACCATGCTATCCACTTTTTAGTTGATAAGAACAAAAAAAAATCTCATTATTGCAGGTTGTGAATGTGAGAGAGCCTGATGGCCCAACAGAGAAAGAACAGCCATTAAGTGGGCAGGAATTGTCATGAAGAGAAGGGTGGATCCTGTAAGGAGCTGACTGTAGAGAGGTGAGACAAGACACCCCCTGAGTCACCTCTCCAGACAGTAACACACAATGTAAAATGCATTCTGACAGACAGGCAGGTATCAACTGTCCTTCAGAATAATAGTTCATGTCTTTGAATGTTCTTTGTACTGAAGGAACAAGGAACATTAGCATGAGATCTCTCTGCTTTGTTGTGCTAAATGCTTTAAATGCTTTCTTTTTCCTGCTCATGACGATCATCGTTGATCATTTGTTACAATCAATGTGTTAAACCCTCTCGATCAATGGCAAGAACAAAAAAAACATTCTTGAAAATCCGGTTCCCTAGCACCTTGATAAATTGCTTAAATGATAGCATTGCTTCTTGCTGTGGCTTGACTCCTCATAAAACACTGAGGTGGTGCACTGTGAAATCAGAATTGATTGCACTTATCAGGAGTGGATTATCACACTCAAACTAGGCATGAGACTACTGTGTGACTTGCAAATTGTTACGTTTGATTTTTAAATAGATCTGGTTTGCATTTAAAAAAACAGTTGTTTGTTCTACATATTGATATGTTCTATAGAGGTTTGAAGTACTGTTTAGCTATTTTGTACAGCTACCTTTAACTGCAAAAAAGAAAAATTGGAGAACCCTTCAGTGTAAAACACAGTTTCACCAGAATAATGTATTCCTGCTCTATGTAAGCTGAATTAGCTTTTTAAATTCAGTGTTAATAGAACTGTGTTTGGTCTGTTTTGATAATATTTTTAGGTCACCTTCAGACATTCACATAATTAGCATTTTCTGACTACCTATTAAATTAGTGAGGCATCCATATACTTTAATATACAGTATATATGTACATGCATGAATGTTTGCATCTAACCAATGGTTTTTGTAATGTTTCTTAACATAGAAATGAAGGGTCTGAAACTGACCCTGACTGTCATGGCAATGATGATGGTCTCAGTTTGATCAGTTTCTATTTTGATATAAATAATGCAGTAATTGCAGATACACACAACAAATCTCTTCCCTGTTTTCAAAGGGGTCATACGGCATTCCTTTCTGGGTTTTGCAGTGTTAGAGGTTTCTGTTTTAAGCAGGAGGGATGGACTGTTTTTCGGGCACTTGTTAAAGTGTTCTCAGTTTTTGATTAATAGATAATGACCAGACAAACAAATAATGCTGGGGTCATTCTCAGCACCATGTGTAGGATTTGTTACATGAAAACAGCATTTGTTGTCAGTAGCACTGTGTTTGTCCAGGGCTATTGATGTGGCATAGTTAGGCAACTGTGATTCAACATTAACAACCTGTGTAGCAACACTACATGACCCTAGTCCAAAACAGCTAGTTTACAAACAGTAGGACTGTTGTTTACATGCTTAGACTCATATTTTAACAATGGAAAATTAAGCTAGATTTGCTGCTCATGCCTAAGCGACATTTTTCTATAAAACAATTCCCAAATATAAATCCATCATCAAAATCCATCAGCTGACTGTCTCAGAGTCATTTCCACCGTGTGGAAAAGATTAGACCCTGGGCCCCCTCTAACGCCAGGCCAGCGGTTCCCTTACCTGAACCTCTCCTGTCCGGCTGTGTCCCAGAACTGGAGCTTGATCCGCACTCCTGGCTCGACCTCCAAGAAGTGCACGTAGAAATCCACCCCCACCGTTTGGTTGATGAACTCAATGAAGACGTCCTCGGTGTACCTCTTCAGCAGGGACGACTTGCCCACAGTGGAATCCCCCAGCATAATAATCCTGAACTGGTACTGCCACAGTGACTCCATGCCCGCTGCCGCTGGGTGAAGGAGCTGTCCCTTCCAGGAAAAGAAAAAAAGAACTGATATTTCAGGAACTCCACGGCACTCAACTTTGTGCAACACTGAAAGCAACGCCCTTACATGAATGACTACCTGTGAGTGAGTGGAGCAGTAGGAGGGAGAACTGAAATTCCTTCCCTAAATTGCTCACCAGTATGTGGAGAGTATCTGAGCATGGGCTGATACGTGTGAGAAAAAAAAGGAAGCTGATTCCCCAGTTTTTCCTAGTGCATTCCTGTCTATTGTAAAACAGAGAGGGAGGAGAGATAGAGGAGGTTGCTTCCAAACTTGTACTCCTGTCTCAACTTGTTGACACTCGCTGAGAGAGAGGGAGGGGACAAAGAGGGCGAAGGGGGGGGAGTCAGCTAGCCCTGCACTGGTGAGAAGAGCTCTGCTCCATGACCAGATAGGAGAGTTTCCGGCTCTCAGCAGTGGGTTTAGAGTGGAAGAATGCAGTGGGGGGAGGAGGAGGCAGCCAGCAAGAACTGTTACTCACAAGGCATGTGGTTTGTGGCAGCGCTGGGTCGCACACAAACTTCCAGACATCTCTAAACTTTACACAGTATCTTCAAAATGTGGAAGTTTAGAATCGCGGGTCACAAGGCTGGCCAGAAATGAACAACAAGCTTCGGTTTCTTCCAGCATTATGTTTTTTTTTCAGGTCTGACTCACTGGGCAGGTTTTCTCTGCTGATCTGCAGATCAGACCCTTTAAAACTGTCGATTGTGTAGTCAAACGTTTATTGGGTGGGAATTCTTTCCTCTGATCAAGGGGAAACTCTGCAGTCACTTTTTTTTAGCTTTCTTAATCAGGATAGATAGATTTAATAAAAAAAATTATCATTGCATGTAATCGCGCAACACTGCCATATAAGAATAACTCAGATGATATTTCAAGGGCAGGATATACCCCTTTTGGAGGAAGATGAAACTGCCATCCACACTTCCAGGGGTTTAGGGAGGATGAAATGATCTGTGGTTGATATACATTCTGAAATACCACAGAGACTCTTCTTTGCCTGCCCCCCCTTGAAGGCAGAGGTCACTGGAGTTGGCTCTGTCCTCCAGGGCTCGCTGTTAGCAACATGACTAGGAATCAGGAAACGCTGAATCAAGGCATGACTGCATCGCCTTTGAAGAGGGAGTACCTAGTGTGAATGATTTGCTAACGCTAGGGAAACTGAACTTTGGGAGAAAACCGTCTCTGTGCAGCTGAGCAGCTGAGATTACTGCAGGAGCCTGCAGAAAGTACAAGATCTCTGACCATGGCTGCCCTTACATTTAACTCAGATTTGGTGCAGGTTCAAATCTAGATTCAATCACGCTTTCTAAAAACAGAGGAGGAAATATAATTAGTTTGCCCATGTGGATACTGGCACTTTAGGATTTAGAGATCTAATCTGACTTATTTTTTCTGTCTGCCTTATCTTGACATCTATATATAGAAGGGTGAGGCAGATTAGTCTAATTCTCTGCTCCCAGTGGAACAGTGTTTCATAACTCTTTCTACAGTACTTTCTCTTGGAATAGCATTTAATGTCACACCATATAAAAAGAAAGTATACTGAGATGCATTAAAACGTAACAAATTCTGTAGGTTCCAATATTACATTTCTGCATTTTAGTGCCACTTGGCACTAGTGTCTACAGCTTAGTGTTTTGTAGTCACGAACTTTTGAGTTGTTTATTCCTTATTTCAAGGGTTGTTTCCAAGTTTTATTGCTGAAAAGCTGTGCCATCAGGTGACTTAACATGCCACTTTTATTACATACAAGACCACATATTCAGTTAACTTAAATAACATTTATTCTTTGTACATCACATATCAAATCACAATGCAAGTATCTCAACATTTTACAGAGCCCAGAGAAGATTACATGATAAAAAAGCACCTGCCTATAAAAATGTTTTTCCATATTCTGGGACCGGGCCAATTGGTTCCTGGCATTTTGGGATTTTTTTTAATCAATTATCCAGGCTTGCCCCCATTCACTCCTTTTCAATCTCAGAACTACTGATCCCAGAATGCATTGCCAGATGAGTTAGAAATGGTCATAGAAATACAAAAATGTAGACAGTTTAGTGAACGTAATAACAATAAATCATGATGACTTCGGATCTTAACTGCAGTTTTTAAAAAATACGGGATGAAAGGCTAATAAATAATATATTTACATAAATATTAAATATTAAACTCGGCATCAGCTGGTAGTTAACACAGGTTTCAAATCTCTGTTAATTGTAAAGCAATGTCTGCTCAGACCTAACAGGCATAAAGCAGTTACTTTTGAATGTTTTAACTGGAAGAAATATGCATATAGAAATTTAGGGTAAATGTTAAGACACTTTACAAAGAGAATAGCAAGACACAGCATCATTTTAGTGGAGTACAAAGCTCAAACACTGAACGGAGAGCACTGTGGAATAAACGCTGGGAGTGGCCAGTTCACTTCACAGCAAGAGATGATTGACAGAAAGCAAAAACTGGCAGTCAGCAAGATAATATGAATATCTAGTTAACACTGTCTAACAGATTTACAGTTTTGTAAATCTTTTTGAGTTTTTCAAAAAAAAAATCTGGAAAAAAAATATTAATTAGCTTTTGTCGTTTCACAGATTCAAGGTGTCAGAAACCTTTATGTATGCCCATAAAGTACAATTTATCCATATGTAAAGGTAAATGACATAGTTTCTCAAGAAGCTTAAGTAGAAGTCTCTGTAGACAACTTCATTACCATCAGTTATATTTATTCCCATACTTCATCGCGGCTTGACACACACGCAGTAAACCTGAACAGTGTTTTTTATATGTGACATGTAAAAACACTATCTTTGTTGTCCAATCAATGACATTTAGAACCGCATTTGGTGCTGTAGTTCTATTAGAATTTCAAAAGAGGGCGTCAAACACCAGCCACTTGTTAATCACAGAACTAGTACTACTTAACATTCTTAAATATTCAGAAACTTTTTCAACATGTTATTGTCCTAAAGGAAGAAGTTTTATCAATTGCCAGATTTTAAAAAATGAGGATTATTTAAGCTTGGAATGCTTTATAAAATATTCTAAATATTAAAGGATTAAAGTGTTATCCTAACACCATGTGCTGACAGATTGCATAAACTATAGTCAATGCATCCTGTACGAATTTCTATAATTGGATCAGAAGGTGCTTTTTCTATGAGAAAACACCATTCACTATAGTAGACCACCTAAAAACTTTAAGTGCTTCACAATTGTACCACGTGTCCGATTTTTCTGTCCCTCCACTTTTATAAATATAATAAGATGCCACCCACTTCTGAGTGTTTAATCACTTCTATAAAGAAGGATATCACCAAATAAGAATGGACAAATAGTTTTATTATTTCTTCTAAATTGTCAGGTAATACAGCTAATTCATTTTCAATCAGAATATGATAGGAAGCCAGTGTATTTCCTGCTAAGTGATGTTATAGGGTGCGATACTCAGCTGAAACAGGCTGTAGTGTAGTAGTATCTTCAGCTGGGCTTCATCACAACAATAACAGCCCCCTGGGAAGGGAATGGACAAGACCTGACCACGAGAACCACAGCTACTCTTTCAGAAGACATGCAAAACGATCCAGAAACGAAATTTACAGGAAGAGAACAATGTGCAAAATACGTCATCTGGAGCTGAAAAAGCAAAGAACCAGGAGAGTCTGGATTCCATTTCTTCAATCCACCTTGATTTGTAATCAGGGCTTGCCAGCCCCCCAGCATTATATCGAAGAAAATGAGACCCAATTCCTCATACAGTATATATCTACACCCATATTAGATGTCACCAGGCCCACATTATTAAAAAAGGTGTGACTAATCTGACAGCACATGCATCAGAGGATGTTGAATGTCTGTCTTTACTTCTCCTGTGCCAGCTGGATCACACCATCCTTAGTCAGGCTGAAGGACATTGCAGCTGTTTCCAACAAGAATAATGTATAACAAAGGAGAAAGCAATGGGCGGTTCTAAATCAGGTTTTAAAAATACAGTATGTTGAAAGGCAACTTGAATATAACTTTTCACAGGGAGGATTTTTAGACCCTTTGTTCCAGTTTCACATTTTAACTTTATTTGAACAAATTCAGACAAGCTCCAGCCAATTGTCTCAAAACTGCACTGAAACATAATAGGAACTTGCGTGTGGAACAAGATCTTTTTCTGACGCTTGTGTCATATCTCACAGGATGTGCACTTTTACACTTGACTGCTCGAGACTGTAGTCACTCTGGAGCTAAATTGTCATATCGCAGGGCTCACGTTTCACAAGGGGGTGTGAAAGAAGAAGCACGGCAGACAGCTGATTGTCACACGATGCAGGTGAGGTATGAAGATGATGCCAGATTCTAAAGACTGGAAATTAACTTTAAAGTAGCTTGACGACATCTCCATGTGTGCAAACTGACCGCCAGTCTTTCATAACAGCAATGGGTGTTATGTTCGTTACTGTCTATACACTGTATATATCATTATTACACATGGCTTGTCAACCAAGCGTCCTTGAGAGCTGCAGACTCTTATTTTATTTTCATCTCAGTCTGATTCTTGAGGGATGTAAAAACAATTATCAAGACCTTTACATGTTTCTGGTAGAAAACAGGACGGAGGTACAGGTTCCTGACAAACTACGTTTTGTCCGGAGTAAAGTTTTAAATTTACTCAAAATGGTCAAACAATTGCAACAGCGAAATGACCTGAAACACTGCAGCCTTTCGTGAGCAGAATTTGACACTGCTGATCTGAATAATGTCAGATAAATTGCATGTAAATGTGACCGCACAAACTGTATATCCAGCTGACGTCTTTTAGCTTCAGGAAACAGCTCAGTCCTTTTGGGTGCGAGGCTGGGGGGTGTCCAGTTATTCAGATGCCCCTCAATCTGGCAAAGCCCCCCGCAGGGCAGAAATAATTCAGTCACTTTAGTTCAGAAGCAACAAGAAAAGGATTTCACGTTGAGAGTAAAAACGAAACGATTTGCTTTTAAAAACATCTACAATCCTAGCGGTGTCTTTGTGAAATGCTGGTGAGAGGTGAGGAGCTGAAAGCACCAGGCAAAGTGAGCTTTATCTATCTGGCTGTGAGGGCCGCAGCCATGGCAACAGGAGATGTCACCTGCCTTCCCGCGGATGAGCTCCGGCGTGTGGCCGGGGGTGGGGGGGCAGGCCTGGGGGGTACAGCGGGGCGGAGCCGGCAATGAGAGCCGAGTCTTAGTGAAAAAGCAACCGGCGCTTTCTGTGTGCTCCCCGACGGCCAAAACACAGCAAAATGCGCTCGGCGGTGAGTCAGTGGACTGCATCCCTGTCTAGCAGAAAGCCCCTCTGCGGAGGGCAGCGCTGACACAGGGCGGCCAGCTCTCATGCTGTGCCTGCGTCCTTGCCACCGGCGACCCGTTCACTGCCTCCCTTCTGGCTTCTCACCGGCTCTGGTTCCTCCTATTTCAGGGGGATACTGATCTTCCTGGCCGAGGAGCAGTGGTGAGTGAATGAGTGGCGATCTCCGTTACTACATTTAATTCATGGCAAGCGAAGCAAGGGATGCCAGTTCTTCAGAGGCGATTTTGGATCATGCTGAGGGAGGAGGCGGAGCAACACAGAACAGCAGGAGAGAGGCTTTCTGATTTCATGTTTTTCTGAATAAGATTGATTTTTGTTTAATTGGAGAGCCACGACTCTGCATTTTCAAATCAAAATGGCTTGTCCTCTGTCTAGATCACTGAGCCCTTTAATTCCTCTGCATTAAAACCTGCCGTTTCTGTCATATTTCTCTTTCCCTTCTAAACTGAAGGGTAAATGAATGAAAAATTAGGTTGTGATTTATCCTGGACTTTGCACCTATGGAACAATTCGCAGGCAATGAAAAGAGAAAGGTATTTTAAGCACTGGAAATAAATTCACTGTGGATCGTGCTCTATTAAACCTCATTCTGTCATGGACAAACACTTCTGGGCTGTGACTGAGCAGTGACACAAGAGAAAACAATCATCCTCGTGGAAAAGGGTTTACTGTCGAGTACCAGAAAGCCTTCCTCACACATGCTGAGGTTCGCAGGTTTTCTCCTGGTGGATTTAGGTGAACTCCCATGTTGTGCTTCTGAAGGGGGAGGGGTCCAGGTTTCAGCACACTTGGCTGGTGCTATCCAGTCCATTTACAATCAAGGACATTCAGGACGAGTGCACAGAGCTAAGAGCCCTGACTGAAGTGCAGGCAGTGCTTAACTATCAAGACACATTTACTGTGAACACCTATTGGCCACCTCGAAAACTGAAAATACGAACACGCAGTCACTTATCTTACTGAACAATGAATGATCACAGTCACAGCTGTTTACCATCCAGTTCAGGAATGGCAAAGATTGCTACTCTTCCACATGAGTTTTGACATCATGCTCCAGGTGGCTAATGCAAGTCTCTTTCTCCCAACACCCCTATGAGGACAAAGTTGCAGTCCTATTACCATGGGTCAATACAGCATTGAGCTGTATCGCAGCAGTTGAGAAATAAAAAAAAGAAGTGCATTGAGCAGTTGTTCCATGTGACTTTGTAGAAATTCATAATGTGCAGTATGTACGATGCAGCTATCTAAAAAGAAAGCACCAATTTTCAGACTGAAATGGACAGAACATTCTGATCTCAGTGGTATTAGTCTATAGAATGTGATGTTTCCCAGGAAAAAAAAACCATAAAAGATCAATAATTAGGTTGCAAGTGGTGGCTGTGGATGTCTGAGTGCATGAGATTCTTTCAAAACTGAATATGCATGACTGCTGACAGTGCATCACTGCCCTTCATCCTTTAACAGTGATAAGCTGTTGCAACCTCTGCATTCTTTCACAGTACTTGACCTTTTCAATCATCCATCAAATCTCCTTTTCCACACTGACCTCTTAGTTAATGAGTAATGTCTCTTTGAAATTTGCGTATAAGGGAGATTTTAAAATGTTGTTTTCACCAGTGCTTGCTTGAGGCACAGTCGAGATCTTTAGGTCATCAAATGGGTTTTCTACTGGGCAGGTAGCTCTTAGGATGCCATTTTGGTATTGCCAGGTGGCAAAGCTTTATGCCTTGCAGGATTACAAATGCTGCTGGATTTTTAAGAGATGTTCTGGGAATTGAGTGATGTACTCAATAAGGGGGTGAAATTGTACATGTAAGCTGGTACGGAGCTTGTAATCAGGAGTGGGTGGTCACACGAGCAGGACAAACAGGTGTGAGAGGCACAGTACAGCAGCCTCTACAGTAGCAGCTCCATGACAAGACTCCTTAACTCAACAGAGAGCAATCCTGGAAAGGCGAGAGAAAAACATCTCTGCTGTACATCTCCCGTCTTCCAGAGCTTCAGTCCTCCACATTCTATAGGCACCATTACATTTTTCACAGCTCAGACCATGGAACAAGCTTAATTTATTACAGAACCTTATAACCCTGGAGCCCTGGACTCTTGCACTCAGGAGCATTCATCAAGTTCTGTCCGTTTTTCTCATCCTGAATTACTGGAACAGTTTTACAGTTTTACAGAACTTTACTTGCTATTCATTAATTGGCTTGAGTAACTAAATACTATGAGCACCTAATAATATTCTGTCGTGAGTACTGTAATAGTCATTGAGGTCCAATATTGAGGATTTACATCAGAGGAGACACGACTGCTGCATGCAAGAAACAATTCAGATAAGGAGGGGATATTGTCTTCCACTGAAATTGTATACCATTCTGTAAATAGAGCTCCTGAGGTTGGGAGTGGTAAATTTGTGGTGTGCATCCCAGGACTACCTCATATGGCACATCCCATCATTCTCCTGTCAGTCAAAACGGCCTTTTGTATCACACACAAGACTTTGCTCAGTGGCAGCATCTTTATAAAGGTGTAAAGTTTTCAAAATGTGATGTATATTCTGTTAAGGGTAAAGCTTCGACCTCAATTCCCCTTCCACTGCAGTATGTATACATCCCCAAACTTCACCAGGCTGCCTGGGAGTAAAGTACACTAACAAAACCCCAAGGAGAAGTGGATATAAATACGAAGGAGTATAAGACATACACTGTCTGGTGCGTAGTAAGACATAGACTGAAGAGAAATCTGGTCATTAATGAAAGAAAAAAGATATTTTGGCTTGTATGTGAAAGCACTCATTCAGTCGAGTTGGCAAAAATAAAGAGTTTGCACCAATCTGGTATCCTTGCCGCCCCTCTACAGAACAACTAAATATTTTCTGCTTTGAAAAATGCTATTTTAGGGAAACATGAACAAGGTTCCTTCAAGACAGAAAAATGGACAGAAGCAGAACGATGACTCCAACAGATTGGACTTCAGCTTACGCCCAATAACACCACAATGATGCAATTGCACAGACAGGATGCAGGTTCCTTCTTGCACAGTAGTTTGTGAAAGAATACACAAAAGGCTAGTAACCGCCTGGGAATCCAGATATAACTCGTAAAGGAGCTCTCCAAATATCCAGGCAACAATCGTACCAGTGTCAGGGTGTTGCTAAACAGTATTCAAGCGATTTAATGCCGAAGTTCATTTTGCAGGTCACAAGTGGCAGTGTGCTGCAGAGGTTGTGTGCACAAAACACCAGACTGGGAAACGGGCCAGGCTGGCTGGACTGTGAGGAGACCAGACGTCAGGACCCAGAGCTGGGAGTGCCAGCAGGGAGACCTGCTCTGGGTCCCGGAGGAGAGAGGGCAGGGGCCATGAGGAAGGAGGAAAGATGGGAACCGGCGGGGAAGCAGAAACGAGGCAGGGGAGAGTCAACACTGGCACTTGCTCTCTCTCGGCTCCTCTTCGGCCGGGTACAGGATCTTAGCATTCAGGCCGCTCTTCACGCCATCCCAGCCTTCCCGCGTGGCGATCTCCCCGGCTTTCATCAGCTCGTAGATGTCCCGCGTCAGCGTCTCGAAGGCCCGGTCCACGTTGCTGTTGCTCTTGGCCGAGGTCTCCACGTAGCGCACGCCCAGCGAGGCGGCCAGCTTCTCCGCCTCCTCACGGGTCACCTTGCGCTCGCCCGCCAGGTCGCTCTTGTGCCCGATCAGGATGAAGACCATGTGGTAGGGCCGGATGTGCTCGCTCACTTCGCGGTGCCACTCCCGCACGTGCTCGAAGGTCTTGCGGTTGGTCAGGTCGAACACCAGCAGCCCGCCCACGGAGTTGCGGTAGTAGGAGGTGGTAATGGACCTGTCGAGGAAAGGGAGGAGAGCCGTTATCCAGACGTACTGTAGGATGGCAGATCTACATGGTGCCCAACCAAATCCTTCTAACCCCGTGTTGCTTTCCTGTTTTATCTAAAATCCTCTGAAATGACAGTTATTCATTGCTACCGGTTTATTTCACTCAGTGATTGTAAGCCTGTTTAAAATTAGAGGGACCAATTCAAGCTCTGTCATTTTCATGGCAGGGCCTGTTGCAATGTCTGGAGTGAGATCTTCTACAGCACCAACGGAAAGACTTGCTGGGGCCCCAAGCCACTTGTTTAAACTCCTTTGTAGTCAAATGTTACTGCTTTGCACATTTTTACTTCACAAGTCAAACATAACAAGTGGACTTCCTGACCATTTGACGAGAAAACATCTATCATATTTAATCCACACACTGTCATGAAGGTCCACCCTGCACTGTAGGATTACTCCACTAACACACACAACACACACTTCTAACGAACAGTAAGGGCCACATTCAACTGTGCCTTCTCTCCTTCTTATGAAATCGCATCACTAGGAAATGTATTTGTCATCTCTTGGTCAGAAAGATTTTTGGAGTTTGTGGAAGTACTGCTTGGCTTTTTTTACATACTAAGATCCACTCCTGTGAATGTAGTCTTTATCCCCAGCATCACAGGCTGGATGTGTGGTCACACCAGGAGTCTCTCTTGGGAGCCATGTCTCACTGATACATGCTGATTGGGTCAGCTTCTTCTCCCCACTGTCCTTAATGCTCTCCTTCAGCATGTACTCCACTAATGTGTCCAACACATCACATCTCCACTGAGCACTTTACATTGTTGCCTTTCTCTGCTCTCCTCTCCTCCATTGTCTTCTGGTCTTTTCTGTTCTGTATTCACAACATGTATGGTCACTTGCTTTGTTAAGCGCCTTGGGGCAGCCTAGTTGCAAAAGGCACTATATAAAAATAAATTGAATTGAATTGAATTGAACTTTACTATTGCAATAGCTTTCAGTGTGCAACAGAAACTCCTCTCCACATTATCATCCTCGCTCCTCTATTTTAGGGTCATGGCAAATGACCAAAGGCAGGATCCAGTTAGGGTCCTGGCTAATGAGAAAGTGTACACTCTGATCCTGACTGAATGCAGAAAGCATGGAGATTAACTGGCACGTCAACGTTCTCAGAAGCCACACTGATGCACTGATGTAAAGCCTGTCTTTGCATGAGAATATCAGGACTCACATAGGGTCAATTTCCCAGAAGCCAATTCACTTAACAGCATGTCTTTGGACTGTGGGAAGAAGCCAGAGCACCCAGAGGAAACCCACAAAAATGTACAAACTGGGGTCCAGATAGCACCCCACCCCAGGCACTGGGCCCAAGGCCCCAGCGCGGTGAGGCAGCAACGCTAATTGCCACACAATTCAAATCACTTCCAAATACACAGCGAGGCGATTTAAAGAGGCTGCTGGCCCATGCGTTGACTGTCTATCAAAGCTCTCTCTTGGAGGCAGGTGTTTAGCTGACAACAGACTTGGGGAAGCCGGTTTCTACAGTACATGTTGTAGATAATGGCAGGAGTGTGCTCAATGAAACGACTTGACTTGGGCTTCACTTATCTAAAGACGTTGTTCTGCATTCAGAGCCATGATCTCTCTTGATTTTTATCAGAATGTGCAGTTCCTCTGTGGCATTAAACTTAAAACCTCAAGGGCAGTTACTAATGTGCCTTCATCATGAATACGAAGCATTATTCCGTCAAATAATTAACCAGCTTCATATCCAAAAGAACATAATGAAGGGCTGTGATTTTGGACACAACCGGCAAAAAAGGTCTAATTCATTTGAAAGAATAGTGGTCACGTAGACCCTTATACATGTTGTGCCTCAGGCACACATTGCAGTAACTGGAAAGAATTGGTGTTTCTGAAGCTGTGGTCTGAATGCAGTTTGTGGTAACAAGTGACTTCACATGGGGTGTGGCTCAATACTGGGATCGAAATTCTAAATAATAACACAGTAGTTGCACTGGGAAGCTAACTTTTCATACCTAGTAAATGTTATAAATAAAATGTTATAAAATTGATTTTATATATTCATTTTTTTAAATTGCTTGAGACAGCTGTAAACGTCCCGGCCAAATATCTACCAGCAATTGTCCAATGGAAGCTGATATCGTATGCTAGAAGCCTCCGTTATGTATGTCTTATGTCATGTTAGGAATTGCGACGTTTTGTACATTCAATAATAAATCCGTGTAACTGTGTTACTCAGCTTTCTCTGTATTTCTTCTCATCACTGCTGCAGACGCGATATTATCACATTTCGCAAAAAAAAAACTGTCACGGGAAGAAAGAGGTCTGGGTGGTGGAAGCCGTTGATAACACCGACCTCACTGTGCGGCTGTGAGCTGCTGCTGCTCGCTCTGTTTGCAGCACCAGCCTCGGCGTGCAGTGTCGGCACGGACTGAAGGAGCCGAGAGCTTTAGGGATTACTTGCAGGCTGCGGATTTAGATCCGAGATCATGAGTGTCTGAAGCGGTAGCAAACCAAGTTAATACGGATCCCTTTTTATGTGTGTGCGGAGGTAAGCTTCCTTCTGGGATCCTTTCTCCTTTGTACTTCAGAGCGCACATACTGTACACAGTCAGTCGATGTGCAGCAGAACTGCAGCGGTAACGTTGTTTATTTTAGACCACAAGCACGCTAAGTAAATACATATGCTTGACACAGATGTGATATCGATCCTGATACCACCATTTTAAAATTTCTGATAAACACCAAGCAGCGGTACGTCAAATTTAAAAGCGAAAGCGATGATCCCCGCTGACCTCATTTGATAATGTCTATATGCAGTGAGCGTTGCTGCATCAATTCTTCAATACTTACCATACCACGCCTCTACACATCACCTATTGTGCACGGATACCCCTTTATTGTGTTTTACATTCCTTAATTACCCCCATAGCACAGTCGCTATTTGATCAATTTAAAATAAATACATATACAAGGGGGGGAACTCGTTTTTTATATCTGTTGTAAATGGCAGCTCGATGTTTAGCGCATCTCTCACCTGAAACGCTCCTGTCCGGCAGTGTCCCAAAGCTGCAACTTGATTTTCACCCCCGGCTCGATCTCCAGTGAACGGGCATAGAAATCTACCCCGACGGTGGGGTCAGCCACATCACTGTACACGCCGTCCGTGAAGCGCTTCAGCAGGGACGACTTGCCCACCGTCGAGTCTCCTAGCAGGATGATCCTGAACTGATATTGCCACAAAATCTCCATGGCATGGCTGTGGCGAGGCGGGTGACGAGACGGGGATGGCGCTTTAACAAAGCCGCCCGCACACCTGCTCTGTTTACACCAAGCCAGCGGCTGCTCCGTCAGGAAGGGGAGTCTACCGTGCGTGTGTGTGTGTCTGTGTGTGTGTGAGAGTGATGGAGTCATGTGACGGCTTGCATGGGCTTATCTTGAGAGAAGGTGCGTGTGGCTCAGGAAGCGCGATCTCACAGAACCTCGCCAATTCTGAAAAAAAAAAAAGCTAAGCTAGACAAGGCCGTGTATAGCACACACTAACGGGTTTTCAGCAGTCACAGACGAAAAAGCCGTCTGGTTTTGCACGAGTGTGATGCGCACATAACGCAGAATAGTAACGGGTATTGAAGTGATTTAGCATGTACTGTATGACGCACAGTGCCGTTCCTGGCCTTGTATTTTATCATTACTTATGTATAATCTCTCTTTTATCATTACCCGGCGTGTTTTTCTTCGCAGCGCTTACTGTATATTGGCCGCCGTGTTGTTTCATGGGTACAGTGTTGATCAAGAAGGCAGTGTAGCCCGCAGCTGTGAACTGGAGTTTCTCTGACATTTATGCGTTTGTTTCAACAGAGTTCTCGCACATTGCTCCAAGAAACGCTTCCTTAGAGAAGTTCCTTAGAGAATGTTTATATAAAAGATTCCCATAAAGCAGCACTTTTCCAATTAAGGAACAGTATTTCTGGTTAATCTTGCATAAACACATACGTCTTATTTTCTAGACACAATTACAGGTCATACCTACCTGGTGTGAGAGCGACCTGCTGTATGTAGAAAAAACCCTTCAGGAGACCCAGTGCATGGAGCTGTCCTGTGTCTTTGGCGTCGTTTGTGGATTTGACAATAGGCAAACTGGGCTTCGCTATCCACGGTACTGAAATTGAGGGAATCCGGAGTCCTGTGACTGTTAGCATGGGTCAGTGGTGCCACGCTCACTTCCTCCATGGCTTGCTAGCGTTTCTCCCAACCTCGATAGTCAATTGCACAATTAACCTAATTATATTTCTTAGTCGGACATTTACAGAATGTTACTTGAGGTCTTCCAGAGTTGACTTCTCCAAACACTTTGTTAAAGATACAGATATTTTTCGAAAACACTTCAGAGCCATGTTTCATGCAGTTCAATAATTAGATCCTCTTTGTAGCTGAAAGGCCAGGTTGGAATAAAATCCAGGGGATGCTAAACCTTCTAGGAAGTGTCTTGTCACCCCTGGTTTACATACAGCATGAGCGTGGTGACAATTCATCATCCTTCACTGATTCCATAGGCCTGTGTTTCCTCTGTATCTCCTAGCTTTGCTCCTGCTGCTGAGTTCCAAACATAAAAAAAAAACATATTTTTTATTACCTATAAGAAGTGACACGCAAAACCTAATCTTTAGACGAGCAGAAACAATTACAAATGTTGGACTAATCAAATTATTCATTTTATAAAGCAGTTATTCCCCACTCTGAACTAATATTCCACCTGAACTCTAAATCTTCAGTTTTAATTGATGACTTGTTTGATCTGCTTGCTTGTTTAGCAATAAAGGATTCAAGGAAGCAACCAATTATGAAAACCAGTAAATACTGGGTCTCCAGGACTAGGAAGCCAAGCTACAGGATAAAATTAGCGCATTTGTTTTCCATTGCAGACTAACCCAGAAGATGTTAAAAGCTATGTGCAATTGTCAAATTAAATTTTATGACTACTGAGCATTTTTAGCCGTTTCACCTAATAAGTGGGGTTAGTCTGAGAGATTAGTCAGGATTTATTTGCATCTGTGAAGCCAGAGAGCAGAAACTAGGATGTATGTCGATTTTCTAGACCTCAGCACAGCCCCATCCTTCATCAGCAGACAAAACCACAAAAAGATCACAATTGTTCAAGTGCTAAATGTCTATGAGACCCTTGCTTCAGAGGAGGTTTCAAATCAAAAGTACTTTGTGCAGCGAAGAATGATATACAGCTCTGACTTTAGAGTATGATTTCTAAAGCACATTTATTCTGATTATATTGTGGAGATTTCAAAACGCTTTAACCCTGTGACCTGACACACAGAAACAGCCCCATGGTTTTCTGTGCTGTCACAGTTCAGTTCCTGAGCAGCTGTCCCTGGAGCCCATGGAGAATCCTGGCTGCTGGCTCACACACTGGACTGTCCGCCTCTCACAGATGGGTCTCCATTGCACACTGGGGACACCCCAACCCATCTGTCGGCCCTGATTGATGGCTTCAGCTGGGTACTAGTTGATTATGTACAGACACAAATTCATCTCCTTCCATCACTTGTTGTTTCCAGATGGGGTCGCTGTTCTCCATTTCCTGGAGAGACAAACCCCACACAGACAGACAACCGCAAGCACAGAATCAAACCCAGGTCCCACGTTGCCCATCAGCCACGTAAATGTATATATATATATGACAACTTAGAAGCAATAAAATTTAACAAGGGGAATTATATTGAAAATTCTTGCTGTAACTCATTTTGATGAGATAATGAAGCACCAAATGGGGAAGAATATGGCTACAGACAATGCTAATGCACGACACCACTTACATTCTGCTCTTTATACTGACGCTTCGGTACAAATTGTCTTTTTATTTGGCAATGCTAATCACAGCCATGAACACGCATGGACACTGGAAACAGAAAAAACACAGAATGTTTGGCAGAATGTGTTGCCCTTTGGACATTGGACCAGGAAAGCCCTTAGCTGCTACTGTTTATTCCACTGACCTGAAAAAGCAGCCAAGGAAAATCATTAGGTTCCAGGGAAAATCTGTAATTGTCGCGGTGATTAAGTGTTGTTGGCAGAATCTGGGTGTAGGATGCTTGAGACACAGTTCCCCCCCCAAGTTAAAAATCTCTCCTGTTGTCGCTCTGACATTTATTCAGACCTTTTTACTACCAAACTGTGTGACTACTTTTCAAAATCTGTTTCTGAAAAACCAGACGCAATCTACTCTTTTGCCGTGAGCCAGGTTGTCTGCTAATTAAGAATGAGATTAGCCAATGTTATGTTTGAGTAGGCAGGGGTGCATAGCATAGTTTGTTCAGCTTACAGGAGAATTAGGGATATCAGTGAAAGACTATGAAGCACAGCTGTTTTGTTTTAAATCTGCCAAGAGGAGTGATTGTTTTTTATAGGGCTGACAACTTGGTTCATGACAAAAGAGTATATTGCATAGGGTTTCAGTTTGTTTTTCAGTAACAAATTCTGAAAAGTAGTCACAGTGTGGTAGTAAAAGGGTCAAAATAAATGCAAGAAAGACAATGAGAGATTTTTAATTAAACTGTGTGTTTTTTATCCTGTATTGTAGGAGAACTGACCTCAAACAGCGGACGGACTCATGCAGATTGATCTCAGAGATCCCGACGACATTAGTTTGACCTGGGTCGTGTCACTAGCCGACCATGACTTGGACTCTCTAGGTAGCGATGCACAATGATCCGAGCACCACTGGGACAGGGCTGAGAGTCGTCCACCAGGGGTCTCCAGCATTCCGGCAGTGACCCCAGTGACCTCTCAGTGAAGACTGCAGGAGTGCAGGAGCTGCTACTGCACAAATGAGCCTTAAACGCAACAATTTGCAATTTCAAACTGGGTGGATATCATAAAAAATAAAGCTAACACAGACAACCAACATTAATTGTAAACTGTACGTACAGCCTCATTTTAGTTAAAAAAATCCCAAAGATAAACCATCTGATTATAGAAATTCTTAACACAACCATGCTAAAACTAAGTTTTATATATATATATTTAATTAAGACATTTAATTATGCTACCAGTCTTTAACTCATTATCACCAAATCATTATCAAACTGAATTTGCAATTGTATAATCTGAAGCTCATCAACAGACACATTTAACTTTAATTAACACAAGAATCAATTTGCTTTCATATAAAATCTTTATTTTTAAAGCTTGTTTATTTACAGCATACGCATCACTTTGTATTTGACACTCCAAGGCTTTGGAAATACTGACAGGTATTTAAATAATTCACAACAGCAGGCAGACTGAATGCTGATAGGATTATTGCTTCTTGAAGAAAACTGTAATGGTATTATAATAAAAACAGAGGTGAGCATTTCTGCAGTGGAGTTTAAGTTAGAACTGCTCCGGTGGTCTCTGGGGTACGAACTGCAAACTGTTAAGCACTGCATACTAGTCACAGGAAATTTACAATGGCTCCCGTGGAAAAATATTTTCTGGAGTGGAGATTTTAAAAAAATGTAACAAATATGACAGAAAACCATTAAGATCCAAATAATACATGAAAACCTGGACAGTCAATTGTAATACGTGCACTCTGAATGAGCATTGTATAGGTGTATAAAAACGCACTGAAGCCACTATACAGCTTAACTGGTTTACATCTAAATATACCGTGGAACACCGTGGAATAATAAGGATAAATAATAAAGTCTGCTTCACGAACCTCTTTCATAAATGCACTGGAAAAGATTTTGATCTACCTCAAAATCATACACCATCAGGATATTTTGCATGGGTTCGAGCTTCCCCCAAGCCCCCTCTCCCTAAGGAGTGTGCAGCCGTCTAATTTTAAAACCTGTCTGCCAGTGCTTGTGTGCGGAGCGTGGGGGGACAGTGAATGCAGCTCTTCTCCCAAGCAGCTCCTCTTTCAGGGCTCAGTGACACAGGGAGACAGCGCAGAGAGACAGGGAGTCCAGACCGGCGCTGGACAGGTGCAGTGCGTGGCTTGAACGGGGAGCCGCAGTGGAGGCCTGGAATCGCTACTCGTAGCCCTGCAGCATCTCCTCAATCTCCACCTCCCAGTCCTCGTCCAGGGGCACCCCTTCCCCTGCCAGGTCGAAGCCCTGCAGCTCCTTCTGCAGCTCCTGCTCCCACTCCGGGATGTCCCCTGCAGACAGGTGAGACAGACAGGCCCACAGGCGCCACTGCATGAGAAGTCCTTAAGAAACCCAGAGCTGCTACAAGAGGGATTAGTGTCTGTACGAAAGTGTGCATGGTAAGAGAGCCATATAACATACAGCTGCTATCAGTTCACAGAGTTAAAACCAAGGCTGTGTAATAGTGCAAAGGGAAAGGTATTTCCTCGTTCTGTTCTGTGGATTTACATTAATCAATATGTATCATCTATGTTCGATCATGTGGTCAAAGGAAATGCAGGCCATTCAAGCTTGTTATACATTTCTAAGCACAGGATGGAAAAATATTGAAAACAAAATGCAAAAATCATTAAAACAAATACTGATAGTAAACAATATCAATTGCTTACTGAGACTGTTTCTTATGTGCATGGCTGAATAAACGAGATACGGTATATTGTGAATATACTGGGATCTTTAAAAACGAAGGTTCATGCTTGATGGAATCACTGAATGGCTCAATGGTCTGTTAACATCAGAACGTTTTCTTATGTTCTATTTCGCTAGACCTGATGGAGGGCAAGCCTGAGTAAAGTACTGCATCGAAACGATGAGACACAAAGGTATCTTTACCACTGTCTGTGCCAGTGTGACTGGCCACTGTGCCACCCATGCCAAGCTGCTCCCTGGCCCTGATCACATCCTCCTGGCTGAGGGCTGTAGCTCTGAAAGTGTCACTGATGAATTCTCCATCAGGAGGGCTGGCAGACAGGCTGTCCAGACTGACTGGCTGCTGGAGAGAAATTCAAGATAATATATTTTCATTGCGCCAGGGCCTTAAAAACCCCGCCGCCGGCCTCCCTTTCGTTCAACACTACAGGCCGCTGTGTCTCTGATCAGCCTTACCTCTGGAGCACCACCTGCCTCCCTAAACGCTGTGGGCACAGGGTGAGGCAGTTCTGAAATAGAAAATACACTTCTGTCATGGGCTGAGTGGATCAGCTCAAGGTTGACGGTTTTCTTAATAGTGTAGTTCATGCTTTCTAAAAACTCATCCAGTGGGATCAATTTGGTGAGGCCACAGACTCCATAACTAGCAAGAGTGCTTCAGTATTTTTACATGGCAGGGTGTTTGCCACTAAAAATTAGCTTAAATGCCACTGGTCTAACTTATTCAGTACTGATTATTAAAAATCATCCATTTTCTATCTGTATGTTTCCTTGCTTAAGCCTATTTAAATACATTAACATTTACTATTAAAGGGAGGTGTGATAAGGGGAAAGCAATCAAGAAAATCTAGAAGCATTAACAATAGTAACAAAAAGAAAGACATTCTACATTGTCAACGAGCTTTCTGAACAGTGGTACAAGTCTGAATGTGTAAGTCACAGCCAAGGTGAAGACCCTGAGCACTGTACCTGCGCTGGCCTGGCTGCCTGGGAGCCTCCTAGTCTCCCTGTGCTCCTGGGTCAGGGATGACAGATGTGCTGCCTGCTTGATCAGAGACACACGGTAGAAGTAGTTTCTCCAGAACACCTCTTCCTTCACCCTGCAGAGCCACAGGGAGAGGCAGGGTAAGATTCATAGCAGTCCTGCTTCTTACTACTGTGCAGGTCTTTGGTCTCTCCAACACCCATCATGGAGATGTATTTATTATCATTTAATCAGACATTGAACAAGGTAGCTGCTGCCAAAATCAAACAACAAACAACAGAAAACCAACTACCCCCTAGGCACGGTGTCCGAATCTCAGTACAGGAAAGGATTACAACCTGGTTGACTGCGTGTATTAGAGCACGAATGTGATTGAGGGGCGGTGAGTTGGCTTCTGAAGAACAGTACTGGTGCGCGTGGGACAGTAGGCAATGGTCTGTGTGTGAGGGACTCACTGTCTAGGCACCAGCTCGAAGCGCATGCTGCTCAACATGCTGTCCTCCCGCAGCGTTGCCATGGCCACCGGGGTGGCCTGGCTGGAGTCAAAGGGGAAGTGAACTCCGGCCGGGGGGTCACGCAGGAAGTTCCTCCGATCCTAGACGGGGAGGAAGACAGGAGAGAGGAGGGCGGAGAAACAATATGGAGACCGAGCGAGAAACATGTCAGGAAAAAGAGCAAAGAGTCTGGCTGCAAGGTAGTCGTATGTTTAAGGATGAACACATGCTCACTAGATAGAAAATTATGATTATTACTTAAACGTACGGCTACACCTGCTAGTGTATCTGAGAACTTACTAGGGACAAAGCCAGGATCTGCTGTTTAACAGTCTCTTCGTCACTGCATCCAGACCAGGGAGGGACGGCAGCCTCTGAAAAACACAGGACCCAGGACTCTTCACAGACACAGGCCTCACTGACATAAGAATCTGCTGTCCTGTAGTCACACACTTCTTCTCCCTGAAATTCATGGCTCGTAAGGAAACTAAAGCTTTTTTTCCCCCAAATATTTACCCATTTCTAAATTCTAATCCTGAGTAGGAACATGCATCAACATCTAGTCCTACCTGGGTCTGTAAAGCTGTAAAGCCGTGCTTTTCCAATGCTAGAAACGAGCTAGAAGAAGGTAAGTCCTCATGAGACAAACAGGCGGTTCTTGTCCCGGGGCGGCCTCATGGAGTGGTGTCCAAGCTTACCTACTTTGGTTTGTTGTTTTTCTTGTAGGAACCTCTCCTGCTCCTTCTTAAAATCCCCCAGTATCGTCTGAAAGACAAACACCGCAACACAACCAAAATGGGTATAAGAAAATGCAAATTTCCAGCTGTAGAAATACAGTACCCCCAAGTCAAAGGCAAATGCAGTATCTATACAGCAGCCATTACTGAAGTAGCCTGCTGCTGTCAATATCTCTCTGTGCACGCACCGCATCAGATCTCCAAAGCCTGTTACTTTTGCACTAAAACTACAACTGAGTCTGAACTGAACTCTTTGGCTTGGGGAGAATGCAGGCAGTGTACAACCATAAGCCCTTCTTGATCACATACAGAGACGCAACCTGAGGAAACAACGTTTTATGGTAGAAGTATTTTCTGCAGTTTCCCCCATGCGTCTGTGAGCGTGCACGGCTGAAGCAGCGAGGGGATCTCTCTACTCGCCCTGTCTATGATCGGATGTCCCTCCA
Organism: Lepisosteus platostomus; assembly: GCF_059453375.1. Classification (NCBI taxonomy): domain Eukaryota; kingdom Metazoa; phylum Chordata; class Actinopteri; order Semionotiformes; family Lepisosteidae; genus Lepisosteus; species Lepisosteus platostomus. The sequence goes on along the minus strand of NC_142623.1, from coordinate 5,873,721 downwards.
CAGATCTGCGGAGATTCTGGGCTGTCTCTGCCAGTTTCCTGGAAGCTAAGGCGGCTGCACTGAACAGGTAGGCTGTGGAGAGAGGACAACAAGATCCAAAACCAAAGGTCAGAGGGAGGAGTCCATTAAAGCAGAACGAGCTGTCTAGCACAGCATCTCCACTGTCTAGTACACAGCACTGAAAAACAGCACTTCCTGTCATGCGTATTGTCGGCATGGAAGACTGGGGGTTGCAATAAAAGGTGATAAGATGAATTAACTGCATTGATATAGTGCTTTTCATCCCAAGGTGCTTTACCACTTTACCAACACTGATGTGCTGCACTTGGTGATGTGCAGCAGCCATGCTGAGCCACCTACAGCCCCACTCCACTACAGGTGGAATAGTGAGAAATGACTTCACCTATTGGAATAAGAGGACATTTAGGGAGCCCAGGCTGTGCAATCCCAGAGTGGAATTTAGCCAGGACACCAGGGTTAACATCCCTACTGTTAGGAATAATGCAAAGGTATTTTGAATGACCAAGCAGTCAGGACCTCAGTTTAACATCTCAGCTGAAGGATGTTTGCTACAGCCCAGTGTCCCTGGTTTCCAGTATCCTGGTACTGGGATATTGGTTTGGGATGTTCTGAACCAGAGTGCAAATTACCACCTACTGATCCACAACACCACCTGCAAAAACCCCTCCTCAGTATTAAGCAGCCTCATTCTCCCTCAGCTGCTGTGATCTGGGTGCAGTATGTGGTGGCAATTTGGCTGAATTCATCTGGATCTCTTTCTGCACTCTACAAAATAGTTTTGGAAAACGATTTAAAAAAATACAAAAACACCGTCAGGTAAAGGGAAAAGTCTTCGAACAACCATTAACCCGAAACAGTTAAAACAGACGAATCCTAATTTTTCTCACAAAGTCTTCGCCAGATTGCATTTCCCGAATTTCTGCTTCCTACTTTCAGGATTTCCTTCAAAAACACCTACAACTGAAGCCGTGTTTCTTCACTCAAAGGTACACACAGAGAACATTTTGAAAAGGTTTTATTTGCAGCAGAGATTTCTTGTTTCGTTTGATAACTCACGGTCAAGAAAGCCTCTTTCATAATGGTGAAAATATGTGTACACACCTACTGTACAGTATATGTGCTGAAGTTATTTATGCCGACGGTTCCCAACCAAAGTTTCAGTCTAGATGCTTTATGATGCTTTATGTTTCAGTCTAGATGCTTTTATGATGTGTCGTGTATGTTAACTAGCTTAGACAGAACTGTGGTTATGTAACACCAAGCGATCTGCTATCAAGCTAAAGTGTAACGGGATTTCTTACTTCCGATCGCCCTCGGTTCCTTCTGCGCCTCTCCGGCGGGTGTTCCGCCCCTCCTCTGCTCATCCACCGAGACATCCCCCCGGACAGTCTCTCCGCCCGACCCCGACTGGCCGTCTCCTCCGGAGGCGCGGAGCCAGCTGCCGAAAGGCAAAGACTTGAACATTTATCCGTCACTCAGCTCCAGCAACTGCCAGCACCATGATTAAACTTCTGCTGCTAAGTAACACACAGCCACCCCAGAGACCGGCCGGCCACTGCGCAGCTGCAGCGGAAGAGTGCGAATCCGCACAGTTCAAATAACGTGTGTTCAGCCGAAATTGATCCAGCTTGTCAAGAAGATGGGAGAAGCTATTACACTATTGATTTCCCACCACCGCTACAACAACAACAACAACAACAACAACAACAGTTATAAATGTATATTTAAACTAGTTACGTGTTGAATTTTATGCTACCACAATATTACATACTTTCAACATTGTAAGATCAAATTCAAACTCTAAAAAGTATGAATGCCCTTTTTAATTGTTTTCAGCTTCGTGTATTTGTTGCAACTATGATTCATGTTTTCTGTCATTTGGTGAGACGCTTCTAGTTAAAAAAAAACGGGCGGATAAAAAAGCTCTTAGAAAGAAAATGGCACACATGGCTGAACTTCCTGCGCATCGGTTGTACTCGTGTTGCGAAAACCTACTAACAATAAAGGGTTGTATGGTATATTGCGTAACCTCCACCCCACACATGCACACACACAAGTATGGAGCGCATGAGATCATAAAAACTACGTTTCCCATCAGGCACCGTGACAGGATGTAACCGGTGGACCAATCAGAACGAGGGAAAAGCCCCGGAATTCACGCTTTAAAAGGAACGGAAGGCTCTCCTTCTTCCTTCTTGCTGCATCGTAGGCGACATGGTGAGTGACTTTGTAAAAGTATGCGTGCGTAATCTGCGATCATCGTGCGTGTTATGAGCTTATATTAGATTGTTTCTTTATAGTTGTGTTCCTTCCTCTATAAGGGTAAATCACCAGTATGTATTTGTTGAAGAATCGCATTAATTTTGTAAAAAGATGAGCAGGTACAAGTGTCCCATGATTGCTTTGTATGTCTTCTAAAAGCTGTCGGTTTTATCCACTAAATATAAGCTTGGGAGACGCTTTGCTGCAATTTGTCTTTTAATATCTTCTGCATGTTCTGTGGAATATATCTGGGTGCATTTTGTAAATGTGCATTTTGCATAGTGTGGCCCTGTAGTCATTCACGTGCTGGATTCAGCTTTGCCTTCTCAGATTTTTTTTGTATCCCCCTCACGTTGTATAACCGTTTGTCTAGAAAATATGCTCACTTTCTAAAGTCTTGTCGGAAATATCAATGCAGTAATGCACTAAATCGTGGCCGTCATGATCTCAAAACCGAAAAGCGAGGACGTATTGGGAGTACTGGTGTCGTATCCAGTTCAGTATCTCCTGGAAATCTGCACCCCCTCCTCCTATCTCAACACCCCTGATTATTCTCATCCTGCACGAATAAGTCATTTTATATGTAACTCGTAAGGACGAAAGACGCACATGGCCTTTGGGTGAAGTGAACTCAAGATCTCAATCACGCGGCAACCAGTATTTTTTTCACATTTATTCCATGCTGAAAGGAGAAGAAAGAAAACAACGTTTCGATTGTGGAGCCTTTTTGGGGTGCACAGCCTAAACGTTATTTTTTTCTTTTCAGCATGGAATAAACCTATTGTTCCTTTGCGGCCTACGCATGCTGATGCAGCTACCCTCCTGAACTTATTAACCCTTTACACTTTCTTGTATTAGGAATGATCTTTTCGCATACCCCAGCTTGCTGTCCATGAGGCACACAGACAGGGAGAGAGCCTGGGGTCAGAGCGCAGGGTCAGCCATTGTACAGCACCCCTGGAGCAGTTGGGGTTAAGGGCCTTGTTCAGGGGCCCAACAGAGTAGGATTCCTCTACCAGCTGCGGGATTTGAACCGGCAGCCTTCCAGCCACAGGCGCAAATCCTTACCCACAGAGCCACCGCTCCGCCCCCGGATTTTACATTGATCCCTAGCGATCGTTTTTAAAATATACCGATAAACATGCACACACTGCGGGTTCCTTTTTTATCTATCGGAACAAGCAGATGCACAAACAAGCTCGCAGGAGCTGCCTGTATCATTAAGGACCCTGGGAAGTCTCCTAGAGCGCTATGCATTACGGATGAGGGTGAAGGTTACCAGAGGATGCTGAAATTGATACGTTACCGGACGCGACAGCTGTCACAGTGGGGAGGTTTGGGTTCCCAGCTGTCCGGTGGGTTAATGCGGCAGGTCGGATATTTGTTACGGCCTGAGATCGGGGCTTCCCGATGTTGTGAGCTCGTCTCTCCGGCCCTGATCGAAGCCGTGTCAGTCTTTCTCCGTAGATGACGCGGTCAAAAAGGAGCCAATAGTGAACCTTTTGCCTGACGGTCGCTGCTCAGTTTTTGTAACTGACCAGCAACATACTGGAAAAGGACACTTCACTTTGTTCTATCATTTTAAGATTTCCTGTATTGTAGACCTAATTGTATCCTTCAGAATTTCCCACCTGAATGCTGCATCTTAGCCAGGCAATGATTCTCTTTTTAACGGGAATATTCTTTTTTTACCAGGGATCTTTGAGACCTGCGATGTGGGATTATCAGTCCCTGGTCATCTTGTTGTATAGTCAGGCTGCGGAGCCACAGTGATGCAGGTAAGAGCCTTTGAAAATGTGGTTTATTGTGATGTGAGGGTTTTAATTACACCAGCCAAAAAGTCCTTAGATGGGGGGGGTGTCTATTGGCCATTGCTTTATAGGAGTACTTGCTTATGCAGCCAGGCAATTGGGACCAATTGATCTTGTATCCTTGGAAGTACAATGGCCAAGGATGCATCCCCAGAGTCCCAGCTGGGACTTGAGCCCTCACCTTGACTTCGCAGTCCTCACGTGTGTAGAGGGCCTTGCGCAGTGCGTGTTCTGGCTCTGTTGGAAGGCTCTCTAGCTGTATCCTGTAGCTGGCGGTGTCAAAGGGGAGCCGAAAGTGACTCTTCTGCCGACGGTCGCTGTTCAGTTTGACGGTGACTGATACAGCAACATTGTGGTAAAAGGACATGCGTCTTCAACCGGGGGCCTGTGGACGCGTAGCGATCTGGACACTTCAGGCATCTCACCTTTAATCTGGTTGATTCACTCAGCCTTTTGAGTGAAGGCAAGGGCATGATTGACCCTGACAATTACATGGCACTGTGCTTCTCTTTGTATAGGTGCAGCCTTGCTGAGGGAGGTGATTTCTGAGACCTTTCAGTTATGGACGCTTTGGGCTGATAAGACTGATGACCATGAAAGCGGGTGACTGTCACCAGGCCCAGTTCCTTTGTTCGGTAAGTTACTGCATTTTCACTGTGGTCACCCGTGATTCTGCTGTTATGACCCCTGCTGAGGTGTTGAATGTCATTCTCTTACCTCAGTTTGTAGCAGTGGACATTTTATGGGCAGCATGACTAAGCAGTGGCTATAAGTGGGAGCTAATTCCTTTTAGTCCAGGCCTGGCAGTGATGACACACTTGCCCTCACTGAGAGCATGACTCGATAATGACATCTTTATGTACTCTACTGAGTCAGGTCTGGAAAAGTGGGTTAACTTTGATGGGCATCGGATAGACTGAATTTGCTTGACTGTCTCGGCAAGGTTATTGCTTATCTTTAATATGTTGCCATCACGCTATAAAGTCCAGGGAGTAAAGCTTCTCGGATTGTGATGTTATTCTCCCTTAGAGTTTTAGCTTGAACCCCAGAGCCATGAGCACCTGAATGAGAGCTGAGGTCTATTACAGTCCATCCCAGTGACGTTCAGGCCATGTGAACCTTGCCTGGGACAGGAGCACTGGGACTGCTGTGTAGAGACGGTGTGCAGAGCTTGACTGTGAAATTAATTCTGTGCATCTTCTCTTGCCCAGGGAACTCATCTGCTCTTCATTATCTGATCAGGAAGGAGTAAGATGGTGAGTGTTCATACCAACATTGAAGTGTTGGTTGAAAAAAGATTGCAACAGTGGATTTAACTGTTCACACTGGTTGGCTTGAAACTTAAGGCAGACCAGAGAACCACTCGTGATGACATTGCTGTTAGTGGTCATCCTGGTTTAAAAGTCAGATTACGCATGTTTTCCAAGGATCAGAGCTGTGTGCGTAGCTCCTGGTTCTCCAAGAGCATGCCAGAGGAAATGGGGGGTCTTTGACTGTCTGGACTGACATGTCTGGGGCGGTCACTCTACTCTCCAACATCTTAAATAATCCTTGGATCAATTAACTCGCAAAATTTTAGATGGCCCTAATGGCCTCATCTCTATTTGTAGCCTTTATGTTCCAAAGGACATTTTCTGTCTTCACTCCGGAGCTCTCTTATCAGCCCACTTTCATAGCAAGGAAGAACTTGAGAAGGCTGTGGTGAATTTGGGCTGAAGTCACTTCTGTACGGTAGAGATGTCTTAACTAGTTCTCCATTTTTGTTTTCCAACTTCAGGCTGGCTGTATGGATGTGCAGCAGGAGTGGTTCTGCAGGTATGCATTTTTTCTGCCTTTGGTTTGTTACACCTACAACAGGGATCTTCAGTCCTGTGGGCTGTCTTTGACTATTCCATTGTTTTAAGTGTGTAACCCAGCAGGTCATCTCAGACAATGATCAAAGTATTTTGAAGTCCTCAAAGATCAGATGGCTCTTATAAAAGATGTTTAATTCAGCAGTAGTTTATAGGTGTTGCTGTCAATTAGATCAATGAGACCATCTAGACTGGGGTGTTCTCCAGGACCAGAGTTGGAGACCCCCAACTTAAAGAGAAGTTTGACCTTGCTGAGTAGCTTAATTTTCTATGAACTTGCACATGGTGGCTCTGCTGTAGTCTTGAGCTGCAGCTGTAGGCACTGCTGGCCAGTGATGATTCTTAACTTCTCCTGGACTAAGGAATGACAGTTGCGGATATGGGACTGAGGCCAGCCGGAGAACTGCTTTTCGACTATGCAGGAAAGCCTGTGTATTAATGTTAAAAGGGCAATAGTGCTCTTCTGGAGCTCACTACAGCTCACTTACTCTAGTTGGCTTCTTCTGTACAGGTGGGAGACTGGTCGAGGTATCTGTCCTGCAGGCTCTTGATTCATCCAGGTATGTTGGGTCTTGTGACAATTCTAAATATTGATTTGATTGTAACTACTGTATTTCACCATGATTAATGTACAATGGTACACATTCAAATGACTAAATAAAAGTATAACCAGTTTTAAAGAACCTTTTAAGTCTTCTAATCAAAGGGAGAACCAGAAACTTGAACAGCTGCTACATTTTCGAGATTTGAAAATGTAGCTTCTACACAATGTGCCCTTGGAATGTTAGTTGTAATCTTGATGTGGGGTGAGGGGTTTTACAAAGGACACTGCTGTCAGGAATGACATGGTTATTGGAAAGGCCAGCAGGTGCCTTTTAATGTTGGGGGGGGGGGGACAGTGGAATTCTTCTCTTGATGGGTGGGGCTTGTTGAAAAAAAGTCCAAAGGCAGCTTCTTAAATGAGTTTGTATAGACAGGGCAGACTGCACTTTTCTTTTAAGGATTGCTTTTTTTTTTCAGGTTCTGAAGTGATATATGAAGATATGGCTCTTACTTATGGAGACCTTTGGAACTTGTCATTAAACAATTAAATGCGTAAAAGATGTGGGATTTTTTGTTTCCAGTTGAAAACTAGTGATACACTCCTTACAGTGGATTTGATGTTGCAAATGAATGATCATTGGTATAATTGGAAGTGTTTGGTTTCAGACTAACATGACAAAATGTCCCTGAACATGTAATTGCTTTTAAAAATGTATGTGTTGCTGCAATTAAATGCTTAAGAACAAAATTGTCCCTTTTTGCAGTGTCTGTAGAATATGGACTTGAGTACATTCTTTACTTTTTAGGAGTTTACTTTTTCTGTATTTGTGATCAACTGGAACTGTTCTGCACTAATGGGAACACAGCCCTTCACTACTTTTAATAGTTCCATATAAAACTTACTTCTGTTGCTGGATTTAGTGTCAAACTTATTTCCTCTGTCTTCCCCTAGAGTACTGACTATACTCTGAATTGAAGTGATTTAAGATGGTATTTAACCTGTGCCCTAAACTGTTATGGGGATAAGACTTATTTTAAAAACAGTAGTTCATTCATGTTACGCTGAAATGCTCCTGTGATGTTTTAAGAATCCAGAACCATGATCTGTTGTTGGAAATTCCTAGCTCCAGAATTAGGACATGGTTATTCCTGGACCTTAATCTAACAGGTGCCACCAAACTCTAAAGCAGTTTTTTACAGCACATGAACCAGGGCTAGCCCAAACCTTTCCATGCAGGGAGTTGTCCCATGTGACTACTGCATTATAGCCACCCCTAAATTAAAACCCTCCCCAGCAACAACCAAAGAATACCAACAGTGACAAAAAAACCACACGCAGTACTGCAGAACTTGAAAACAGTAATACTATATTAGGGTCCATGGCAAGATTTTAAAATCTTCCTCGGTGATCCATCCACCCATATGTATAAGCATTCCAGGAGCTGTCCTCAAAACACTTGCAGACATGCAAGGCCATACAGATGAAAAGCAAGTGGTTTTATCCAGAACAGGGCGGCTACATCCAGTAACCCGCAGTGCCAACAAAACTTGGCTGAGTAAGACTGCTGGAGGTGGTGATGACACTGGTTGGGCTCTTCGGATATCCCTTGGAGGGGGCTAGTCAAGCCAGTCAAAATAATCACAACTCCTTGGGAATAAAGTTGTGCAATCGCTAGGTGTAGTTAAACAAAATCTAAAATGGCTTCTGTCCTGAAGACCAAGATCACAGAGGGTCAGGTTTTTCACAGTTCCCAGCTTCTTCCTGGAAGAAAATATTTTCAATGTAAGTGCAACATGAACTAATAGGAATAGTTAAGAGCCATAGAAATCAGCAACCAGGCAGGATCTTTTATCTCATTAAGTTTTATAAACCCTCCTGTGTAACAGATTTTATAAACTTAAGTAGCACCAAACCAAATCTGCTGGCAATTTCAGGGGAGGAAAATGACTTCACAAATTAGGAACCATCTAAAAAAAGCATTTTTCAGGGAAGCATGTTTTTTATAACTGATGAACAGAAAAGGTACAGATGAAGGGCAAATATTCAAATTAGGGTGATGTAATTACAGAGGTACCAGGTATCAATGATTGGCAAACAGGAACATTCAATGAGACAAAAAAAACATTCAAAACTAAGCAAACACCTGGTTGGTGACATTTAATGAAGACGGAGCAAAAACTAAATTAAAAATAGAAAAAGCTCAGTTTAAAAAGGCGCTGGAGATATTTGGACACTGTTTGAAGGAGTCACATGTCGACAGGTCAGGGTGGTTAGGCAGTGGACGTGCTGTACCTCTGTCATCAGTCCTGGGAGATGGAGGGGAATTTCAGCTCGGAGATCTCCGAATCAGGAGAGCTGCTCCCACTGCGGTCGCTGTAAGTGTCCCTGTGGGGGACAGAGAGAGACCCGTGAGCCCGTGTCAACCCAGCTACGTGTCAACCCAGTTGTGCACATGGTGTGCGGCGTGGTTACCTTGGCGACAAGCGGCACCCTTTCTGGAGGTAGCTCTGCAGCTTCCCCGCGGCCGCCAGCAGCAGGCCGAAGTAGGGGGGCGAAGGCTTGATGGGGCGAGAGGTGAACTCGGGGTGGTACTGAACCCCCACAAAATATGGGTGGTCTGGGGAATGAGAAAAAAGGCAAGCTTATGCAGCGCAGCCCAAGAGCGCAGTGCGCCTCACTGTGGGTGGACAATTGGTGACAAGGAGTATTCGTAATTACTATTCAATACCAGTACTCTAAGACTCTGAAAAGATCATTGAAGGAAACGTGTTCTGGAGTTTGAAGCATTGAGTCACAAGAATATGTGGTCACAGTAAACAGTCCAGTTTCCTCAAGGGAGGCAGTCTAATCTTCAACACAGCAGCCAAGGTCAGTGGTTTGTGAAGACAAACTGCCGGACAGTCCTTTCACAGCAGACTGCAGCTCATTTCCTACTGTTCCCTTCCGTTCTGATTTTGGAGTGCTACGGGAAATACCCACCGTCCAGCTCGATGACCTCCATCCTCTCGCCTTCCATGTCCTGGCCCACAAACCGGAACCCCCCGCTCTCGAAGTGCTGCTTGAGCTCGGGGTTCACCTTGGGAAGAGAGAGGGAGGTGTCCAACACTGGAGCCGAAGGGCTCATGGGTCACCCTCAAATCATCGGCTCCCAATCCCCTTTCCAGTTGACCACTTGAGCAGGTGATTAATATACAATTAACCCCTTAAGAGATTATCACAAATTTACTAACACTCGCTGTCAAGAACCACAACTGATCATTTGTAACTTAATTGAACCAATTATTAAAAATGTGTCAAAAATCATGTGTTCCAAGGATGGCCTTATAAACCTGCTGGATTTTGGTTCTCCAGGACAAGGGATGGACATCCCTAGCCTGACAGAGACAGGCCTCAGGTATTCCACAATAATTCAAGGACAGTTTTCCATGATTTTTTTTCTGTAGTTTCCTATAACCACCATGACTACAAATCCTCAAAACAATTTTACTGTATATCTTACTAATAAATATGCTAAATGTAAATAAAAAGGTATTTTTGTTTCAATTCATGATAATTTAACAGTGCATACCCTTTATTAGGTTTATACACATTTGGTAATTGTTTTTCCAGGCTTTTCCTGGATTATTTTCACCATATGGTGACTTCTAAACCAGGAAACCCTGATCTGAATCGGAATCAGCAGGGCCAGCACCAATCATTCAGTACCTCAAAGCGATGTCTGTGTCTCTCATCAACATATTCTGCATCTCCATACAGCCTTCCTAAAACAGAAAATCTGTGAGTCCAGGAATTTTTAAATGTTAAAACAGCACAAGGTGACATATAGCAGGAAGACAAGCTGCACAAATAGTAGTTTCTGTGTTTCTTACTCAGAATGGAGTTGGTGCTTTTGAAGATAGTTCGTCTCTTTCCCAATCTCATAGTGCCACCCATCTGGCCAGGGTTGTGTTCCGGCATGTCAATCACCTGGGAGAGACCAATCAGAAGTCAGCCACATGACTCAATTAAAAAATGCCAAGAAATGGAAGATGACCACATGGTAGTGTGCTATCTGAATGTGCAGGAAAGGTCTCTGGCGACAAGACAGAATCAGGAAGAGGGGATACCTACTACTGGGTGTTTGGATTCGGGGTCAAATTCAGTCGAATTGGCATCTGTAAAGAACATATACCAAAACAAAAATCAAGAACTTCTGCAAAAACCACAAAGCCAACATTCTGTATTCATTTAAAAAGAACTGCTGCTTCCCTTGAGCTTAGTGCAATCAAACCACCCACTGTTAAAATTTGCTGAACTGGAATTATGATCTCCAGAGTTGTGATTTCATAGATGAAAGATTACTCCGGCTAAACATACACTGAATAGTGCTGTACAATGAACAGACTGACAACAGAGTGTCGCCACCTCTGTGCAATCCACACCAGCACACTGCCCTCCTCTGCCCATTATGGTGGGGTAATTCTGCATCACAACAAATTCACACCAACCTCTTCAATCTCAATGGCAAGACTCACTGAACTAATATAGTAGTACTATACAAAATGCTCTGCAAAGTCCATCCTTTGTCAGCTCAGTGTGATTAAGTTTTTGAAGGCTGCATTTTTTTCCCCAATTCCCTTTTTTGTCACAAGGAATTATGTCAAACACATGGAAGGAGGCTTACAAGATAGCAGTATGGAGTGTTACAGTATGTGTCAGTTACATTCCAGGACTGTTCTCCCTCCCCCAGCCCAAGTCCAGAATTCAGCCTCTGGAAGGAGTTATGTAAACAATAGCTGCTGAACTGACGTTACAGCAGGAGAGAAAGTGTTGCGCAACTCTGAAAACTGCAGCCATACCGAGTGTGCGGCATTCGAGGACGTACCTTGCCAGCCAAGGATGTTCCTGGCAAACTCACACACAGCCAGCTGCATCCCCAGACACACTCCTGCAAGCACAGGCGCAGGACAGACAGAATGACATAAAAAATACATCTTGCATTGTGTTTTACTTTGAACTTTGAAGAACACTAAAGCATTTGAGAAAAAGGCTCACAGAAACAGTCATACACTTCAGATTACCCTTAAATTCTGCACCTCATACTATCTGCACAGATTTTTACTTTTTTTTTTTTAATAGGATGGGTGCGAGCATCAGGCTGATTCTCCATAGTGCCTCTCTATGTGTGCCACCTGCCATCCTGCACTCAGACACAGAGCTGATGCCAGTAGAGAGCCACGTCCTCCATTCTCACCTAAAAACGGCTTCTTCTGCTTTCTCGCCCAGCTGATTGCTTGGATCTTTCCCTCTGTCCCTCGAACCCCAAACCCTCCAGGAACCAGGACGCCACTAAACACAGAACACACTTGGGTCAGAACAGGGTCTGTGCGGTGTTTCCTCTGGACTGCAAGTCCCGAGACAGTGGTTTCTGCTAACTGCAGCGAGACGGTTACTCTGGCTGATACAAAAATAATTTCTTTCAGCCTTCATAAAACAGAAATACACAGAATGTCTAAAAATACAAAAACATAGCCTTGTTTAGTTAAAAATATCAAGACAGTTAAAAACTCTGGAAGAGCAGACACTGGAAATGCATAGCTTCTTGTGCTACAGGTTTTAAGGTGTACTTGTATCAAAGAGTTCAGACAATTAAAGCAACACTACTGAAGAGGCCAGAGGCTGAGACCTACTTGGCACTACAGAGTTTCTGCCAGGCCTCGTGGTATTTGACCGGCTCCTCCTGCAGGGTGCTAGGCTCCAGATCAGCAGAGTCAATGTACTAAAAGACAGGCAGGGAGGAAACAGAAAGTGAGGAGAGGTGGGAAACACTGACTAGTCATTGCGAACAAGAAAAACTCCGGCCTGTGTGACCTGATCGGTCTAACGTGAAACATCTAGCGCAGGAGTGTGTACACAGTCCTATGGGAAACGGAGATGCTGGCGCTACATTTCCACAGGCTGCACAAGCTGACAATCCAGTTCCACCAGATCAGCATGCAGATGATGCAACAATGCTGCCTGCAAGACTCTGTCCCCCGGTACACAAAGGAGCCCAATCACTGGGACCACATGCATGAAGAGAATGTAATAAAATGGGCACAAGGTGATCTTGAGTAAATTAGTATCCCCGCTGTACCTTGACCTCCAGTTTGTGATTGATCGCGAGGGCAGAGTGCTCCAGAGCTTTGATGACGGAGGCATACGAATCCGAGAACTTGGTGTACTTTCCCACCAGCGCGATAGAGCAGCTCTCCAGCAAGCGGTCGGACCTGGGGCAGAAAGATGGGATCTCTCGTCACATCCAAGACGTCACAGATTCACTCCCTCCGCATCCCAAATACTCCGGTCAGGGGTGAGGAAACAGCCTAACATCGCAATTCAAGACTCTACATCAGGTCACCGAGATGCCTTCGTTTACCATTTTTCAGCTCAGAAGAGCAGGTTTTAATTTAAAACAAGATGGGGTACAGCTTCTGTTTCTCCAGTAATGCTGCTTCATGACTGGGGTTACACAATATGAATGATGTGTGTCACCGCCTATTTTCTGTTTTTAAGTATTCTGAGTGAGGAGGTCAAGAAATGTCAGGCTGGAAAAGGTGTCCAAAATACTGACATGACTATAAGAAAACTCCTAACTTTACTCTGAAGGACAAAGTGCAATGATGGCTGTTAACTGAAATATATAATGAAAGACATGCAAAGCAGTCCACAATCCTGTTTTTTTTTAAATGTTTAAGACTGACAGGTTAAAACATGCTCCTTGCTGCCATTTTAATTTGTTTCAATTCATCTTCTTTTTCTCCCAATGTTAACGATGACATCCGAGTACCTTACTTTGTACTTCTATCAAATTTGTCTGGTATGCAGGTAACCAGACAGTAGGACTTACCTGTAATTTTGTATATTTAGAAAAATAATTTCTAATGGTAAAGGAGTATCAAATACATACTTATTCTTCAGATGCCAAAACACAGTATATGAAAAAAACAAACCCAAAACTTTAAAGGTGGTTTTAAAACAGACACACCCCTATTGAAGAAAGTCATTCAGACAAGCACGTGGTAAAACACATCCCCGAACCCCACCTATCTGACATCTCCTTCCACTTGGTCAGCATCCTGCGGGGCCGGGACTCTATGGGCAGGTCCAGCCGATCGCAGAAGTAGCTGACCACCCCCTGGTCTTCCAGCAGCAGGGGCACTCTGTAGATGGAGGACACGTCATGCACGCAGATCACCTGGAACAACAACGCCACAGCCATCAGCCTTCTCGGCGACCGTCTGCATCAGGCTCTGCGTTGCGTGCATAGCCCGGATTCTTGACACAGGCTTCGGCCTGCTCGGTTTTGTGCCTGGTGTTTTGCCACGGCTGCATTCTCTCAACAGCAAGGGTGTTCACTTCCTCTCTCAAATCCATTCCGCACGGCAATAAAAACTACACAAGAGCGAACGACAGCGTAGGCTTCCAGTCTTAGAAAACTGCACAGTGATGGCTGACCTTGCATTATCTCTTTTAAAAGTGCTCTTTTATAGCACTTTTGGCACTGTTTCGCCAGTTTAATGCGTCCAAGGCCAAGAGCCACAGCCAAACCTAACTCTAAGGTTCCTCCTGCAATGTGGGCGCAGACTTCCATAAAATAAGCCCCATGGAGGCCCAAATTGAGAAACCACCTATTATCCCATTAAACATATAAGCCTCTCGGAAACATCGAACTCAATTATATAGACTAAAACCAACAACAGGACAACTGTGGCCTACCTGTTCAGGCTCGACGTGACAGAACATGGAGATCTTCTCCTTCACAGCATTGTCCAGAGGAGTGGAACAGCGGCACACAATCTATAAAAGACAAGAGTAAAGAAATGTCCGTCTGCAGACAGGAAAACGAGTCCTGATGCCCTTTGATTCCTCTCGTTACCCAGAAGAAAAGAACTGAACGGAATCCTCTCAGTTTGGAATTTTTCTGATGAAAAATCACTTTCACGATTACCTTAATAATAAGTTACATGAATAATAATTCCTTAAAGAAGTACAATGGTTTTCATCCCAGAAAAAGCTTTATACAAAGGTGGAGACCCATTTCTTTCATGGGTTCTGAATGATATCGCCAGGTCACAGGGGTTAAACTCCATTGCTCTTGCAGTGATACAGGGAGCTTAAATGACCCAGAAGTCGAGACTTAAAATATTAATCCCAGCTGAAGGATGGTGTTCTACAACCCAGTAACCTCAGTCACCACAGCGGTGCATGAGCTGGGACTTTCTGGTCCAGAGAAAAGAGCGCCTCCTAGTGCTCCACCAAAACGCAGCAGCAACCTGGTTCTGCCACGCCAGTAGTCCAATACTGACCCCACCCAGATCAGGCCATGAAGCAGTAACACTGCTGCTGAACTATGTATGTGTTTTAAACATTTTGAACTTACTAGCCTGTTTAAATATAACTGTTATATGACTGTATCACAGGAGGGGAAAGCACTCCTTCGGACTACAGAGGTGGGACAGAAGGAAGATATGAGGCAACAGAAGACGTCGTCAGAAAGGGGAAAAAAGAGAAACTGGAAGAAAACATTTGAAAACAAAGGGAAGTGCATCGACAATGAGACAGACTGACCAGGTCGGGCGAAAGGCCCAGTCCTCTGAGCTCTCGGACGCTGTTCTGCGTGGGCTTCGTCTTCTGCTCCCCTGTGGCGCTGGGCTGTGGAGAGAGGGACCGAGACTGGGACCCTGAAGCACACCCTGACCATGCCGAGGAACCGCACGGCCAACAAAACCATCAAAACCAGCTGAGAATCGAAACCAATGCAAAGGAGCTGGAAAATAATCAAATCTGGTGTGCTTCAGGGGTAGGCAAGTGTTTTTCACCAACCGGTAGGACAACACAGCTCAGAAAGCAGCTTATGCTACACATGGGGATTCAGGAGCCCGAACACTGGGAAAACGGCGCCAGCAGGGCTCGTTTATTAAGGACGAGGCAGGTCTCTTACCTGTGGAACAAGGCTAACGTGGATGTTGCAGAAGTTCTCCTTCTTGACCTTGAACTGGAACTGGCGAAACGCTTCGATGAAGGGCATGCTCTCGATGTCTCCCACCGTCCCCCCCAGCTGAAAACACACACAGCCCTTATGAGACACTCCACTTAAAACACCCAGCTCCCAAACCCACAGCCTCCAAAATCAAAAGCCAATCTGAAGCGCCAGCCCGGCCATCCAGATACATCAGACCCCTCTAAGCCTAACCTGCGCCCTCCACAGTGGGATCACCTAACTCAGAACCACCCCACACACCCCATCACAGTCAAAACTGGGACTTAGCTGTTCAACTCCCACACCTATGCCTGAGTAGAAAGTGTGGAACTCACTCAACTGGGAAATGCTTTAACAGACAGACACGCAAATCTAAAAGTTTATCAGAGCCAACAGGTATTACCTGCAATCCAATTATGGATATCTGTTAGGCCTCTTATAAGACTGCAGCAGGAATAAAGGAATAAAGTGCAACAGGCCAGTGCAATACTGAGTGATGAGCAGTCGTGTGAGTCTTGCAAGGGGTACAGTACCTCGATAACACAGACTTGGGGTTCCATGCCATCGTCATCCACAGGGATCTTGGCCTGGCGCATCACCCACTCCTGGATGGCATCTGTGATGTGGGGCACCACTGAAGAAAGAAGACAGAAGACATTCGACCTGAAACAGTGTGGGCCATCCCCTGTTCACTGGCCACCCACAGGTAACTCCTCTACTCCTGTGACTAAATACTCGGGGAACAGGCTTTACAAACCATCACACACCGCGTGAGCTAGCAATTCATTCGTAACAAGATCAAGTTACCATTAATAAAGTCAGGTTTACGAGGAGAACGAATTTCAGGAACTCTCTGGAATGCAGGTTGTCTCTGTATCAGGAAAGATCGGCTGTGATTTTTGCTTGTTTCACACACGCGCAGCGATGGAACATCCTTCGGATGAGACGTAAAACCGAGGTCCTGACTCTCTGTGGTCATTAAAATTCCCAGGACTTTTCTTGCAAGAGTCGGGGTATAACCCCGGCGTCCTGGCCAAATTTCCCCCTGACCTTTACATATCGTGGACCCCTAAATAATCCCCATCTTTTAATTGGCTTCATCGCTCTGCTCTCCTCCCCACTGAGAGCTGGTGCGAGGCGAGTGTACTTTTGCACTATGGCTGCTGTCGCATCATCCAGGTGGGGCCACACATTGGTGGTGGAGGGGAGTCTCCATGACCTGTAAAGCTCTTTGAATGGAGTGTCCAGAAAAGCGCTATATAAGGAGCCATGTAAGGAATTATTATTAACACCGACATCCTTCAAAAAATAATGGAGACACTATTTCAAGTCCATGGTCTCCAGTGTTCCCTGAGGTTTAAATGTTCCTTCGCGGTCTACAAGCGTCCTCTACACCAGTCTCTCCCCTGCCACTCGTGCCCATGTGGTTCCTCCAGTCCAGCACCTCCCTGCCCGCCTCTCTCTCACCCTGCACAGTCTTGCCCAGGTAGTCCCCCCGGCGCTCCTTGTTGATGACTGACTGGTAGATCTTCCCCGTGGTCAGGTTGTTGTCCTTGGTGAGCCGGATGTCCAGGAATCGCTCGTAATTGCCCAGGTCCAGGTCCACCTCCCCTCCGTCATCCAGCACGAACACCTCCCCTGGGCGGAGAACGCAGACAGAGCACGTTGAACGCACACCCACAGAACGACACCCCCCCCCCCCCTCTGGCCACGAAGACCAATCAGAATCTGTCCGCCAAGCAGTCACCCTGGGGTCATCCAGCACACAGCACTCCCTTCGCCCCCAGTGCACACTCACTCTTACCATGCTCGTAGGGCGAGAAGGTTCCTGCATCTATGTTAATGTAGGGGTCGATTTTGATGGCAGTGACATGGAGCCCACAGGACTTGAGTATCGTGCCCACGCTGCTGGCGATGATACCCTTGCCTATCCCCGAGATGACCCCACCGGTGACCAGGATGTACTTCATATTGGTCAGCAGAACCTGGGGAGGAGAACGAGAGAAGGGATGTAGCATTAACGCTCGGCATGAACCATACGCGAGCTGTCTCTCGGAGCGCCAGAAAAACCGAAGACCCCGGCATCTCTCAGAAGACGACAGAAATGCAACCGGGGCGCATTTCCGAGCTGAGCGCCGGCACGGTAACCCGACACGTTGCGCAACGGACCCGCGCGCCTTCACGGGGACGTCCTCCCTGGTTCCTCGCCCCACGCCTGCAGCTCATTGGCCGAGACCCGGAGGGGGGGCGGGCTCTACACAGCGGAGCTCGCTCGCAATTGGTGCCACACCAACGTCCTTATGTCACCTCGTTTCAGACTGTTCCGGTCAAAACAATTCAAAATACACCTCCGGCCCCAACATAAATCGTCTTATAATGTTTCACAGGGCCATAATATTCGACAGTAAAATTAAAATGACAGTAAAATTACCTAACGTCCGTTCCCTGTGCCAGATACACTCACAATGCAACTCGTGGCACACGAGTATACACGCGTTCGCGTGGTGTCGTTAAGTAAATAATATCGATCTTCTTAATACAGATTTTTAAGTTCCCCTCGACTTGCTATCGGACGTCCCCTCCGGTATTATCAGCGCTCTGTGAATTTATTCATTACACTGCGAACCAAAATTAAAACAAAAGCCTTAACGCGGAATCCGTCCAAAGAATGCGTCATTTATTTCCGCTTTCAAATGTTACAATCAAAATTTCAATGCTCACATTTTTGCCCCACGTTTTGTCTTTATGAGGGTCGAGTATAAGCAGCGGAGAGCAAAGAGCGAAAATGGTGGTGGGTGAGTTGTAAGAGATGGCGGGGATGAAAATGCGCCAAAAAAAATCATCAGTACTATTTGTAGTGTGTAAAGCGTAATGTAAGTAAAGCAAAATGAAGATGGACAGCAAGGTTTAAAAAAATAATTACCAGCTGAATGTGGGAAAGCAGCCGTAAAAAAACAGATGGCCAAATATTTTGGCTCCAAATGGTTAACCAAATACGATGAATAGCAGTGCGAACAGAACCATCACATTATTTTCAACCTTAAAGAATGTAACGTAGAACAAGCGGAAAATTAAAACCCCCGCAAAACCCACAGCCATCACCTCGGCTATCCCCGATCACAAAAGCCCGAGTCCCGATCGCTAGTGTCAGGCTGGATGCACGACCATCACTCACCGGGAAACCGCTCTCAGCTTTTCAGCAAACCAGTACTCCCGTGGGCGCTGCAAAGCTCCACTCGGCCTCCGAACAGCGGAGAAGAAAGGTCCCGGCTGGCCGACCCGGTTCACGTGTTGGACACGGAGCAGAGGACACGGTCCCCACGTGTGCGGGAGAAGGCGGGGGGGGGGAGCACCTCAGCGTCGCGAGACGGGGGACAGGATGCTGCGTCTCTCCCGGGAGCGCGAAAGGCATCGTGGGAAAGCGAGGCGCTGACAGGAAACCTGCGAGCCTGGTCGGTTTGGGTCTCTCTAGAACTGCAGCGCCAGCCGACGACAGTACATTGTTCCGACTCGATAGATGATCACACACCATCGCAGTAACCACCTTTGTTCGGGTGTGCGTGGAAAGACATTTTTTCCCCCAGTAGCCCAGCAAGGAATGAATGAACATCGCCAGTGTTTTCCAGTTTCTTCTTTCATGTCTTTTACAGTTATGAAAGCAAGACTCCAGTTCCACCACAATTTGATACTTAGGTAAACACTAAACAACTCTTCATGTTAAAATGATAAAGAAAACAGAGTAATACTTCAAAAATGTAATAAAAGGCAAGTTATTAAACAGAAGTGCTAGCCGCTTTAAAGCAGAACTCAAGAGCTGTGGTACTGGACTCCTGTCTTTACTTCCTCTGTGTTCTTCCTCTTCAGGACAGTCCCTCAGCTCTTCATTAAACTCGCTGTGTGCACCTGGACCCCCTACAACACACAGTCTGACGCAGACTGTCACACAGTACACAAAGCACACAAAAACAAGTATTGTATGCACAAAAAGGTTACAGACACACAAAGTCATAGATGAGAAGAACGACAGGGGAAATGATACTGAAATTCTAAAAAAACAAAACAAAACAAAACAATGCCAGTATCATATTACTATGAAGTCCCCCAGGTGACAGGACGTGTCTTTCTGGTCAACAGAAGATTCTGCTTTGACCTGTCTGACAATTACCAATTCAGTACTTGATTTTGTATCAAGTAATGCAACGCTGCCACCAAATACTGGATTTGTACATTACTGACAGGTGAGGTATAATTCTCCTTTGAATATTCCCCCTATCCAACCACTGTATCCTACTCAAAAAGATTAGGGGTGTCACCTGGGCATCCTGGCCAAATTTCCCATTGGCCCTCACCAATCATGGCCTCCTAATAATCCCCATCTGTGAACTGGCTTCATTGCTCTGCTCTCCTCCCCACTGAGAGCTGATGTGTGGGGAGGGTTCTGGCGCACTATGGCTGCTGTCACATCATCCAGGTGGACTAAAGAGGCGATTGCGAAACTAGAGGCATAAAGCACATGCTGAAGTAGCTGGCCTCCCACGAAAACAATTCTCCTTGTAATCACAAGTCTGTGCCGCTAGGTGACACTGTAACAATTTGCTTTACGCAGTCACGCTTTTATTCAATTAGTTTTTAGAATGTGAAGATTTTGTAAACGCTGATTAAGGATTCAGAGAAACGAAGCAACCACGAATCTCAGATTACACATTTGTAGAAATATATTTTTTATGCCAAATGTCAATTACCATGTCTCGTATTTTTAGACCCTACTCTGTTATTCTACATACTATGGTCGGAGATACTTCCATAACCATAAAGGTCGCAGCTACATTTCTGTTTACGCTGTACATAATTTTAAAGTAGTGGTTCTATTTAAGTCGAGCTATTTTTTTCCCTTTCTAGCTAGGGACGAAACTGTACAAGGCTGGATAAAATAATAACAACTTTTATTGCTGGACGTCACGAAGACGAACTTTATTTCTCTGCTCAGATAAAGCGAAAACGGCCAGAGTCAATTTTTAAAAGCTCCGCTGTAATACATCAAACTCGAAATCACGTGAGGCTTATCTCCCTTCTGCATATAACTCGATATGCATGTTTTATAGCAGCTGGGGAAGAGCGCAGAGAAAAGTTCGACCGGTTCCCGTTTCTTTTTGAAAGGCTGTCCTCCGAGCTCCGTTTTGCAGGACGAGACATTGCGGGCTAAAATGACTCAATTGAGGAAAAGCATTACTTTGTGCCTACTTTTCAGCTTCTGTCGGGGACTGTCTGCTCTCGGTGAGTCAGATCTGAAAGCCTGCTTGTCTAATTAGTTCAGATGTTTCCAAGCTAGAGTGACAATTAGGGTCCTGATGCCAAACTGTGTTTTCAAGTTGTGCAGTTATGTGCGAATCCCAAAGAAAGTAACAGAGAAGCGAGGATTTTGTATTTTAAGAGCACCGCCAATATTCACATGTGTTTTTCTTGGGAGTACTGGACAACCAGAGAGGGCTATGTATGGTGGGATTGAATCTTGAAAGCAATGAGAAAATATTCTTTAGATGTGTTAAATATATTTGAGTCCACCTTGCTAGCAACAATGATAAGCCGGGCATTGGTGTTTCACGCACTGTTTCCTGGCTATTAAAATACCAGCTACTGAGATTCTATTGAATCATATTTTCAACAGGATAACACGATGTCAGTTACGGTAATTCGGTATGGTACAAAGCTAAGCGTCGATGTTAGACTTATTATGTTCAAAATCTGTGTATTATTATTCACTGTGTGCTAATGACATTGCTACTGTATATGCAGTCTCTTAATTTCTGCCTCATCTACAGTATATACTGTTCTTATTTTGTTGCTCAGAGCACAAAACGAATCCAAGTCAGTTTTACTATTTTCAAATCGTGCAATTCGTACGTCCAGTATTAGCCTCTGCTACAACACTTCTGTTTCAGTATCGCTATATATTTCTCTTTAATCAGAGATAATGTATAACAACCTTTCTAAATAGGTAAGCGTAAGCCTTGAACAGGTGGACGCATTTTCACAATTCTCTTCAAGTTCGCCTTACACTTTCAGCTCTGTTGTATGGCTGGAGATGCCAGGAAGTCCTGAATTACTGCAGCAGCGCTTCAGTTGGCAGCTGTGCAGCTTTTGCTGAAGGATACTCTGAGCGAAACGTGGTAGATGTGGACGTTGCTCACGTGGTACTGTTTTGCTCCTACAAGTTTAAAAATTTATTCACACCTCTTCTATATCGTTAACAAGTTAAATGAAGAGACTGTGTATAAAAACTCAGACCTGTAAAGTTACATTCAAAGTTTTCCGACATGGCTAGACCTGATTTACATTTGAATTGTTAATTCGGTTGTTGCATTGTTAGCCGGATGGTGCCTGATCTGATCATCATCTGAATTCTGGAAGGCGGGGAACAATCCGCTCACAGAAAGCGACGCAACTACAAGTCTCTTGCAATGTTAGACTCTCGGGAAAAATAAAATCCCGTTTTGTCCTCCCATTGGTACGGGCCTTTACACCAGATACGCCCGGGGTTAGGATTCAGGGACTTCTGCATGTTAATGTCTTTCAGGTCAATTCTGGCACATCACAGACCTCCACTGGGACCCAAAGTACAAGGTGACAGATGATCCCAAGACCGTCTGTCCATCCAGTGGCTCCCAACCTGTGCCGAATGCTGGGAAGTTTGGGGATTACCTCTGCGACTCTCCCTGGGCTCTGATCAACTCCTCCATCTGTGCCATGAGAGACATCCTGCCTGACCCAGATTTTATTGTCTGGACTGGGTACGGACGCACCTTTCAGAAATCATCACCAATAGCCACTCGTCTTTCCCTAGTGCTTTCCAGCAAGTTAACATTCTTTAATTTTGTCCTCTCCAAGAAAACACATGAGCACTATGAAGTCTGGCACTGCAAAGCGGAAAGTGATCAAACTTTTTGGGGCAAAATAAAATCAGTACGAAACAGGCTGCCTTCTGCACATGGGAAGTATTTCTGTTTCCCCCACTTCAAAGGGTTTGAAATAGAATCCCAGCTCTCGATCAGTGACCCTGTTAGCCCATTATTTGGCTTTAGCAAAAAGCCTTGTTTTTATGTGTTTAGTTTAAAATGGAGAACAGAAAACAAGTTTGCAGGAGAAAAGGTTTACGTTTTCAGCTCTCTTTTCCAGGGGCGTTCACACAGGCAAACATCACGAAACGAGAGCGGCTGTGCAGTCAACAGTCACTCAGGGGAACAGTGAGGCCAGATGGGCAGAGATCGCTGGGGTTGAGCCCCTTCTATCTTCTCTCTTTAGTTTGGGATGACTAGAGCAAGGCAGTTGATGGAGAGAAGGGCAGCTCTGAGCAGTCCTTTCACGAGCGTGTGTTCTTGACAGGGATGACACACCTCATGTGCCTAACGAGCAGCTGGGGGAAGAAGCTGTCCTCTCCATCATTGGTAACCTCACAGACATCATTCGGCAAGTGTTTCCAGGTAAGTCCTCAAGGACTGCTTTCATTGTCTATCCATACATGGAAAACTAGAACAATATATATACACACACATCACTGTTGGACCTCCATCTGGAATACTGGACCGTACAGTTAATAGTCATAGTGCATAGTACCTATTTAGAGGATCTATTTCCTACAGAATAGTGCAAGACGCAGACCTGGGCCACTATCTCCATTGACTTTGTATGTTCTCCCTGTGTTCATGTGGTATTCCTCTAGGTGCGCTGGTTTCCTCCCACAGTCCATAGACATGCTGGCAGGTTAATTGGATCCTGGCAAGAGTGTGTGCACCTCTGAGTCTGTATGTATCTTGCCATGGACTGGAGTCCTGTTGCTTGCCAGGATAGGCTCCAGCTCTCCCGGGACTTTGTATTGGATAAAAGCTGTTCGAAAATGGAAGAATTGATGAATGGATGGTGCGAGACTAGACCATACCATAATGCAGCTCAGATACAGTACGCTCCACAATTGTCTTAAGCACAGTGCTGGATGGAGGGCTTATGAAGCCCGGTCAGCAGTGTCACAGTATGGTCCATAAGAGTTTCCTCTGAGCAAATCTTAAAATACTCGTGCTGTTCCACAGTCACTTGCTGACCTCTTCCAGCACAAGAACACAGCCAATGGCAACATCAGAGTTCGGCAGCACGTCTTTCCATGGGTCCCAGCAAGCCACGTCAGCTCCCATGGCTTGCTCTGGCAGAGTAGGGTGCCTCGGCTTCCCCTTGATAAGATAGTAATTGCAATGTAATTGTGAAGATTTCATTGGTTCACAAGGTGTCCAATTAAGGACTTTCCTCCCATGTGTCAGGATGCCCGCCAGAGAGAGAACTGAAGCGAACATAAATTGAAGGCTGAACGCAGAAACGTAATGGCGTCTGGTGAACCTGGAGTTGCTAAGTGTCTCTGTTTGCCCGCTGTAGATACCAAAGTCTACTCTGCTTTGGGCAACCATGACTTCCACCCCAAGAGCCAGCTGCCTGGGGGGCCCAACTACATGTACAACAGGACCGCCGAGCTCTGGCAGGCCTGGCTGGAACCGGAGTCTCTGCACACCTTCAGGACAGGTACCAGGAAATCGGACATCATGAGGAGCTGCTCCGCTTCCCTTGGGATTCGAAGCCCATATGGAAATGACTGTTGTGGCAATGATCAGTATCAGCAATAGAGTTAGCATTTCAATCAGATTTTCATTGTTTAGTGTTACAAAATTAGGTTGCACTAAGTAATTAGCGTCGCACATTGGGCCAGGATGGTGGTGCTGGAATTAAAAACAAAGTAAAGTTAAATGTGGATTTCCCAGCATGCTGTCTGTAAACTCATTCTTTCATCAGGTGGATACTACACAGAGAAGCTGCTAAACCGTACTGGTCAGCGAGTAATCATCCTCAACACTAACCTCTACTATGACCAAAACACGCAGACTGCAGAGCTAGAGGACCCAGCTGGCCAGTTCAAGTGGATGGACAATGTACTGACCAAGGCAGCTGTTGATCAAGAAAAGGTCAGCACAGGAAGTACAAGTTTGGTTACATAACTGGTTGCTTGTTTGCTAAGTGACATCTTGAAAGTCTCGCACTGTCATCAGATCCATTTTTCTTTGATGGACCCAAGAAAAGCAGCCCTCTAGTTTTGAGTTCTGTGATCTGTCCAGAGTCTGACAATGATATTGTTGAACTGTGACTCTGCCAGGACTTTGAATGCCTCAGTTAAATGTGTTTCATGATCAGATGCTATAGCTGGTAGAGGCTCAGTCACAGAATATGTTCAGCAATCATATACTGTATGATTAAAAGTGCAGGCAGTACTGTAAACCCCAGAGTTAGGATTAATTAGCATTACAAATATTTCACAATTAGAGCAAGTAAAACAAACAAACAAAACAATTCCTTACACTTTTCTGGACACTCCACTCAAAAGCGCTTTACAGGTAATGGGGACCCCCCTCCACCACCACCAGTGTGCAGCCTCACCTGGATGTTGAGATGGCAGCCATAGTGCGCAAGTACACTCAGCACTTATCAGCTCACAGCGGGGAGGAGAACAGAGTGATGAAGCCGATTCATAGATGGGGATTAGTAGGTGGCCATGATTGGTAAAGGCCAATGGGAAATTTGGCCTTGACGTTGAAAAAAACCCTGGGATTTTTAATGAACACAGAGAGTCAAGACTTCGGTTTTATGTGTCATCCAATGCCTTTTTACAGTATGGTGCCCCCATCACTACACTGGGGCATTAGGACCCACACAGACCGCAGGGTGAGCACTCCCTACTGGCCCACTAACACCACTTCCAGTAGCAACTTTAGCTTTTCCCAGGAGGTCTCCCATCCAGGTACTGACCAGGCTCACACCTGCTAAGCTTCAGTGGGCTGCCAACTGTGAGTTGCTGGTTAACATGGCATTTAAACAATTAACTGACTTCATTAGACTCTTCTAGACATAAACCATTGTTCTAAAGAGAGCAAGATCTGGCTTAGATTATCATGGAATGGAGTTTATGGTGAATCTATTCTGGGAGGTAAAAGGATATTATTAAATCCAATACTTCTGCCAATTGAAACTACACACAGAGGACATGATGAAAGCTTTAGCTTCCCAGATACGAGAGGTTGGTCAACGTTTTGATGTACGAGTGTACCCATCATGTGCTAGGTTCAGGACACATCTTTGCCGAAAGTCTTCACTCCATATATTCCTTTATATTCCTGAAATTTGCTTCCCTGCTTCCGTGTGCACGCAGGTCTACATCCTAGGACACGTGCCTCCGGGCTTCTTCGAGAAGAAGCGTCTGAAAGCGTGGTTTAGGCCCCAGTTCAACAGGTACTACCTTCAGCTCATCCAGAAGCACCACGGAGTTATCGCCGGCCAGTTCTTCGGTCACCATCACACCGACAGTTTCCGCATGTTCTACGACTCCAATGGTACAGCGCCGAGACTTTCCCTTTGTTTACAAATGGCTCTTATAAAGAAGGACAGGGTTTAGGTGGAGTTTGATTTAGGTTTAGATTCAAAGAGGTGTCGTGCATGTTCATTACAGAATTTAATTGGAGAACTATTATTTAATAAAGCAAGAAAGTTGCAATGTGGTAACAGTTAGAACACCTCCCCTGTTCCTCTCCTTTTTCTGACCTGGTTGCTCCTGAAACATGTCTCTCCTGTTGTCTACGCAGGGACTCCTATCAGCACCATGTTCCTGGCTCCAGGAATCACCCCCTGGAAGACCACTTTGCCCGGCGTGAAGAATGGTGCCAACAACCCAGGGATCCGAGTCTTTGAGTATGACCCCAGCACGCTGCTCGTACAGGTATTTCAGCATAAACCAGAGGGGAACAACTGTGATGAAGTGCATTTACAGCTGAGAGCCAACACTTAGGGATTGCCTTCTATATACACAAAGGGTGGCCAGAGAGTGGAACAAGCTGCCCTGCCATATGGTTGAAACTGTTCAAGAAATGGCTGGACAAGATCCTTGCATTAATTATAATTAAAGATATGACTTATACACAAACTAGACCCATGAATACAGGAAGCAAACCTGCTGTGACTGGTTTCAGAATTACATCAGAATCTCAAGTGAAATGTCAATGGTCAGGGCAATTCAGGAACTAAGAGCCATGTGTGAATGAAGCTGCTACTTTAAATGGGTTGCATGGACCAAAGGGCCTCCTCTCGTTTGAAATCTTTCCCGTGTTCCTGTGTTTCGGTGAAGTTCAAACTTTGCACTGATCCTGATCTTGAACTACTGTGCTTCATGTTGCGGAAACCATTTTTCTTTTGCCTCTTTCTTCTTCTACCCCTTGGATGAAACTACTTTGCCGACACCTGATCTTGCCCATAAACTCGCTCTTATCTCTTATTATTGCACTTTAATACATCAGTATGACTGATATATTACACTGTTACACATTTATTAAAGGGTGGGTTGTATCAGCGGTGTTTTAAGTAATGCATTTCCCCTTCTTCATAGTCTGTGATTCTACAGCTCTGTTCCACCTTGAATTGCAATCTGAGAAGCCAAATGGCTTCATAAAAGGGATTTTAACACTTGTCTTGATCCTGGAGGGACAGTCAGTGTGTCTGCAGGTCTTCAAGCTCCCTGCAGAGCTGGAGGAGCGGTTGAGATTGGTCCGATAAGGGGTGAAATGAAAACCCGTAGACCCGCTCCCGGATCAGGACTGGACAGCCTGTGAAGTCGCGTCACGCCACTGACCCCTGTTGCCTCTGCTGCCGCCCCAGGACATGGTCACGTATTACCTGGACCTGACCCGCGCCAACCTGGCCGGGGCGCGCTGGGAGAAGGAGTACCGGCTGAGCGAGGCCTTCCGCTCGCCCAGCGCCTCGCCGGCCGCCATGCACGGGGTGCTGCGGCGCCTGGCCCGGGAGCCCTGCGCCCTGCAGAGGTACCACGAGCTCAACTCCGTCGGCTACGACATCTCGCCCTGCGACGCGGCCTGCCGGGCCGACCACGTCTGCGCCATCCGCGAGGTGGACTTCCTGGGGTACGAGCGCTGCCTGGCGGTAGAGGGGGCGTCTCCGGCGGGGCTGCGGCTGCCGCCCCTCCTGCTGGTTCTCCCGGTCACACTCCTGGGGGCTGTGGTGTAGCCCAGGCGGTAGCCCTGGTAGGAACCCCAGCACTAACAGCTGATACCAAAGCAAACAAGTACGTTCAGCTGCAGTCCCATACTCTTCAATCCCATCTCACGCCACAGCCTACAGACAACTCCCAGGATCCCGTTTTCCAGTTTTCTATTCTCTAGGTTTGTGGCAGATGTAATTACTTAAGATCCACATGGCTGATTCCCAGTTTTCCCAAACCACACCCGCAGCTACACAGATAACACATATTTTGGAATGTTTTGCTGCATTTATTCCTGTGCAAAGGGCATCTTTCAACAATCGTGTAGATGCTCCTTTGGAGAATGTTCACCAGAGACTATTTCCACTATCAGGGTTTTATTTCAGCTTTAGCTGGTGCACTTGAAAGGCAAGTACAGAAATTGAACATTGCACATGAGATAAGGACTTCTCTCACCTTTGATCCCTCTCTCGTTTCCCTGAAGCCGAAGAGGAAAGCGATCTGAACTGTTGCCTTGTGAAAATGTGCCGTGTTAATTGTAGCTGAAGACTGGTCAATAAACTGATAAAAGCTAATACTTTGAGGGCACACACAGTCTGACTCTGTATTTGTCTGGATGGTGTCAACAGCTAATAAAAGTGACAGCTCTTTAAAGAAAGAGGGAACTAAACTCAAGTACAGCCTATTAGTAAACTGTACAGTACAACAGCTTACCTGCCATTCACACTGGCTGGAAATATTTATCTGAGAACCTAATTATTGAATGTAGGGCAGGGTTAAGTACACCTGGTATTTTATGTACGCCATGTAGAATTTAATTCATAGAAATACTGACAGTATTAGAGCATCCTCCATTGTCTTTTGCAGTCAGTTTCTTAGTACTATAAAACTCTTAGAGAGAAAAACACTAGTGAACTCCTGGGCTCTTTTTTAATGGCTGGATTACAGACTTACCATTGGTGCTTAACCCCATAGAAAAAAACAGCACATTCCTGTTTGGGCAGAGAAAGCACGGTTTAATTGTTCGATGTGCTTCTGTGCTCCTCCCTGTTGGTTACAGAGCTGCGGTGTCTATCAATATTACAACAGATGGCAAATTTGCCATTCGTCTGAGCAGTTCTGGGGTCAGGCAGGCCAGCACCTGCACTGTCAAGCCCATCCCAGGATTCCTTGCTCCTCCTCGTGCGGATGCTGAACCGGACCCTTGCATCACATAACGAGGACCTGCTTGGCAGAGGTGAAGGGCTCCATGGCGCTGTGCAGGGCTGTGCGGAAGTCCTGGAAGCTGACTTCAGTGCAGGCTGGGGGGGACAGCTTACCCCCCCTAATCAGAGCGCACAATTCGGAGAGCATCTCCTTCAGAGCCCCCTGATCTGCAGAGCCAGGAAAAAGGAGAATACCTGGGCTTAGGCTAACAACTCATTTTTCTTTGGCTTTTGCCTGCACTGGCAAAAGTGACACAACCAGGCTCCCCATCTCCCGAGGCAGATGACATATTTGAACACAGCATGAGCGTTGCCATATGCAGTCAAGACCAGTCAGTGCTGGTCTCGCTGATTTTCACTACCTCGCCATGGGGGCAATTTTGTAGCATCGTTCTAGTGCTCGCTGATGTCACGACCTCTTCAAGTGAACGTGCTGTGCACGTCTACGACCAGCGCCCAACTTACCGCAAGCATGTTCTCTCTTCCATTTTGTTACCCAGAATCCTTGCACCCTCACATCCTTGAAGATCAGGGCACTCTGAGGAGGGAGGGGTGAAAGGAGCCATCAGCTGACAGAAAGGGCTCGAGCCCAACCAGTGGAACGCCACACCCACACCACACCATCCCACACCACGATGCACTGACTCACCACGGGCACCGTGACCGGCTGCTTCGCCATCCCCCCATAGGTCACCATTGTACCTCCACTCCTACAAGCACAGAGACAGCGCTTCGCGTCACCTTGGCCATGCACTGCAGCAAGCTGCTGCTGCCACTGCGACAAGGCTGGACGCACGTGAGCAGTCCAAGCAATTGGCAGGAAACAAAAGAAGCATATTAACTAGGTCCTCAAGTGAACCACTAAACACATTCTTTACACAAAGGGTGGTGGGAGTGGCACAAGCTGACCAGTCA
Organism: Lepisosteus platostomus; assembly: GCF_059453375.1. Classification (NCBI taxonomy): domain Eukaryota; kingdom Metazoa; phylum Chordata; class Actinopteri; order Semionotiformes; family Lepisosteidae; genus Lepisosteus; species Lepisosteus platostomus. The sequence goes on along the minus strand of NC_142623.1, from coordinate 5,844,036 downwards.
TGTTGCTGTAGCTGATGCCCTGGCTTCTTTCAGGAAACAGAATAAGATTCTTGGTTCAATGAGCTACTAACTACCGAACGGGCTAGATGGGCCTGTTGGCCTTCTCTCATCTGTAACTACTCCGATTTTCTTAACTTCCTCTCCCTTGCACACAAGTACACGAACCCTAACAAGCTCCCAACCCCCCCGGCCTGCCAGTTCTGCCCAGGCCTGGAGGTGGACAGTGCCCGTGGGACTTACTGTAAGTGGCGCAGCAGTTCGGTGGCACTTTTCCCACCCACCCCATTCAGTGCCAGGCGGGGTCGAGGACAGCTCTGGAGGGAGAGAGAAAGAGGACACTGAAGGGAGGAGAATGCCAACACCTTCAGCGAAAACACACAATAAATGAATCCATCTTCAAATTCCTGCAACACAGACGCATTAACCAAATCCGCCATTTATTTAATAAGGACAATAGCGGGCGGAATGCATGCAAAAACTCAGTTTCTCCCTGACCTAAAAGAACCGCAATGCTCGGCTATGAGCCATGTGCCCACCTTGAAGATCTCGCTCATCGCTGGCTTGCGCAGAGTCTCCTCTGTGACCACGTGAGCTGCACCCAGGGCCCGGAGCCTGTCTGTGAGCTGCTGGAGGTCGGGCCTGGAGTCGAGGACACACACCGAGTCAACCCACTAGGCCACAGACACCTCTCTATCCGACTCCATTGACTCAGTTTCTTCCATTGAAGAATGTGTAGAACATTTTCTATATATTCTGAGCCCCACTTGTGTTTCCCTTAACTATTAATTGAGATGCAGTGCCCGTCAATTCTATTGCCAATTTGAACCAACAAAACGCAGATGATATCAGGACCCCTTTATTGCTTAAGAAACAGAATGACTGGTGACACCAGGACAGACCAAGCTCATGGATTCAAAGACAAGGAAGCAAGGCTGTTCCATTACTGGGGTCCAAGAGGAAAGAAGCAGTTCCCTGTCTTGTCCTCGTTTCTCCTGGTTTGTGTCCTGTCAAGTTTCCCTGCTGGTGATTTTGCTCAGGCAGTCACTGGCTGCCTTCACCCACTACTTCAGAAAGAGCTTCTGAAAGAAGACACTGCTGTGGAAATGGGAGAAGGGGACTGTTGAGGATACGGCAGGGTCGCACTGACTTTCACCTGAAGTGCTTTACAAACAGGCCACACCACGTCTGATTCTGGATGGCATTCCTAGAAGGAAGCTTTGAGTAAAAACTCCTGTGGGGATAGAGTCATCAATGTTCACTGAAATAAAATCTATATATAGAGAGAGGGGGGTGATGGACCATATTTCCCCAAGCTGAAAACAGACCACACGCAGGGAGGAGAAGAGGGTAGAAGTTGCTTTCAAGGTGTGGGTGCCATTGCAGCAATCACAGGGGAGGGGAGAGTTGCTCTCCTGCCTTTCTGACAGGTTTTATTTTCCTCCTCTGTCTTAGTTTCTGTGGAGAAGGCCTCACAACATTCTCTATTTCCAGAATCAGGACAAAAACAGATTTGTTAGTAAATCTGGGACACCTAGAATAAACCTTTACTATGGGACTGTCTTGAGAAAGACAGGACACGCAGTCTGCCAATAAAACAATATTCACTAGAAGAAAGAATGAAGAATTCAGTAGACTTTACTGTGTTACAGGACGCTTTAGCGCACCACCTGGTGGCAGGGAGATGACGCTAAATACAAATGACATGATATGAACCTCACATTGACATTAATACTCCTCGTTAAATTACTGGTCTTCACACACAGCCTCCGAAAAAGAGGTTAAAGGAGCCAAAGTACAACATATTTATCTTTTCAATTTAAGGTAGCCATATTTAAAAGCACATATTTATCAGAATGAAAATTCCAACCTTGAGAGTAAAACTTGGGAGGAGCCTCGTTTTGGTCAGAACGCGCCAGGCGTGAGCTACCCCTTTAACTCCCTTCCCAGCCGAGGGCTACCTGCTTCGGACCACGTTGACGGTGTGGATCCCCCTGGCGGCCGCGATCTGAATGACAGCCTGGCCCACGCCGCTGTTCGCCGCGTTCTGGATCACAGAATCGCCTGTGAAGGGCAAGAGAGCATGGTGGCCCGATTTAAAAATCGAGACTCGTTGATGGCTTCAGATCTACCCGTTTAATGGGACTTAACCTGACAAAACTCTCGCCCCCTCCTTTTTACTTCGGGTTTTTCCTCAATATCAGAAAATGACTGCGCCAACAAGACTGCTCCCACACCTCTGTGCAAACCGCGCAATCCGCAGCCCCGTTACCGAGCAGTTTACATGGCCGAGCATCTGGCGTCTGCGCCAATCAGGACCAGTGACCTGCGCCTTAGTATTGTGCAGCATGACAACTAAACGTGCACAGCTCACATAAATGTAGCTCACTGGAAAGGTATTTCTGTTTTTTCCTACTGTCCCATGATCACTGCCTCCTGCCCTCTCTGCTCCTTCCACGGTTGTGGGACCTGATACACTGACAGACTGGGGCACAGTTGGTGCAGCTCATTACTGAGACATGCTCCGAGCCCTAAAGGACAGGTATACAGGTGTATATACAGGTAATGGAAGTTTCTTGTTGCAGTGTACACCTTATCATTAAATGGGTATCAGATCTACTTAGTACCAAGTTACTTTGTTAACTGGGGAAACTGCCTATTTCCTCCAGGCCTGGGAAGGTAGGAGAGGTGTTCAGTTTTCTGCTGCTATGCAGTGATGAAAGTCTAGACTACCTGGCTTTAAGGTCTCAAAGTCTGACAGCATCCTGTAAGCAGTACAGGGATTCACTCCCAGAGTGGCAGCACACAGTACTGGGATATCACTGGGCACAGCGATCAGGTCCTCTTCACCGAACACAGCAGCTGTCCTCCATGTGCCTGTCCAAAAATCAGACAGCCACTTGTGAGTTTCAGTACACACATCCGCTGATTTTTCAAGAGTCAATGAACACCCTGTCCTCAAATGACGGTATAACAATTTCCTAATAATAATTTCTTACACTTATATAGCGCTTTTCTGGACACTTCATACAAAGCACTTTACAGGTAACGGGGACTCCCCTCCACCACCACCAGTGTGCAGCCCCACCTGGATGATGCAAAAGCAGCCAGTGTTCACCAGTACGCTCAGCACACACCAGCTCTCAGTGTGGGGAGAACAAGTGTGAAGCCAGTTCATAGATGGGGATTATTAGATTGGTAAAGGCTAATGGGAAATTTGGCCAGGAAACCAGGATAACATCCCTACTATTTTCAAGAAATGCCCAGGGATTTTTAATGACTGCAGAGAGTCAGCAGCGAGTTCTCAGCTTTTTTTTACAGTATAGTGTCCCCGTCACTATACGGGGGCATTAGGACCCACACAGACCACAGGGTGAGCGCCCCCTAGTGGTCCCACTAACACCTCTTCCAGCAGCAACCTTAGTTTTTCCCAGGAGGTCTCCCATCCAGGTACTGACCAGGCTCACACCTGCTGAGCTTCAGTGGGTTGCCAGTTGTGAGTTGCAGGGTGATATAGCTGCTGACATTTTCCAAAGAACGTCATCCTATAATTAACAGATACCTAAATTCACACACAAATGAAACTTGACGGTTGCTAGACAACACCATCATTGATCCGCCCATAAAAATGGCAAGACCCCTCCCCCAGGACAGGAACTCCCGCCTCACCCAGTCCAGCATCCCTGGGTATTACCCAATCACCAGCTCTCAGCGAGGTCACCTGACCGCCCACTTCCAAGACTTGGCCAACCCCCTCATTCCCTCCTACTGCTGGGAGAGGGGGCAGGATAGCATAGGTACCTGCACAGAGACCAGGTGAGTGAGGGAACAGGGTCAAAATCAGGAGAGAGAGATGGACACAGTGCACTGCAGACATTTACAAAGAACCAGCTGTGCAGCGAAGGGGCTTCACCCCAGTTCAATCATGTCAAGGCCAGAGAGAAATCAGAAGACCAGACTATTACCTTGAACCATATTCATGTCTGAAGGGTTGATGGGGGCTGCCAGCATCTTCACTAGGACACTTCTGTCTCCCAGAGCAGGGAGTTTCATTTTCTCCATCCTGAACAGGACAAACATGTACGACAGCACCAGTTCAGCAGTCTCTGGGAGGCGGTTATACATCATAAACTCACCATCAAATACTGTATAGGGGAGAACTTCGCCCGTTAAACACTTCAACACGTGTCTTCGGGTTCTTTTAAGATAATAAAAGGGTTTCTCACATGATGCACAACATAATTTCATCAGGAGTTTCATTTCTTCGCTGCCAGTAGAAATGATTCTTTTACATGATTTGTATAAAATGATTTCACATACTGTATATACAGTGTAATCCCCGACTGGTGTTGCTTCGCGTTTTAACGAGCACTAAAATGTGTTTTATTAAATCTGTAAATTATGCCTAAAAAAAAACAGATTGGATTATTATTTTCATATTGGCTTTCTGGGCAGATAAGTGGCGCATGAGTGCTTACTGGACAGCCTGCGCAGGATCGCCGTGGCTCCTGTAGACCAGCGCCCTGCAGTCTACCCCAGCAGCCGCGGAGGAGTACCTGCAGCCCGCAGGAGGACAACGAGAAGGGTCGCTGCTGCCCCGGCTGTTCGGCAGCTGTCTCCGCCGGAAAACATGGTATTCGGAGACACTTGCTCCACTTACGAATCTGCATATTTTCCGTCTGCGTGAAATACCTGCCCTCCTCCACAACAAACTCCAACAGGCAGAGAACACCATGGTGCACCGGTGAGCAGGTCACCCAAACTCCCTCCTGTCGTAACAAACTTCCATACCGCCTCCTACAGAAGGATTGGCCCTCATCCGCTAACGAGTATATTAGGGGTGGTCAGACAACAGCCATTTTTACCGTACATTTCAAAATATAGGGACATTTAAGAATGTCGCTATATTTCAATTTTGTAGGCGCCGCAAATATAATAATTACGGTTCCTTGCGTTTCAGGCGTGCGAACCCACTGATGTGCTTTATAACATCACAATAACGAGTATTTTACACCAGTTACGCGTTAATGGGAGATGAGATGTGTTGGCAATATGGACCCGATACACCAAGCTAAATAAATAAAATATCGAATTAAAACAGGTACTTAAAAACATGGCGAACACGAATCTGGCTTGTAGTATTTGATCTATTTTGCAAAATGTTGTGCTGTATTACGCTATACCAAGCGCAACGAGATTCGCTTTTTCACCTCTCGTGTTTAGGGATTTGTTTCCGTTTTACTTCAGCTACAGAAAGCACCTGGTTGATTTTTTGCACTTGTAACCCAAGCAATGGGCGCATTAAAAATAAAAGACTTTATTGCTGTCTCTGAAAGATTATGGTGAACATGTAGGTGACTCTTTTTGACAAAAACTGCATTTTTTGCAACTTAATCGCGCTAATTGCAAGGAGATGGGATAATGAGTATAACCTCTACCTCAATTTTTGGGATGTAACAGCAACCGTCACTTGCATAACATTGAAAAATGTGGCAAGTACATGCTATGTCAAACGTCCGCTGGGCGGCGATATTATCATACTAAAGACCAAGAAACATTCAATACGGTACTCTTGTATTTATTATAATATCTTGACACTTAAATAGCGCTTTTCTGGACACTCCACTCAAAGCGCTTTACAGGTAATGGGGACTCCCCTCCACCACCACCAATTTTACTCCCACCTGGATGATGCGACGACAGCCATAGTGCGCCAGAATGCTCCCCACACACCAGCTCTCAGTGGGGAGGAGAGCAGAGTGATGAAGCCAGTTCAGAGATGGGGATTATTAGGAGGCCAGGATTGGTAAGGTCCCATGGGAAATTTGGCCACACCCATTACAACCCCTACTCATTCTGGAGAAACGCCCTGGGATTTTTAATGACCACAGAGAGTCAGAACCTCAGTTTCATGTGTCATCCAAAGGACGGTGCCTTTTTACAGTATAGCGTCTCCACTGCTATACTCAGGCACTAGGACCCACACAGACCGCAGGGTGAGCGCCCCCTACAGGTCCCCCTAACACCACTTCCAACAGCAAACTTTGCTTTCCCCGGAGGTCTCCCATCCAGGTACTGGACAGACTGGGCTGGTGGTGGTGAGTGGGAGGGTGATATAGCTGGCATTTATCGTCTAAACATTAAACACGTTTTGTTTTGCTTTTCTGATTTTTTTCATTGAACAGTTTGTATACCGCTGATAATATTTGTGTAGAGCGAAAAGTTCCTGGTTAATAACAATGTACCAAGTGGTTTCAAATACCACATTAAGTAAGGGGATTTATTTTATGAAATAAATGTATCCCTGCCTTCAAGAGTCCCGATTCACTTAATCTTATAGGTGATCTGTATTTAAAGACTGGCAACACCTGTAAACTATCGATGAATCAAGCAAGTGAATGTGTTCAATTAAGAGCAGTGTGGCCCTTGAAGACTGAAGAGTGCTTAGATGTTAGTTCTTAATGATCTGTTAAATCACCTGTTTAATCGATCAAAAGAACTGTTCCTTAAGAAACTGTCATTGAAGTGACCTACAACATCCCACTGGACTGGAGTTTTCCAGGACCTGGGATGGATGTCCCAGATCTACAGAGATAGTAAAGTTTCTACCACAGTAACACCAACAGGAAGTCTGAGCAAACGTTTTCAAACAAAATGTCACAGCTGTTTCTCAAAGGCATACATATATATTTCTTAAGTGGCTGTGGTGTGGTCAGAATAGTAGTTCATTATAAAAAAGTGAACAGGATACCTGTAGGAGTAATACCGGTTTTTTAACATTTGTAGTACAATTGTCATTATCCAGATTCTCATCTATTTTTTATTTTTCAATCAGGTGAACATTTGGTATTATTGGTGTGGAAAAAACCCCATCTGTCTTACTCATGGGATGCATGTCCAAAAGGCCCCTTTGAAAACAGTGTGGTTATAACCGGACACGTCTGAAGTGGGATGTTTTCATAGTTTTAATACAAAGGTGGACATACAGTGCTTTGCGAAAGTATTCGGCCCCCTTGAACTTTTCAACCTTTTGCCACATTTCAGGCTTCAAACATAAAGATATACATTTTTTATTTTATGTGAAGAATCACCAACAAGTGGGACACAATTGTGAAGTGGAACGAAATCTATTGGATTTTTGAAACTTTTTTAACTAATAAAAAAAATGAAAAGTGGGGCGTGCAAAATTATTCGGCCCCCTTGCGTTAGTACTTTGTAGAGCCACCTTTTGCTGCGATTACAGCTGCAAGTCGCTTGGGGTATGTCTCTATCAGTTTTGCACATCGAGAGACTGAAATTCTTGCCCATTCTTCCTTGCAAAACAGCTCGAGCTCAGTAAGGTTGGATGGAGAGCGTTTGTGAACAGCAGTTTTCAGCTCTTTCCACAGATTCTCGATTGGATTCAGGTCTGGACTTTGACTTGGCCATTCAAACACCTGGATACGTTTATTTGTGAACCATTCCTTTGTAGATTTTGCTGTATGTTTGGGATCATTGTCTTGTTGGAAGATAAATCTCCGTCCCAGTTTCAGGTCTTTTGCAGACTCCAACAGGTTTTCATCCAGAATGGTCCTGTATTTGGCTGCATCCATCTTCCCCTCAATTTTAACCATCTTCCCTGTCCCTGCTGAAGAAAAGCAGGCCCAAACCATGATGCTGCCACCACCATGTTTGACAGTGGGGATGGTGTGTTGAGGGTGATGAGCTGTGTTGCTTTTACGCCAAACATATCGTTTTGCATTGTGGCCAAAAAGTTCGATTTTGGTTTCATCTGACCAGAGCACCTTCTTCCACATGTTTGGGGTGTCTCCCAGGTGGCTTGTGGCAAACTTTAGACGAGACTTTTTATGGATATCTTTGAGAAATGGCTTTCTTCTTGCCACTCTTCCATAAAGGCCAGATTTGTGCAGTGTAAGACTGATTGTTGTCCTATGGACAGACTCTCCCACCTCAGCTGTAGTTCTCTGCAGTTCATCCAGAGTGATCATGGGCCTCTTGGCTGCATCTCTGATCAGTCTTCTCCTTGTCTGAGCTGAAAGTTTAGAGGGACGGCCAGGTCTTGGTAGATTTGCAGTGGTCTGATACTCCTTCCATTTCAAGATGATCGCTTGCACAGTGCTCCTTGGGATGTTTGAAGCTTGGGAAATCTTTTTGTATCCAAATCCGGCTTTAAACTTCTCCACAACAGTATTACGGACCTGCCTGGTGTGTTCCTTGGTCTTCATGATGCTCTCTGCGCTTTCAACAGAACCTTGAGACTATCACAGAGCAGGTGCATTTATACAGAGACTTGATTACACACAGGTGGATTCTATTTATCACCATCAGTCATTTAGGACAACATTGGATCATTCAGAGATCCTCGCTGAACTTCTGGAGTGAGTTTGCTGCACTGAAAGTAAAGGGGCCGAATAATTTTGCACGCCCCACTTTTCATTTTTTTATTAGTTAAAAAAGTTTCAAAAATCCAATAGATTTCGTTCCACTTCACAATTGTGTCCCACTTGTTGGTGATTCTTCACATAAAATAAAAAATTGATATCTTTATGTTTGAAGCCTGAAATGTGGCAAAAGGTTGAAAAGTTCAAGGGGGCCGAATACTTTCGCAAGGCACTGTATATTCTGGGAATATACAAGGGAATCTCTAATGTCTCCATCAACCATCATTTCACCTGCCTCAAGTGTAATGGGGGTAAAGAGCATGGTGTAAACCAGGGCTATAAGGGCTGTATACTTCCACTTGTTTCAATCTAGATATGTAGAGGGACTGTTTCAAAGGGCCTCACAGCTCTCCCTTTAAAGAAGAGGAAATCAAGTGTTTCATTTGAACACCGCTTGTGATATTTGGGGTGAGCCGGGTGTTCAGTTCGGCGCTCTTGTGATTAAATCTCCCCAGGTTGTTCCACATTGTGCTGTTCTCCTGTGGTGAGAATCAGCTGGACTTGATTCACCTTGTAGCTGGCACAGCCGCTGCCTGCCGAACAGCTCAGGCAGAGGTCTCCCACGCTGAGCAACATCATTCCAGGCACAGTTAATGGGCAGCATCTGCCAGCAGTGCTCGGGGGATGTAGAGCTTCTCAGATGTGAGCAACACAATTTTTAGCCAACAGTTGATTCATATATTCATGCAACTGCAGCTTGTGTAGCCCCTTATAGCGGCTACACTGGAAGGAAGGAATCCAAAAGGAAACTGTACAGAGCAGAGTATGATGGTCTTGTGTCTTGCATGAATGGCAAGTAGTATTGTCTGGTTTGATTTACTATGGGAGAGGATTTGTTCAGGATAACCACAGATTACTTGGTTTACCAGGGTTTCTTTCCACAAACATTCTTTTTCATCATCACATTGTATTTGCTTGCTGCTCAGGGATAACAACTTTCTGTAAATCCATCACGTTGAGAACTACAGTCCTGCTTTGATCTTCACACGTTTTTCCCCCTGGCTGCTTTCCAGTGACGCAGTCAGAGCTTAAACTGGGTTATCCGTCTACCTGACCTTCTGTAATAGGGCACTCACAGCTGGTACAGTGACTGTCTGACCCCCCCTAGCTAACAGGGTGGAAATAAAGCTGGATCTATGATAATATTTCTCAGAAAGTCCAGTTCACATTAACACGTGTCACTGAACTATTTTTAACGTGTTTTTTTTTCCTAAAACAAGAACAAATGTTGCATTGGCTTGTGTCATCGTGTGTTCTGTTCGGGACAGTGGTTGCCTACTCAGGCTCTGCTGGTTTTCATTCCAGCTGAGCTTTAGATCTCCAGTGGTGATATGATCTGGTGCTTATTTAGACATTTAACTTATTTCTTCAAAGGCACACACACGTCCACAGCTTGCATGTCATTAATTTCTGACAAAACAGCTTATTAGTTGACCAATGAGATGTACGAAGGTGGGAAAGACTATATTAAGAGTTACAGCTCCCACAATTAACATTTTGTTCATTTACAGAAACTCAGACTTCTTAGCTTTACATTATGTACATGATTTGCATAATTAATGTTTTGTCAAGGCCTAAAGGCGTCCTGTTTAATTTTCTTTACTGATATGAGCAATACCAGTACTATCCTGCATACATTCAGGTGGCAGCAGATCAACATTGCAAGCCATACTTCTTAGTGAAAAAGGAAGTGCTCCGTTTCAGTAACGATTCTGCAGCTTATCTCTGGCTGCAAGAGGTACATTTCTTAACAGCTGCTCTTTGAAGTGAGGTTAATGGTACATTATTGGACAAACAAAACATTTCAGTTTTGCAGTGCAAAGACATCTCAGAGGAATAAATAAATAAAGAAGCGGGTTCCCAAGTGTCTGCAAATTTTAAGAAGGTAAAAAAAGCACTCAAGCTCCCAAGGACATTGATATTTGTGAGAATTGCTAATAAACAGCCTTAAGGGAGCTAAAAGTAACCAGCTGTCTGTAAAGAGGAACTATGAATAAATTTATATGTTTTTATTGTCTATGAAGTGGTAGAATTCTGTTTAAAATAACCATCAAGAGTGTTGAGTTCTTCCGATTCTAGTGTTCTCTTGTGACAAACGTTTAAACTTTTTTTTTTTATGGGGACAATTTACTTCTGTACTTGGTTGAATGTTACCCTTTATTACCACCCGTCTTAATATCTTAAATGTCAGAACACAAAAGAACTCCAGTGGTATATATCGGTTTTAAAGCATTTCCAAAGTAAGGCACAGCAGGTCAAGTGCCAATTTTAAAACATATTCTTTCTGCATCCCCTGTTTATAAGCCCCTCATGCCCCCCTCCCACCATCTCCACTTCAAGTTGACAACCAACAGACAGAAACACAATACGATTTTCTCCTTTTATTAATAAAGTCATAAATTTAACAATAAATTACACAATCATTTACATCTTTTTTTTATAAATTCTTTTCTGTAAAATATATTTTACAATGACCTTGAAATAAAAAAAATAAACCGGGTGTCGAGTTAAACCGCGGGAGATGTGGCTGTTCTGCCCTGCAACACAGTTTACACTGCTGCTCCTGGGGCTCAGAGTACTACAGGCAGCTCCCTCTCACTGGGACAGGACAGCTCCCCACGGCAGCCCTGCAATCCTGTGTTACAACCTCTTAAGACGACGGTCGTCCCTGTGTCCCACGAAGGGTGGCCGGGGAAGACGACTTGTTCCACAGCCGTGATCTATAAACAATACGGGGGCCACGTCTGTCGGGATCAAAGCACATACAGCAATATCCTGTAAAAACCGAATCTCTTCAGCCCTAGTCAAATCCCCGGGACTTCTGGAAAAAGGTTGTTTTTCTCACCATCACAAACTTCACTTCAAATAAACTTATCACACTTCGTTTTTCAAGGGGCGACGACTGTTCGGGGGGGGGGGGGAATGGAAATTATCTTACATCTCACCACAGCCGTATTAAAAAAAAAAATACACCTATTTTCCAAAGGAGCACCGTTCAAACACAGAATCTGAGCAACACAAAGTACACCATCAATGTAAAGACCCTTGTAGATTGTGAAGAAAAGACCAGGGAAGTTCTAAAACACTTTACTGAGTTATATTTGATCAAACTCTAGCAAAAAATTAGAGGGCATAGGGGAATTTGCTCTAGTGCTGCATTTTTTTTAGACAGGTGTATTTTTTTTAAATCTTTGTACTGGCCATTACACAATTAAGTGGATTCGCATAAGAGGAAAAAAAAAACATTTGAACATTAAAGCTGAAGGACATCAAACCACTTAAATCACTGTTAAAATCTGTGCATACTGCCCATTGCCTACTTTAATTTAGATGCGTTGTGCAAGGTACTTGCTCGTAACTCGGGTAATATCGTAACGTCTTTGAAGGTAATGTGACAATCAAGGTGAACTCTGCAGTACAGACCATTTCTTTCCATCAGAGGCATTTTGAAAGTTGACAAAAGTGATGATCCGATTTAAATTATTGCCCATGAACGTAAAAGTAGCTTAAATATTTAGTTCTTGAATACAAATTAAATCGGGTAACAGCACATACACAGCTGGGAAGGACTGCAAATTCCACAATATAACAGATTATATTTTATGAAAAAAGGTGAAACCCAGGTGCTTGCAAAATATTTGCAAATGACTGAATACTACTTATAGCTTACTCTCCTCTGTAATAAAAACATATTGCATGGTATGGAACAAAAATCCCCAGGGACTTAACTGGTTTCCCCAGTTATTTCAGATCATCTCTGTAATGGATTTTTTAAATGGAGCCAAGCAGTATTTCTGTAAGGCTCCCAACACTGAACAAAGCCAAGCACTACGCCGAGTTTGATAAATGTCAGCTGCCTTCTGCAGAACCATGCAGATGCAAGTTAAATGTTTCAGCAGTATCCAGTAAACCTGGATTGACAACATTCTCCTTCCTATGCATACATATGCACTGTATGAGAAATGCAATATATTATGCATAGCATTACATCCATGCATCTATGTTATTAAGAAGTTCTTAAACACTACAAACATTTTAATGTCAGAACAACAAATGACTATTTACAGCTTCTCTAAGTAATGTAAAAAATCAGCCAATGAGGTGGAAGGTTCCTGTGAGAGTGGAGAGACTACTGCAGAAGCAGGGTAAAGTGCTGTGACACTGAGGGAAGGCAAAATTCATTAAGTCGGAAATGGGTTTTCCACTGGCTTCAAACTGAGCAAAGGCAAGAACAGAGTGATGATTTTAAGCAGCAATGGTTTGGCATCATGGACCAAAAAAAACAAAGTTCTAGCACTACTGAGGGATGAGCAAATAGGTAATAAGTGTCGTCACGTAGCAGGGGAAAACAGACTGCCAAACTGATCAAACTATTTGAAGTATTTATTTTTCCTTCAAAAATCAACATTTGGAAGCAAATACCTTGGCTCATATCTGCAAAACATTAATTATCCTTCAAAAGGATGCAGAAAAGTAAATTTGTAAAATTTACTATGTTGAAAATGTAACCTTAAGTTTTGACCAGTAAAGGGCACTGCGATGGAATCAACAGAAATGGTACACAAGTCAAGAATATCCAAGTTAAACCTTGTTTTCTTCTTTTAGCAAGCTCAAAACCAGCAGACTAGTCTGCAGAAATGATATGCAGATAGCATCAAAACCTTCTATTGCAGATAAAACAGATGTCTAAGTGTAATATACACCACAGTGGTTCTGAGAAGACTCAGATGATTTGCAAAGAGCCACAATGGACAAGAACTGGTGTAACCTCATGTCAGATCCTGCCCTGTATTAGCCCTTATTGGCACTTCCCTGGCTGACCATCAGCATGTTTAAGTTTACTATAACTTCAAAATGACAAGAATGTCTGCAGGCATTTTGAAAACTCCAAGACATACAGACTCACTAGCCATTCTGAATGAAGACTGATCTACATTTAGAGTCTGTCATACTTTATAATTATCAGAGGCCAACAATTTTTTTCCCCATTTAATATGAGCATATTATGTTGATTAACCTGTTCTGACCCTACACATACCTGACCCATGTACAGAACCAGCACTAGAGCAGACAAAAATTAAGACTGAAGGAAAGATGTACAATATTTAGGCCAGCATGCTAATCCCACATTTCTGGCAATGGATTTGCAGGGACTGAAATCAGGATTTAAAAATGGCATTGGGCATTGAATGTTAAGAGAATAGATAAAGAGTAACCGAGAATTAAATAAGGAGGTCATTTATTTTCTCCTCTGCTGTGTGAGAAACCTGTCCTTGATGTTACTAAGATGCCAGGAGAAAGGCCACAGATTGTGCCCACCTGCTCACTCACTCTAACTACTTACTACTCATCCTGCAAAGCCTGTGGCAGTACAACAGCCAGGGCAGCACTCCCTGAGGGCTCCTAGCCAAGATCAGCAGCTCAGCAAAAACAGAGCTAAAAAAAGCATCATACTGATCTTTAAAATCCCAATAGAGAATCCAATTTGTGTATATATTTTTTAATTTGTTCAATATGTATTCATTGAGCCTTATTAAAAACTATTTCAAATAACGTCAGCCTGAATATCATCTTCTTATATTTATGCAATGGACAAAATTTTGCAACCCTTTGCGCACAAATATGGAATGAATTAATTTCCCCCACAGAAAGGGCATTCCTGGGCAGAAATTGTTGATTGCATCACAATCTCTTAATTTCTCAATTGTAGATAGCATTTTTACACAAATACTAAGATGTTCTAATCTGTAAAACCTGACCATGTATATAATTTACTGTGTATTATAGGAAGTTGCTAGATTATCTTTTAAACTATGAAAAGGATTTTCTAATTGCCAACTAGCAGTTGTGTATATGTTGCTATTGGTAAGAATGATTTGCTTGCCTGCTGTGTCTGGCAGGAAGAAAATAATTTAACACTGTTCACATCTGTGTAGGCAACAATATGCAACCTTCTGAAGCTAGTTGAATGTCCAAACAGCATTTCAAAATATCCAAATGAATCTTGTTCCCTGTGGTTTTTCCTTTGAACTAGCAGCATTTAAAAACTATACCCTTAGCAAGCACTGTTGGGAAAGCCCTCAGAGGCAGGGCAGCAGCAAAGTTCTTTGTGGATCTTAGTGAGACATGCACCAAGCAAATTCAAATAACCACCATGAACTTAACCTTGAAAATTCAATTTTTTATGGACCACCACTGCAGTTATTTCTACAGTTTTGTTAACTTAGTTTTCATTAAATTGAATCCCTGGTTTCAGACGGCAACCCTAGAATAGTGTTGTTCTCTTGAAAATGTCTGATGCTCCATTGTCTACAAGTCGTTCAGGAGTCACAGAAAAGTTATTTAGTGTGCGTCTTGAAGTTTCCTTTAATATCACGTATCCCAGTTACATTCTTTGCAGGCGATTTTTACTAATCTCAACTCCAGCTCAAAGGCGTCAGGCCGCTCCTGTGGATTGGCGGCCAGCATCTCCTTAATGAGTTGTTTCATGCTGGCATTCATGCTTTTCTTCTTGACGGGGATGTGGAGTTCCATTTTGGGGTTTTCTAAGAGAGCTTCCCCAACAGGCACAATCTCTGAGCCCTGCTTGACATAGCTCCCCAACAGTTCTTTCTTGGTCTCCGTGTCAATGAACGTGATGCGCTCCAGCATGGCCCAGATGATGATACCCAGAGCAAAGATGTCTGCTTTGGCTGTGTAGTGACCCTCCCACACCTCCGGGGCCATATAAAAGTCCGTTCCACACGCTGTAGACAGGAAACACTTGTTGACATTAGCGGGCTCTTCGGGGTTAAGCCCAGAAGATGAGCACACTTTGCTCAAGCCAAAGTCTGCCACTTTGAGCGTAGGCTCAGGCACGCCTGTGGGAGTCCTGCTCTGCGAGATAAGGATGTTGTCTGGCTTGAGGTCCCTGTGGATGATCTGGTTCTTGTGCAGAAAGGCCAGGGCACTGCCCAGCTGGAGCATGAAGCTGGTGTTGGTCTTACGGCTGGGCTTCCGTGAAAGCAGGTAGGCGTTCATGTCTCCCCCGTCGCAGAAGTCCATGACAAACCACAGGTAGTAGGCGCTACGTGGATCAAAGGCAATCTCTCCTTTCAACGATGTTTCCACCAGCTTGAAAATAAAAAAAGTGATGTTATTTGTCAACACTACCTGTACAGATATAAGAATTTCATTTTATTGCAGGTGATAGCTTGCAGTGCTATCAGCAAGGAATCTCAGCCTCAGAACAAAACATGGTCATTGTGCTAAAAAAGCAATGACAGTCCTCCAGAAAAAATGAAAGTGCGCTGTGCAACTTTCACACAAAAAAGGATGAAGTGCAAATAACGCTTTCTATTTCTTACAAGTGCTAAATACAGTAGATTCTATGCAATTTGTAGAGAAAAAGGTCACATGAAGGACACGCAGATTTCAATATTTTGGATTGATAAAAGAGGGGAAATCATCCATTTTATACAGAAAAGCCTATAACAAAATGAAATGCATTGTCTGCATTAGAAAACAATTGAGGCAGTTACATAAAACACCAACAGAAACATTTCTCCAAGAAACCTGGGATGGCTGCCAAAATTCCTGCCATGGCAAAGCACTGAAGTGACTAACAAGCTATTTAAAATGCTTTCATGCACTGCTGTGATTTCATAATCAAGAATTAAAAGGCACTCTCACCGAGATGTCAATGTATTTATTACTTCGGAGACGCTACATGCACAGGATAAAACAGTTTAAACAGGAGGACGTTGCAGTAACTCCTGAAAGGGCACCACCTGACTCGCATTTAGCCCTGACCCAACAGCTGGACCTACAGGTGTGCCCAACCTTTCTCCACATTAAGGGCACAGTG
This sequence comes from Lepisosteus platostomus, assembly GCF_059453375.1. Classification (NCBI taxonomy): domain Eukaryota; kingdom Metazoa; phylum Chordata; class Actinopteri; order Semionotiformes; family Lepisosteidae; genus Lepisosteus; species Lepisosteus platostomus. Next base: position 5,827,752 of record NC_142623.1, on the reverse strand, counting down.
GTGACCAGCCAAAGCACAAAGAGACACACAGACTAACACCCGTCACATAATAGCCCAAGGAGTGGAGACCTTTTGAATGCAAGAAAAAAATGAAAAAAGAAAACCCTTTCCAAAATCTGCTACTATTCCTCTGTAAATGTTGTGGTTAGCACTGATCATGTGAACACTGGACTGGAGAGGAATGTGCTCTATCAATGAAGTGCAGACAAAACTAAAGAACAAGGACAGAGCTAAGAATGAGATGCATCCTAACTGCTGACTTAGAAGCATCCGGTAGCTTGTGAGTACCTACAAGCTCCGACCTGCAATTTACCATGTACAGTATAGGTGCTACACAAAAAAATAGTCCAGGTCACAAAATTCTCAGGAAAAAAAAACACCCATACTGTAAAGAAATTCCACAGTAAAATGTTAATACAAATAAACGTGTCCCTTAATTAAAAGACCCAGATTATATACAACTTATATATTTAATAAATAATATTTAATACTATTGAAAGGTAAGGTAAAATTTATAAAGTCATTAAAATTGGCTTAGTTGACACCATCATCCAGGGAAAAACACTTTCAGTGAGATTCTAAAACCTGCCTATTAGATACCTGTATAAAATCAAATAAATAATTTATCTTAATAATATATATATAAACAATAAATTATTGCAGTGCTTACGGTCCTCAATGATTTGGTGATCAGGAAATCTCTTAATAGTCAATTAATATTAAATATCAGTATTCTCCAACAATTACACTGGAAAAATCAAGAGTCACATCTTCACATTTGCTGTATGCAAGGTTAACGGCAACCTTGCATGTTTGCAGGACATGACCCCGAATAAACCCAGGAAATTGCAGCAGTGGGTGTCATACAGCAACCCACAGGTGTCTCCAACAAACTCCACACACCCACATCCCGGTGGGGGAAGCATGATTCTGTTTTCAGTGCCACGGCACCCATGCGGAAACATAGTCAGGCTTAAACTAAACCGGGGACGGCAAACGTGAGACAATAACGAAACCGGCGATCCTCAACAAAACCAACAGCCGCATACCTGCAGGTAGAGCGAGGAGCTGGAGCCATGCGTCATCCTCTGCACCAGGCTGTCTCGCTGCAGGATGCACTCTTCCAGGTGGATGACGTTGGGATGCTGGCTCTGGATGCTGCTCAGAGCCCAGAACTCCCGCAAGGCCAGCTCCACGTTTTCAGGAGCGTGGCACCGGATCTTCTTGACGGCCACACGAGCTCCGGTCTTCCTCACCAGTGCCTCGTACACCACACCATAGCTGCCACGCCCCACCTCCTGGATGAGCTCATACTTGGGCTGGCTGCTCACCATTCTCTCGCCACCCACTCGCTGAAACCAAGCAGACAGAGAGCTGGAGAGTGCTCTCCCAAATCGACAGTACGTAGTTGGCAGTATGAAAGGGGCAGCAGAGAATTCATTAAATATTTGAATGTACATAAAACAAGTTTGATGATGTCAGCAATAATATTTTAAACTACGGTATCATCCCAAATATACCTTTTAACTCCCTAAACCACTAAACCTTTTAATATATAATTTGGGTTTATTCTTGGGTTCACTTGGGTTAATCAAATTTTTGCAGTATTTCCCCCTCCACTATTTTGCTTCTGCTGTAGAGTCTGACAGTTCCGCGGTACAACACAGTTTGCAGAAAACTGCTCAGATATAAGAATTAATGGAAAAGCATTAATTGTGGTGTATCCTACTGTGAAATCAGAATCCTTTTCCTCATCTTAAGCAACCAGAAAAAATATTTAACAGCAATTCTTGTTAAAAGTGTGCTGAAAAACATATCTCATTATATTAATATTAGGCCCATAGTGCTACTCAGTACAGGATAACAATAAAAAATTAAGCCAGCTTTGTACGTTATAACAGCTTGTCTCATACCATGGTAAAATTAGATTTAAGAGAAAATGCTATTGATTGTTAATTCCTTTTCTCAACCTATGTCTGACACCGAGCTCTACAATTTGCTTTCACCTTTGCACGTGGATACATTCTGGACTGTCATTTCAATCCACAGGCTGTGATGTTGCAAAAAGCACCTGATGTACAAAATAACCACATGTACACAGCCTCTACTTCCTTGATTGCAACTTGAGCAGAGCAGTCTCTCTTGGCATGCAATTCGGTCTCTTCCTGTCTCAGCTGTAAGGTTCTGGGCCTCAAGATAAATAAATGGGACCTTGTATAGAACCAAAGGCTGCTCTCAGTGGCAAGTGAGAATAAAGACTAATCCCATGAATTTAGTCAACCAACAGTAATGCTGTTAAAAAATGCAATTCTTTTAGCATCTGAGGTATATATATAGACAAAACAACTCACAATCTGAACTAACGGTATTTTCTGTAATACTCCTATCCAAAGGCTGAGCATTATCACCATCCTACACTAACATCCTGACTTGTGTCCAGGTTTCTCTCGTACTTTGTTTTAAAAGGGGGAAACTATTCTAAAAGCTTTAAAACCTTCACAAAGATGTTGTAAACGTCTCTTAAAGAGCATGCAGCTTCTGCCCTTGCTCGATTTTGAAACGGAGTAGCTCAGTGCCCTGCACTTAATTTTTAAAACACGACTGAAAAATGCAAGCGAAAGCAGCCATTCGCAAACACTCTGCGATTTCCTTTCAAACGTCAGAAAGCAACCCTTCTATTGTTTTCTATTCAACTAGATCCAGTTGCAATGTTCCAGTTTGCAAAGGGCGAGCCAGTGCTTTCACTTTCTGTACCGCACACAGGAGTGTTCCAGGAAGATCCCGCTCCTATTGAAGCTACGAAGCACAACCGTGTGGTAATGCACTGGGACGTCTCGTATTTCAAAACACACCGCTTGTGACAAACGTCAATACTGGAAACTCTCGTTACTACAGTTTTGTTTCGCGCCTCAACGTCCTTTTTAGGCACCAAACTCTAGAAAACTCGAGTGCAACGTGGTGAAGTTACTGTTGTCACTGTTTACCTATCATTGGGGCTACCCATCTAAAACACCGACTGGACACTGGACTGCACAATGTCTTTACTCGTGAACAGTGGTAAGGGTATCCTACACGGCGAGGCTAGACTGTCTTCAGCTCATGTTCGACCTCAATGGCCCCTGTCATATTAGTGTGTAAGCTAGGCATAAGCCATCACGTCAGGTTTCTGAAATTAAACCCAGCACAGTCGTATTGTCAGTAATGGACCGCTCATTAACAGAAGAGTGAATTGTAAGCCCACGAAGTGGACTGCAGCTCCCGCCTGCGGTGTGTGCACCCCGAACCAGAACCAGATCGGGCTCAGCCGCGCAGGTGGCAAGACTGTCAACTAAAACCACAGGCTAGAATAGAGCATGCCGCACGATCACCCCGAGCAGAGCCAGGGACGTGAGCGTGGTTGTGAGCCGTGCAAGTGCTGCTCCTAGCACCCCTGTTCAGAACATGGACACAACAACACCAGGCGATGCCGGCGCATTTGTGATCCAACGAGAAAGAAAACAAGGTTTTGCCCGCACGACAAAATAAGGCCTGCCACCATCCGTGAGCAGCAAAACGTGGCTCCTGAATATTTTATAGTGCAATACACAAACACAATGGGACGACAGGCGTGTTGCTAACAATGTTCCTTCACACTGAAGCGAGCCCCTCTTCACAAAGACCGCAAATAAGGAGACCGAGGACCTGGATTGCGTGCGAACACTACGTTAATCTAGAAAGTTGAAAAAATACGAAGGTTACTACAATTCCCCTCAGCTCTTTCGCACACAATACTGTGTGTAACACTTAATGGATCCGAAACCACTGCTTATTGTCCCCCGTGTCCCTGGACAACAGCTTTTCTTACACCAGTGGGGGATAACCCGCACGTCTTCATCTACCTGCCACACGACGAGGAAGGCAAATCATCAGATCAAATAAAAATAAACCCCCCCGCCCCAAAGGGTGTTACCTGATCGAAACGTTTTTCTCTTTCACGGGATCATTTGCTGCCTTCTCCCTCGCGCTGTGGATTTTGCTGGCAGCCATTATAGACCGCCGCGCTCGCGCTCGCTCTCGCGCTGCTTCCCGTGCCAGCGAGCTGCGCGAGTGAGCGAGAGGAGCTCGCGGACCTGCTTCGGAGGAGCTTCCCGGTCCCGGCGCGCGCGCCCGCCCGCCCGCCGCCGCTCACCCTAACGGGAAGGAGACGGTAGCTCTGAAACACACGGAAAAACAAACAAACAAAAAACCACTCCCCAGTGTTTTGGAAGGATTGTTTCTGACGAGTGACCTCTCAAAACGAGAGAAACGTTTCAGGACAATTTAACATCTGGGAGCAGATTAGGGTTCCCCACCCCCTTTTTCCTCCATCACCCAACCCAACCAAAACAAATCTCTCCTCCCTCCCTCTCCCTCCCCTTCCAAGACAAAATATTTGACCAAATATTATTTTTTTTATTGAACTATACAAGTGACAAGCTGACACACGAGAAGAAGAGACACTACAATGGTATATTTAATAGCAGGGGGCGACGTCACCCCGCAGCCACGGCCAGAGCTCGTATAAGAAACCATTTTCAAATTCGGTGCACGCGCCGGGCATCGCTCACTCTGATAAGTCCGGAGGGGAGTCATTCAAGAACTCCCTTGCTCAAGGATCCTTTCCCAAAACATAGATCCGCATTTAAATAGTGTAATAATTAATATTTTTATCTTAATGACACGGTCTATCCTTGTCTAAGATCTGACACGATATACTTTCCGCGAAAACAATTGCGCTGAAAGCCCTCTTAAGAAGTATGGATTGGTTCGCTCCAAGTGGCTCAGGGACGGGTAGGCTTATTTTAAAAGGGTGACAAAGGAGAAAGAAGTGTTTGTATCCTGAAGAAAATGGGGTTCGTCCCTCATTTAAATAGATAGATAACAATAAACCTCACATAAAAAAGGAAGTGCAATACAGAAACGCTGCTTGCTTTACACCTATTAAGTAACGTTTAACGAGAAAGACGCAACCGCCCCCCTTATTTTTTACCCTATGAAACATTCTCTTAAAGGGGCCGCTCCAAAAACAGAAAGTTCACATTAGGTTTTTTAATGGGAAATCTTAACAGAAACAAACATATGAAACCTCCCAGGCAATCTAAAATGGCTTACCTGATAATGTTAGAAACAGCTCATGTACACTGGAATGGTCATACTGTGACACATATATTTCAGATCTGGTGTCTTAAAAAAGGGGTTCATGGAAGTTCACAAAATGTTTAGTGGGACTAATCTTCAATCGTCAATTTAAATCTATACATAAAATCTATCAGCGTTCCATATGTTTAAAATAACAAAAAAGTAATGAAGAAACACCCCACCAGAGATCCAATCCCAACCTGTTCTCCTTTCAGGAAGGGTTGAAGTACAGGGGTCAAGGGTCAAAGAGCCTGGATTTACAATATTACAATTTTTAAACTGGTGGTTCCCACTTCTCCAGTCTGGTGAGCTGGGCATCCACGTCATAACTGTCACATTCTCATTTCGCAAGAGAACCGACGTTGCATCTCTCTTACCCCGATGAAACTGCGCATAAAGCTTTTCGAACATCTAGAGTTTTCATTCTGAACCGCCTGCTCTATAAAGAAAGCGGATGGATATTTAACTTGTCAGTCTCGATGTGTAGTGCATAACGTGGACTGGTTGGAGACTCCCTGGAGAGGGCTGCGAGAGTTTTTGTTGTGTGAGGGTGTGCGCTGTCCCTGCTTCCCTAATGGGAGGTTCTCAAGTCAGGAAGGGCCCACAGCAAGGGCAGCGGGGGATGTCCAGCACTCAGTACTGTGCAGTCAGGCTTCTTTGAGACACTCCAAGTGGAGTTCTGCAGAGACACTGCTGGCCAGGCTACAATATTTCAACCTTCACATCAGTCTTGGGGGAGTGTTGTGGCTCTTTGGTCACCATATCAGGTGACCAGTAATTGCCAGACTGAATATGACTGTAACATCTTGCCAGGTTAGAAATGGCTGTCGGTGAGCAACACTGGACTAACATAGTCCAGCCTCCTATACAATAAGAATGTGAAAGTGTCATTAAGTGGTAAGTTGGACATATTGGTTTCTTTCTGTGTTTTTCTTTCTTGATTTTCACCAGGTCTGACATTCAACACATTAAGCCCTCCCCCATCACCTGTCCCCAATCAATTCTCTCAGTCACAAAGTGATTTAGTGCTGATGCTACAAATTCACTCGAGTGTATCGCTCGGTCAATCATAAATAATCAATTAATCAAACTGAAGCCAAAAACATCAAATCAATATTCAAAATCGGTATGATTTTTTCTAAAAACACACAACATAGAATAAAAACAAGTTCTTTTTTTGCACGGTATACAGATTTTTTACATTGCAATAGACAAATAACATACATTTTAAGTGAATTGTGACAGAAACACACACTGAACTATTACATGAGTATTAAACCACTTTCTGGTTTAAATAATGAGAGGAGAGGTACATATTAATATCCTTGATACTTTAGCTAGCCAGCTGGTTTGGCAAGGCTTGTTAAAATTATGCTTCTGGTTGGCGTCACAGACAACAATGTTAACTTGTTAAATCTTTACGCCATGGTCCTCTTATCTCTTCCCAAAACGTTTTGTCTACTTTTTGTACTGATGATGCTCAGACCTTACTCCCGCTGTTACTGTCTCACAGCCATCTTCTTCTGGAGGCACCTCCATCATCTTCAATCACCTCTTGATTGAGTCTGGCCTCCCTTTCGTCTCATTTCCCCCTTTTGTCGTCATCTCTCTCTCCCTCTCTCCACCACCGCCCTCCTCTCCCACTCCTCCTGGAATCTCAGTGTCCCTCCTGCCCCAGCTGTCTGTTCAGACAGCTCTGTTGATCTCTCCGCTCTCCTCTGCTTCCTTCTTCCACCTTTATAGTGCATCCCTGAAATTCGAACAATTCCCAGACCGTAACTTGATAAGCGCACTTATGTTCTGTAGACATGGGAGACACACCACCAAGATGCTCACATTACTGCTTTGCACCCATGCTGTGTACAGCTTTATTTTTTACTGTGTTGCATTTATTTTCTTAATACTTTTTAAATTAAGCTTTCTGAAAGCCAGTTTAAACAGAATGCTGCAATATTCTCTGTGAATCTTCTTTCAGTCTCTTCTACTGGGGAGGGGGTGGACTCTTTACCGTTTACAGAGAATTAAACAAGAGCTTACTCTCTTCCTTCCTGGGTGAAAAGATTGCGGGGTTTTCTGAGGATAGTCTACGGCCATTTCTGAATTTCCCATGCAGATAAAAAAACCCCAGAGTAAGAAGCACCAAACAGAAAGTACATATCCTGGATCTTTTAGAATGAAGGCAAAAGACACATGTGGTTCTTATATGGACATACTTTTATTAACTAGAAAGCAAGTTGTAGATGTTTTTAAACACTACGAAACACTGTGATCACAGTTCTGTTTGTAATGCATGCTTCAAATACTTAAAAAAAAGAATAAAAAACCCAAACAATCCCAAAACCCACCTGGTTTGGTTGACACGTGGGTAATTATAAAGGAGTTTAAAAGGAAAAACACCCCAAAGCTGGAGTTTTACACATAAACCTTTGGTTTATAGCAGTAAACATAACTACATTCTTCGGTCACTTTATATACAATCTTTTGATTTATATTAGGCATTTACACCAATAGAACGCACACCTCTGAATGAAATGTCTAATTTAAAAACAAAACAAAAGACACACAATAAAAGCACAGTTACACGTACACAAGGGCCTCTGTGCAAGTCATACGTGTTCCTAAGTTGTGCTTAATATGCAACCCTGAGTATTGTTTAAAATGAAGATGACACTTTGGTGTGTATGGTGTTCAGATAGCAGGGTATAAAGGAGAGTGTGGCTGTTATCTATTTCCCTGCAAGTAGAGGATCTGAAAGCACAACGGTAACTCAAATACCATGGCAGACATATTGCACGTCACCACAGACACTGCATTCGGCGATTTGGTTTCCTTCTTCTTTTACAGGAGTCTTAAAAGCCACACAATCAATTGCAGCAGGAAATACAGCAGAACTGTCCTTACCCCCACCCAATATGTCTATTGGAGCAAAAACCCTTTTGTATTCAAGCTTCAGCCTTTTCCCTCCTCTCCTTCTGTAAACAATGGCAATCTGCCCTCTTCCCCTGCCCAGAAGAGAAACACACAAGCCCTACTGATGCTTCAGCACGAGGAACGCTTCCCCAGCTGTCGTCCCAGAGCCCAAAATGGCTATAGCACAGACTGCCGCAGGCGAGTAGTAAGGGAAATGTAAGGAAGACTCCCTTCATGTGCACTAAATGAAGTCTTTGACTGTGGGTCCGCAACCTTTACTTTCAACATTAAGCTGATTTTTCCAGTGATAAAAAAGAATAATGAGATCTTCCTAGCTGTCGTGGGTCCTTTGGTTTCTAGAGGGTAGTATTTTCATTAGTGTTCTGAGGCTGTAGAAAAATGTAGAACAGGATAAACTTTATATTTTATTAAGACTAACTCATAAGAAAAAACATACCACCCATTGAACACCTTATTCCCTACAATCCTGATTTGGACCTGGCCAGTAGAACAATCCCCTGGGGTATAAACCATTCTTATCTGACAAGAGATGGAGCCACAAAACCTTAATGAGAGGAAGAAGCCCCCGAGTCTCCTTCCAGGTCCAGAAAGATTTTCTTTTTTCCCCCCACAAGGAACTACTCTGGTTCCAAACCCTAGGACAGAGTTGTTCCATAGCCACTGTAAGGTAATGTCATTAGTAATGAGATGGGGTGCTCACTTCCCTTCCTCAAGGGAAGCAAGAACCAGATACTGGAAGGGACAGTTTAAAGCAGCCAATCAGTCCCACTCTGCCAAGCAGCTGGGAGTTGGGAAGGTATCCGAGTGCTCAGAAAAGGAGCACAAAAAGACAGAGAGAGCATGCAGGAGGGTAGCCAGTTCTGGAGTCAGGCCTGCGAACATGGAGATGCAAGCTAGCAGTGATAACACTACCACCCCTCCTTCCTGTCAATATAACTCATGATCGGTATGAGGAAGGAGAACAAAGCTATGCTAACCAATACCATAACCATTCTGGGACCCGGGGGGTACCCTTGACCAAGCAAGACCTAAAGGATGAAGGCCTCTGGCAGCATTTGGCCACACAAGCAGCAGTGAACACACCTGGCTGCCTTCTGTCATCTCAGAACACACACGCAGGACTAACTCGACACCAACGGCCACCCATCTGGGCAGAGAACTGCATGCACCGGCGCTGGCACAGCTGGCACAGCGTGTGTGGACACCAGCGCGAGGGAGGAAAGAAGATTCACACATCGACACCCGCGCTGCACAATTCTGGAAATGTCAGACATCACAAAAAACAAAAACAAAACAAAACTTTCTACACGGGAAAAAAGGACAATGTTCCGGCTGCCCCAGTGCAGCAAAACCCAAAGGGTAACTACAATGGAGGGGAATTGCCTTTGTCCCTATTCACACTACAATATCCTGAGGTAGACCTGTATAGATTGCTTACAAGGTTTTTCATCTTGTTTTCATTTATAATAAAAAAACAAACCCACCACCACAACACAACACTAGGACACAACGGGAGGAATCGGGAAGCATGGTGTTTAGTATATTCCTAAATCATCCTAAATCACTGGTAAGACGCTGCACAGTTTGTCTGATACAAGACTTACTACGATCTTACTGTAAATGTCATATTTATATTTGAGAAGGCCTTCCAAGCTAGGAAAATCTTCATACCTTGCAGGATGAGCCTATGCCATATTTTCTAGTTCTGTCTCCACTGAACTCTCAATAATATGTCATCAAGTCATAATTATGCTGCCCTTCCGTCCCGCTGTGGGAAAACTGCACCTACTCTAATCCCCCTAAGGACTGAATTACAAAAGAGGAAAAACATCATACAATAGAACAGTAGTATCTGTACAATAATCATATACAAGAGCAGAGTGCAACAGATCCACTGGACTTAATGCATCATGATTATATGGAGGCATATCGAAAGATTATATATTTTATATTAAAAAAGAAAAGGTTATTAAGCATTCATTTCAAATGTCTCAGTGCTATAACTTGTAGATAAAAGGTGATAAACTGAAGAACACTATGCAAACAGACAAATACTGCTCCCTGGTGGTCAGAGTGAGTATTTCCCATCAAAAGCTGAAATGATTTCAAATTTGGGAGTTGAGTATTTTTTATATGTTTAATTTTAAAATAAGAATTTTAAATCTGGTTTTAACTAGGATCATCTTAAATTATTCCAAGGAAGTATCCTGGTAATCTTTCAAGAAACTGGAACTCCACAACATTCAGATAAAAATAAATTACCATTTTGACCATAACCCCAGACACCTTGTGTATCCAAGATGCATTTTGGAAATAAGGAGAAGAAACATACATAGTTAAAGATTATATCAGCTGATCTGAGCATCAGTTTCACCAATTAAAATAATGAGTTAAAGTCAGATTTAGCACTTATTGTGTTGTTTCTATTCAGCAATATTTGATTTGTAACAAAGAAATAAGCACTGTCATGTCTGGTTAAGCAAATTTGTGCCTGTAAACAGCTTAATACTACTTTCAAGGAATATCTACAAAAGGACCATCTGTACAAATAGATGACAGATCTTAACTCTTAGACAAATCAATACGTGCTTCAACTAATAAACACAGCTCTATTTAAATATGTCCAAAATCACAAAAATACACCTACAACCTTATTTAGCCTGTTGTAATAATCAAGTCCTTTAGCCACTGCTTTCAAGTGTGCTGTACTGAGGACTGCTGACTGTTGCACTTGCTCTTCTTAAAAAATAAAAACAATAACAACACTTTTCTATGCACAACCAAGATATGATTTTGAAAAAAAAGATTTTTCACATCTTTGGGCATACAAGCAGGTTCTTTTGTCCCTAACTTTTTACAAAAACACAAAATACAAACCGAACAATTATGAGATTCCATTGTGTGTAGGAGACTATTGGAAAGGGTGGATGTCAGAAAACACATCTTACTACTGACAACAGCTCCTAGCTCCCAGAACACAGCAGCGATTCTTATCTGGTGGAGATTTTGCCTGCTTTTCCAAGCAAATGTTAAGTTATTAATGGATCTTTTTAGTCTTTTCAATAACTGGAATTTTTAAATATATTCCTGTTTCCAGTACACTACATTCAAAATATAAATATACACAAATCAGAACAGCTGTGCTCAAGACAGAGTATGTTTATGGCGTGGGTTAGGTCAAAGTTCATCCTTAAGCTACATAAAAAAACATGGGAGACCATGCTTTTTTGTTAAACATTACACTCCAGAATTGCAGTCCCCAGTCCCCTAGTTATTAGAGCAAAGTAAGACGTGATATTCTACACGCAGTGTCAGAATAAAACATCCAGAAATTGTCTGGTGTTAATGTTTCACCATGTAAGAACTAAAACTGCTGTCTTATTTAAAATCAAATGTTTGTCAAAACCTGTGCATTTGATCAAAATGTGTTTGTCGCACAAATCCAATTAAGAGGGCTGTTAACTTGGTTTATGTCTGCAAACTTAATTTGCTTCAGGAATGGCTATGCTTTTCAGAGATTCAGATATGGACTCCATCTTACTGGTGCTGTTTGGCAGTTTCAAAGTGTCTACCATTTTTCCACTGAACCACTGAAAGCTAGCAGAAAGCCAGTCGGAAGCTACTGGCCTGTTGTGTGGTAGGTTCAGGAGCTGTATGACAATCACTTATCCACCCTTTCTAGTCCTACCAAAACTCCCAAGACCACAGAAGCCAATTTGAGATATCCCTGAGTTTACGTTTCATGATTCCTGAGAAACAAAACATCATTGCAGTCATAAGGATCTTCGGCAATCTTAAAATATACAAAAATACAGAACAAATACTTTATATTAAAAGATAAATGCATCTTACACATGATTAGTGCAGAGTAACATTGCATTGGTTTTAGCATAGATAAAAGGACTTTCCGATGCTCTCAAGTAGAGAACGGTATTGTAGATCGAAGGTAAAAAACAGATTGAAATGGATGCCGCTCTGAATCACGAGCAAGCATATTGCATCATGTGGTGGAAAAGGCAAACTGTGGAACAAGACAACAGGTCAAACATAAGGAGAAGTTGTTGAGGCATGGCAGCAAATAAATAATGACTTAAAAGTTGTGAATGGTTCAGAAATACTTACTAAACAGATGGGAAGTCTTTGGCTTCTCCTTGATTTAAAAAAGACTAAACTATCCTTAATGAGTGCCTAGTCACTGGGAGCCAGCCATCCAAGACAAGCTCTGTATTATAAACTCAATCTGGGATAAGGCCCTTTGAAAACAAACCTAGGAAAACACAGAGAGTAAAACATGCAGCAATCCCCCTGGAGGCTGTTTGGCAATATACAAAAGTGAAAACTTGGTGCCCAGCTCCTGTCCATAACGAACTTTGCCACCACCCCTTCTTTCATCCTAAACTATTCGCACTTCTCTCATTTCCTCTTCTCGTGCAGGAGAGCACAGCATGTCACTGTCAGCTCTTAGCAGGTATACACAGAATGACTAATGGCACAGAACAGCTAGGACAATGGCATTAACTGTTCTGTCCACTTCTGGCATTCTGGCCTCATTCCTCCACGTTTTTTCCAGAAGGAAAGCTGATTGCCACATTCCCACCCATTCCAGGTTGATAATGACGATTTCTGTAGGAATCTTTCAATTACAGAATTGAAATGCGACAGGGCTTCATCCAGTCAGATTCCTAAGCAGCCTTCAGGAGTCTGCTGCCAAAACTCAGCCATGGTCATACCTGTCATTTGTCAAACTAAAAACACATGGCTGCTTATCTGCATCCAATCACAAAGACTCTCCTGCCGGTGATGCCCGGCAATAGCTTTCTGGTGAATGGAGGGCATGAGGCTCCCTAGCCTACAGCTCTTCTCTGCAGGGTGTGCTGCATGTGATGAGCAATGCAGATCAGAAGGGGAAAGGAGCTGTGGCACCAGTCTTGGCAATACTGTGCATGGTTCTGTTTAAAGCAATGCCACATGCGGTAGGTAAACCGCCTCATTCAAAACATTCATTTGGCCCCTGGAAATCCAACAAACAGCACGTCTTTGGTCGATGCCCCCCTCCCCACCCCTGCCCCTCCCAAGAAAAATAGAAACATTCATTCACAATTGTCTCAATCCACGAACTACACCTTCATCATTCATATCGCAAAGGTGTAACAGTCAGGAAAACCATAACCTTTTAGAATTTCTCTTCCTGTTATTCACATGGACAGTACAGTGGGGAAACCAGTGTACCAAAGGTTCATTTTTCCCATCTGTTTTATCCATCCATTTCCCAACGGATTATGGGGGAGCTGAAGCCTATCCCAGCAGCCCGGGACGCCAGCCCATCTCTCTCATCTCGGCTCAATTGTACACAACACTTCAGACCGTCTAAAGTTATAATATTAACTGACTTCTTTAAATAAATTGGATTATTTGTAACTTGTTTGGATGCAAATTGCATAATTTAGGTCATTTAATTTTTTGGGTTTAAGACTTCTTTTGTGCACTTTCTCAGTTAACAGAACCCAATGTATTGGTACCCTAAAGGTTTGGGATGAAATCCCTGAAAAACACTGTTGACTCGAAGAGAAACTAAATGAAGTAAAAAAAATAAGAGCTTTTAATACTATTTTTTAATGCTTTCTGTAGACTAATTCAATGCACACAGCAGTGCCAAAACAGATCTGCAAAAATGAAGTTTCCTTTAAAGCTATCAAGTGCCAACAGAAGGAACTGACTGAGCCATTAAAAGTAAATCAGTGCCAAAGATCTAAACTTTCCAACTATCCAGCACAGAAGACCTCTGGTCTCCAGCCATCCCGAGCTCTACCTTATATTTGAAACTTACAAACGTTGGAGGAATTTCAAACCAGGACAAACAACCAATCTAAAAACAGGGGTTTAAAAACTTCTCTTTATAAAAAATAAAGTAAACATAATTCACTTAGAAGCACAGAGGGAACAAGAAACAGACAACTCATATCAATGCGGCCTTCCTCTACACAGCAAATGTATGTAAACAAGTAGGAATACAGGCTAACTGATTGTACAGTGTGTGACTGAAGGGTTATTCCTGACTGTTACACCATTACACAGTAAACACTTTTTTGTTGTTCATTTTAAAAACCTGAGGTAGTTCCAAAAGCAGCTATAGAATTAGTAGGAACTTTCTTCTTCTGTGTTCATCTCTTGAGAACTGTGGTAAATCCATCCATTGGACCTTGACACTCCTTGGCCCTGCACCTGCTCCTTGCTCTTCCCTGCTCAATCTGAGCTCTCTGGAGGGAGGGGGGCGTGGCCCTGCTCTTCCTCCTCCCCCTTCAGAGAGGCGGGCCTTCCCTGAGAGCTCGGGGATGATTGCTGCGCTTTGATTGGACAGCTGGCCACCATGTGAGAGATGCTTTGGCAGAAATGGCACTTCTTGGGCTGAGGAGGGAGCTTGCATTCCTTGGCATGGTGGTCCAACCCACCACAATTATAGCACCTGCAACACAAGAACCAAGACCAGACCCTGTTATGCAAACCTCAAAGATCAGAGACTGAAGACAGAAATGAAGACACTGGGCATCCGTCGTCAGAAAGTGGCTTATCCTCGGTAAGGGTCATGAGCCCAGAGCTCATGCTGGAAATGCAGGGCACACACCAGGCTACACACAGGGACAACGAGCCCACAGAGAAAAGCCATAGGAGAACACACAAACACAATACACAAGGTACCTCAAACAAGAAGAGAACCCAAGGCCAAAATTCTGGGGGCAGCTGCCATTTTTCTGCTTTCATATTTAAAGCAACACTAATGGTAGTTGCAATTGATTAACATCTTAGAACATCCCTGAATCGTTATTAAAACTCAGCATGTACCATTTAAGTTTAAAAGTCTCTAAGATCAGATGTTCGTTACAGTAATCATTGAATTATACACATTCTAATTCATTAAGACAAATTACGTAAGTTATGCTTTAGGATTAAAAATCGAAATGCAACAAAAGCAAAGCTGACCTTCAAATACTGTACACACAACATTAAAAGGAACAAACATTAACCACCAGCGTTTACTAAACACTCCCTTTCTTCTTCACACCACTAGATGGAAGTACACATTCACTAATAAAATGCCTATGCAGTCTTTTCAGTGCAGGTCCCTCTGAAAATAAAATGCTGTGATTCTACAATGCACTGCATGTATCATTTTATTCTTCTAAATCACATGGTGCAGAGCTGAAGAGCATGACTGATGGCACACCTCAGTGATCCTGAGTGATTACTGACAGCAGCTTTAGTTATAAATTGTTAGACCTTTGAAATGGGGCTAAAACAATACGGGTAGGGAACTCTTCCATTTCCAATTTTGAAGATGTAGTTGTCATATTTATGTCTGAAGATTGTTCACAATCTTAATTACTGGTTAAATAAAAGCTACCACCCAGTCACATTAATGTCTTTATACATGCAGAATTTATATTTATCAGGCTGTCGAATATCTGAACACATTAGTGCAAGCAAGCCCAGTATCTACAGTATATCTACATGAAAACCCATTTTGGAGGTGAAGTTTGTTTTGCCTTGGCTGTGTCAGGTGTACAGTACACGAGAATGGCATGGCGAGTCTAAACTGCCACCCTGGCGTTCACCGGTGTTAATAATATCTCAATAAAATTGTCAGCAGTGGACAGAAAGGATGCGCTGCTCGTACTTGTCCTGTGGGAGCCAGCTCTTCGCCGTACGGATGGCCCACAGATCTGGGAGCTGTGATGTGCTGATCACATGGAGGTTAGGTGCGTCCTGCTCAGTGCTGCCTTTTGTTCCTCGCTGGGCAAAGCAGCGAGGTTGTCATTGATCAGAATGCATACGGAAGGGACCAGTTCTCTTTGTCTCAGTACTGCAGCGTGACCTCTGAACTCTGACCCACACTACCCCCACCCCTCTACACACACACTCTGCAGTTGCTATGGCAGTGGTGACCCCTGACCTTTCTCAGGCACCTACATCTGTCATTAATTAAATGGACAGGATCTTTTTCAAACGAGACCTGCGACACCCACAGCATGTTTGTGATATTGAGCGGGGGGCAGTTATAAGGATTTCTTAAATATTACAATGGGAAAGATAAAAATGTGCTTCTATTTTCTTTGATGATTATAAATCATTCGTCAAAACGGCTTTTCTTATTTCTGCATTTACGCGACACAGTGATACTGTTGACATCAATACCCTAGTTTTATTAAGGATGAGGTGATGAAAATCTGTTCTGAAATAACAAAAACCACAAAAGGTAAAAACTGGGTTATTTCTGTTACCAATCCTCCCTAAAATCCGTACCACAGTTTTTCCTACCTGTATTACACGGATGGCTAACCATAATTTGGCAGGTCCTACAAGTCACTCTTCAATACTCATTTTATTTTATAAAGACTTGGGAAACAGGCATTTTGATCAATTTAGGTAAATAATTAGATTCAATGAAGTCAGCAATGACCAGATGAGACCTACAGGGTGCTGGGATATTCATTTCAAACCATCTCTAAACTGTTCAATTGCAGGAAACACTTAAATAGTCCACATGAGATTTTTCCATGCGTTTTAAAAAAGTGACGATTTGAGGGTTTGCAAAAAAAAGGACACTTAGTAGACAAATATGAAAAATTGGCCATTCGACACCTACAGGAAAAAATGACAGATTCCTCCATTTCCGAATATTACATGACCAATAAAGAGCAGTCAAGACCATTCTGAATTCTGGGATGCACCTGAGTCCAGCTGTCCCATGGGGGCGGGAGTCAGGCCCGCTCGAGCCCACAGACCTCTGTCACAGTTTCTCACACTGGGAGCGGGGGGAGTTACCTGTCCCCTTTGGAACGGCGTTTCTGGATGCTCTTCCCCTTGGGCCGGCGCTCGCTGCCCACGCAGGGGACCCCGCCTGGCCCCGTGACCCGCAGGGACTCCAGACCCTTGGCCGACTTCTTGAAGGTGAACTCCACCACCTCCCCTTCCTTCAGGCTGCGGAAACCCTCCATGTGCAGCTTGCTCTGAAAGCACAGGAGGACGACGGTCAGTCACCAGCACAGGCAGCAGGCAAAACAGCAGGCTTTTTTCTTGATTTAACTGAGTGCCTTAAACCAAGCAAAATAGCATTACTGTAACCACTGTACACAGAATGATGGGTAAAGTGATTAAGACCACATTATATTACAGGGAACATAATTTCATATCAATGATTCCTCTGTACTCTGAGCTCCATGAGCTATGGATGTTTCATTTTGAACTGAATCTTGACATTCTCACCGCAACTTATAATTCACCATGCTTTCATTAAAAGATCAGTTCTTTTGGCCAGATTAGTTCTTACCAATGAGCTAGACGGGCAAAATAAGTCTCTCTCCTTTGTTATCTTTTATTTTCTTTTGATGCAATATTTGAATATTTAAATCCAATACCACTTTAACCACAAAAGGTTAAAATTCAAACTGGGGTTATTTTGCTCATAAATGTAAAAAGTGTTCAGTGTTTACTGTACATCCTATAGTGATAAAGATTCACAGTGAGCCTGGCCAATATAGTGATGGAGATCAGACTCTCGGTGTGTATAACTACCTATTTTTCTTATACAAGCCTATGCCTGTGTGTCATGGCACAAATTGAAGACACAAACTAGACGGTACGCCAGGTATATTTCACAGTCCTGGGACTTGGCAGGCAAAGGCACCAGTCCGATTTATCTGTTTGCCTAAATAATCTGTAAAAAGGGCAGAATCTGAGGTGGGAATTAACTGTTCTCCAGAAACAAAAATCAAAAATCTGAAAAGACCCAGCACTGCAGTTGCAAAACAATCGTATATAATATTCATTGTATTGTAATATAAAGCTGTTCTGGAAGAGGAAGATTAGTTCTAAAAGAAAGGACAAACTGACTTGTTTGACTTCACATATGGGGAATAAGGGAAAAAATGGTACAGGTCGGGAATCTCGTGCATGAAATTCCAACCATGAAAGAGGAGGAAATCCTTAGGATGCTTTGAGTCCCGAAAAGAAAATAGGACCCAGTGATGCCCTCTCCTCCCCCTCTCCAGAGCTCTGCAGACCTGAGGAAGCAGCTCCCCCCTCTTGCCCCTAACCAATCGCAGCATTCCCACCCCCATCCACACAACCAGGCTCCAATTCATTGCAAAAGGAGTCCATCTGGTCAAGCCCAAAACTGACCAGGGACAAAGACGAATTGGGGGGGGGGTGGGGTGGGGGGGCATTCCTGAAATACTCTCGTTACAAAAAAAACGTGCAAGAAGGAAACCACCTTGAAGAGCTAGATTAGAGCTTTGTTTCTTTTCCAGTTGGATAATGCCTACTTTCCCATCTTGAAATCCCAATAACTCTCTGTGATTCAACTGCCGATTTCTCTCCAAGTGAAAGATTCTCAGACTGGGCATGTTCCTAAAAAGGTGTCTCATAGCTCACTGTGAGGCTATGGCCTGTGGAAACGTATTACAGTACGTACAACACCTTGTTTCCTTGCTTTCTGCTGCTCAAGCCAGGCCTGGTGCATATCTGAGGGTGGTAAGGATATGCGTCAACTGGGAAGGGGGAAGGGGATCATGCGGACGACATTTATTAGGATGTGTAGTGGCAAATTAAAAAGATAATAACTACTTTTGTTCAGGAAGAAGTCCTGCCAGCGTGGCTGACTCAGAATAGCAGGCTCATGGGACAAGCACACAGACGTTTACGACGGACACTAAAAGCTGTTCCAGGCATACCGAGACTGAGCTCAGGAAAATCTTGATCGGCCTGAGGCAGACTTTAGGATAACTGAAGGCTTTGTTGTCATCTGCGTTCTGTTGGATTACGATCAAGAGATCTAAAGTGATAAAAATACATTTTCCCCCCAACTATGCTTAAAAACGCGTGTTCCAAATTGGATTTGTGATTGATGACGATGATCTCTGGCAATCACTCCCCAACGTCTTCTTTCCTCTTAATATAGCCACATGTTCCCTATGAATCAGTCACATGATTACACTGAGCAACAGCTCAACAGAAACATCATTTAAGTAAAATATGTACACTTTTTTAATAAGCAGAGCATGTGGCATTTTTTTAAAAGAAAATGTACATTCCTACAGGATTCTAATTTGTTGAAAGCTGCACATTTACGTTAACGTAAATAAAAATGCAGTGAATTGAATAAATCTAGGAGATATACACAGTATAACAGTAATATATATATATAACAGTTATGCCAATTTTTGCATAATTTTTGGCGTTTTAACCTATGCATTTAAATGACTTCTTGGCACATACTTTTCTTTATTTCAGTAACTTACAATTGATGTTCCTGGATTTTATTCAAATTAAATTTGTTATTAATGTGTCTTTATTCCAAGTATGATGGAATATTTACTTCCAGAAGTATGTAGTATGCAGTTATCTATCCTCTTTTTGCTGTTTATAATCTGAGGAAAGGTGGTGTTCTTTTAAAACAACGAATTTACCTATCCCGATAAAATATACAATCCTGACTTTATATCAGGGTCCCCGATCCGAGCATTGTTATCCCAAAGTCACTCACTTATAAACAACATTGCACTTTACCATTAACATTATATGAATTAACCTTTTACAGAGGTCTTTTAAGTACACATTAACAAAAGGTCTGGATATAAAATTAATAATTAATAAAAGAAGAAAAGTATTAACCACAATGTGTTATAAATAAAGTTGCTTTCTTCAAAATGATTTTGCTCTCAATTTCAGCCCTGGAAAATGGGAAACTTAAGGCTCTGCTGCTCAAAAATTAAAGATTTTAGAGGAAAGTAGAGGAGAAACAAAACTTCAAAACAATTCACAGTCCTCTGGTGTACAAGAGGCATTGAGCGTCTTAGGAGAAATCAATTAGAACAGACACTTGCAAAAGATCCAAAAAACAAGAATGTGAGTTATAAACTTGTCCATATTTAAAAAAAAAAATTTGCAAGAAATAACAGCACTAGCAGCTGGGTGCAAACTATTCTATACTGTACAGGGGCCTCCCAAGGACCTCAACTAGCAAGAACACTCTCTCAATTGCAGGTTGAGCTGTAGGATCACAGGTTCGAGCCTGGGTCATGTCACTAGCCGACTGTGATTGGGATTGCTCAAGCAGCATCAGTCAACCAGGGCCCTGCTACCTACAAGTCTCCTTCTGCCCCGGGGTGCTGTCAGAAGGGGGACACGTCTCACCACCAGTCTTGCACTGTGTGTGCCCATAATGTGTTAAAAGACAAAAGGCACAAAGCTGGGCAGATCAGGAGTCTGCCTGTCTGCTTCCTCATTCTGCCTCGGGATGAGCTTGTGTGCATCATAGTCAAAAAGCAAAAAACATAGGTGGGTAAAACAAAAGTAACTAGCAATTCTAAATTTTTTAAAAAAATATCCCTTCTATTGTGTGCTGTTGACTGTGCTTAAAGGGCACAGTCTTCACTTTATTGAAGGTAACATTGCCTTGTCTTTGCATTCAAAAGCTGGTGGGTTGCTGGCTAGTAAAATCCTGTATGTGCCCGATCAGCAAGGCTGGAAACTGGGACCATCGAGTTAATGCTAAGCTGGTGTCAACAGGAGAGTCTATGAGAAAGATGGATGGTGAATTTACAGCCACCCTGCTTTAAGTAGCGCTGAGACACCAAGACTGCAATAGAAAACGTAGGCTTTTGAAGTGCTTTCACAGTACAAGCTGCAACTCAAACTCAATTGCTTGACAACCCCAAACTCCATTCCCCTTGAACACGTCCCAAGACAGCCCCTTCCCTTTTCTTCAGAGTGTTTTTGTGAATGAACACCCCCCCCCAACCCCCCAGCCCTACACACACACTCCTTATTCAGAGCCCTGCCACTCAATAACAGATCACATGCTCCAGGATTTCCTCTTCCACACTGACAATGGAGGGCATTGTCCATTGGGTCCTGCAGGTTTCATTCCCAGGGACCAGTATGAGAATTATTAATCTCACCAGGAAAGAGGTGGGGAGGGGGGGTTAGAGAGTGA
Source organism: Lepisosteus platostomus (assembly GCF_059453375.1). Classification (NCBI taxonomy): domain Eukaryota; kingdom Metazoa; phylum Chordata; class Actinopteri; order Semionotiformes; family Lepisosteidae; genus Lepisosteus; species Lepisosteus platostomus. Next base: position 5,806,673 of record NC_142623.1, on the reverse strand, counting down.
AGGGGTAAGAGGAGTGGGGGAGGTTTCCAAGGGGTCAAATGTTAACTGATCACTTCTTTAATTTGGAATTGTGGAAATTTTAAGCTCGGCCTACCTCACAGTCCCAGCTTCTCCCTGACCAACAATGTGCCTGTCCTTTTCAAATCCCCCTTCTCTGCGTGAGGCACATCTCTGGCCCAGCTGTGTAAAGGGAGGGCCGAGAGAAGAGTCAGCACGCCAGATTCAAAAGTTTATATTTAGACTATACTATATAATGACTTGGATTAACATTGATTTGGGCAATCAGAGCCTAACCCATCAGTGACGTGCACAAGGGATACACCCTGTACAGGATGAGAGTCCATCACAGTGCACACACAGACACGATCACAGACATCAACACACCCATCACACCTGGGAGGATTTTACGGAAGCCAATTAACCATGCGGTATGTCTTTCCAGAAGCCAGAGCACCTGGAGGAAACCCATGCAGACACTGGGTGAACATACAAACTCTATGCCACCCCCTTTACCCATGTGCCACTTTCCTAGAAAAAAAAATCGGTTCTAGTAACAAATTTCTAGACAACATGACTCTCTAGATAGAAAAGTTGACCAGGCCAAATACCTTGTGGCAATCTAAAATATCCCAGTTAAACCAAACATACTTGAGAAGCTAATAAGGGCAGCTGGAAAGGGACGCAGTGCTCATCCACCCTATGGAGCAGCTCAGCTGGTCTTCGAAATGCAGTGAGAATTGGATGCTCTTATGTGAGTCGAGGCTCAGAGCCACATCTGAAAACCTCACTGAAAAATGAAAAAAAAACGTGAAATAAAAGCTGCCAGTGGAGGTGGGAAGGCACAAGACGATCTTTTGAAGAATCCTGGGCAGTAAATTGTTTAATAAGGAACCCAAAGGCCAAACACATAACTGGAACCTGAAAGCCTTTAATTACTACACCTCAGGTTTAACTGGAACCTGAAAGCCTTTAATTACTACACCTCAGGTTTATCTCACGGACAGCCCCGCTGTCTCGGGACCACAGTGACCTTTCTTTATTCATTCCGTTTTTAGAAAGAGTTATCAGCAACTGTTAACCCTCTCTCTGCAGCTGCGGATGCCAAATCAGAGCTACAGTAACCACCTGATGAAAGAGAGGCGCGCCAGGCAGAAACGCAGGCGAATTGGAAGGGACAATGACAAAGGGGGCTGTGAGTAATGGGTTTCGTCACGCCCCAGCAAGCAGCTATTGAGATGCATGTCACTATGTGCACAAGGGACATGGATGCAAGGAGTTAATGTTCTTCTGCGGACTTTAATTCATAAGTCCATTATAACGCGTATCAATGTGCCTACCAGTCTGCAATGCACTGATCTTAAAACTTTGTGCGAGGAGACCAATCAAGTCATGCACTGCTATTCATTAAAAAATGAATAGCTGTTTTGAATTTTGCTGACTCATACATTAAATATATACATACATCTCCATCACATAATACAAACGGTACAGTGTTGGGAGCACATCTTGTAAAATGTATTTAGTATGTACAAACTCCTACTAACCATTTTCCCTTCGGTCAATATTTAGACACATCTGAATGACCCTTTGTATTTGCCTGTGATGCACTGCATACATGCTATGATACCAAACGAACATCAACCTAAACCTATCATTTTAAAATCTTGATTGAGCTCTTTTACTTTGTCAGGGCTCTGTTGTATTGTACAATTCTAAACTATAAGCAGGAGGTAAGAAAAAAAATGACTGTTTCTTTTTCCTTAAAATTGGTGTTTAAACATGTTCAGAACATGCTGGTCTGGTCTTTTAGACAGGTGAAAAATAATACCCACAACCCATTATATCATATAGGTATATGTACACATACTGAATGCGAAATGAAATGTGTTTCATGTGTTTTCACATTCTTTTCCGGTCAATCTAACTTATGTTATTAATGTAGAGGAAAGGATAAACTTCTATTTTAATACACCAGCCGTCATATAACCAACGATGAATCAGACATAACCAGGAAAGTAGTTCAAGTAGGTAGCTGCATCAGTATGCATAGGCTACATCTATAGAATATCCAGGAAAGCTGTGCTGGGTTTACATGATCAGGATAAAACGGGAAAAGATAGACAGCAGCAAGTTCCCAAAATGGAATCGAAACCAAGTGACAATCATTCATCTCATTCTAAATAACCATCCTTCTAAACTCCACCCCCCACTGAAATCTTCACAGTTCACAGATCCTCATATGTCGGCAAGCATAGTTTAAAAATGCAACTTTTTTTAAAAGCGTCCCACTAAAATTATCAAGCAATCAGAAAAGTCTTTAATTACAAAAATATACCCATGACCATCTAAAAAATTCAGTAACATTTTGCTCACCTTCAAATGCAAGCTATATACTGGACACACGGTTAAGATGCATCCAAATTGTCTGAAACAAATGCTTAGCTGCATTTACTTTCATGTTTCAATGATTTGGAATATATCAATAGGTCATGGATCAATAGGTCACTCAGATCCAATCAGTAAATTAAGGATTAATGCATAATAGAATTCTGAAGCAGAAAAAAAGCATTAGTCCATGAGGACCCTTACATACTCATATAGTGGAAGAGTGTTTAGATTCACCTACAGAACGAACCTAAGGCTAAAACTGCAAATGTTTCTTTAACATGATACATGGAAGGTTACAGTCTTCAGCAACACAGCCCTGAATGGTAGCTGTCTACTATTGTACTCTTATACACAGGATTCATTTGCACATAAAGGTCCTGCCGTGGTTTTGTGAAGAAGTGTGCATTTTTCCCTTTAAGAACACGCCGGCAAATAGCTTAGAAACGTCACACAGAAAACTAGCTCATTCAGAAAACTGAGATCACACAAGGACTTCAGCCGAAAGTACTGAAATCTAAGGAAGCACAGCAAAGCCATATGCTGTCCATCACAGTGAAGCATAAGAACAGCTTTCACGGTATATTGACAATACCCACCTTCCAATTTTAGTACACAGGCTCCTACACATATGTAGTCTTATTTTCACTTGCATATCCTTTGACACAAGATATATGAGTCGATACAACATACACTTTTACACTCCTGCCATAATACATTATGGCCATTTCTTAAAAATGAAACATTTAAAATAATTGCCTATTTGTGAGCTAGTGAATTTTTAACAGAATGAGAGTATTACATACGATCCAAACGTAGAATCTACATTTCAGACACTTTCTGAACAGGGCCGGTAAAATGTTTTTAATTCCAGAATGTGTCGAGGATGACGGAAGAAGAAGGGCTTTTTTTCCCCTCACTTTGGTTTTAACAAACGCTCAGATTTCAAATACTTGCAAGTGAATTGAACTGCGATGGAAACTGTGCTGACAAACAAATGGTTGGTTGCAGGAGGTCCGCTGAGTTTCAGGACTTTTCAGCAAGATAATGCCATCATCACCCACCTCGCCATTAACATATAGATACCAGTGGGAGGTGTTGGGGGGGGGGGGCACTCACAAAAGGCAGCAGAAATGTTTTAATCACTTTATAACAGGAACCCCAGTTGAATGGGTGAGTGGCAGGGGGGCCCTTTATCTCTGCTCAGCCAGCTCTTATCTGATCAGACGGGAATAACGCTTTCTTAAGATGGAAGCCTCATTCTCAGAGAGAAGGGGAAAAACGCAACATCCCTTTCGACGGGATTTAACTCCCAAGATGTGTTCCTAGTCGCAGCGGAGACACCCATCTATTAGAGTGGAGAGTGCTTTTCCCAGGAGCTTGTGATCCTTGGAAGTGCTGACCTATGGCAAGCCCATTTACGAGGAAACAAAAATAGTATCGACAGAATCGTTATTAAACTACACCAAAAATGTCCGTAAGCCATTTTATTACTTTGTGGAATAGATAGGCCCTGTTTCAGTCTGCAAACCCTCCCAGGAAGCACCACAACTGCTCTACACATATTCATGTAATGTCTATCAATCCGTCATCACTGTGCGGCATCAGGGTGTTTCCAGGGTTTTTATTGTGTTTACTGTTGTTGATGCGACAAACCAGTGTGGCTAAGCCTCAAAAGAAAAGAATAAACAGGAAAAAGTGGCAGTGAGATGCAGACTAAAACTGTTCTGAAAGCAGCAGAACGAACCAATCCTCTTTTAAAGTTTGGGAAGAATGGTACCGGTAGTATTTGTCCCAGGCAAAGTTCTACAAGGGACAAGAACACAGGGAAAAGAGAGCATTGCAAGCCTTAATCAAGGAATTTCAGAAAACCTTTTTTTTTCAGTTTTGTCATTACACTTGACTTCTCTTTATTCTGTTTATAAAATGAAATAACTTAATATGGTGCTTCCATCACAACGTTCACAAGATCAATTCTGCTTCAAGGTAAAGAAAATGAGTTCATTTCCATACAGCCAACGACACTTTCTTTGTACAAGCAGGTCTGCATAGCTCAGAACCAATTCCAGTGAGGACATCAGAGTTTTGTTTGTAAAGCATTGGAGATCATATTCCAAGTTTTTGGGGAGTTAATCTTTGGAAGTAATCTTATGCTAGATTTGGATTTGTATTGGCCTGGTTTTGAACATGCACATTATGCTAACCAGAGACTAAACAAAGACTACAATTATCACACCTTCAAACATCATCACAGCTAAGTGTTACTACCTTCATATTAGTCACTTTCAGCTGTTGGTGATGCAACCTGTATATGGAAGACTAGCAAATTTCAAAATCTAATTAGCAGGGGGTAAACATTGCCTGTGTAAGTTTTATAGAAGTATAGACACAAGGCAGCTATATGGCTGAGTAATAAGAAATCCATTTTTGTATTAAGTACCATCAGATATGAAAAACCAAACCAATCCAAAGAAGAAGTTCTAAAAGCTAAATCTTGCCAGACTGAATACAAAGTTCCCCAATACAAAAGTCCAATGGACACACTTTAGTTATTTACAAGAATATAAAAAACTAAATTCTGCATTTTCTAGAGTTATCAGCCAAGTAGTACAGCAATATCATGTATTCAACACTTTTCACCTGCCACCAAGTTAAGACACTGACGCAGTAAGCACACACACAGAGGTACACCTGAATCCACTATCTGTGATTTATGTGTCCACATCCCACTGATGTGACCACCCTAGAGGAACACAGGGCTAGTGGAAAAAACTGACAGCATGGTTACAATGCAAAACTACATTGATTGACTGAGCAAAGCCACGCCTTCCTTCTGAATGGTAACACGGTGACAAAAAGCCATTTCACAGGGGTGCCGTTATAGAAATTGGCAAAAGAACCATTTTGGACTACATTGAATACAACAGAAGTGTCGCTCAAACATGTAAACAAAATGATTATCCAGCTGCAAGTGATAAATCTAGCACCCATGCTGTACTTTCTGATTGCTTCTACTCAACGGTGATCTGTCATGGTGTGCAAGGTTTCGAGCTCCCAATCGGGAAAAGTTTAGATTTACTCCAGTCAAGGGTCCCAGCTAGGCTAGGTTATAATGCACCATCTTAAATACACAGTCTTATGGTAACCTTTTGTGTATGTCCCTTAGAGGATAAGAAATAAATCCACCTTGCACTATCTTTCCTTTTTGAGTTACTAGCAGCCCAATGAGCATTTCTTATGATCTTCCATCCATCCATTTTCAGAAAGCCACTTCTACTGGCGAGGACTGCAGCAGAGCACATGGCACAGGTGGGACTGAGAGTACAAGGCCACTACACCCTGGCTAGGATACCTGCTCACATCAAGCCGATGGAGAAATACATCATTTAGAGTAGGCAGCATGTCTGAACTGAGCAACCACCTCTACAAACATATAAACTCCATGCAGATTGATATCTGAAGTCTGAATTGAACCCAGTGCCCTGAAGTCGCAAGGCGAGCTGGCATGACAGCCATTTCCTGATCTTAAACAGACAAAATCAACATGAACAGAGCACGAAACCCACACTTTATAATGAATTCATTGAAAATTACTATCATAAATGCTTATCATCTTTCTAAAACAAATGATACAGATGGCTACTCACCAATTACATGAGATGGTTTCCATTGAAGGGAAGGAAAAGCTTGCTTTACAATAACAATAACAATACTAGCTATACTGAAGGTGACCAGGAAGCGTCTCTAAGAGTTTAGATAAAGTGTGTTAACATTCCCAGCTTCAAAACAGGGGGGATGTTTTCTGAGATTATTGGGATCCAGAGCCTATGACTTAAGCACATCACAAAGTTTACCTTGAGGGTAAATGATTAAGTGTCAATTAAGAGTCCATAAACACAATGTATAAAATCGGATCAGGAGGTAAGAAAGGGAGAAGAAGAGGAAAAGACCACATGAGTGAGAGGAGAGGAGGAGCTGGATCTTGAAGCTTGCATTAGACGAGAGATCCAACTTCAGGATCATCCAGATAAAACCCGATTGGAACTAAGTATTTGAACTTTGCTAGAGGCAGCCTGTTATTCTGTGTTTTTAGGGAACTTGGGTTTTTTGAGTAAAAGATACCTCGGCTAAAGATGGCCTTTCCTGCTTGGGGGGGCATTTTTAGAATATGTAGAAAGACTCCCATTTATTTTGTGTCTCTCTACTCCAGGGTTGAGAGAGATTTAACTGCAGGTTGTGTTGAATTCTGTTTTATTTAGATAGCAGCTTATCTCTTATTTTTACCACTGTAGGCATTATTTAAGAGTCAAATACTTGGTGATTAGGATGTTAGGCCTCTGAAATGCCCTGTCTGTAAATGTGTATATAAAGAAACGTGTGTTGTATGTTTATGCTTTGTGTAATGTAGTGTTTGTATTGTTATTGTTAATACATCTTCGTTTATCCAAGTGTGCCTGGATTATTACTTTTTTCAGTAAAGCTGTCCCAGAGAACAATGAATTCACGTGCCTCCAACTATAAAAACCACTCGGGTATATTTTGGAGAAATAATTTACAAATTGGGGGTTATGATCATTTATTTTATTACTGACTAATCCACTTGATCAATTCCTGCTTCTTCTCCACTTTTAGAACCCCCCATTTGTAACAATAGATTAAGCACTGCACTGTGCTTCTTATTTACAATTCATTGGGGGTCAAGTTTTGATTGAATCCAGGCTATTACAGCCTTTAGTTACCAAGTATTCTCGGTGCACCAAAGCAAACAAAAGGTAATACTCAAATCAGAGAGTTCCATTTCTGACCACGACACCAGCATCTCCTGACTAAAAACAAGTGCCTTGCGTTTTGTTCTATTTGTGTCTTGTCTTGTTCTGTTTCAGGCAAAAATCAGTAAGAACCAAATTCCAATGAAAGAAGCCTCATGTGTTTGCCTCAGTGGGCTGCACAACAGGAATCTTCTCTCCCACTCCTGGGTTCAGTTCTTGGGGTACTTTCTGCATGGGGATTTTGCTTGCATGGTTTTCCCCCAGGTGCTCTGGTTTCTTTGCACAATCCAAAGACATACTGGTAAGTTAAGTGGTTTGGGAGAAAAGTGGCCCTTGTGTGTGTGTTTGTGTCTGTGTGTGCCCTGTGATGGATGGGTATCCTTGTGTCCAATGCTTCCCAGAACAGGTTGTGGCTCCCCCTTTACCCTGAAAATGGATGGCTGGGTTTGCCCCACAAAAATTACTTGCTGAACTCAAGTTTAAAGAAAAAACCGGCAATGACACAACCTTGACGTAGTTTTCTGGATGTCTTGCCACCATCAGCCTAGTACAGTGTGGGCTTGCATTTTCCTGTTGAAAAAACCTCTGGATCTGCATTAAATTGAAAATGGCTCCTGGACTTTGTTAATTTGTCACTGAGGCGTTTGTTTGCCTTCAAACAGCACCAAATGTGTTCTTGACTCAAAAGTCAGCATAATGTTCACCATCTCCTGTCTTTTGTCATGTCTGCTAAGAGCCAAATAGTCACTGGTAAATGAAACACTGCTGCCACCTGAGATTGTTGTCTGTCCCACAGAAGACAATTTCAGTTCAGCAGTGGGTATTACCCCTCATTGACCTTGAAGCATACAGATTATTTTCATGCAATCACTCAGCATCAGTCGTAACTTTTAGAGGGGATTCACAGAGGAGTAGTGTGAACCACAACACTGGCTTCTCAGCGAAACACAGACACCCCATGTCTGAGCTTGTGGTTCCTCCCACCCCGAAAAAAGATTACTGCTGTGACGACATCATCAGTAGTGAAAAAACTAATCTGAGCCGTAAAAATCCAGTCCCAGCTCATGTTTGCCACTCCAAAGCAGTGGGTTCCCATTGGTTTTCTGTATTTTCTTATTCCGTAGCCACTGCAGTCTGAAAATGATTATGCAGATGGAGGAAATAGGAGATAGATGGATTGTCCCAGGGCTAGTTTGGCGGTACTCTAACTTGCCAAATATGGCCTGTTCCTCACTGAGCTCATTTCCTAGTTATTCTGAACTCATCTGCTGTTTGTTGAAGCAGAACATCTCATTCTCTGGGTAACTTCTCGCAGACAGGTTGCCTTCAATCATACGGATAGCAACCAGGTTGTCTTCATTAGTCAAGAGAGCACAGACGTACCTTCTGCTGGTATTTCATTCATTAAAATTCTTTTGAAATAACTGATTTTTAATCTAATCTTGGCAACTCAATTGTATTCAAACTGCCAAACACAGAGCACTGGGATCTTTTTCAATGACTTTTCAATAACTTATTTGTTTTTATCCCAAGGAACAGCAATCCTCAAACCAATTGACAAATCTGGTCACATGCAAACATAATGCACATAACCAATTCAAAAAAGAAGGGTACATGTTAAATTTTCATCAGTAAATAAGTAACTGAAGGATTAATCAAAAGATAAAGAGAATACCAAAACATGTAAACAGCATATATAAAATACGAGAAGTGTCAAAAAAATGCACGTGTCATTTAGATCTCTTGGATAATTCTACTTGATACATGTGTTTGCAGAAATGTTAAATTAGAAACAAAGTCTATTACACAAGATGCATTTTACCATAATGTCTAAATAGCTGCCACTTAAGCATACTTACAAGACAAAAATGTTTTAAAACCAGAGTCAGTGTCTAACGTAGTCATCTTTAAGGTTGTGCTCTACTGGACTTTGTTTTTAATAAGTACAGCTGAATTCAGTGTTTAAAATGCAACAGTGAAATGCAGCAGCCACATGCATCTCTTTTTGAGGGGTAACGTGACCTCTTTCTTTGAAAAACAGCATTACAGGTAAGATAGGCAGTCCATTGCCTTGACAACCTCATGGAGGAAAGCATCTGCTATGAATCCTGGATAGCATTCCGTTCTCTATCCGATTAATTTTGCTCACCGTACTACACTCAAAAGCACTAAACACGTACTAGAGAAGCGCTGAAATCATGTTTTGGGCTTGAAAAAAGACACAAGAATGCCACACGTCTATGTTAGCCATTTGTGACTACAGGAGCGAAAAACGCATTGCGATTCTTAAAGGCCTTCTTTAAGAAGCAGGCCCTTTTAGACACAAAGAAACATTCCGAAAATAAAACGTTTACAAAAAACACCACGAATCTGTATTTAACACCCCAAATTCGCACATCACTGCAGCCTGCGTGAAAAGGGAAAAAATGATAACACAGCCCTTTACACACTAACTATTCAGGTGTCATATATAAGGTATATAACCGACATTTTTCTTCGTAGATTCTGCTGAAATCCACTGCGTGATTTACCCTAAAATAACACGTCCAGCGGTAAACTAGTGTTCTCCGACACCTTGAGTCCATACCTCCCTACAGGCGGGAAGGAGGTTACAACAGTACGCGGGCCCAGTTTTACCAACGTCTATGTCCACTACAGTTGGGAGGGGGTGTACTCACCTGGTGGACGAACACGTCGACCGGGGTGTCCAGTTGAATACCCTCTCTGTTCGTCATGGAAAGAAAGCCGAACCCCATCCGCACATTAAACCATTTACACACCCCACTCCCCTGGAAAGACCGCGAGTCCTCCTCCGTGCTCGGCGACTCCTCGTCTTCGGTCTTCGCGCAGCCACCTTGAAATTACAGACAGGTTAAAACGCGACGTTATTTTTCAACCGCGACAGGCCAGGTTTACAATGCTACATCTGCTCGGAAGCCATTTTGCAAATTGAATCAACAAAATATAGTGAATTCTTACTCTCTCCTCGGCTTGTGTGCTTCTTCAGAACTCTACCCGACATGCGACAGTCTAGCCACTACACACGCAGCGTGTTACCTAGAGGTGTGCATGAGCTTCAGCATGCGGCTGATATTGAAAGCTGGTGGGCATAAATGAATAGCACCTCTGCACTGAGGTTTGTTGAAAATTACCTAGAACCATCCCAAAAGCAAAATAAAATCCCACCACGTTTTCTTGAAATTGTGCATCATCAGAACCTGGTTAATGAAAACGTTAATAACTACACTGGCCCGTTCCCAAATTTCCCAGTATTGATACCTTACAATTACACCAGCAATGATAACGCGATTCCCATGTGGGGTCAAGCTGTTTAATTCTATGGGTAGAAATGAAGCTATTGTTCCAATCCGGCCATAAACGCCGCAAAGGGACAACGGATTGCGAAAAAATACATGCAAATCTAAATTTATACACGAAAATCATATGTACCAATGATTTTAAACAACCCAGGAATTTAGATCAAATATTTTTGAGCTAGTAAAAAAAAAAAAGTAAAAACCAGTGCCCTAACATTTTTGAATAAATGTAATATAAATTGGCGTTTAAAACTTTAAACTTCTGAGAATGTACTAATATAGCAACAATATATAAACGTTTAAATTATATAAGATAACATTTAACACATCGTATTATACACCCTTTTATACAGAAATATCTAAACAAGCACAAACGCAAATACATTACAACGCAAAGCTTAATGTATGTATGAAATGTTTTAAAAAAATCAGGTAAATTTTATACAATCCACAGAACACACACAGTGTCACCCCTGCAAATTTATATAATATAAATATCTAAAATGTGATTGATACGAAACGTTTTCATTCGTTCGTTTGCTGGTGATTTAATCCAGCCCAGTTTAGGGTCAAGCGCCCAGCATTCATTCTATCATGCTTCCTAAAAAAAAAAAAGTTATCTTTAAAAATCCTGAAGTGCATCTCTCCTACTTAAATTAATAAGAAACTTAACCTGTAAACTGCTGGTTGGAAACAGAGCCCATCCTGCCCTTTCCGAGAGTAAAATTTAATCCCAAGGAACAAATTCCTTCTCTCCCCCCTGATCGTTGCTCCACTTTCCCGAAACCACTTTAAAAATCAAAAAGGGGTTATATGGGAAAAAAAGGGAAACCAGACAAAAGGTTTTGGCAACATCTTCACCCCAACAAAAGAGGGTGGGAGGGCCAGGGGGGAGGATTTTAAGAAGAATCCCAAAATCTAAAAGACAATGAGGGGAAACCCAGCCCCCCTTTCATATTCCCCCAAAGATCCAGACATCAAACCATAAAGATTTTCAAAGCAAATGATACCTTCTGCCATAGCCGAGTAAATCCAGAGTCTCTGGTGTCCTCGCAATTTTCCAGCAGTGTATGATATATTTGCCCTGATATTTTGTTGGGACGCGATTGTGAGAAAGAGCACGTTTTTTGTCCTTCCTCCAAAGGTTGTATTTTTTTTTTTTTGGTGGTCACATAGCTTTCACAACGCCCAACACACACACACACACACTGCTCTCCAGCGCATTCCAACCCCCCACCTTTTTCGGTCCAGCTCCACGTGATTCTCAATTACAATCTCTTCCCTGATAAATTACACATTCCAAAGTGAAAGGATCCAAAATCTGGAAGTGACCAATCACGGGCGGAGACCACCTAGCTGAGGAGGAGATGACTCCCACCCCCTTCCCTCCGGACAGTATTAAATGACAGCACCAACCCCCTCCACCCCCCAACCAGTTTTTACCAATTTGAATGTAGATGGTCATTTAGTTAGGCAGTCCTGGAGAGGCCGTTTAAACAATTAAACCTTGCCCTTCCACATTCCAAACCTTAACGTTTTTTTTTTCTAAAGGGGAGGGTGTATTTCCTTCTTTTAAATAAATAGTAGGAATTTTCCTTTTAAGGTAGCACATCATTATAAGTCGACTCAGGTATGCTTATTCGTGTGAGTAAGACAGAAAAATCGACTCCGAACACAAACACGGGCATGAAATTGAAATATGTTACATAACAGTTTGATTACAGAATTTGTTTTTGCCCACTACAGAAGTATACATAGTTTAATCCTTCTTGTAAAGCTTCTCGGAATACGTGAATTCAGAAATAAAAATCGATGGATTGAGTGCCCTCAGTGGCAGGAAATCGGTTCGAAATTGTCAGAGGACGATTAATGTGGGATATAATTGCGGCACGTGATTCTAAAAAAAACAAATAATCCGTCCTACAATTTGAGAAAAATTGAAATATAATTACACAACAGAATAATGCGTTGTTACAGCGGATTTAACAAAACATGGGAATCAGAATATTTTCTGCACGCTATGGTCTGTTTCTGGAAATCGGTGACATACAGTATACAGGAGTGTAATCAGTGCTGCACCACAAATCGGGGTGTCCGGTCTGTTCATAAACTGCGATTTTCAAAATAACGCCGACTGACGCAGCGAGCCTACGGTTTAACCCGTCGTGTGAAATTCTGCTGCCTGTTGTGATGGTGCTCTGGGGGAGGGGCCGAGCACTGACCCGTGGGGGTTAGAAGTCATCAATCCCTCTGTTTCTCCTGCAGCCCGTTGGAGATGGACAGTGGCCGCAGGAGCATTGTTAAATTAGAGAGCCCGCTCGCACGCACACGCAGCCCGCACACCGATACTAATCACAACGAAACGCGAAAACAACCGCGATATTTAAAGATGACATTTTTTGTTAAAAATCGGGATTTTTGGGCGTTTCCTGCCTAAATCCAATCACTGTCTTAGTTTTCATCACGGCCGTGGTTGCCATTAGGTGGCCACAATCTATAGATGAACACACAACATTGCGCCTAAACAAATACCTATGCCAACTTGAAACAGTCGATTATAAATCGCATTACACAAATATCCAGGATCAACGCAAAATGAAAAAACAAAGGAAGCATCTTTTCAAAAACCGCCTGTAGCTCTTCATAAGCAAAATAATATAAGCTATAGTGCTTGTACTGGATAACCGGTATTAAATGTAGAACAGAGAACGAATTTACAGACTAAATTTGTTGTGAAAACTGGCCTTACCATCAGCTGTTACAAGGCTAAATGTAAATATACAAATAAATATACAATTTTGTGAATTTAAATATACAATTTTGATTTGCTTACAACGTATTAAAATGATTGAAGGGGAAAAAAACGTATCCTGCAACAATTAATGTTTAATGCTAAATTAAAATTACTTCTGTCTTACATGTAAAACGAAATGCCTTAATGCCAACATTAGAATGTTAAAACTCTCAGAGATTTTCACTTTTCTACTCCCGGACAGAGCGGAGCTTCTGAGACAAAGCCTCAATTACAAACACAGAAGCGTATAGAAAGAGGATTTGCTGTTTAATCTTCTTCTGCGATCTAAGACATCTTGTCCAGACCCGTTATCTCCGGGGAGTATTTTAAATGGAAACAGGGCGAATGATCTAGAAATGTATCCAATGCCGGGAATAAACCGGGAATATGATATCTATTCATATTCATAGGTGCGGGTGCACGCTTTCCGGGAGAAACGCAGCTGCACAGAACCCATCACCTCGAACGTTTCCAGTTCTGCAAATTACAGGCAAGGACACCGCAGCAAAGAAGTCAATGTACTGAGACAGCAGAGGGCACTCTGAAATCACGGTGTAACCCCGGCGTCCTGGCCAAATTTCCCATTGGCCCTTACCAATCCTGGCCTCCTAATAATCCCCCTCTATGAATTGGTTTCATTACTCTGCTCTCCTCCCCTCTGAGAGCTGGTGTGTGGGGAGTGTTCTGGCGCACTATGGCTGCCGTCGCATCATCCAGGTGGGGCTGCACATTGGTGGTGGTGGAGGGGAGTCCCCATTACCTGTAAAGCGCTTTGAGTGGAGTGTCCAGAAAAGCGCTATATAAAAATGTAAGCAATTATTATTAAACCACATTGGAAACAGCGTATCTTCTTGGCAATCAAGCTCATCTGTTGATAGTATGCTTTGAAAAGATCAGCGTTTCTGCAGAAATCTGTCAAAGCTGGAAGCAAAAAACGCCAAGAGCTTAATATTTACGCACTATTCTTCTCAGTCAAGGATTCGCCTTTTCCAGCTTTACTTCTGACTGATATATGTGGTGTGAATGGGTCAAATCATCTAGCTAAAACGTCTGGTTCTGACTGGTTTTGAATCGATAATAAAGATTCCTTGCATTTATATAGCTCTTTTCATACGAAGTATAACAAGGTGCTTTACATTTAGGAGAGGAAACAATTATGTAAGTATATACCCGAGAGAGATCCTCTTACAAAGCTTAATATCTGGAACTGCTAAGTGTATTATGCACGATTGTGTTAAGCGATGGAAAATACAACATCAAAAACAGAGAGTATGGTGTTCAAGCGGGATAAAACGCTACTAATACAATTTCTCTTCATGCACATCTAAGTGAATAATATCAACACTTTCTATGATTATCACTGTATAATATTCTGCATCTCAATGACTGTATCCTCTTTAAAAGGGTCATCATACATTACACAAATACATCAATATGACTCGCTGTTGTCGATCAAATTCTAGATTGAACAAGCCGAGGAATTAAAACAGACTGTATAGGATATTGATTATTCTGCATTAAAAATTCTCCTTCAGTATCGATCAGATCCACGCGTGACAATATGTGCATGAGTACCGCCTCCTTGTGGACACTTAAATACGACGACCACCTGAGAACTGTTCAAACTGAAGTCATTATCGGTGTGCTTTTCGAAAAAGGCACAATAATTATTATTGTTATCTATGGTTTAAGTAATTGATGTTCTGGCATTTCATCAGCATAAAAACGAAACTCAAGGATTTTATAAAAATTGAAAACTGGTATCTCGCTGACCCAGACCAGGTTATAAATTCTAGACCCACTTCTGCCCTTTTTCATCTAGACAATGCGAGAGTAACCTTTTCTCAGTATTCAGAGTTTTAGAACACAGCACCTGCATTATGAAGTTTCAGAGTGGCAGTGTAGAGATTTTGATACAATCTCTTAAAAATGATTGACGGTGCTCCATTTAGTCACCGTGAGCCAGACGGACGATTTACAACATGCGTTGTATCGGTTTCCAATGAGCTCGACATCGCTTCTTTTGTAAACCTGTAATTTTGTCTTTTCTAAGATTATGGGCTTCGTCCGTTCCTACCTGTCGTCGGATCTGAAGAACATGAGAGCCAATACAGCATACCCTTTTATTATTTTTAGACGTGGAATTGAAGGCGTCTTGGCGTTTAATGAATATTCGACCAATATTTAGGCCTAAAACAGACTGCAGAGAAAGTTGTAGCAAAATAATAAAAGTAATAACACGCTTTGACAGCGTGCAATGGAATTATTAATGCAACAATCATAATATTTAAAATATCGCCTTTCATGCATTAATTTCTTTCTTCCACCTAACATAACTGAAGGCGTTTATTGACTTCAAAGTGTTATGTAATCGTACGCCAGCCAAGAATTAAACTTTGCGGTTTAACACGCAAACAAGGCTACATGTGATCGTTACACAACTTTCTACACAGTTTGATGTTTTAGGAAAAAAAATCCAAATGCAAAAATTAACTTATGAAGTTTTTTTTTATAAATAAAAAATAGGCGAGTCATAATATGTAGGCTACCTTTCCTTCTCTTTTCCATAAAAAG
Source organism: Lepisosteus platostomus (assembly GCF_059453375.1). Lineage (NCBI taxonomy): Eukaryota > Metazoa > Chordata > Actinopteri > Semionotiformes > Lepisosteidae > Lepisosteus > Lepisosteus platostomus. The sequence goes on along the minus strand of NC_142623.1, from coordinate 5,790,834 downwards.
ATGGAGCAAATGATACATTATGTTGAGATTGTAAGACATTAAATCACTTCGTTAAAGAAATAGGATGTAAGACTTCTGCTTCATTCTGTGTAGTTAAATCGAGCGCGTCACGCGAACGCCGGCCGAACATCAACATGCAAAACTGAGAAAAGCAGTCGGGCCACCTCGACAAAATGATCAAATTGTTACATGAAACGAAACGTGACTGAATAGTGGAAAGTAACACATGAAATTTTTAATGGGGTAATATAAATAAATTTCTACGAATTCACACAGCACTGGTCATTTCGTGAGCCTTATATTTCAGTAGGCACCTGCGTTTAGAGATTGATATTTCTGCTCGTTGTTATCAGGAGTAAGGTCGGTATGGTCTCGGTTTTCAATGTGTTTTAGACAAGTGTGACACGTCCCATGCAATTAACATTTACCATTTTTAACACTGTCTCGGCATTCTTGGCTATGTCTGCAGACTGGTGAATGTTTTCTACAGAAGGTAGCCTGAAACACAATAACATGTTTTCAGTGGTAACAGGTAAGAGTCTGAATCTCGATGTTAATTTACATCGCGGGAAATACGTGAGTTATGTACGTATCTACGTTGACAGTGAGATCAGACCTTTTTGTTCGAACAGATGAATTTAAACACACATTTCTGTCGTTTGTCTATGTTTGTTTCACCCTGGATGGCTGAAATATTAATGTAACAAATAGACATTAAAATGAGAAAAGTACAGTTTCTCACTTTGCAGTATCGTTTTCGAATCGGATACACAACAGTTTTATGAATGTAAGGGCATCTATGTGATTGCGGATTTGGAATCTCAGGCTAAATTAATTTTATGCAACAGCAATAGCAAATTCCGAGGGGAAACTGTATACTGCCGAAGATGGCTAAATATTGTGATCACCGACGTGTCAAATTCATCACTTTTTAAAGCGTATCCGTGCTGCCATTGACAAACTGGGTGTCTCATAAATCCATCGCACCTCTAGGGCGGTTATTGGATAATGTCAAGTTTATCGAAACGAATTTCCGAAACACAGTTAAGAAATATTTTCGCTGTTACGGACTGCGGAAAAAATGAGGCAAACATCGTCACCCAGCAGGTTTTCTGGATCTCAATTTGAAATTCAAGATCCCTTCCACGTTATCGTCCTACACCTTTGAAATTTCATTCAAAGCGAAGGGCAACTTGGTTGTATATTCTTCACGGAATATAAGAAGCCCATGTTCAAAAGTTATGGACGTTAAATAGGTATCTGGTGCCGTCACAAAAATAAATATTCATGTACATATTTTACCGATACGACATAGGAGCTTTGAGAATCGAACATAGTGGGAAAAAATCGTCTGATTTCGTTACCTACCCAAAAGAGAACTGCTTTCCCGGGAAGAAAGCGGATTAATAGTGGTTTTTATTTGACCAAATCTGATGTACCTGAATAAATAAAAAGGGACCGTTCCGAACTTAACATTTTAAACAAAAGTACCCCATGTACTGAAGTATTATGGATTAGTATTAAGCCTTGCCACTAGGAAATCAATATATCCTTCCTTTGATTTTCTGTAACCATCAGGCTATTGCAAAACAGCCACCGCAGTGTGCTCCACGATTATATTAAATACGGAAGATTACCTCCATCGCTTCTGGCTGCTGCAGTGGTTGTTACGTTTATTTTTCATCGGCTACTTTAGAACATACGTGTTCTAAATTAATTATCGGCTTTAATTATCATGCAACTAGCTATATCTCAAATCTGCAGCAAAATACGCTGTAGCAGTTACCACTGCCATTTTAAAACCAGTCAATGGCGTAACATAACATTACAAAAAGGGATACTCTTCACTCAAACCTGCTTTTTCTATTGGGACACAGTTCTCACGTTTTTAAATTTGACAACATTTTGAGTGAATATCCAATTATATGAAAGAACCACAAGTTAACTGATAAGTCATTAATGGACTACCGCATCGTATGAAAAATATTATATTTGTGGTTGACAAAAAATGAAATAGGATGCAACTTTGCTTTAAACTGGAAAATGAGGGACAATAAAAGCGTTAGTTAATATATCACAACCCAAGAAATTGAATTCATTGTTTGTAGCCCCACGTAAAATATGCGGTTTCAGAATGAGCCGCCAATAAATCAAAACCTGGCACGAATAATAATTTGTTTGCCAAAATGTTCTTCTTCGTATCAATTGATTTTGACATGCGATCCTTTTTTAATTCGGGTCTAGATGGTAATTAAGGGGAAAAGGAAACACAAATCAATATCCAAACTAGTTTTATGTCCAAAACGAAATAAACTATTTGATGGTGTCGTTTACAGACAAATCTATCAAAAATACGAAATAATGATTGCACGATAAACAGCAGAAGAAATGTTCATGGTAAAATGTTTACAACAGTGCAGTGAAGAAATCAATAAATTGATTTATTGAAAAATCCAAACATCCGAAAAAGAGCATTCAGGCACTTCACACACACATCAGTAACGAATGACAATCACCACGTAGCCCCAAAGTAAGATTTTTTTTACATTACTTTAACATGATCGATACTATGGAAAATATAAAATATCCTATGTATTATATTTTATAAATAAAATTATACCGAAACGCGCTGTAAAATCGAATCGTTAAAGAGTTAAATATTAGTAAAACGTCAGCTATTTTGAATACATTTCAGGTATTTCAAATTTAATTTATATGTACAAAAACGTAAGTTAGACAAAACGAATCTAAAAATATAGAAATAGCCTATCAAGCAAAATCTAATTAATTCTGTCGTGTCTTGGGAAATTATTAGTTTAGCACATTTCGTTTTGTAAAAATTTACGTATTTACTATAGCCATTGTAAGTACAATGTTAAGTAGGCGAAAGAAGAAGAGCAGACAGCCCTGTGAGCAAATTTTGTCTTCCTAAACCGCCTCATCTCAAGCCAACAGAATCATCACACATACGTCTCCAGCAATTTGAGCGGCACGGAATTACGTTTTCGATATTTACACATATTTCTAACTTTTCTTCAAACTCTCTTGAGTGCGATAATCCATATCTGCTGCGCGAAGAAAAACGAGCGGCGCTATCAATTGTTCTACGTCTCCTCTTCGTGATTCAGCTTTGCAGACAATACTTTAATAGGAAGCTTTCTAAATGAAACACTTAAAATTACGCTTTCGTTCCCAGAAGGCCAAATCGCCCTAATTTTTATGACTTCGAAAGCTGATCAAAACGTCTAACTCTTCACTCAGAATTGCTTTTGGTCTTTTGGTTTTCGCAATCGAATAAATATTTTACTTGGGGCTGTTTTGTGTAAAAAAGTTAAATTGCCTAAGTACAGTATGCTATGCAAAATGGATCAAAGTTGAGAAAGATGTTTTTTTTTTTCATGATTGTTGAGAGGGCATGTGAATAATTCTCGTATCCCTGGAAACACACGTCCGCATGTTGGTGCTCCTAGCTGTGGCACGTGAAGGCATTTTGACTCCCAGCGCACGCGAGCGTGCTGTCGTGGTGACGCGCCGCTCGAGATCCTCGCTGATTGCGTGCGTGTTTCGCACGATAAAAGTAACGCGGCTTTAAGAAACTGACCTGAGTCGGTGTAGTAGCGCCACACCTGGGCAGGAGTCATTAAACCCCAAGAATGCGAACCTGTAACCAAAAAAAAAAACCCCAACATAGATTAAACGATCCATCTTCGTGTGCCTGTGCGCTTCTTTTAGACAGCTAGCCGAGAGGAGTAATGAGAAAACCACTCTCTGTTGTCGTAGTTAGCATCCATCCTGTAGCTAACTTTGCAGTCCAGTTAAGATAGATAGATGATTGATTAGACAGATATGCGATGCACGTACTCACCAAAGCACAGGCCCATAGCTGCAAGATAAAATATATGGGGAGACCTAGACCAGAGCCTCAAAATGAAGATTCTTAAGGGACTGAACCGCAAAGATCAGGTTATTCCACAGTGACAAACGCAATCTACAGTTTCAGATGTTTTCATTGCGGGGAAAACAGAAAATAGAATGTTTTTCAATATATGTAAAACCAATATAAAGGGAAACGCAATTGCTTGTCCAATATTACAGAGCTAATCCAGTAAGTAATTCGGTCGCTCCCCCCCAGTCCGAAGAACCGTCTTCTTCCCTCTCTTGATCTCGTGTCTCTTGATGCCGTCTTTTATACCTGCAGAAGGCGAGCTAGACGACAGGCAGATTTGAATTTGATGTGACAATAATACACCGAGATATTCGTTAACCCCGTGCTGCTGCCGCTGTACGCCTCCGCTTTTAATGACTAATTAATGTAAAACCTCAAAGTTTGAGTTTGCAGATGGCGTCTTCACCCCCCATTGTGCCAAAGGTAGAACCGCCAGCCCCTCAGACAATCAAGGACAATTAAGCCGCATCTGCTTTGAAGGAAAATGTAAGTTGCTGGCGATGCGTCACCTCGGAGAGGGCTTGCGGTCGTCGGCTGAGCTGCAACTCACCTGTTGAGGCATAAGGAGACGATTGTTAGGGAAACCCGCAGGGCTGTGTTAGTCAGGCGTGAGTCACATTTTGACCAGGAAAGTTTTAAGCTTTCCGCAAATCCGAAACCACTTTTGAGCTAGCAGTGGCGTTTCTGTCAGCCCCGCTGTACCTGTGTCACAGCTGCTGGTCGTGAACCAAAGAGCCCGCGATGTCGCGGGGGATACATGCCCGATGGTTACCGTCTGCCCAAATCTGTTTTTCTTATTAAAGAATATTACGCTGTTTCAAATATATTACTGTAGGGAAAACACTGGGCTTCCTCGCCCTGCAAAAAAGTTTATTTCTTTTCAATCACCGACGCTGACCGAAAATTAGTTTTTTTTTCTAGTTGGAGGGGGGAAAGAAATGGAAGAGGCTTAATTATATTATATATAATAATATATATAATTATATATTTTTTGGCGTACATTGCATACAGGGATACTGTCTAGGCATCTTTATTAAGCATTCAATCAAGCTATTGCTTGTCACAAAGTCACAAAGACAATTCCGACAGACATCCAGAACCAGATGAGACAATCTGTTAACCTGCATTATTTTGTCAATGGACCAAGCGTTCACATTGTCGAAGGTTTTTTTTTTAAGTCATGTGTTAAAAGCATTTAAATCCGCTAACAAAACTTAGATTGAAGTTTGATACTAAAATGTGCATTATGCTACCACTGAAATTCTTTCTACATTTGTTTGTTTTACTTATATTTTTAAAGGGTTAAAATATTTTAAATTTAATATAACATACAGATTCTTTCTGGCTTCTTTCTGCCTGTGGGAGATAAATAGGACTAATACACTTTTGTACAAATGACAGGCTTAGAACAGTTTCCATGACAACTCATGGTCCTTCTTTGCCTATAGAAAGAGGAAGTGACCTTTGCCTGACCTTTGTCACATAGAGATGCTTGGAAACAATGCAGCGCGTGCTCAGAAAAGACCTACACTTTCAATGAACGAGGATTCAGATATTACAGCTCAGGAGAACGTCTCCCTAGGTGTCTAATCAGAGCTACCTCTAAAGGACTTTAACAGCCTGTTGAAAGAAACTGGGCACTCTTCAGTCACAGGTACTTTAACTGTAAATCCTTTCTTGTACTAACAGTCACAACCCACATGTATATTTTTTGTTGACCAAGCTTTCACTAAAAGCTTACAAAGGACAAATGGGAGTTTCTCTTTACTTAAACAATAAGAAAAATATAAGCCCATCGTTGGTGATCGGTAAAGAATTTCATTGTACACAGGTCTGAATAAATGTTTCTCTGCTTTTAAAATGTTTGAGCAACATTTAATGATTGTGGTCATTTGGATTCACACAAATTACCAGAAACAAAGGGAAATGTTTGACCCCCCTACAAAAGTATGAAAAGTAGCAATGTGTATGCCCATGACCTCACACTGTGAATCTGATCTGACCAGGCTTACCTGTCATTATAGCATTACATTGTCATGACCATGTCTTACATGATGAAGTGGCCATCAGGTAATGTGTGGAAGCATGGCTTAGGTCCAGGTCACTGCAGATCGGAATAAAAAAGCCAGGAGGAAGTGCTAAAGAGTGCTGTTGTCTGCTTACATTGCACAATTTCACACTACATAACAGCTTTCCCTATGCAATCGATGTAAAGGGGCAGCCCTCCCTTTCCGGCAAGCACACTGGCCAGAACAGATAACAGCCCTGCGTCCACGAATAACAGCCTGTCAAATTCAAGCCCTCCCACCCCTGAACACCAGTAAATAATCAATACACTGATATACTGATCAGTACCCCGATCAATTCTCTTATTTAAAAGCGCTCTTCTTGTCTCACACTATTATGCTATGATCCCAGAATTCCCACACCTGCCTGAATCCGATCAGCTTCCGATCTTCTGGGGGCAAAGGGCAGGAAATCCAACAGAGCTTACTGGCCAGTTCGCGATCTCCTGCCCCAGCCGGAGGGGCAGAGGGTGATCCAGTCTCACAATAATGTTTAGGGGATGTAAGTAAATGTGCAATGATATGTTTGTATTGTCAATGACTGTAAACGATGTTATAATAGCTGCTTTCCTAACATTGTAATCAATCTGTTATGCCAATAAAGCTCTTTGAATCTGAAAATTCGAATACAAATCTGATTCTTCTTCCACAGACCCCTCCAGGCTTTAAAATCCTTGCTTTCTAGATCAGAAAGGCCTACCATGCAGGATTTTTAAAATGTCACTGACTCACAGGAGTCAATAAGGGACAGAGGATAGTGGCTTGGATGGATTTATAGCAATCCAATCACAAACACCCCTAGATAGGCCAGAACAGCAATACGCCAGCAATTTTTGTCGCCATTTATTTTTCTTAAGGTTTTCCCAGTCCTGTCCGCGATCTGACAAAGAGCAGCATGCCTAACCTGATCTTAATCATTCCTGCCATTTCCAGGCAACGTCTCTCTGGATTGATTGGCTGTTGGATTGGTTGGCAGATCAATGCAAAAACAAATCCGGTCCCATTCATAATGCTGCTAAGTGACTAACCGTTTGGGGGAGAAGAGAAACGCGATCGATAACAGAGGTGTACGACCCTGGCCCTGCCAGCAATGAAACCTGAAAACAGCTGTAGCTGAAGCCCAGAGTGCCACGCAATGTTTATTTTCTCTCGTACGAAAAGGAGCAAAAAAAAAAAAAAAAAAGGCAGTCTCAGCAGGGAAGCCAGTTAATCTTTTGAGAACCTTACAATCCCCCCCCCCCAGCTCGTGTTTCCGGCAGCTAGCAGGAAAAAAGACAATTGCTTACTTACTGGCAAAATCCCCCCTCACCACTCCTCGTGCGCAGTGCAAGAAGGGAACTGAATCAATGTGACAGACGGCTTCAGAACATTGGACAGCACTGGGAAGCAGGGAAGCAGGGAGAGAAGAGCAGCCTGACCTTCCTGGCATGAGCCAGATCAGTATTGGTCCAGGACCTGAGGGAGGCTGGCTTTGCATGTCCCAGCCGCAGTTTTTCCCCCTCTCTTGAGATTTCTTCTTCTCTTGAGAGCATCCTGCGCTCGACGTGATCAACACAACCCATGCAGCCCCCGTACCGTTAAGAAGACTGCGCCATGCCCGATGAGGTTTGGATGGTTTTGGAGCTCTGAATACATATGGCCTCTGGTCTGATAACAGGGCAGCGGACTGCTTGCTCTGCCTCATTTTCAACCAGCCCGACGTTGCCCATCCTCCCCACAGAACCAACATCGAATGTTTTCTCTCTGCAGCTGCACTTAAATCTCCGTCAACTTATAAAACAACACTCTCATGTTACAGAAGTACTGTATAAGGGCTATTTCAGTCTGTTCAGCAGTGAACAACTCTGCCTCCATTGGTCCCCAGGGACACGTAGATTTAAGTCTTTTCCTTTTCAGTACTTGATTGCATTCAGTAGGTGTTATGTGCTAATAATAAACCACCTTTAGGACGTTCTGCTATTAAGTTAAAATAAAAAATTAAATGAAACCCATTGCTGTGGAAAACAAAAACATTCCTCACATGGGATGAGCTAGTTGCCATTGGAAAATGCCAGATTTCAAGCACATAGAGGAAATAAAATTAAGGAGGTCAGATAAAACTACAACAAATTGCGACAACGTACAGTAGTTAAGATATATTGGTAGTTTCATGTTTCACGAACAGATGAATAATTATTATCTGATAAAAAAAATCGTCTGCTGAATTAAAACTAAGGACCAAGTTTAACTTCCGCTCCATTCCAACAACATGTTCTGTTGAGTTACTGTTGAAGAGAAGCTAATGTATGCACATTGCAGTCACGAACTTCAAAGCGGCCTGTAAACGTAAGCCCTAAACTACAAGGCTAGCCTCATTAGTTAGCGGCGTTCACGTACAGTAACTGTACCATAGCATCCACATTCAGGATATTTTTTGTTTTCGGTCCGCGGCCGGAAACCGTCGGAAGGTCTAGCGCTCCCTCTCGTGGTTAGAAGGTAGATTGTTTCTTGACGCCAAATACAGTCACTGTTCTCCGATTTTCCGAATATCTTCGATCTGTTGATGTTCTTAATGTCAGAAAGTGAAACTGAAATCAATTTTACTGGAGGAAATTTAGCTATCAGATCATACGAAACATCTTTGCTGAGGTTATTTTTCTCTCCTCCTCGACTGCTACACGAATCCCACGTAGACACAAACGGACAAACTCGTCGCAAATGGAGAGAAAAAGGTTCACTAAGACTGCGAGGTGCTCTACTGGGGAGTGTATAATGTTATGAATATGCATACTATTAACACTGACCATTTACCGCCCATTTAAGGTACAAGATGGAAATTTTAATCTGTCCTTTCAGGTTGTTTCCATAATCTAGCTGGCATAATTGCCTGCCCCCTCAGGTAAAATGCAGCAAAGAGCTTTGGGTTGCATTTTAAGTATTTATAACAGTGTGGCCGTGCTCTGTGGTATTAAAGGGATGATTTATTTTATTTACATGGAAATGGGTCTCACTGTATTGGAGGGCTTCGGCACACTGATGGTTGGTACAGCATGCGTCTTGGGTGCAGTTTCCTTCCTTCAGGGTCTGCACATCTCTTGCCTTTATCAGGAATAATGAGCTTTCTGATTATGGATGGAATATTGGGAGTTATGATTGGCACATCAGTCGCCAATTGCTGCCTCACAGCACTGGGGCCTTGGGGTGCTATCTGCATGGAGTTTTATGTTTTTCCTGTATTCAGTGGAATTTGTCTGGGTGCTCCGCTTTCCTCCTACAATCCAAAAACATACATGTAGGTTTATTGGCTTCTGAGAAAATTGTGTGTGTGTGTGTGTGTGTGTGTGTGTGTGTGTGTGTGTGTGTGTGTGTGTGTGTGTGTGTGTGTGTGTGTCTTTGTCTGCCCTGTGATGGACTAGTGTCCCGCCCCAGGTGTATCCTGCCTTGTGCCTGTTGCCCCAGCTCCCCTGTGACCTAGTACCTCTACAAAAAGAAAAAGCTCAGCCAGCAAAGCGCACAAAGGCACATTTACATAGCTTAGATTTATTCCAACAGCAGAAAGGTTGCCAAAGCAAATTTTAGGGCATTCTTTGGACAGATCCGGTAGAACTGGTCAGGAATTTCTCCCGCCTCAATCTGGCCATCTCCCTCTCGGCTCTGCTCCTCCTCACCACTCTCCTCCTCGGGGGGCTGTCCTCGCTCTGGGAGCTGGAGGCCCTCTCTGTGCTCAGCCTCCTTTTTTTGCAGGAGGCTTCTTCACCTCTGCCTGCTCTGCGCTTCCCGGCTGCCAGTCCTTGGGGGCGGAGCCCCGGAGCTCGGCCGGTCGCGGGGAGTTCATAGAGCTGCCTGTAGAGAGAGCCACACGGGAGGCCGTGTATCCAGCTGTGTTCCAGATGCACCTGCAGGGAAGCCAGGCTTCCCCGCTGCTGGAAGCAGCTGCTGCATCTGTACAAGGTCCCGCCAGCCGCGTCTTCTCTGAACGAGTGGGGGCGAATGAAGGAGGCAGCGAGATGCTCTGAGCCGGGATAATCAGGATCCAGCTCCACGCTGCTGGCTAGAGACTCAGCCTCCCGGGGCTCTTCCTCGAGGCCACGCGAGGGAGAGAGATTCGTGTCCGTGTCTGCGAAAGGCTGGATGGCACCGTCCCAGCAGAAGGCGAGAGGCCTCTCCCGGCTGAAGAGGGCCGAGCCGCTCTCCAGCAGGCGTATGCCCAGAGCTAGGCCATCCTCGGGGCCGCTCATGGAACGGGTCTCAAGGGGAGGCTGGGAGAATCCAAGTGTATCCTGGGACATACCTCCTGTTTCTCCCTGATGGAGGCCTGGACTCCAGGGCGGACTTGTACCCTCCAGCGCACTCCAGAAGGAAGGGCTGCCCCAGGAGCTGAACTGGGCCGTGGGCAGGGAGCAGGGTGTCATCTCCATGGACTCGGCATGGGAAGGCACAAGCTCCAGCTCCTCAGAGTTACCCAGACAGACGACTATCCAGGAATCCTCATCCAGGTTCAGGCTTTGGGGGCTCCTCTCTCCCTCCGTGATCGGGGGGACCAGGGGATCTGGGTAGCTGGACAGGGCTCCCGGGATAGGTGGGGCGGAAGGGGTAGAAGGCAGAACGGGGATGAAGTGGGTGTCGTTCGGATGAAGAGAGCATGATCCATTCAGGCCTGGGAAGGGGGCAGGACTGCAGCGTTTAGAGCAGCTCTCAGCGTTATCGACACTGTGCTGGAGTGGCAGAGACATCCCAGGGGGTGAACATAGGCTTCTGGGGCTGCTAGGATAGGGATCAAAGGCTGAACAACAGCTTGGTATCAGGACGTCCCGTGGCAGCGGGAATGCAGGTCGACACTCTGTGAACAGCAGATTAACAATGGCCATTTTTTTAAACTAATGGGATAACCGAGAGTCCGATTTTAACCTTTAATTTTAATTTCCATAAAGCTGTAAAATAAAGGAGTGTCAATCTTTTGAAGTCGAGGCAACAGCTCACAGAAATATAAACTCATATGAAACAACCTGATTAAATGATCCAGCAAATGAAAATGGTGTTTGGAGGAGGTACATAATTTACTTTAGGTGCAGGTGCATGTGCATTAAGTTTAAACAGAAATAATGTTCTGAAAAATTTAAGATCCTTCGATAGGCTCTTACCTGAGAAATCCTCCCTTTGGTAAAGGATTTTTGGAGTGAAGATTTTGGGGTGATCCATTTTAGAGGCTGAAAAGGCCAGTCCTCTTGAGTGCTGTGTGTGAAATACTGTGCCAAGCTGTCTGCCCACAATTTGAATATATTCAATAGAATGTTTGATGTGGTTTCCTAGGAGATCAGATGTTTTATCATCTGCATTCCGTGACATCATGGAATGCATTGTGACATCATGATGATTTTCAAAATGAAACAGCCTTTGGAAAGACCACACCATAACTTACTCCATTTAGCTTCAGCGGGGCAGCCAGTTGTGAGTTGCAGGGTGCTTTGAATGCTGGCTGATTTACTTTGTCTCTATGGTTAATATAGTATATGAAGCTTGAGAAATGTATACTGTAGTGTGCAAATGATGGCGATTTTAAAAGAGAATAAATGAAATGGTCAAAGCTTGTCCTTAAACCCTGCTTATGCTATCATAATTAAAATATGAATTTCCTTACAATGCATCACATACTGTATTCTTGCTTGCAGACTTTGTTATTAAATACTGTATCCCAGTGATTATTTGGTGTTCCTGCTTCTTCTGTTACAGTGCAGGCATCTTACTGCAGGAGGACTGCAGAAGATATTCACTGTCACAAGTGCACCTCTGTCGCCGACCAGCAGAGATCACTCCAACTAAACAACATGCTAGATATCCAACATGCTAGGGGTTTCCCACCAGGAGGTCTTACAGATCACCCTAAATCTACTGTGCTCTAAAGATTAGGATCTCTTGTACATTATTGATCAACTAAACAATGTATTCCATTAAGGGGCCTCTGGTTGTTGTTCTAAAGGATTTCTCCATTGTGTCATTTAACAACTTACTTATTTAGCTGATGACAGTTAAATTGTCTTTAGAATTTGATCTCTGAATGGTCACCTATAAAACCTACTGGAGAGGGGGTCTTCAGCACATGGGCTGGAGACACCTAATTTAGATCCACAATATCATCGCTAGTTCACACCTCAGTGGAGGTCTCTTCCTGCATAACAACCTGCCTTCTAGATTGCCACATGTACACTGGGTGTACATGCACCAGATGTCACTAGTGCTCTGCTGCAAACTCGAGTTTCCTGAGCCCTTGGAAATTATTGAAATCATTTAATCATTTCACTGGTGTTCTTACACGTATTCCACTTTTTTTCTGTATCCAGTGACATATAAAAAGATATTATAAAGAAATAGTATTTAAATATTTGGGGTGTTGCTTTAATTGTGCATTAAGATGGACGCTAAGAGATCAGCTACACTATTAATATGTGCAAAAAATATAAAATGCTAAAGGCTGTGGTTCAAAAAGAGTATATAATTAACACAGACATATATTATACATAAATATATATAATTAACATAGTTATAAGGATGTTAGCATAACAAGAGGCCAAAGACGTAGCCAGAAAACACTGCATACTGTGTCAATGTCAGAAATAGGAAGCACCTGTCAAGAAAATAAGTGAATAATACTGAAAAGGGGGCAGAAGGAATTGTACTTGTTTGTGGAAAAATGGCAGACAGACACAGAGTACAGTAGGTAATTGATTTTAAATTAAATAGCAAAACACCATTTTTTATGTACCAACTCTCCTGATGTAGTGGAACACAAGTATGGACTGCAGAGGTGTTCTGTCATGCTAAGCAATGATTAATTCTGTTCTAATTATGTGCTGGGATTTTCCGCTCATCTCACGATAATTAATTGTGAAGCGCTCAACATCTAATTTCACAGCACGATGTGGAGTACATTGAGTTCTGTCGATTTTTTCCTGACAAGGTGACGGCACTCAGTCGGTGAGCAATGCATGAATCATTGCTCTTAAATGTCTTGAATCGGCACATCGTTAGAAATCCTTTTATCCTGCTACTTGGATTGGGCGGTTGTTTTTCGGTTTCACATTGACGTTCCAAAACACATAGACATCCAAAGCCCCAGAAGAAACAAATTACTCTGTCTCTGCAGGCATGTGTTTGGAAAGGTGATGTATATACTGTAGATTTATTTCCAGCATTCATTGCCAGCAGCCATATCACCCTGCAACTCACAACTTGCAACCCACTGAAGCTAAGCAGGTGTGAGCCTGGTCAGTACCTGGATGGGAGACCTCCTGGGAAAAAACTAAGGTTGCTGCTGGAAGAGGTGTTAGTGGGGCCAGCAGGGGGCGCTCACCCTGCGGTCTGTGTGGGTCCTAATGCCCCAGTATAGTGACGGGGACACTATACTGTAAACAGGCACCGTTCTTCGGATGAGACATAAAACCGAGGTCTTGACTCTCTGTGGTCATTAAAAATCCCAGGGCGTTTCTCGAAAAGAGTAGGGGTGTAACCCCGGCATCCTGGCCAAATTTCCCATTGGCCCTTACCAATCATGGCCTCCTAAGAATCCCCATCTATGAATTGGCTTCATTACTCTCTGCTCTCCTCCCCACTAATAGCTGATGTGTGGGGAGCGTTCTGGCGCACTATGGCTGCCGTCGCATCATCCAGGTGGGGCTGCACATTGGTGGTGGTGGAGGGGAGTCCCCATTACCTGTAAATTGCTTTGACTGGAGTGCCCAGAAAAGCCCTATAAAAGTGTAAGGATTTATTATTATTATTATTTAGGAGATTGAGTACATTTTTTGGCCTCCTTCTGGGGAATTGGTCTCTGGCGCACTGTCTCTGTAGGACTGTTTGCTCCTGCGTGAAGGTTCATTTTCCTGGGGCAGAAGGGTTAAGGACAGCTCCCTCCCTGTGTTCCACCCCGGCCTTCAGCACCCACCCTCAGACGCTGGCTGTGGTTCCACAGCAGGACGTTGGAAAAGAGAAGAATCAGACGTGTAGAAAAAAGACCTTCTTCCACAAAACAGAGGCACACAAAACACTCCTCACTGGAGCCTTGGTTTCACTTTTCATTGCAGCATGTTCCCTCATCTTGTTATCTTCTACCCAACCAACCTTAAGGAGGGGTGAGGAGAACATGAAAAATCCACTTTAACTTCACCGACAGCAGTCTCATTGCTTGTTCAGACTGTAAAAATAGAAAAGCCGATGTGAAATTGTAACTAGAGAAGACAAATGTTTTGACAGTACTCCAGACAGACCAGAACAGGATTCCGTTTCTCATGCAAATGTGTACTGAATATTTATGAACTATTCAAGCACACCTATGATGAATTCTAATTCTATAAAGAATGAATTATGCTTCCATAAAAGCGAAAACATAATGGAAGAAGATTTCAAGGTCAGACAAAGCTGGTAATGAACACAGGCAGGGCGTTGTTTCTTTCTATGCGCTCTTAAGGATTCTGTGACTCAGTAACAAACAAAACAAAAGGCACTCCATGCAAAATACATTTTTGTTGCTGGTCAGCCAGCCACCTCAGTCACACACAACAAGAAATTTTCTTTCCCCCTTCCTTACCAGCTTGTGTCAAATAGCTTGCTTCTTCCCCTTTTACTAGCAAAGTAACACCCACAATTATACAGTATAGTGGTATTAAGGTACCACGCTCCGGAGCCCAGTGGAAAAATAAAAGCTCATGATTACCATTACCTACAATGGCAATGGCAGAAATGTGGAGCTGCCTTATGCTCAGAGAGAGCTCCTTTGTCCACAGACCATTCATTTCATCTCTCTGCCCACCACTTATCTAGAATCTTTGCAGAAAGTCCACCAAGACCAAACCAATTTGCCTTGTTGTGTCACAGTAATAGTATTATCACCATTAGGTCATGATATCCTGCATAATATACAGGGAATTGGCTCAAAAAGAAATGACTACTTTATTAGGACACAAATAACGACATCAGTTGAAACATAACCATAAAAAGATTACCATCCTCACATCTAAACATTCTAATTTGAAAAGAACATCAGTGCGTTTTAGTATTATATGCATTACTTACAAGTGATAGCATAACGTGGAAACTATACTGTGAAAATCCTCACTGAGCCTAATTGTTTGAATTAAAAAAAATAAAGTGTAGCTGGTTCTCCAGGTATGTAACTGTGCAGGAGAATGTGTAAATGTGTGTCATGATCCCTTCGTTCAATTCCTCTTCAAATCCCTGTGGTTCTATCTACCTGGAGCGTGTCTGTTGACCCTGTGTTTGCCTGGGTTTCCTCCAGTTGCTCCAGTTTCCTCCCACAGTCCAAAGACACACTCGTAGGTTAACGGGCTTCTGGGAAAATTGACTATGGTGTGAGTGTGTGCGTGTCCCATCCTGTGTGTAGCCGGTTTTGCACCTGTTGCTTGTCGGGTTAGGCTCAGGCTCCTCCACACCCCTGTATTAGAAGTGTGTTAGAAAACGGCCATGAAGTGGCCATAACTAGATATTTTCACAGAAGCCCAAAAGACTTTCTTTTAATTTTTAATAAAATTATTAAAAGCGAACAGCTTGCTTTGAAAGATGAATTAATATCATTCTGTGTCACATTCTGGTAGAAGCCTTTGCTGTTCCTGTGAATGTTCCGTCATTTAAATGGCTGCAGCTTTTGCCAGGCTACATACCGACGGCACCATTGCACTGCTCTTTACCCGTCTCATTTAGACCCTGTCAGTTTTTAAAGTTCATAAAGGCACAGTCAAAAGAAAGGTCCCCTAAATGAGAAGACAGTGTGTCCTCTGTAAATAAAAAAAAATGTATCAAAGGTGCAGGGCAAAAGTGCCGTGATAAAGTGAATCTGCTTGTGGACATAATAAATGCATGCATACACACAGTCCCATGCAATTTTGCAATTATTATAGGAGCTTGGTTTGGTATTTTGCGCTGTCCTTTGTACTTCCAGGATATCTTCAACAGCACTGCTGGCCCTTGAGACATTACTTTGAGTTTTACTGATGCATCAACACCTTAAGGCTTAATGTCACCGTCATTTGAAAGCTACTGCTGCTGAGTGCCAGCAGCACTCACTCAGATCCGTCACAGAGGAGAGAGTGGTCACATGAAACTGGGATCATAGCATTGTGAAGAGATAATCAGTTTGCAAGCTGTGAGTATTTGGAGGTGTCTTCTTGTTCGGGAGATGTGTACAGAAGCTTCTTCCTTTGAAACAGTTCACTCTGTAATGGCTATCCCAGATTTTTGTCTTTGCAGTATCTCAGACATGGCCAAGAATGAAATCAACAGAATAAAACATTCCATTTTATATACGCCTTTGGTGCAGATTGAGCCTCCTTAAGAGTGGCACATAGCCATTTCATTTTCAATTTTTTTTTATGAGTACATTAACATAGATGGCTGTGCAAGCTGTTAACTGTTTAAGTGTTCTCGTAACTGATAGGAAAAAAGAAAAGCCCCAGACAAACTCAAAGACATAGAGTACTTACTGTACAAATGGCTAGTATGGAGACAGATATTCATTGGTGTGGAGCTCTTGTGCTGGATTTTAAATCCATTTTGAGTACAACATAACATCAGTGTTTTAATCATCCAGTTTTAAACTCAAGGTTAAGAGACTCCTGTCAATTCCATGGATGTGAGTTCACAGGCGCTTGTTACGTAACTTATCATTGCTTCCTAATGGACAACATCATTGATTCCTTCCTAGATACCACTCCATGAGTGAATCCACAGGAAGTCCATATAATCAAGACAATATTACAGAATATTCAGTTAACATTTACAATATAGAAACGAAGAACATTACAGGTTACTTTTTAGCTTAAGTGGCTGTGGATATAATTTATACACAAAGACCAACATACTTAAAAGCACTATTTCTTACACAGGAGGCTTTAGAATTGTATTTCCATTTCCCCTACATGACCTCATGCATAATACACCAAAAATCAAGAAGAAGCCATTGATGTTGGCCTCGTTTTGCAGAGTTAATTATGTTTTAATGGCCTTTTTAACCTGGGGCAGTTTTACTGAAAAGACAGTGTGCTGAAAAGAGTAGAATCGGTGCCCAGTTTAAAGACTTTTTTTTTTTACTGATGGTTAAATAAACATTAATAAGCACCAGAACGGGATCTGGAAGAAACACCACACCATCAAAGACTGGGGGAGAAGTACTACATTCAAACACAAAGTAAAAAAAAACATCCATTGAATGCAGTGGATGAGACAAAAACACGTATAGAAAAAGTATAACATTTTTTTCAAAGAAACATACTTCAGGATTAAACTTGAAAAATGGCTTTGGTCTTACGCACTAGTTTGCCTTGATCTGCATTGTGTCATGATATACAGCTGTCTGTTCCCAGCCCGGGGTACCAGTTTCATCTCTCCACATACCAGATGGGACTTTTTAGTGTTCTCATTTGTTCTTCTAGCACACATGGTAGATTTTTTTATTAGGCTGCTGTGCCTGGTTTATTAGTAACAATCTTTATGATTAATTCTATTATGTATTTCAATCAATGCCAGAGAACTGTGAATTTGTTAGTTGTAAAAAAGAACTGTAATATTACAAGGTATTCTCTAAGAAATGGTATCACCAAGAATATCCCCTAAATCAGGAGGAAAACAATGAAGGGTGTATGAGCTTACACACTAGGAATTCTGCCCCTAAGATAGCAATAACAATTTAAACAGTTTTACAGATATATCTTCTAATGACATTCTTTTTGAAAAATAAACCCAGTATATTATCTTAAAATGAACATTGACAATGTATCATACCTCTGTCTTGCAAAGTAATTCTCCTGAAAATAAATATTTTTCCTGGTGCATATAAATACCAGTGTAGCTATTATAACGTGTTTTGGAAAATGTACATGCATCATTTTTTTAGAGACTAATCACATTGAATGTTTTTACAATTTGTATTGTTCTTTATTTTGAAAACAATTAAACAAAATTACCAATGCAGAAATACCATAATAAAGCATTCTGGCTCATAAGGTCATTCCAGTGCTTTGTGGTGACCATTGTCTCCAGCTGAATACAGTAGCTGTAAACTCCAGTCTATACAAGGTATTCTGTAATTGATTGTATCATGTACGTATAAGACAATTCCTGGATTTGATTTTTTGTGTCATATCTTTTATCTAAGTATTTCATCCTCTAATCTGAAGCATACAAAATCTGTTTTCAAACCTGTCAATTATGGTCAAACAATTTCTCCATTTTGTTTAATTTCACTAGTTATTATTCATTTTCACCTTTACACCATGTTAAAACACAAGGGTGTTAACCTCTTCCTTGCTTTCTAATGCAGAAAGAAAAAAGACATAAGATTAACATGATAGTTAAATTGCAATTTCACTTAATAGTTGTTGGCAAACAAAATTCAGGTTGTAATGAAAATAATTTGCAAGTACATTTTCCTATTTCCCCAAAATGGATGTCATGTACCTTAAATTATGACCATAATTTAAAATTATGTTAGCCCACGTTATTAGTTACAAACTTAGATACAATGAAGTCTAGATACCCAAAGCTAGAGATTAAATACACATCCCCAGCAGGAACCCATCTTATCTTGGAGATTGTGCCATTTATTTTCAGTTTTCCAGTGGCCTTTTAAAAAAAAAATTTGCACATCAAAGAAAAAACACACATTACTGCATCAATGAAGGCTGCTAGGAATACTACCCACCTGTTTTTTGAGACTGAATCAATACAAATTATCTTTACTTCCAGAGTGCAAAAAGGACAATTTTGGAGTCTGATGACAAAAAATAAAATATAAAGAAAAGCCAGAAAGTACATTATGCTCTGAGCACAGTGCGTGTTCTAACTTTCCCTCTTCATTATAGTTCCTAATTGATTTTGTTTAATTCAGATCAGGATTTTGGTCTTTACATATTGACCTCAAAAGACTTCCAAATTCTAGCAAGGTGGATCATCTTCATTCCTAATTATTTTCACCCCAAAGATATTAATAAATTCTTTAATAAGCTCCCAATGGTCTGTTTCAAATACAACACACATAGCACAGTCTACCCTGTTTTGTAGAAGATCAGCTCTGAAATAGCTGTGCTACTAACCTGTGATGACTAACCTTGAGCTGCCTTTTGTATTGGGGTAGTGTAGTGGATAAGCCTCTAGACCTGTAACTAAGAGATTAAGGGGTGAAACCCCTGCTGTTGTATCTTGAGTGAGGCACTTCAGTCCACCCAGCTGTCGTGGAACCCAGCATTGCTGGGGCAGACCAGTGTCCTATCCCAGAGGGGAGTCATGTGCTCTCTACTTCACTTAAATGTACAGAAACCCGGACAAGCTCTGGTATGGACTTGTTATTGACACATCAAGCAAAATCACTATTTGTGTCGCTTACCTGAGATCTTTATTTGCTGTTTCAAAAACATTACTGTATATTGTATGCTTCAAGATATATTCTCTCTTACATTTACAAAGAATCTAGACTATGTGTAGTGAGATTTTGTTGTTTCTGATTGAAATAAAAATGTTTTTTCCTTTGTTCAATAAAACAGTGGTGGTAAGATGCCTTGAAACCACACAACATCTTTTCTCTTTTTATTATACAATTTCTTTCACCAGCATAAAGTGCTACAGCTCAGTGGGCCCTGTGATTAAAGTGTGAAGTTTGTACAGGCATTTGAGATTCAGTGGACAGACAACTTTTAGTTGTTGTCCCTCAGAAAAGATTGGTAGATCCCAATCCCAACATCCAAACTTAATGTTTTAAAATCTTTCTATTAAACCCAGCACCAAACGTTACAAATAATAATTTTCAAGGCAGTTTTCTGTTTTTGTACAAAGAATTTCTTAAATATGTCCTGTCAAAGACCCAGCCTGCACCAGGGGATGTGACTGCAGGGGTTCTAATGGAATTTAAAATTATTTGTCATGCTGACAGCATCCTTGCTGGCTCATAGCACATACTCACAAACTGGAGGTGCTGAATAATGCAAGATTAGCAATAAAGTAAAAAGTCACCATTAACTGTGCCTGGTCATACTGACATTGTTTCCCTTAGGTTTACCCCTGCTAAGAACAAGTAGCAGTCTTTAAGAGGCACTGTTCCTACTTTCCATGGAATACCTCTCTAAAACGCTAAATGATTAACAATAGAAAATTGCCTTTCATTCAACAACTTGAATGGAGAGACTGTCTTACCCCTGCCTGGTCTGGTATGATCTTGTCTATCCCCCACAAAAAACTGGGAACAACATTTTTCCATCTTTAAAATGCATTCCACTTTTCATAAGTCAAAAACTGCATTTTGCTCAGCAGTAACAATTACGTTAAATATACTTAAGTTATATTATAATATGATGTGTGCATGTGTTATGCACACAGACAAAATAAGCATGTTAACACTTGGACAGCACATTAACGTATCTTAATTAACCAACTGATTGATCCAATTAAGTCATTTGGAGCTGGAAGAAAACCTAGAAACTACTGTAGCTCTTCAGGACCATGGTTGGACTGGTCATATATTGTCATATATTGCCTATATATTACATAGTGTATATAGCCATATATTTTGGGTTGGCAACATATGGCTATCTGAATATTCATCTGAAAATTAGCACAGTACAATCTGACTTCAGGAAATAATCTGTGCTTTTCAAACATACATAGCATGAACAAACTAGTTTTTACATATTTTCTCCCAAGTCAGAGCAAGACACGGATAATTATTCACTGCTTTTCTTTAACCTTGTAAATTATTCAATAATTCATTCTATAAGCCTCCTTCCTTTATGACCTGCTATATTTATATATACAAATAAGCCTTAGTGTATGAACCAATATTTCCAGGAAGTAATGGATATAGCTTTCACACTGAACAGTTCCATCTTTAAAGAACTGATATACTGTATAGACGAAATCACTTAGGATAAAATGTTATATGAAAGAAATTTCTGTGGTGAAATGGAAAGTGGAAGATTAGAGGTGATTCTGTACGAATGATAGGTCTTGATATTTTTCTTTCTGTAAGACTATTAGGCAAAATACAGATCTGATAAAATGATGCGTTGATAACATATGAAATGATCACACACGTTGTACGGTGAACATGCTTTTGACAAAAAGAAGCATTAAACTGTAGTTCAGAAGTACAGTCCCCCCTCTATTTTAAAATTTTGCTTGCAATTCTAGTGTTAAAGTTTCCATGTACAGCATGTTTTCCTGTAAATGCTGTACCACAGTAACTACCTTTTTCCAGTACAAGACCATCTAAAAATACATTCACTTTGGCTGACAAATTAAAATTTAAAATGTGTTCCTGCTCTTCACTGCATGTTGCACCACTTGCTGTCAATGCAGCACTGATTTATAGGGTTGTTAGATTGCTTGTAAAGTCAGCCTTGGATCATATAAAAACTATGATGAAATACGGAAAAAATCTTGTTTTGAGAAAAAACAGTATAAAGATAATATGTTCTATAATTTGTAAACACAGGTATGTGTATTGATTTGGATGATATTTTACTTATACAGTATATATATTTTAAATGACTACGGTAGATGTTGTTTAATTATAGATCCTTTGGGGAATCACATCAGAAATGCACTTGCCGTACTGTGAGACTAAAATACTTCATCAATGAGCTTTAGAATGTTGTGCAAAACTGAAAAAGTGTTTTTTAAGGGAAGCCAGCATACTAAGCTAAAACAGAGTGCCAAACATAAAGACAACACACAGAACAACACAGACACACAACACATGCAACTTGTAAACTTGTAAGAAATGAAATCAAATGGAAATTCTGTAGGTAAGTAAACTGCTTTTTAAAAGTTCCAGGCAAGCAATCTAAAGTAGACAGGCATTATTTTGTGTAGTCCTTATCATAGGGTAATATTTCAAGGGCACATCCTTATTTGTTCTAAAGTGCTATACTTTCATTGAAATGTATCAATTCATGCTGATACTGCGTCTGATTTCATAACCCTGTCTGAAAGGTACAGCTTTTCTCTTGAAGCTGCTCACACTTAATGCTCTGCCAGACATGCACTTAGACTTGGGAAAATTATTCTTTCTCAGACACCAGGAATCTAAAGAGAGGCTTCAGCAGGAATACTGTATATTAGGCAGATTCTTCAACAGCGTTGGTAAATCCCTCAGCCGTAAGATTTACTGTGCATATTTATTATAAAACTTTTTACAAAAATGTTTTACAAAAACATATCCTGCTGAAGAAAGTTTTGAGGACAACATGTTCAAATCCCTCATTGAGAATTTAATATAAACCCCTATTTTTCATTTCAAAGGCCTTGTGAGGATGGAAAAGAAGCGACAACTTCCAATCAAAGTTTCAAAGCAAAGCTTCCTGGATAAAGTGAAATAAAGACAATAATAAACAGGCACTGAAAAATCCAAACAGTTATAAAAAGGATGTGTCAGGGAAAATTTAAAATTATACCTTTTGTGGACCTGCATTGTTTACTGCTGTTGTAGAATGTGCTAAAATTAACTATTGATTCAGCCCTGTCTCTTGGGAATGTGTCTGTCAGGATATTAAGGTTATATGATATGATTTGGGTTTTGACAATAGAGTGCCTAACACTTTCCCATTTATTTTTAAAAACTCATAACACAGTTTCTGAGAAGACCGAGGTGCTTATGGGACAAACTCTGCATTGTCAGAGCTTTCTCAGGAATAAATGTTTTCTGAAAATGGATGGATGAACATACCACTTCATATTAACTTTATTAACTAAAAGATGTAAATAAATTACACTACTGTCAATATTTTCAAGTAAAATAAATATTTTAGTTATGGACTGAAATCCATATTATGTAGGATTGTTGTACAATTGCGAGTCTTGGAATTTTAAATATTTGGCATTTTCTTTTTTAAATAGCTTTGACTATTTCTTGAAATTAATAATTTTGGCAACAGACGCCTTTAATTTGGAGAATGATACACAAATGTCTTTTGGTGGGGAATACAAAAACCCAAATCACTGGGTTTCTGAATAAGAATAAGAAGCTGAACAGTATCTGTAGCTCCAGAAGAGTCTTGTTTTCTGACAGGATGTTTCCCACCACACTCTAGTGCATCAAATTCAGGCTTTCTTCAACAAAACTCCAAAGGTATGTCGACACTCTGCAAGATTGTGTTTGTTTAAATTCAAAATTCAAATAATACAAAATCAAACTCATTTTAAATCTTAATTTGAAGTCTTTGCTATACAACAATGAAAAAAGAATTTGTATGATTAACTATGCTGTTGAACTAATGGACACTCATATGCAGTAGCTTCATTTTGAAACTGTGCAACACTGCAGGTAATACATTTATATTTTATATAAATATGTATATGTATATATATTTAATTTAATCTCTGAGTATATCTGCAAACAGTTAAAGAAAATCCTCATCTGTCATTTACTCATTTAGCGCTGCTGAAACAACTGTTACTGCTTTTGTGAAAAGAAGGATTATGCTACATTACTACTAGCAAAGTCTTGTGAAAAAGTAATAATCTGATCCCATTGAAAGAGCACCATGATTTTGCTAACTTAATCCATTCTGACAGCTCAACCAAGCATAGTTCTTCACAGATCTTTAGGATATGGAGGACAAAAATGGTAACAGGGATTACGTTTTAATTATTTAAAGACCTCCATGTGAATAACAATACACCCCACTGAAAAAAACAATATTGCTACATTGCTACACAGGCATCAGATATGTTTAATTTAGTGTGCAGGCTGTATACAAGGCAAACACCACATTAAACACTACCAAAGCAACTGAAATACACAGGCAGAGCTGGCAAACAACTTCAGTATTTTATAGGTTGTTATTCTGATTTTTTCTGCATGATAATGCTGAGACAAAAGCTCTTACAGTGCTACGTTTTGGAAAATAGAAATGAATATAAACATACATTCTGAACAGCTTCATTCCCAGTAATTCATATGAATGAAGGAGGCTACAGTAGATGTCATATTCAAATCCATTACTTTAAACAATATGGTGGAATTTGTTTAAATGACTGCATTTCACAGCCTTTTCTCATAGCTATTGGGAAGCACTGTGCTACAATCTTCCGCAGTGCCCTTCAAGGGAAATACAATCTAAGAGCTTCACTGAATGAGTCTAAATAGGCCAAATGACAGTACCTTTTATCACATGAATTGACTATCCTTACATTCTTAAGTCATGAGGAAACAAATAGAAAATTGTCAACATCATATATATCCTATGTCCTATGTTCCCTTTCACTATGGCAAGAAGCCTGAGATGTTTGTGTGAGTATGTGTGCATACTGTATACTTTGCTCAGGTTGGTGTTTTGTTTAATGTCCTTTTAAAAAGTTCATATATTGGGAAAAAGAACTGTCCTTGTCGTACTGAAAAATGTAAAACAGAGCAACGATCACTGCACATTATTATTATTATTATCATTATTGGTGATAATGTCATTAAACTATGACACAAGAAGTTAAGAAGAAAAATGAATGAATGCATACCCACACTCACATTCTGTAGACTCCTCAGTGATCTGGAAAGCAGCCATTTCATGCTGATGTTTTGAGGTATCACTCTCAACCTCCTGGACAGATACATTTGTGTATGATTTCCTTCACTTATATTATATGATATGCTGCTAGATAGGAGCAAGAGACTTTTTATGGGGATTGATTAGATCAAGGAAAAAGTCTTCATGTATTGTGAATAGAATTTGTTGAACGACAGTATTCCTCTCCTGAAGCAGATAGTACTGTGGACAGTAGTTAGCAGAAAGTGGAAATGTTCATCGAATGCACTTATTTTTGCAGGTCTCACTTCACCTGTCTAAACCTATATAACCTGGCTCATTGAAAGGTCAAGGTATTTTCTTCTTCCTTTTCATGGTCGAAATAGCAATGATAAAAAAGAAAAATATGAGAAATGTATTTTTTGTACAGTTGATGTTTAATCTTCCTTATTTATTCAAACATACTGTGTTATTGCTGAACAATTCCTAACTCTGAAGCATGCACTTTTTTTTATTTGCAACTGTATCGTTACATTACTTGTAGAGGTATAATTGACCAAATTGTCTTTTGTTGCTGGCAATGAAAGACATTTCATTGCCAGCAACTACTGCTGCATGCCGTATTGTTGTGCATTTGATAAATAAACTTTGATTTGATTTGATTTGTTTGTGTAATGACATTCACATACAGTACATAAAAAATAATCTCTCTTAGTATGGACTTCTGAAGACATTTGAACCTTAAATTAAGTATAACATCACAACTCTCATATTCATACATTCCTGAAGATTAACTTACTGTACATCTCTGGAGGATCGGATTCCTGTCCTGGAAAAGAAGAAAGTTACACCTGTGCAGCTTTGCCTTTGAAACTCAAGCTTCCTAAATTTTTAATGGATGGCTGAGTAAAGATATGCATGGGTGTTCCTTCCAGAAATGCATACTAAACTAATTTGTCACTGCACCTCCTTGGTTTGTAAAACTAATCCTGGTTGCTGTCTGCACCATGTTATTTTGAACGCACTCTCCATGAAATTCAGGAAAATGTGACTGAGATACTCAACATTCTCGAAGCAATTGGCCACAGTACATGGAGACAATGTTAAAAATTTGTCACAGAGATCAGGACAAGTCGGCAGGAATAATGGGTAGCTAAATACGGGAGAGAGAATAAGAGGAATGTTTTTTTTTACACGGGGAATTGTGGGAGTGTGGAGTGGACCAACAAGTCATGTCGTGAACGTTGAGTCACAGGGAGCACTGTGAAAGTCTTTTAATGGGGGTTCCTGAATCATTAAGCTGCTAACTAGTGGAGGAGAGAGACAGGCTGAGTAGCTTCGTGACATCTGTTTCCTATGATGTGTCAACACTTCACCACAGTCATAGAGCCAATGGTAAAAATCTCCTCGGCTTTGGAGTTCCCAGAATTCCATAAATGTAACGTCTCTTTGGAAGATATTTCAAAATATATTGACTAAAATCTAATGTGAGCATGAGAATAACATTTTTGCTGTGTAAATAGTCAATTTTAATCTTCAAATCAGTTTTTGTGCAGTCCTGTGTCATCATGCAGCTGAATTCCCAAGCCTCCTCCTTGAGTGACATGAAAGTACTGCACAGGAGGCACATTTCAATCGATGTAGACAAAGCACTAAACTATTTCTAAAGCCAGTGCTTACTGTTGACTTGAGCCATCTTACTTATGATGAACTTTTTAATTGCCCCAGCGATCAATTGGTACTTAATTGTAGTGTACAACTAAAAAGGGAATCTGCATATATGGTAACTATGTCTATAATTTCCCCTGGGAAACATAATCTCTTCTTTAAAGCTGTTTCTTTGTAGACAGCCATTAAGATATCCTTCTTAATCTGCATCACCCACGTCTCATTTGCAGTAGCTAGTGTCAAGGGAATTCTCCTCAAAACAATTAGCTCTGTGCCTTTTGAGATATTATAACAGTTGCAGGGATAAAAGAGTAGAACTACCTTTGTAAATGCAACACTAAACGTTTAATATGCTATCACACTGATGACACATGTACCTTGATTAGGACTGTAATCATTTCAACGGCAAATTAGTTTGCTGTGTTTGAAGCACACTTGAAACCGTTAAATCCATCATATCAAATGTTAAATAAAAATAATTCATTAACATTAAGTTGCTTTTGTGAGTTATCCAGACATTTTTAAGCTGCAAAAACGGTGAAGGTTTTTGAGTTCCAAATACAATACCAACATATACAAGTCTCTCTCTTTTTATAAATCCACAGGGACAGACATCCTTGAACAGTGATACTGACAGTGCTGCAGTGCACAAATACTAAGTCATTGTTAAGCTCTGATGTAGATATTGAAAAATAATCTGATAGATATTTCCCTAAGTTTTTACTAGGGACTCTCTAGCACATGATAATGTGAGGAAAATCCTACTCCATGTCTTTTTTGTGGGAATGCAATGGGAGATCATCCAACATTGAATGACAGACGTATACAGCTTGTGCACTTAAGCTCCATTAATTGTGCTCCATCTGTGTACTAATTCCTCAGTGACAACGTGACTGCAGATATGCTTTCAAAGAGGTTTTAATTTATTTATTATACTTAAGATTAAAAAAAATAATGTATTATATTAATTTGATTTATACACTTAATTAAGACCAGTCTTTAAAATGACCCCGGTCTATATTTACAGTATGAGCACTGGCAAAACGGTACTTTTATTAATCTTACGTGTTACTTGGCATGTGACCACAGTCATGTTAGTATGCGATGCCTAAACAGCTAGAAATAGATCATCGAGGGAAATTACCCAAGCCAAACTGGCAGGCTGGTTTAGAGGATTATTTTTTTTACGGGGGAGGGGGTGGACAAGGTGGTGTAAAAATACATTTATGTGAACATCAAATATGTACAAAAAGGTAGAGAGGAAATTCCATGGGAGAGGAGGACAGAACAACAAAGGTGGGCAGCTTGGTAATGTTTTTATAGGCACAAAAAATACTCTTTAATTGAATACAACAGGTATTCGAGCTTCACAAGTAAACATACTCAACGAGCTATAATTAAAAGGCAAATATCGAATGTATTAATGACACTTCTATCCTCCGTGACAGCGCTTTGAAAAAAGCAGTATCTCCACCCACCCCCTCCTTCCCCCTCTCGCTCTCCGCTGCATCACACACTAAACCGGCGAGCAAGAAAAGGCCCCTCCTTCCTGGTGGAGAAAATGGACATCAAGACACAAGCTGGTCCGAATGCCAAGCTCCTCGCCAGCGCCGACATTATCCCCGCAGACATCAAAACGCTCTTAACTGGAGGCATGTAAGGAACACCCCGGATCCGGATGGAATGTAAAGCGCAGTCGGTGCCGGAGGTTTGCGCGGAGCCGAGGCGGAGAGGGCAGGACTGAGCACCGAGCACCGAGCACCGAGCACCGGCTGGCTTCCCCGAACACCGCTGGAAACGCAGGTGGATGACAGCGTTGGCTTTCGGAGTGGCACCGTTGGACGACCAACGGCCGCTGCCCGACTCTTAAATCAGCACCGAACACATTCTAGTGCTCTCGGCTTGAAAGTTTTTTTTTTTAATTTTATTCATAGCTAAATAGCACAGAGACTTTTTTTTCCTCCCAATTAACGTTTTTTAAGGTGGCTAGACGGCGGCTGGCGCTTCACGAATGGAAGGCTAATTTAATTGGGGTCCATGAAACATGTACCTATGGATAGGTACAGAAACAAGATAATGAAGTGGCGTGATTTCGTCACTTTATTACCATTGATTTTTAAAGTACAGTTTAAAATAAGAGTACATTTAAGTTACGTGTAAAGATATAGAGTGTAAGCTGTAGATGCCATACACACCGAAAACGTCGCTTTTGCGTGTGGAAAAGAAAGAAGGAAACCAAACACCGTTAGGTCATATTGTAAGCTGTTGTATTTTGGAATAACTGGTATGCTGTCAGAGTGTGGCTGAGGATCTTACGTTTCTTGTGTTGGTGGGCAGCAGTACACCGTTGATCTCCTTTACTTTCTGTGCCAAGTTCGGTAACTTCATCAGGAAAAGTCCTGGAGTTTTCATTTCAGCTTTGGGCGCTGACGATAACTGCAGTGCATGTCACAGAATGACACAATGAATATTGTCAATTTTGGGGGGGGAAGTTATGCCTCTATCGAGCGCGAACGCTACTGATGCTGTGCGTTACATAAACTACCGCAGATAATATTTATAGACGCCATCCACGTTCTCCTTGAGTTTTGCGCTCGACTTTTCCCCAGATCTTTTGATGGAGGTTGCGCGATAATTTGGTTGTCCCAGCTGCTTTATAAACAAGGGTAACAAGAATTGAGATATTAAGGCCACTTAATAGTGACCTTCCGAGTTATGCTATTGCGTTTCCAGAGAGAAGGAGTGCTCGCACGTACTCCAATGCGATAAAAGGGCTGTAGAGAGCGGATCGCTCGGATTCCCGAGACCGAGAATGGCCAGGTTGCGCAAGAAAGCGTGCGTGGCTCTTTTCTTGTTCACGCTGTTCATTTTCGGTACCATGATGGGCTTGAGGACACTGAAGCCTAGCGATGGGTTCTCCGACTTAGCCCCGGGACTGGAGTTAATGCCCGTTGCTGGCGACAGAGCGGACCGGCGGTCGATCTCCAACGAAGTGGTCGCCTCTCCAGCTCAGCCGCGAGCGGTGGGCAATGCTAAAACCGCCTTGTGGAATTCCAGCCCAGATAAAGGCATATTCTACGATGTCCATATCTTCTATTACGTGTGGTATGGAAATCCAAAAGTAGACGGAAAATATCTGCACTGGGACCACGTGCTAGTGCCCCACTGGGACCCTAAAGTTGCTGCCAGCTATCCGAAGGGAAGACACACGCCCCCCGAAGACATCGGCTCCAGTTTCTACCCGGAATTGGGACCCTACAGTTCCAGGGATCCAGTTCTTCTGGAATCGCATATGGAACAGCTCGAGGCATCAGGAGCAGGTGAAGTATGAGGATGGATCTATGGCGATTTAACTAGACGCTTATGTTTGTTTGCCTAAATATCGTAGAAATATATCCCAAACGAGAAGAAGATGAATAAGATTCTAGGACTGAATGTCAACAAAACTGTAAAATCGATTATGTTCATTATTTGACCCCGAAGAGTCTTTACACGTTTTGCCGGTTGCAATCTTTTCACCTCTGTGTCATCGATTCGGTTACTCATCGATCGCCATTTAGATCCGACTGTTAAAAGCTTGCTTAAAGTAACAGGAGCGCTATGAGACTGGGCAGAGGAGTCAAACTGAGAGAAAGCGGTTTGAAGAAACCAAGCCAGAAGGATCTGCCCACGGAGATGTTTTTTAATCACGCCCTAAGACATAATAAATCCGTGGACTTACAAATGGCATTAATGGGTAATGGACAGAAGAAGAAAATCTTTAACATCCTAGTAAAAGAAACTCTTCTAGAGTTTCCGTTCTAGTTTACGTACTGCAAAGGTTTAACAATTAGGGTCACAAGGGTTTTGTAGGTTAACAAAAAATAAATGTTTTATTTTACTGCATTTTCTGTGCTTGCATTTAATATATTTATACTAAATGGTGTAGGAAAGTGCACAAATCAATTTGATTTTAATTCCTTTTGGCGTATATGTTTTATTCTGCGTTACTACCGGTGAACTTTCAGCACTGTGCTGATGGACAGCTCCGTGTTCCAGTCGTGTTCTGCGCCACATTTCAGCTGAAACACTACAATGCCAAATCCGTGCTGTATGCGTGTATGAGTTACAGACCGACCTATTAACTGCGTGTCTCGTTAAAATACGGGTACGATTCGTAACTAGTGCTTAAAAACACAATACGTGCCTTAGTACGACGCTTTTTCTGAGAGTTACAAAGCTAGTGTCGATTTAACCTTTGTACCTGGTCAAGAGATCTAAATTCTAGGTTCTTATACATTGCAATCATGATTAGTTTATTTGAAAAGCATTTCTTTTTTACAGCCTAGCCAAGTTTAGCTTGTAGGACAGAAACATGTATAAGTAAACTGAACTCATATCAAAGGCCTTGTTTGGATGAGTTAGCACTGTGCTTGGTATTCTTTCAGATGTCATCCCTTATATTGAAAGAGCTGTAGTAATTTGCCCAGTGATACATACCATATTGTTAACAAAGCGCTGGGGGTCCTCTTAAATTTAAAGTGAATTTTGTGCTGGAAACAGAAGGTTTACTTAAGCAGTTTACTTAATAGCAGTTTTTGGCCACAACTCTTTTATTATCTGTCCATGTGTGAAGTCATGCATTTCCGCAGGATCACAGCTGAGTGATCTGCACTCCTGTCTTGACAGATGGTAGATGAGGAGTGATTTGAAGAAAGTAAACCTAAAAACGCGCACGTATTGAAAGCAACCGCATCAATAAAGGCGCTCTAAAACACTTTCCAAATCCATATCCAATAATTTAGGAAAGATAATTCCATTCTTAAATAACTCCTGGTGTAAAGCCCAAGAAAAGGTTGATTCTCCACCTTCTAACACAAGAACAAGATTCACCTTATTCATACTTGCAGTGATTTATTTCTATGAAGATTTTTGGTAGATTTTGAAAGTCATTGTGTGTCCCTGAGCTTGCATACTGCAATTGCAAGTTAGTATTATTCCATACTTTTTTTGGTTTAAGCCTTGTTGTACAGCTACAGTAAGTGAGCAACCTCCCTGCTCAATTGAAACCTTTTTCCCCACTCCCAGAGTTTTATCCAGTAAAACTGGTTTAGGAATTTTCGAGTTGTCTTAAAGTTGACTGAACTGAAAGTCATTTATTCTCAGTGCAGAACCACAGCTCAGACTTCCCTTTAACAAGCTGCAATTCCTCCATTCCAAGTCAGAAAATGAAGAATGTGTAACGATCCTTAACATGGTCCCCTTTTTCACTCTGGAACAGCTGCTAAGATCTACAGTTTGCATAAAGCATAACGTGCTTCTCTCGTGTTCGTTTAGGGGTGCTGGTTTTGTCTTGGTATCCACCGGGCTTGGCTGATGACAATGGAGAAGCAGCTGAAGACTTGGTGCCAGCTGTAATGGACGCTGCACAGAGGCACAGAATCAAGGTAAATAAAGGGAATGAGAGCATGCTTGAGCGGACTGTCAGTCGAGTGAGGGAAGTACACACCAGACCTGTGGGGCTAGTAAGAGGGTGGGAGTTGTGACTGTAGCAGAATGCAGCCCCTGGCCTAACTGTACCAATTGCATGCTTATTGATCAAAACAGACAGTCGTTTTTTTTTTAATCGCATTACACATGAAGATGCATTATTCTTAGTGGAAACAAAACATGCAGTGGTAGCTGGAGTGTTGTAGTTAATGTGGTGACTCTTGGCATATTTTTACAAAAAGACATCATTGCTTAGACTAAGCAACACAGCTTGCTGACAAAAAATCAATTGGTAATTAATTGAAATCCCTGAAACAAAGGAACACTACTTAAAGTCCTTGTTTCCAATTTACTCTAAGACACTGAAACCTTTTCCTATCATTCAGTTAAATGTCCATCTCTAAATGGGAGTGTTATTCTTTATATATCACAGTAACCTATAGGTGCACCAGGAGTGCATGGCCATAATTGGTATTAAATAACATAATTCCTGAAATAACATCTGAGAAAGTACAATACTTGTATAATGTGCTATGTACTTTCAAACACCAATCTAACAAAAGCAAACAAAACTAATCAGTGAGGTTTATAATTGCAGATGGTGCAAAAATGTCCTGCTTTTTGCACATACCTCTCAGGGCTGAATCATTATTCCAGTCCATACTGGAATTTCTGCCATACCATTTAAAATGCATCAATTTCAGTTCAGTCCAAGGACATAGGGTTCCAAATGACAACAAAGCATATACTGAGTTCATATTGTACAGATGAACCTGAAAGAAAGGGCTGTACAATGTACTGGGACAATGTAATCTGCAGTTTATAGAAGATATATTTAGCAGACTGGAAGGTATATAAACATACCCTTGCAAACCTTTGTACAATGCACTTGAAACCTTTCATTCAAACTGCAACTCACATTGCAGTGATTCCCTTAATGCCGGACAACCATTGAAAGACATATTACAGTCTTTAAGGATTTCAAAGTGAGTTTCAAATGGGTTTTCAAGGATCAGCTTCAGAGCTTCAGTCTTGAACAACAGAGACGTAAAGTATGTAAATTATCTCAAAGACAGAGTAAGGCACTCGACATCAGACTTGATACGAATTAAGAACATCTAATTGTGATTTTGGCATTAGGAAGCATTCAGCTGGACAGGAAATGGTAATTAATAGTGCTATAATATGAGCTAAGAGAAAGAGAAAGAAAAATGTTTGTAGTGCAGGTTTGGTTATTACTTTAATTACAGAGTTCTTTACTTTTCCTTCTCTCTCCATGGGGGATAGAAATAATTAATCATCTGATTCCATGTAACATTTTAGGAAATAAGGTAACAAATATCAAAATGCATTTAAAATTCAAATTCTAATGACAAATTCACCAACAACCACCGACTTTTGGAAATCACCTTAATGTCCAAATCTTGGGAGCTCAGTGTGAATTGAAAACATTTGTTAAACAGAAGGAAATGTCAAAGAGCCCCATTTGAATATGTATTTATCACCCAAAATAAAGGCTAAAAGGTGAAAAGCATGGGGTTCTAATGTAGAAACACATGTGCACTATTGAGACAAGCAGTTTGTTAAGACAAGTGCACCACAACTAGTAACAGAAAACTACCAATCATGTGCTGCTTTTTCCTTTCTCTGAACTTAATCTGTTAGATGCTGCAGCCAATGACTGAACTGAATGTTTTCAAAACACAGATGCCCTGTCTGTCCAGCTGTAACAGTCAGACTTTATTTCTGAAAGAAAGACAGACAGGTGTATGCAAGGAACCTGTTATCTGTCAAGAGATGTCACATCTTTGACAAAGTAATTGCATAACTGCTTGCGAGACATGCGACTAAAAAAAGAAACAACACAGGCATGTCATTATAAAACTAGAACAATACTGAAGGCAAACATTACGTCCGTATTTTTAACTCTAAAGTACCAGCAGGACTGATACAGTTGCAGTGCAGCTGAGCTGGTACTTTGGATTCCACCCATGTTATTAATTGTTATGCAATTTATATTAAAATATCACTCCCTGGAGAAAAAGGACAACATTTATACGGGTATATTTTAGGAATTGCATTTTAAAAAAGCAGTTAGGTTTTCATTTGAGGCTGTGAAACAAGACGACTAACAGTGTATGTGAATTTCATGATTCCCAATTCTATACATTATTGTATTCTAGAATTAAATTATTCATATTGTTCTAGAAATAATTATCTTGTCATAGCTAAATACTGTAATAATTTCAATTCATCTACACTGTGTGTATTATAGTGCCCTTTAGTCCCGATTCAGTATGCAAAGAAACACCCTGAGGGAGAACAAGTGTATTTCTACATGAGTAAGTGTTTATTATTCTTCCATGGACTATGTTGTAAACAGTCCGTTGTTATTGTCCGCTTTTCATCTCAAATTGCAAACATGATCCTGCTGAATTCAGTAGCTCTTCAGCTCTCTCACTTAGAGAGGTGGCAAATTAAAATGCAGTCCTTAATTTATATATCACTTAGGAGTCATTATGAAGGGGCAGGTATATTAGCAGGAAGACACAGTGCCTTGTTCTGCTGTTGCTCTCCTGGAATCCAGCACATTTTTCATCTTGTGTTCAGACCCCGCAAAGTCTTGGCAACCATCATCATCAAAGACATCAGAACTGAAGAGTAACTGAGAATGTGCGTTCAGGTTTCTGAGAAGATATTCTAATGATAACTTATGCAATGCAAATTCCAATAGATTGTACTAGTTCCCTTTAACACTGCACTTGTTAAATACCTGGGAAGAATAACAGTCAATGAATGAATAAATTCTAGGGTCTTTGGATGGCTGTCATGAGGCTAATTAAGCAGCAAGAGTCATTTCTAACTGACTGGTGCTCATATGCACCTGGGATTTCTGGTTTTCACCTTATCTGAGCTTTTCAGATTCTGAAATGAACTGACTGCTTGGTTCCTTGCTTCCCAAAACTTTTTTAAGAAACAGAAAGTTAAATAAACATAGAAACACTTACAGGACTGTGCATTTCCAGGGCTGGACATGGCTACTGTGTTAAAGAATATTCTGGCAGAAGTTACTTCTGTCTTAATGTACAGCAAAATCCCAAAAAAACACAGGAGGGCCAAGATCTGCAATTGTTTCACAGACAGACAGTTTTTTCTGATCTGCTTTGGCCTCTTATCAGCAAGCTTGGTGCCTAAATAGCTGCCTATGTCCCCTAACAATTAGGCCCCTACAGGCTTATACTTAAGCTAGTAAGTAGGGCAAGTTAGACACTAGAGAGGTCAGTAACCGAAAAGGCACTATTAATATATTAAGTTTTTTAAACAATTAGAAACATTTCCTACACTAACATAACACACTCAAAGAGCAGTGCAATCTTTTTTATCTTTAACACAAATCTCTGCCACACGAGTTGTTTTATACTCCTACCAGACCTTTTGAAGTTAAGATAAATTAACATTTTCCCAGTCACCATATTTTATCGATGCCACAGCAAAAACCTAATTTCTAATGTTTCCTCCTTTTTTACCACTGCAAATATATTGCCTTGGTGTATTCCAAATATATCCCAACTCTTATTTAACTAAACTAAATAAGCACAACAGATTCCCCCCCATTTTGTATTTCCCTCAGCCACTACACATCTACGCTGTGAAATCGAGGACAAGGCCGTGCACAAAACATGTTGCTACGGTTACTGTTTGTGAAGCACAGGTTCTTTGTACACAATTTTCTACCTTTTACAAGCTTTCCTGTAATCAGTCTTTGTTTTCAGCCAAGTGTGATTTTAACCCTGTCTCATCTGTAGTTTACACCAAAGACAATCACATTTCTTCTGGCTTGGAAGGCATAACAGGGATTCGAATTCCCCACTGCATTAATTTTGAAATACACTATTCAATTGAACATGGATAGGCAAACCACTTTTTACGTTAAGCAATATTTGAAGTGTGGTCTCCAGGCACACTTCTAATTATATATTATCTGTTTGTGTGTTGTGTGAGCAAAGATCTAGAAACATTCAAGGTCTGCATGAACACGTCGAGTAACAGCATGTTTCTATGATTGCATTAGCCTGAGGGGCCTTTCTGAATCTTTCCAGTGCACAGATTTAAGCCTTCAGCCCTTTAAAACATACTTCAATTGTTCAGGTCCCCTGCTTCTCTGAATGCATTTGGATTGTTTTTACAAAAATAAAAAGTGTCACTTTGTTAGAAACAAAGAAGTGGGCCCTCGACTGTTTTTCAGTTTATTCTGAATCATAACATTTTTCTACATATGGCATTTAAAAAAAATCCAACTCTATATTAAAATAATACATCTTGAGGAGAATAAATACAGTGATGTACAAGTATTTTTCTATCATGGCAAATGAAAGTTTAAGAACAATGATCTTTCACAGTAATTGGTTTAGTACGCTTGAATATATCCCAATACAAGGATGGTATAAATTTGTCTGAGGCAGTGCATACAAAGAGCAGAAAATCCACAAATTAATCTGGCTTTCAAACTACTGGGTAAAAGGTTTCATTTTGAACACAGACCTATATTATTAGTGTGTTTCAGAGCCAGTCACTGAGATTTCTTCCACAGCAGTTTCCTTGTGCAGGGAAGCAAGCAAACATGGTTTTATTCCCACACTTGCTGTCCAGCTCTTTTGAATTCCACTTGAGTACTTTCAGGCTCTTTTTGAAGGCTAATGCTTGTTGGTTAACAGCGCCCGGAGGATTCTACCTCGGGGGAGAAGAGTATATTTAATTTAAGGTTGAATAATTCTTAGGGTCATTTACTTGACTTGCTCCAATGTTGCCGTCAGACAAATGCTGTGCTAATGTGCATTAGACCAAAACTCTGACACACAATCAATGAATGAGTCTGCTGCATTTTCCCTAAAATAAAACCTGCCATCAAACAGAGGTTGTTGCTGCCTTTTCTGGCGTGCATTATTAAACTGCAGTATAGAAAGTGGCTTCATTTCTGTATGTCTGATAAGATGACAGGGAAAGTATAGTGTATGTTTTAAGTTAAAAAGCAGAAATGTAGAAGATAAAAGGATTTAAAAAAATAAGACAAACTACAAAAGATTAAAAAAAATATTTTTAAACCCAAACCCATCTCATGGCTTTGAAACTATTCAATTTGTATTATTTCAATGTCTTGATGATGTGGTTAAAGAGCCTATATGACTTCCCCCAGATAAAGATGACACACCTTGAAAATGTAATGTGGTAATTTGGCAAAGCTTCCAGACAGAGGTTAAAAGCCTGCAACTGAATTATTTAGGTTCATATTAGCAGCACAACAGAGGCATGTTGAAGACTAAATATGTACAGTAAGTGACAAAAGGTAACAGCACATGAAGTAGTCCATGTTTCCTCTTAGAATTGCAATCAATTTTTGGCAGCAATCACTACACAAACTCTGCTTTTAACACCAAATTCTTAATATCTGGTAGAACATAGCGCTATCCTTTAAACAAAAACTTCAGTGACAAAGAGCAAAATGAGTGGAAAATTTGAAAAATGGTATTGTTTGTACATGCCGTTGTGATTTGTATGTTTCTTTTATAGAGAACTTTAATTTGTAGCAATGTCTGGGATCAATATTTTAGAAAACATATTTCTGTTGGGACTTTAAGGACACAAAGCTATGAATTGATATTCCACTATCATCATTTCATTATAATGCACACTTAAATGTCACATTTTTATAGGTGAAAAATGAAGACCCAAGAGAATGAATTCACACAAATGGGCGTTTCCCCAGCACTTGATTGAGAAACTTGTAGAGAGGCTCTTGAGCTGAGATATTAAGTTAAACAGCTGGTGTAATCAATGGTTGGCCAAAATGCCATTACCATACAATCTGCTACATTTAAAATAATATATATATTTGGCATAA
The DNA here is from genome assembly GCF_059453375.1 of Lepisosteus platostomus. NCBI lineage: Eukaryota > Metazoa > Chordata > Actinopteri > Semionotiformes > Lepisosteidae > Lepisosteus > Lepisosteus platostomus. Next base: position 5,753,292 of record NC_142623.1, on the reverse strand, counting down.
TTCACTGCAACTGCAATATAATCGTTAGGAAATAGGCCCTAGCGTCTGGGATCTCGTTATGATTTGATTACCTATAAATGAAGCAGATGATTTATTTTTAAAGAGAAGCCTGATCTCCAATGAAATCCTAACTTAGGATGCATTCACATACAGAAAAACAGCATAATATGAAGTATGGTAAAAAAATCAAATGCAAAGACTTTCAAAGGAATTACACTCTTTTTTTAGAAGAAATATGTCTTAGAAAAGTTGCAAGTTAGAAAAGAATTCTGTTAGGACTTCAGGGGACTCCAGCTCAGTTATGTCAAAGCTCTCACTGAGGAATCTCTTTACAGGTAGCCTTTCACATCCAGCCGTACAAAGGAAGGACTGACCGTACTGTTCACGACAACATCAAGTACATCATAGACAAGTATGTGAATCTTTAATTAGATTCCTTATTTGTTTTGTCATCGGCTACTTACTATGGGAAAAAAAATACTAGACTGTATTTTTTTATAAATAAGCTTCATTTGTCTTATTTAGCAATTAAGTAAGACACTGTCTTCAACAGCAGATTTGCTTTTGAAAATAGCTGGTTAAATATGGATAAGGTTCACATTTGACATTTCATTAACAGAACAGCAGGTAAGGGTAGAACTGATACTATCAGTAGAGTCTGCAGGCTGTTTGTTACAGAATACTCTAGATCAGGTATACAGTATGTTGCAATTAAGCTTTATAAGAAAAGAGGTGCCTGCTACATTTTCCAGCTTCAAAATGTAATTAGACAAGTGTTTGAAGTTTTATTCTTCTTAACCCATCTTTGGTTTCGGTCTTTCCCAACCTTAGTAACTAAAGGCAATTAGAAAGCCCTGGTTGTTCTGCTATTGTGCTAGCACAACATGAACGTCCTGGGTGTGTCACTGACCTCCAGATTCACCCAGGTAGACAAAGAAATCAAAACCAACTAGAAATGATGACAAAACACCTTGTGGTGACCTTGGGGGAAAAAAAAAAACACAAAACACTTCAATTGGGCAAGCAGGCAAGTTCAATACGATTTCCTTTTAAGAGCATTTCCTCCTGAATTTTATTGCCTGAAGCTATTAAAAATTTACAGTACATTTTAAGTTGCTTTCGACACAGATGCACTCACCCCCCATGTACTGTATGTAAATGAAACCAGCTAGTTATCCAGTCAGGACTAAATTAATAGACCTCTTCTTTTTCTGTGCATTAAAAGGTATGGGAACCATGGAGCGTTGTACAGATTCAAAACCAGCACGGGGAAGATCCTGCCTCTGTTCTATATTTATGACTCCTACCTGACCCAGCCTGGGTCCTGGGCAGACTTGCTGACCGTGTCTGGGTCCCACAGCCTGCGGAATACCCCCTACGACGGCGTGTTCATCGCCCTCATCGTGGAGGAACGGCACAAGCACGACATCCTGTCCAGCGGCTTCGACGGCATGTACACCTACTTCGCGTCCAACGGCTTCTCTTTCGGCTCCTCCCACCAAAACTGGAAGGCCATCAAGACCTTCTGCGACGCCAACAACCTGATGTTCATCCCCAGCGTCGGCCCCGGTTACATCGACACCAGCATCCGGCCGTGGAACAACCACAACACCAGGAACAGGGTCAACGGGAAGTATTATGAGACTTCGCTCCAAGCGGCGCTGATGGTGCGGCCGGAGATCGTCACCATTACCTCCTTCAACGAGTGGCACGAAGGCACACAGATCGAGAAGGCCGTGCCCAAGAAGACGGCAACGCGGATGTACCTGGATTACCAGCCCCACAAGCCCGACTTGTACTTGGAACTGACCCGGAAGTGGGCCGAGCAGTTCAACAGAGAGAAGGAGCAGTGGCTCATGTGAGGGATCCTGCCACGGTGGGGCAGCTCCAGTCTGCTACACTGTGAAACCAAGAGTGGCGTTGTTTTCATTTGGCTCATTACAGAAGCTGTATGGCATTGTGCAGGCAATTGAAAATGGTTTTGGAGGCCTTTTTTTATCAAAGCCTAGGAAAAAACTGGCTCTGCATGACGTGGGACTAGTTTTCAATTCAATTGGGACCCCAGCCTTTTTTTGCAATCTTATTCCTGCAGCTGCAGAACCTTCCATTTCTAAGTGAAGCCTTTGCGGCTACTTAGATCCAGCTGTATCCATTCCTGTGTCCTTACTGCATTTCTTAAGTAAATCAGATATCCAGTCAGATCTAATGCTTGGTAACCTGAGAGCTGAGTTTCTTCCTCGCTTGCAGTACAACTCACTTTGTAAGCCACCAGCACCAGCACAGTCAGTCATATTGACAGACAAGTTGCTTTCTCACTGCTGCTTCTGAACTGAGAGAGGTCTGGCTGAATGACGGCGATATAATGGCAAAGCATTGGTTTACTCAGTAACCTCGCCATCAGATCCACAGGATAAGAACTTCTCATGTCCAACAACTAATCTCATTCAAGGTATTTTATGTGTGCAACATGGCGAAAACACAAAGACTGAAATGTATGGAAAGAAATGAACAAGGATACAGCATACACATATAAAAAGTATTCTGTGCATATTCAGAAATCGACACAGATGTAAATGTATTCCTGCATTGCATATGTACTGTATATACATCTACCTTCCCTTGACATTTAAAATACTTAACCCAGGACAAATTGAAATCAGGGGGTGAAGAGATTGTCATTAAGGTGAATAACCAGAAAGAACATCGCAGGATGATTCAGGAGTAAGAGTCTAAAACAAAGCTTTAAAGCCTGAGTAAATGTTTAAAATGCTTAAGTTTGGGACAGACTCTTCCACCTCATCTGTTCAGTACCATGGAATGAAGAAGATACATCAGAACCATTAAATGTACGTTTTTTCTCTACCATCAAATGCTGCCCCCCCCAAAAAATATATTTTTTACCTCTACCTACTAATCTAAAGAAAGAACACCCGACATCTCCACAATGCATTGCACTTTTGTCTCATCTACTTACAGACCCACTTTTGGGTGTTCTTTCTTTTTCATATTGCTGTCAAATAATGAAAGTGGATTCCTTATCCAGGCAGCCATATTGGTCACAGAAAAGAAGACATGAATTTTGATACTGTTGATTACTTCTCAAAAATATGCTAAGCCTTTACCTTGTATCCCTAAATGAGGTGAAAATTGGTATTTGTAAAACCAAGCTATAATGTATGTAACCTATTTATAATGGCATTGTGAAAATATGCAGTTTCATGCAGAGGTGAAGAGAGTAGTTATTTTAAGAATAAAAGAGTGTGCACTCATCTGTCTGCTTTTAGAAAATCAGTACAACAATGCAGCCAATTTTGTACTCGGCTAATAAAATAGAAGCTTCAATTCTTGATTCCATGTAGAGCTCCTGGCATTTGCAGTCCTATCTTGCAGAGTTGTACAATCAAATTAAACAAAAAATACTTTTGCAATGGAAAATAGATCATTCTAAATTCCGTACAGCATAACAACAACTACACTTCTAATGATCTTGTGCATCCAAAGGATTACATTCTGCTGGTGATTCACAGGTACGACACCATAACAATAATTTATTTTATGCACTTTTGAGAAGAGCATACAACTCTTCTCAAATATTCAGTGAACACGCTGTCAGAATGAATGAAATTTATGAAAAATGAAATTTATGGGAACTACATTGTTCTTTAGCAATGACCAAATATACTATGCATTCAAAAATTAGATGAATGCAATCTCCTTGCTGATGTGTGCTCAAGCAATTTCTATCAATCAAAAGAACAAGTAAAACACTGATAGTCCCAAGGGGAAGAAATATTTGAAGGAAGATGGAAAGAGTGATTACTTTACTGTCACAGAGCAAATGATTATTATGATGAATATTGCTTTGTGCCATTTTGCCACTGGTTTGAATCCAAGAATGTTCTTTAAAAGGATGTGTCAGTCTGAATATCATTATGCAAAACATAAGAACAGCACGTTTTCTGCTGTGATCATTCTTACTCCACAAGAGACACAGAAATAAAACATTAAAAAAAAGAAGGATATCAGAAAGAAAAGTAACCCAGGAGTAAATGTGCACGTTTCTGATTAAAATATTTTACAAGATCAAAACATTCCAATATGTACAAAAGATTAAGCTCTAAAATAAGTTAAAGTTTAAATAAAGTCTCATTTAAAAATCTATATAAAAAGTGAGTCTGCTGTCAGTTAACCATTATGAAAGAACTGGAATAAAGTCCCCCCTGTCATTCAATATATACAGTACATTCCTCCAGCAAGCATATAATTGACAGACAACTGGTCTGCAAAGATACTGCTGATAAGGCAAACCAGTCATCCAGTAAGAAATACTACAGGCTGAAGACCCAGAACAGCTTCAAAGCACAGTTCTTACTACGAGAGCAGATGTAGGTACTGTGCTACCAGAGACACACTGGTGTTCACTTAAACCATAGAGATACCAATTCAATTTAATGGAGCTTTATACGGAAGAAGAGTATATTTATTTTACAACTCTACTGTTGCTCAGAAAGATGTATTAAATACAGGCTGGTATGCCCCTGTTCAGCTTGTGTTTCAATTGATTCTACCAAGTTTTTTTGAAAAGCTACGTAGCATTTGATACTGGAAATCCTTTAAGAGAGATATGCATGGTGCTCAGATCAGGTAGGCCATATAAATAGCTATTATAAGAACTGTGCACTGCAGTACAATTACATTTGATAAACATTCACTGGACTGTGAACAGCACGCCTGGTTGCCACGTCTCACTAGCCCAGTCCACCTGTGTATCATTTACCATTATCCTCTTAATATCAAATAACCCTCTCTGTGGTACAGTATTATTATTGAAAACGTATTCTAGAATGAATTTGACAAGATACTGCAAAATATCTTAAAGTTCTGTTGGTTTTGAAATGATCTACAGCACAAAGAGGTCATTCTTTTAATATGGAAAACACAAAATAAAAAAATCTTTCAAATGCTACCAAAAGACAGAATTCCTATCAGTAACCCATCTTGGCGACTTACAAGTTTAAAATTGGAGGGACAACCACAACGTCTGGGAGAGAAAATAATCCCAAAGGAGTTCTAAACCAAATTAATTGTTACAAAGGTGAAAGGAGGCACATTGAATTAAAAACACCTTGGCTGTAAAATATTAATGACAGGCTTAACTAGTGGATAATGAAAAAGCAATATGGTTGAGACTACCAGTTCCCAGGAGAACTGTAAGTGTTTGTGAAGCTCTTTCATCTTAAGAACTTGTATTTTAGGGGATTTAATCTATTTGTTCCTTAGATTCTGGCACAAACAAGCTGTTTTTTGTAGCTCAGAGATTGACTGCTGGTCTTATCTGGAATTATGCCATGCACCACTAAGTACAACAGCAGAATTTAAAAAAAAAGCAGGCTGCATTTAGGAAGCAGCATGAGAATCCTTTCAAGTACTGCACGCAACCTTGGCTCAGTGTTGAAAACTGAACAGAAAAAAAAATCCACGAATGCTTAGGATTCATGTATTCACTCATCTTTGCATCAGAGTGCTTGTATCCTTAGGTCTGCTCTATAAACCCTTTTTCATACCTTAAACGACCCTGGAAAAACATATTTAGACAAAAGAAAGGACAAACATTTTGTCTGTGCTACACAAAACATCACATTTTGCTCTAAAGATAAGTATCAAGGTAAGTATCTTGAGGACATTACTTCTGATTACGTTTTGACATGGAGTAATGCCATTCATCGGTATAAAATCATATGAAATGTCTTCTTGCCAGAAGTCAATCTTTGCAGTAGAGTATCCCAGCTTGGGGTCCATGTCAACAGGTTTGGACCAAAGGAAATCCAGAGTCTGCACACACCTTAGCAAAAGTCATTTCTGCATCTCATAGGAAGCCAAGTGGATCCGGTATATTTACCGATGTGCAGGTTCGAACAACAGTCTGTATTTTTTCTCTAGAATTTCAACAGTAGGTTTAAGTGCACTGTAAAAAAAGTGGAAGACAAAAGAAGTTAATGAATAAAAAAAGCTTTTAACAGTTCACAAAGACGGTATGCATCCAAAGAGCTCTACTTTTCTGAACTATCCTACTGAGGCTCAATTAACATCAAAAGGATAAAGCCCGTCCCATGCTAATACTAATGCAATATACATCAGTTAAAAAGCATTTTGCCTGACTTAAAAGAAGTGCTTCCAACATTTAGTCCTTGAGAAGAATTATAGCTCCTATTTAAAACCTTGCAGCAGAAAAGGTTATTTTTTAGCTGCAGTGCATCAGCCTCGATGCTGCAGTAATAAAAGCGAGCCCTTCTCAGAATAAAAACAAACAATTGTTTTTTTCAATTATAAAAAAAGGATGAAAGAAAGGCACCTGAAGAATACAATGTTGCACATCAGAGACCCTTTGTGTCCAATCCCAATTCAACCTTGCCAGATGTGCAATACATCTACATTGTAACTGGAAACCCAGTGACATGACCAAGACCCAAACCTGCACTAACTGGGCCAAAGAACATGTTTGGCTTTCTGTAGATAAACTTAAATAACCCACACTCAACACATATTATCCACATACTAAATCAGTCCAAAAATGTCAACATATTGATACTGTTGAAAATGTTGACTCAGATGAAATTGTGGGTGGAACCAAAAGATTTGCTGAAACCTTGATAATACTATATGTACAACACCAGTTGAAGTAAATGGATATTTTGCATTATTAATGAGTTGTGTGAAGAGTAGGAATCGCACTCCAAATGGACTAAAATACAAATACTGTATAAGGTATATTTAACATTTGAGTGTATTACTGGCATACTACATACCAGCCAGGCCTAATGATGCTGTATTGTCCTGGAGAAGACAGGTTGATCACTGTTGATCCCAAACGACACTCTGGACTCATCGTGTCACCTATCGGCCCACCATCCACGACAAGGGCTAACCAGGGCCACAGCTCACAAAACTCCTTCAAAGAAAATAACACATGACCGCTGCAGCACTTGCAAAACAAGCCAAATAAAAAGGAGATGAATGGTCAGAAAACGAGTCAAGTGTTTAATATACCTTAAAATGCAGTACGTAGGGGTATTAGTGTGGTAATGTTCACAAGAGAAAGAACAACTACTTTTTGACACAGCGAACTGGTTATATAAACTAGGGTTAGCTACACAGCTAGACATAATTACCTGAAAAAAAAGGTACGTCAGGGCACGAGACATCCCTGGTGCAGAAAATAGACTGTCTTTTTTCTCATGTGTGCACAGTCATAATAATGGGAATGTGCATCAGCTGCATTGCTCTGGATAATAGAGTTCACATTTGCTTTTGAAATTCAGTCCAATAAACACGCAGTGCTCTTTACCACCAATCCAGTGGACAAGAATTCATTTGCTTCAGGCATTTTGGAACACAGGCTAGAGAAATCACCTTGACAGACACCATACGGTTACATCAACTAAAAACACCGCCTGAGATCTTCCCGCACTTACATCCACTACGAGGGTACTGGTCTGCGTGCTGACATTCGCACTGGTGAGAGCGAGAGGCTCCCTGCACAGCTGGGCCAGCTTCCTCATGAAGGCATGGTTGGGAATCCTCACGCCCACCAACTGCAAAAGGAAGATAAGCAGAGTAAAAGAGCAAACAATATACTTCAAAACCAACAACTGCAGCCACAACAGCTCCAGGGAGGTAGCTATGACTCAGGCCTTTTTTGCTGTAGATTTGGATTCAAGAGTTGCCGTTTGATTTCGGTAGATCAGGTGGAAAACTGTTCACACATTGTAGGTAAGGGGCTTATCGTGGAGTGGGCCTCATTCTTGAGGGAAAATATTTATTGAGGAACAGAGAATGAAAAACCAGCTCTTCCTTCGAAGCTGCCTCCTTTTACAGATAGGATACTGGTGTTACAGAGAGAAACAGGTGGAGAAAAGCTCCCGAATGCAGGCTCAATTTCACTGGAGAACGACAACGAGAGGCGCGTTCCTTCAGAAACAGCGGACGCCTTAACTTTTAATCTCCTTTAAATATTGACTATGAAGTGGAAATGTAGTTAAAGGAAATTGTTAAAAAAAGGACATCTCTAACAGAAAGGTTACAGTTATCGAAGTCAAGACTACTGCAGCAAAAAACATCACCATTACAATAAACTCTACTGCTAAAATGACATGATTTCAAAATTACCATGGCAACCCCACTTCTCTTTCAGCACGGCATCTGCAAGGTCTCCACACTGTGTGCGTCTTACCGGAGTGAATGGATTGAGGTCCATGTTCAGTTCCCCGGAGCGCTCCAGTACCAATGTCACAGGGCCTGGCAGAAGGTCTCTAAGTAACTGGGCAGGAACCGACACCTTACAGTACCTAAAAATCCAACAGCCAGGTTACTTGTCCACGAACAAGTTAAATGCATCACTGAGCTCACATTAGCTCTATTAGGATGACTAGAGTGTGTCTGTATTTTCTCTGAAACAGCACAAATAACTAACAATGCTAACTATCACACTCCATGACCTTTCCTGCTCCATTCACATTCCCACCAGCAGCAACAATCTGCACCCTTACTGTCTATTTGATATAACCCATACAATTACAACCCCTATCCCCCGTTTCCATGGCAAATACAACAGCACCCTCATTCACTTGTGATTAAACATGACCCAGTACTGACCGACAGGTCAGAGTGGAATATAAGCAGGCAAAGACGTACATTTAAATCAAAACACTCAATGACAAGTAAACTGCTACTGGAGCAGTGCACACCTACCAAAAAAACTATTTTTTTTTTACCGGTAATATTATACAGCACCTGTATATATTGTATATATAAACATATTTTGTTTTCAAGTTTAAGTTTGTCATGAGACAAACAAATGATAATGCCCATACAGTTTACAGGCTCTCCATTCAAAATATTAATTAGACACCTGTGAAACTTACTTATAAATATCTTCTATTTCTCCCACGCATATGGCAAGAGGTTTCTCGCCATTTCGTCCTTTGATGTCATAAACCCTTTTAATGGCGTCTGAATTCTGGGCTAGACAGGCTAACCCGTATATTGTGTCTGTTGGCACAGCCACGACTTGTCCTGCCTGTAGAACATGAACTGTGGTGTCCAGAATTTTTTTCCAGTCTAAAATAAAAACACATATTTAGTATAGGTTTTATACAGTGAATTGTCAAATGCAAGTACTTTAAATCGGTTTTTGCCTTCTGATAAGGGTGTGTGAAAAGTCTGAATTTAGTGATGCACAAACTCCTGAAAATGTTACGAGTAAAAGCGTTTATTGGATAAAGTATGAAAGAAGCGGTAGTTCATCGGCGAGCATTTAATTTAGAACTACATGTACCAGAGTTCTTTGCGAGGGGGGGTTGTGGCTGAGGACTGTATGACTTTTCTTAGCGTTTTATGTTTGGGACAAATAAAATAACAAACCCGACAGTGCTAAACTGTTTAAAAGAACAGAGCTATGGATACGAACAAAATGTTTAATCCACAATATGGCTAAAGACAGATACGGACTCCTCGCCGACGGAGGTGAAATATATTTCCAACTCCCCCACGCAAAATAAAACTATGAATTATCGCAATATTACAATACACTGCTCATTAAACTCAAATAATAGTCTAGAGACCACCTGACATGACAAGTACAAAAGAAGTGCCAAATACAATTATAAGACGATAAATACATGAACTTCAAATCAATAAATACGAATTGATCTCGCCGCTGTTACTGTATAGTTTTTTTAACGATCGGTGACATGAGTGGCACTGTCAAAAACGGAAAACAATAAAGACCACGGTAAACGGATGCTGACATTTCCAGGTTACCTTGCTGAAGATCGCCCTGGCAACTCATGGGCCCGTTTCTCGCCGGCGGCTCCAGTTTCAGCACTTTACCCTTCAGCTCCTTACACATCACCGCTGGTTTTACCAACGACCTCCCAGCAAACGCGCAGGAACGTATCGAGGCTTTGATATTGTCAGCAAACCGCACTACAACCTGCATGAAAACCCCCCAAACGTCGCTTTTCCCCAGTCAAAGCATGGTCTGTGCGGCAGAGCAGCAGCGCCGCCAATCTGATGTAACCATGTGAAAGCTATTTCCGGGTCACGCCTTCTAAAAGAGCACCCTGTTAATTTAAAATTAAAGAGGCAGGGGGCAGAGCTCGTCGATTACTTTTGCATAACCCGAGAAGTACTTTAATACATTATGCATAGTTTGCTTTTGCACGGAACCCTGGTAACAGCTGAGTTAACATGCTTAGGTCATACAAGTTTTAATTGATGTGGACTTCAATGAGCATATCGAAGATCTTATGGCATTCAGGACCTCAACTCTTGTGCATGCGGTGGGTACAGTTTTTCATTTATTTCAATTTGAACTGGTAGTAACGGGAGGCAATTATGATTGTGTTCAGTCTCGTTCGGAACGTTGTCATAAGATAGTGCCGAATTAAGCACATTGTTGTCCTTTCTGTACAGAAAGTTTAGAAATGTCTACCCTTTCTGTATTATTACTACATTTTTGTTGAGATGTGGACTGTTGTGTGTCCAGAATCAACGGACATTATTGGTTCCACTAGTTGCTCATTAAAATGAATCACCTGTTAAAAAGGAGACTAACGAAGAGGAAGTCTGAACCCCGACAAGCTCACGCGATGGCAACAGGTACTATTGAATATACTGTCACGCAAGATGCAAACACTGTAACATTTACTTTAGAAAATGGAGGTACCTGCCACGTTTTTTTCTCCAGGCGAGGAAAACGCGGAGAGTGACCTGCGTGGAAACGAGAGACGCGACCCTTCGTGGCTAAAGGTCCGTAACCTTTCCAGAGAAATTTCCGAAACAAACGCCCAGTTCCCGGCCGAAGAGAGGCGACGCCAGAACAGTCCCCTCTGGATGCCTGTTTTTTCCTTCAGGATCCGTGCCTTGATGACTTGAATGGTAGGCTGGTGGAGCTGAAAGCGTTGACGGACGTGTGTCAGGACCTCGTGGAAGACCTGCGGAGTCTCCAGGGCATTTTGGAGGTTTGTTCGGCCTCCGTCCCTTCCTCACGCAAACTCTCCCGTCGGCGAAGGGGACGCCTAACGTTTTCTTTCTTTCTTTCAGAAAAAGGAACTCGAAAAAATTGCTGGAGCTTCTAAGCCACTGAGAGATGACGTTTCAACAGCTTAAAGACAAGCGCAGGATAACACAAGAGCGTTATCATCCATGAACATGTTAACACTGAAACGGCTTTGGAAGTCGGGAATAATTGGCTTTTATTTGCAAAATTAAAAGTAAGAACACGTATGGCTCTAGGTATATATTTTTTTTTTGTCCTGTTTAAATTGAATGTTAGGCCTTCTGTTTGCTCAAGTCTGATGACTTCTGATCAAATTTGGGTTATGAAAGCTGTATGAAGTTTTTTTGCACAGGCATAGCGTGGACCAAACAACAGGCAGACCTCAGGCTGTCAGGCTTGGAATCCATACCTCCGGGACACTAACTCTGGTGTCCCTAGGGGTGTGTGCTTAGTCCATTGCTCTACTCTCTCTACACCCACAACTGTAAGGCCAAACATAACACCAACTCCATCATCCAGTTTTCAGATGACACCACAGTTGTAGGTCCGATCACAGACAATGAGGAGAGGGCCTACAGGGAGGAGGTCAATCTCCCTACACTGTGGTGGGAAGACAACAACCTCACCCTCAACATCAGCAAAACCAAGGAGCTGATCGTTGATTGTAAAATAGTTATGCCCCTTTCCACAGCAATGGGACTGAAGTGGAAAGGGTCAGTAACTTCAAATTCCTTGGCGTCCATATCACCGAGGACTTCACATGGTCTCTCAAGGCCACCTGTGTGATTAAGAAAGTGCTACAGCACGTGTACTTCTTATGAAGGTTAAGGTATGCCCTAGATCCTCACTAACTTTTACAGACGCACTACAGAAAGCACACTGACAGTTTACATCAGAGTGTGGTATGGCAAGTGCAGTAGTGCTGACCTCAAAGCCCTACAGCGGGTGGTGAAGACTGCCCAGTCCATCACTGGGGTTGCTCTCCCATCTATCCAGGACATTTATGACAGATGGTGCCTGAGTAAAGCTCTAAGCATCATCAAAGACCCCACACACCCCAACTACAAACTGTTTGACCCTCTTCCATCTGGAAAATGGTACTGAAGCATTCGGGCCTAGACTACCAGACTCAGAGACAGTTTTTACCCCTGCACTATCAAACTATTAAACTCCCAGCCTGTTTCACCTCACCTCTCACCTATGATCTCAAAACTCACACATTGAAATCTACATCTATCTCACATGTCAAGAAGTTCACTCCTCATAATTTTCTATCCTTTATTTCATTCTGTTGATATATGATTTTGCACAACTGAGGGTGTTTTGTACATTACCTGTTACCTGGTGTTGTTTTGTACATTGCCTGTTGTCTTCCTTTTCTTATACAATTGTATTGGGTTTTTTTTTGTACTGCTTACCGTCAGAGCTAGCTAAATAGAATTTCGTTATACCATATACTGTACCTGTGTATAATGACAATAAACTTGAACTTATAATGACCATGCAGTGGGGATGCAGCAGTACTCCTGACCTGTGCGTTCGATTTACAAATAAAGCTACTGCCTTGCTTGGCAAGAGGAGACTTTTGAATTTTGAGTAGAAGGGTATGAGCTTCTGTCATGCTTTAAAGAGGAACTGCAGTCCTGATTTCCAAGTTTCAGTACCAAAATACATTTGATGGTATTGCAAAATTTTACGAATTCCAAATTGTTAATAAAATCGTGAACTGCAAAAGTAGTCACCATAGTGGTGAGGGTTTGTGAGAATTGTGACGTGAAGTGGCCCTTCCTGCTCCCTAGTTACCATAATGACTGACTAATGTAATGTGTAAAAGAAAATAAGTACAGGCTGTTCAGCAGACATTTCACCAAAGAAAATTATCCAGCGTGCTCTGTGTGCAGAGTTAACAAGTGACTAGAGTTTTTTGGCAAAAGCATCTTGGATGTCGAGAGCAATATTTCTATTGTATTACAAGCCGGCTTGTTTACAATGTAATAAGGCCGCTTCACAGACAATGACGGCACTATGGTGCTGCGTGTACCTGGAAATTGTTAATGCAAAACGTCCAATCTACATCAAAAATTGGATATGTTACTGTGTACACTTTGTTTGAAACGCACTCAACAATGACCATTCTAACCCCGAAATATAAAAATAGCCCGGCAGATCCCCTTAAAACCCACACTAAAGTATTAAAGAAGAGTGCTGCTCTGCTGCAGTCATGAAGGGGAATGTGTGTTTGAAGGCCACACACTGGGTTTTCTAGCTCATTTATATCAGTTTGAAGACTGTACAGTGGGTTATCAAGGCTACTGCTCTCCAGCTTGTTTGCTTCTTGAAAACTTGCCTGAAGACAAATTCTCCAATTAAATTAAACATGAAGGCACAGGTAGGTAAGTCAGATAGGATTTAATTAGTATTATATTGCTTTCAGTTCCAAAAATGTTAAATTTAAATCATAATACAATATTACTTTATACAAAACAAGCATGTAAGCAAACAATTTCACATTATACATTCTTTAAAAATACAAATCCTCTACATGTTTTTTTTCTTCACTCTTTGGGTTTTGGAGACATTCTCTTCCGTTGGAAGTATTTTATTTTCACGCCTGAAGAGGACATACTCAAAATATCAGAACACATCCTGTACATTAGCAACGAAGTGAACATACTGCCACCCACCATGCCTTTATTCCAAAGCTGAAAACTATTTAAGAAATTAATAAGCAAAACCCTTTCAAATTACCACTTATTAGGGATGTGCAACAATTTGAACCAAATGATCTTTAGCCATCAGCAGTTTTAGAGAATACGTCAAGATGACCAGTGTTAAATATCTATTCTAATCTTAAACTGAGCTCAATGTCTGAACAATAATGGTGGTTTGAAAACATTAGTATCACAGAATTAAATATGAAGACTATACAGTAGATTTTGTATAATTGTGTTGACTTTGTGGCTTGCAATAAATACTTGAAAGACATTTGAAAATGTGTGAATTTAAGGACATAAAATAGAAAACAAATCTCCTCAGGAGAGTTTACTAGTCCCACAAATGCATAAACAAAACTATCAAAAGGTTCAGACACACTCAAACAATTCTTAGAACAGAATTTCATTTTCCACACATCTTTTGTTTGCTTGTTTCCTCCTTATAAACTGGCTAAAATGATCCCATGTCTTATGAAAATGTCTAAATATTCCCAAGGCTATGGAAAAATGTCAAGAATATGTAAATATTAAGATCAGAAGGGCAAATGAAGATAAAGTTTAAATCTTCCCCTAAATCTAAGCTTAATCTGAGTTTACTTTCATTCAGTTCAAAGTGCCAATCAAGGTAAGATAAATGAAAATATTTTCCAGAATAACACATTGTCAAACTAAAGAGTGCTAGGATAGTCTTCATAAAGGTGTAATTTACACATTATCATTACAAAGTCCTAAACATCTTAAACTTCTAAATGCAGTGTCACTATTAAAAGAAATGCATCCGTAATATTGTCCAAACCTACATTCACACAAAATCAGCCTTACTGTGAGTATGAATTGTTTATATGATACAGTGTTCATTATCTGTGGACTACATCTTGCTTAATATTATACAGAATCAGACATGCACTAGCAAAAATGTTCTGATTTTGAGTCTGTAATACTTTTTTCTGGTGTTTATCTGCATTTAGATGCAAAACTATACTACTATTCACTCACATTGTTTTTTTTCCTAGAGTGAAGAAATGCAGAAGCTCTCAACAAAATACAAAATAAGTAAACAACCCAAAAAATTACAAAAACTAATAAAAATGCAAATGAGCTAAAGTATTGTCCTTGGTTTTCCAGTTGCCAATTGAATTGTAAAAACTGTATTTTGACTGCTGTGCTGGGTGTAGTTTTGCTTTCAATATTTTCCTGAACTGGCCTTAGCTAACCTTCAGCTTTACAACTTTCTTTTTTTAAATCTGGTAATTCACTTCACATAATGATGACAAGACATTATGGAAAGACCACTTCATTCAATGTATTATGAAATTTGCATAGGAAAAAAGGCAACTTAAATTGCAGACAAAAAAAAAAGCTACCAAATGAATCAAGATTACTGCTAATTAATTACTGCTAAATTACTTAAACATGAAAATGTATTGCAGAACATTTTTATAGAATACCATTACTTCTGTGTGCAACTAATTTAGCCGAATCAATTTAAATCAAAATGTAGACTGAAATCTGGTAGTGCTGCACAGTCAGTAAAATGTATTAGGACTTTTATGCCTCAAAAAATAATGTGGGTTATAATATTCACATTTTCAGAGTCTGTCTCCTCACTTTATTATTTTCTATTCCTTTTATTGAAATATAGTATTTTAGAACCAAATTTCAATGCATTTGACTATCATAATACAAATGCAATTTCCAATTATCCATAATCATCTCAAAGAAATTTAAACCTTAATGTGTTTTTGCAAAGAACACGTTATTTCTTTGATAGGCATCTCAATAACAATCTATTTGAATTTCCAGTGAATGAGAGAAAACACTGCAGTCAGCAACAAAACATCATTGATTTTTTTTCCCAGGCTATAGGAATTATATGAAACGTTTGGCAACATACACTCACTCATTAGTTTCCAGATGATTACCATTTAAAACTTATTGTTCAAGTACCACTATCACAAAAGGTAGTTCAAAATATTTAGAAATATACAATAACATCCAATTAACATTCCTGTTTTTATTTTTTTCTTTACCAGTGGACTTCTGTATCAAATAGTTAAACATACAATTTGATGCATGCAATCCGTGAAACTTTCAAGTTGGTGGTTTATAAAAGGTTGCATAGATTATTGCTCTCTGAAACAACATACTGTATGAGAACAAAACTGAATAGAGTATCAGAGAAACTTCAATACTTGTAATCTACAGTCACTATTGTTTATATAGATTCTTATATCTAGAGGAGACTGACTAGGTTTCCAGTTAAATTAACAGAATAACTTAAAAGAAAACAATGCATGGGCCTGCTACAATAGTAACAACAGGAGAATGCCTTGGTCAGTTTGGTAGTCACACTGGGGCATAGCGATTATTCTTATAGCAAATCTGTTTTTAAAAACTTAAAAAAATAACATAAAAAGGGCATCATTTCCCACCAAAGGAATGAACAGTTTTTAGAAACTGAACAGTAACCTGAAGTCCTCAGCAATTCATAATATTAGCATGCAATTTGTCAAATGCCAAGTTAAAACGTAAATATTATCGAGAAATGCGAGGTTACATTGTGACTGGCAGTGCACTTTGAAATGAAACTTCTTTACCATGTAATGATTAATTGCAATTAACTTATTTTTATCCCCTTTGTACCAGGTTTAAAAATATTACATTAGACTAGATATGTACAAAAGATAGAGAAAAACAAAGATCTTGAATTTAATAAAGAATTGTTAAAAATGGCAAATTGTAATCAGGCATGGGTAGAAGGGACACTTAAGTACTTAAGTGGAATCCTAGGCACAAATCGTATGTTTGTAAAACAGAAACCTTATGTAGAATTCCTACATTTAAATCTTATCTTCAGGATCTGACTAGGAAGTATTTTAAAACAGATTCATGTGAAAGTCCCACATCAGGTCTCAAGGAATTCTGGTAATTCTTGGCCTCAAATATAGTTCTCAAGTGATGGAAAACATGGAACAGTGGTTTTAGGTACATGCCATTAACATCTCTGGTATCAATAAGCCATTTTATGCACTATTGTAATGCAATGTATTGCAAATAATATATACATGTGATACCATGATGTATTGGCCTTGAAAGAATAAAAAATAAAGGCTCTCCCATTTAGAGGTGCCATAAATACAATGGTGAGTGAATGGAGAACCAAACTGGTTACATTTTTGTAGTAGGATTTATCAAATAGGTACTGTACAGTAAGGTTAATATTCACATTTTGAAATCCAGGGAGTTCACCTTATAAATTCTGGTTAAGTTTGTGGTTTCAATTAGCTTTCTACATTCATTTAAGATTTTGCTCTCATCTCTTATAATAAGTACTCTAAGTAGTTCTATGCATATACACGTTTTAATAAACACTCAAAACACTTTGACCAGAGGTGAATTGGCATGTTAAATGCACACATTTACTAAAGGTATTCTGATTTCAAATTGACCTTTAATGCATATACAAATAAATGCATACTTTGCATAACCAACTAGATAACATTACTTGTAAGAGTTCCTTTAACTGTGAAAACCACAGTTAAAAGTAAATTTCTAGGATCTAACCCAAATTAATGCAATGTGGTCACAAAATCACCAGATTAACTTTGTTTTGCCACCCTCACAGTATGTGGTACCATCTATTACTGTACATTTAAATGTCCTAAATACAATTTGTATTTGTTATTGAAATAGTAAATAAATATGTATATAGTGAGAAACTGTTGAATGAGAAAACTGGGAAACCTATTCAGAAAAATTCTACTATGAATAAAAACTATGAATCCATCTTAAGAAAATAGAAGGAATGCAGGGCAAATCATATGACTAGTAAATGTACCAAGAAAATAACACTATAATATATTAAACTGGGTATAGTTAAAATTACAGAGATTCAGACACAAATGAGACCTTTTA
The DNA here is from genome assembly GCF_059453375.1 of Lepisosteus platostomus. NCBI lineage: Eukaryota > Metazoa > Chordata > Actinopteri > Semionotiformes > Lepisosteidae > Lepisosteus > Lepisosteus platostomus. Next base: position 5,735,604 of record NC_142623.1, on the reverse strand, counting down.
GACTTTTGCCAATAATGATGAGGCCATAATTTGGAAAAGAACTGTCCAGAAAGTTATATGATTTAATTTAAGTTATATGTTGTACTGTATATTAAGAAACTTTATAAATTAACATGTACAAGAAACCTTAATATGCACCTTTGTTCAATGGTTGTATCGGCTTGGAAATTTGTTTAAAAAGTCATATTGTAGTTACAGGTGTCAAACTAGATGTAAAATTGATGTCTAATTTATACACAATTGATTTTTATGGACCAAAGACCAAACGTCATAAAAACTTTTAAAAAGAAAACTGAGAACATATTCTTAATAAAAGGTCTGTGTGGGGAGCTGTATAAGCATGCAAGCTACAAAAGAATAAGGAGAAGCTAATTCCATACTTTAAAAAGTGAATTGGTTTTGGGTTGTTGCTAATGTTCTTGTTAATATTTAATATGACATTTTACAGAAAAATTAATTTGAGATAAATTAGATTGTTGTTCCAGTCTATATTTTATCCAATGAAATTTGGCCATACAGCTGATTGTTTACTAAGCCCACAGTACATTCCATTTATTTGCATACATACATTGCCAAATTTACTGCAAGTAACCTGAGAATACATAACAGAACTGGAAAAAATGACTGTTTCCCCAAGTACAGCAGGCAGAACCATCACAAATTCAGCACTCCTCATATAGAACTGTTCATCAAGTTACAGCTCGCCACACTCATCTACTTTTCATTTTCAGTGATGCTCCCTTAAGTCATGGAAAGGGGACGATGACTTTTTTGTTCTGACTGAAGGTTTTCATCAACTGCTTATTTAAGCTAGCTGGTAAAGTGCATATCCAGTATGAAAATGTTGTCCGATGCATTTTTAAAGGCACAAATTGAGACTGATTTGTGCTTCTATTTAAAACAGTTCAACAGTCCTGAGACTATGAATTGAACCTTTTCCCACCTTGGGCCTGTTCTCCATTCTACAGAAGCTCAATAACCTTTGTTAAGATGATGCTTTATGTTAATAATCACTATGAAAATGCATTCCTCAGGTGACACTTTGCATTAACGGAAATTGTATATTTAAGTCATATGCAGTAAATCAGAATGTACTGTATATGAAACACCATGGTCCAGGTTGTAATATGGGCATTCATGTATAAGGAAATATAAAACATGTCTACACAAAATTAGCCTTTGGGAAACAAGTGAGAACAAAATAATTGTATTAAAAAAAGGAACAACACCTCCAAAAACACCGAAGGGCAAACCAGACACATTACTTGGAAAAGTTGCCACTGCTGCTCCCACCCAGGGTAAAATCGTCAGGAACCAACAACAGTGCTTCAATAGTGCTCATGTTCGAGGGCGTCTCGGGACTTTGCAGAGAGAGGAAATCTGACATGTCCATATTGATCAAAGTGTCATTCTGGGCATCATGGGACTGGGCTAGGCCTCCGTGCTCATCGGAAGTGGAGGGGAACGTTTGAGGCTGAGGTGCAGGGTTGTCTTGCCCCGATGAACTCTGAGGGGACTCGTTTTTCTTTGCAGGGGAAGAAGGTGGAGGAGAAGAGCAGGGCGGGGGGGGAGGGGCAGGGGCTGGCACGGGGGCCTGTGCAGACGAGCCGTCCTTCTTGCTGGAGTTCTTGTCTTTAACAGAGTCCCTACAAGCACAATGACACTGACAAGACTCCTCCTGCTTTATAATAATGACGGGGAGACTTAGACCTATTTGCTGAACTGGATTTCCTAAAACAAAACAAAAAAAGCAATTAGCTCAGCTACATGAAGTGGAATAATACAAAGCCAACTGGAGTCAAAAAGAACTCATCCTAATGTTTAAAGGTAGTGAAAAGTTCATGACCTATGCACATAAAATCCTTTATGTACATAAAATAACCTCACACCTAGGTTGTTTTAAAAATGTAGAATATGTACAGAGGTAGATATATCAATTTCAATGAAAAAAGGCACAGTTTACTGCAGGTACTCCCAAGCCTAGTCCTGGTGGGCCATATATCTGGCTTTATTGCAGCAGAGCTCTTCACTTGATCCAAGAAATTTATTTATTTTTTTCCTCAAGGTTTGGAGATCTTTGAAGTTACTTCTGAAACCCAATAGTTAAAAGGCAACCTGCCCTGTTTAGGAAGTGAAAGAAATCAAAGTTCAAATCACACCTATAAGGTCTATTAAGGGTTCAATTACTTTATCGAGTGCTCATATTAAAAAGCAGCAGGTGTGTGGCTCCCCAGGACCAGCCCTGGGAACGCCTGACTTAGAATATGAAGCTGGTGGCTAGGAACAGAAACTCTGTTACTTCAAACACAAAGCATCGCCGCAGAATGCTGAACTGGCACACTTTTAAGATGACTGACAAGGCAAAAGAGGTAACCACATGACTGGGGAAGCTTAACTGATATCACTGCTGGGTCAGTCTGGTTTGGATTTCAAGACATTTCACATGTACAGAGAGGACAAGATGTCAACACAAATGTTTCAGTGGTATTTGATACCTTTTAAACATGTAATTCATTTACCATATTGGGAAACAGTTCTATGTTATCAGTGGCTTATTTTTGTATAATATATTGGTGTATGCCGTATAATGAGAAATTGTCTCTAAAAAAAATCTGGTTTAACGTATATTGACATTTCCTTATTATCAAAGCCATAAATGACAGTTATGTTCCTCATATTATAGATTAATACTTAATACTGCCATTGTATTTAACTTTTGAATTCAATATACACACGTACAAAATGTCAATACATTTTTTTACTATGCACGCTTTGTAATTACGAAACTCTAAATCATTTATACAGAAATATAAAAATTGAACATACCTGAATTTCCTCCAACTGGTATTGCTGTAGTGAAGAACACTTTTTCAACTTTAGGGCCTTGATGTTGCTGGGGGGGAGAAATACTGCATATTAAAACTAAAAACTATATAAACAATCCATGAAAGTACTGTACATCTGTAGTTCTGTGAATACCATCAGACAATGTTAGCCAAGTTTTAAAATCGATGCAACTAGCCCAGTAAATTTTCAAGATGTTCTTTAAAGAAACAATGGCTAAGCCTAAAACTTGGACTAAGGTCTTGAATGACTAATTTCTTACAGAACCAACTGCTTACAGAATGTTGCCAATAGACCATTCAAATTGAATATAAATTAAAAAGTTGAGTACTTCTGCTGGAATTTTTCAGTTTCTAATACAAGTGCAGAAGAATGATCTAACGGCTCTACAGCACAAGACTTACCGTTTGCTCTGAATTTTGCTGTGCACCGGTTGCACCATTTAATATCCACTGCAAGTTCTGATCTGCCATCATAATGCTTGGCTGCAAAATAGTGGTGTTCTGGGTGGGTGTAATTGCTATAGTGGGGTTACTGGTCAAGACAGGGTTTGCAGCTAAAGGCACAGTCTGCACCATGGCTGGCAGCGACTCTGTGCTAGGGGCTGTGGTGGGGGTGGCACTAGTTACAGCTGCTGCGGGGGGCCCCTGGGGGCCAGGCTGAGAGAGAGGAGTCGTCGGCTGAAGGAAGTCAGGCTGCATTGGTGGGTACGGCTGTGAATTGGACTGGACAGGCACTTCTGGTGTCTGCAACACGTTGGGAGGAGTTCCAAACACAGCTGGCTGTGAGCTGTTGGCAACAGACGCGTTCGGAAGGGGTGCTGAAGGCGCAGGTGTTGGCTTTGAGGATTCCAGGGCATTGCTTTGCAATGATGACGGATATGGCATGGGAAAAGTCATGGGCGAACTGGAGTCTGCAGCAGGAGGCTGAGCAGTAGAGGCAGGTGCGCTTTCAGAACTGAAGGTTTCAGCCAATGCATCTGTAAGTAGAACAAATAAAAACAACGTTCAATTTAGTGCAAGCAAAAAAAAAAATCAAATAAAGCCTTATATGTAACATATAAAACATAAATACTACAAATACTACATGCCGCAGTGGGTAAAAAAAAGCCATTACCTAATCAAATTTTTGACCTAAAACTGGCATATGTAATATCGCAGTGTTCAAGTGTTTTGCTATTGGTATGCCTAAAATGAACATACACTCTTGACACCATTTTAACTGTCTGAAGTCTGTCAATGTCTTGGCGCATGTCTTTCCAGCTCATGTAACACCACGGCCAGCGGTCAATCTCGCAATCCATTGTCCACTCTGCCTGTTCCCATGGCAACAGTCAGGCAGGTTGTCAATACTACTGCCCTGTAACTAAATGGCACTTACCTCATTACTGAGCGGGTACTCCCTTTTAGCTGATATTGTACTGCTTGGTCTTGGCTTTGGGTCAGTGACATGGTGCTTGTCTCTACTGTGCTTATGTGGATTTTTCCCCAGTGCCTTCTACTCTTTTTCCAGGTTGACCCCCTGCTTCGTTTCCCATGTTTCACCTGGATTGCCCGATTCCAGTGTTTGGGCCTCTCACCTGCTTGACAGTTCTATCTGATTTTCCCTTTTGTACCTCTGCCTTTCTTCTCCACAGTGCACCCACAGCTCTGTGACCTGCCTGCCTGCCTGCCTGCCTGCTCTTGTCCCGTAGTCTCACATCGCTTTCCTTGATCAGCAGCCCTCTTCTCCTGCATAAGGATCACCCTTCAGGTGCATTCAGCTGTCCATTACACCACCAGGCTGTTTTGTGACAAAACACCTATAATTTGCTAAAATTATCATGGAGTCAAAAGTGTGCGCCATGCTTTTTTTTATTTTTAAAATTCAAAATGATGTTTCAATCTAATTTCATTAAGTTACCAATATTTTTCTATTTAAGATAATGCCATTAACTGTCTTATTAGCATACTAGTTAAACCTTGTACTACTGTTAATCAAAAATGTATATCCAATGTAAGACGTTTAATACGGGCACACTTACCATTTGGGTGAGCATCATCTTGACTAACACTGTTTTCCGGACTCTGAAACATCAGTTCAAATACCCTCACTGGTGTAACACTGTTTAGATCGAGGCCTTGAGACTGAAAACAGAAAAGGACAGTAATTTTCCGAACAAATTCTCAAACAATTAAAAAAATATTAGTATTGCATCTATGTGCATTAACAGAGTCTTTTGTAAAAAGTTTAAACAAACAATATAAGTCTTACATTATTCGCATTTTCTCTCAGTTCAGTATCCGTGGAAATTAAACTCAAATCACTGAGGCAAAGTGAATGATTTGCATCCTGTAACAACCAAGAAAGGTAAAAAAAAGAATCATGAAAATGGGTCAAAACAACAGCAATTTAAGACACAATTGTTGAACTCAAAATAAAGTTTAAGAAGTTACTTTTCTATTGAAATGCCAAAAAGACTGCATCTGTAATTTTTAGACTTGATTATATTCTTGTAACATCTTAAACCAGCTAATATAAATGTACCGATCTCCAATATGTGTTCTATTATCAACTTTGGGGAAGAAAACTCACTTCAGACAAGGAATGACTGAGTGCCCCTCCATAAGGCTGTCCTTTATCATGTCCCTTCATGTGACTCTTGAGACTGTACTGAGAACTGAAAGTCTTCTCACAGCCATCACTAGGGCAGAAGAAGGGCTTTTCACCTGCAAGTTAGAGAACATTTACCCTGAAACCTCACTACAGAACAGTTTAGACTTCCATAGTGGTGCACATGCCATTGGTTAAATAAGGAAATGAGACTTGGAACATCACAAAAATGTAGGGACCTTTTCTTAATCAAATTTCCAGAAATACGAGAAATGCTTAACACGCAAAGCAACATCTTAGTGTTGAAATGGAAATTTCCACTTCTGAAAAAGAGACAGCAGATTATGATGTCCGACTTAAATGTTATGCAGACTGAATGCAATTGCAGCACTGGTTTCATATTTAAGACCAGATAATCATGCAGAACATAATTTACAAAATCAATGCCCATATTTTGCAAATGCTTTATGAAGTATACATTTTTTTAAGATAAACATTGTAAAAAAAAAGCTTATTTTTCTCAGCTTTGAATGCACTTGAACATGTGTCAAAAACAGGCACTGGCAAAGGTACTGAAAATAAATTGACACGGCAAAGTGCTGAGATGAGTGCAATTTTAATTCCTAATTCACAGATCATAATGATTTATTAAATCAGTACACTGATCAGCAGAACATTCAAACCTAACATGAAATGGCTAAAAACAGCTGAACATAGAACCACAATTTTCAAAAGCACCACAAAGCACCCTTGAACATACCAGTATGTGTTCTGACGTGCGTTTTCAGATGGTGACTGGCAGCAAACGCTTTTCCACAGCCGTCATGGTCACACCTAGAAAGACCACACCAAGGTAATTACTCTGCTAGGGCACTGTGTTCATTCAAACGTTTAGAAAACAGACACACATTCTGAAAAAAAACGAACCAAGAAAATAGTCTTTGTCCGACCATCACATAAGGCATTTCTTCAACAAAAAAGAAAAATCATTCACTAACACTTCAATAAACTAGGGTTTTAATTCAGTGTATTTCTTTTGAGTTCATTACCAAACACAGGCAGAATTCAATCAAGCACACAAAAACAAACCTTCACCTACCTAAATGGCTTTTCTCCTGTATGAGTTCGAATATGCTTCCTCAGGTCACTGAGAGTCGTAAAGTACTTAGTGCATCCTTCTGATTCACAGTTAAACGTCTTCCCTGTGTGAAGTCTCTGATGTGCTTTCAATCTGTAAACATACCAGTGAGATTCATATTTTTCTGAAATAGACACAGCTAAATACTGTTATTATAATGGAAAGCTTGCAAATATGATTGCTACTAAATAGGATTACTACAAGTACAATTGGGATTAAATTTAACTTCCTCTGAAATAATTACTAAATTAAAACCATTTTGCGACAAACATGGTCCAAATAGTTGTGCATAATCGTGTAAACGTACACATAAATGCAGGTGGCTTTTCCAAAGCTCTACACAATGCTTTCAAATATGTTTAGGTAGAAACAAACAGATTAAGGACAATTAGTCATCAGAAAGTCTTGGATTACATACATGTAAAATTCAGCAAAATGGTGTGACAGTATTTCAGATGATTCTATCGGGAAACAAAGATTAAAGGAGAAATGTGAAACTGCTTTCTGTAACACTCAGTCAAGGTTACCCAGATAATTGTACATAGACCATGTATTATTCTAGATTACAAAACACAAGGTAATATAGTTATACTGTCAATACAGATTCACTTGGATAGTTGAATATTTGGTACAGACCACACTATTGCATACAAAAGCAAAGCTCACAGCCTGAACTGGGTTACATGTGTTTTTTCAGAGCAACTATACTATATTTTATCAAGTGATATAATTCAGTAAGCTCTTTTATTTCCTCCTCAGTTTTATCAAATCAAGAACATTATTTGAGTCCCCTTCAGAAAGAAAACTATCAAACGAATCCCTTTTGCTTTAAGCAGTTATTTCACTTGGAATGCCATTCTGTAAGTCCCTAGAGTGCAGAACAGAATTCAAAGGCTGTGAATCCTGATGACGATAGGTAACCATCCTAATGAAGTGTGAAGTAATCAGCTCTGAAGGTTTTTGCCAGTCTCTGAAGGTCATACATCAGTACTGGATGCTTACCAAGTACATCACAAAAGCTACTGACCCTCTTAGGAGCAATGTTTCAATGTTTATGACCATAACCTTTAAAGCGTACATTTCTAGTGAGACTCTTGCTTTTCACAACCAATGGAAAAAAAAAAGTTGACTAATTCCTTCCAAGATTGGAAATGAAGGGCTTTTAGGGGAAGAAGAATCTCAATCTTATTAAACTTTTAAGGTCCCACTGTTGCCAATTCAAGTACATAGGCTTAATTAATAATCACTACTTTTCAAAACCAATGAAATATGACACTGCAGCTCCGCATGGTTCTGATATGGGAAATGAAAGAGATTAAGAGGGACAACACACTATAGCATTGGCTGATTTTGCTGATGAATTACAACTGACACATTATCAATTGCTCCACAATGTTCTGTCTCTACTGCAATGCCAATATATGCCTGTGAATGTTTTAAGCAATTAGGACTAAAGTACTGAAGGCATCAAAGAGAAGAAATGTTTTTAATACCCAGTACAAAATAAAGACTAACAATGGAGGGGGGAAAAAATTGTTCTGTAGTATTTCCAAAAAACAGAAAAGAAAAATACAGAAAAACATTAAATTAAGAATTCATTGAAACTGAAAAATTAATAAGCATTAAAGACTATTTTTTCTTTTTATGTAATAGTTCAGGCTTATTTTACTTTATAATAGCATTTTAATTTCTGATTTGTTTCTGCAAGAATATTACAAATACAGAATAGGAGAAAGGGCTTATATTGTTTCCTTTGATAAGCAGGGAACTGATAGAAATCTGGTCTAGTTTAAACCAGCCCTTTAATATAACAGTCACTTCAGTGACTGCAGAGTAAACAATGACAAGGATTCCTGCTAGAAGTTAAAACTGCATTAAATGCTGAGCCTATAAATCAGATGGTAGTCTTGAGCACTGCAGCAATGCAACATCCATAAACTACTGTTATGAAGATAAAAGATTTGTACAATGTTTATAAATCATTTATAACATGTTTTCATGTTAAATAAAAAGTGACTGCAGAGTGCCCATGTACAGAACATGACCAACGGCACTTTAAACCACTGCACCTACTTTCATTACCTTTCAACCTAAATAAAGACATTAAGCATTTCTTCCCATTAACTTTTTAAAAAGCAAAAGTCTTAAGAATGCCATTAATGCTCACATTGGCGTATTTTCACTCAAACTGACAGTGATGAAGTAAGATATTCATTAGAGGAAAATGAAGTTAAAATTTCGGTTTCGGATTGAATTGCTTCTTGGGCAGTTCTCAAATGCGTACCAACCATCTCCATCATAAGGCAAACATTTATTTCGAGGAGATAAGATCTTTTTTTTTTTAAAGCCACGCGCCTACCACGCACCATTAACTACCAACAGACACATAGGTGGTTATACAGAAAGATATGAAATCTTTAGACTGCAGTCATTAGCTGTTTTTGTCACTTTTCAGAGTAAGCTAACAGGTACTTCCAATAGAGCCTTAAGCATTACCAATGAATAGGCCCCCTTTTCATTCATTTTTAACATAAAACGGTACAATAAACTTTGTTCAGAGTCTAAGCAAAACAAAACCTGAAACAAAGCAAATGAACCCTTTCCAGGTTGGACACAGCATTCAGAAACATTCAGTCTTTATTTTGATTGAAAACCCTCATCCATATCCTACCATGAAGCCTTAACTTATGTTGCAATACATTTAGCTTCACAATCAGTAAACTAAAACCAATTCAGACTCAAAGGAAATATTATATAAGCGCAAAAGTTCAAGACATACAGAAAGAGACTATCACAAGCACCACTTCCACCCTTCAGCAGCATTCTGAATTCAGTACAGTTCATCCTACATTGAATCACAATCCTAATCTCAAAGACAGAAGCACACCACTGCCTCACCTGTACAGTGTATTAAATGCCTTTTCACATCCTTGTACATCACATTCAAAGGGCTTTTCCTTTGTATGAACTCGTACATGGATTTTCAGACTGTAGGAGGTAAGGAAAGCTTTGCCACAGCCTTCCTGGTTGCAGACAAATGTATACTCCCCACGGTGAGTCTTCTGGTGAGTCCGCAGGTTCCCTGCTGTGCTGTAGGTACGAGTGCAACCTTCAAACATGCACTGGTACCTTTTAACCTGGAAAACATTTGAATTTTTTTTTTTACATTCACATATAGTATGTATTATAGTACATAGTTAAATAAACAGGACATACAATTTCAACAAATCATTTATTGTTCAGAAGAATAAGTTTTCAAGGACTAAAAGTCAAAGTCAAAATGTGGTGTGTATTAAAAAAAATGCAGAGAAGTACAGTATAAAGGTACTCGATATATAGCTGGAAAAAAACATGTTATCCACTAGTCTTCTTGGAGACAAAGCAAGCAAATAAAAGGAAACTATAGTAAACAGTAAATTTTAAAATCTATCTTCCCAACATATAGTAAAACATTATAAATGCCCTTTTAATGTAGGTTAAATTGTCTCACTTCATGCATGAGAATATAAACGTTTCTGAAACAAAACAAACTGCACCCTTTGACACATATCAGCACATAATGAGAACTTTATCAAATTATTATAAAAGCAGAAAAAAGTATCAAGTACAATTCATGATCTGAAATGGGTATTCAAGGCTGCCTTGCCATAACTCCTAACTGATGGTTTGGTTTCCATAAAACTGTATTAGCTCAAATAGCCTAAACGTGTCCTTATCACTGTAGGTTACCTAAGAGAACATTCTGGGCTTTTCCTGTAACAGAATTATGTTTTGAACAATATTCTTTCCTGAAAAATATTAAATCCTGATTATTTCAATAGTACTTTTAAAATGGACACTTCAGGATCACTTCTTAAGTGTCTAATTAAAGTATGAACGTGCTTTAGATATCCTCTGTACAGAGACTAAAGTCACACAGTAGGCCTACTATAATGTTAAGTAACTGATTAATAAAACATTTATGCACAGGAGAAATAAAGCAGTTGCAAATGAGAATTCAGACTTGCTCTGACATTTGTAAAGATCTTGAATTTAATGACTCAGCTCTTCTCGACAGAGTAAAAGGGACAGAGCACAGCAGTTTTCCAGAAAGCTCAGTTGCTGAGAGCTGGCCTGGTTTCAGGTACCCAGCTGATTCGCTCTCAACAATAGCTTCAGTCTCTCAACTGCACACCCCAGGGCTGAAAATAAATCACACTCTTTGCGCTGTACACTCTACAATTAATGCATGTATTCGAAGACTTCAACACACACAAAAAAACGTACTTCTTAGTTCTTAGTCTCTATATGCGATCTCAATTTGTGATAGTATACAACATCCTTCCACTAATTGGGGATTCATTGCAAAGTATTCTCCCCCAAACCGCACGTTGAGGTTTTTTCTAAGCATGGGGATTTTTAACGGATAACCTCGAAAACCAAAACTTCAAAGTTGAATCCACAAAAAACGATTTAATCCTATAAGGCTTTAAGGCATTTGGAATGTTGGTGACAAATACACTAGAATAAAAAGAGCCTTGCATTTAGAGAGACATATTTCTTAAGTTTGGAATGCAATCTATATGTATGTAGCACAAGTAAATGACTATTCACATCCTTAAAATTAAACTAAGATCAATTTGAGAGAAGACCTAAAAGATCTTTTACAATCCAACTAAGCAATAAGAGAATTTTTCTTTCAAATAATGTCTTGGTTCAAAACCAACTATTTTACAATGTTAAATACACAACCTATGCCAGGGTTTCTCTTGCTTTCCTACCAGATCAACCAGCAATGAACATGTTTGAACAAGTCTACTGCTTTTCAAGACACAAGAAGACCATTTTACAGATACATTAATAATTATAAATGTTTGAGGTGTGTTCAAAATTAAATGGTTCTATTTCAATCTCCAAGCCAAAATGGAAATAATAACTTTCAGACATTTTAAGTTTAAATCAGTTACTCACAGATAATATACATTATATATATCTTAAGCAGGAGTAGGAACTAGAAAGTGCAAGAAATTATCCTGTAAAAGTCTCCTTTCAGTTTAACTGGCTGTAAATCCTATGATCCATATAACATCTTAAGTATAGAATGTTTGAAGTAACATTTAGGAGGAAACTATTGAAGTTAAACATTACTCTACAAAATACAGCCCCCACCTTCTTTGCTACATTGAAGATCTCAATTGTCTTTGCTAATGGATGAATCTTAAGAGTCTTTGAATGCTCCAGTATAATTTAGATAAATCTACATCAAATTATCAAGCTGCACCTGTAGGATCAATATAGATGTGCATGCATTCTGTAACACTCAATTCAACTTTCTAATTGTTACCTCTAATCAAACAGAAAAACAATTTATCAAAGTTATCATACTAAACCATATACTCTATCTCAATGTTGAAAACCGATACAAGCAAGATATTGTAGGTTTGAAAACCTAAGAGTTTTTATCCATACTGTAATAAAACTACAATAACATTTTCCCTGACAATAAAGCAAATATTTAATGAGGAAGGTCACATGACTATCTTTATTGAAATAATTATTGAAAATGGATATTAATTCAGCTACTAAAAGATCTCGGTGAATTCTGGAGAGGTGGATCATATAAATTAGAGTAAATCACGGAATATGATTCCAGTGTTGTAATATCTCCGGAATACTTGGCAAAATAAATAAAAAGACCTATAATGTTATGAAGACTATATATCAGGTTTCACAGCTTCAGCAGACCATTCAGTGTTTGGTAGATCAGTATCTTTATAGTTCTGAAAGTACACATTTTTGAAGCACATGAGTAGAAAATCATGATTAAAAAATATAAATCTGCAATTAATGACAATATGTCTTCTTGAAATGGAAGAAGCAAAAATAAATGTGGATTTAAATCTTAATGGAACACATACACTTAACGTCAAACATCAATGAAGTTCCAGGCAAAACCGTGCAAAGGTGAATGAAAATTAACATGCTAAACACTTTTATTTTGCCTGAGCAAGATATTACATTTTCATTTATTCAACACACGAGGGACTGATAATTAAGTACAAGAACAGCCTTTATGACATCTTATTTGTTTCCCCTGAAAAGGACTTACTGTGAATGTTCTAATGCCTCTTAACCAAAGAAACAACACTGCTCTGATCTGAGGAGGAAATACACACTTTACCAATCAATTTAACAAATACTGATGGAGGCAGATTTGCGCTTTGCCTGCCAACTCTATAATTATAGAAACAAATGATCCCTGTACAATATCAACACAGAGAAATTGCTTCTTTTGGAGATGTGTAGGATATATTACCCTACTACAAAACTATTCCATCTTTTTTCTAGTCGGCACACACTGTTGAATCACAAAAACCAAATACTCAATCAACCCTGGCTCGAAAAGACGACACCTTTTTCTTTTTTGGGTATCGAACATCTTATCATCAAATGCTGCAAGATCTCCAAGCAAAAAATCAGACAATATACATTCAAACAGGACACCATGTACATACAGTACAAAATAGCTCTTCACAGACAAAGCTACTGTAAATTTACAATAGCCTGTGAAGTGCTAAATACATGGAAAAAGTCTAGTGTTAAGTCACTGAAAAGCTTATAATTATTTAACGTATGAGAACTTGTCAACGGTAATCCCTTTTCTCATTATGTTTACATGAAAAGGGTGGCAGAAGATCCATCATAAACCTTCGCAGAGCAGAGGGGGCCCAGGGGACGTACAGCAAGCTATGCAAATCACTAGCTTTCATTTTCCATTCAGCAAAAACAAATTAACTATCCCCTTAGAATGAACTCATTTTCTGGGATCTTTTTGTAAGACTTTATTCTAATTATTGCTTCTTTGTGGTTTGATATTCTGGACACTCCAATAACACGCAAGAAAATACACAGCCAATTAATATCAAGATGTCCTCTGTATTCACCTCCATTATAATGAAAGTAATAGAGAGCTACTGTATTTTCCTGAATTTGCTTATGTGCCTATGGCATGGTTTAAGCAAATGACTTGACAACTCCGAGTGCTGCATAATTTTACAAACAGGTCTGCGTTAGCTAAGCACAAAAGGAATCATAGCATGTTCTTCATCTGAATATTGACTATCAGTTGTTTTTTATTTTAAATAAATTCCCCTAAGAAAATTATAAAAGATCGGTGATATCCAGTCAACTGTAGCCTACACGGGCTGTTTAACACTCTATTACCTATTGGTTTCATTATTTTATTTTTTTATGCATGCGATTAATACTGTAAAGACCAGTCATTAAAAACACATGATTTTAATGTTGATACCATTGCTCAAGGGATCCTTGCATATTCCTTTAATAGGGAACTTGGACAAGTGGGGAAAAATGATACAGAAAGAATAAAAGATTTATGTACCTCTCTTTGCTTGGTCTCTGGACATTCTGAATGCAGGGTTAGGGTTGCCCCCTCTATATTCCTTGGCATAGGAGTAGAACCTGGGTTGATAGTAAACTGGATCTGATCAGGTGAGATTGTGTGATGAACATATCCTTGTGACATTCCATCATGATCGGCCATGAAAGTCAAGCCTTCCTCCGATCCCTCTGCTAAAAAAGTCATGTTGTCGTGCCCACATTGCCCATCATCCTCCTCCTCCTCATCCAAGCTTATCGGATCCTGCTCAATGAGAACGGTGGTCCGATCATAAACTGTACCAGAGGAGGAGGGCATCAGTCCATTCTTATCGAAGCCCACCATCTTTTCTTCCTGCGTCAGTTCATCCTCATCCACCTCCACCTCAAAATACATGATGTCCTTGTGTGGGCCATTTTCACCCATGGTCTGAAGTCGCTCAGTGCCAGGTGACTTTCACAGCGCTGAAATTTTCTGTAAAAAAAAAAAAAGGAAGAAAAGACTGAGCTGGGAGTCAACTTTCATCTGAAGCATTATTAGGATTTCCAGAAAAGAAAATCCAGCCCTTTTAAAATAATTACATCAAAACAGCATGAGAATGCCAATATGAACCAGGAGAAACCAGGGTGTAAGCACAGAAATACGTTCTTTATTTCGGTTTTTAATTTATTAAACACTTCAACAGAATTACAAAATACCACTGAGGTTGGCTAACTCAAAAGGGATAAAATTTCTTATGCAAATAGAGGAAGGAATAAGTACAATAACACAAAACTGAAGTATTACTTAAGTATTTCAGTTTCCAGTAGAGGGAAAATTTAAATTGCTTTATGAACATTTCACTGTCATACTTAACAAAACTTTGCATAATTGTGATTTAGTGTTTTTTGACTTTGTAGTCATTATCAAGCATGTGAAAATCAAGGTGAACATACATTTTTACCGATTCCCAGGACAGCTGTGTAAGAATTGTGACTTTGCAAATCACAGAACCAATTTGCGGAGTATTTAAAGTGTAAATAGGACAACCACAGCTAAAGCTTTGGGCAAAATCAAAGCTGGTCCACAACTTTCACACACATTGTAAGCAACTGCAAAACACAGCCAAAGGAACTTGCCAGTACTGACAACTGAACATGTTCTCATTCCATATTAATTTCAAATTCTTGTTGCACAGTAAACCGAAGCTCGAATCCTCGAGTATATGCATTCGGAATATACGCACAGATCCACAAATTCCTATTTAACTCTGAACGTGAAGACCTCCAAACTCTC
Organism: Lepisosteus platostomus; assembly: GCF_059453375.1. Lineage (NCBI taxonomy): Eukaryota > Metazoa > Chordata > Actinopteri > Semionotiformes > Lepisosteidae > Lepisosteus > Lepisosteus platostomus. The sequence goes on along the minus strand of NC_142623.1, from coordinate 5,720,377 downwards.
CAACCGATCAATCAAGCAACAGATCACAGCCGTAATAAGTCATCATTTTTTTCTTGCTCTTGATTGTGTACTCACGACTGATTCGGAGTACAACAGTACCTACTCAGTCTCAGTATTCCCAACCTACCAACCGGTTTACGAATGTTTTCTTTAAAAAAGTGAAAAGGGAAGGCTGCTTTTCTGGCCTGTGTACAACTCGCAACTAAGTTTCAAAGCCCACGTAAAACACGAGCGAAACATACAAAAATATAAACCAAAACAAAAAACACGAAATACTTTAATTTCGCTTAGGAAAAAATCAGCCTTCTCTCTGTACACAGTACGTCTCTTGAAGGAATCCAGATTTAACTAACGATTGCTTTTACAGGCGAAAATGCTAGAAGTTTGGAGCACCCCCTCCCAAATAAATCAAAAGAAGAAACCATTTATCAGGACAACACAAAAATACCGAATTTCAGATCAATTGGACAGAAGTAGTAGCCTACATCAGTGTACATGGATGAAGGTTTAGGTTGTCTGCAAATTGTAAGACGTATAGTATATATACAGTATTTCCAGTTTCTGTTGAACACGCTCCAAACAGTAACCCACTTAGGCAACGTTACTTAATTCAGTGTTGTTAACGACGTAGTGCTTAATGTTTCAGTTTTCTGAATATCGGGGATAATGTGAGCTCCCTTCTGTGCACTTAGTCTGGGGTGTTCGGTGTTGAGAAGATCTTACTCGCGGGAATCCAAAAATCTAACTGACAGATCGCTGATGTCAAGAAACAACTTCAACTTCCGTACTAAATGAAACGGCGGTTAAGCAAAGAAAGAGCAAACAACCCTTCACAAAACAATTTATTGTTACTGTAGATGTGCTAACGAAAGCTCGGCCAATAAGGCTACATGAACGGCATCATTTCAGTGGCTGTTTGGCTGGAGACGTTTAACGTGAGAGTCACATCGGGCACAAACAAGACCGGAGTACAGAAATCAAATTCTCCTTTTCGGCCTCCCTTTTACAGAAATGCAAAGGATTTTTACCGGTGTTCAAGAGACGCCGAATAGGTCTGTCTTTCGGATTGCTGGCGATTTCTTCTCTTCCCCTCCCAAGCGGCACCATGATTAAAACAACAACGTCACATTTCAGCTTCCTTTTCACAGAGGCATCCTGGGAAGGCCGAGTTTGACAGGCTATCGCTTTCAAGTGAAATAAAACTTTAAAAAAATAAACACGCGTTTAAAAAGAACCCTGCACTCGCCCGAAAGTTTGTTAATCGACCGAGAAACATTTTAAAAGCGTTATCTTTTTTTTAGAAGAAGGCTAACACTGCCCAATAAACTAACCGGTTGTCATAGTAACCGCTACGTGTTTTATATCCACCTGTAAGGTTTTATCACATGCTGTGCCAGAGAGGAAAAAAAAACGTTTTTGTTCTCATTGCAAAAAGAGCTATAATGTGTTTATGGATAATGCACATGTTTCATTACAGGCAAGGATGTTGCGGCTAATACTATAGCTGTAGACAGAACATTATCACGAAAATTATAGTCATCTCTGACTACTGTGGTATAGTTCAATAGCTTTCAGTGAAATTGCATTATTTTTACATTATTGTTTTACATTACTGTTATCACTATATACTGTCTACTATAATTAAACAATTCCCTGAAGATGTGACTAAGTAGTCAGGGTTATCTCTGCTAATCTGCAAATTAAATTTAGTTTAATTTAGTTCAGTTTAGGCCTATAAAAGAGATCGTATCTATCTCGACACATACAGAACAGAACCTTTTAAATTGATATTCACTAATCTTTTACAGAATACTATACGTATTTTCCCCCCTGGGGGACTTTTGAACGTTTTCTAAAAAACGCCTCTTGCGTCACATTACTCACGTGATTTGGTGGTTCACCCAAGGGTCGGTCACGGGATTTTTTTAAACAACCGTTTAATAGCAACCAAATTTACAACGTAATCAATGCTTTAAGAAAAATGGCTACAATTTTTAGCATTTTATTTGAACATCAGATTAGGACAAAAATAATATGATTTTTTTCTTATGTACTTTACATTTAATCTGATTGCAGTTAAAGGGAACACATGGTCACACAGTCCCTATTTACTCAGAAATGATAATTGTCTAGTTAATCAGCACTAAATGACAGACAACAAACTAATGTATTGCAGTCACACAAGAAAATTCCCCAAACCCCTTTTGAAACATTCTGAATGTTCTCAAATGAGAAATTATAGACCACACGACAACAGACATCAAACATCTCAAAACATACTGTACAGAAGAGAACTTTAATTTTTGTCATATTTATAGAATTTGATGCGCATTTTCCCCCTTGTACCACCTGTGGGGGGGATTTGAACAGTAAAGACTGAATACCTCGGTTTATAGAAAAAAAGTTTAGAATTTAAACAGAAGGAAATCATTCTACTGCGATGGACTGGTGCTCCATTTCATGTGTATTCTTTGTTCCCCTTGTTTGCCCGGGATAAACTCCGACTCCCCCGCACCCTAAATTGGATGAATCTGATAAAAAATGGTTGGCTGGATGGAAATTATTCTAAAATTGTGCTATCCACTGGTAAGAACTGATTTTGAATATAGCATTGATATATAAAGGATATTTCCACCCTGGTAAGAATTAAAAAAAGAATCAGACGTGAATATTTTTAGTCTTCAACAGATTGCCAAGGAATTTGAGTCTAGTATGTAATATCTGGCGAGACCAAGGGATTAATTAAAGATCAACAATGAAATGACAGACATTGAAGTGGAGATTAAGAGCACAAAATATTTTGGACTGGAAATAGGAGTAGCTTCATTAAACAAGAGCTCTCGGCGTTTGGAACTGAGTGCTGATCAAAGGTGCAAAAACTGACTGTCATCTTCCTGGAAGCAGTTGGAAAGCTTTAGTAATCAAAGGAACAAAATAGGTCTAATGGCCTCGCCTTGTTAGTTATATGTATGTTGTTATATTGTTCATTTAGAAACACATTTGCCGTGCAAGAAAAAATTGTTCTTGGATATTAAATACTACGACGAGAGTCTAGTGGTAGCCAAAAACAACACTGCAGTTTTCTTTTCGCAATCGGTATTTTCTGGAAAGCCATGGCTACATCACCCAACGTGTATTTTACACAAAAGCAAAGGCATTCTCATGATGTACAGTAGGTGACCAATGCATTTTCTTACCATTGCAATATCTGTGACGGATATGAAAGCAAATGTCACACTCTACGAGCTACAGGTAAATAAAAGTCAGAGCTCAGGCTTCAGAATATGAAATAAACCGATCACTGACAGAAGAAACAAGGCTTCCTTCACCAATTTTAATTTTATGTAGGACACAGCACCAAGATCAAGATTTAGGTTTCACAAATGTTTATTAACACATTTCATTTCTATCAGCTTGAAATGAGCTAAACCCTAATATCCTAGCATTTGTTCCCCATCTTTAATGTTCATGTACTGAAGATAAAATTTTCTGGTCACATTTAAAATTCATTTGAGGGTTAAAAAAGGGGCAAGTGAGCCCGTTAAAATAAACACTGCTTCAACCCTAGGAGCATCTGACACTTGTTGGCATGAATAGAATGATAACCGATGATACAATATAATAACCATTCAGGATTTGTGTAAGCAAACTGTTCTTTAGATAACTCCCTCAAACAGAATGGCTGATTGCATTATGGGATTAACACAAACAGCATATAATTACTGTCTGGCTGTAGAACATGATATTTTCATGCACAGCTTCAGGCTCCTTCTAGAGCCAAAAACAAGGGTTCATGTCATTGGTAGCACACAGGTACCTCTGCATAATCTCCCAATTGCATAGAATCCTGTGGGCAGAGTTTATTTAGAAAATGACTCTACAATCTTAAGAGAAACTGCTAAATCCCAATATTATAATAAAACACTCACTCTTTATACAAAAAATTTTTTTTTACAAATAACAACTGAATAATAAAACATTTTTTAATTACCCTTTAAATAATTACTACAAAAAACATACAAAATGTCAGTTTTTTAAACGCTGTTTAAAGCAATACACAAACAGCTCGTTGTAAAACCCAGCTCGGCTGGGAAACATCGGGTATGAAAAAAGGACTATACATATGACTTCTGTGCATTTCTGAATTTTGCTTTATAAAAAAATAAATCAGATACTGTACAGAGCACTACAAGATACACATCTCTGCTGCTATGTTGAGGGAATCGGGAAAGGATTCCTTAAATGAGAAAATGTGCAATGAACTCCTGGGCTTTCTTCTTCTCCGTGATGTCTTGTTTCGATTGTGACCTCAGCAGCAAGGCACCAAAAATAGATGCTGGGGCGAGAGAGGTGAACAAGTTAATTTATCAATGTCTACAATGCTGTCATCTTTGATCCCTCATGCAAATGCCAAGCATTTACAGAATGAGCCAGATAGGCCAGTGTTGGCTAATAGGACAACAACACATACCTGAGCCACACTAAACCATGATAAGAAATATTTTGAAGTCAGTGTGCAGATAGTGTTTTCTTTGTGGCTTTCTGCAAGTAGATCTGTACCTAAAACCTCTACAGAAGTGAAGAATTCTTGGCCTTCCATAGAATACATTTTTCTAAAAATAATATAAAATGCAATCAAGAATAAAATTGCCTTACAAAAATAACCATGCTCTAAGAGAGAAATATTAACTGATATATATATTTGTAGCATTCTTGAAATGTAATTTCCTCTCCTGAGTTCTTGTATTATTACACAGCACAGACTGTGGAAAGGTAGGCCAATACTGCACCAGAAAATTTCCCTGGGGAACTCTATATTTTTAAAACCCAGAACCTCCTGAAAGCTACAATTCTACCACAGAACTGAAATATATTTTATACTCTCCCTATGTCCAAAAGTCTTCATCATATCAAAAGCACATTGTAATGTAATAGGTTCTTCACATATTCAAAAGTGACAATTATCTGCTTTGAAAGTGAAATGTGTTGCCTTTTAATGGTGTTGTATAAAAGCACTTGAGAAAATGTTTCCAGGAGTTCACATGTTAGAAGGTAGATGTGCAAGGTTTTAATCATGCATGTAAAACACAAGGACAAAATACATTTAGGACTTAAATCGATAATAAAACCTTAGAAACACACAAGGGAAGGTGGTAGAATTAATGAAGAATTAATAAGTAGTTTACATAATTAAAATATTTTTGAATTAATTATACTTTTTTAATGCAGTTTCATATCAGTTGCAGTTTGTGTGGTGTTATATTGTTGCTTGTACAAAAAGCTTTCATATTGATGCACTTTCGGTAAGCACTTTAATTGATCATTTTATCCACTAATTAAAAAACTCTTTGGTTTGTGATAAATGACACAGATAAAACACCCAAATCTATTGTCTCCCTCCTCCTTACCGAGTGTATTGATATCCAAGTGATTGTACGCAGAATTCTTCAATAACTCTCGCAGAAATGCCATTAAATAGTTGAACACATTGTTGTGGCATGGAGGTAGCTTAGAGATGACCTAAAGAAATCACAACAAATAAAAATGAATTAGTCTCACATGGATTTTTTTCATACTCTTACCCAGTGGTTTACACGGCAAAACTTCAGATCACCGAAAAGCAAATAAACCTTATTTGTGTGTTTGCTGTACACATAAATCTCTTTTTTTACATGTGTGGTTCATCATACATCTAAAACAATACTTTTCATTTTCTCTTACAGAACACAAAACTACCAGATATCTAGGATTTGGTCAACGAACGTTACTCTGCTGCACAACAACACACAGCATGGGATCAAACCCATGATCATCCAGACCAACCCGCGCTCAGGTGAACAGCTTCACCAGCTCAACCAGCCTGGAGGCCCCAGACTCTGACAGTCTGACCTATTTTTAAAAGGGGCAATGGAGAGGATCTACACAATACCAATGACTAGACTGATGGTGAAATCAACAGCAGAAGAAGAGCCAGCTGACCTTTTTGCACATTAAAACGTTAGTACAGCTGTCCAAACACTCCTGGTAGAAGGAGTAGCAGATGACAGGCTCCGGTAGGGCATCCAGGAAGAGGAGCAGAGCTTCAGCCACTGAGTGGGCACTGCCCGCTGTAGGACACCAGGGTTAAGGGCACAATTCGGCACCTTTTGTCCTCAGAGACAGGTACGTTCACATGTTTGGTATAGCAAAGTTTTCACCCACAAGCTTCAAGAAACAGTTGATCACTGCACAGGCCTAGAGAGGCTGCCCCTTGTGACATATTTATACCTCATGGTGAATGCTCTGGAACTTCCAACACCATTGTCTGCACAGAAACTACGTGGAAGGGCCTGCACAAAGCACTGAACAAATTCGCAAGTTAGACCAAACTGTGAACCATCAGTTTTTAAACAGAAATTATTTTTCAAAACCACTATGGGAATATAAAAATAAATAAAATAAAAACCGAGGAGAACCTTTTGCAGATCTTGCTTGTTAGTAGCTAAGTGTTGTCTAGCAGCCAAAGTGATCCCTGATTCTTCGTGATTCTGAAGATCACATGGAGTCAGCCTCAGCAAAGTGGCTTGGTAGTTTTTCCAATTTTCAGTCCTGAAGGCACTTAATTAATTTCCCCTTGTGTCCTTGTTTCATACAGCATACAGTATGGTCTTTCCACACTCGAAGAATAAGGGCGAGCTAGTGAAGTTATGTAATGTATGAAAAGTGAACTTACACTGGACGAACAAACCTTTCCGATTTTTTAAAAAAGGTACAATTGCATTTTTTAAAATATATATCAATTCCAAATGGGAATCACCAGTTGTGTCTCTAGGTTTCAGATCACAGCAAGCCCTGTGCCCACATGGGGAGAATGAGGAAGTACAGATAGGTATCTTTTTATACATTACAGAAATGTCTGCATGTTGAAATATGTGTTACTAAGATAACACTAAACTCTAAACTCAACTCAAATTTAGAAGTCTTGATGACGCAGCAGATCTTTTGCATGCAATAATCAAACTGTATGCCACTGGTTATTTTTGTTCTCAGCCTTGAACTCCAGACTACCACTGAACTCATACTCTTAAAACCAGTGAGAAGATGTCAAATAAAAATGTAGGTAACTCAGCAGTGTGGTGGATGTACTGCTGTAACTTCACTCTGTGATGTGTGGAGATTCTATGAAGAAATTCTCACAGATGTGTAATTATAAGGAGGACCAACCAACAATGCAAAAGGTACACAAAAAGTTAAATGAGGATACGTAAAGAATCAAGCATCCCAGTGTCCAAGCAATCGCGAATCTCCTCGAACTCAGACCTCAGTCCTGGCTGCTGAAAGAGATCCTCCTAAAAATGATAATTGGACATGAAATCAACAGTTCATTAGGACACAAATACAAATACAATATTATGCTATATATAAATATCAATGTCCTGCCATATTCAGGTATTAAGACTGTAAGGATATTAAATCATAAAAAAAGAAAAAAAATCCTCAACAGAAATCCTTGGCAGTACACAACAACATGCCATCGATTTCTCTGCTTCATACTGCTGGCTGTCAACAAGCATCATGTGTCTGATGAGTGTCTGATTAACATGTTGACAAAGAACAGTCAAAACGTTTGTTTGATGTAGGGGAAAGTTAAACGCAGGGCTGGTGAATCAATAGGGAACCCCTCCAGAAACACACACTCTTTCGTTCAGCAAACAGCCTTGACTGACCAGACAGCAAAATTCCTAAAAGCTCCATAGAAGGCAGCTCACTTTTTTTGCAGGACAAACCTGACCTGCTTGGCAGCACTGCGGTACAAGTGGTCTACCATCATCCAAATTTCTTTCGGAATTTCAAGGGGAGGTTCAGCAATCACACTATTCATTTCTGTGGAGTCCTGGGACATCAGGGTCTTGAATCACAAAAACGAAAACAAAAGAAAAGAACAAAAAGAAAGAGATCAGAGCAAATTCTGTTGCCTTCGAAAATCTAGAACATCTTTATTTGTTATGCTGTTTTTTGTGAAAGTGATGTTCATATAATTTGCCGTAAGGCTCTAATTGAGTGTAAACTGTGTTTACTGTTTTTTCATTCTTTTTTAAAGAATAGTAGCTATAGTAGTAGTTATAGTAGTCACTATAGTAGCTATCAGCCCAGAAGAAGGACAATAAAGCAACAAGAGTAAATAGAAGACTAAGTTACAATGCACTGATGAGCAAGAGTTTAGGGAAAACTGTCCTGAAGTTACCGAATATTTTGATTGCTTGCTCATCTATGAAGATGCCAAGAAGACAAAGGACCAATTAATTTGTGTCTCTAAACGATGTGTCTTCATGACTCATCATGAGCACCGGGTGCTTAGAAACCTGAGAGAAGGACTTTCTAGCAGAGATGTGCAACACAGTTCTATAGACAAGATAATGGAAAATCTTAACAGGCAATGGAAGGGAAGTTCTCCTTAAGGAATGAAGGCACTGAAAAGTATAAAATTCAAAGTATTTCAGAACATCTTGAGAATAACACTTGAGCCAAGATTCTGATGAGAGATGTTTCACTTTCATGTATCTATACCCCTGGCAACATATTTGTGAATGTGTTCATGGCACAGGAAAAGTCACTAAGGAAATGACATGCGTACGCTTCCCTTCTGTCTCGAAACTGACTTCTAAAAAAATGTGTTACAGAGTAAAACATTCTGGTGCTGCACTTAGACTGCTGTTTTGCAATTCAAATGCCCATCTTGTTGTCTTGCTTGGTTACTGCACAGTCATAGCAACTCAAGCTTCCCAGCCATGCAGGAACTCAGGGGGTCTTGGATTTGAGCCTGCTTGTCAAAGCCCCTTTTCAAAACGTCCCTTTTCGAATCAAAACACACAAACATCTTCTTTATTTCAAGTTCAATAGTTAAAGTCAATTCAGGCTGACTACACGCTACAATTAAACACATTATGTATGATGCCATAGTTAAAAACGTATGTATTTACAGTGTCAGCATAGCAAAATATTTTGTGAATAAAACTAAAGGATAATGTTAAGAAAACAATTATATATAAAAGAATATAAAAATCTCTACTGTAAAACATTGTTCAGATGTGAAGAAGGCTCAACAGCAAACACATCGTGTTTCTTCTTTCTACTTTTGAATGTGGAATTGACCTTTACTTGTTCCTCTAATGTTAATCACGGCTGGTTATGAGTAACATTACATACCTGAAGCACTACAGAACCATGATCGCAATGAAAGACGCTAGTTTTCTTTCTTAGAAATTTCTTAGCAGAAACAATTCTCAGACATCTCAGGCACAGATATACTGAAATATATTCAGCTGATGGTAAGTTTCTAAGACTAGGTATTTCTACTGATTTTCCAGCTTCATATGGGAATTACATCTCCCACTATCTTCTTATCACTTTCTTGAACTCTGTGCTCTTCCAACATCTTCAGAAACACCACTTAAATTTGTTAATAAAAAAAAAGTGCTTTAATCTGGTTGGCTCACCAACTCTCGTATTGTTTCCAGAGGCATGTCCTGTATGGGCTCTCTCAGGTGACACAGCAGCTGTAAGGAGGACCCAAAGCAACTTGGCAGATAGTTGCCGGTGATGGAAATGAAATAGTCTTTGCCCCTCTGAAGGTGAAGGACTAGAATGTCCTCCAGAGTTTTCTCTCTCGAGTTCAGCTCGGTGGCTGTCGAACGGTTTACAAAGACTTCAAGGTCAATGTGCACTTCACCACCTAGGAAATATGGACCCACAATTATTAAAAAAAACAACTCTTGGGATATTTTTAAAATGTCCCTCTTTTCATGGGAAACTAAACAAATGCATTCATTTATATGCAACCTCAGATATTTTAACCATTAAATCCTCTAAAGACTATGAGGGTTTACCTACTGCATTACACATACAGATGTTAATCGGTTGTTAAGCTTGTTATTCTTCTTAAAGATGTAACAAATAAATATTGAAACTGTAGTCAGAAACATGCATTCATCATTAAATATTAGTTTTACTAAATATTTAAAAACGTCAAAAATGTTTTAGTATTTGAACTTAAAAGCTATTAAATAAACCATGTAAAAATATTGTTAGCAGTATGACTTGGTCCAATTTCCCAGGGTAAGCTCAGTTAATTTTGATCAGAAGGAATGTGCAGATCGATTGCTTACCTTGTGCTAGAAAGCCCTTACAGGGGTTCGCACTGAGCCATGGTTTACAGTAGGCAGGTTCATCCAATTTCTGAATGAACTCAAACTGACAAGGAACTTGCCCATCATTGTGAATGGTCAATGTCTCTGCACGGTGTTCCATGAACTTCACATCCTTGAAGAAGAACTATAAATAAAATTACCCAAGTTACTGTTTTTATAGTGCTTCGCTATCCATCCATTTTCTAAGCGTTTCATCAAAATCTGGGTCGCAGGGGAGCTGAAGCCTGTACCGGCAAGCAACGAGTACAAGGCAGGATATACCCTGAATGGGACGCCATCACAGGGCACACGCATACACTAGGGTCAATTTTCCTAGAAGCTAATCAAGCTACCAGTATGTCTTCAGGGAGGAAACTGGTGAAACCTGAGAAAACCCACACCAACACAGGGAGAACTACAACCTCCACACAGATGGCACCAGGGGTCTCCAGCGCTGTGAGGAAGCAATGCTAACCACTTCGCTACCATGCCGTCCTAGTGCACTGCTATACATTTAGTTCATCCACCGCCCAACAAAGAATCCTTCAGAGAACAGAAGTCATTTTGATCATTCCTTATAAAACGACCTCGTAACAGGTTAGCAAGGTGACCACATTACTGCTATAACCCTGAAATACTGCTTGTAAGGAACCCGACCTTACCTCTCGCTGTGATAGTGTTACTGAAGGAATGCATTCATTTTCCATCTTATCTATAGCCCTCACAATTTCTTCAAATGTCTTTTTGTACACTTCTTCATTCACTACCTTTATCTAGGAGAAAAGAGTTACTTATTAAAATAAGCACACTATGCACAAGCTTTTTCAAATGCAACACACAGCAGAATTTGGTGCTGGCACAACGATGCTCACACACAGCACTATACTGCAGACCCCTCACCCCAATTTCAAACAGGGAGCTGACAGGTTTGTGATCGCTGGTTTTCAGAGCCATGTGACTGCGATACTCCAGCTGTTTGATGTTCTTGCCTTTCCACAGAACCCGATCACACCAGGCCGGCACTCGGCACTTCTCACTGGAGAAGAAAAACACACACACAGAAAGAACCCAAATTGTAATTTATTTTGGGAGAAAACAGTTTGTGTCCACATCTATTTTTTTTTTCTTTAGAATAGGATGAAATCTTTCAGCAAATACCAAAGCCTGCATTAAATTACCATTTCTAAAAGGCAAACACATACAGACACAAATCATATTCTTATTCATTCATGGTATTCTTCCTGAGCTAAATCATTTCAGTCTCCAACAGTAGAGATTATGAGGGAATTTGTTATAGACATACAAAAATCCTGAAAGGTATCGATAAATAAACAGTGAAACAAGGACATAACTGAAACAAAAAGAAATTTGTTTAAGGCTTTACACTTATGGATGAAAATAAAAACTAAAGCTCTTTACACAGATCCTTCTTAAAAAGCTGAAAAAGAGCCAAAAGGCTTCCTGTAGTTTGTATCCTCCCTTATGATCTTCTACTCGAGACAGACACATTCTGACAACAAACAGGTTTCAGCAAAACAGAGTAGCCCATCACACTGAGATGTGATTTTCGATATGTGACAACTTAAAATTGTTTTCTGCATATAATCAAAGACAAAACTTTTGTCTGTTGAAATACCTGAACATGCTTATTAAGTGTTGGAGTGGGTGATGATCATCACAATAGAAATAAAGTTTTGGATCAAACTAGCTTCGGTGTACCTGGTATCCCATTGATCTGATCCAGTGTCGTATTTGTAAGTTGGCTGGAACGCAATTTCTCCTTCCTTGAAACCATGGAACACAGCATTCTCATCTATCTGTCTCTTCAGCTTCAAAGACAAAGGTGTACAGTTACATTCTTATATCAGCCATCCAAAACTGAATTTCTGAATTGCAACAGCAAAAAATAAATCCATTGCAAAATACAGTATGTCTCCTGTAGCCATCTTTCAATCACTAAGATATTCATGATGATTAACATCTCAATTAAGCCCATCGTATATGAATTGCAGTTCAAAATTATTTTAAAATCATGATGATTTTCATTTTTTTTTAAATGTTGACAAAACATTTTGTCTATAGGCTGCATCAGCTGCAATGGTGAACTCTGCTTGATAGACAAGATGTGGTACTAGCACTTGCCTGGTCATAACTGTGAAGAGCCTTAAAATCTTTCTTCTCAATTAAGTCTTTCACTTGGTCGACCTCCAACTCACATATGCGGTAATTCAAATCACCAAGCCACAAAACGATCCTGAGAATAAACACAGCAAGAGAGAGGAATTACCGACATGAAAGTTTCAGCAAATAAACTTACACAGCATGGGGGCTGGACGGCACTTTGACTATTTTTACATACTGTATGTATTAATATTCTCAATTTTTCTGAAACAAGTTATTATTTGTAAGAAGAGGCTAAACAGGAAGTTAAGTGTAATTTAAAATGTGCTACTGGTAAATACCTCCAGAAAACAATATCACTAGGAAATCTGCCTAAAAACTAAAGAAAGGACATTTGGGTGTTTTCTGTCTAAGCTATAAACAGCACACTGCAGGGGAAGAAACAAATGCACCCAAAACAGGGTTATGTCACAGTGCTTAATCTTTCATTTTGTTACAGTTAGTGCTCACAAACATGGCCGCCTGCCGCTCGCGCTGAACGCACCCGTGCTTGACGATGGTGAGGGGAGGCAGCGAGGTGTCCAGCTGGCGAAAGAGCAGGCGCGAACAGATCTCCCTGAAGTCCTGGTTGCGCCTCTCGTACTCCTCAACGTGGGCGGCCAGGTGGGAGTTCACCACACAGATGTCGGAGTTGTGGAACTTGAACCTGACTGCCACTCCTCCTTTGTTACCCTGAGAGAAACAATTACAACACCCAGACAAGGAGAAATTTCAGGAGATCCACAACGTGGTAAATGCTGAAGCAGGGTGCACTACTGAAACTGAGATTGCACTGTCTGCAGCAACTCTCTCTTCGTTTCCCCAAGCACTCCCCTTTCATACACAAAAATTCCCTGTCCATGACAAAACCATGGCATGTGAAACAGGCTCTACAACACTGCATAAACATCACAGCTTATGGAATCACTCTCTCAAAACTGCAAAAATGCTGTATGTGGATACCAGGAAGCCAACCTAAACTATGGCTGTGCTTATTTGTGGTAACGAAGGTGCTTCATGTGCCACAGTAGAACACCAAGATTAGAGTTAACAGGAAAATGCATCCTTAATTTTGGTATTTTCTAACAGGTAAACTGTTCAGAATACATCTCTAGCATTGATATGTTGCACAATTGAAATACTATTGAAATAAAATAGTACATTTTATTTTTCAAATCCCTTGGGAACTACTGTTTAAGATTTTGAGGATTGCATATGACTCTTTGGTCACAAAGCACCCAACTGTGAGGAGTATAGTCAGGTTTTTAGGGATATTGTTGGGTACAGAGATACATCAACTTGGCACATCAAGGAAAGCAAGGCTGGCATAGGTCGCTTACTGCGTGGGACAAAAGCACATGTTCTAGGAAAGTGTGACATCTGCATTGTACAAGGGTCAGTACAGTCCATCTCACCATTCGTCCCATAATGCCTGTCCCCACAGTTTCAGCATCAACTTCTGAGATGTACTCTGCGTGCTCCTTCTTCACATAAAATAACAGCATTATCCCCACTAACCGGGCTAGCTTAATCTGAAAAAAGGGAGAAAAAAATGTTTGCTTTTTTCAGGCTGAGGTATAAGAAAGATTCACTTTCTGATCACAGTCATTCCAGTTATCTATAAAATTAAATAAATAGTCCTGGCCCAAGATCAACACCACATCTTTCACTGGAGACAAAAACACTAAATATGCTGAGCCAGAATAAGAAAAGTACAAAAAAAAATTAAAAATATTAAAAAAACAATTATAGAAAATCTTTTCTTCTTCAAGAATCCCTGAAATTAAGAATTTCTATTCTGCATTATTTGCAAATTACCCTGAAATAGATGTTAAAAACATCTTTCTGTGTGATGTTTTACAAAAAGAAAATGAGGAACTATTTCTAGAAGCGATGGGAAGGTTTTCTATTCACATGACACTTTTGTTAAAGCTTGTAAGTGACAACACTAGGAAAAAAAAACTAACAGTGAAATGATCTGTCGTCTTAATGGAACTTGAAGTGACAAAACCTTTTGTCTCCTCAGATTTCTAAGAAAGAAGGCACGGCAGCCTTTTTTAAATTTTTGTAATACTGCTTTTCTGAGTCCATATGAGGATCTTATCCCAACAAATGTAGTTTCTTCAAGGCTTTCTGACATGGTAATTACAAATCTATTCAATATCAATGCACACTATTTAGTAAGATACATTATGGACATACAATGCATCTGAATAACTATTGGACTTATTAAGGACAATACTAGTATGGTAACTGGTTTTCAAAAGAAATCTGACACCTGAGTCCTCCATTCAGAAACATTAAGGTCATATAAAATTACCAGTGCTTACTTCTACATTGTTTTATACCAAAAATGTCTTATTCCGCATGTCCCCTCACAAGGTTTAACAGGGCAACAGAAGAGGTGAAATAATCAGGGCTTGCATGTAGAAAGCGCGTTCTCTCACCAAGGCGTACTTGGCATCAGGATGGAGCCCATCACTCACAGCTTTTGTCCACTCTTGCTCCTTCGGCGTGTCATTAAAGAAAAACGCTTCTTTACTGAGGTCCAGCTCCTGAAAGCTAGGGTGTAAGAGAAAAGCCCCACACAGACACCGATCACATTTTTAATTAATGCAGGTACAGTAGCTAAACGGGAGTGTCGTAATTTATTACACCCATTTGATGTGTCATGACAGCTGCAGTAGCACTTTTTGTGTCATTTCCTTGATGAGTTGGGCGACCTGCTGTACGTTTATCAACGGCTTTCAAAGTAGCCCATTCTTTTTCTAAACCAGGGGAAAAAAAAAACAGAAACAAGCAACTCACTTGCTAAGCATATACAGTACAAAGGAGATCTTACACTTACCCCACACAGTAGATGTCCGGAGCGTTAGGCGTACAGCTTAGCCAGGGTCTCAGGGTTTCCTTAGGTGACTGGCCATTAACATTGTACGTGCCTATAAAAAAACTAAAGTAGAAAGAAAGCAGTAGGAAGTTACAGACCCACACACATTATTGATTTTATAGCACAACAACATTTAATATTGCTATTCTGATTAGCTATAGTACAGTATCAGGTGTCATACAGTACATACTCATGCCAAATGCTACAGTGGAATGCTATACAAGTGTGGAATGTTAACATGTATAATTGCATGTAATTTAAAACTACACTATATTAGCGAATAATACGCATAGCTGTGGCATATAGTAATTGAGAGTCTATGGGTTCATGGTTGAAGAAAAAATTAATCCTAGAGGAGAGTGCAGAGAAGCATCTCTACAATCAGTCCAAATTTAGCGTTTCAAAGCTAATGAGTGGTGATATCCAGACTCTCTCACTTCCACATTCCCTACTCTGGTGTCATCAGGTATGCTGATGCTGGAACTGTTACATAGCAGATCTAATAATACATTTTCAAACCACTTCCTGTAAATATAAACTAGAGACACTGGAAGCGTGTGCTAAGGAAACAGGAAATGCACACATTATCACGATCAAAGGGACTAAAACCCAGTGTTCTGTCTTTCCACCTGAAGTGTATGACCTTTATGCTAGCTGGATTACGCTGGTTTACACAAGTCACACTTAAAGTGAGGTAGCTCTTGTATAGCCACTGTGCCCGCTATGCAGAGTATTTCACACTTTCCCCAGTAGAGGGTGCCAGAGACAGGCCAAAGCCTGTCCTGCTCCTAAAATGGTTCCAGGAGGTTTGTATGGCTGGCTTGCAATCATCCTGCAAGGTGAGATTCGTCAGAATGGGGAAATGAGTCACAAAACTGATTTCATTTGCGATGCCATATGTCATATAATCTGAATCCCTGCAGGGTTTACTTGACCTTTTTTTGTTTTTTCCTTCCATAAAGGATGACCTAAGAAATCAAAATAGAGGATGACCAGTGGGACAGGAGCCATATGGATATACGTTTCCTCATATTGTAAAAGTGTTTTTCTTTTGTTTTTATTTCTGTATTTCCCAACCAAACTGTGAAGCTGTGAAAAGAAGTGTGCAGAGCTTGAACATTCAAAGGACATTGTGGAAAAATAAAGAAAACTTAATATTATCACGCTTGCTTATTTGTAGACTTGGGCTTCTCACAGTAAGCACTTCAATTCAAAAAGATAATTATTTAAATAAACAGTTACTAATCTCCATATGATCACAGATTCAACGTTTAGCAATGCTTCATCACTTCCTGTGTGGGCATGGGAGATGCATGAAATGAGCTCAACCTCTTTCACACTCCCGAGGCAGCTACTGCACTGATAACAGGCCAACAGGAAGCAGAGGTTCCGTTCAAAGCATGAGAATGCAGGTCTGTGTTGCTCCACAGCGTAATGATTAACTGGGCCTTGATGAAACAGAAAGGAGAGCAGATAAGCAGTAGACAAGAGTGGCAAGAGGAATTCTGACTCTCCCATCAGGGCAATGCTGGGGTCACCTTCATTCAATGTCGAATCCTCTGTCATATTCACATATTTGTCCAGACGCTCCGATTCGGAGATGAGACCTCATTTTAAATGCTTCTGCCTAAATCAGGCGAGGAAGGGTTACTGTATTTCATATCTTCAAAAAGAGGGCACCGTCCAGAGGGTTGGGGGGGATACAAGTTCTCGCAGGGCACAATGTTGCCTAGGGTTGGCCCTGAACTGTGCAGCAGTGAACGTTTCGCAAAACTACCTGACCCCTTTTGCCATTTTTCCAACCAGTAGGCGTTTCAAATTCAAAGAACCACACTCAACATATTCTAGCAGTAAGAAAAGATAATGTAACAAAGAACTTGTTTACTATTTTGATTAAATTAATTTTAATTACGGAAATTGTCGTCAAGTCCCTTTAACACAAGATCACTATGCATTCACTTATTAAAGAGTGGTGAATCGGCCATTTAGTTCGAAAGAGCATCTTAAATTCATTGCTTGTATAAATAGCCCTGCTTCAGACTTACAGATATTTAAGGCTCAGTCTTTTTTCACACTTTTTTTTGCTTTGTCACATACCTTGTCAGCTGCACCCAGGACGATAAGCATGTGTTCCATTAATGAAAGAAGTTTCTGGCCAAGTGGAACAGCTCCAGTTGTATTATAGCTGACTACATAAAGAACCTTCCAGCTGAGCTGAACATTCCCTGCTGGGAGGCTGCTGTAGTGCCGACACAAAAAAACTCACCTGAAGTTTTTGATGTAGGTGTACTGCTCCTCATTTTTCAGGAGCTCACATTTAATGAGGTTGTCGCGCAGTCCGAACCGCGGCATGGCCAGCATCTGTGCCTTGTTGGACAGCGTGTGACTGGAAGAGCGCACCATATCGTGTCTTGCCTCTCCTTTCACTTTAGCAGGCCTGCAAAACAAGAAAAGCAAGAAAGTGTGATCACACACATTCACAGGACACTCTGCACAAAGCCAAGTGTTTAAAGATAACAGCAACACTTAGCATCCTGACTTCAAGCAGGAGCAGATTTTACTGGTACTTGCCGTTTTTTCCCCCCTGCTTAAGAAAAAGAAATATCACAGGTTTTGCAATATCCAAAATAGTGGCAGTGTATTTTTATCTGTAAACCTTGGTACAGAGATAAGGGATCTCGTTTCAGAGTGTTTGCACGAAAAAAAGAGAATTTTCATATCCAGTAGAAATATCCAGTGTTACTCAGTTATGAATGACACAAAACAAAGACTTAAAAATAAATCGGTGACACCAAGCTTTCCTAATATGGTTAAAAGGAGAATAATATGGCTGATTGGTTCTGTGCCTTACCTGTCAACATTGTGCTCCAGCCCAGTCTGTTCATTTCGGTTAATGACCTTTAATTCTTCAGTGCCCAGTGTTTTACCATCCACCACGGATTTCCCTGATTGGAAGAGAGACAGAAACAGGAGATGTGCAAATGAAGGTTTCAAACTCACAGATACATCTTTTTGTTTCTGAGGAACAGGCTGAGGAGACGCTGCGACCTTCACCGGACAAGAGTACTGAAAATGGATAGACGGCATTCATAAGAACTGGAATTTGTAGAGCACAAACAAAATCCACAAACAATGCAATAGGAACCACACACTAATAACTGATAATAAACACTGCACCAATAATAAAGCAGATAGAATCATGCTCAGCTCTGCAATCTAGCCATCCTATCAGGGGGAGAGTCACAGCAAACAGTACTCCACTGTCCTTGAACTGGCAAAGGGAAAGACATTCAGCATTAGAACTAATTTTGTTGGCAAGAATTGAAAAGGAAATTGGCTTTCACAAAGCTCTTCATTATTGCTTTTCCCACTAAGATACTATCATATTTATTTCATTAATTTAGGATGTTCCGTGTTTTTTTTTAAATAATTGTATGGTCAGATTTAAAAGGCCAGATACTTAACACGTCATGGGAAATAGAAACCCTCTTTTGACCCTGTCATTCTGGGGACCCTGTCAATTTTTGATAGACTGCCATCTCCTCACCCTGTGCAACACCAACACGTGCCATTCTTTTCAAAAGGAAGCATTTGCCAACGGGAGAAAAAGTAACAGTAATGTGTTTGTTCTCAGCTTCACTAACACGTGCATGCCACAGTTTCTCGGTTGTGTGTTACATGTTAGATATAGGCTTGAGTATTTAGGACAATGCAAAGAGATACTGACATTAACACAAACATTCAAGCTTTGGTTGCAAGAGCCAGGACTGTTAATGAGGAAAGCCCTGCTGCAGTGCAGAGCCCACTGGCCAATAAGGACACCACACACAGATTAAGCCTTCATAGACTGCACCAGGAGGAAAAGCAGTGTGTGTCTGAGCACAAACTAATAACTGTTTTCATCTCCACTTGCCATCTCTTCACATTCCTGCTTAACTGGCAGTTTAGCAAAGTGTTAAAGATGCACTAAGCTGGTTAGAGGCTGAAACCGTGACTTAGTTTCAACTTGCCCAGCACACAAATGAGCTCTTTAAAATGAAAGCAACCAAATGGAAGACACCAGTAAATGAAAAAAAGTATGCAGCCGATTTGCGAACAAGTCGTACAGTAACAAAGGACTCTGTTATTTCTACAACACCTACTGCATCATGGTGTTTTAAGGTCTTAGGATATGTTTTTTGGGGTAGCTACTCTTAAAAAATTCACCTTTCTTAAAACACCCTACTAATTATCAATTAAAATGTTTTGTTGACAGATCTTCCACTTCCACTTCCCTAAAGGAGCAGGTTGGAATTCCATAAAACAAGGAGCGAAGAATCCTGTTTCTGACAGTCAAGGCTTCCACTGTAGCCGAAGAGCTCAGAAATGAGTATATCTTTATGAACAGGCCTACTTTTTTTCTGGTAGTGAAACCTGAAAGCCGAGATACTATTATGAAGTGAAACAAGTTTATGTCAGAGTCAAAATGTCGCTTTTATCAATGCTGTGTTAGGGTATTAATAACACGTTAAGGAACCGATCTGTCTTTTTTTTCCGGAACTGTAAATATTAAGACTTCAGCAACTTTTAGCATGACGTCTTTCAGCTTTTGGTGAAGCAGGCTACCAGATTTTCTTCCAACTTTGTTAAATGCCATTTACTGCAGTATCTGGTTTAATCTTGTTTTATTCGCTTTTTTTAACTGTGTCTTCCTGACTTTCAATCCAAATCATTTATGAGCACAGGCACTACAATAACCAAAGGGGGCTAATTAAGACTATTCAGTGAAGCTGAAAGAGAACCATGAAGGAAACCTTTATTGACTCCTGTATATTAAGTTAGATATTAACTTCCTTTGTCCTCTAGGATGTTGCATACACAAACCTTTCCTCCTTAAAATACTCCATCACAGGATTCATTCAAAGAATACAAGCCCTTTACACTACCTTCGTAGTTTCAACAAAATTGGGAAATGACTTTGTGAAACTGACAGTGGCGTCTACAAAACTGGCTTGAGAAAGACAAAAACAAGAAATACAAGAAACACTCGAGGAACGGCTAAAAAGCACAGGCAAGTAATTGGCCTGGAGAAAATGCTGACCTTCTGATAGGTCCTGTCAAAAAACACTCTGAGAATTAATAATGGAGTGTGGGGAGTTCCTGTACTAAAGAAATAAATATTTAATAAAGAAAGGACTTCCTCTAAACCACCTGCAACAAAACTTTGTCAACTAAATCCACTGTAGCAACAAGTGGAATCTGTGACGTAATTATTGTGAGTTATTGCTGAGAGAACAAATGTTGCAACAGGGCTTGCACTTCAGTCAGATTGGCATCAGTCGCTCCTAGTTGTTCCATCACTTGCTTCTTCAGCTTCTTCTACTTTTCCTTATCTCTTCATTCTTGGCCTCCTTATTTGGATTTGGATACAGAACTGTATTCGGATCACCCTAATTTTTACAGCAGTCAATATAAAATGTAGTTTTCTGTTAAAAAAATATTTTCCAAAGTTAGGAATGAAATGAAGGAAATAAGAAATACTAGAAACTTATACAGTATACACGAATTAAACACTCAATGAACATTAATTTCTTTACCGTTTTTATTAAAAGATTATCGAAAAAGGAAATTGCATTAAAAAATGAGGATAGCAGAACAGGTTTCTGCAGTTCTCTTGTAGAGAAACCCTTTTAAGTTCAAAACAAGATAGACAGTGAATTTCAAGGTGGTGGGGGTTGTTTTCTTTTGACACTATGTATAATCAATAAACACTCACTTGGTGTTTGAGTTCAGAGTACTGTAATTCAAGGTAAAAAAAAATCATTCACTTTACTCCACCTCTAAAAGTTCAGGTATAAGCTCTGTTTACTGTGATTCACCTCAGAAGCATCCCATTAACTTCTGTAAGAAGCTTCTGATATTGTCTTTTATCACAGTATGAAGTTCCAATCTCTTCTAGTGCAAGACTGCAGGCTGTAATAATCTTCTGTTTTTCTAGGGGTTTGTTCCTTGGGATTCAGCAGCTCCGCTGGGCACGAGAAGCAAAAGTGCTGACATGGATCTTAGACTCATTACTTAATCCTCAACCGAGATTTTGAAAAACGAGAAAATGCAATTTTGTTTCAGTTAAATCCTGTATATATACTGTAATATACAAAGCAGAAAACAGGAATTGCCAACACATCCTGAGGGAATCCATGTGGAATTTTCAGGACCACTCACTAGGAAACTAGGAAGAATCATTATTCAATACATTTTGAACAGTTAGCACTGATAAACAGAGAAGATGTAGAAATCTACGAATGAAAAGAAACCCTTCGACCCATCAAATAAAACCCCATTGTTTAATAAGATAAGATAGGTGCCATTTCTTGGGGTCAAATTGCCTTTTTTAGTGTGTAAATTTAGTGTGTAAATCAATGGAAACAAACACACAGGCAGCACCGCTGTGTCACAGCTGTAGAGTCCTGGCTTCGGTTTATAAGGTGGGGTGCCTGTCTCTCTCTGTAAAGCCTGTTTTCTCAGGAACTCCAGTTTCCTCATGCCCCCCTAGGATGTGCTGGTAGGTTCATTACCAACGTTTGTCTGCCCAGTGCAGGAGAAAGAGATGGGCACCTTGTCTCAGCAATCCACATTCCGAAGAGGCCCTGATGCCTCTCTGCCTTACAACTGGGTTAACTCAACCACAGGCTTATAAATTAAAAAACAAGTACATATAGTTTTGTAATATGTGCATAGATGTAATGCACACATATATGCATACAGACACTGCAGGCTGTATAAATATGGGCACACATATAACACGATTTTGAGGACTGCAGTATATCAGCCTACTGAATATGTATGAAACAGAAATTAGCATACTGCAAATGCTTTTAATTAGCTTAATTAACTATTGTATAATTGCCTTGTGCACAGAAATGGAATGAGATGGCATACAAAACATAGGCATTTATAACAGTGAAATATTCCACAGTACATCTCCTCATTAATGACAATATTTTTTCACAATGTCCAAGTGCTAAGAGCGCAATAAATGAAAGATGGCTCTTAAATCACAGTGGAAATACACTGTGGAGAGGTTTCAATCTCCTGTTTTAATACTAAATCTTACTTAACCATCTCCTGGAGAATTTAAAGATATACAAAATTAAAACAAAACATTATAGCACTTAATTTAAATTCTTCTTTTTTTACCGTTTATGACATCTAATTAAGTATGATTTTATTTTGTAGATTTGAAGGAGCAGAAAACCAATAAAAAAATTATTTAGAACTGGATGCACTGAGAAAGAAAATAAGAGTGAAATATTAGCAGGGAAAATATTATTACTTATTATTATACTGACCTTGAATGTTTAGGTGGAGACCTAAATTCCTGTTCTCTACAAAGGAAATGAGATGCATTGTTCATTGCTTATAAAGGGAAACTTCTGCTTGACAATGTATCACTAGGTCTTCATATTTAGAGAAAAAAAAGGATATATAATTCTTGCTGAACATGTTTTCTCCCTTTACTGTAACACTGTAAATAAATGTTTTTCCTTTTTCCTGCTTAAGAACGCTGCCCCATTCAGCAGCTAAACAGCTCCACCCTGTTGCTTTTACATTTGTTTTCATAGTTTATTATTTAGGGGAAAAGGATTTTCAACCTATCTGATTAACCAGTAATTCCAGTAGGAATTGTTCCTCCATTTAAAAGAAAGCTATGTTTTACTTTCAAAACATGTAGGTGTTAAACTACCTGCACAATACAGTAGTTCCCAAAACTGAAGATGGAAAAACAGCTACCATCTGAGAATTCACAGTAAAATATATAGTTTGTCTCCTTTTGCTATAAATAGAAAAAGAAAATTGAATATTATATTTAGATATTAATCAGTAAGTACATGTGAGCTCTTTTTGAAAACCACTTCCTCTAAGTGTTATTGTCATCTAACTTTAAACTTGCCTTCTATGATAAAGAATTTGTTACAGAAGAGACACTGCAGAAGCATGAAAGCCCTTATTAAATTGTTGCACCACTGGTATTAATATAGTGAAAGCTGCTTAACAGAAAAATATTATTCCTTATTTTTTTCCCCATTATTGTTTCCATAGAAAGGTCAGCTGTACAATTATGTAATACTGTACATAGTGACCCTAAACAGATAGCTGAGAACTTAATCACTGTGAGACTGATGCTAATATGACACACACAGCTGAGCAGGACCCTTTCACACAGCCAGAACATGAATTGCTAAACTGAATTAAATCTACTAATGACCAAATATCAGTGGACTGGTTGCAGCACAATTCTGTAATAGTACAATGCAAAGAATACAAACTCACTCCTCAGCAGAGTAAAAATAGTTTTTCATCTCCTTAAAGGTTTATACAGTGCAGTCCATAAGTATTTGGACAGTGACACAATTTTTGTTGTTGTGGCTCTGTACTCCAGCACATTGGATTTGAAATAAAACAATGACTGTGAGGTTAAAGTGCAATAGTCAGCTTTAATCAGGGGGGTATTTACGTCTATATTGGGTGAACCATATACGGATCACAGCCCTTTTTAGCCAGTTGTTGCTGCATCATTAGTTCATGCACAAGGGAGCTAACAAAAGGTCTAGAGTTAAATTCTATAAGTGGCATTTACATCTGGAGTCTGTTGCTGTTGTCTCTCAACATGAGGACCAAGGAAGTGTTAATGCCATTAAAGCGGGCCATCGTGAGGCTGAAAAATCAGAATAAATCAATCAGAGACATAGCCAAAACATTAGCTGTGTCAAAATCAACGGTTTGGTACGTTGTTAAGAAGCAAGCGCTTTCATCAGTAAAACACAATATACAGTACCTGACTAAGTTTTTTTTAATCCAGTTTCCAAAGCTCAAGTGCAGGCCACAGGTCTTTAGCACAAATGTAAAAACCACACCACTTTGTACATTTGGTTCATTGGTACAGATGTTTCATTTTTGTTGAACATCTTTGCATGTGGGAGTCACACTGACTTTAATTAAGGCAACTGCAGAGACATCATGTGGGCTTCATGCTGATATACACAAGCTGGAACACTTCTACAAATCGCTGCAATTTAAAGTATTTAAATTTAAATTTACAGTCCCATGTAGATGGGCTGAAAAGATACTCTATTAATACCAGTGAGAAGACTGGTTTAAGGAAGCTCAGAATTTTTTTTTCCCTTGAACTTCAGAATATGTTTTTAAGGCAGTCACTTAAAACCTGTAGATTAAATCCAAAAGATCATCATGACCAGTCTAGCTCTCTATGGATCCCCACCCCTTTCTAAACCAAAAAACACCCAACTAACACTTCTGATAATCTGCTTCAGATTTTATACCGCTGCTACAGTATGTTCAAGCCAAAGATGACCGTTCTTCTTACGAACAAAAATTATTAGAACGGGCACTTATTCTTTTTTCCCCAACTTCCAACCGGAAAAGCTATTCAGCCCATCTTTTCAGTGCAGTCGGGTGGTAACATTTCCGGAAACAAAGATACCGATTCTCCGGGAAAAGAAAAGTAGAAAAGAATAAAACTATGTTCCTGCTGTAAAACCGAAATCCAGAAATGGACCTATTTATATTGTTTTTTAATTAACAAAGTCTCTGTAATTACCAGCTTTTTTGTTATAACAAAAATATTATTGCACTAGGAGTTCCCCTGATCTTCTCAATTAGAATACCAGTTTAGTGGATGACTTTATGTTTACTCGAGGCTAAGCTTAAGGACTATTGTGGCACTCTCTTTTATTTGTTTATTGGCACTGTAACAAAAGGTAAATGGGTATTTACATCCATATTTAAATATATATGAATATATGTACTGTATGGGGGTGGTGCAGTGCACAGGGTAAGGCATTGGACACCTAACTGACAGGTTATGGGTTCAAGTCCCCGCTGCAGACTCAGCTGGTGTGCCTTGAGAGAGGTACTATAACCCCGTTAAGTCCTCCCAGCTGTGTGAGTGGGGATCAGCATTGCTGTGGGGTGAAGCCCGCCATGGACCAGCGTCCCATCCAGGGGTGGAGTCATGTGCTCCTCAGTCCATTTATCGCTATAGAAACCAGGATGAGGTCTGGCCCATTGAGATGCTATGGCTCTGGAAGGGGCGATGCGGTGGCTCTGTGGCTAAGGATCTGTGCCTGTGGCTAGAAGGTTGCTGGTTCAAATCCCGCAGCCGGCAGAGGAATCCTACTCCGTTGGGCCCCTGAACAAGGCCCTTAACCCCAACTGCTCCAGAGGTGCTGTACAATGGCTGACCCTGCGCTCTGACCCCAGGCTCTCTCCCTGTCTGTGTGTCTCATGGACAGCAAGCTGGGGTCTGCGAAAAGATCATTCCTAATGCAAGAAATTGTAAAGGGTTAATAAAGTGATGTTATTAAAAAAAAAAGTGGACTTCACCTTTTTATGTACTGTACTGTATACAGTGTATGTTCATCTTACAGGAGATGAAATCAAGGTCAATTGAATTTTTTTTGCGTATAAAAGATAGCCTAATCAGAATAGTTAAGCTGGTTCTGAAACACTTCTCCAGACACTTTGTAATACAGATTACCTGCTGACTTGCAGTTTCTGGGCTGACTCAGCCCAGTGAGGCACTTTACAGTAGAAGACAACATAATTAATCTGTATCTTGCGTATGATATAGTGTCAGGTTTTCTGGCAGGAGAAATGCAATGATGTATTACTTGTCTCTGCAAGACAAATTGTAAGATAAAAGGGAAAAAATAAGTTATTCCTAAACAGCTGATTTTCAGAACTCCATGGTGGACTGTGATATAATTAAAGAATTCCTGAGGAATAAAATATTAAGTATAAATATCACAGTAAAGCAAGGGATGCTGATTAAATCTGATGTACAAGGCCGAAGTTATATCTACTATCTTGTACTTGACCAAAGTAAGACCATAGCAACATAATTTACCAGCAGGTAAGATAATTGTACAGTATTCAAATACTAACATTTGAAAGCAAACTAGCATAGGTAGAATCTGAAGGTTCTCTTCTGACAGGCTAAAAGAACAGAGACTACAGGGGAAGGAAAAATAAGTCTTCAAAATGCTAAAAGACCTTACAGTCAACATTTTAAACTTTCAAATCAAAATAGACACAAAAGACCGAAAAGACACAAGCAGACAGTTCGTAACTCAAAAGGTTGTGGGGGATCTGGAACATGCTATCCTGCCCTGTTGTTGAACAGCTGGATGACTTTCTCGGATCAATTAGCTATTAAAAACAAAAACCGAAAGAGTCTAGTGGCCAGATGCGTCTGTTCTCCTTTGTCACCTTTCTAATGCTCTTAGGTATTTTATATCAAAACAGCTTGCACTGACTGGACTGGACTGGACTGTACTGTACTGTACACAGCAACGTGAAAAACTTCATATTTCTATCATTCCCTTATGAGGCAGGTAAGCAGTTAACAGTGTCAAGAGCAGAAAATGCTGAGTGAATTCTGAAAGCGCTCTTGAAACAAATTAATGCCATATATGAAAACGAAACACCTATATTCACAGTCTCCTGCGGCGTACTACAGCACCTTTTTTTACTCACCTACGACGACCAAAGGGTGTGCAGACAAGAATGAACTTTCCCCTAGGCACGCTGTTCAAAAACAATCCGTGAAACCAACAAGTCAACTAACAAATAAAGCATAATGGTTATTTACCAGATTGCTTGATCGCATGAGACATTGCCCAGCTCCCTCACTTGCATTATACGTAAAGCTCCGAAGACCATTTCCTCGTATGCAAAGATTTTTTTTTTCTTTCTCTTGTTGCGCGACTAAATGAAGCTCAAACAGACCAGACCAATCAAACCCCGGCTCGGGATGCATGATGAACTCCCCACGAGAACGCGTTCCCTTACCTATGGCAACCCGGTGCACAGGCGAGAGTCTTTGCTCAGTGTGTGCGTGTCATCCGATCATTTCTGCGGCTTCTCTTATAAACCCCAGTCTGCATCAGCTACTTTTCAACGCCTGTTTTGTGGGTATTTTAACCTGCCTCACCCTTCTGGATCTTAATGTATTCTGCTGGTCCTTTCCGTCTTCCTGATCCATAGCACACGCAATAATACCAATAAAAGGCAGTCTCGGACATAAAGCTATTAGCATCATCTCCAAAGACATTCAATAATGTTATAAATGCAGAACATGGTCAAACTGCACTGCATGTACGGTTATTTAGTCCTCAAGTTTATAAGATTATTGCCAGTAGCTACAGTATATCACTCTGCAGCTCACAACTGTCTGTCCACTGAAGCTAAGCAGGTGTGAGCCTGATCAGTACCTAGTTGGCAGACTTCTTGTGAAAGGTTACTGCTGGAAGTGGTGTGAGTGGGACTGTCTCTCTAATGTGAAAATACAGTACATATTTGCACTGTATATGAAGAAGAATTAGCTGTTACAGCTCATCACAGAGATAGAATACAATATTGTATGTATTCCAAATAAAAAAATGTTAAAAGTCTGTTTGACATCTTAATACAGTGATCTGGAAAATAGCTTTCTTTCATTAAACAGGTACCAGCTGAATATTTATAAGAATATTAACCTTTTTAGGTTAACTAAGCTCTGGAAACTGCAGTTTAAAGTATAAACTGTATACTGTACATTCATCATTTACAAGCAGAAAACATACAGCAGTAGGAGGCTGAAACATCTGAAATCAGATGCTAACACACATAATGCTACAAAATAAAAGAAATACAAAAAATCATGGTTTATCATAATGAACTGTTGTTGAGATGCTCAAAGTGGAATTCCACACGCCTCTTTTCTATCATTTAACGCCTGCCTCATGAATTCCACACACCCAGAAGACATTCTGATGTCC
Organism: Lepisosteus platostomus; assembly: GCF_059453375.1. NCBI lineage: Eukaryota > Metazoa > Chordata > Actinopteri > Semionotiformes > Lepisosteidae > Lepisosteus > Lepisosteus platostomus. The sequence continues at coordinate 5,692,346 of NC_142623.1, read as the reverse complement.
CAACAATTAACAAATACAGTATCTTCAGTGCTTATAGGCAAGAGCTTGGCAAACATGAGTGTTGAGATCAATAACTACAGAAGCACATATCTAATAAAGGCTCTTTATATTAAAACATGCATAAATTCTGTTTGTGATTAATAGCTCCTTGAGATTGAAGTATACCAAGGTCTGTAGTTACTGTAAGTAAAGTATTATTTACAGATAATAAAACAAGCATTCTACTTGCCTGATTTCTTCACTGGTCCAATTTTAGAGAAATTAATTCCTTTTTGTGCTGAGGTCTGGATAGCCTGTTCCTTTCCGGGAGGATTGTCAGTCTTAGATGATCTGCAGTATTTTGACAGCCACACAAACTGGGATTTAGGAGTCTCTGTGGATGACTGCTTACAAACTTTTTTGGAGGAAAAGAAAAGCAATTCTCAGAAGCAGTTTTTTTTTCTTCTGTGCACAGCAGAATTAAATACGTAACATTGTTATGTACATTATGTACACTTTGACACACATCCTCTGCTCACGAAGGAAACCTCCCTATATTGACCTCTGTTAAATCCCACTATCTACATCAGAATTCTATCTGGCTATACAGTGTAGACAACATAAACCTAATAAAACAAACACAAACACAGAGGAATAAGAATACTAAACAATTTGGACACCTAATAATAATAATAATAATAATAATAATAATAATAATAATAATAATAATAATAATAATAATAACATGTACCTAGTTTTATATGATATATAAAATAATATGCATTAGGTATGCCTTTGAAAAAAACTGTTATACTTTCCTCTGCATACTAGTTTACAAAATGCAGGTATTGCACTACTGACTACTGTAATATTTTCCTGAGAAACACTAAATGAAAGTGAAGGATACAGGCCTCACAGACGATTGGGCAATGGTTGTGTCGATACACACTAGCAGCACCATGGTAAGTGTCTGGTACATTTAATTTTCCTGAGTACACTACATGTTGATGTCTAGTCGATAATAAAAAGGATACATGTACTTTAAAAAAAATATGTATTTTGAATTAATTATTCATTGCCTTTGATTTTTCAAAAGATCATTAGAAGAAATATTTGGTGCTACCAGTCAAATCTACTTTTGCTTGTAACCTTTTTATGCTCTTCATGTTATTATTTTTTAGTTCCCTTTATTTAAAAAAAAACCTTCAGAACAAATCGCCTTTTAACCATGTTGATCATTGTCCTGCTCTCCAGCTGTTCTGAAGCCATATCAGAACAGCTGTAATCAATCTCTATTCTTTTATACAACCCAAGCACACATACACACTCATACTCAGTATACTGCAAAAATGCCAGCTCATAACTTTAAAACTCAGCATTGACTTCCCCTTACTAGTAGATATGTTGTTTTGAATACTAAGTAGCAAAACCACATTTAAAAAGTGGCCTGCCTTTTCAAGTTGACCACAATGACGAATGCCTGCCGTTCAAGTCTTAACCTTACCCTGTGCATTTTGGATATTCGTCTTGTTGCTCACACTTTCTGAAGCAATATCCTTGTTGTGGGAGTCCATTAGGAATACCATCGAGGAAATGTTGAACAAAACCTTAAGGCTTTACCTTGGAACCTTCTTAAGGAGTTGTGCAGTTGTACACCACTGTCTAAAATAGTGTACCAATGTCATAAATAACACATTGTTGATACAACCCCCTCTTTGTGCTCTTCTCAGCAGCAGATTCCTCAAGCTTATTCCACCAACAAATGGTAAGAAAACATAAGCTACATCGGAGCTAAAACCATAAGCTGAAGCTCTACTATAAAGAACATAACTGTAAACTGGAAATTTTCTGTGTTCTACAAAGTATTTCAGCAGCTAACAGAAAGAGCTTCAATCAAAACTCCACCCCCTCTCTCTCCTCTTTCCTCTCTGGTCCGTTCTCTTCAGTTTCACTGCAGTTTGACTGCTGTGGTCTCCTCACCAATAAACCTCCGTTGCACCAGTAAAAAAACTATATTTTGCACTAAAATGGGTTGTCAGCTTGATTCAGACCAGAAGTTTAAAACTGAACACGTGTTGTGTTCCCAGCCAAGATCTTAAGCATAGTTTCCATTACTGTATATAATAGAGGATTTAGTAATAAATGCCATTCCACCAAAGAACTGTTACAGGTAAATTACTATATCCATATTTCATAATATATTTCAATATATATGATGTTTCACCAGTTTTCTGATATGTATACAACACTTTACAGTACGTGGTGTGTGCTGTAAATGAACATACAGTATAACTTGTTAAGCAGGTACTTGACATGAGTAAATGAGACAATTTGCAAGAATTCAAACAAGCTGTTTCCTCATTCCTTCATTTATGAATCAATATGGTTGCTCTGGGTCCAAAAGATTAGGGTGTTTATAGGAGGAGTAACAAACAGTACAAGCAATAAGTGTGCCCTTCAACTCTTTCATGTAGTTGTTACACAGTTGTTTCTTGTTATCTTTGCTGACCTGCGATAGTTAATGTTTATTGTTCATAGAATACTCAATAGATGTTTTATACAGTTCAAAGGGCATGAAGTAGCTCAGGAAAAGTGTTTTTTTTCTGAATACTGCTGTTATTATATAATTAATTTACCTGAGTGAGTGTCTGCTTTTGCTTTAATACATAATGCTCACAGTTCAGACACTCCAGTTTGATAGAAATAACACAGTACCCGAATCATACTCTGAAATATTAGAAACATTAAAAATGAAACGCCACTTTGCAATGAAAATTCTTGTTTAAAGAACAGGTAGAAAACACCAAGGTAACCATTTGCCCTTCCTATAAAATTCCATTCTGATGTGTAAAGAATGTCCCCCAACAGGTTCCATTTATTCTGTTAAATAAATATTAAATTACGTTAATTGAATTTTTCTTTTCATTGTAAATAATATATAAAAAACCAACCTAAAATATAGCCTAGTTTCCTAGTTTGTGAGCACACAAATGCAGTTTTCTCCAATTCAATAAATGAAATAAAGCATATATACTGATGAAAAAAAGAAATGCAACATTTTCTGGAATGAGAATACTATAATTATAGCTTATTTACTTTCACAAAAAGTTGTGGATTTGTTTTAAGCCCCCTGACCAGCAATACAGGTTGTGCAGTGAGGCATTGCGACTTGCCAATCACATGAAGGCTTGTTTGGTGCACTTTTACCCAATGAGGTCCAGGTGGAACAATGCCTGATCAGGTCACCTTTAAAAAGGCCTTAATACAAAGCTTAGGTCACAAAGTTGCTGAAACCATGGCCTCTGTTCTTCTTCCATCCTTCAGTGTTTGGTATTGGCACAAATACCCTTCCCATCAGTTATTCTTACTAATTTGCCACCATTTTACTAAGCACAGTATTACTACTCTCCATCTTTCCCTGACTGTGCTTTTGTCAGGCTGGGTTTTTCGATGGGAGAACTGAGGGATTATAGCAGCGATCATAACCTGCCTCAGGACTGCAGATGAAAATCAGCAAGCCAGCTAATCTGAATATGGTAAACATATTGCCTTGCAGTGAATGAGTTCCTGAATGAGCACACGTACTGTACACAAATACGCAAGCGAGCTGAGTCCCGCACCCCGTAAGCCCTTTGTCCACTGACATTAGAGACCACCTTAAAAGAAACGAGTAAAAGGAGGGCCTACCTTGGCAGGCCTTGTCCACTTCGTATAAAAACAACCGAGAATGGGAGCCAAAGAGCAGCCTCAGCCTCAGCTCCAGTCCTGGTAGCGTAACCCTTACTGTGGTGTCTGAGCCTTAGGGAGGGTGGAGAAGATGGTCAGAACTGAGTTTCCAAACTCCTTTAACCGAGAGGCTCAAAGCATGCACGTCTAAATGTTTAAATAAGAGGAAACGACAGACAGAATGTGAGAGCCCACTGCTTTGTACGAGTCACAAAGTTCTTAAAAAACACCAGTGCTGATAACTCACCAACTATGGCCAGTTCATCCGGAGAAGTCACTGTAAGATGAAAAACAGAAACACTCAACACTCGTGTACCTTTAAATATGGAAGCAGCTCACGACTACAGGTAGATGTCTATATACAGTACCAACACATTGCTAAGGCCACAGTTTGTAAGTTGTTTTGCCAGTTTAAAAGTTAGATCCCACAGTGAGTTCAAGAAAACAGAATTATACAAAGTCATTTTGCCTATGGGTTAGTTGATTTAGTGGGTTATTATTTGTATTGGCTTCTGGGAAAACTGGCCCTGGTGTGAGTGTCTGTGTTTGTGGCAGTGCAGGTGTGTGCCCTGAGATGGACTGGTGTCCTGTCCAGGGTGTATCCTGCCTTGCTCCTGTTACTTGCTGTGATAGGCTCCAATGTCTTCTGTGACCCTATACTGGATAAAGCAGTTAAAAAAAAGTTGGTTGGGTGGATGGATCTTTAGAAGTATCTTTTTCTGCATTAGAAAAATGGAAACTGTTTAATAAAAATGTGGAGAAGAGTAGATTTCACTCCAAGGTCAATACCGGTGAGTGTAAGCTGGATTTGATATCAGCGTTAGGTATTTTGGCACACCAGAGCCAGAGTAATGCTCTCTGTCAGTATCCGTTACTGAAGCAAGGACATTGCCATGTTTTAAATTAGGAGTGCAGTACAGCTCAGATCCATTACGATTTTCCATTCTATTGTCTTAGCAGTGCAGGCTGTTTTTTTTTTCTTCAGTTCAATAATAGAATAAATTGTTGACAGAGACACAATATAATCTTTACATATTTGCATAGTATTAGTGTACTATAATAAATCTGCACAATGTCTTTGATATTTGTTATTTTTATAACTTGTTATTCCAATACAAGTTGTACAAGCAATTATATAGAAAATGGAACAAAATTCACTAACTCCTGTACTTACCTAATGACCACACGGAAGACTGCCCACGTTCAGTGAACCAAAAGCAATAAAAATACACGCACTTTCTGAAAAGAACAACATACCTTCTTCAATTACAAAATCTTCAGTAATAGGCACTACTTTGTCCAATGTAATATCATCACCAGTTATTGCCATTCTTCTGTGAGTGAATAAAAATAACCTGAAGGGATGAAAACAAACAGGTAAATTGCACTAAAATCTTAAGAAATATCCTCATTTGGTAAGCTGTGATAAATGGCAATGTTAGGTGCTCTTTGCATTATCTCCAGCATGGAATAAAATTAATATTTCTCAGAGAAAATTTTCATGCTGTAACACAGAAGCACTATTACAGTAAAAAAAAAGTTTCATGCATGCAGGTGACACTGTGGCACAGTGGTTAGCATCACTGCATTGCAGTTCTGGGGCTCTGGGCTCAATGCTGGACCTGGGGTGCTATCTGCATGGAGCTTGTATGTTCTCCCAGTGTTCCTGTGGATTTCCTCCTGGTCCTCCAGTTTCCTTCCACAGTCCAAAGACATGCTGCTGAGTGAATCAGCTTCTGGAAAAAACTAGCCATGGTGTGAATGTGTGTGTCTTTGTTTGCCCTCTGATGGACTTGTGCCTGTTGCATGCCAGGTTTAACTATCTCCCCCACACCCCTGAACTGGATGAAGCAATTCGAAAATGGATGGCTGGAGACTCACGCATGTTCTTGTCCACGTTCCACCAAACCCAGAAGTCTGCTTTCTGTGATGCTGTCCACAATGAGAAGGCATTGGACAGCATGTTTTAATTTTCGCAGTTAAGGGAAACTTTTAGAATAAAGGAATATACACCCGACTAATCAATACAGTTCCTCGGTGATTAAAAGTATATTTATTTCGTATGTGCAATTTGCGAAGAAATGCAAATGACTAAATTACAGCACCCATTAGAGTGATCCTCGCTCAGGCGGCAAGCAATGAAGTTGTGTAACATCGCCATCGCGTGGATAGTTTCCAGTATACCGTTATGTGAGTGTGCTGTGCTCAAACGTTCTGAGCATGCTCTGAGTGGCATTTCCACTAAATTAAACGTGTTTGCTTCACAAAACAAAATAGTGAAAACCATGCTGTTGGTCTGCAAAACGTTCCTACTGTGACGGCAAAATGTGCAAATCAGATTCCCTGCGCCCGATTTTGTTTGAAAGCGCAACGGTTGAAGTACGGTTATAGCTTTGCAAGAGCGGACAAGCAATTCTGACAAACAGCTGAGCAACGAGGCCTAACACAGAACTTTTCAAGGAACCTCTGTTAAATAGTGTCAACTGCTTCAAGTATTCAATATCGCTATCAAAAGGCGACCATCTTTCTCCTTGGGATTGCGTCAGCCCCGGCTTCTCAATAGAATGCTGCACTGCATTCCAGTCCTGCAGTTTAACGACACTGTCAAAGGATACTATGATGCAGCTTTCCTCTTCGGTCAGGGTTTCTTGAATAGCGACAGATTGATCCATTTTAAGAAGCAATGCAATTTAGGCGAACTATTGTGGTGAGGAAGAACTTTTTTTATTTCCGAGAAACAGTTTCACTTGTAATACCTGACTATTTCAGAAACCCCCCCCGCACCGACCGCAAGAACTGAAAGAAGTCGATCGTAAAAGTTTATCAGGCGCTCGGGCACTGCAGCCTGGCAATCCAGATGTTCCGCTCCCCTTCAGGCGCAGTTCCCAGCCTGCCACGCAGAGATTTCGGATTTTTCGTATGACGTCACGAAGCGGATTAGCTGTTGTATTACAAAACGCGCTTAGGAGAATTAATACTTGTTGGCGTTTCCAGGTGTGATAGGTGATTAGATAGCGAGTTGGTGAGCAGCGTTGAAAGAACACTGGTGTTAATGTCAAGGCTGTTTGTGTTTTTTTTTTTAAGAATGAAGAACAATCACTTTGAAACAGAATAGAAGTAACTAGAGGTCTGTGGCACTGTCGTTCTGACCTATTGTATCTGTCACTTTCGGACCAGAAATCTCAGAAATCCTTAGCTACAAACAGTATGAATTTTGCAAGGACATTAAATAGGAAACTGTCATCAATTCAAAAGTTTTAAATCAATATAACCAAGCATATACATGTATAAAAAAAACTGCCTTCAGGCAGTCTGGACATGATTATCTTATAACAGATGACTAGGCCAACAGTATGCAAATCACAGCAACAATAATGTAATATTATTACAACATCTGAAGCCAAATAGTTGGATAGATAATAATGAAATTATTAATGAAATGAAATGAGTCACATTCAGTTGTGTGACTTTAATGAAAGCATTAACTGTAAGATAACAAGGCAATGTACTTTATATTTGGTTTACACCCACTGACAAATAGTCGTAGCAGTAGTGGAAGTTTGTCTACCAACTTAACATTAAATCTTCTAATCAAACATAACATTTTAACAATAGCATACTACTACTACTACTACTACTACTAATAGTATAGGAATAAGGAATCTGAAAGGAATCTAAACTCTTTATTATATTCCTCATATATGATTTGCAATGCTTTGCATTGAGAATACATATGTAATTGAAGTAAGCAAATATTATTGCCAGACACACATTGCACACCTGGACTGAGATCATGGAAAAGTACATGCAGAGCACCTGTCCAATCACGTGGCAAGGCGTTTATTACATGCTACCATGAGCTGGCTTCCCACTCAGGAGTAATTAAGTGGTTCCCTACTGGTGAGGATCACCTGTGCAAAACAAACTGGGTTTCATGCACAGAAAAACGATAGACACTGTTAAAGAATAAGGTTGTTTTTGTGTGATGATGACATGTCAATCATGTCATTGCTAAGTATTCAAGCTCTAGGAGGCTGGTGCTGTCTTAAGAGAAATGAAAAACAGCAACAAAATTTAAAAACGCAGTAAGCAGAGACTTAAAGGTTGACATCAAAAGCTGAATGACAGACAGTAAGACACAACTTGATTTTGTGATTGCATAACACATAATCAAAGAAATTGCTGTTGTTGGGGGTCTAGATGATAATTAAAGCTAATGGGATTCCTTGTTCACCAACCAATGTGTCTGTTTGTGGGGCCTCCCCTTTGACCCTCAAGCTATTTTGATTTGCTATTCTATACTGAGTGGAGGCAGGTGGCTCTGTGCCTATGGCTGGAAGGTTGCTGGTTCAAATCCTGTGGCTGGCAGAGGAATCCTAGTTTGTCGGGCCCCTGAGTAAGGCCCTTAACCCCAGCTGTTCCAGGAGTGCTGTACAATGGCTGACCCTGTGCTCCGACCCCAGGCTTTTCTCCCAGGCTGTGTGTCTGATGGGAAAACAAGCTGGGTCTATGAAAAGACCAATTTTCTAATGCAAGAAATTGTATACGATTAATAAAATGATCTTATCTTATTCTCCAGCAAAATTAAACACCACCTGCTATTGACGTAGACCTGAAACACATAGGTTTGGCCACTTCTTGAAGAAATCTTTTGGGATCATAAAACCTTTCCATTTTGAATACCTCTCACCTTTTCTGCTAGGAGTTATTTATATTTGAGGATGTTTTCTCAGATGTTGCCCCCGCATTAATAGTAATACATAAAGACCCACAATGACAATACAAAAAATAAAGGAAACTCTGAATTTTAGTTTCTTGTTTCTGTCTTTCTGGAACTAAGGTCTGAAATAACATTTAAAGACTTAAGCCCAGTATATACTGTACTGTATATCCACTGCTATATACAGTATAATGCCACTTACAGTACTAGTCCTGGAGCTGGAATGTGAATTTGATTAGTGAATTGAGTTTCATTTTTTGACCACAGCTGCACCTTTCCCATTGATTGAACAAAGCTAAAATACAATTTTGGAATATTTTTTTATTGAATGCTTCTTGCTATATTTAATGCTATTTAAAAAGATATTAATATCAAGTGATAGTTAAATATCTCTGTCTTTTGTATTACATCACATACAGTCTGTCACAAAAACTTGGCAATGCAGTACATGCTTATCAGTCACACAAAGCAAACTACTCAGTTTTGTTTTATTATAGAATAATCTCTTTGAAAGTTTATTTTGTATAGTATGTTACAAAGCAGTAAAAGCAAGAACAAGATATATAATTTAAAAAATAAACTGCTCTTCAAATAATTGTTAAGGGGAAAATGTAATGTTTATTGTTGTACTTTTTTGTACCACAATAATTCATAAGGGAAAATATAATTATATATTGCTATATTTTAATGTACAATATCACATATATATAGTACACAGAAATAAATCTTATTTAAAAACATAATTGATGTTGTGGCAGAAAAGTGAATTGATTTTTGTTAAGCCTTTTTTACAACCTGATTTTTTCAAAGAAAACTATTTACAAATTTTAATTTAAATGATTGAGGCATTTGGATACTTAAAGCTAAAACTAGCAGTTTCAATAGACCAAGATGAACTTCATGAAGAGGTATAACAATATCTGTAACTGTTTTTGTGTACCATATTATTAATGTTTTATGTAGCTTAGCACAATACAACTGATAAACCTTTGAATACATCACACATCGGAGAAGGTAATGAGATGTTACCATTGAAGGAGATATAAATACCTTGGGGCATATAGGACTATAGAAATGGACCTGCACTCAAGCATTGTACATCTGGTGAATTAACAACTTGAAAGCACTTTGCTTGCCAACTTCCAATGAATTATATATGTCTTTTTGTCTATAAAATACATGCCAGAATATCTATCTTTGAAGATACTGTACTGTGCCTAGAAAGGAGTCTTTTTTTCAATATTTACTGTCAGTATTGAAATGCAGTCAATGGGCCCAACTTTAATTCATAAGTAATATTTCTGTAAAGACAGAAATTCTTAATTCAGTGATGAAAGTGCATGTTTATAAAAAAGGCTTCATGTAATATTATTTTATAAAATTACATCTAAAAGCAAAAGATAGATTTCTAAAGCAAAACATACTTTAGAAATCCCCCAGAACTGACAGCATGCATACAGTAGTGCTTGAATGACAGTAACAATATTTTTTTCAGCAATGCCCAATATGCATGATACAGGTGTAATTTGTATAGCCATAACAAAGATCAAGTCTTTTTTAGCATGAGTTGTTTCTTGCAAAACGTTAAGCGTTGACGCGACTGTAAAAGCTACTCCTGTTTCGTTGTGCCCTTTAGCTGTTACCTTTGCTCACCAAACATGCGAAACAAACAAAAAAAAAGAATATAAAACAGACATGTGAAACTACAGTACAAAGGACATGTCCTGCTCTGTCAGTCAACTTGAATTGTTCGCACTATGCCACAGAAAGAATCGACACTCTCTCCTGGCCTACTGAATCAGGAGGGATTGAAGCTGACTGTTTAAAATCCAGATCAGGAATGAGCTGGTCAGGAATATGAAGTGTGAAGGAATATAAAGTGTGCTGGCACCATTGGGCATGTTAACAGACCCATCCATCTTGAGACAAGATTCTTTCTGAGTTGCATTACAGCATTCCTGAAGGCAGTCCACAGTAGTGGATGTGCAGACGATCAAGGGGAGTTTGATGCAGTCCTTGCTACAGCCTGAGGTCCAGGTCATGACAGCATTGGCAACTGTCTTTTTCAGCTGAAGGGGAAAAACACAAGAACCCCAGAAGATCATCTGTCTGCACACACTCCATAGCATCGTCTCCAAATTGCCTTGTGAACCTGCAACTACACTGTTCATTCATGTTCAGAGACTTCCCCCTCAAGCCATCTACTGCAGGGGCTAAGAAATAGAAACTGGATGTACAGTAACTTTAGTTTTTGTCCCTATTATATTCATTTTCACATCAATGTTTTAGTCAAGAAATAAGAAATCCTTAAATATATTCCTTTAATAACTGCTTTATGTGTTTTTCAGATGTAATATCATGTTGTATCATATATCTTTCTGCATGTGTAATATTATGACTGTCTTTATATTTTTCATTCCTGCAAACCAGTGACAATGTCTGAAAACGCTACCTGAGAAACGCTTGAAAAATGGAACATCTCAGATAGAGAAATATGAGTCTCTGAAGCTTGTCAGTGATCAGGCTAGATTTTGGTGACTGTATCTGATGTTGAAGGACGTACATTTTAAATGTTTATTTACAAGTAAAAGTGACACCAACCTCACAAAACTCATATCCGATGGGACACAACTTGTCGTTTTTCGCTTGTGTTTTGTAGCAGGCTTCACCAGTGCAGGTCATGGTCTGGCACTTCTTGCCCTGTTGAATTAAGAGAGCAAATGCTTCAGAACACAGAAATAAAAAATCATGCTATCATTTCAGATACATTCACTTCCTGTGAGCTTTTTTCTCTTTCTCTGTTTCATATTTAACTACCAAAGTATGCTTTGATGTGGTGTAGATAGTCTGCACTCTAATTAAAGAAAGAAACTGTTATGGTTATCTTCTTAATATTGGTAGTGCAAAAGAATACATCTAACTGGAATATAAACATCCTGAGTGTTCTTTCCTGAAAAACCGTCAAGTCTAATATTGCTGATCACTGGCACAGACGGAAACATTTGACCCAGATAGATCAGAAAAGAGCTTTGACAGCTCTCAAATCTTTGAATGATAAGTTGAAAAAAAGCCATAGGTCTATCACAAAAAGTCAAGAAAAACAATCAAATTTGGTTTACAGGGGTAGTTTGTAGTTTGTAGAAATCAGTGTAATCATAAACTGAGCCAAGACTGGGCTGGATTCCTGCAGTCTGGACAGTTTTCTTCCATGCAATGGTAGAAAAAAGCTTGAATTATGTTTGTGCAATGTACAGTAATAAGCTCTTCATTCTTAAGTGACTTTCTGTTAATTCAAATAAAGGAATGCTATTGAATATTGTATGTTGATAGGTCTTATTTCCAGACAAGATATTTTTGAAAGCTGTTGTACTGTTGAAAAAAAAGCAGAGCAAAATGTAGACTGTTCCAGTTACTACCACTTATCACAATAACAAAAATGACAAGCAACGTCTTACATTATTTGCAACAGTTGTAGTTGGGTTAGTGGTGGTGGTTGTTGGCGCACGTGTAGTCACTGGTAAATTAAAGAAAAATAAAGTGTAATTAAGTTCAACGTGACTCTGTACTGGATGACGTGGTCATTGAAAATGGATGAAAATTTCTTTTGCTATGCTCTTCAGAATTTAATAATGAGGGTTCGTTTCAATCTATTCCTCTTTTACCATTTTTTATTCTGTCCTTTACAACTGCATTAAAAAAGCAAGTGAGTATAATTCAGGGATCAGTTATATTCCGCTGGCCTTTTGTATGGTTTGGAATATAGTACTAGATAGAGATAGGGTGGAGACAACTACTTGAGTGAAGGCTGGGTAATGCAATGCGGTTTGGTAACTATGGCCAACAGAATGTCACCATAATTGGTTAATTAATAATTATCCCTGCCGTATAAAATGAAAAATGCTTTAAGAATACTTTGCACTACCACAGTTGTTCCCCCCTCTGTTTCCTAAGCATTAAACCTAGTTCCTGTCTTTGTACACTCATGTGTGTGTCCGAGGAACATCAGCCTTCATGACCAATAGCGCACAGTAAAACTCGCGAAAAACGATGTACCGAAGCTGGTGCTGATGAGCTGCATGGATCCGTTCAGGCAGTTGGGGGTTCGGCAGCACTCGACAACACACGGAAGCTGGGTTTCATTCGCGCACCTGCTGGACGTGCTGTTGCAGGTGGTGCTGCAGCCCGTGGTGTAGTTGCTGCTGCTCAGCCGTTTGAGCTGTGGGAGACAAGCATCTTTGTGCAGATCCTGTGCTTATCCGAGGCAGGCTACCAAAGTAACACACATTAGAATGGCAGTATTTACCTCACAGAAGGCATTGCCAGAAGAGCAGTTGCTTGCTGTCGCGTTCATATACATTGTGTAGCAATCTGGCGCGCTGCAGCTGAAAGACTTACAGGCGAGCTGTAAAAGAAGAAGCTGAGCTTCATATACAGTACAGTACTATTGTTTCACTGTGCAGTAACATGTGAAAGACCAAAATACACACACTGCTTGGTCTGTAAACATCTTAAGAGATGTAAATATTGAGAAATAATTTATGCAGATGTGAGAGCTTTGGATTTCCTTGCTGTTATACACAGTAGTAGAGATCTGGCTCCTTCAGGCTTTCGTCCAAACCTCAAAAATGGCTAACAAACTGGAAAGACACTCAGTAGATAGAAATTCCAAAATTAAAGGTCATTTAAAGGTAAAGGCAATTTTAAGCCTTTTAACGTTTAAGGTAATAGGCAATGTTATTTTTATATTTTGGCATTAGAAAGAGTACATCTCTTTTAATCCAATATAAACAATTCTCTTTATTAATTCTCTATTTGTTAACTTTGCATGCAGATCACGTTGGATACTTTCTACTGTATGAATAAGTGCTGTGCAACTTGCACTTATTCTCTCGTACATCACATTGCATTAGTCATTACAGTGACTAGTGAGCAGGAAGGGCCGCTTCAAATCTCGCTCTCACCCATGGCGAGACCAGGGGTTTACGAATTTAAAAAAAAATGAAATTTGTAAAAAAATAGATACAGTACCATCAATTAATGGATTTTGCTACTGAGATTTAGAAACTAGTTTGAGAAATTGGGACTGCACTTCCCCTTTAAATGAAAACCAAATTTCGAAGCAGTTAAGAGTGGGGTGAACGAACTGTAAAGATGATCAAAAACAGAACTGTGCTGACAGAATGAGTGCTTGGCAGGAACGACAGGAGGACGGATAGGTTCATTTTGCACTTACCAAACTAGTCATGCTGTTCGCTGCAGAAGTGGAGTTTGCATAAACTGATGTCATTCCAGAGACTGCCATAAAAACAAAATGGAAATGACTTCAGTTAAAAATATTAAACAAAGAACAAGAGCAATGCCTTATGACACTTAACATAAGAACATGAAAATAGTACACACAAAGGACCTTCGGTTTATCAAGCATGTTTGGCACTTAGTAGACAATTGATCTAAAGATCGGTCAGATCACTCATCCAGCTGTTGTGTGCAGTAAATTTGGCTTCAAAAACGTGGCAGAGTAGCTTGTTACATATTCCTACAACCTTAATTATTAATGTTTATGTGAAAATGGGCAACAGTAGTTACCAAATACACTTGGCATGCTGTATATTGCTAGTCTGAATAATATAGAATTTCAATATTATAGGCTAAATTATTTTGGTATGTGGTTGGTGGCTATGTTGGCTGGTGTTATATATGTGTTAATATTAGAAAATATAAGTGCACCTGGAGAAACAGTGGTGGCCCAAGAGTAACTTGTGTTTCCTGTGCTGTTGGTTGGAATGGTAGTGACCATTGATCCAACTCCAGGTGCTGTGGTAGCGCTGAATGAAACATTCGATGATGAGGAGTCATTCATTCCAGATGTTGTTGGTTCTGCAGATGTTATGTTTGGGGTAGATGAATCAGCTGTAGAGTTGCTAAGTGATGTTGCAGTTGTAGTTTCTTGACCTGACACCAATATGGAGCTTCTTGTCAGCGTGATTAAAAGCAGAAGAAAGCCTGTTACCGAAAAACAAAGTTTTAGTGTTAATTCTGATTTTAATACTTATAGCCTTAACATGTATAGCCAAACTATTAAAAAACTAAAGAGCATTACAGAAGTAATTCATTAAGGTAGAGAAAAGAGTGTTTGAATACTGCTTTACATTTGAGAACTTTCTGTGATGTATGGGGCTTATATGGTGGTATTGATCATACTAAATATTGAAATTGTATTTGTATTAATATATTTTTTTAAATACTTATATTAAAACTTTAGTATAAAAACAGAAGTAAACCGAACCACTCCAGAGAAACCTATTCAGTTATCTGCAATAGGAATATCTTGATAATGCTTGATTACTAATTTCATTTCTATGCAACATGTATCAGCTGTAGTGCCCCAAGCATATATTGCATACAGTATAAACCATGTATTTTATAGGCACTCTAACTCCAAAACTGAAAACTTAATTTACATTATATATCTTATTCCTCTATATAATTAACACACACAGTTCTTAGTATAACATTTTAGTTACATGATAATGTAGTACCTCTCACATTATGAACATGCTGAAAGTATGGATGACTCCTTTTCTCTGAACTTTGTGGAGACCCAACTTATGAAGATACTTAGGATAGAGATTAAAAAATACCTTTTAAAAGCAGCTTTGGGGCCATTTTTGTTCCAGTATGTGTAAAATCACAGCCCTGAGACAATTCTGCAAAATAAAAGAATAATGTTTCAAGCTATGATGCTATAATGGTCCCATTTTCAATTCCAGTGCTAAGGCATCTCTTTCTAAAGTGCATGACGACTACAGGTCTACAGACGGAGAGAAATTGAATATTGAATGAAATATCCTAAAAGCAATTTCAACCTCGTTTATGCTGAATATGGACATGTTTCAAACAAATGGTCTTATGGCTCATATCTTACACAAATTTAAACTAATAGCGACAGTATTCTCAATTATATACATATATATTATGATTTAAAATATATATTTTTAGCAATGCAACAATGGATCTGATGAAGCTCACCTTTTAAATCACTTTGTCCTTACAAAAAATAATAGAACCTGATGTACATGAAAAATCGTCATAAAATACAGTGCAATAATCTATGTTTTTGCTTTATTTTTTAGCTCAAGAGTACAATCAAATCAATCAAGTCAAGCACATTTTTTTTTCTTAAACAAATGTGCTTGAAACAGTTATTATGGTCAATGGATCAATGAAGAAGTGTAGACTTGTTTAATTTGAGTGATCAGTTTTCTAGTTTTATGGGGAGATGGGGTTATTTTTTCTAATATTTTTCCAACATTTTGGAAAAACACAAATCAAAGTGTAAAGGTAGAATACTGCTGGAAAAGAATTACAAGTGTTAATAGAAAAAGTGTGTTTCAGGACCCTGGATAGCAACCCATTTTCAGATCCTTGCGACCATTGGTGTTAAATCCAAATAGGGCAAAACCGGTGTTTTTTTTTAAGAAGAGAAGCAATCCTATGGCTTAGGGTGAGCCCTGTTTCACGTGATTGGAAAAGAGGCAATGTTAGCACAGAAATGCAAGGTTTAATAATTCAAGCCTTGCTACCAACATACAATCTTGGTAGCAGAATTAGATTGAAAATGTGTATCATTAACAGATTGTTGTTAAATCCAAACAAACAAGGCAAGCACATTTTGAAACAAGTTAGCTTCAAATCCAAAAAAATATATTATTACAATGAATTAATGACCATGGGACTTTCTGAGAATTTGGAAGGAGCAATGTAGGATTTAATGTTCATACATAAAAGACGTGTAATACTATTGGTCAGATTTGCTGACCCCTCCACAATTCCAGGTACCTGTGGAATGAGGAGTGAGAATAAGCAGATAGCAGAAATAATTAAGCATTGAAGATTACAAACTTTTCAGGTGAGTTAAAAGAACAAATACGTTGTGATTCTAGTTTTTTTTAATAAAAAATGAAGTGTAAAGGTTTCTAATTTTAAACAAGCTTTTCCAACAGTGTTCAGTTCTTAAAATGTTGCCGTAAATACTGTAACTTTATCACCAACTATGTCATATACTGTATCTAAAACTGAAAAGTAACAGTCGTGATCTTTAGACGGGACACTAGGAAAAGGGGAAGAAGAGGCAATATTAGCACAAAAAAGCAAAGCTGAATTATTTTTAACCTGATGGAAAGAGTACAGCTTGACTGAAGAGGTCACTAGGAATCCCCCATTTCTTGTGTTTGTATTTGTCCCAGATCTCAAAATGCTTTACAGAGAGCGAGAAATTCTTTATTGGTTGAATTAAAGGGAAAATTATATAGGCCTATATATATACACTTGTTGGTTAGAGAACAACTTTATTATATGGTCACACTAGAAATCTGTCTGAAGCTGTCATGCTGCATATTGGTATGATACTGACTCACTGACAGCTTTTTGTGCTAGTGTGCATAACATTTCAGAAACTTCAATTCAAACTGGGTTTACCTAGCACAGCAACCCTTCTGCTGCAAAAGACTTTGAAGGAGAGGACCTTCGTGTGAATGAATGTGCTATTGCATTAATAAAATGATGCTGTTTTGTGACAACCAAGAGTTGGAGGTTCTCCATATTCTGCTTTGTCCATGGTGTTATACTTCAAAGAAAAGAACAATCACGGCATGGACAAGCAGCAAATCTGAAGTTAAATTCTTTACTTTAAATTATTCTACTTCAGTTGTTCTAAAAGGAATACATAACCCTCTCTTTATGTACCATAGCATTAAGTTTCTAACTGTGATGCCACACATGTCAGTTTCCTATATTTTTCAAAGCATTTTTAGCTGTAACATAATGGATACATTTCTGGGCGCACAACTGGTGGGTTGTGGATTCCAGTCACTGCTGTTGCACCTGCTGTTGAATAAAGTACAGCAGCAGATGGACTGCCAGTCAACCCAGCTGTATAACTGGGAACCAGCATTGTGGAGAGTCGGCCCTATGATAGACTGGGGATAATCATGTGTTCTCTGACTGTTTTACATCTACAAACCTAGATAAGCTCTAGCCCACTCAGCCTTTATGTGTGGCTACTATTCAGAATATATTTACACATGCTGACTTTTCACATTCTAACTTTTCATATAAAACATTAAACATGATTTTTAACCTGCTAGCTGCGTCTTTGATTTGGGTTTTGGATATTAATATTGGGATTTAAGTTTAAACAGCCATCTGTAAGATTTGCTTATTGATATTAAGACATGGAAAATGCCATATTCAATTAAGAGGACCAGCTTGCTTTCTCACCACACTCTTTTATTGTCCCATCGAAAGACGTTGTTTACTTTCCGCAAACCAAAGTCCCCCGGGCACTTATGGAACCTACAGCTTGTTTTTCGTCATCCTCCTGAGGATGTTTAATCCTGTGTGAAACTACGCTGACAACAATGAGCTAGCAAAAAAAATACAGGTAGTGGGATTTATCAACTGTAATTGCTCACCAGGGATCAGATACCAAGAGCAGTTGTCATGGTGATTGTTGCCATAGGTTTCAGTCCCTCAAAGCTGCTGTTGAAAATGTCTATATTTTGAGGAACGTTATGACTCGTAATTCGTTCCATTACATATTTAAGCGATTAATGATTAATGTGCCACAACCTTATGTTAACTACGTTGTATTTCTATGAATCCAGATTTCAAAACAATTTTTCAGAAACCCCATCAAAGCAGACTCAGAGAAAAACACGACGAGAACTCTTGAGCTGTCATCAGAGTCTGGAGATTCTTTGCATAATAATTAAAAAATGCTGCAGGCAACAAGCTGAAGAAGCATGTTGCGCTCATTTTCATACATCATTTGACTTAATTTGCCTCTGTCTCTTTTCACAGTATAAAACCAGTCAATGGTGGAAGAATTTGCATTTATCTGTAAGCTAAGATTTGTTAAAATACTACATGAAATACACTTGAAATACCATAGCTACAGTGTATATTTCAAGTTCATAATTTAGATGAGGCAGGTGACAAAAACATAATTCATATTTGCAAAATATGATGAACCCACTCATTTCCACAAATTATTGTGGTCATACATACATGGACCATTCAATTAAAATTCAAACATTCAAACTTAATGCCATAGAAGAATTTCAAACAATGTAGTCCATGATATATGGAAGAGCATTCCAGATGGCTCTTTAAATTCAGTTTTTTTTTTTTAAAGAGTAAAATATCTGATGATTGTCTGTATAGCGTCATGGTTCTGTAGTCTAGAGAAAAAGATTATTAATAAGGTTAATAAGCCAATAACCTACATTTTCCCAGAAACACTGACTACAGCTAAATACAAAGCCAAATATTTTATTGTAATAACAAAGCATGCATTACATACAGAACTAAATATCACAAATGTTAAATTCCAATCTGCAGTTCTGCAAGTCCACAATCTTGTTAAAGACTACAGCTGCTTTGTGCAATGAAGTACAATGACGAATACATTACAAATATTAAAAAGAGACTAAAAGCAAAGACTAACTGTTGTCTTTTCTACTGTTCTGTTACTTTGTTAGTGGGTTCACCTACACACAATGAACAGATGTCAGATTCTGCGATACAGGATATAAACACTATGCAAACACCTAACAGAAAACCCTATCGATTATACAAAACTATATAATCCTGCTTACCGGCGAGCTGGTATTGGAAGAATCCGTAGATAAGATGACAATTTGTTCTGGGCTGTGTGCAGAGTGCCTGAGTGGATTTTCTGTCTTTTCCCGTCTGTGCCCTGTGTTATCCAGATAATTCAAACTAATTAGAGTAGAAGGCTTTACCTGTGGCTCCTACCAGTTAAAAGGTGCACCTAAAGGGTGGAGACAGTTTATCAAGGCGGGCTGGTGAGGGCACCGTACAGGAGCTATTATATATTTTTTAAACATTTATTTCAGCATTTGAGACTAGTTGCTCTACTGTACGTATTGGTTTCTCTTTAGCAGATGGCATTAATTTTAATTTGTCTTTAGTGGAACTTCCTGCTTAAAACTAGGCAGCCTGTTCCAGTTTAAAGTCAACAAAAACGAGGTCCCTTTACAAAACAGCAGCTATACTGTATATCTGAATGCTGACCGTTTGTACAGTTCGCTAACATCAGTAAATATTGGAAGTGAGGGTTTGTTTCTTGCATCATCATCCATGGAAGTAAATAAATCTCAAAAACCCTTCTTGGAATATAGGAGAATACATTTTGAAAGTAATAGAATTTTTCTGCTTTGTTGACAGGCCCTCCTAAGAAAGGTCTAATCCTAACAAAATCCCTGTTTATACAAAACTTATTTAAAAAAACAAAACATGATTAATTGATTTACTTTCAGCTTTAATTGCATCCCTCTCGACATCCGCTTAACAGTAAGTGCCCCAATAATATTAACATCTCTCAGTGGGTTAACCCTAACTTACGTTTTTCATTCAATCCTGGCTTTTTCGCCAAAAATAATAGTCTAGAAAAGGGTCTGAGATCTACCTGTACAAAAACAAAATGCTCGAGTGTGTATCAAATTTAAAAAAAACAACAACAATGAAATGAAAAAAAGGACAAAATGACCCTGACATGTTAGGCAAATTCCTAATTTTAAACGAATGTCAACTTATTCAGTTTAGTTTTACATTTCTTGAGGTAACCTTACTTTACTACATGAATTCAGTTTTCATTTCTTATACAGGGATGCCGTACAATTCATCATTTATTTTAAGCAGCGCACCGACAGTGCCTGTGCAGAATGGTTGTCCTTACGCTCGAGCTGTTCTTACCTTTATTTCACCAAGCAGATTCCTGTTTAACAATCGGTTAAGTCTGTAGGTTATGAAAAATCCTGAAAAAACTACTCACCACTAAGCAGCTTTAAATCCTTCCATGACACATTCTGGCAGTTTTGCAAGCGGACAGGCTTTCGAAAAGCAAATTCCGAGCAAACTTCATGATTTCTCAGCGTAACAAAGTGAAATTAAAAACCTTTTTATTTGACATAAAAGCCCCTTGACAACAATTGTCCCTTTATGCGCCCCTTATACTCTGTTATGTGAGACACCAAGGGCCCGACACTGATTGACAGGGGTGCTTAGTGACAAAGTCTCTGCTGTTTTTAAATTACCCTGGTGCTCTGAAGATTGAACATAATGGTGAAAATCCCCCTCACACACTAAGACACAGGGGGCACCTAATCTATTGCAAGCATTAAGCATTTTTAGAAATCACTGTCAATTTTTACCCCCTATTACAGTGTGTTTATGTGTTCAGAGGTGGTTGAACTTCAGTGGACTGTACGTAAGCTTTGAATTACTAAAACTTGTATTTGTTTCAGGACATCTTTTGTTTTTCAGTGTCATACATGTTTGTTTGTTTGTTTGTTTAAAAAGTTCTGCCTGTTTGACTTATGCTTTTATCCAAAGGACCCATTTCTACAGATGAGTATTTTGCTAGAGCAAAGTTGGGTGAGTCACCTTGCAAAACGGAACAACAGGAATTCTAACCAGGAATTTTAACTCAGAACTTTCCAGTTAAAAGTCTAGAACTGGGCCTGCTGCTTGCCATAGACACAAAACATGTTCTAGATACTGGCGGGACTCTGCTCTGTTATTTCCAAGTGATATGGTCTTTGTTTCATTTTGAAATTGAAAGAATCTCCAGATACAGGCCAACAAAACAAAAGAACACATTACAAATCTAAGTAATCCTGAGTCCTACAGTAAATCAACATATACTGTAGACAAATACTTAAGACTTTTCTACAACTGCTACATTTAATTGACTTTTGCTCATAAATGAACAGTGTAGTTTAAACTATTTTAACTAATGTTCTAAAATGTTAATTATTAAAATAAAATAATGCCTGAGAATTGCAGATTCAATTTCAGAATTTCACGTTCCTTGAAATGGAAGGAAAAGCACTGCAGTGATGAAGAGTTGCATTTTGTGAAGCTAGGCTACAGGACACAATCTAACGGATTACTTCAATTAATCTAATCCATGTTTTGGGATGTGAGGTAGATGGTCTTTCTTTCTCATTCATCATAAATCAAAACTACCACTGCAACTTGAAAACATTGCTGACCATCACCACGTAGCAGTTTAGATCAACACTTATTAAAAAATACCCACTCAACATTCTTTTTGTTGGAGTAAGATGTCTAAAACACCTGTAATCTTGTTACTTGGTTACCTAAATGTACATATTGACAAAATGGATGTTTCCAGTGGATTGTTGTGGTTTTAGAGGGGATGTATTAGTCTCCAATTTCAACGCAGAACACAAAAGGATGAATACACTCTGCCTGACCTTTGACCCTTGAACCCATTTTTCATTCAAAGAAAAAAAGTGGGTTAATGAAAAATTAGGGGCTCTGACACCACCTTTTCAGAGCACCTTGTTACAAATGACAAAAAATCAGAATGCAAATGAGCAGTCACAAATGCATTGCCTTTAAAAAAATACTGCAATCCAGTGAACTTTAACTCCCATGCAGACTGTATCAAGAGGTTAAGAAGGCCACTTGCTCAGAATAAACATAACGTCAATTTAGCTGTTCTTAAAATTGAAAAACATCAACACTATACACGTGGGAGGTATGAATCACTTCCTTTTATGTAATTTATTGCTGTGGAACCATGGTGAAATTTTCCCTTTCTCTTCCCTTAAGGCGCTCTGGACGATGGAAGCAGACAGGCTACTCAACTTCAATGGAACAAGGTGGAGAGATTGACAGAGCAGTTCCATGAAGCACTCAACTGTCTGTGAAGTTCTGGAGACAGAGAGGCACTTCTCAGACAGAAGGCACAAAATCCAAAGGCACATTCTTGATCAATTTCCTGTTCCAATCCTGTGTATGCCAAGCTCATTTTCTTACGTTCATACCAACAGGACAGATTGTCTTTTGAACTTGATCTCCTGTCAGAAAATGTAAACATTTTCTGCCTAAGTGGTGTGCACCTATTGACTTCCACCTATGACTATTGTTTTAATAGGATTTGCATTCACTAGACATCTCTGCACACAGGCGTTTCCATGACCGCTGCTTATCCAGAGTTTTTCATAATCACTCTATCAGTCTTGATAACCCTTTGGATCATCATGCAAATGTCACCTTTCCTGCAGGTGCTAGCTGTTTTGAATGTATGATTTGTATACTTAAAAACAATTTCTTCAATTTCTAAGGCAAAAGAAAAACAGGAATATAACCATACACTTGGGGGAATGTGTGGTCTTATTGTACTTTGAGTGAACTCCATTTGTTCTCGCAGCCTGAGTGCAGGTTTCATAAAGGGGTATCTATGGCAACCATTAATCACTATCATAGTGGCTTTTGCGATTGGGTTACCTTTAGTCAACAGTAGAGCCTTTGAGGACACAGCTAAGCCTCCCCTAGGCCTAAGACACCAACAGATGCTAATTAGTCAGAACAATGTTCAGTGAAAAGAAAGATTCATCAAAAATAGTTCCTGATTTGATATATTAACGTTAGATAGCTTTTTCAGCTACAGAGAGGAAGCAATTTTTTATGCTAAACTGATCTCCTTCGTTTAACAAGCAGGGTATGCATAGTATATGTCACAGACATTCAACATTTCAGTGAAATTCAGCTTGCTTTCTCATGTTACGATTGCACCTCAACAATGGCTGTAAGCCACAACAAAAATGTAAGTCTTTAAAAGGCTGTTTGCTACAACAGAAGTAAACGATATCTAAGACAGACTGGCAGCCATTCATTAGAACAGAAAAAAAATGTTACATGGTTTTCCTGAACCCGCTGGATGAAACTCCAGTGTGTGCACAGCTCTTCAAGGTCTAAGCACACATGCCACACTTGAGCTCCTGGGTAAACAAAGGACAAGTGCACTTTGTTAGTTTTGGCTCTCTCATTTAGGGATTATTTCAGCCTTTTTAAAGTAGCTCAAGACATCTTGTAATCCTTATGTGCTGCAACAAATTAAAACCATCAAGGCTTATAGTCATCCAACTATAGTAACATTTTTTTTGTTCTGTTTAAAGGTGCTAAATTGGAATCCAGGAAAGATAAAATCTTTAAGTGCAGAATGTGGCAACTTGGGGGTGGTGATGGGATAAGACAGTAGATTCTATTTTACATAAAAAAGAACCACATAAAAGTGACTGTTGGATTGTGTTTAGAGAATTTTATACCTAATTCTCTTAGGTAAGGTTGGGTTTCACCATAAACCCTGTGTTTGATCCTGGATTATATTAACCATTATTTCAAACAATCCAAACCTCCAATATCTCACTCTTCTAAAAATTGTATAGCTTCTCAAATTTCACAGGACAAGAAATCCTATGTTGGTCATAAGCACAAGTAAAGAGAAGGTTAGGGGGATTTCTAACTCATAACAAGTGACACACAACACAGTTCTTTATGACACATTTATGCCACCATCCTTCCAGAACAATAGAAAATATTTGCAGAAAAGACTGCAAACAAAGGTAATCGGATCATTTTGAGTTAACAAAAGGGATCTTTTAAACTACATAACAGCTCTGTGGTTTTGCGCAGTAAATTGCTTACATTTATGAATGCAATTAATGCAAGATATTTAATCCATGTACTGCAGTTGTAAAAACCATGCACAGCTACATTATTTCAAAATAGAAACACAGGACATTTTCCTGTAGATCTTTTTCTGAAAAAAATGTAACATTTTTAACAAGGATGAGAAATTAACAGCAATGCACTTTCATAAACTGCTCTAGAATAGATAAAGAATATTAAGACCAGAACATCTTTTGATCATTTCCTTCTTAAAGAAATCTGATCAACTTGTTGTCACCGACTTGCATGCACCATGTTCATTTCTTACAACTACAAAATGTCAAGTAACTAAAAAAAACTGAATTTTGATATTTACTTGAAGATATCAAGGTGGGACCTGGAAAAATGAAAACTTCATAATGTACAATTTAAAATGATGCAGATAAAGTAAACACAAACAAAAACTTTCTCCTATATAAACATAAAATAAATTTTCTGAGACACTGGGTGGGACATTTGCTCCTATATTTTATTTTCTCTTGTATGTTAATCAAGGTCTTTCAGGGATTAGGAAAATAAATTGCAATCACAGGAAAAGGAATGCTTTTCCCTTTCCTTCTTTAAATAAGCATTGCTCGTTCTATTAACATATAAGTGAAAAAAAATCACTTTGTATTTCTCTGGTTTTCATATTTTGTGTGGATCCCAGAAGTGGAATTTGAAGACTTGTTTTTTTCCCCAAACATCTTTACTTTTCATACAACTGTACCAGGATTTGACCTGTTTGTTATAATGGACACGTTTGGCTTGAAGTGTATTAAACTGAATGCAACCAATTAAAACAAGAACCCCAATCCCATTGCACAAGGAATAGTAAGCGACAAAGAAACCAGGAAATCAAAATCCTGTCAATTTTATTAAATACAGTGAGATCACAGACAAGATCATTTTCAACAAAAGTTGGCCAATGAAGAATTTAAACAAAAGCAATGTTATGTAATTGGATGACACAAAATGTTACAGCTGAGTTAAGGTGTAAAAAATAAAACATCCTGCAAAGCAATGAGATTTGTGCCTCAGCTGTGAAATGGGATAAAATCAGGAGGGTAGAGCCTTTCATCTCGCACAGACTTCCTTCACAATGTTCATTCTTACAGCAGACCCTGTCGTTTTAAGTCCTCGTATGTCTTTTTGTTGACCACGTTTCCACTGGAGTCTTCGTACTCCTCCTGTAGATAAAAACAATGAGCCGTTAACTCCATCTTGTGGCCATTTTCTTTTCTCACTATCCTGTTGTTACAGGAATTGTTTGGATTTTGTAATTTTCTGTCTCTTGTATGTGAACTGGAACACAATTAGGATTTGGGGAATACCATACTGGGACTCTGAATAATGCAATAAACTCATTTGTGCCCTTATTCTTATACATGACTATATATAAGTGGTCATTTTTTTAAAACAAATTAATAAAATAAAAAATGTTCAAGGAACTGAAAGGATACAGGGTTGTATCTGTATAGTGGACTTCAAAAGAAAAATACAAACTTCCAAGATGTTAACCTTACACAACCACCCTATCACATTCCCTCCATCAATCTCCAACAAGCAACACCAGTCACCTGTTCATTGATCTAGGCTACAAAAACAGTATTTGTGTCTGTGTGTCAATACCATGGCTACTCTGACTGAGCTCTTCATATCAGTATTAAAACATTGTAAAAATGAACCCACCTCTGTGTCTGGTTGCCATCTTTCAGATGCCTTCAGTGTCTTCAGCTTGGCCCAAACTATTAAAAAAACAATAATGCAGATCCCGTCTTTAAAATGTATTTTAGAATGCCAGTCTATTCAAATGGCTTGATGTCTCATTATTAAACCATGACACACTAAAGTTAAGAATTAAGCCTTTTATTAATCTTATTCTAATCTAAATGAAAATAGAGCATTTTCTAACATTCAAAACACAAAAGAAATTGAACTGCATAATGCTCTTAATGGCAATGTTAACCGTTACATAAATTACTCAGCTGAATCACTATTTTTTATAACTCGTTCACCCAGCAAAAGGCTGTATCCACTCTGGAAAGAATTAGATCTTCATATGTGTCATTACCTGGGGTGTACAGAGTACTAGGTTCAAATGAGTGCTCACAACAATTTGAGAGTACATACAAGTAATAAATCATATCCATTGGAAGGACGAACTGAATTCACAAAATTTAAGCCACAACAGGCAGAATAACAGCAGTAAAAGAAAGAAATTGCAATAAAAACAGTCCTGCATTTGTGACAGAGCACAGCCAGTTAATCAAGTGAAGGACTCCTGGGCACAAACTGGGCTAAATCCCTGTCAATGATGAATACTAATCAGCTGCCTAGTGCCATCCACTCATCACTTTTCACTTAAAAAGAGAAGTGGCCGCATTACACTGCAAACCAGCGCAGAAGAAGCTCTGATAGGAGAAACAGTACATTTATGCAAGACCTGGACGCTCAGCACGAAGGATGCAGGAAGACACTATTTGCCAGAAAGCAGAGTATCTTAACCCTATCCTGGTGGCACACTGCCATCTGGGGAATCCTGGCCACCAGTGATCTGAACTGGCACAATTCTGAATAGTGAGTTACTTGGGAGTCAGTAAAAACATACCTGAAAACACTAAATAACCTATTATTTACATATCTGCACACCTACAAACATTGCTTCCAAAAAAATGGCTCCACTTCGAAAAGATGTTAAAAAGTAACATTTTGCTTTACATGTAGTTTGATTTTAAGAATTACTGAGATTTACTGTTTGATTTACTGAGATATTCTACTCACGTGAAACTGCATCCTCAATCTGTGTGACGTTGGCAAAGTGGGCAGTATTGGGAATGCCAAGACATCTCATGCCATGAGCATGACGCCACTCCTGATGGCAAAGGAAACCGTGAGGAGATTTAAAAAACACAAAAGATATACAAGTAGGGAGCTGCGTCAGCATGCGTAGGCTGCAAAGAAACAAGTATAGGTTTATTCCGTGCTGAAAAGAGAAGAAAAGAAACAACGTTTCGGACACCTGAAGAAAGCTCAAAAGCCGAAATGTTGTGTTTCTTTTCCAGGCTGAAAAGAGAAGAATAAACTTTACTTGCTCCTTTACAAAAGATGAATGGCTAACCTTGTGTTAGGGACCGCTGAATATAATGTGCAAATTTTACTACATTTGCAATTCAAAGCATCTGGAAAGGACAAATTAATAAATCTTAAAATTGCAAATGCAGATGATCTTTTTCCTTGTTATCAAGCCTATACTTCCTTATTTCACACATAATCGCCTACAATTTAAACTGCGCATCATAAAGAAAGAATTACCTTTACTGGCATTTTTTACATTTTTGTAAAAACTTACCGCAAAGTGACGCTGAAACGCTTTGGGTCCTCTGTAAGTGTAGTTTCCACATATCTCACAGTTGTAGTTAATGTTCAGACCATGAAGTTTGTAGAGCCAGTATGGAATGGGCTGAAAGCATAAAAAAACAGGAACAAAAAATTCAAAGGACACGTAGCTGTATCATTTGATCATTCAAAAGATATTATTAAATATCACTTTCATTAAAATCAGAAACTGGATGACAGGCATGCACATCTGCACTAGCTGGGGACTGGATTTTTTCAGTGCTTGGTCTGTAAGCCATGCTATAAAAATATCAATATAGATGAAATACACCAGTGAATTGTGTATTTTTTGCCAAACAAACAGGCTTCTGTGGGTGTAATATTAACCACTAATTATAAACCTATATTTTTCAGTATTTTCAATGTATTAAGGCAGTGGCATATTTTGGAGGGTGCTTGGCATTTACACATCAAAGATGAATGACTTAGGAACCTGTCTTAGGAAGTCACCAGGACCTGCTGTGGACAGTGTAAAGGCCAGGGTAAAAATCAGGGTGTGTACCTTGCCATCCCAGCCCAGGGGCAGGTTTTTGGGATTGTAAATGATCTCGTTGTCTTCATCCTCACTCTCGCTCTCGCTCAGCTGCTCCTCCTCCTCTTCCTCTCTCTCCTCCCCTGTGCGTGCCTGTTTCCTCTGCACGTTCTCGTGAGTCAGCTGCCTTTGTTCCTACGGAAACAGTGAGGATCATGTGAGGTGCCGGCCACTGCCAGACTTGCTGTTTCTCTCCAGTAACATACGTGAGAAAAGGGTCTCTTCATCAGCTTCTATCAAAACTGTATCAAACAATTTAATTATCCTTTTTAACTGCAACAGTGTTGGTAATAATACTACAGCTCCATACGATCAACAACTCACCCCTAGGATTTCCACGTACTCGTAGATTTGCGCTTCAAGGAAACCAATTTCTTTATTACGTTCTGTGTCCCTACAAAAACAATGTGAATCTTTTACTTTAGAAACAGCACAGGGCCACATGACAATTGTGGTGTGAAAGACATCATCAGACAAGAGAGTCAAGAATCGTGGGAAAACATGCTTTTAGCAGACACACCAATCACTTTAAATTTGGGATTAATATCTGACCAGTATTATTTTCTGATTTTTACATTGCCATGACATAATTCATATACGATATGAAACAATATCAAATTGAACATGATATATTCAATAAATAGGTAACTGTAAAGATTCTTACTTTTTTGGTCCTTTGGATTTGGGATTCTTGGCAAAAAGCGAGGGATCCAGTGATTCTAGAGACATTCCCTTTGTGCCGAAAAGCCTCTGTGCCCTTTCCTCTAAAGTCCTTAATAAGAAATAAACACCGTAATCTGATAAAAACGCACTCAACAGAATATTACTTTCACACCCTTTTAACAGTCATTTTTTTTATCTTTTCTAATATTATAAAGAGAGACGGGTGCATAGACATGGAGACCACTGGATAAGGATCAAATATGGAGGGGCATCAGGTGAGCTCTACTACAGTGGAACAAAACCAACCAGATCCCACACACACACAAGGAAAGACTATATATAAAACCACAAAGGATATGCACGAGTGTGTCGTTTTATACAACACAAAAGGATGATGACACTTGTGTCCACTAAAGTCTGAACCAGGGATCAAAGGACAAAAAGTACAGCAGCATTCACCAGAGGCCAAAGAGTTCCGATCTGATTGACTGGTAGGAAAAGTCATGCCAATGACATTTTGGTTTTGATAGAAATGAAGCGAAGATGTGCATTGAAATGGCTAGGATATCAAATTAATTTTTCTAACCATACTTACCCTCCACATTTCAAGCCTAAAGCCATGAGAGCAGACTTCAATCTATCCAACCCCAAAGATGCCAGCTCCTGTTTGGGAACAGGAAGAAGCACTGTGTGTAAGAAAGGAATTAAAAAGGCAACTTACACGTCATGCTAACACGTGGAAAATATATCTTACCTCCCAAGACGAAAACGCAGAAAGATCTAAGTGAGCTCCAGCATGGGTCAGTGCACTACTAGTCTCTTTCTGTTAAGAAGACAAAACAGAAGTGAGCTGACTCTTTCCCACGGAAATTGCCGACAACCCAAATTATTTTCCAACCAGGAACACACAGACGCTCAAATACATTTACATGCCCACGGCCGAAGTTTCTCTTTTTAAACTACATAATGTGACATTGCCTTTAATTTTATTTCCATTAACTAACTGTATATTTGGATAATGGTACTTATTAGCAGTTTACAGTTCATTAATATGCAATTTCTCTAACAGCAAAAAGTGATAAAACATTTAACAGCAGCCCCGTCATAGTTGTGCAACTGCACAAAAATAATACAATAATAAAACAGTACACCAAGTTTTTTTTTTTTTTTTTTTTTTTAACGTGAGCATTCTGGAACTCAAGCACTTTGGTAAACATACCGGCCAGCCAGGAAAGGTACCATTTTCCCACTTCTTCTCAAACTCGTTAAGTATTTTGTTGAACAATTCATTCTGATCTAGCAAGGGCTTAACTCTGTCAGTGTAGTCCTGAAGGTACTCTAAAAGCATTTCCAGGTACCTAAAGATGAACAAAAAGATTTGAGTGCGTTTCTTGAATAGACAGCTGTGTTACGGCGGTCATGACATCTTTACAACGAATAAAACTAATGTAAGATTACAGATCTGAGAAAAATGTGAAGCAACAAACTTGGACTTACTTTTTGTACTCTGCATTTTTTCTTTCTTTTGCAATGTCAAATAGCTGATCAAATGTTGACAGATACGTAATATATTCAATTTTCTAAAAAGAAAAAAGAAACATTAGTGAGACCTCCTTTTGATAATTGTGTACTTTTTCGATGGACTCTTTAAAAAAGGTTGTGGCTCTGGAAGCAGGCAAATGCAGAGTGGTTATATTCCTGAGATTGATGGAATGCGATATTGAAAGACATTAATCTCAAAATTCTCAAAGGTACCGACAAAGTCAGGACAACAATGTCTTCAGATTTACAATGCACTGCAACCCAGACAACACAAAAGACAACTAAATGAAAATCGATCTAAGACACAAAGCACTTCTTGAAAGTTATCCATGCATAAAGCAGATTCTTGGTAGGAACAATGATCTATTCGTACCCAAATGGACAATCCTGATCAAATACCCATTTTTATTTCCTTATCCAGCAGTTAATGATATCCAAGTGCACAAGTGAAACAAAATAAAGCTAAATCCAAGATCTTACCTCTGCTCCTTTCAGGTTGATGTACTTCAGGTAACAATCATGAAGATCAAGATATCGCCCATATCCTTCCTCATCAGTGAATTCAACTAAATCTAACAATATTTACAAAAACATTAAGAAGTGAGTGTTTAACGAACAATAGGTTAGAACACAACTTAAGATATTTGTTACTCAAGATAACATCACCAAATAACTGTTATTCTGAGTCATAATTCTGCCTTCTTCATCAAGTTTACATCTCTGACATTAACAATGCAGAAATACCACTAGAAAAAAAAAGTCAACAAGGTCACAAAATAAACTAAAGAAAGAGACTAGGAAGAGATCTAAGAAAAGATTTACTGTGAAAGGAGTTAGATAATGCATTCATGTAAAAAGGATTTGCTTTCCTTCCAAATCATAATTGGATTAATCTCAAAAGATTTTCGTCTTACTCTGTGCTTCTTCACTGGGGTTTTCTCTGGCTTTCATTAGCTCTTCAAATTCAACAGACATGGGAACACAGATCTAAATGATCAAAAAACATTAACACGATTAAGAAAGAAGGATAAACAGTTCTGGAACAGAAAAGCATGTTTAATATGAAACGTTAGATCATAATTAAACTGCAATCTCAGGTAAATGCCTTGTTGTGTTGTTTGTAAGTTCACCTCATTGGGGTGTTTTCTGTGAAATTCCTTTATCTGCTTCAACCGGTTGTAGAATTCAGCAAATTCATTTGGTCCCGAAATAGCACTGAGCTCCTCCTTTCTCATTCTGTGAGGACAGGCACGCAGAAAGAAACATTATATTCAAATAAAAAAAAACCCCAAATATTTAGAAATGCATTTGTAAATATCTACTAATGTCATGGTTATATAAAGTCATCTCAAAATGTTACCTGCTCAATATGTGAAAGCAAGTTAGTTTTAATTCCTTTGTATGACAAATCTACCAACAGGCAACTGGAGAATCTGGTACTCTCTGGTGATTTGTTCAGAGCACAGCAGAACAATTTAGTTTGGCAATCTACTCGTTAACGAAAATCAGATCATCTGAAGTAAGAGTTCATGCAGCATTTTTAATCATTCTGCAATGACGTGTTTATATCAATACCAACAGAAATAACTGCTGGATCCACAGACTCACCCATCTTTATCTTCATAGGAATCCCGCAGATTTGCACTCACTTCCATGTACCTCTGGAAAAGCAATTAAAATGCTATTGTATTTTCTAAAACATACTTAACAAGGTACAATCTTATATTTTATTATGGAAGTTATTAACTGAAGTGTAGGAAGGGTGACAAGTCAGTCTCACAGAGCTGTACCTAGTCACCATCATCATGACACAACTCGCTACATATACTCAACTCAAACCCGTCTCCACCTTGCAGCTGCCCCTTGGTTCTCTCGGTCTGAACGGGGTTTAACCAAGCAGGTTAAGCCAAGCTTGTCTCACCAAGCATCCAATTCCTGGATGTTATTTAATTACCCATGAAATAAAAAAGGACCTCAAATCAAGCAAATATCCGACGTGGCTGTAGGACTTAAGATAGGAAATAAACGCATTACTCACATCCAGCATCGCTCTTGTCCGGTGATCTGAGTTTATCTGGTCCCTTAACTAAACAAGAAAGAGAAAATCAGCTCTGTGACAAATCAGAATGTATACTTTACCAAAATCCATACATATACGGCACACATATGAGTGTGACCAACGTCACAGTTGACAAAATCACTGACAGTAATTATGTCGCTTGAAGCAGAAAGTTACCTGTCACTGTATCCTCCAAAGTACTACTAGAATTTGTAATAATACTAAGAACTTTTAATTACACCTCCAAATAAGACTATAATTTAAATAAAGAAATAGGTGAAAGGGCAAGTTAAAAGGCACCGGCTACTTTATTTCTGCATCCCACTTTCGATTGCTAATTTTTCACTAGAATACAAAGGGTGAATATAACTCATGTGAAGCAATATCAGCCCATCTATTCAAGTTCACAAGCAGCTCTCCATCTCGGTGAAGGAAAATCAAAAACTGCAAGCAGATCGTTTGCTTCATATGGTCAAAAATAAAATGTTTAAAAAACGTATTCACACGCGTAGAAGAAACCCAATACCTCAAAAACAAGGAAAGCGGTTACATTTTTTACATTCAAACAGGTAATTAGTTAAAGTATGCGGTTGTGAATAAAAACACTGAAAACAACAGTGCACCACAACTTGAAAACCGCCTCTGAAATCTCTTACCTTAAAGCACCTAGTATTTATTTATGCAGTCTAAAACTAAGTATTCTGCAACATTAAAATAAACAACACAGAACCGTCCTACTGATTTCTTTTTTCTAAAAAAAGGTTTGTCCTAATTTGCCGGAATCTGCGGGTCCACAAACACGGGCCTAACTCAAAGGCGGGTGCTGCGCAAGTTACCGTAGTTTTTTTGTGTAGCATTTCTTTTGTCTTGGCATCCATGAGCCTTTCTTTTTCCTCATGGTAGCGCCGCTGCTGCTCCAAAATGGTCTCCATGTTTTAATGAAACAAGAAACAAATACAAAAGACAAGTTGTGGCCTTTCCCGCTTCACTCCCGTACAGTCACAACACACAGACGGAGGCGAATGCAACACGCACCACATCACAGACTACCGGAAAGCATCTCCCTAAAGTGTCCGGTGTCAAACTGAGAAACAACAAACGCAGTCGAAAGATTCCGGGACGTCATGTCCATTTTTGTGTTGGTCAAGTCGTAACTTCTCAAAATCATTACCGCTATTTTAAAAGTTAATACAGGAAAAAAAATAATTCATGAATTCAATTTAGATATTCAAACCAGCACTTAATACTTTATATTTTACTCATCCGAAACACTGTCAATATCAAATAAACACATCGCCCGGTGGTGAGAAGGAAGTGCACCTCGGCGTTGAGGCTACCTCAAAGCAGGCTGGGAGTTGTAGGCCGGGGGAGTCCGAGGGTCCGTAACCGTAAGCAGCAGCTGACCCTACTCATGTAAATATACCTGTGTTAGTTAAAGTGTTCCCTGAAGTTTAGTGCGTAGAGTCTGTTAAAGAGTTACCACCCTAACCCTGAGTACGTGTTCCCTTGGTCCCGTAATGTTTGCGTAAATCCAGTAGTCTGTGTTTACGTAAAGGAGAGTAAAAATTGGTGTTTGTGTGTCTAGTCCGTCTCCGATTAATTTCGTCCTGCACGAACCCGTAAGCGTTACAATACCAAATCGTTTCGGTTCTCAGGAATAGTTGATTACGTTGATTAGTGAGCAACTGTGATTTTTAAGTTCTGGACGAGCATGACATTTAAATATTATGCGCCACGGAAGTTCCTCACAGTAGAGACCAAGAGTTACAGTGCTATCTTTTTGCTTCTTTGTGAAATATAACTGTACCCTTGTGTGTCGTATAGATGAGAAAGGTGGAAGCAAGCAGAACGTATAATAATTATTGCTTTATAACTGTTAGTCAACTAATAACAACTCAAACCTTTGCCCTTTTAAAACCTGGCAATACAGTATGTTCGTATGCAACAGTTTTACAGTATATGCATCTAAATAACACTGTAAACAGTGAGGATTTGATTTTGTATAAAATCTTGTATATTATCTGAAAATCACTGGGGGTGATTTCTGGGACTAGTCCTGTGTTCCAAGAATAACAAATACCTTATTTTATGTTTTGTCTAGAAAAACTAGAACTGGCATTTCTTTTCAAACATAACCAAAAGAGGAACGGTTTAAACCATGCTAACTAGGGCAGAGTGGCAAATTCACTTTTGTATGAGTTCCACTGGATGTCCAGCACCAATGGCTAAGAGGATTAGGTTAGATTTATTAACTGGATTGGTTCTCACCTGTCAACAAACCCTCATAGCAACAGCAGGGAATTTATACACAGGGCAATAGCCAAGGGAACACGCCTGGGCTGTAACTACATTCTGACCTAGAAAAGGCTTCCACACCACATGGCAGCAATTGGATCTCTCTAGAAAAGGCTTTAAGGATTCCCAAGACACAGAACTAAAAGGTAGCATTAGCTGCAATATGTACTAGGCTATGCTGATTTCTGATATTATTTAGCAGAACTGACAGCAGGGCTAAAATAGTTGTACTATATGTGTTCTGCTACTCTGTCCTTCAATCATGAGCCCTCAGTGGCTGCTGCTGGCAGCATACAGTATGCTGGTCATATGTAAATGTAGTGAAATCAATTAGATATGTTCATTTTCCTTGAGAGCTAAAATGCTCATTGAGAGACTGTGTTTCATATGTCCCCTCGCAGGATTCTAACTAAACCACTGCAACATGGCTGAAGCAAAGACTCTATTGGGTAAAATAAATAATGTTTTCAAGCGTTGACTTTTTAAAGTTGTTGCTAAAAAATAAATGGTAATTACATGCAGGCTAAAAGCTTATAGTGCCTGACTTAACCCACATTTCTGCACCACTGGATGAAGCTGTTTGTTGTTGTATCCCTTTTCTTTATAGCTCCACTAATGGGTATGTAGTTCACAGATCTAGCTGGCTTCAATATGGTCTTCTGTGTGTTCTGGTCTATGTTAGATTGGACATTTAGAGGACTGATATGTTTCTGGAGATTTATGTGGGTAAGTAAAAAAACTTTCAGGCTCTACACTATAAAGTAGCAAAATAAAAGCATACGTGAAGATAGTAAAACCTATGTATTTATTTAATTGCCTGTTTGCATTTAACAAGATACAGGTGTGTTGATGGGGATTTTATTTAAGAATAAAGACAGATATTAAGTAAAGCTATATACAGTATGGTAGTTATGTAGGATGAGAGCTATTAGTCTGTAGCTGACAGGACTGCATGATGTAATTATAGCCAAAAGCCTATGTTTTATTGCTGTGCACTTCCCAGTAACACTATTATTACATTTTTTAAAAGAACATGCAGTGCTAAATGATATCTAGAAAGGAATGACAAAACCATAGTAATTTAAACAAACGTTGTGGTTTCACATTCACATCGTTGGGCAAGCAAACAAATAATCTGGAATTCAGAGCTCACTGATGAGCTTTACTGTTATACAGTATGTGAAAAGTAAACATAGTAGAACTTGCAGATTCATGCATTTCTATATAAATTTTAACATGAATATGCAAGTCTTGCCAACCTCCTATCATTTAAGACTGAAAAACAAAAACTTCAATAACGAATTCTTGATGTAGTTTTAATTTCGTTGGAATTTTTTAGACTTCAATTGCTTAAAATGTAACCATTTAAAAGGACTAAAGGTTTTATTTTAGAGTTTTCGATGTACTATATTTGTAAAATGTGTTCCATCTCTTTTGTACCAAGTGTAGCACGATCACTCTCATTTAAATATTTTAACGGAATAGGCTAATGTTTTCTTGGGAACTCTTTGAAGGGATAACTAGGCGTTTCTGTTGTTTCCATACTGTGGCCAAGTTTTTCACTTTTCTGTCTTTCATTCCAGGTGACCCCATTCCAAGCAATCACGTCTTCTTATCTCAGTAAAAAGCGAAAGATTGTAGATTTTACAGTTCACAGCCCCAAGCTTGAAAAAACAGGTTTGTGGTTCATCATTTTTTTTCCTGATGAGAAGATAAAAAGTTTTTAATTACAGTAATATTTCAGGTTAATACGTTGTGCAAGGCTTTAATTATTACATTACGCCACGAACACCCTCAATAGTGGTGCCAGAAATGAAACATTTTAATTTGAGGCTGTTTTGATGTTTATTTTGCTCAGACTATTCTACTGGATGTACCTTACAGCAGAAGTTCCATGTTTTTTGTAGTATGTAGTCTGGAATAATACTATAAAATACAATACGGTGAAATTTTAAATCGCGAAATAAAAATGTTTTTATCTCTCGAGTGTAATCTTGACGTAGGATGTTATGCACGCATACTTCCAGCAGAGGGAGCGCATAACATGTCAGAAAACAGTTTTCTGATGTTTCAAGATGCTTCAAAGCGCAATATTTCAATCTATACTTTCAGAAACAAATCTTACCTTTACACCACCACCTTTGCTTGTGATTTGAAAGGGTGCTCACCATGAACTGGAGCTCTGTAAAATGGAGATTAATTTGTCTGAGATGACTAATCTTGATTTTAAACTTGAATGAGTAGTGTTTCAGAGTGCTGCATTCTTTACAAAACCCAAAATTGTAGGAAACATCAGTGCCTGTAAAACAACAGAGGCCCTTCAGTGCAAAAAAACTGAAATACCTATTGGAGGTTGTGGGATGTCTGCTAATAACACATTTCTCTGTGCCAAGTGCACTTATACCATTTTTTCTATTGAACATTCCATCTAGATACTGAAGTCTCAGAAGAGACGTCAAACCTTCATGACTGCAGTAATTTGGTTCGCAAGAGATTATCCAAAGCTGAGAGTGAAATTCAGCTATTGAAATCACAGATTTCAAAGGAAAAAGCTGTTTGGGAAAAGAGGTTTCTGGAGCTGCAGAGAAAACAGCTGGAACTGAGAGATCAGGTATATCCTTCTCCACAGGTATCTGAATATGCATCCATAAAGACTGTTGCAAGGTTCCTGACAGGTTCACAAGCAAGCATGCATTCTTAGTCTCTTTAAGTTAAAACAACTATATATTTAGGAGAAGGGTTAAGCCAATGAAGGGTTACTCTTCCCCTTGACTCTTATACTATTGATGATTTAAAGAGACTAAAAACCTTAATGAATTCTAGACCCAAAGACCTAGAGTTTAGGAACACCTTCTATGATGGATTAAGTACTTTCGTTTCCTTCTAGATTTTCTTGTCCTGTGTAAATAAATGTGGAAAATATTTCTATGCAGTTCTTCTGTAAGGTAGAATGAGGCATTATTTGTCAAAATGATCATACAAGATTGGATTTATTGGAAAATCGGAGATGAATTCCCTCACAGGGTCCATTTTTCTTATATGAATTTCTCATATGACAACTTTTGAACACTCTTTGCTGTAGTTGTTAGTTGTGAGTGTTAATAAGTATTGATAACCTAGAGATGGTTTAATGATTGGTGGTATTTTACAGTACATTAGTGGTTTTAGTAACATGCAATACATTGGAAAATTAATTTAAAATAATAACACATTTATATACCACTGCAGGGGGAAATAAAATCAGTGTGTCTGCCAAAAAACAATCAACTTGTATGTCGATATTTGTTTTGGCTTTCATTTTTTTAATTTGGCAGCGAGAGTTCAGAAGCAAGCCGCAACATGCAGCTATTTCACACTTTCACACCAATATAGAAAAATGTACACAGCAAGATCCTAAAGTCATTCAAATGGGCAAGTAATCTACTTTTTACAATTTTTCCAGCTCATATCAGAAATCTTGGCAAGAAATGGAGCTCTATTCGAAGATGATATCAGTGGCTTCATAGAGAGTGACATAACGACATCCAAATCTGACCTGGAAAATCACTGCATGCTTGATGCTTGTGCAAGTAAGCAAAGTAAGTTTAAAATGCAAACAGTGATCATACATTACTACAGTAAAATGAATCATCTATCCATTAAACATGTTAGCCACAATGTTACATTTTTCATGCTATGCACTGCATGTAAAATGTCCACTCTCATTAAATTATACCACTTTCAGTTGTCTTAGCATATATGCTATTTCAGTTCCATTAAAAATATGCATGCTTTAAAATTTTACCTACTTCTGTGTGTTTGTTCTCGATTATACTTACTTTTGATTTATCCAGAGGAGAGAGATGATTCAATTTCAGAAATACAATAAAGATGCATTGTAAGACTCGTATTAAACCTTGCATTATTATAAAGCAGGCTAAATCTTTTTCCAAAGCAGCTTACTGCTACTACTTTTCCATCCTTGTTTAGCCCATACAAAATGGGGAACCATGTTACACAGCAGGGTTGCTGGAGCTATCTGGGTAAAGGAGCATGCTGAAGGATACAGCAGCAGTGTGGTCACCTGGGATCTGAACCCACAAGTCTCTGCACAAAGGCCAGACACTTAACCACTTGTCCACATTGCTGTATGTTAAACCCACTTGTTCATCAACAGAATAATTTCAAAGCTTCAAATGACAGGCACCCGTGTTTTTGTTTGTGACTGACTGAAAATCAGTTCAGTGTTTTTTTTTTTGTATGAGAAATGCATTTGATCACTCTCAGGCGAGGAACCTCTTCCACACCACCAAAGGAAAACAGATGTGATTTCTCTGAAAAGTGAAAACCTGTCTGCCAGTTCTAAGCGTGACCTGTCTGGGAGCCTTCTCTCCTGGTCTTCTTCGAATAGCTCTAGACCCTCGTCGTCTACTTCCAGAAACAGCAGGTTGGTTGTGTGTTTGTTTTACAATACAGTATTTTAGAATTAATGTATTCATTAAATTATTTTGACCATGTTTCTTAGGAGAAGAAGGAACAATAACAGCAGCCGAAGTTCTAGAATTCCTGTAATCACTTTGCATAGTGTCCTACTGTATATTTTGTTTCTATGGGAAAGACTAAACCACAAGATTAAATTGGGATTATTATTCGGAGGAAAACCACATTGTTATCTATGTAAACTGCTGTGCTTGCATAGATAAGGAAGTGGTGATAAATTGAGAATTCTGGCATATACATGTGCTTTTTGATGCAACACATGTGCACTGTCTCCTGAAGAAAATGTTGACAGAAAATGGCATTATTCACCTATATGAATTTTAACTTGCATAGAAGTTGTGGGGTCCATTGGTGATGTGAATGTAAAATAGAATAAATGGAAATTGCTATCGAGAAAAGTCCAGAGAATCATCCTCCACAGAAAAGGTTCACGGCTGTTTTCTGGAACTCTTTTCTTAAAGACAAACAATCATATAACTCAAGCAATCATATCAAACAAACAAAATAATCACATAGGAAAACTTGTACTCATGTCACCATGAGGAGTATTTCCGTTAAGTAAGAGGCTAAGCATGATTGTTATGCACTGGTCAAATTTCCAATGCATGGATACTAAGGAGACCTGGGATCTACCTGAGCACATCCCTGAAGAGGAGGACAGTAGAGGATCTATACTCCTGTAGGAGCAAAAGTACTGAAGGGTGATATACTGTATACAGTAACACTTTTCACCCATGTATTAGTGCTACTCCCAATAGCTTTGTACTCCACCATCCAAAATTCACTTGAGGGCTGCATTTGGCCTGTCAGGAAATCAACCTCTGAAAGCTGTTTGTATATAGCCGTACTCAAATCCCTGAAACTTTATATAACTTCATTAACTGACAAAACAATTGAAATGTATTTAAGCACTAGGCCTGTCAAATAAATTGGCAATGCAAGATGTATTATTTAGATAAAAGGAATAATTTAGTTTTTTTAAATAAGTCTCTTTATTTTTGTGTACAGACACCCAATCTCAGTCACCAGATCATGTGTCCAATTAGGGGTGATTTACTGCTTACATACCTGTAAGTCCTTTGTGAAATGCATTCAACAAGGTGCATATTCTCAAGAATATGAAGGTCTTCCTTGGTTGCCAGAGTTGTGTTCCTCTGTCAGAGCTTCTCCTTCCATCTCCTGCCCATACAGTTTGTCATCATGGCACTTGCTGTGATCCATCATGTCCTGCCAAGATGTGCCAGCACAGCCTGTTGCAAAGAGTGGCACACAGCTAGACGCAAAAGCCGGATTCCTGCTGGACAATCCCTGATTGTCTATACCGCGCCCTGCAGAACAAGCTCTGGACTAGCCAGGGTCTGCTGTGTGGCCAGCCTACACAAATCAACATTTAATGATGACACAATATAGAAGCATATAGTAGATTAACTGCCTCCTAACTAAACAGTGTAGTAACTGAGCGCATCACACTCCACAGGTGATCAAGCTGGCTCAGTTCTATTGCACATGCTGAATGAATGTTAAGAGAGGTTTTGGCAATCCATTGCAATGAATATATGAACACCATGCTTCCAGAACTGTCCTCTCCCAATTTGACTGAAGAAAAGGCATTATAAATTGATCGCAAAATGACATTATTTTTTAAACTGATCAGTAAGGGTGACCTACCTTTTGGGAGGAAAGCTACGGCAAATCTGGATAAGATATTAAAGTGCAAAGATATTACATTGTCAACAAAGAGCCGTATAGTGAAAGCTATGGTCTTCCCTGTAGTAATATATAGATGTGATAGTTGGATTACAGTATAAATTATAAAATAAGTAAGGCTGTGCGGCAGAAAATAGATGCTTTCGAACTGTGGTGTTGGAGCAAATTGTTGAGAGTTCCAAGATCAAATCAGTCGATACTCAAGGAAATAAACACAGATTGTTCATTGGAAGGATTGATAGTTAAACTAAAACACATACACTTTGGCCAGTAAGACAGGATTCACTGGAGAAGACTCTGATGTTGGGAAAGATGGAAGGGAACAGAGGAAGGGGTGGCAGAGGTTAAGATAGATAGCATTACTGAAGTACTGAATATGTAGAGCTCAGAGAAGCAGTTGTTGACAGACAGCTTTGGCATGCTAAAGCCCATGAGGTCACGAGGAGTCGGACTCGACTAAATGACTAAACAACAGCAACCATACACAACGTGTTGGATTTTGACTCTCTAGGACTGGAAATCCCCCACACCCATGCATGAACATACTCACCTAGTTTTTTTTCCTCTGTTTATCCTGTCAAGGTTAAAAACTAACCTGTAGAGAAGTTACTACCTTGAACTACTGATGTCAGTTTAGCAGAGAAACCCATAGAGTGTGCGTTAGAAGCAGAAGTGAGGTAGACCGCACAGTGTAGCATATTTCAAGAATTCAGTGCAATCATTACCTTTATCACTCCTTCCTGCCTTATTGCGACACAAGAAAATGTACGCCACAGAGATATCAGTTGCTGTTATGAAACTGCTTCTCACCTGCTTCATCTCCTTTCCCCTGTACACATCCTTTCTCTTTTAACCCTTTAACGTTTCTTTTTATTTCTGCAACCCTTATTTAAAATCCTGTATAAATCACTCCCAAACCCTTTTGTTAAGAGAGCTCTGCTTTCATGCCTGGCAGAAATTTGTGTCCCTCACACTTTTAACTTGAACCACAACCAAAAAAAACAAACACTGATTAAATCTTTTCACTGCTCTGTACTGTAAACAAAATGAGGCAACAAAGACAAACCAGAGGAACTTTCTTTTTTAATGTCTGGTGCAAAATATTACTTGAATTCCCATCCTGCATCTGACCCTAATCTGACTTGGAGTAAGGCACTGGGGCAGAACTTAAGTCTAAAAGTTGGAATGTATCCTGTTTACTTTTGTCAGTTGTTCCTACAGTTTATTTTTTGTGCACATCATGTTAGGACTATCAGTTTTGCTGGGGGAGTGTACTGAGAATGGCTGGCATTCTTATATGTGATGAAAACCACTGAAGAAATGCACAGAAAAATGTCACAGTTCCCTTTTTTCTCTGTGCTGGTAGTTGCACTATAAACTTACTGTCGTCACACATGCAGTGATATTGGTACATGACAACAAGGAGTGAACATTGTAGATTCTTTGTAGTTAAATTTAATTTATACATTTCTAATGTTAATTTATAACAGGACAAGTAGGTTGCAGAGCATAAGGAATCTGCAAGAAACAAGAGAAATGTCATTTCTGCTTCGATTGCTTTCTTTGCAGCTTAGTAACCACAAGAAGCAACACAAAGCCTTACAGGGTGTTTGTTCCTCATTCCCACTTGGATTTACAAATCGGACACAGGGTCCGCCTGCTGCTTCCTTCTGGGAGAATCAACACTGGGACAATCCAGTACTTGGGATACCTGTCTGGTATGCAGGATTTCTGTGTGGGAGTAGAGCTGGAGACACCAGAATATGGACAGCATGATGGAGTGTATGAGGGCCACTGCTATTTTAAATGGTAGGTGTTTTTAAATCTGTGTTTATACTGATGAATGTGGTAGCATCCAAGTTAACCTTTCACTCTTATCTTAAATGTATCAGAGGCATGGATTGTTTCTACTGAATAAAAAATCCTTTCCAGATTTACAGCAGTATAATACAATATTAGCTTTAGGCTGTTTGCCAAGCCTTCTGGGAAGCAAAACAATAGAGTTGTTGTGAAACACCTCCAGTCCAGGTCAGGAAACTGGTGAGCCCATATGATTTTCCAACAGACTCTAGACAAGCCTCTACCATATTGATTTACTGCCTTGAGTGCCACTGTTAATTCTGAAATGAAGCAGTATAAATGAGCTGCATGTCAAAAACAAACTAAACATGAAAAATCAACCTACAGAATAACAAGCACGAAAGGTTTACATGAAAGTTTCGGGATGCTGACGTAATGTGCTACAATACAGAAACACCTAAAACACAGCGCATGTAGACAAAATGCCAGGGTGAAGACCCTTGTGTTTTTGTGCATTGCTTCAATAGCTAATGATTAATGGGACTCCCTGACTATATCACTACCCTGCCAAGTGCCCTGATAATGTGAACAGTAATAATTGATCTCAGTTAACTTGGATCTCTCATGGTCCCCCAGTCCACAGGGGCAGAGGATGAAGTACTCTTGCAAAGCTGTCTTTCAAAGAAAACATAGAACACATAGGAAAGAAGAATAAATAAGAAATCGGATGTTTGGTGTGTCTCAGATGCCATATTCGTTGTTTCAAATCTGATCACTGGCAATAAGCACACTGGCACAAACTTGCTAGAAACTAGCCAAGGTCCTCAGTTAACAGATGAGAGGAAGACTTTCCTTGATCTCAGTTTTAAAAATGGCTAATTCATCAGCTTCATCATTATTATTATTTAATGTTATTGTCTGTCCAAAAGGATGAGCCACAGGATTCAGTTGTGAAAATCTAGTTGCTGCCGTGAAGATCTTTGGGAATTTCTACAACATGTCATCATTTTCTTAAATAAATAAACTTCTCAAATAAAATGTTGATTCACATTTCATTGTTCAAACACTTGTCATGTAGCATGTAATCTGTTTTTTTTCTTTCAGTAAGCCTGGTCATGGCGTGTTTGTGAATTTCAACAAGCTGTTGATGGCTTGGGAGTGAACTTGCTGCA
The DNA here is from genome assembly GCF_059453375.1 of Lepisosteus platostomus. Taxonomy (NCBI): domain Eukaryota; kingdom Metazoa; phylum Chordata; class Actinopteri; order Semionotiformes; family Lepisosteidae; genus Lepisosteus; species Lepisosteus platostomus. The sequence goes on along the minus strand of NC_142623.1, from coordinate 5,648,727 downwards.
AAGATCGGGGTTCACACTACTGGTGCGACAGATCAGAAGAGTGAAGAAGAGATCAGACTGACACTGGTTTCAATGTAGCAAACAAAGGCTACATTTAATTGAACAAACTACCTTTATGTAGTGATGGATAAAAAGCATGACATTTAACTAGATTTAGAACCAGTTCTTTCTCATCTAATGTAAAATGGAGAAAGCAGTTTAGAACGCAATTCAGGTTTTCAAACATGAAGGAGTTATTAACCACTGCAACAACATTTCTAGTAACTTCTGGCATATCTGATCAGGTCTGCTTCCTGACTCTTTTCATGCTTTGCATGATGTGTATGAAGTAAAAAAGAAAATATTTCAGATGTGTTTGAGCACTAATCGTGCAAATTGATTAGTCTGGTCCTGAATTTCTACAAAGAAATAATGGAAGAGGAAAGCAGTTCTTTATGAATTGCTTTATTTGTTGTGGAGGTTAGAATTAGAACAAGCCGCACACTACACTGATGCATACTTCTTGTAGAATGAGAACAGAGCTGTGCTTTTTGTAGGCCACACAAGATGTCCCTGGGAGGTTGAGGTTATTCAGTCCTCAATTTGCTGTTCGCTTTTGCTTTATCAACAAAACTTCCTTCCTGTTTGAAGCATTCTGTATGCCAGACAAGTTCAAGGTTATTTTATCTCATAATCAAAGAGAACTAATATAAAAGCCCATAAACTTTTTTCATTCCTTATACAAACTGTAAATTATTATTTATAACTATTGCATTCATTTTTTGTCTCTGCTCAGGCAGTACTATGATGACTTATATACTGTTTTTTATCTTGCATTCTCATAAAATGGTCCATTAATCGTTCCAGGCAATATGTGAAAATAAATTTAAGATACAAAATATAATCACTGTGTAAGGTAAATGGCTTAATTATTTAGATTTATTTGCCTAGGGTATTTAGATCTTAAAATATTTTAAATAATATAGGCACAAAATTGGGGTTTACATAAAAGGTAAAGTTATATTTTTATTAATTGCAGAATAATAAAATGGAGAGCTAACTCCATTCCTTTTTGGTATCATAGTTTTCTGCAATCTGCATCAGGATTATAATCTACCTGTAAATCAGTGAGATTAAATGTAATATAAATGCATGATTTGCTAAGAATATCTTCTGTGTGATTTTGAATGCTAAAGAAAGTTGAACTGTTACCATTGGACTATTTCATAATCATTTTAAACATGTTTCCCATTGTATTTCTTGTACCTATTTTTATCTGTGCTAGTACCTTAAGAAAACATCTTCACACATTGTAAATTCACTCAACGCATTAGAGATCCCATTGTTTGCTCCCATTTTTGCCAGTCAAGCCTGGACCCCTCTGAGCAACATACTGTAACTGTGTGTCTGTGGTGGAGAGAGGGAGTGGGGGTCTTTTCTCAAAGATCCTAAACTGTCTTGTATTTGAATGAACAAAGAGGGGCAACAATAGAGCAATCCTCTCATCGTTGTAACGGATTATAACTTTGTTCCTGTGCATTCGGTATATTAAATGCAGCTAAGTGACTGTTTCTTGTATGAAGCTATTGGGTTAGTGTACTGATAATGTGATATGGGCAGAGTGAGACATCTGTGTATGTATGGTTACATGGTAGAGATTATTGTCTGTTTATGTTGAGCATTATTTGTGTTTGTAGTTTTTATGGCAATGCCAGAGTCAGATTTTCATCCTTTTGGATGGACAATAAAGTTATTTAATAATGATGATGAAACTGATGAATTAGTTATTTTAAAGTCAAATTCTTATGCTGTGTTCTTTGCACCTGAGATCTTAATGGCTTAATTGAACTGTTGTGGATTTAACTGGACTAATTACAGCTTCTTCCAAGTATTTAGCAATAAAGTTTGGGGTTGCTATAGAACGTGGAGCTCTTCAGAACCAGGAGTAACCATAAGATAACGAGCAGCTGGTTTGGTTATTTTTTTCATCTTTGCTTCTCATGAATCATTGGTATTTGTGACCTTTTTTTCTGTTGACAACTTTTGTAAAAACACAGTCTCTTACCTCTTGCCTTCCCCTGTCCCCCAACATGAGCGACTGTGATAACATAACATGGAAATAACTACACATGGGAAGTGCCCAGCGAGATTACTCAAACTGCCCTTGGGGTATTCTGACCATATTCTGCATTTTCCATCCAAATGTGCATGTGCTTTGTGATTTACATAACCACAAATGGAAACTGTACTGTTGCAGTTAAGATAAGAAATACTTCCTAATAATTTATGTCTTTATTCTGCTTTCTTCCATCATAGTCTTGGGTTTTTTCTTCAGCTTTGACTTCCACAGCTTATTTTTCCACATTCTTACTTGTGTGTTAGACTTGTGGCTCCTGAGATTTTGAGGGTTACACTCCTCTTCTTTATTGACTTTTATCACTATTCAATAAGAGCAAAACCTTTACAAAAGACTATTGCAGGGAAAACCTGTAAATAATAATATATCATATTGTCCATTTTTAATTCACCTTTCTGGGATGGGGCAGCTCAGTTCTAGAAACCATCTCCTGACATATGGTTTTTACTCGAGCTCCAGGGCGAATCAAATTATCATGTTCTTTATCAGTATTTGTGGGTTGTAGCCATGTTTAAAGATACATCTCTTGCTATCTTGCTGGGATAACAAATAAAGTACATGGTTACTCTTGGTTGCTCTTTAGATATCTGTGGTTCAGCTGGCAGAAGAACCACATTTCTACTGTATATAGCCACCACACACTTTTTTAACCTATTTAACACCCAAAGGTAATCAGTGGCCCTGAGTCATTGGGAATGACTGAGACTGGTAGTTCTGGAGCCTAGCTGCAGAAGGACCAGAGGAATTGTTCTAATGGTGGTGCCGATCTGCTGGTCTTTAATTCCAGTCTTGTGAGGGACACTACTGTAATTTGGCATACACATAGATGTTTGTATTATTTTACTCACATATATCTGTATGTGTTTATGCAGTATATATCAGTGTATGTATTCATTATGAATGCATTTCATTTAGAATTCTCTAATTGACCTTTGTTTTTCAAATGTGTTTTTCAAATTTGATGGTATTGTTTGCACACAAAATAAACAAATATATAGCTGTGGTAGGCAGACATGCCTTGGGCAGCACAGAGGCACTTAACACTATGCCTCTGCCGTGTTGACACTACAGTCTCAGACCTCCAGGTTTCTGGGTCCAATTGCAGCTTGAAGCAACCATATGTGTGACGTCCCTCCCACTTTTGTGTGGGTTTTTCTCAGGGGTTCCAATTTCCTCCCACATTCGAAGACTGCCAGGTTATGTCTCATTTGCCACTCTAAATTGTCCCTTTCCAGGAGGACTGTATTTTTTCCTGTTTCATGGAGTCTGAACCTTAACAGCCAGCTCTTGGTACTTTTTAAAAACATTTTGAAAATACCGACTTGGTTTCTATAATACTGAGTCACTAGTGTCATCACTCCTTGATCTCCCCATTGCTATATATATTTTTTTAAATTCTTGCTTTTTTAAATGACAAATGTTGCCGGGTTTGAGCCTTTGTGAACTTAAATCTTTGACCCCATCAATACTTTATGGTTTTTGTACATCATATTTTTTTTTGTTACATAATGGACACCCACTCAAGCAGTGAGTCTGCAATGTGTGGCTGTATTGAATTTGTGATTTGGTTTGGACCCCTGAATAAACAGGACATAACTGATCATTTCGTTGATAAACACTATTGCAAGCATTGACTTAATACTCTCCTTTGTTGTATTTAGGGGGACAAATTTGTCGTGAGAGAGATATAAGAAATTATAGGCTCCTCTGCCCCATGTGTATACTGAATGTACAGAAAACAATAAAAATATCCATTGCTGAGATGTAAAACAACATACCTGTTTTCATACAGCTTTTTGAAAACCTTGCAGTTATTGGAAATGGTATCTTACGGTAAACGGAGGCGGTTATCTATTCAGGACATCTACTGTATATATGTCAGACAGAATTTGCATTGTTTACTGGGTAGAAAAACGTTAAAGCTGCGCCACGCTAAGAAATGTGAAGAAATATAGTAAGATTGGAAGAAGGAAGTCAAACAACGAATGGGAAAATTATTAATGCATGCAGTGTTCAGGGATCTTTAAAACCAGTTAGAATCATGTGGCAGACAGAAAATGGTGCATCTGGAAATGTCTGTTGAAGCTGTCACTATCATGTCTGAAATGAACTGACTTTAATTAACTAAACTCTCTGTCATTTAACACGTTTTTGACTGTGGAAGGAAACTGGAGCACCTGGAGGATACCCGTGTGAACATGGGGAAAACATACGGTACAAACTCCATGCAGACAGCACCCTTGTCCCAAACTGAACCCAGGGTCCCAGCAATGAGGCAGCTATGCTGACCACTGCACTACCATGCTGCCTCACAGTCCACTCAATCATGAAATTGCATCATACTACTTATAAGCACTGCCTGTATCAGTGCCTTCAAACTGAGCAGCATGGCAAGCAGGAAACTTGTTAGGAATAGCACCATGACCCAACAGTGAAATAATTACAGAGTGCAAGAGCTGAAATGGGAGAAAATGCCCATGAATCAACCATACCACATGCATGCCATGTATCATAGAGAGTGATAAACCCATATAAAGTCCTGAATGGAGTTGGAAACAAAGTGATTCTTGAGTGATACAGTCAACATATGGCAAATGGTTTTGTGGTCAGATGGGACATAATTGGAACTTTATGGTCTAAAAGCAAAGTGTGACTTCAAGAATGAGAGGATAATGGATGAAACAAAATGCAAACCTATCTTGAAGGAACTTGAATCAGTCTGCTAAAGACCTAAAACTGAGATGAAATTTCACCTTTCAGCAGGCCAACGGCCCAAAACACTACAGTGTTTTAAAAATAAGAAAGTGAATGTCCTTGGGTGACCCAGTCGAGCTGCTGACCTGAAACCTATTGAGAAAATGTCGTAAGACTTGTAAAATGCTGTACTAATTGATCCCCAAGCAACTTGAAAGATCTGCTAAGAAGAAAGCACACAACTTGTCAGTGCCCAAACCTGGTAGAGACTTACCCAAAAAGACTTGCAGCTGCAATTGCTGGGTCTCGATACTTACAACATATTTAGGTTTTTTCTCTTTGGAATTTATTGTAACCTATATTTTTTTTGTGAGCATTCAGTTTGAGCATATAAGGGCTCAGGGCTAATGGCAATCCACAATGATGATTCTATCATCTTTCCTATGATTCACGCAAGTGTCTTGGCTGTGTATCACACACTGTTACCTTGTCACATCCTCGTCAGCTGTGTTATTGAAGCGAATAAAAGCTTCTTTTGTGTCTTTGAGGTAAGAATCCTGCACCTTCGCTTCCCCTTTGATTGTATCAATCTGTTTAAACAGTACTTGACCTTTATATGCAAACTTTTAACTCCATCATTCTTCCATTTACATCTTCTTTCTTTTCGTAATGTTCACGTGTTGCATTTCAGAGCTCAGAAATGTACTGTGCCAAAGTGTTTAGAAGGTCTCGACTGGAGGAGTAAAGAGTCACAGAACTCCTTCTGTCATTAAGCAATCAACTGCTCTCTTCCCTTGGAAAAGTTATAAATTAATTTAAAATAATGATCTATTCTCTGATGAACATACTTTTTTTATTTATCTAGTACGAGCCAACACCCTCTTGGGTAAAGGTCATATGACCAAAAACCTTTCTGTAACCGTCTGAAGGGACCTGAAAAGGTCAAATTGAAGCGTCAGTTTTTGAGAGTCATTAAATGATTAATTTTTGTTGCATGCCTGCTTTTTTATTTCTCAGTTTTTGTGTGTCTTGTCTCTTGAATAAATTGTGCAGAAATTGAAATTGTGGTGAAAAGTAAAAGGCGATTAATTGAGCATAGAGGAAAGAAGAATAGAAACATAATTTATCCATATGGTTAAACTGCAAAAATACCTTGCAAATTCACTTTGTTTAAAGTTCAGAAGGTAAGAGAACACCTGGATACAAAAACAGGGTTAAAGAGAAGCCTTTCTAGGGTGACATGTCTCTCCCACAGAATCAACACAAACAAGTCTAAACTTAGCCTGCAGACCTATTTGAATACACACCCACTGAGCACCATTCAACGCCCCTTGCTGTAACACGTCCAGACCTCTCTAGTTTTTCTAGAATAAAAATGTCAGTCACTTTATGCTATCCAAATTATGAAACCTTTGAAAAACTCTAAAGACTGCAAACAGAGCACTTCCAGTCACAGGAGAGCTGACGTCTTTTCCACCTGTTCCACAATAAAGTGATTACAGTAAAAAGGAACTCTCACAACACAGAGGAAGGAGCTTGATTTATAGAGATGAAAGAAAATAAGGAGTGTGCTTTATTTTTGGTTTTCCACCCACTCTTAGGTGAAAGAAAGAAAAGAAGAAATGATTTCTTATTTGTGTTCTTCTTGTAATTTCCTGGAGATATCAGTACTGTTTTGAAATCTTAAATTTCCCCAAATTTAATCTGATCACTGGTGGCAGATACTGTATTTTTGTATGTCTTATGAATGGCATATTAAAAGCAACCTGCTCCCCAACTGAATATGTAACCTTCCTGAAAATATTGCTTCTGTTTTAAATTGATCACAGGAACATGCTCAACTGGCAGTTGCACAAGACAAATTCATTTGTGCAAGCGTGTTCACTAGTCAGATGTGGCATTATCACCTTCTGCCCTGATCTAATCATCTCTCACGAGCTAAACAAGGTCAGTGTTGGGATGAAACATCTTCATGAAAAACCAAGTTAATGCTGAAAGTTTTGGTGGAATAGTAAGTGGCACACTTGTCTCTACAACAGAATATTCTATAGCAAGTACAGTACATCAAGATCTTTAATACACTAATAATATTTTACTAATGCTGATGAATAACTGTCAGGAGCTAAAAGAAAAATCCTATATAATTCTTGCTTTGCGATGTGATAATTAATATTTTTATAACCTGGACCACCATATTAAACTTATAAGATAAGATAAGATCACTTTATTAGCCATATACAATTTCTTGCATTAGGAATTTGTCTTTTTGCATACCCCAACTTGCTCTCCATGAGACACACAGACAGAGAGAGAAGCTGGGGGTCAGAGCGCAGGGTCAGCCATTTATACGGCATCCCTGGAGCAGCTGGGGTTAAGGGCCTTGCTCAGGGGCCCAACGGAGTAGGATTCCTCTGCCAGCCTTGGGATTTGAACAGGCAATCTTCCAGCCACAGGTACAGATCCTTAGCCACAGTGCCACCGCTCTGCCCTGCCTTGATCAAAAGTTTGACCACAAGATGAAACAAAATAATCACGCACACTATTTAACTCCGTAAAGGTTTCAGATACTGGAGCCCCATATCTTAATGATAACAGCTACTTCAGAAAATGTCTTGGTTGTACCAGAATCATTTGACATTAAATAATATATACCTGTAAATATTTCTGACAGCTGCTGTTCCAAATCTATGGTTTACTGACTTCTCTCTTACGGTTTGCCTGCTGAAACTGCAGCTTTGGCTTTGATCAAATCATACATTTACTTAATCTAAATTCGCCAACACCAAATTCTCGGAATTTAATGTCAGTGTGTGTCTTAAGCAAACAATCTCTCGGCCTTTATTTATATCTCATTATTGTATATTTCTTTATGAATTCAAACAGTTTTGGGAGGTATCTCCTTTGGAACATCCAGTGAAGGTACTGTATCTATCAAAGCATTACTTGTCTTTTTTGTCTCCATAAATAATTATAAATAATAGATAATAAAAAAGGACTTGATATGAAAAATGTCTAATGTGCCAGAAAGTCCTGTTTCCATCTTTGGTTCTATACCAAGTCTCTGCCTTTCTTTAAAGGATTTAAAACGATTACGTTTTGTATTAAACATATTTTTTTGAGTATATTTTATACTATATACTGTAGTTTTGTATTCAGGTTCATGGTAAATACAAAAAGAGATAGTACTCTGAGAAACGTTACCCCATAAAACACACAGAGCAAGGCAACTAACTGTAAGGTCTAACCGCACAGTCTATCACAATCCAACTAGTTGTATAGGTCACCTGATCTTAAAGATCATAACACCTGTAAGTTATTGATGTTTCCAAAAAAAATAATCTGATCAAGTAAGAGAATTCTGGTATTCGAGAGTTGAAGGCTACTTAGATTTTAGTCATAAATGACTAAATTTAACCATCTGTATCATGGATTGCAATGAAATCATTTAATATCTTGCCATAAATAACTAATTGTCTTCTTCATTACAAATTGTTAATGATTATTTTTGTGTCAGCTCATTTTGAAAAAAGCAATTGCTAATTATCTTACTTCTTCAACCCTTGTACTGCAAAAGGAGAATTATGACCTGACAAGGCAACTCTCCAAAACTGTCCTGCAGTGAGATTCTTCAATATTTGCACTAAAAGGCTCCACATACTGTATTTAGGGTAGGTAACATCAAACTGGGAGTTGTCACAGAGTAGATGCAGTTGTGCATTGCTTTCTCTTAGATGTATGAGATTTAATTTTCATGATGATGTGGTTTATTGTGCCTTACATTTCACATGGATCACTTTTTTCTTATTGTGCTATTTTTTTCATCATAACACAAGGAAAAAAAGCACTTTCCTGATAAAGATAACATCAGAAGAAAAACAAACAGAAGTTTATGAATGGAGAAGATTTCCTGATTTGCATACTGTACATATGTTCAACATTCCCATTAGGAGGAAATTGTTGATGATAAAAAGTTCCTCTTAACTTAGAAACAGCTGATTAAAACGGTGAATTGTGGGCAGCTGTTTTTTTCCAGCTATAAAATGCAAATTCAAGTCTCTTTCCTGGAGGTTATTCAAAATTTTATTGTGTAGACATTACTGTTTAATGCTTAATGCATTTAACTAAATAAGGATAATACTTCACAAAGCTCAGGTAATTAAGATACTGTTCAACAGAAATACAAGTGAAACTGTGCATTAAATGACTATTAGAAAACTACAGTATACTGTATGTAATAAACCAAGCCTGGCATCAAGAGCAATCACTGATAAGCAAAAATGTAAATTAAACATTGTGAGATGCTTTCTTTGTCGCTGTTTTTTTGTGAGAAGAGGAGACTAATGAAATAATACCTTACTCAAAGAAATAACAGCTACGCATGACTTAAAATAGAACTATATGGAATAATTAAACTCTGTATTAGATGATATTTGCATGTACAACAGTGAAACATATTGTTCATTGTTTGATGATAAAACATATTTCAGGGAAATGTCCCAGAACCTGCAGTATATGACAACATCAATCCTAGGAACAAGTCAATCCTTTGAAAGATGCTCAGAAGAGAGTACCACTGAAGAGGAAATGTGTCAGTTTGGTCGTGTTTTATTTTGAAATAATGAAATGATGAATAAGAAATGATTCACAAAAAAGCAATGTCTCGGACCAGCAGACTATGTTTGTCTCAGAAAAAAAAACACAAAAGAAAATAGAAAAAAAAATATGAGTGCTTTTAGAACTCACTTGCTATCAGTAAGCGAAGGATGTAATACCGATATATAAAAATACCTTTATTTAGCTAATATCCACTCCATGGCAAGATTTTTCTCAAAACTGCAGACATATGGCTGAGAATGTATCTACAGTACACTGGAGAAGAAATACTTGACTTAATGAGAGAAAGTTATAACATGAGCCATACATGTTTTGGCTTGTATGGTTTCATTGGCACAAAAGAAAAACAGATAAAGGCAAGCGATACATCCATTTCAACAGTTCATGCCTCGGCACATTGCAATTGAGTTAAAATATTGCAACAACTAACAACAACAAAAAAAAGTATTTCAAAAAAACGTTTTGCATTTTCTTTCAGTGCCACAAAATTCCAATTTTTTGTTTTTATGCTGGCTTTCCACACCCTGTTGTTCATAAGTATTTTTCAAAAAGCCATCAGCCTTTAACATGAACCTTTTGCACTTACTGTATGTCCTTTAATTACTTTTCACTGGGTTTCCATTGTTGCTGTACAGTATGTGCAGAGCCTAAAGCCTCTGAAACGGTTTACAATGTTCTAGTGTTGGAACAGGTAACAAGTAACTTAAAATGCAAACTATGCCTTGACATCAGTACTGTACTGTAAAGAATTTTAAAACTGTGATAGCTGAAAGCATTATAGATTTACAAAGCAAAAAATTAGGTTAGAGGTTAATGATAGTTTTCAGACCTAGAAGAATCTGTGTTATTAATTGGTAGTAAGCATAAAAGGTATAGTGATAAGACTGCTTATCTTAGATTTCTTGTACATACAGTGCCTTGCGAAAGTATTCGGCCCCCTTGAACTTTTCAACCTTTTGCCACATTTCAGGCTTCAAACATAAAGATATAAATTTTTTATTTTATGTGAAGAATCACCAACAAGTGGGACACAATTGTGAAGTGGAACGAAATCTATTGGATTTTTGAAACTTTTTTAACTAATAAAAAAATGAAAAGTGGGGCGTGCAAAATTATTCGGCCCCTTTACTTTCAGTGCAGCAAACTCACTCCAGAAGTTCAGCGAGGATCTCTGAATGATCCAATGTTGTCCTAAATGACTGATGGTGATAAATAGAATCCACCTGTGTGTAATCAAGTCTCTGTATAAATGCACCTGCTCTGTGATAGTCTCAAGGTTCTGTTGAAAGCGCAGAGAGCATCATGAAGACCAAGGAACACACCAGGCAGGTCCGTAATACTGTTGTGGAGAAGTTTAAAGCCGGATTTGGATACAAAAAGATTTCCCAAGCTTCAAACATCCCAAGGAGCACTGTGCAAGCGATCATCTTGAAATGGAAGGAGTATCAGACCACTGCAAATCTACCAAGACCTGGCCGTCCCTCTAAACTTTCAGCTCAGACAAGGAGAAGACTGATCAGAGATGCAGCCAAGAGGCCCATGATCACTCTGGATGAACTGCAGAGAACTACAGCTGAGGTGGGAGAGTCTGTCCATAGGACAACAATCAGTCTTACACTGCACAAATCTGGCCTTTATGGAAGAGTGGCAAGAAGAAAGCCATTTCTCAAAGATATCCATAAAAAGTCTCGTCTAAAGTTTGCCACAAGCCACCTGGGAGACACCCCAAACATGTGGAAGAAGGTGCTCTGGTCAGATGAAACCAAAATCGAACTTTTTGGCCACAATGCAAAACGATATGTTTGGCGTAAAAGCAACACAGCTCATCACCCTCAACACACCATCCCCACTGTCAAACATGGTGGTGGCAGCATCATGGTTTGGGCCTGCTTTTCTTCAGCAGGGACAGGGAAGATGGTTAAAATTGAGGGGAAGATGGATGCAGCCAAATACAGGACCATTCTGGATGAAAACCTGTTGGAGTCTGCAAAAGACCTGAAACTGGGACGGAGATTTATCTTCCAACAAGACAATGATCCCAAACATACAGCAAAATCTACAAAGGAATGGTTCACAAATAAACGTATCCAGGTGTTTGAATGGCCAAGTCAAAGTCCAGACCTGAATCCAATCGAGAATCTGTGGAAAGAGCTGAAAACTGCTGTTCACAAACGCTCTCCATCCAACCTCACTGAGCTCGAGCTGTTTTGCAAGGAAGAATGGGCAAGAATTTCAGTCTCTCGATGTGCAAAACTGATAGAGACATACCCCAAGCGACTTGCAGCTGTAATCGCAGCAAAAGGTGGCTCTACAAAGTATTAACGCAAGGGGGCCGAATACTTTTGCACGCCCCACTTTTCATTTTTTTATTAGTTAAAAAAGTTTCAAAAATCCAATAGATTTCGTTCCACTTCACAATTGTGTCCCACTTGTTGGTGATTCTTCACATAAAATAAAAAATTTATATCTTTCATGTTTGAAGCCTGAAATGTGGCAAAAGGTTGAAAAGTTCAAGGGGGCCGAATACTTTCGCAAGGCACTGTATTACACCTTTGCTACTGACACCTGCTATGATGACCTCAGAAAGTCACATAAATCCCTTCTACTTGGCCTGAATGAAAAACTTGTGACCTGTTGCATGTGACAGAAGTTGTAGATGTTGTACAGCTCATTTCACATCTTGGTCTCTCTGAATTCTTGTGGAGACAAGAGTCTGCTGAGCAATTACTTGTTTTTACTCGGTAGTACAATTCAGAGTGAAGGCAACATGCTTCCTTGCTGAAACTATAATAGGAATAAAAGACCACCATTTTCTGTGAAAGTATTTTAGCAAAGCATCCCCTGGCATCAGATGAGGAAAACTGCAAATGAACAAATCTGGTGAAAAAAATGGGAAAAAAAGGATGGATAAAAAATATTAAATGAAAACTTTGCACTACGCAAACTAACCCAGACGTTTTATCATATTAATCTACAGAATCACATTAACTGTAAATTTTGATAATAGAAAATGTAATTGAAAAAACTTATTAAGACCAATGAGTTTGGTCTTTTCCTAAGATAATCGTGCGATACTGGAATGCTGCTTTCTGGGACTCTCTCTGCCGTCTTGGAAAAGGTAAACAATTTGAACACTAACAAGTAATGCTCGGAGCTATTCTGTGTGCTTGCATGAGGTGGTGCTGGTCTGCGTGTGAAGGCACGCAGCTGAAAGAGGTTTTCAGCTTTGTGTCTGGAAAAAAAAATGTGACTGCATGCATTTATGGCACTAACAGAACGATTTGCTTTACTTGGTGAAGGGCGTCATGAATGATGACCAGCTGAAAAAGACAGACGAGCAGGGTTTTCAACAAGCAGTCAAGGAACCACTGAGGGTACTTGGACACTGTCCAGGAGACCCACAGAAACTAAGAGACACATTCCAGCCTTCATGTGCATTAGAGTGAAACAGGCTCACTCTCGAGTGGACCTATAGCTGTAACAGAGGCTTCCTTACTGGGGAGAGTTCACAAAATGTATACCACCTACCGGAACAAACTCCTGCTGCCGAGACACATTGAAAAAACAGCTGTTTTGTCCTCACTAATCCATTGGGGCACTGGAAAATTCCCCACTTCCGAAACACTGTTCAAACCTTGGCCTCAGGTCTATATTGTATGTTTTCCAAACATTTGTTTTTATGAGGTCTTTTGTCACTCTGCTACACTCAATATGAAGTAGTGTGCTTGCTCTTAGATGTGAAAAAAATACAACCATCCATTAGATTACATGGGTGATTCCACGTAAACAAACTTCAAAACCAGTTCAAAAAGGAAGGCACTCCACCAAAACAATCTTTAGAAATGTTATCATTATCATAGCTCCCTCTTTAACTGGGACATAAAAATGGGGCATAAAACTGATTTCTGCACTGAAATGATATAAAATACAATTCTTTAATATTGTAGCATGTTCTGGATTTTAGGAACATTACAAACTAGTTGGAACTAGTTGCAAGTTGTTTTAAATGATGTCACCTGTGTGGATTTTATCAGTGGTTAGGTTGTATGCCTGAGCAGCGTAATAAAGCTGAAATGTACTTGAAGTCTGAATTCCTGTTTTGGTACTCATCACAAAATCCCACAATATACAGAAACACCCCTAAATCTTACAACTATAAGCATTTGGAAATGCAGAATCTGGATTTGTAAAGGCCTATGATGACCATACCCTTCATTGAATGTTTAATAATACAAACACTACACTGAATTCCATTTACTTTAAACTTTTTTCACCAACAGTATGATATTTTTTAGCTTCAAAGTAGAGCCAATAACCACCTGTGGGAAGTTAATGCTTTATTGATAGATCCCAATAAAACATCAAAAAGTCACAACATTTATGTATAAACATGTAACGTCAGCAATCAATATAAAACTCAAAGAAAACAACAAGTGAAGAGCATGCTTTTTGTCAAACATGTTAAAGTAGCATCTCTTTTCAATGGCAAGGAGAGAAACTGGCATAGTTTTCAATAAGGTGCTCTACAGCAAGAGAGCTACATTACTTTAAAATGATCCAAAAACATTCTTTCAAGATTTGTAAAACTTACATTTGGTTTTTGACAGCATTGAAACACTTATAATGATGCACTTGTCTCCGTATACATACTGTATATAAAACATTAAAAAGCTGCTTGCTTACACATACGAACTCATTACTTTCATGTAATGCTTTACAATTGACAAATTTACTTGATTTACCTCATTAGGTAACTGTTTCCGGTAACTTCTAGCTTGACACACAGTGCCAATAAAGGTGAACAACATGATTCTTGAGGAAAAACCCAGTAACCACGACTGCTGCAGAAAACATTTGCTACGAAAATCAAAATAAGTCTGAGTCTTGCATACTGTAGCTCCTTAATTACCTCCAAATCAGCCTATGCCAAGAGAACTTTGATTCACAGACAGGCAAATGTCTAATTTTTAGGATTTGTTTTGATACCACATTATTATGAAAATGAAATTTACCCCTCCCAAAGGAAAAACTAAGGGAACTTTTTTGTGAAGCAGCATACTGTATTTTCCACAGCTCTAAATGTAATCTATGAATTTACCCAACATCCCCGCCTTCCTACATAATACAAAATATGCTAGCTATTTAATACTGAGGAACACAGGGGACAAATGTTTTTTTTTTAATATTTTTTTTCTTTTTCTGAACAAATTAAATAGCTGGTAGTTGTACACAAACACAGGTTGTAAAGAGACCACACCAAAACTGTTTTCAACAATTCTGCCAGTCAAATGTGACTGTTCATGAAGAATAAAGTCATTAAAGATACAATATGTATCAACATGTAACCACTTATTTCCTGGTTACGAGAAAAGCTCCTGTAAAAGCATTATATTTATTTTTATAACAGGCCAGGAAGTGATTTTTCACCTGAATTCTACATTCTACAAATATAACTGAATGGCAAGATAAATTTCCCCACTAATATTGCCTCTTCTTATACAACGACCTGCTCTTACTGCAAGCAATCCTCAGACTAGAAGGCATCTACTATTCTAATCTATCTCAAGCAAGGGGTAACTGAAGATCACATGCTAGTAAAATCCCAAGCTTCAAAATACTATGATAAAAAAACATGCCGAGACACTCTGAAATGCAGAGGGGGTATTCCAAGGTCAGACAAAGCACCCGATGTTCAAAAACATCCACCCTGTGACTTGAGGGTTAATATTTCAGCAGCAAGTCTCTGGGGATCTAGCAGGTAAGGGAATATGCTCATAACTTTGTCTACTTGATAGGGATTAAAGATGGCAAGCAGCTTCTTACGGACCTCCTCCCTGTCCTTGTCATAGTTCCCATGAGGCTGAGGCCACTGGTGCTGGTCATTAGATACTGGACCTGTTATGTGTTGAGGCATTCTGTGGTCCTGAAGGCTGCCCGTTCTAGACTGTGGAGCTACTTGGAATGGATCGGACCAGTATTCCTGAGCGTGGACAACACCTGGGCTGTACTCATTCGGGAGGCTATAGCGACTTACAGCAGCTGGGTATGTAGGCCTCCCATAAGCTGAATAGCAGTGCTGGCCACGTCCGAGAATATTGGGATTTTGGGAGCTGGACAAATCCTGGTTGTACGGCTGGAGATTTGCACCAGCTGACATTGCTTTATGAGAGCAGCAGCTGTACTGCTGGTAGCTGTCATGCCTCTCTGGGTTGTTAGAGTGCAAATAGACTTGCCTGTTGCCCAGACAGCAGCAGGGTGCTCTTTGTTCGGTCACATAAGACTCGGAATGACATGCCTGACCTCTGGACATTTCAGAATACTGGCTCTCATAAGATCCCAGGCCTGAATCCAGATGCTCTTGAGAGTTAAAGACAAAGGAGTCCATATTGGTAGCAGATGGATGGCTGGACCATTCTGATTGGCTAAAGGGGATCTTTTTGGAAGGCTTTCTGCCGGAGGGCATTCCTCTGAGCACAACCACGTTTTCAGTCACATGACCCTTCCTTAAAGAGTTGCGTCGATCAAGTGTCAGCTTCTGTTCGATATCCTGTTCCAGAGAAAACACGGAGCTGTGTTCCGGATGCGGGGATTTGTGGGACAAGGCTGGCTTCTTGTCATCCTTCAGGGAGCTGGCAGGAGTCCCCGCCCTCACAGCTGATAGCTTAGCATTCTCCCGGAGTTCATCCGCCACTGAACGCTGGGTCTGGTTGATCCGCTCCGGGTGATAGAACTTACATTTGATTCCATATGTGCACTTTTTCCCTATAAGGAAGCAAAAGCATACAATGAACACAAACTAAGTGATCTGGTACTTTAATACTCTGCAGTGTTGTCAGGCTAGAGTCAACAGAAACAGAGTTCAGGTGGGTAGCTGCGTCAGCATGCGTAGGCTGCAAAGGAACAAGTAATAGATTTATTCCATGCTGAAAAAAAGAAGAAAGAGAACACAACGTTTCGGCCGTGGAGCCTTCTTCAGGTGTGGAAACAGAGTTTGCCAATAGTTAAATAAAATTAGAAAGGTGGCAACAGAAAACAATATTCAGTTTCTACTTTTTATAGATGAAATGTACTTAGGTAGCTTTTAAAAAAAAATGAACTATATATAGAAGAATTAAAAACACAATCAATGTTTTGGTACTAGAACCAATAACATTTGATATGTTTTAAATGTCTTTCAATAGAATTCAATTTACAAGCAAAATGTTCACAATTTGCGAGGGATAATTATCCAAGTGCTAACATCTTGATCAGGTTTGAGCTGTGTTCAGAAATGTGCTCTTGAAGGGTCTTACCATATGGACAGTGCTGTCGTTTTAATTCCTGGACCAGGGGTTTCTTCCTGAGGAAATTATCCAAGCTGGGACCATGGCGTCCAAGCGGATCATCAGGAGGCATAAATCTGAGTGAAAGAGAGAAACATTTAGGCTCACAAACATACAGAAAATCATTTTCTACAATCCTAAATTTACCATGTGCTAGATGCTCGGTCAAACTCTTTCGAAAAAGAAGTCAGCATCTCCATATCACGAAATGACAAAGAAATGTTGAAATAGCATAAGAGACTAGCAGATAACAGAGTATAGGTGACTTATCATATTCAGTGTGTTGCAGGCTTATAATGAAAGCAACAGGTGTAAACATGGTCCTTAATTAAACATTTTTTTTAAATCTAGAAAAAAAAACAAAAACTGTCAAAGAGTAAAGTACAGTGAGCTAGGCTGAACAGTATTTGACACAATCATTCACTCTATAAAAATGGGCAGCATAAACTGGCGCTTGGCTCCGATTAAGGTAGTCTGAGGGAAGACACGCGTGGTCCTCACCATCTGTCCCACGCTTGCAACGCCGAGACAAGCTGATTAACAACACAATCACACACTGGATGGGTGGAGGGTTTAAAACGTAATGGAATATGTGGCTCAAATCAGCAACATTGTATAACGCTTTCCCACAGCCGGGGGATGCTGGGCCGCAAGGCGGGCAGCGCCTTCGCTCACTTGTCGTTGACGAAGGAATACATCAGCAGGCGCTCCTCTATGAAGCGCCTCCACTCGGGCCGCTCGCTCTGCAGGTCGCGGTAGGTGTCGTTGGACACGATGATGCCGTCGGACTCGTGAGCCAGCTTGACGATGAAGCGGTCGTCGTAACAGACCACCCGCTTCCCCCCCACCCGGCGGGAGGGCGTGAACACCACAATCTTCTTCCGCTCCAGGTCTCGCAAGATGTGCTGGTCTAGGAAAAAAAACACGAGAACCACAGTGGAACCATGAAACCTGGAACAAAAACATTGTTTATGCATATCCTGATCTTATTCTTCATCATGCATCTGAAAGATGCCATCTCAGGACAGTCTGGCCGTCGCCTTTTAATGAGGAAATGAAAAAGATTTTATACTAAAATTCCCCAGAGAAGAGGTAGGTATGAAGCGATCAGCAGATAAATCACATTTGAAATTCTATTTCCTTGTGGGGCTTTCCCAGCTGCGTTTCGGTCTCCTTTCTTCCTGGTGTTCTGTAGAACATTTACCCTTTCAAACCCTCGCTCACAGAATTTGATTTCAGAGGGCAGGAAAACCAAACTACATGGTCCAGCTGCTGAAGCTTTAGAAAACTAATATTGAAACAAAAAACCCTGACAAGACAGTCATAACCTGCAGGTATCTCCATTAGTGCAGCAAGAAGCCAGGGAAAAGGGATTCAAGTGGTTTATCATTCACTTACTCAAAGGTTCATAAACACTTTCAAAAGCTTGGTCAACTCCCCTATCAAAGTACTGCTGTGATCTTTGCACCTTTTATAATGTAATAACACATTCAACCCTTAATAAAGGGTTGACAAAGTGCCATAAAGAGCAGGAAATACCTGCTGAAAAAACACCGGGAAATAAAGCCAGATAAATAGAAGAATACAAGTATTGTACAGGTAGAAAAAAACACAAAGTGGATGGCGGCCTTCAGTAGCCTTCAAGCTCAGAGGGCCAGGACCTGCCTTGCTCTCCTTGACACTGGTGCCTGGCCATTCATTGTAGGTTAACTTCAGACATTTTGCACAGTATTCTGAAGCAGTTATGCATATGTCAGCCTTCTGTGTGAAGATATGTTTCAGGATGTATCAGGAACTGTGCGAGTCAGGTTTTACTGTTTTATTGCATATGTGTTGGGCCTGATCTTCCCTAAAGGCAACATGCTTATTTTATAATAAATCAAGATTAGATGGGCACTTTGTCTACAGTTTGCCACATGGAAAATCAGGCTCCTTTTTTTTTAATGGCTTTTCATTTTAACAATATATATCTTTACAGTGGAGAGGAAGAGGGGTTTCAGTGTAATTTGTTTAAGTGATCAGAACGAGTCAAGTTAATAAACAGGATCAATTTATAAGAATAAATGCAGGAGGAAAAAAATGATTGACTTCAAAAAGTAAAACTCATGGACAAGTCTGCACAACTATAACAGGGCTTCAAAAGATGTTTTAAACAGCTTAATTTCCATTTCTGCCATTCTGTCATGTCTTTCTATGCATACTACCAACAAGCCGATCGT
Organism: Lepisosteus platostomus; assembly: GCF_059453375.1. Taxonomy (NCBI): domain Eukaryota; kingdom Metazoa; phylum Chordata; class Actinopteri; order Semionotiformes; family Lepisosteidae; genus Lepisosteus; species Lepisosteus platostomus. Next base: position 5,629,762 of record NC_142623.1, on the reverse strand, counting down.
ACATGTGAAGCTACATCAGAAAAGCAATAATTATCCAGGCCTTCATTCCTCTGTTGTGCAACATATTATCCTGATTCGGCATTAGAAAATGCAAAGAATACAGTTTTTAGATGTACTGGTCATTTCAGAAAAAATACAGCTGCCTTTTAGAAATAAAATCACTTAATGCCTCTGGTGATTGAGTGTACACATTTAGACTTCTGACAACAGCAGTGAGTCACATTAACAGGACCATCTTGTAACGGGAGATAATTTGTGATTCACTTGATAACCTAGATTAACAGGTGTAGTAACCTGTATAATCCAGAAGTTATACATAATTCACTTTACATCTGGCACCATTACAAGCACTGCACAGTTTTCAATTGGTTTTGTAGCATCTTTTCTGTGCGTTTTGATCAGAAAAAAACAGCTTTTCTGTTTTTCCTAATTTAACAACTCACGCAGTTAGCATGTGAAAATATCTAAACTCTGACTCGGTTAATGGTCATTGTGTAATTAGGTATGAAAAGAACATGGTATGAAGAAAATGGTAAAAACCAGAAGCCTTATTTGTGTTAATCTTTCATGTGCATGTAGATAGAACGTGGAGTGGATCAGGAATTTCAAGTATGGATGCAAATTGGTACTATTAGGAGCAACACTTTCAAATGCATCAATTTAGTGTATGTAAAATAGGAATTAGTCACCAAACATATTTTCCATATACATTTCCATTCTTTACCTGTTATGGGTACATCAGGCCTGGGCTGTTCTTTTCTCCACGAAGGCACAAATACTGTAATGTCGCTGTGGCCCCGCTCCAGAAAATAGTTCACTGCGAGCTGAATCCCCCGGCAGGAAAACACCTCCTTATTTCCATGGCTAAAAAACAAAACACCTATGATTACTAGTTTTGAAACAGACTAGTGAGAAATGAAGTCTTAAAACAGATATTTTAAAAAATAATGTCTAAAGCCAGAACTGTATTAATTACGGTAGGGATGACTTTGCCCAAGGCCCAGTGTGACAGGAAAGGTGCTCACTCCATGTGATTATCGAACTTTAGAATCCAGTAGCTGTGAGGCTGAGCCTTGTTCATGATAATATCTCATCAAAAGGGAAGCACTTTCAACAGCACAGTGTCCCTGCTCACTAAACTAGGGCATTGGTACAGAAACTGTGGTGCAGAGGGAAGAAACCTCTACTCCACCAATACTACTTGATCAGGTTTCTGCTTTTTCCTTGAAGGTCCACCATACCAGTACAACTGACAATTTCTAAATGGTACGGGTACACAATGTACAAAAACAACTGTCAATTCTAATAAAAACAAAAACAGCAGTATAAGAAAAAGTTAAGAATTTACATTTTAGGCTCTGTTATAAGAAAACAAAACATAATCATCCTAAAACACCACTTTCATGTATACATCAATAAAGAGTTGAAAAGGTATAGTTTTAGCAGACAAGGAAACAACTTTAGCATATTCTGCTTTTTTGATGCTATACATCAGGTAAGGCTTCTTTGTTTTTAATCACAACATGAAATTCTAAAAACCATCATAATTTTCTATATTGAATTAAAACCAAATATAACACAAACAACACATGAATACCACCAAAAAAAACACCAAACTATTCCTGAATTAATCTGTCAAATAAATTTAAAAATACAAAAAACTTTGTAGATTGTAGATTGTGAATTAGTAAAAGTTTCTAATGGATCACAAATTCAAAGTTAACCAGAAAGCAGAAAGAAGAGAACACTCCTAAGGTATTCCCGTATCATACTGCAGGGTTAACTGCAATTTTTAGAAAAGAATTAACATTGCAAGAATTAGTTGTACACCTTTTCATTGCTTTTTTATTATTTTTAAAGACAGTAAGGTCTAAAAGTAAAGTCTAAAAAGAAAGTTTTAGTTTTTAAATCACAATTAAATGAAAATCTGAACTTGTTTAATTCCTATCATTGGTTCTATTGTGTGAATGCAGAAATCAATGAATGGTTGAATGGTATGTAGAGAATTCACAGTATCATTAACTCAGAGTATGGACATTTAGTCAAGCGCAAAAAAGAAGCTGTAATATTAATTTAGATTTTTAAGTTACAAATTAAAGAAATATAACTCACATGAAAGGTTATATACACAATATCTTTCGCACTGAAAAATAATACAAAATCCATTACAGTATTATATTTTACCTATTATATTCCGACTATATACAGTACATGCCTTATCTTACCTTTTTACTATTAATAAAAATCTAAAGGCACTGAAACATCCTCTTTTGCAATATTATTTTCTCTGTAATGGGCTATACTTCATTTCACAGTGTGTTCTTCCAGATTGCCACCCATACAAACATGATATCCGATAGAGACAGTAGCTGAAACGTTTTGACTAAACTACGGAATGCTGGGGTATAAAATTTTCCTCTTTGACTGCTGACCAAACTAGAATTTTCAGTTTTGCAAAGCTAAAAAACTGGTTTGTCACCAAAAGCTTTGGTTAACAGAACGTGGGCCACTCTTTCAAATGTATTTTTATAATGACAAAATAAATCTTTGAACATTTGTACATTTGTCACAGATGCACATCTTATGAGGTTATGTCATATGACCATATAAATATGCCACTAACTCAGTGACCAGAGTATAATTCTGAATACCATGTTTGTATAAACGCACGCTAGTCTTTAAAAACAAAATACACTGTAATTCAAATTACCGATACACCAGTGATGTTCAGAAAAATATCTACTTCTCAGAAATGTCAGCAAGCTTCATTCCTTGAGCGCCTATAGACTTCACAATAGGGCAATACTGCCAAGCCTGTTCAGCCATTACTGTCCATTCTGAAAATTCCCAAAGGAGGAAGTCGTGCTTTGATTTGCATTGAGATTTGCATACACTGAATTAAGTACAGACATACAGCTTACCAAGAAAATTATTCAAAAACAATCTTTAGGTGGAAAGATGAAGGAAGGAAAGCAAATTTCCTGTGCTATTTGTAATGTTCTGTTTCACCTTTAGACCGGCCCTTGGCTACTACCTTACAATTATTACTGAAGATAACCTCATGAATCTTTACGACAGAACAAACTCAATCATTGATCCTTTGACTATCGTTTTTGGGGGTATTGACTTGAGTAAAACCTTATATCTCAAAAGCAGACCGTAGAGATAAAGATACAACAGAGTAAAGACATACAGTATATGGTAAATGAATTAGAAAGATTGATGGTTTAATTTTATACCCTGGCACTCTGAGTGACAGATGAAAAATAAAATAACCTACAGAAGGGCATTAATTGCTCTAGACAGGTGCCTGTAAGTTGTTGAGGTGTGTCTACCAAAACAGTAGGAAACACTTTTATATTATAAGGGGAATCTTGAATATTGTGTTCTGACAGCTTAAAATCATTTCAAATTTTGTGAGCTGTTAAAACCGTAGAATTACCCCTGTCCACTCTAATTGCTTGCCAAAGGCTGTAAGGATTCCTAAAATAACAGGGACTCTCAATAACGCACTGGGTGCCCATCACTTTGATTACCTAGCACAAACAGAACAGCTTTATATTCTTCTGAAGTAAAACTGTAAAGAAAGCCATTATTGTTTGCCCTTCTTATAACAGCATGTTTAACAGTAACGTATGGTACAAATCTAAGCTGCGTTGGCCCAAAGTGTCAACCAAAATAAGTGCCTAGTAATGTAGAAGCAAATAAAGTGATCAGACAGCCTACAATGTGAACCTGATGAATGTGCATTCACTAAAAATGTCATCGACAAACTGTTGCACATGATGATGGAAGAGAGGAATTTCCCACATTCCACTGTGAAGTCAAATGTTTTCTCACACTATTATTGCTGTGGTATGTCACCACACTGTACGCGGCAAGAATCAAACACCCACACTGTGAAATAAAGTGTAATTAAATTCTGTAGAAAGAACAAGATTTGAAGAGGACTAATGGGTACCTACACACCTCATGGCAACATTGCTTCCGTCGATCACGATCGGTTTCAAGTGACCACCCTCCTCCTCGTCCTCTTCGGGGGGTGGCGGTGGGGAGGCTGATAGGCTGGAGGGGGTTCTGGCTGAGCTGCCCCCTCGAGAAACTAAGACGGGGCCAGTGGGGGATCCGGTGACCCCTTCCCTTTCTGACGCTGTGGCCCCACACCTGACCAGCTCACCCAGCACCGTATTGGTGTCGGCGTTGACGCCTAGCTTGTGAAGAACCGCCACCACCTCATCCACCGAGTAGCCCAGCTTGCGGAAGAAGTCCACCTGCATCTGAAACTCGCTGGCTTCCAGGTGTGCCACATCTGGACTGCCCTGCTTCTCCTCCCTGGAGGGATAGTGGACGCCTCTGTCCATCCTGGTGATGGCGTGGGAGCCTTTGGAATGTCTAGTTGCAGACGGGAAGCTGTTTAAGGACAGCATATGATCTTCATTTACATATGGTCCATGAACACCTGAGTTTCACAAGGAAAGGCAAGTCTCAGCAGAGGTCAGTTGTGTTTCTTCTGAATTCCCAGACCATCTGGGGGAAATCCACTAAAGGGCTTATCTTACGTTGAGAACCATCCAGCTTCATGGTTTCCTCCTCATGATGATCACTTGGGTAACACCTAGTTCCTATAAAAAAAGGTTGAAGAAAGTTATGTAAAATAGTAACAATATGCCAGCACAGTTGCATTGCTATCTGATTGAGATATTTTTTTTAAGTCTGTGAATATTTGGCCTCACTGTTGACTTCATACCTGGGGGCAGGGAAA